>NW_023416284.1:22867902-24102313 GCF_014176215.1 Rousettus aegyptiacus | reverse complement strand
TTAGGGCTAAATGGGTACCCAGCTTCTTATGAAGGAGATACTCGGTATATCGAAAACGATTTACTAATTTTTTGGATGTGCCTCCTGCTCTCCTCTCCATCTCCTCCCCAGACTTGTCCAGTGTGAATACAACTCTTTTTTCCTCAAGTGGCTTTCTTTCCTTCCAGCGGGAATCAGTTCTGCAACCTTTATTTTTTCTGCCATTCTTTGGGTTAGCGTTTCTGTCTCAGAGTGTTCACAGGACAAGAGAAATCTGTTTTTCTCTGACCCTCTTCAGGCTACTCCTCAATAGATTTAAAACCTGTTCAAGTTGTAGGAATTGTTCAGAATGTTAAAGTCCTTTTTCTTTTTAGTCTGTGTCCCCCTTTAAGAACCTTAGTATTTATTAGTTAAAATCTTTCTGATATCTTTTTTCCCCTAGTGCACATCAATTGAAGGAAAAAACCCCTCAACTTTGTTATATCTTTCATCATGAACTAATCTCTTATTTAACCCATTCTTTTTCTTTAGCCCTTTCCTTGGTAAATTCCCTTTAATCCCCATTTTAGCATTAACCTGGTTTGTTCTGTATCTATTATTGCCTCTGTATTCTGAACTGAGGCATTCTAATTTCTTAGGGAGTTTAATACTTATCTCCTCTTGCCTTCTTTTCTGGTCTTTCCTTAGCTAATTTTACCTGTTTTGAATGTTTTCTGCTTTTCAGATGGTTTTTAAGGTCTATATATACCCATTCAAGAAGCATCAGTTTATATTAATACCTACATTTTTATTATTTCCTGTTGCTTTTTTTTTTAATAGTGTATATTAGGAATCCACATTTTGGCAACTGTTGTCTTCAGTGTTAGAGCTGACAATTCTTCACCAGTCCACTTAGTGCCAATCTGGGTGCTCTGGGGTGAGGAGGGGATGGTTTTTATCTCTTGCTGAGAGTGTGATCTGGAAGGTATTCCTACAATTATTGCACTAGCTGTTATCAAATGTGTCAAGCACTATTCTAAATTGACAGTTCATCTTTCCAACAATCCTATGAGGCAGATTCTATTATAAATCCAAAATTTACAGATGGGGAAACCAAGGCACACGGCTTCCTTTAGTTTATGTAATTAATTGAACAGACTCCTTTTAAAAGTGGTTTTAATCTAAATTTAATTCGTAATTGTTTTAGTGTACTTCTACTATGTATTTCTATATATGTGGAAGTTCTCCCTTGCTTTTTGGAATGTATCTTTCCAGATCTTTTCTGTGCATTTATATTTCTGGAACAACTGTGCTACACCGATGAAGTGTTTTATACCTTGAAGGGAAAACTCTAGTCTGTTGCTATCTAATCCTCCTAGGAATGTTTCAGTAAGATGGTACTCAGGCCCCTTGGATGCAGGTAACTCTTATAAAAGAGGCTTAGAAACTGTTTAACAGGTGAAGGAATAGTCTGCTTGCTCCTCTTCTTAGAAGTTAGTTAACTCAAGATCTTGTAGCTCAACTTTCTCGTGGGTCTTTCCCTTTGGGTTAGGGTTTGAATTTCAAATTGATTTCCTTTCCCTTGCTAATTCAAGTTTAGACCTTTTTATTCTAAAGTGTTGTGTTGTTCTTTTTTTTTTCTTTCATCCTTTCGTATAGCTGAAAACTCAGGTGGCTGCAAAGGCTATCTTTGAAGGGTTCACAGAAGGTGAGCTCACGTTCCAACCTACCTACAAGTATGATGCTGGCTCTGACGAGTGGGATACCAGGTAGGTCAGAGGTTGCTTCAGGAGGTTGAGCAAATGAAAACCCAGAAATTTAGGGAAGCCTTTGTTTGTTCTCATGAACCTAAAGAAGGTAGGTTTCCTGTGTCTTTTTCTCCATGTTTTGCACTCTGGTCAAACATTTTCTCTCAGTATCTGCTCGTTAAGCAGCTTGCCTTCTTCCATATTCTCTATTTGAGTACCTTAGCCATTGCTCCATAAAAATTCTTGAGACCAATTTACTTTTCAGCTATGGTTAGGGTGATAAGATGATTATAACTAACTTACCTTGTACTTGGTCATTAATAATAGTTCATATTTCTATTAGTGCTTGTGGTATACCACACCATATTCCATACATTTTCTTATATTCTCTCATTTAATCTCAACAACCTATTTCAAAAGGTATGATTTATTCTCATTTTATAGATCACCGAGGCATAGAAAAATTAAAGAGTCCCCGAAACAGGCAAGTGTAGAACCAGGATTTGAACCCAGGCAGTAGGAATTCAGAACCTGTTTCAACTACCTTCTTTTAAGGATCATAGAGTACTTACTCTCAGATTGCCTTTTGACTCTCACCTTATCCCCTTAGGGGCATAAAGAGCAAGGAATCATATTGAACATTGTTTTGGCTTTGATCTTTCACACTTATTTTGGATGATACACAGGATGCATATTATCTCTAGGTGAGCCTGAATCACTCCTGCCCTCTCAGATCACTGGGCCACGTGGACTGGAAGGCTCTGTCCCATCATTCCCCAGCAGAGCCAGGGTGCTAGCCAGGCAGTGGGTGCTACTGTGCCTGTGAGGGCCCCCCTTGTGGACTTTGCATTTCAGTGAGAAGTGTCGTGCTCCTGCCTGGTGTGACCGGATCCTCTGGAAAGGCAAGAACATCACTCAGCTGAGCTACCAGAGCCACATGGCCCTGAAGACCAGTGATCACAAGCCTGTCAGCTCAGTTTTTGACATTGGGGTAGGTGGGCAGCTGGTGCTTGTTGCAATCATTCTGTAGAGAGTAGGTTCTCATAGCCAAGACCACTTTTGTCTTTTTAGTCTCCTCTTTCCCCCTTGAGCGTAAGGAAGCTCCTTTAAAAACTTTTCATTTCAATTTAATTCATAATTGTTATGTCATACTACTACACATTTCTACATACATGGAAGTTCCCCTTGGTTTTTTGGACTGAATCTTTCCAGACCTTTTTTAATGTATTTACAAATGTGTGTCATTATTCTATATGTAACATAGATGTTATTTCTTTTTTGTAAAAGAGATCATATTATGCATATTGTTCTGAGAACATCTTTTTCCCCGACTGATTATGTCTTAGGAAATCTTTCCATGTCCGTAAAAATAGAACTCCCTCTTCATTATTCATAAAGGCTGCAAAATATTCCATAGTATAGATAAACCATAATGTACATGTTGATGATCATAAGTTGTTTACAGTTTTGCTATTATATACAGTTTTACAGTGACCAATCTTCGCATGTATCTTTGTTTGCCAGTGTTAGTATTTCTATAGAATGAAATTCCTAGAGGTGAAATTAGTGGCTCAAATAAAGTGTTAGATCCTGCTAAATTATCCTCCTGACAGTCCTTACCATTTTACACTTCTGCCAACCATGTGCGAGCTTATTTTCCCATACCCCGGCTAATATGAGTTTATTTATTTTTAAATTTCTACCAACCTAATGAGCCAAAAGATAAAGATATTTGTTTTAGATTACAGTTCTCTGATTATCAGTGAAGTTGAACATCTTTTATTATTCTCTATTTTTATCGCTTCTTCAGTGACTTCTGTGTATTTCTTTATGTTATCAATTCTCAATGGTGCAGGTAGAGGCATATCAGAATCTATGAAGTGTGAGTGGTTAGAAAAAAGCCTAATGAATGTAATAATTAAAGTTTTGTTATTGGAAAATAAAAAAAAAATGTGCTTTTAATTAAAAAACACAGAAGGGAAAACCTGACAAAATCTTCTTGGCTTATGGCGCAGAGGTTTAAAAAAAAAGCTTGAGAAATGCTGGGGTTTTTGTTTGTTTGTTTTTGTTTTGTTTTGTTTTGTTTTTTTAAAAAACACTAGTTTAAATCAAAGCCCTAGAGAAGTTTCTCACTGTAAGTCTGTTAGCAGCAGCAAAGTAGAGCTAGGCATGATCATCTTTCTGCCCTGGGACTGAGACCAGGCAGAATTGAAAAGCATGCCTTAATTCCCGCCTAGCCTGCTAATCAGGAAGTAGTTGGTTTTACCACAAGCTTTGCCTCTGGGGGACCCTTCTATGACTATTGTGAATTGGGTTCTTTGTTAATTAAATCTATTTAGTCTTCACTTTCTGCTTCATTGTCAACTATTTCCCATTGCTGGTTCTGTCCTTTGTATTGAAAAAGAGGAAATGGGCAGAAGCCATGGCATTCAGTGTCTAATGTTTCCCTTCCAGGTGAAGGTTATAAATGAAGAGCTTTACCGAAAGACTCTGGAGGAGATTGTTCGCTCCCTGGATAAGATGGAAAATGCCAACATTCCTTCTGTGTCCCTCTCCAAGCGGGAGGTAGGAAGGACATGTTGGCATCAGGCTCTTCTAATCATAGAACTTAAGTCTCATCTAATAAGGCTCAGAATTCCAGGAGGCACCTACCTGACTCTGGTCTTTCTAGATAAAGTAAGGCTGATGATGCTAGCCAAAAAGAGAGGGGTCATTGGTTTAGATTATGTTTATCTCTCGATCTTCTAAACCAGAACCTATGGTTCATGTATTTCACCCATGCGTAGGCCATTGATGAGTTAATTAATGGCAGAGGTGATCCAAATGTGTTTTATTTGATTTTAGTATAACTGGTATGTATTTTTGCATTGGGTTTGTCTTCCTACTGATTCTTTGCTTCGAGGTTAAATTGAGTCTGAATTTCTTGGGTATGTATGAGTTGATGGGAGGGAAGACAGTATAGAAAAGCAGTGGGCAGTGGGAGAAGTTGAGTCAGGGCTAAAGATTTTTTTATGGAAGAGCCACAACATAGATCATTTGGAATTCGCAATACTAATATCAAATGGGGGTTTCTGGTGGGGGTATCTTTATTTCCTTAGATGTCCAGTTACTTGGAAAGATGAGCTTGGTCTTCATGTTTGGGGTGGAATTTGTGAAGTGTGTTTTGGAAATGGTCTTTGGGTATAGAAGATGTAAATTTTGATTCCTTTAGGAAATTTATTTATAAAACAACATGAGTTCTTTGAGTTTTAGGGGGTTTCTGGGTTACACAGACAACTTTAGTGGTACTGTAGCCTCCCAGGTAAATACTTAGAGCAGAAACATAATACGAAATAGGTGGTCCTTCCTCTTCTCTCCAGAAAAGGCAAGGATTGCCCAGTTGGGGTGTCTGGGCAGGGGACTGAGCAGAGGGCACTGGTCTCACTGGTCCTGGGCTTGTTCCCAGTTCTTTTTCCAGAATGTGAAGTACATGCAGTTGCAAGTAGAATCCTTTACAATTCATAATGGACAAGTGCCCTGTCAGTTTGAATTCATCAACAAGCCTGATGAAGAGTCTTACTGTAAGCAGTGGCTGAATGCCAACCCCAGCAGAGGGTTCCTGCTGCCAGGTAAGGCCTCTGTTCTCAGGTTCCTGGTAAGTGGTTTGGGGAACACTCTACCCTCTCTTTGCTTATTTTCCTGAAATAAACTTTTTGTTTCTGAGTTTTTTGTTGTCTACTTAAAACTTTTTAAAAGCTCTATGGATGAACCATCCATAAAGAAAATATAAAATAGTGAGGAGCATGAGTACAGTTTCAAAAGCATATTCGTTCCATAAGTTCACAGAAAGAGAAACATACGATTGCCATGAAGCTGTTAATGCTGATAAAAGAACCATTTTCACTGGCTGCCTCACCATAATTAACTCCCAAGTATCTGCTCTTGTGGGGAAAGATAATGAGGTGGTAATCCAGAAATTATATCTAGTTCTGGAATGTACAATACATGTCTTTCTCCTGACTTCTCCTCTGCACTCTGAGTTGTGCTGTGTGACAGAGGGATGAAGCCTGTTTTCCAGACAGTTCACAGGCTGATACTTGCATTATGTTTTCTACTGGATCTGGTGTCTCATCTGACCTGGCTCAGGGCGAGCTGTTTGATTCATGCCTTCTTACTGTGTTAATAATTTCTAGTCCGAGCTTTGCTACTTAGAGCTTGGATTTTATAGCAGTTGCCTATTCACATTTTTGTTTGTTTCCACATTCCCATTTGGACAGTAAACTCCTTGTTCATATGTCTCCTGAGTGCTGAGCATATACATACTTGTTGGTTGGCTGATACCTCTCATTTTCTTTCCCTGACCTCTCATAACTGACTCTCTTCCCTACTATCTTTTTCCTTCTTTCCTCTTGGTCTCCCACCAGCCAATATTACTTTTTAAATTTTTCTTCAGATTCTACCATTAAGATTGAATTGGAGCTATTTGTAAATAAGACCACGGCTACAAAGCTCAACTCGGGTGAAGACAAAATTGAGGACATTCTGGTTTTGCACCTGGACAGGGGAAAGGATTACTTTTTGTCTGTGTCTGGGAACTACCTGCCCAGCTGTTTTGGATCTCCCATTCATACATTGTGCTACTTGAAGGAGCCAATCTTGGACCTGCCACTTAAAGCTATCCGAGAGCTGGTGAGTTACATGCCATAGGAAACATTTAGAACTGTGTAGCAGCCAAGCCAGTCAAACAAGATATGTCTATGCCTACATTCCCAGGGACCTGAGAATTCTTCAGCCTTCCTACAGCTAGCTTACTACATCAATTATATATTGCTGTGTAACAAACCACCCTAACATTTTACATACAGCACTTGATTACCCGCAAGGGAAGCAGCCTTGCACAGGATGGCCTTCCCAGCAACGAGTTATTGCTTTTCATGACTCTGTGAGTTTCCAGTGTGGTTCTTCTGCTGGTCTTGCTTAGGCTCATTTGTGTGGTTGCAATCAGATGGTGGCAAATTATGAAGCCAGCCCAGATTCCAGGAGCAGGGAGAAACTCCACCACTTGATGGGAAAAGCTGCAAAATGAGGCTGTGTTTTTCAGTCTCATACCTAGTGCATTAGAGAAACTCAGCTGTGGATACTAAGATAATGAAGGTTCCCTGGCCCATGGTATTATTCTATTTTGGGTTTGTTTTAATCATCACTTGGTAGTTTATTATTCTAAACTAAGTTTTCTGAGACCCAAAAGGCTTCTCTGGAGACATTTCTAATACATGGGAACTAGTTGAGAGCAGATTTATGGTAATATGTATGCTTCCCCATCGATTCATTTTTTTAATTTAAGTGCTCTTGAACTCCATCCTCTCCATTATATAGATGAAAACAGAGTGACTTGTCATAGGTCACATAGCAAATTAACACTGGACCTGGACCTTGCACTCGGGTTTTTGGACTCCCAAGTCTGAGCTGTTTTTTCACCAGATTATACTGTCTCTCTGGTTCTGACAGTGAAATGTTACAGGCAGAATTTTTTCTAAGATGATGCATATTTCACCTGATTCATTGAAACTTCCTGCCATAACCTACTCCCAATTCTCAAAAGTCATCTTTGTATGTTGTGCCACCTGATTTCATTTGACAACGGAATGTTTTGCTTAGAGGCACCGAAATGCTTCCCTTCTCCATGAGTTTGCTGTCCCCATAGCATGTGTTCTGAAGTTAGCCTGGCATTAGTTGCATTGGTAGGGTTTCTTATCATGCTTTTATTTCTTTTCAGACACTGATGCCACTGCAGACTGAAGATGATGGGAGCCAGTTGAAGAACCACATGGACATCCCCAAAGAACTCTGGATGATGGTTGATTACCTATACCAAAATGCCATCCAGCAGGTGGGTTATAATTAAGCAATCAGACCTGAGTGAGGCCAGGCTGCCTTGAGAAAGGACATCAGGTCCAAGAACTTTTGGTGTAAGAGGCTTTTACCCCAGGGAGTGAATGAAGGCTAAATAGGTTCATGTTTCACACCCCTGTGGTACCCCGATTTTACATACAGCACTTGATTACTCCCAAGGAAAGCAGCCTTGCACAGGATGGCCTTCCCAGCACAGCGTGTTCCCTCCTCTGACCTCTGAAGTCCCCCAGGTAGAAAGCCATCTGGAACTTCCCAGGATGTCAGCCTGCTATCCTTTTGAGGAACTCTCCTCAGCTGCTGGGAATGGGAGGGACTAACTTGTTGACAAACTAGAGACAGGGGACCAGATGGGACTCCCAGGCCATGAGTCAAGAAGTCTGATTTTTAGAGCGACTTGGGCGGGCTTCATGAGATCAAATTGGCCAATTTCACTGACTCCTTTATATAGATCCCAGGGAGACTGAGCAGCATACATTCTTATGATTTCCTTTTCCTTTTTTTCCTCACATCTATTGTGTGTTACATTATTCCAAACACTGTTCTAAATGTTCATAGCATTATGTCATTTAGTTCTCACATAGCTCTCAGATGAGGAAATAGATCTCTAGAGGGTTAAATAACTTGGTCAAGGTCCCAAAGCTGATAAGTGGTCAGGATTGGGATTTGAACCCAGAAAGTCTGGCTATAGATGTCACATTCTCAAGTACTGTGCTCTTCCGCCTTCTCTACAGAGCACCTTCCAAGTGTAACTTTTGAGCTATAGATATAATACTGTTATTATTAACATAGTTAAATGGCATTAAGTCATTTTATAAAACAAATCAACATAAAGTACCCTAGGACTACTGGAGACACCTTTATTGCCATGATCTTGTTTTCACAAAGCGCTGAGGTGCTTTGTAGTTTTCTCCATCTTATGAATGATATAATTTCTTCAAGTTTTTTTTTTTTCTGGTTAATCCCTCTATAATACTGCAGGAAACATAGCTTCTTTTAGGTTTTCCCTTATGTTGGATCTTATTGTTGTGTGTTGTATGCCCTACCCATAGTTTTATAATAGATATCTTATCACTCAAAAGACCTGTTGTGGAAGCATGCTTGGAAGGCCTGCAAGATAAATTAGCCACACCAGCTTAAATCAGATTGTGTACCAGGTGATTCAAAGGCCTTACTACCCTGCTTCTTTTTGTTCTCTGCTGGTGATTATATTTTTAGGTTAAGAAATCATTGCTGATTTTCTGAGAACATAATTATTTTGTGACTTCTCTTTTGCAGGAAGATCTGTTTCAACAGCCAGGCCTTAGGTCGGAATTTGAGCATATCAGAGACTGTTTGGATACTGGAACGACTGATACTCTCTGTATCCTTCAGATTGTGTGTGTGTGTGTGTGTGTGTGTGTGTGTGTGTGTGTGTGTGAGATTGTGTGTGGAGAGACAGAGAAGGATGGAGAAATTATGAGTAAAAGAGGTGAGAATAGTGAAAGAATAATATTTTAAGGCTCAAAAATTAGATATTGTATCCTCAGCTATCATGTTTTTCTTAAAGTTTGCATAGAGAAGACTTTACAACTTTAAGCAACCAATATAGCAGGAACTCAGGAGGGCCCAGCTAAGCTGACAAACAGCTTCGCCCTTTCAAGATATCAGGCTGGCACCCTAGCTCTGAGCAGAGAGCCTGACTGGGCAAGCAGAACTCTGGCATGTGCTCACTCCTGGGCCTTTTCCTAACCATGGGCAGCAACATCACCTGTTCCTTAACGATGGGCCAAAAGCTGCTAGCAATCATTCCGTAGCCGAGGCTCTGCTGCTTTTCCTGGAGAGTCTGCCAGAGCCCGTCATCTGTTACAGCGCTTATCATAACTGCTTGGAGTGTTCTGGCAACTACACTGCAAGTAAACAGGTGAAGGGAGGCACTGAGCATTAGTAGTACACATGTTGCAGCCCAGGCTTCATGGGGCCTGAGGGGATGGAGTGGTCACAGCCCCTCAAATGCAGTGTCTTAGAAACAGCTTCATATCTTTCCTTCCTTAACCTGTTCTTCTGTTCATGTCCTTTTTTTCTTTTAATGTCATCATCCTTAATTGCAGTGACTCAACCCAGAAACCTGAGTCATTTCTGACTCCTCCAGTTGTCACCTCCTACATGCCCAGTGCCCTTGATCTATCACCCATCATTTTTCTTTCATTCTCATACCGCTTACCTTGGTTCAAGGCTCCTCATTTAGACTCTCCCACTGCTGATTTGTTTTGCACACTGACATAGATTGTGTTGTAAGCCTCTCATGATGTTGCTGTTGGTCAAAAATCATATTTGGCTCTCCATTGCCAATGAATGATATTCTTAAATTTTCAAGACTTTTTATGATCTACTCTATTTGTTCACTTATGTAACAGGCTATAGCAGAATAATCTAGAATACCTGCTAATAACACAGGTTCTAGAGCCACACCCTATATCCACTGAATCAAAATCTCTTTTGGAATATATTTTGTACAAGCTTCCCAACTTACTCTGAGATGCAGATAGCTGGAGTACTCATTGAATTCTAGCCTGATCCTTACCTGTTTTCCTTCTCTTGCCTTTTTTACACTCTCTTTTTCCCTAAATACCCTAGTCTTTACCTCTGCAAGTCCAATCTTGTGTTATATTCAAGACCTAACTAAAATGTCTTCTATTCCTTTAAATCTGTGGAGATCACACAGAAGTTTGACCTCTAAATTCATGTAGCACTTCTCTTTTGGCACTTATGCCAAGTAGTAAGTGGTCAGGGTTTTTATGTGCACATTCTTACTCATGTACTTAGATGATATACTCAATTCCTGGAATGTAGCAGACACTTGACAAAATAATTGAATGACTGAAAAAATAAATCCCAATTCTCCCTCTTTCAGGTCATTTCTACTCTCCCCACATTCCACAAAAATGTTTTCGACTACTTGATGAAGTTTTTGCGAGAACTGCTGAAAAATTCAGCAAAAAATCATTTGGATGGAAATATTCTAGGTAAGCAGTCAAGTGACTATGGAAAGCATCTCTGCCAACTGAGAGACTCATGAGAAATGTTGTTGAGGGAAGTCCTAAGTCCACTGCAATAGAACTAAAATCTGGCAGTTTACCCTCAAATAGTTTTTTTAAAGCAGAAAATTTGCTTTGGGGCACCCTCCCCCACTCCTAATAACACAAGAATAAGTAGTACCTGCTTTTGCTGAATCATTTGTTTTCTCTGTTTTTCATGCAGCTAGCATATTTGGCAGCTTACTGCTTCGAAACCCAGCCGGTCACCAGAAGCTTGAAATAGCAGAGAAGAAGAAGGCTCAAGAATTTATTCGCCAGTTTCTCTACAACTCACCCTGAGCCTCTCCATCTCTTCTCTATTTTATCTGAGGCAGCCAATTTCCAGTCTCACCTATTTCTGTTCAAAAGTGGCCTTAAAAGGATGTGAGGCCATTTGGAAGCAAGAGTGGCAATTGCCTATTTTCTGAGCCCAGGCCATCTTCTCCTGCTATGGCTATTACAGTCAGTGCTGCTGTGAGTTGTGAAGACATGAGGGGAAATCCACCACAATAAAACTGACATTCCAATGTTCAACTTTATTTAACACAGATAGATCTCTATTTTTTTTATTTTAAAAATGTCGAAATAACTGTACTTGTGGTCACTTAGCCTGCCTCCAAGGCATAGTCAGTGCCTTCCCTGTACCCTGGGCTGACCTCCCCATGATCAGATATTTGAGCAAACTCTGGAGTTCCTAAGGGAGAATGCGTTGGACGGCAAGAATGCAAGTGGAAGCTGTTGGATAAACAGGCCACAGCCACTCCAGATACTTCCAGCTCTCTGAGGACATGTGTACATGTATATGCAAGCCCTACCCCCTTTCCTACTCCGATGTGGCTCAGCAATTGAGAGGCTGGCCATTCAGCCTCTGAGGGCAACACAGTGGCTTGAAAATGAAAATACTGAAGAAATTAGGTGTTCTGGTGAAATGAGTGGAATTTTCTGGGCAGCAAGTCCTCCGAACTGTATATGATGCATTTCCTCTCTCATATGTGTAATATATTTTAATGATAAATGTATTTTTAACGGTGGTTATTTGTATGTTTTTATCTCTAAAGGGATGACAGCTCTCCGCAGCTAGACTTTTGTGGCTTAAGCATTGGGGCAGCTAGTCAGGGGCCAAGGAGATATTTGCCTGGTGTCTGGTGGGTACAGTCACTATTCACATTTTTCAAGCAAGAGGATACAGGAATGGCCTGAAACCCTTGACCCCCTGCTCCAGTCTCTGGAGGTTATTCTCTGAATATTCCAGAGAAGTAGCTTACGGTAAAAACAGGCAGTGGCTGCTGGGAGGTTCTAACAGTTAAGAGCTTCCAGGGATTTAGAAAAAAAAACAAATAAAATCGCTTCTTGGGTCCTGGAACACCACTTAGTATTAGTGTAAAATGTAATTTAGATATCGGCCAGAAGGATGACGATGTGAACGGTTAAAGGCACCAGTAGGTGGCGTTGACTGGCCCGGGTACTAGTCCGGTGGGAGATAACAATCCTCTGCAGGGGAAAAGTTGGGAGAGACATCCTGGGCAGGAGTGTAAGGAGAGAGATGGGCTTCTTATGAGAACATGAGTGGGGAAGTGGCGGCGGTGTGCTCTGGCTGGGATTGGAATACAACCTCGTTCTGCCACTCGGGTCCAATCTTTCTTAGCTCGGAACCTCCTGTCTATATTAACTCTGATGGGAGAAGAGGGGATACTGGGGCCACAGAGGGAGAAATGAGGGAATATCACAACCTTCCGAGCTCCCTCTGAGGGTTCCAGCTGGTATTCGGATGCCCAGCTGTGGTCCTTCGCGTTGCGGTTGTGGCTGCGAGGGCGGCCAGCGCAAGCCAGGCTAAGTCTACTTGGACTGGCAGAGGTTCGATCCCCTTTCCATGCGACTGGAGCCTTAGGAGTGACGCTCTGACGCCCTGCGAGGGAAAGACGCGGCCCGCGCTTCCTAGCACTGGACGATCTCACGGCCCCGCGGCGCCTCGCGGTGCCCCGCCCCTCCCTCTCGCCAATTGGAGGCTCGAGCTCAGCCCCCACGCGGCCTAACCCAACCAGAAGCATCAGGGAGAGGCGGAACCGGTATCTCCTCCTTCCTCCGGAAAGCGGAAGCAGAAGTGACGTTCGGGGAAGGTGGGGGCAATCATGGTGTCGCTGGGGAGGGGAGAAGCTGCCGCTGCCGCCGTTGCCGGGAGCCGCGGAGGTAAAAGGCGAAACTAGACGCGGCCTGGGCTGGGGACTTCCCGGGGGGCGCTGGACTTAGGCTCCCTCCTGCAGCATTTCCCAGTAGAGACCCCAGTCCGGTCACCATAGGGACCCCACCCCTCCTCCGTTTCCATGGGGATGGGTATCCAGCCCCCCTCCCCTGTTTCCATGGAGACCCGGACCCTGCCCCTCTTCGCACCGCTTGGAGACCCCCCAGCTTGTCTTCTGATTTTTCCGTGTAGCCCTGCCTGGGAGCTGTCCCACACAGGTTCCTTTTCCCAGCCTCCTCTCAGGGGTGCTCTGTTTGTACTCGTTTGCCATCCTCAAAGCTCCTGGTCTTGTTTGTTCCGGACAGTTAGCCTCCGCGTTGCCGCCGATGGTGCCTGGGCAGCCCAGTGGGGCCTCCGGTGCTCCTCCGTCTCCTCTTAGTTCTCTCCTCTCAGATGCAGTGAATTGTGCATCTACTGGGTTGCGTAAGCCAGAGCAAGGAGTCGGGCTGGTTCCTCCCGGATATGATCCCTTGGCCTGTCTCGTAACTATCTGTCTAGCCGCCCCACTTCGTAAAGGTTCACTTTCTAATCCAGATCACAAGAGAAAGATAAAGTTCAAAGCCAGACTGAAAACTGAAAGTGATGTGGTGCTTATTTTTAAATTTTCCCTTCTGCCTGCCAGACTCCCATTTGTAGAACCTGTGTTTGCAGGTAAAGGAAGAATCACTATTCCAGAACAGGAAAGCTTGAAATTTGGTATTTTTTCTTTTTCAAGAGAGTATATCTTCCCAAGAGAGCATATCTTCTCAAGAGAGCATATCTTCTCAAGAGAGTATGCGTGCAGGCCTTTCATTCATTTAGCTGACATCTTCTGAACTCCTAGTGTCAGTGTACTGTGCTAGGAGTACTAGAAACAAAAATAAGACTCATCATTCCCTCACTGCAGAGAGCCCACTGTACGAGCATGGCTTCTAGTGGATACCAGATTGTTTTAGGAGATAAATAGATAAAGTGCTTTTCATTAGATATGCCTGATTATAGATCACCCTCTCTACACAGGAGCTGAAACATCTGTTCTAGGAAGGAGAGAATGAATTCACACTTGTTTTCTCTACTCTTGTCAGAATGACATTGTGCTTTATTGTGCATTATCTCTTACACCACATAACAATACTTTGAGAGAACAGAAATTACCAGTCCCACCTTACATATAGGAAAAATGAGGCACAGAAAAGTTCCCCAAGTAGTAAGTGGCAAAGCTGGAATTTGTAGGTAGGTGACCCTGCCTCCAAAACTCTGCTCCTTGCACCATAGATTACACTGCTTTGTGGTTTGATTTGGGGGATATTTGAGTGGGGTTTCCTTACTTTTAAAGTTTAAGCAACTCAGACTTGAAGCATTTTATCCCTTTATCCCCTTTAGGTATTTTGACCAATCTTCAAATTGTTTGGCAGTAGGCACATTTGGAAGGTCTTGTGAACTGCTACTTATTACTTCAATTTTTTTACAAAAGGCATTGCTTTTAAAATGATGATTTCAAAGTAAAGCTTAAAAATTAGTCCCATGGAAGTTGATTTTTCATTTACTTTGTGCTGCTCTTGAAATGAGAGGGGAAAATAGCCCCGTGGTTTCTGAGGAGATCCCTAGGTCATGTAGTGTGGCTCTGACTCTGGCTTTGTTCTTTTGCAGATAGGTCATTACCTTTCCATTTCTCACAATTGAGCTGAGCACAATTGAACCATGGGGGAACACAGTCCAGACAACAACATCATCTACTTTGAGGCAGAGGAAGATGAGCTGACCCCCGATGACAAGATGCTCAGGTTTGTGGATAAAAACGGACTGGTGCCTTCCTCATCTGGAACTGTTTATGATAGGACAACTGTTCTTATTGAGCAGGACCCTGGCACTTTGGAGGATGAAGATGACGATGGACAGTGTGGAGAACACTTGCCTTTTCTAGTAGGGGGTGAAGAGGGCTTTCATCTAATAGATCATGAAGCAATGTCCCAGGGTTATGTGCAACATATTATCTCACCAGATCAGATTCATTTAACAATAAACCCTGGTTCCACGCCCATGCCAAGAAATATCGAAGGTGCAACCCTCACTCTACAGTCGGAATGTCCAGAAACAAAACGTAAAGAAGTAAGTAAAGCAGCGGGTGAAGGCTCATTTTGGCTTTGGGAAGTTCTTACGCAACTCGTGTTGGCAGTTTTAGCTGGAGAGTAAAGGAGTCCCTGGAATTAGGACCTACAATGGCTTTGCTTATCAATAATACATATGCTTCACATTTTGTTGTGACTGCTTTCTGGAACTTTTGGTTTGTAAGGCTACATTGAAATTTGGGAAAACTAAATTATAATTTTTCAAATTTTCCTCCCCAAACCATAAATAAAATAGAAATTTCATTGAAGTAAATTCCTATTTCTGATGCTGAAATAAATAGATTGAGTTTTGGAGATGAGTATCTGCTAGAATATGCTTTATTAGTGAATGTTTAATGAATAATAAAGGCTGGGTTTTTCCATAAGAAATTCACGCAAAATGTGCATGTCACAATACTTTGCAAACTGTAAAACATTGTACAAATTATGCTAATGGTGATTATTAACAGAATAGAAAATATGGTTTAAAGGTAGTCATCCACATCATCCAGGAACTGATTGCAGGTCAATTAGGAAAAAATAGATCACTGGTAGTTGAAATGCCAGGGACTAAATATAAGATATTAGCAAACAGACATTGAGTAAATTGTTTGGCAAAATATTATCTCTTTTGCTGTGATTAAGCTCTTGAAACTGAGGAATTTTATTTATGGCATATGGCTTTTCCTTTGCTAGCCTTAGGATCTCAGAGCTGGAAGGAACCCTAGAGAGACCATATTGTCCTACCACCCACCCCATGCAAGAAGCTCTGTAGCATCTTTGACATCAATTCATCTGGTCTCTGCTTGAACACTTCCAGAATGATGAAAGCACAGTGTTTCACAGCTCAGTCTAATAGATTTGTTGGCCAGCTCTGATTATTAGAAAGCTTTTACTTGTATAGAGCCAAAATCTGCCTTCCTTCAGCTTCTGCCCACTCTTTCTAGTTCTGTCTTCCTGAATAACAGAAAGTTAAAGCTTCTCATGGAACAACCCATCAGATATTTAAAGATCATGGATTTCTCTTTATCTTTGTCTGTACAAGCTAAACATCTCCATTTACTTAAATATTCCTCTTATGACATTTCCCCCTAGTTTCTCATCAGCCTGATCACCTTTGATTATATGAATTCCAGTTTTCCAAATTCCTCTTAAAATTCATAATTGAGCACAATCTCACAAGTGTCAATCAACCAGCACTGAATAATGTGTGACTTATAATCTGTACACTGTATTACAATTATTATATAGTTTGTATTCCATTAACAATGACATCGTCCTGTTAGCTTATACTTGGAATAGTGGTTCTTTATTGGGACAATTTTGTCCCCCAGAAGACATTTGACAATGTCTGGAGACACTTTTGGTTGTCGCACAGGCAAAGCACTGCTGGAATCTAGTCAGTAGAGGCCAAAGATCCTGTTAAACTTTCTACAATGCCCAGGACAGCCCCCTACAACAAAGAATTATATGTCCCAAAATGTCAGTTGGCTGTGTTCCAATGAAACTTTATTTACAAAACAGGCAGTGGGCTAGATTTGGCCCACTGTCTGTGGTGGTTCCTACCCCTGGACTAGAACATAGTAGTAGGAGAGAAGGATGGAAAGATATTCAGACAGGGAAAGGCAGTGATAGCATGCTAGGGGGTTTGGACTAGAATCTGAAGTTTGAGCCAAGGAGTGACGTGGTTAGAGTAGCGTTTTAGAAAGGTTGCTCTGGTAGCGGTGGTAGCTTGATTGCCCAGTTAGGAGATACTTGTAGTTTAGGTTTGGGATTGCATCTGAGTCTAATGAAGGATAGTGGCCTTGAATGTGGAAAACTCCAGAGCTTTTTATTTTTTGACGCATAAGAGAACTTAGTATGTTATTAGAGTATGAAGAATGAGTGATAAATTTGGTATGAGTCAAAAGATTTGTCTATTTTTCCAAATGTGTTGAGTTTCTTCTGTGTCTTAGCACAGGGGCCACCCCAAAGATTGACCTGGAGCTTCAAGTCTAGGGAGCGAATTAAGTGGTTAGTCAACTGTGAGAGGTACTTTAACTGAGTCACATTCATAGTGCTGTGTGTATGCTAAAGAAAAGTGGCTGATTCTGTTGCTCCCACCCCACCCTCCAAGAATGGTGATTTCATAACAAGAATCAAGAAGACAAGGGGAGAAAGTTTGGTGGGGAAATTGGTGAGTTTGGTTGGAGTACATTGAACGTATAGTCCTTGGAGAAAAGTAGATTGAACAAGTTGAGAAGCCCATTAGAAATATGAATCTAAAGTTGAGGAAATGACAGGATTAGAAATGTCTTGTGGATCTGTGAAGGGGCAGTAGTTCAAACTGTGGGTAGTTTACTCAAGGGAGAAGTAAGAGTTGGTCTGAGAATACAAGGGTGAGAAAGAGGAACCAAAGATCACGTAAAGAGATCGTGGAATGCAGTGTTGTGGAAGCTGATGGAAGAAAGTGTTAAGAAGTGTTGAATATTCCTGTGTGAACCTGCAGAGGGATTGAGGGGCCAAAAGAAGCCATTAGTTCTACTATCTGCAGTTGATCCCATCATCAGAAGACTTTCAGTAGAATGCTGGGAGCTGAAGCCAGATTTCAAGTGATGGAGAAGCAAGTGGGTGGTGAGGAAACAGGAGGCAGGAAGTGTCAAGTTTTTTTGTTTTTTGTTTTTTGTTTTTTTTGATACGGTAGTTGGAGGAAGAAGCGTGATAAGGCATTAGTAACTTTAAAGGGATTGAATCATTATTTAGCACAGAAAAATTTGAACACAGTTTAGGGCCTAAACTTTAGGTCATCTTCAGTTAATGATTACTAGTGAAAGTGTTTCAAGAGCTAATGTTTGGGAAACATTAAGTTAAATCAAGAGGTTTGTTTATTGTGGGATTTCTCAGAACTTTTGATGTGCTAATAACTACGAAGGAAGGAAATGCAGAATTCTTCAAATGTTTTGAACTTGGAAAACGATTTTTCAGTCTCATTTCCAGGGTCAGTGTTTTGTGGAACACATTTTAGGAAATGCTGGTCTAGGCAGAAGAGGAGGTAGTAGGGAAGGAATGATTATGCATTCGGTGATGTCCTCTGTCACTTTCCCACTTCGTTCTGCTTGCAGGCCTGGTTTACCATTCATGTCTTCAGGTCATTGATAACCATGTTGAGTAGTACAAGGTCAAGGGTACTATGAGCACCTTGTTCAGGCTACTGTAGATTTAGCTCACTGTACTTTCCTCTCACCACATTTTTCCACTCTATTCATGAGACCAACATGGAAGATTCTATAAACTATTTTTGAAATCAGTAGATGTGGGGTTGGTTGGGAATTGAGATTGAAGCAGCAGTGGCTTTCCAGTCTTTGAAAATCTTGCTAAATGACTAGGCATTCCAGAGACTTGCCTTCCTGAAGCACTATCTTACCTTAGCTTTTGCTTTAACAGTGTTTCATTTATTTTTTGGCATTTAAATTCATTTAATTGGCCTGATGATGCCAATATTTATGACTATTTGATAATACTCTTCATCATTCCTTTATCCTTTCCTCTTTTTTAAGAAAAAAAAAAAAAAAAAAAAAGACTTGTTTTTTCTCCCGCTCCATGCCCAGGTGTTACTCCTGAGAAATCAAATCATTTGAAAACTAGTTAGTCTTCTTGGCTTCCTAAGCAGCTTATTTTCTGAGTCAGATTTTAGCCTGTTTTTCTTGTTTATCCCTGATTGCTCCATTGTTGTTTACAGTGTGTATGTAGTTGGCTTACTTATTACAGTCATGTTCCACATAACATTTCTGTCAGATTTCAAATTGGACCCATCAATGATGGACCCACATACAGTGACAGTTCCATAGGTTGTAATGGAGTTGAAAAATTCCTCCTGTCACCTAGTGATGTTATAGCCATGGTAACATTCTATCTCAATGCATTATTCACATGTTTGTGGTGATGCTGGTGTAAACAAACCTACTGTGCTGCCAGTCATTTAAAACTATAGCATATATAATGATGTATAGTACATACCTGATAATAACCATGTTGCTGGTTTATATATTTATTATACATTTTATTATTTTAGAATATACTTTCTACTAAAAAAGTTTGCAGTAAAACACCATGCTGCGTCATATAGCACCCTCATACGTCTCGTGTTTACATCTGTTAATTGCATCGTTTTCTCCTGTGCTTGATTTAATCTCATGTTTTGTACCATAACATGGTGTGCAGCCTTGTAGCCTAGGACAATAGGTTATACCACCTAGCCAAGGTATATAGTAGGCTATGCCATCTAGGTTTGTGTAAGTGCACTCTGTGATGTTCGCTAACGAAGAAATTGCCTAACGATGCATTTCTCAGAATATACCCCCATCGTTAAGTGGCACGTAATGGTACTTCATTTTTTTTCCTTTATGCTTGCTTTGCACAAAAATAAACTAACCAGAATGGTGCTACAGATACTGCCTTTTCTTTCCACATGACTACTGGTTATTCTGACTCTTAATTTCATGTATCTTATTCTCATACTTGCTGTTTCACTACTGCATACCTGTTGATTTGGTAGATTTGAAATTTTTCCAATCAAAATATTGTCATTCTGAAAAATAACAGCATCCTTAAGAGTTGTTCCTTTAATATCTTTCCATTCCAGGCTTCTAAGAAGCTGCGTTTCCTTTAGCAGTCCATGGTTTCTTGAACTTTCTTGCATCTGTGCCCTTCCTGAGAACCTGCCAGGAATCTCTAGTTACCTTTTCATCCACCTCTATTTGAACCACATTGGTGAACATAATGTATACCTACTCCCACTCCCCATGGCTAACTGACTTTGTCGCTCTTCTGGTGAATAGTTGGCCAAGAAGTATGAAAAAAGAACAAAAAAAAAAAAACCCAGAAATCATATACCAGATATGTTCTTCATGATGCACTGAAGTAGTCCAGTTCATTGTTGAGAATGAATATCTTTTTTTTACCAAGAAGCACAGTTACAGTGATACTTTATGAATTAGGCTGCTTGCTATATTGTTCAGTGACACTCTGAGAGGAGATTTATTTTTTTTTTAGTGTAACAAATCTTAAGTATAAGAATAAGGGGGAAATTTTGGCTTCAGTGTCTTCGATCCTTTACTTTGGGAGACCTACTTCCAATCTCATTCCTTATTATCAGTCTCTCAGGCCATGAAATGATCCACTCAGACAAACCAGGTTGATGCTGACTGTCGCATAGGGGAACCTCCCACTTTGTCTTTGCATGCTGTCACTACATTACTTTACAGATTCCTTTCTGAACTTCCACAGAACTCCCATTCAGAACTAGGACAGACAAAGACTCTTTTTTGCTTGAAATTTTAGTGTTAAGGATCCATTCATTCTTCGCACAAGCTTTTACTTATTGGGTATCAACTTTTGTCAAATATCAGGAAGGAAAAAGGAATAATTCCTGCCCTGGAGGCTTACAATCCATAAGGAGACTGGTGGAGGCTGTATGTGCGAGGTTCTGTAGGAATCCAGGACAGGAAGCATTTTCCATTTGTCACCAGATGAAGCTCTTTTACTGCTGTCCCCTGCATGCCTGCATGTGTGTTACACACCTACCCACAGTCACTAGCATTTCCTTCATGGAGGCCTGATGGACTGGAAAAGGGACAGGGAGGTTTTGTGCACGTACTGATTTCCCAACATGGTGCTGCAGGAATAACAGGTCTCAAATATACATTTCATATAGGCTGTACCCGTTGGGTATTGCTAAAATTTTGCTATTGTGGAACATTGGAGAAAGAACCTGTATTTTCATGTCTTTCTATTATTTAAACCAAACTGATTCTTAAACTTGTTTCTTCTGTGATTTGCAAAGCGAGAATTTAGACCTAGGTTCCATCTTTATTTTGATATATACTATGTGACCTTGGGCAAGCTGCTCTGTTTCCACTTTTGTAAAATTGAAGTAAAAATATCCCATTGCATTTTGTGAAGGCTAAGTGAGATTTATTCACATATAAATATACATCACTATACACATAAAAGCCTTTAACATAGTGTCTGGTGCATCGTGGTTGTTCAGTGAATGTTCATTTACTCTTTCTTGTGGTTCTTGAAGGAGGTACGGAGATAATCTCTAGTTGAAGAAAAGTTTAAAATGGTCTTTGTTAGCAACTCTTAAGGAAGCATTTTCTCCTTAAAACAAGGTTATAAATTGTGGTTGGGTTCCAGAACAGCCTGCCAGAGTCCCAATAATTCCTAATTAGCTGAACTGTTGTGTTTATAATGCCTCTTTGGAATGTGAACCATCATATATAACCATGTTTTAAAATGAGAACAGCTTCGTAGTCTTATTGCAAGGGTTCTGTGGATAACAGTCCTCGCCACAGCTAATCTGCTCTCATACTGGGCTCATCTTGACTTCCTTAGAACCAGGCTACTGAAAGTTACTTACGTAGTGAGCAGTTGGGGCACCAGGCAAAGCTGAGGCCCATAGAGGTAAAGAACGAGGACTCCCATTATGCTGGCAGTGGTGGTAGCGAGAGGGTGAGATAGCATCTGCTGAGTGTCTGCTGTGCACTAGTAGTCACTGTGTCAGGGGCTTTAATACAGTTTTGTATTTAATTTTCATAACAATCTTATAAAAGAAGTACTATTAACCCTCACTTTACAAAGGGAAAAAACTGAGGCTTAGAAACATATAGTTAGCAAGTGGTACAACTGAGATTTGAACTAAGGACTTTCTCGATGTCAAAGCCTATGCTTTTCTAACATAACATACTACCTTAGCAAAAGCAGGGGAGAATCAGACACTGAGCCATTAGTCACAAAAAGAGCAGAGAAAAGAGGGGCAGCAGGTGGCATTAGTTGTGTAAGGGTACAGGATTGAGAGGTGGGAACAGTATATGAATTCAGCTCTGATGGCGGGCGGTGGGAGGCCTGGTGAAGAAACGAAGGCAGTTCAGAGCTCTTCTGCTTCAAGCTCTGTGGTTGCACATTATGGAGTAGAAGGAATGAGATCAGTGCCAGCATAGGAACAGTTGGTATTGGGGAGAGGGAAGAGAAGTCTCTAGTAATGGGGAGGAAAGGGCAGCGCCTACAGCCGCAATATCCAGGCCAAGCATTTCTTTCTAAGAATGTTCATATGGTAGGTGCCTTTTTTTCTTTTCTGAATTTTTTAAAGTTTTTGTCTCCTGGAGTTCCAGTGTTTGTTTTTCTCATTTTTGCTTATTTCACTTACCTTTCCTTTTTTGATTTTGTTAACAGGGCAATCAATCATCTTTGTTAAATATTTCTCGATTCTAGAACTGCTTAGAACATTTCATAAATCAGCACCAGTTCTCTGAGAGCTCCTGCTTCCTGCCCATTGCTAGTATCAGATCCCATCCTCAGTGAGTCTAACCTGTGCTCTCCCCGAGCTCCTTAAATTAGTCATTGACAGCTGTTTGAGGCCACGCAAGAAAATAAGTGATGCAGTTTTTAAACTCATTCGGAGAAACATGTTTTATTATCTAAAGGAATTTTCAGTGTTATTGTAGATACTCTAATTTCAATAGGCAAATTAATTATGTGTCATCTCTCAAGTCGTTTAAATTCAGCTTGGGATCACCTCTTTTGAGAAGCTTTTCTTATTCATCCTCAGGTCTAAGTTAGATGCTTTTTCTCTATATTTCTCTATATTCTGATATCCATTATCAGCACAACTCCTCATACTACATTCTTGTTGTCTGTTTGATTCTCCTCTTGACTTTGAGCCCCTTGAGAGCAGGGGATATTTTTTTTTTTTTGTATTCCTGGCACTTGCAACAGAATAATCCATGAAAGATAATTTTCGAATGCATGCATCCCTGAGAAGCCTTAATGGTATTTAAAGGTATCACATGTTGCAATACCTGCTCTGTGTAACCATGAAAACATACATGTTTTTTGCAACTTCCTGTTCTGATCTAGTTTGAGGAGGTTTAGTTTTCCTTTTTGTGTGTGAAAATTCACGCTGCTTAAAAATGATTCTAAAAGACAGACTAGCCATTTCCATTTACTGCTTCCTTCCATATGGAGTGAGGGAGATTACTTGTTTATTCAGCATATTGTAGGGGAGCGGGCATTTGCTTTGTCAGTCAGCCATCACTCCCACCTTTAAATACAAATATCTTCTTAGTCTATGTCACCTCCTAACTTTCCATCCTGTCTCTCTCTCTTCTCAGGCAAGTTTCTTGACAAGAGTAGCTATATTCCTTGCCTGCAGCTCCTTGCTTTTCCCTGACTTTTCAGCCCGTTACATTCTGGCTTCTGATCCTACCCCTTCAATGAAGTTAGTCTAGCCGGGACAATTATGATCTTGTGAATCAGCTGAATCCAAGAAAATGCTTTATCAGTCATTTCTGCTACATTTGACCTAGTTAATCATCCTCCTTGAAACTGTTCCCATGTTGCTTATAGTTCTTATCACTACTTTCCTCAGCAGTAAGTCCTGCTGGTTTTATTTTGTTTGTTTAGTCATTTATTCCTTCATTTAACAAATATGAACTGAGTGTCACTTCTCCACAAGGCTAGTCCCTGAGGCTATGGCAGTGAACAAGACAGACATGGAACCTATAGTCCAAATGGAGAGTAGCCATTCATTCATTTAACTCAGCCAATATTTATTTAGTGCCTCCTGTGTTTCAGCTACTGCTGTGCCTAGCAACTAAATAGATAATGATATATATATATTGTTTAATTATGTAATAACTTAATCTTAGTGGTATGTGCTTTAAAGAAATAGAGGAAGCTATGAGGACCTATATAATAAGGATACCTATTCTAGTTGGGGGTGTGGATAGGGGTCAGTCAGGAAAGAGTTTCTGAGAATGTTTATTGGAAGCTTGAGTTGGCCAAGTAAAAACCCTGGATGGGAGTTGGGGTTGGCAGGGCAGGGAGATAGGGAGGGGTAGTTAATTATTGATTGTACTCTTACTTAGAAAGTTATCAGCTGCTGTACCATCCTAAGAATGAAATTCTGCTCTTATCATTCATCATTGTTGTAAGTTCTATGATTGAGACATGCATACTCCTTTATTGCAGCATTTACAGCCCTGGTTCTCCTTCCTGGTCAGTGATTATTTTGAAATTTCCATCTGGCAGCACCAAAGAGATTTTTAGTCTTCATAAGAGATCAAGATCTATGCTCAAGAGGATAATTAACAGTGTAAGCTAGGTGTCCAATGAGTAGTATAGTTAAGTATTATTGGAATTCAGAAAGGGGCACTGTCACTTAGACATGGAGTGATCATGGAGAGCCGTGGAGGTAGTGTAGTTTGACCTGAAGAAAAAAAGAGACTCAGAAAAGTAGAGAAGAAAGGAACTAGGCATTTCCAGTAGAGAGAAAGAAGAAAGCAAAGGTAGGAAGTGGAAGTTCAGCGTTGCAATTAGGGAAGGGGTGTACTGTTGCCTATAGGCCTAGACAGAGCCTACTCTTGTACTGGAGTAATGTGATAGAAGATGGGAGAGGACCTAGAAAGGACCTTGGATATCAGGCTAAGGAATTGGGACTTTATCCTTTGAGCAGAGTGAAGGCATATGTAGAACACTGTTTTAGAACAAATCTGGTAGTGAGTGGCTTCAAAACTAGGCATTGAGACATGAGAATGCCTGCCTGGACTAGTGGGTCGGCAATTCAATTTAACAGATGTTTATGGAGCACTTCCTGTGTGGCATTAGGAAGGGTCAGGAATGAATAAGTGAGGGGGCACTTGTGTGAGGAACCTAAAGACGTGTGCAAGATCATATTGAGGGTTGGAGAGATTAGAGAAGACGTGGAAGGGGAGACAGGAGGATTCAGAGCGCCCCCCCCCCCCCCACTGGTTTTAGGAGTTGGCAAACTGTGGCCCACAAGCCAGATCCATTCAGATGCCTGTTTTGGTGAAATGGTTTTTTACATTTTAAAGGATTTTTTAAAATTTTTTTATTAAATTAGTTTTAAGTATACCGTACATTGGTTAGACATCTATATAGTTCATAAAATGATCCCCCCAATTGCTTCCTTCCTCCCCTGGCCCTCCACCTAGCTATCATATTAATGCTCACTGCATGCCCTCTGCCGTGCTTCCCATCCCCATGACCAGCTATCAACTAATAATTTGTATTTAACCTTTCACCTCATTCTCCCAGCCCCTCAACGCCCCTCCCCACTGTGTGTCACCAAATTGTCCACTATATTTGTGAGTTTAAAAGATTTTTTAAATATCAAAAGAAGAAGAGTACTTCATGATATATGAAAATGACATGAAATTCAAATTTCATTGCCCATAAATAGTTTTCTTGGAGCACAGCCTTGCTTGTCCATTTCTGTATTGCTTATGGCTACTTTCACATATAGCAGCAGAGCTGAGTAGTTGCAACAGAGACTGCATGGCCCACAAAGCCTAAAGTACTTACTGCTTGGCTCTTTGCTGAAACTTTGTCCTTGAGTCACACCCATCCTTATCTCATAACTCTTCTCTGAAACTCAGTGTCCTACCCGAAGCCTTTCCCTCTACCCAGGCTTTTAAATATCCTTCTTTTCTTTAAGTTCCTCCCTAGATCCTCAGCTTTTCTTTCTTCCAGGATCTTTCTCCTCCCAAATAGGCTCAAGACCTATCTTACTTAAAAAACAAAAACAAAACACATCATCAACTCAGAAGTCCACTTTTGCTGCTGCTGTCCCTCTCTCGTCTCTATCTCCATTTCGCCTTTCATTTAGTACCTTCGCCTAGACTTCTGACCCCAGCAGTCTGTTAAAACTAGTCTTGCTAAGTCATTAGTGAATTCCTAGCTGCGAGATCCAGTAGTTTTCCCAGTCCTTATCTACCTTGTTTTCTCTGACATTTAACATTTTGATCATTCTCTTTTCCTAGAGATCCTTTTTCTTTTTGCTTTTGTGACATCATTCTCTCTCACTTCTCTTCCTATTTCCAGCCCTTTCTCCCACTCACCTATCAATGGCTTCTCTTCTTTTACTAGTACCTTTAACATTGATGGACTTCAGGGGGGCTTTCTTTTCTCCTCTTACAAGAGCTGTCAGTTTATTGAGTACTTACTGTATGCCAGTGACTATTTTTAAATGTTTTACACAAATTATTACTAATTCTTGCAACAACTTTAAAAAGATTTTGTTTTCTCCATATTATAAATAAGGAAAGTGAGGCTCAGTGAGCTTAAGCAATATTCCCACGACTACACAGGAAGTGGCAGCTGGGGCTGGAACCCAAGCCTGCTGTAGCATACAGGTAAAGTCACCTATTACTTATGTACCAAAGACTCCTGTCACAAACTTTTTTTTTAGCTTCCAGCCTCTATATTGACTGGCTACTGGACATATCCATCTGGTAGTCTTGGAAACATGTCAAACACAACTCATTTTCTCTCCCTCGACTCCCAGTCAGCCCCAGATTGGTAGCGTGACCCTCTCTTTAGTCATCGAGGCCATAGTCTTGGGGTTAATCTCGACTTTGCCCCTCCCTGACCCCTTCTGCTCCTCGGCATCCAGTTGTCATTATAGGCAGTCATTTCTCCCCTTTTAATTTTTCTGGAATTCGCCTCTAAATTGTCCACTTTCACTTTCCTAGTTCAGATTCTTTTCATCTCCTAGACTGTTGTCTTTTAATCATATCCCTTCTTCTACTCTCGTGTCTTTTCTAGTCAATCCTCTACAAGGCTACCAGAATGATCTCCCCTAAACCCCAGATCTGATTATGTTGCTATCTTGGTTAAAACCTGTCGGTGGCTCCCCATTGTACTATTTCTCTACTCTATAGCTTAACTAAGAAAGCCTTGCCTTATTTTTCCAGATTCTTCTTCCAGTCTCTCGCATACTGCAGGTGTGTTTGTGGTTCAGTGTACCAGTACACCCATTCATCTCTCCATGCAGTGTTCAAGGTGTTACCTCTTTTTAGAATGTCCTTCCTAGTTTGAGGAACACCTTTTATGTTTATCCCTAAAAAGTAGGAAAACAGGCAGGCAAAACAAACAAACAAACAAAAAATCAGCACCCTCAATTCAGAGAGCACCTCAGCCTCTGAGCCGTCACTGATTTCCAACAGGCGTTAGGTTTCCCTTTTTTATGCTCCCCTAGCACCTTGGGTGTATATCTTTTGTCAGACTCAGCACAGTATGTAATAATTTGTGCACGTCTACTTCCTTAAAATTGGCACTCCTTAGAAGCAGAGATTTTAGTCTTTTTTATCTCTGGTATCTAGCTTATTGTCTGAGACGCAGTGGTTCAGTAACTGTTGAGTGAGTAACACTGCTATGCTATAGTTGGAGATATGAAGTGAGGCTTTAGGGAAAGGTTAGGATTAAAGGGTGAGGATGTTCGCTAAAGCTGAAAAGTAGACAATACTAGCACCCTGATATGTATAACATCGGAGAATTTACAAAGTGTTTTTACAAATGTTTCGTCTCATTTTGTTCCACTCAGTAGCACTGTGAGACAGTCAGAGCAGGCATGAATATTTACATTTTAGAAATAAAGAACCTGAAACTCAGAGAAGTGAAGCGACTTGCCCAAAGTCTTGAGCATAAGTGCCAGAATTCAGTCTTCTCTAGCGAAATCTAATGCCGCTTCCCCTGCACCAATGGAGAGATGGGGTTTGGAAGACGAGAGAGGGGTTTTGGAATAAACCTACATTTAGAGGTTAAAGGAAAGGAGTGGCTCAGAGAAGAGGATAAAGAGAGCCCGGAGGAATTACTTTGTGGTGAAGGTCAAGTGTTCAGAAGGAGAGGGCCTCACCCATGAGATATTTTTGCAAATAGGGAAGGAAAGTGAGGAAGGATGAAGGAGTTTGACCACCAGGAAGTTCAAGAGAATAATTTCATACAATGAAGCAGCTTACCAAGTGATGCGGACTACATGGACACTGAGGGAAATGGAAGCACAAGTGAAAACTCAAGAAGTTTGGCAGTGAAAGGAAACCAAGAGGCTGGCAGTTTGAGCAATGCCATTTTGTCAGATAGTCCAAGATACATTATTTTCATTTTGTAGACTTGAAAATATTCAGTGGAAACTGTGCCGGTGTATCACTGAGCTAGTATATACATGACTGAGTATATAAATTTCAGGATTTTTAGACTAAATTGAACATTGGTCCATTCCAATTAAGATATAGTGCCACAGGACAAGATGTTTAATCAAGCCTTAAAACGAAGTCAAATTTTATTTGAATATAAGTAAGTGTAACAGTATATGCCCATCTTTAGAGGACGGATATATACTAGAACCTGAAAACACCCTTCGTATATTCACTACAGGCTTATCTGTTCCCCATTGCTTATTATTTGTTGTCTAGGTGTGATTTGATCAATGGCAAGATATCCCCGCTTCGTTGTTAGAGGTAGTTTTCTGTGTTTCTATTGCATCCACATTTCCTGGGAGCCAAGCTCTGGGGGGAGTTTGGACCTGGGCAGCTCTTTCGTCCTATTGATGAGGTGTCCCCTGTCTGCTAGGTAAAGCGGTACCAGTGCACCTTTGAGGGCTGTCCCCGCACCTACAGCACAGCAGGTAACCTGCGCACCCACCAGAAGACTCACCGAGGAGAGTACACCTTTGTCTGTAATCAGGAGGGCTGTGGTAAGGCCTTCCTCACCTCCTACAGCCTCAGGATCCACGTGCGAGTGCACACGAAGGAGAAGCCATTTGAGTGCGACGTGCAGGGCTGTGAGAAGGCGTTCAATACGCTATACAGGTCAGCCTCTTCTCCCACTGTGCCACCGGCCTCTGGCCCTGGCTGTCACGACGGCAAAGCTCTCTCTCCTTGCACAATACAGATGTTCACTTGTGGGGCTTTAAAGAGCGCAGCTATGCTTAAAATTCATTAGAGGAACTTGTTACTTAAAGATCGATATGTATTGGGTTGGTCGAAAATGATAGTACATGTGTTTGGATTCGCATCTCCTGTAGTGACATTCTGGCCTGGGGATTTTAGTATTTGGCATAGCGTAATATCTCCCCTTGGTTCAGAATCTTGGTACTAAGGCTTCTGTCATTTTCTTTCCTACTTCACTTTAAAAATTAACTTCTTTCCACCCTGAGAATGGGGAGTGGTTCATTCATTAACCATTACTCTTTTGCAACATTTGTGTAAGGAGACATATTAGTCTTCAACACTGAGTATAAAATAACAAACAGAACAATAGCTAACAGTTAAAAAACACTCATTGTGCACTGGGCACTGTTCTGAGTGCTAATCCTCACAGCAGCTGATAAGTAAATGGAAGTATAGAGAGGTTTTGTAACTGGCTCAATGTCCCCCGTCCAGTAGTAGGTGAGACCTGGATTTGAGTCCCAGGCAGTCTGGCTCCAGAGTCACGCTAATACCACTATGCTATATACTTCTCTTTGAGCCAGAAATTTTAGATGCTGATATGTTATGGATGTAGAATTCTTATGCACTGGATCTTTTGTTATCTTGTAAAATCATTTTTAATTTTAACAAGGTTATAAATCCTCAGTGTTTACAGAGTAGATCGTTCTATAGTTTATTACAAAAGATGCACCTCCCCATCCCTGCCCTTTCATATGCAATTGATTTCTACTCTTTTAGCTTAATATTAACATTTTTATATTTACTTTTATGCCTTTAAGTATTAGGCTTATGTTGTTTCTTCTTGATTTTTTCCATTTTGGGATATTGACTTCCCAATATGGAAGTTAAGGATTTAGCTCTATTTTTTCCTCCTCTATCTCCATCACACATGGCACTCTTCCCCAAAGCCCATGCTTTCATTGTAATTATTTCCAACATATATATATATATATATATATATATATATATATATATATAGTTAAATTAGTATTCACTATTTGCTTAGCTATAAATAAGGTTACTTTTGTCTCGTTATTTGCCCTAGGCTTATGCACTTGATCTTGAAGCCTATTAAGCTGATGTGGGGAAGCTTTGTAGTACATTATGACAAAGGGAATTTCTCTGGGGTATTTTATAGGCTGAAAGCACATCAGAGGCTTCACACAGGGAAAACATTTAACTGTGAATCTGAAGGCTGCAGCAAGTACTTCACCACACTCAGTGATCTGAGGAAGCACATTCGAACC
Source organism: Rousettus aegyptiacus (assembly GCF_014176215.1). Lineage (NCBI taxonomy): Eukaryota > Metazoa > Chordata > Mammalia > Chiroptera > Pteropodidae > Rousettus > Rousettus aegyptiacus. Next base: position 24,072,323 of record NW_023416284.1, on the reverse strand, counting down.
CATACAGGAGAAAAGCCATTTCGGTACGTCTTACTGTTTTCTATTTGTCAGTGACCAGCTTTCCGCTGGATATCTTGTACTCTGAAATTTTTCAAAATGGAAATAAAATTCCCTTCCCTAGTTCTTTGACAGTATTAGTTCTATTAGTTCTCCCCAGGACAGCTATGACTAACTACTGCAGATTGGAAGGAGGGCGATGGATTCTAGGAGTATCCCCACTCTGTGAACGATGGCCTTCTGCCTCATTGTCCCCTTTATCTTGAAGAAGCATTTGTTGAAACTCACTCATGTGGTAGGTATTTTTATCAGTGCTAGAGAAATACTAAGACACAGGCTCTCCTCTTGAGAAACCTAGTCTGGTAGAAAAGAACTTCAAGTAACCAGGCAGTATCTGAGACTGAGATGGTCAAAGTGCTTTGAGCACAGGGGAAGGGGTACCTACCTAAGCATCAAGGAGGAAAGAGGAGGAGGACACTGAAGGGCAGGAACATTTAGGCTAGTGGTGCAAGTATTTCATTTTGTTACTTGTTCAGTTCCTTTGTAACATCTCGTTACATATGTTTGTGTATACACAAACATATAGGAGCATATACTTTTATCTGTATTGTTCAATTTATGCATATATATTTATGTATGCTTAATAGATGCAAGTACAAATGTTTAAGGACTCATATCATCTACTTTCTTCTGTGTTCACAGCACGTAACACGGTTCCAGGCATTTGGTAGGGATTCAAAAACAACTTAGGGATGATTACGTGATGTTTTAAATAAGATAATCAGTTTGTAAAGATTCCTTTAAATATCATATAGATGTGTTACCGAAAACTGCTCATAAACAGTGTCTTCGAATTCTGGCAAGAAAGATTGCTTGTTATATTCATGGCTTTAAATATGCTACCTTTCCCTTCTCAAATCACTCATCTCCTCATTAGGATATCAAGAAATTAAAAGGTCTTCAGGGACAGTCAACTCCTAAACACTAGTTAAATGTAATTGTGTTTTAAAATTACAGATGCATTTCTGAGCCATGCCCCACTAAAAGGAAGAGTATTTAGATTATAGTTGGTTATTCTCTAGATGCTCTGATGTTTACGTTACTTTTTCCCCCCTTAAGACTGTTGAGGGGATTCTGATTTCTATTTTGTGTATCACAAAAATATATGTGATGATTAATACTGTTAATTTTTTTTATATTAGGTGGCCCTTTAGACATAATGATTATATGTAATTAGAAAGTAAAGCACTTTAGAGAAGCTTTCTATTTAAAGAAATAAAATATTTTGGCTTATAAGAAAATACACTCATTCACCTAAATAGTAACCGAATGCCTGTAAGAACTGCAGCAAATGTAAAGAACTACATGGACCATGCCCTCAGAGAGTTTATAGTCTAGGGGAACAGATACCAAATGTATACAATGTCGATAAAATGAGATTGAAAATGACAGGTGCCATTAAAAAAAAAAAAAAAGCATGTAGATAAATGCCGTAGGAGTTTCAAGGAAGGAGAGATTACTTCTAGCTTTGGTTATCAAGAAAGTAAAAGTAGTAGTAGACCTGGAGTAGACATTGACGATTATAGATTAGTTATTATAGCCAAGATGTTCTGACTGATTTTGTTCTAGCGTTATAGTTCAGGCTCGACCCACTGTAGATGTTTCTAACACTGCACTGGCAGTAGATCTTCGAGTACGTTCTCATCATCATCAGAATTCTGTTAAGCAGTTCATCAAAAGGCTTTTATTGTCAGGGCTCTCAACATGTACCTTACCTGTAGGACAAGAAATACTTACCCTATGCCATCAGCTCCCTCTGATCCCAGATTTGTCACCTCGCTTTTCCAGGGACCTGTCGTCACTCCCATCTCTAAAACCAGTTTTACCAATATGATCTTGGTGCTTTGAACATTTGAGTTTGTATTTACAAGAGATGTTGAAGATAAAGGTCTGTTAGCTAATGACTACTGTTTTCTTTTTACATAAACCACTTATTTAGGTGTGATCATGATGGCTGTGGAAAAGCATTTGCAGCAAGCCACCACCTTAAAACTCACGTCCGTACACATACTGGTGAGTTTGATTAATTTTTATTTTTTATTTTAACATTCATCGAGCCAATAAATATCTGTATTTCTGGAGCTTTGTGTAGGGAGCGAGCCTATGTAGCTTAGTCTTCACCTATAATGTTTAACTTTCTTTCAGAGGTAAAAGGATCTAAAGGTTGGACTCAGGAATCCAACCTTAAGAAATTAAACAAATACAAAGATACTGAAAAAAAGAACCTGGGAAAACTACTAATTTTCTCTTTAAAATTCGTAGAAGCAGGCCGTTCTCATGCTTTCCTCTACGTTAAGTTTAGGAGTGAGATGATTAACATATAACTTATCCAACTTAAAACAGCTGTTTCCTGAACCCTTGTAAGAATATTTACTTCTCCCTTTTGGAGAATAGTAGATGTTTTAATCTAGTGAAATGACTTTATGGTAAAATTAACACTACTTGTCATTCTTGCAGGCGAACGACCCTTTTTCTGCCCCAGTAACGGCTGTGAGAAAACATTCAGCACTCAATACAGTCTCAAAAGTCACATGAAAGGTCATGACAACAAAGGACACTTATACAATGCACTTCCAAATCACAATGGCGCAGAGGTGAGCACTGTTTTGTCTCTGGTTTTGATCTGGGCACCCCAGAACAGTAGTTATTTGTGTATCAAAATTCAAGGTCAAAACACTTTCTCTATGTATCTGTTAGTGAGAAGGAGGAAATCAGTGCCAAGATCTATGTCTTTGTCATGGGGTGGTAGAAGCCAGAAACTTTACCACACTCCCTGTGCTTCAGCCTCTGATTCACCTCCACCTCCGTTCCATCAGGTCTAGTGGAAGAGGTGTCTTGAGACTAGAGGTCTCAGAATGGCTTCCAATGGGCCAGCCAGATGCTATAAAATTGTGTTATTTTCCCATTCACGTCTATAAAATGGTATATCTGTACTTGAATTTGGAACACAAATTAGTGCTTTGCTTCACACATCCATTGGAGAGCCATGCAGAGTCTGGGTGGTCCCTTGTCCTTTTGAATTACCTGCAAACCAAAAGGTTTGAGAGCCACTGGTTTAAGGCAGTGAACCACAGAACAAGCCTCTGCAAAGTTTACAGCAGCTTTGTCTGTTCTTTGCCAGTATGTCTTTTAAACCTAGGAAGTGAATACTGTTATTATCTTACTACTTAATCGACAAAGAAATTGAAACATACTGACTCCCTTTTGAATAAGGTGCTTTTTAAAAAATTAACTTCTTTTTCAGTTACACTTGGCATACAATATTGTATTAGTTTCAGGTTTAGAACATGGTGATTAGGCATTTATATATTTACGAAGTGATCACCCCAGTAAAGCTAGTATCCATCTTGAATAATGAGGTTCTTAAAGTATAATAATTTTGATTTGGGGAGAGACAGCATACTTTAATTCTGTGGTTTGCAATTTTAAACAGCAAAGGAATCCTTTAAAAGGACTCTGCCTGTGTTACTACTTGCCAAGTACTGTGCTTTTATATCTATTATCTCACAAAAGCTCTGTGAGGTCAGTACTGTTCTTATCCCCATATAACTGATAAAGAAACTTGAGACAAGGGGAAATTAAATAACTTGCCTACGTATCCAAAGCTTGTAATTAGTCTAATTTAGGCGGGCAATCTGATTCCAGAGCCTGGTTCTTGACATCTCTGTTCTAAGAAGCAAAATAACATAAGTTGTGAAGACTGCAGCCTCTGGAGCTCAGCTGCCTGAATTCAGATCTAAGCTTAAGATTTGAGAGTCTTTGTCTGCTAAGCTCCATTTATTAAGTCATGATCAGTTTTCTCATTTTTGTAACAATCCAAAGACAGTTTAGGTGCCAGCCACCTCTGAGCATTGGAGGACCCCAGTGCACAGTGCTTAGATCTCATCTTCTCTGGATCACAAGTCACTCTCAGTGGAGGGAATCCTCTAGTCTCAGGCTTTAAATACCATCTAGGTTGCCTTTGAGTCCTAAACTTCCATCCAGCCTGGATCTCTTGCTGGGCCCTATGTACTCAACCTCCCACTTTACATCTTCACCCTGATATCATCTCCTCTTCTCAAACGTGACATGTCCAAACCTGTTCCTCCTGCACTTTTCCCCATTTTAGCAAATGGCACCTCTGTTTTTCTAGTGGCACAGGCCAGATATCTTGGAGTTGTTCTTTATTCCTTTTTTTTTTTTTTTTTACCCTTCATACCCATATCCACTAGCAAATTCCTATCAGCTCTATCTTGAGAATATATCTAGAAACTGATCACCTCTGATTACTTCATTCAGGCTGCTATCTTCTTTTGCCTGGATTATCGCAGTAACCTGCTAAGTGGTCTTCTTGGCATCTTTTCCCCCTTCTCCCCTCTGCCCTGACACAGACTGTTTTATGTGTATCACTCAGAGTCACAAGGATTGCGACTGCTCATAACCCTCGAGTAGCTCCTTATATCACTTAGAGTAAAAGTCAAAACCTTTATAGAGGGCTGCAATGTCCTATACTCTGACTTGGACACTTCTCTGACTTAATGTACTTCTCTTCCTCTCACTTTATCCATACTGTCCTCCTTTTGGTTCCTTAAACAAAAGAAGCCCACTCCTGCCTCTGGGCCTTTGTACTTACTGTACGCTCTGCTTGGAACACTTTCCCTAGATACATACATGGTTATGCCCTTTCCTTCAGAATCTGTTCAAACGCTGCTTATGTAAGAGGCTTTCCCTAATCTAATAAAAGGGCAGCTCCTACCTGAACATTCCCTATTCCCCTTATCCTCCAAACCACTTATCATCATCTTATATACTACATATTTGTTTGTTTGTCCTTTCGTACCCTCCTCAAACCTCCCCCGATAAGAATGCAAGCTCTGTGATGGCAGGGACTTTGTTTTGTTTATTATTGTATCCCTAGACCTGGAACAAAGCCTAATGCATAGTAGATACTCAGTGAATATTTGCTGAACACATTCATGAATGGCAACATCTGATCCATGAAGTGGGCAGGGTTACCACATAAAGCGTGTGAATTGCAACTGGCATTCTAAAAATCAGCTTCAGTTTTACCCTAGGCAGCTGTATTTGAATAGTACATCTTCGGTACTGCTCTGAGTAAGGATCCCTGAGATGCCCATGTTGTAGACACAGTGATAAGCAGAAAGAAGATGGACTTTCAATCAGAATCACTGGGTTTGTGCTCTGCTAATTAGTTACGTGATTTTAGACAGTTCACTGTCAGTCTTCACATTAATTTTCTCACATTTAAAATGAGAATGTAAAATAATACTTCAGAGTTTTATATGAATACCAAACGAAGTCATCGGAAATCCCTTCGTAAATCATAAGGCCAATTATACAAATATTAATTTCACATTATCACACCTTTTATCCTAGAGCCTGAGTTGTGAGATAATTCTTAAACTCTTTATTAACCATCTTTAAGAAATACAAAAGATTCTTCGAAGAATATCAGGATTTTAAAAATTGAAATAATTCACATAGTCCTTGCTTTAGGTGGTTTATACCTCTCCAGATAACATATCTAGACATTTGGGATATTAAAATCAAATGTTTTATTACATGATACGCTACTATAAATCCTGAAGTTTTGTTACTCAATTAGAATTTTTTTCTCTTACACAGGATGCAAATCACTCACTTGGTCTGAGTGACTTGAGCCTTCTGTCCACAGATTCTAAATTGCGAGAAAATTCCAATACAGTAAGTATACCTGTGATATGGGCGCTAGAGAAATAAGTGCAAGAACTAACCAGTCCCTTTAGTGGGAAAATTGAGGGAGACCAATTTTTGAAGTCTTCTAGATTTAGTTGTGTTTAATTACTGACTGTTTAATTTATTTACATTAATTAATTAATTTTTTTATTTTTAATGTTGAGCCATCCTTCCATACATGGAATAAATCCCACTTGGTTGTGGTATATAATTTTGTTTACACATTGTTTTTATAAATTTTTTTTTTATTTTTCAATTATGGTTGGCAAAATGTTTAGGGTTTTTTGTTTTTGTTTCTGTTTTTTCCTGATAAGAGCTCCCATAGGAGAGATTGTTCTCTCTGATGCCTTTTGACCCTAAGGTCACTCACTTGATAACCTCCTGGCCCCAGAACATTTTTTTCTTTATTCATTTAGCAAATATTTATTGAGTGCCTACTCCATCATGCAGTGTGTTGGTGCTGAGCTCGTAGTGGTAAAAATGTAGGTGTAGTCTGTCCTCAAGGAGCTTAAAATTAGTCCCATGTAAGGAGGAGCCAGAATTCCAGTTTCCAGACTTTCTCAAGTCTTGATGGTCTGACGTGAGTCAGTCTTTTTCTTTCTTCGAGCTCACCACATTGCGGTTTTGAAGGAAACCTCCTCTATAGGCCCCTCTGTTAAAAGACAACGAACGCCACCATCTCTATATCTGGTTGCTCAGTTCGCTGTCTGGAATTTCCCTCCCATTCCCATGGTTCCATTTTGCGCCTTGCAGACCACTGCATTAAGCCTGAGCTGCTGCTGCTGCCGCATCGTGAGGATCTGTTTGCTTTCCTGTGTCACCAGCACTGGTTGTTTAGAGTGCATTTTTTGTTGTTTTCTGTGGCATAGATATAGCTTAGGTTAGATTTTCTGGGTATATGCATAATAAAGAAGAAGGAAGCAGTGTGACAGGAAGTATTTGAATAGAGACTAAATGACTCAGGAATGCTGTGAAAAAGTGTTTTTCAAAGTCAAGTCATCTGGAACACTTCTGACAACATGGGTTCTAAGGCCTCACCCCAGGCCTTACTGAGTCAGTCTCTTCTGGGAGTGGCATCAGACACTGCATTTTTATGTGGGCACTCCAAGGCCTGGGTTCTGGTAATGGCAGAGCTGCTTTTATCAGACCAACTCTTCCATAGCAAACAACTATATATGCTGGGAAAAAATATATAAAACAACTACTTGTAGGCACCAGAGAGCAACCCAAACAGGTAGAGGTAACACATGGAATAAGAGACCACTTGGAAGATAGCAAAAGCATTTGGATGGATTTTCAGGTTTTATGGCTTATCCACTAAGAGAAAGCCCTGGTGGACACCAAAGAAGATGGCCAAAGCTCAGCAAATAGCCTTACTGGCTTGATAAACCAGAGGACAGAGGTCAGGGCTAGCAAAGCACCTGGAAAGTGAGGGAGCATAGCCTGGAAAGGGAAGAGCCACAAAGAGGGAGCCCCAAGTTCTATATATAATCTCTCTCCAAATCTCTAGTTGACCTCTGAACTGTGGATGTATAGGGCAGACCCTAAGCAGCCCAACTAAGGCTAAAGAAGTGGATGAAGATTGTCGCCGTGGTCCACTGCAGGGAAGAAAGGGTTTGGAGCTGGAGCACAGTCCAGTCAATGGAATGTTAAAGCGGGTACTTCCAAGAAGTGTAACAGAACCCAGAGCCTCTCAATGTACTGGGTAGCCCAAAAGGAGTAAACATAAGAAGAAACAAGAAAACATTAGCATTCCTCAGTAGAATGGGTAAACTATGGAGCCCCGCCTCAAGATGACCCAGATGTTAGTCTTAGCAGACAAAGATTTTAAAATAGCTCTTAGATGCTCAAGGGCATAAAGAAATATGCTTGTAATGATTGAATATATGGGAAATCTCAACAGAGAAATAGAAACTGTAAAAAAAAAATCTACTAAATGGAAATTCTGGAACTGAAAATTTACTGAAATAAATTCACTGGATGAACTTAACAGCAGATTGGAAATTACAGAAGAATTGGTTAAATTGAAGATAGGTTGATAAAAATTAACCAATCCGAAGAAGAAAGAAAAACATTAAATATGCATCTCATATGATTGTTATACATATTCACGTTTCAGAGCTATTGCTATAAAAAATAACTGGGTGGCCTAGATGCCCTCTGAGCTATACAGCCTAATCTCAGAGATTGTGTTAAATGGTTTAGGAGTCCGCTCCCTGGCTAGGGCTATGGCATATCACTGAGGAGCTTTCTGGAGCCCTGTAGTCCCCAGATGAGGAATCCTGGTACTAAGGAACATTAAGTACTTTTTTAAAAAGGAAGATCCTTTTCTATCATAATTTATGTCAGCAAGAAAGAGGCTGCTCTATCTCTAGGGGATAAATTACATATTGTGCCTCTGTCTTCCAGCATTTATCCCAGAATTGGAAATAGTCTCATTTTTAGTCTTTCAAACTAAGGCTACAATTCCTTGAAATAATAAGATTGATTTTGCTGTGCTTTGACCTGCTTTTTAAAAAAATTATGAATTGTTAAAAATCAAACTGTAAATTTTTGTGTGTTCATCATTTTGTGCGTTTTTAGGCAGATGCATATGTATGCGTCCAAGAAGCAAATTCTGATTTACTCAGATCTTTCAGTAAAGGAGGGTCAAAGCCAGTAGAGAATGACCTGCTGGGCGGCCTCTTGACTGTTGAGTTTCAGGACAGATCCTGGTCCCAAACAGCTCCCAGTGTTCTTTCATCTCTTTGCTCCAGGTCCTAGAGGTTCCGCCTGTTCTTGTCTCCTTTACATTTGGGAGCTGCTCCCAGGGTTTTTGCCCTGAAACCTGGCAGTGGCTGAGTCACAGTCTCCTCAGCACTTTCTTTTGTACTTTCTTTTTCTTTTTTAATATAAAAACTTTACTGATATTAATATACACACAGAAAAGTATACCTGTTACAAATGTATGGCTTAATGAACCATCACAGTTCATCACATCTGTGTAACCAGCACCCAAATCAAGAAATGGAACATTTCCACCACTATCCTGACTTCTAACAACCTATGATGAATTTTGCCTATTTTTGTGTTTTATATACTTGAAGTCATGCGGTATCTATTCGTTTGTGCTGGTTCTTTCTTGCAACGTTATGTTTAAGAAATTCATCCATATTTTTGCATATAGTAATAGATCATTCTCATTGAACATTCAGTTTCACATTAAATGAATATACCACAATTCGTTCTTTCTACTGCCCTTGGATATTTGGATAGTTTCTAGTTTGGAATCAGTATGAATAGCACTACTGTCAACACTCTTGTACATAATAATCCTTTGGAGTCAGTTAGGCTCATTCCTCTATAACAGTTTTATTGCTGACGATTTGTAAACAGGTAGAACAAAAATAACTATGAGGAAGTTGCGAAGTTTATAGTTTAGCAGTAGTTGTTAGCCCGCTATTTTTTTAACTGAGTTGTACCTCTTTATTGGGTTATAAAATAATAGTTTATAATCAGCATTTTAAGGACATCAACAGAATAAAAAGTATCAAAAGACAGTGCATACAGTAAGGGTAAACTCTGTTTCAGACTTTTGTTTCAGTTATACACATTTGAATATGTGCGTAATATGAAGTATAATGTAAAATGTATTTCTTACTGTGTGTCATGATGAACACTTTGAGGGCCACTGCCTTGCCTGTGATTCTTAACTCCCTGTGGACTGGAAACTACACGCTCCAGGTTGCCACAGTCTCCCAGGCCCTGTCTCACCTTGCTTCACTTCTTACTATTGCTCGTGTAGACGCTTGGAGGTTGCCTTTGTCACTCTTGCCCTACGAAGTGCATGGGTGGAGGTGGACTGGAGGTGGATTGCAGACAAAAAAAGTTGTCAAGAGTAAGATCTTCAGGGCATTATGTGTTTTTCATATTTTATCTTTATAAATGCCTCTGACCTTTTTTAATTGTAAGTTACAAGGAATCAATGTAATGACAAACAATAGTGGGTATAAGGCAATCACTATTGTCTATAAGTTTCTTTATGTGGTTTGATTCACTACCATGTGTACATACTGGAATATTACAGATGTTATGTGATGACCTTGAAAGATATTAACAATGTATTGCAGTAAAGGATATTATTCAATCCCATTTTTATGTAGAATTTGGTCTCTTAGAGCAAGGGTTGGCACATTTTTGTGTGTGTGAAGGGCCAGATAATAAATATTTTTGACTCTATAGACCATATGGTTTCTGTGACAACTCCTCGACTCTGCCATTATAACAGAAAGCAACATGGACAATAAGTAACGAACATACCTATGTTCCAGTAAAACTTTATTTACAAATACAGGCATTCGACCTGTAAGTGAGCTTGTCAAATCCTGTTTTAGAGTATTTGAGGATGCAAATCTTGAGTGCCTGAAGTTTAGGGGCATATATGCCACCTGAAAAAGAAAAAGTTAGAAACAAGAAGCATATCAAAAGATTATTGCACTTCTACTGTTCTGTGTTCTTTCATGGTGAAGAATTTCATCCTATGGGGACTCTTACATCCTGTTTTTGTCCATCATCAGACACAGGGCCAGGATTTCAGCACACTTTCACCAGCAAGCATCTTTAAATCGATGTTCCAGAATTCAGATGATACGGCAATTCAGGAAGATCCTCAACAGACAGGTTTGTTATACAGACTCTCTTCGAGCAATGGGAGGGAGAATTCACACTGTTGACATACCGAATGACGGGCACGGTAAAATATTATTTCCGTTCCTTGAATAAAGTGTCTCTCAGTGAGGGGTTAGAAAAGTATGGGCCTTTTAGTTAAATTCCATCTTTTCCTTTACTTCCATCAGTGAGGGTCTTCTTTCCTTAGACTCTCAAAGAAAAAGGTCTCCTTTTCCAAAAGCTATGGATGGCTTTAAAAAATGAGAAGAGCTGTGTGATGTGACACCCCATTCATGAGTGAGCAGGACCCACAGACTTAGCATCAGATACATAGATCAGACCGTATTTGAAGGAAATCTTTCTCTGAAACTTCACAATACTCAGTGTGTTCACTGTTTATGCAAAAAAAGTGTGTCTAGTCCCATTCTAGAAAAGCCTTAGGACACAATTTTTTTTTTTTTTTTATGTTAAGACCTATACTAGGTCTTCACATATAGAAAGTGAGATTGATTTTGAAGCCTGTTACTTTGACCAGAGGTATCTTTCAGTGAACAGCAGAAAGCCAGCCTGCTGGCAGCGAAGGAATTGGCTTTGACAGACTTCAGCTGTCTTTGGTTTAGCCCATAGTGACCGTGTTTTTGTGGCTCATATAAGGCTTGGGATATGTATATATATTTCTATTTCTTTTTCTTGCCAGCTGCCTTGATTGAAAGTTTTAATGGTGATGCAGAGTCAGTCAGTGATGTTCCGCCATCCCCAGGAAATTCAGCATCTTTATCTCTTCCACTTGTACTGCAGCCTGGCATCTCCGAGCCACCCCAGCCTCTACTACCAGCCTCAGCACCGTCTGCTCCTCCGCCTGCTCCCTCCCTAGGAACTGGTTCCCAGCAAGCTGCATATGGCAACCCCCCTGCTCTCTTACAACCTCCAGAAGTGCCTGTTCCCCACAGCACACAGTTTGCTGCTAATCATCAAGAGTTTCTTCCGCACCCCCAGGCACCGCCGCCCATCGTACCAGGACTTTCCGTTGTTGCTGGGGCTTCTGCATCAGCAGCAGCAGTGGCATCAGCCGTGGCAGCGCCACCCCAACCACAAAGTACTACTGAGCCCCTGCCAGCCATGGTCCAGACTTTGCCCCTGGGTGCCAACTCTGTCCTAACTAATAATCCCACTATAACCATCACCCCAACTCCCAACACGGCCATCCTGCAGTCCAGCCTAGTCATGGGAGAACAGAACTTGCAGTGGATATTGAATGGTGCCACCAGTTCACCGCAAAACCAAGAACAAATTGTAAGTATTATGTATAAACAGATCCCTTGGGGTGAAGTGTATTTACATAGGCGACATGTTCAGAGGCATTTACTTCAAAAAGGAAAACGGCTGTCATATCTGCCCTGAAACACGTTATTTTGCCTTTTAGTCATTTTCCCCAGAATCAAGTGGTATAGGTCCAGGTTGGCGCAACAACCCCCAGCAGTAGGCACTTGAACAAATATTCCATCTGCAATCTAATCCCATCATCTAGGACAGAAGAGCAGTCAGCAAACTCCAGAGACCCAAACATTGCAGGAAAGCGGATTCTGTCTCCAAGGCAGAGTCACGCTGCTGCAAGGGACTGTCAGATGGAACCAGACAGCAGTGGCCACTTCAGGGAAATAACAAGTTCCCAGAGCCCACGTACAGCCATTTTCCACAAAAGTATTTGGTCTCAATGACTAAGGAAATGACGTGGTCATTCAATTAAATATATTCTGAGAGCCTGTTTTTCATCAGATACCATGCACGATACTCTTGGGAATGCTGAAAAGTGAAAACCGTGTTCTCTTTCATAAAAGCTTACATTCTAGTTAAAGAAGCTAAAATGCTTGAAAGAAAGTTAACATTACCAGTAGTAGGTAAAGTGCCAATAATAATAAAAATGATAATAGAAAAAAATAACAGCAGATTTATTGAGTTCTTACAATGTATAAGGGCTTACTTTGCTAACCAAGCATTTTTTTACTTTGAAGATCTAACGTGTAAGTCATTTTCTTTGTGTACATTATTTTTAAATTACATTTTAAAAAAAATTTTATCGAACAGATAGTACAGAGAATGCCCATACACCCCGTGCCCCCCACCAAGTTTCCCCTGTTATTGACATCTTGCATCAGCACGCTACGTTTGTTATAATCACTATTAATACATTATTGTTACTCGTACATTCAGGTTTGCTCTTTGTGTGGTATGGTTCTGAGTTTTGACGAATACATTTCCTCTGTCTGCCATTACAATATCCAGAATAGTTTCATTGCCCTAAAAATCTCCTGTGTCACTTTTTCCTCCCTTCTTTCTCCCCTAGCAACCACTGATCTTTCTAGTGCCTCTACGTGTTCGGATCTCTAGATGTCACCCACTGTGCTAAGCACTTTTTAATGCATTACTCATTTAATCACAGCAATCCTACTAAGTATGTGGGATTTTACCAGTGGAGAGCGGAGGCCCAGAGAAATCAAGCAACCAGCCTAAGATCACACAGCTCATAAGTGGCAGAGCTAGGTTTTGAGCATCGGCCAATCCCAGAGCCTGTGATCTTGACTACTACACTGTGCTGCTCGATAAGGGGGTTCAGAGACTAAGGGCTTGTTGGGCAGCCATACAGTCAGGTGAGCCTTGAGTTAGGAAGAGGAATTAGATGGAGAAAAGGATGTAACAAGTAAGAGAGTGGGTGGATATATGATGCTCTCAAACAAACTGGAATGGTAGTTTAGGGCTAAATAGTGAGAGCACTCAAATCCATAAATGGGGTGCCAACTGCCTCTGGAGGCAAACGAATTTCATTTTCAGATGGCCAGAATCACTGGAAAGGTCTTTTCAGTGTTATGACTCAGTCCGCCTCCATGTAGTTTTTATTGTTTTTTTTCTGGAACGGGTATCATTTCCATACCATTCATTTTCATGTATTTAAATATGAGTCTCATTTTTCCATCACTCTATTATAGTGTCATCTCCTAACTTAGCCAGAAGCTTTCACATTCCTCCTGGACTCATCTTAGAGGAACTTTTTTTTCCTTAAAGGGATAAAAGACAAAGCCCTTTTGAGATAAGACTTGCAGAAAGTAGAAAACCTATAGCAAATTTAATAGGAAGTGTACTAAAGGGTGATTTCTGGGAATAACTTTATAGTCCTACTTAATAATAACATAAGTAGCTGATGTTTGCTGAATGCTCACCATGCGCCAAGGGCTCTACATGCATCAATCATCTCATTTCATCCTCTCAGGTCCTTTGGGAGGTTCTTTGGTTATCATCCCCATTTTTACAGAGGAAGACGCAGACTCAGAGAAGTTAGATCACTTGCCTGACCTCAACAACTAATAAGTGGCAGAGTTTGGACTTAAGTCCAGGTGTGGCACAGTCCAGGGCCCACTTTGAGCAAGGAACCTGCACAGCTTAAGACACACTGCCCAGGGCCTTCACTGGGGTGGTTCTGCCTGTGAGAGGAAATCTTAGCCTGTCCTTAGCATGCAGCTTAATCCTTGAGGGAGGAAAATAAAAACTTTCCAGCCCCATAGAAGTATTGGGGGATAGCTGAGAGTGGAGAGCTTAGAGGATTGCTTGAGAAAAGCCACCTTGGAGGAGGCTTTGGGCACACAGAGCCATGGGTTAGGCAGCTGGGAGACAGCCAAGTAGTGGGGGACAAAGCTGGCTGCATTGTCTGAACTGAATGTCAAACAGTGGGGTGACCTCATGTCAGAGCACAAACAAAACATCACTCAGTGCAAAAATCTCTCAACACTGAGGGTTTTCTGTCCTCTTGAATGACCATTACTACTGGGGAGGCTTCAGGTCCTTGGAGATCTGCCATATGTGAGTGGCCATCAATGTGAATTTTTTTTTTTTTCCAGCAGCAAGCATCTAAAGTTGAGAAGGTGTTTTTTACCACTGCAGTACCAGTAGCCAGTAGCACAGGTATGTAATTCTGTGTTAACATCAAAAGAAAGTCAACTCTCTGGGCCCCACGAGGCACAGTTGCTTTGCCCCCATTTTTAAACTTTTAAAATCAAATTTGTCACATTGTATTTGTCACATTTATTTATTAGAGTATTTCATATTTTTCCAACTATGGAAGTTAGTGCACATACAACATAAATACTATGTTTAACATTCTTTGGTAATGGTTCCTTTTCTTTCAGATATAGCGTTTAAATGTAGCCAGAAAAAAGTTTGAATCACAGTTAATGCTAAAGAGGGCAGTCATTAATTCACTGGACTCTTTCCTAATTACAGTAATGAAGAAAATAGCATCTGGGTCAGAGACTATATAGAATAACTCCCACCCCCCACCCCCCACCCCTCAATTCTGTTTCATAGATTAAGAAACTGGAGCCCCGAACGATTAAATGACTCTCCCAAAGTCAGAATTCAGTTTATGGCAGAGCCAAAGCACAGGTTCTCTGGTCTCCTGACTCCCACTCTGTTCTCCTGCTTCTTGGTCTCTAGCTCTCTTCAGACACACACAGTTTGTCTGAATTCAGAGTGTATGTGCACGAAAGGCTGTTTATGTAAAAGGGCACCTACTGTGTGTCAGGGACTGGGGTTACAAAGACAAGCAAGATGTCCTAGAGGAGCTCAGAGCCTCTCGGGCAGGCGAAACTGAATAAGTCCTGTGCTGTGTGGAGAGAGGGGCTAGAGGAATACAGTAGCTCTGTTGCACAGTGCCAGGCAGCTGCCCTCTGCCCAGCCCTGGGTATAAGCTTGTTGGAAACCTGCCTGAGGCATCAGGAAAGGAGGAGAGTGAGCTGAGTCTTCAGAGATAAGAGTAAGTTCGCCAAAAGAACAGCTGAGTATGAGAATTTTAGGCGGAAGCACCCATAGGCTCAGAGGTAAGAAGAACATGTCAAGCAAAGGGAGGTATCCACTGTGGCTGGCATGGAGGATGCAGGATACAGTGGGGAGGATGGCTGGAGACAAGGCTGGAAATTTAGGATGAATCTACATGGCATGTGTGGTTTTCTAAGGAAGAAGAACTTTGTCTTGGAGAATGGCATCCACCCTCTCCATCATTCCTGCCTCCATGGCACTCAGCTCTCACCTAGTCTAGATCCCTCTGTGCCCTGCAGCCACTTGAAGAGCGGTCTCTCTCACCTCTCTCGCAGGGAGCTCTGTACAGCAGATTGGCCTCAGTGTTCCCGTGATCATCATCAAGCAAGAGGAGGCATGTCAGTGTCAGTGTGCATGCCGGGACTCTGCCAAGGAGCGGGCGGCTGGCAGGAAAAAGGGCTGTTCTTCCCCACCCCCTCCAGAGCCGAACCCCCAGCCTCCCGATGGGCCCAGCGTGAAGGTACCACCGCAGACTTTTCCCCCACCCTCTGTTCCCCTGTCATCATCATCTGCCATACCCTCTTCCTGTGAGCAGAGCAGAGAAGCAGAGACTCCTTCAGACCCTCAGACAGAAACGTTAAGTGCCATGGATGTTTCAGAGTTTCTATCCCTCCAGAGCCTGGACACGCCGTCCAATCTGATTCCCATTGAAGCACTACTGCAGGGGGAGGAGGAGCTGGGCCTGACCAGCTGCTTCTCCAAGTGAAAGGCCTGGATGTGTTCACCTCCAGAAAGAGAGGGCGAGCAGGAAGCATCAGGTGTGATGCCTACCATCATGGGGTCAGCAGTTTGAAGGATGAAGAAATCTACTGTTTGAAATCCTCACCTTTCAGATGTATTTTCTTTATTCATATCCCAGGAGCATCCATTCTAAGGAACTGATCTTCGGAAAAAAAAAAAAAAAAAAACCAACAACAAAAAAAACAAAACAAAAAAAAGCTAAGTTATAAATGAACTGTTTGGCTGCACTGTATGTCACTTTTGCTTATTGTCATGTGAACTTGGAAATTAAGGTTACTTGTATGCATAAAAATTCTAAATGAAAGGGTGTGGTTTCCATCAGTCTGATGCTGCCCATCACTTGCACTGGGGCCTTTGTGGTTTGGGCAGTAGAGTTCAGTGTGTTGAGTGTTGCTCCTCCCAGTGTGTCTTTTGAGTCTGAGGCTGAAACTTGCTCAGGCCAGACCCTCACTCCATCGGAGAGGGAAGTGGCAAAGACAGGTCAGACAGCTATGAGCCAGACAGGAATTGGGTGAGATGATTTTGTTGTTTGCGCTTGATATTGGTAGAGCTCAGAGTGACTGTGGCAGGTGTCATTGTGCAGCCAGCTGCAGCACAATTGGGCAGCTAAAAGCCTGGCCCAGGGCTGTGGGGATAATCTGGTTCTGGAGGGGCCCTGGGTGAGGCCCTGTTGACTCCTATCTATCAGCAACACGTGAGCAGAGCAGGCTATAGCAACATGATCAGTCTTTGCTTTTCCTGTTTTTTTTTTTTTTTTTTTTTTTTTTTGGTCTCAGTTGGTTGCCAGGGTTTGCAGATCACAGTGGATTTTTCTTGGGGAACATCCCCGTTTTGTCCTGGAATGGACATGTGGCTACATGGCCAGTTGCTGTTAATGTTCTGCCTTTGATGGTATTTTCTTCCTCAGAGCAGAAGAGCTGCATTTTGCTTATCAGTAGAAAGTGTGGTTTTAAAGGAGATCTTTTAAGGTGGTGTATAATTAGCAGGCCAGGTGTCCTGGTTCCAGATTCTAGCCGGGCTTTTGGTTGCCCCCTCCCATCTCCGCCTCTCACCCCTCTGGATTTTGCATACAGCCTAGTACAGTGCAAAGAAGGATGTGGCTTGTTCAGCTTAGTTATATGATTTCTAAACAAACAAACAAACAAAAAAACACACACAAAACGATGATCTTCTACTCAGGGTAAAACAATACAAAAAAAAAAAAATTCCCCTTCCACCAAAAAGCCTGAAATGTTGCAATAAGTTATCTCATTTGGAATGTTTAAGTTGTGTTATAGGAAAGAAGAATTGTATTTTGATTTGTGTATAGAATTATATCCATCTGTCTGCCTTTGGCTCTAAGTCATTGCCTCTAAACATAAAACATAAAATACAATCCACACTAAAATGGAAAGTTTCTCTCAGCTGGCTATATTATTGTTGTAGTCATGAATGCTCACTAAGCTCATTGAGCTCAGAAAACTAGGTATGGCCCAGGGTCCAGGCTAGGCCTCTGCCTCCCAAGAGCCCTTTACTGCCTTGAGCGAGGACCAGGGTTCCACAACACAGGGCTGCTCTTTGAACTCGATGTCAGGCAGAAAGCAGCCATAATTTTGCCTTCTTTTTTCACTTGCTAATGTAGAGAGATCTGCATTTGTCACTCTTCTGTTCTTCGAGCCATTACTCAGGGTCGGCGAGACAGTATCCAAAACAGATCATTTTGGGAGCCAGAGTCCCTGCCTTTAACAAGTTGATCAGGGACAGACTTGGACAAGAGGGCACTGGTGGTTAATGTTGTTACTGCCATCAGGAGAAATGGGCTTAGCAGCTGCTGGTTTCTCATTCTAGGAGATTAGGCAGGAGAATCAGTTTCTTTTTGGCCTTCTGCATTCCTCAAAAGGCTGGTGGGTTCTGGTGACCATTGACCTCAGCAGAAGTTGATAAGGCAGGAAGAATCTTCTGTTACCACAGTGGGTCAGTCTTTCTGGAAAATCAGCTGCTGAGTATGCAGAACCTTAGCTGTCTCTGGACCTTGCACCCATGGGGAGCTTTGAGGTAGGACCCTTGCTGTTTTCTCTGCAACTTCTGAGAGAGAGCAGCACAGTGGGATCCTAAAGATAGTTCATACTAGAGGGCAGGAATGACCTCTCACATACCTAGGGTCACCTGGGATTTGGCTCCCTGGGGGCTGAGGTGGGAAACAGGAGCCTAGGGAAAGCCAGTGGAAGCCTCCAGGTTTAAATATTGCTTCTTTTTGTTTAGCCAGGGCTGTAATCATGTTGGGCCTTCCCAAGTCAGTGGCTTTTCCACTCTCCAAAGATTGGGGGTGATGCTGAAGCATCTTAAAACAGTGTTTGAGCTGCCAAATTTTTCTGGTTGAAGTATCTGCCTTTTGAGGGTGACTTGAGATTACAAGGGGGACTATCAGACCCAATCACCTTTTGAAAAAATCAGGAGTGTGCTTAAAATGCTAGTGAGTGTTTGTGAAGAGCAGGTTTATTCCACAGGGTAGGTAGTCTTTCCTTCCTCCTCCAGTACTCTCCCTCCCCACCCCCTCAGTAAGCCTGGTCACTAATGCTGAGGACCTCGGAAGAAGAGGGCCACCGACTAAAGTGGAGCCAGAAAGCGCCTTCATGGAGAGTGCGGCTTCCCAAACCCGGAAATGAACCTAGGGCAATGTTAGGGAAGAAGGTCTGCAGACTTAACAGCAGGTAAAAATCAAACCTTTTATCTTCCCGTGGTAACCGTAACCATTTCACCCTGCAGATTTATACTTCCGGCTCCTTCTAGCATTTTTAGTTATGCCACCCCTTTACAGGGTGCTAGTCAGCAGCAGGAACTGGAGTTCACGGGCTCAGGAGGCAGTAGGAAACTGGCTGGCACCGCCAAACTGCCTTAGTGAATTTGGCCCTTCCCAGGCACGTGGGTGGAGCTCTGAGAGAAGCAGCCCTGCCTTTCCTGGCAGGGTCTTGCCAACCTCATGGGGGCATTACTAGTTTGGTGACAGGAGTTGGTGTCATTTATTGAATTCTCCCCCCATCCCTTTTAGAAGGAGATCATGGTACAAAGCCTAGGAGAGGCCTTAAGGTTTGAAGACCTCTCTGGGTAGAAGCAGGGGACTTCTCTTTACCACCTCTGGGAGAGTCAGGAGACTGGAGAGTTTTACCTTCAGGGTCAAGGCAGTGGATTGATGGGAATAATGGAGGGTGGGTGGATTTTCCTGAGAGATTTTGTATAATGCTGAATGTGTCCAGAGGGACGAGTTTGCAGAACCTCATATTGGTATATTAAAGAAATAATAAAAAAGCACTTTAGGTTATTTTATCTTTAACCCAATTGCTGCAATTTCTTTTGTGTGTGTGTGTATGTGTGTGTATATGTGTGTCTGTGTGTGTGTGCACACACAGACACAGATATATATACTTTCCACAAAGTTTTATTTTTTGCTCAGAATAAAAAGTTAAATTGAGGTGTGAAAAGAAAAGCACTTACCTTGGTGCAATATGTGTAGCTTGACGGTCATTGTCCCATGTGGCCCTGGCCTGGCGGCATTTTTCTGCTCCATCAGCCCTGTACCAGGAGGCTGTCTGTAGGGAAACACTATTATGCATTCTCAGCAACTAACTGCTCAATCTATGCAAGCCTTCCCTGTGTGCTCAAGGGTGCCCCCTCAGGCTCTCTGAAGAACTGCTGCGGGTCCTGTTTTCTGCTGACTGTTGAGGCCCTTTTTCATCACTTCTTGCACCCTTGCCATCTTTCCCTCCTTCACCATTACAAACTGATGCCTGAAAGGAAGGAACAGGTTGTTCCTAGGTAGAAACCTGGCACCTTCTAGACTTTTATATTTGTAATCATGTCCATTGTCCTTAAACACTGAGTCACTGAAACCATTGATTTGTGGAACTGCAACGGTATTGCTAGAGTTTACAATTTTCCGAAACCACCAATCAGAAATATGTTTGGGGAGATATGGGAGGCAGGGCAAAATGAGCCATTTCCATACTGCTCCCATAGTGCCCCGTTGGCTCTTTAAGCAAAAAGGCCTCCAGCCTTCATTAAATCCAGTATAAACAAAAATGTTAATTATCTGCTTTATCAACTTTTTCCTCCTCCCTTACCCCCCCCCCCATTCCCCTTCCCATCCCATTTTATCTTCATTCTCAGGCTGCTATACAAAAAAAAGTTTTAAAATATACTTCAGCCAAAGCAGAAAGATTTCCATAAATTCAATATGCAAATGGTTCTGCTGTGACATAGAATTGTCCATTCCCTAAAAACGGGGAGTGGGGGAGGCAGCAAAACTGAATTATGCATATTTCTGGTTGGTAATGTTTAGCCTGTTTCCTCTTAGATATTTTTGGATGAGAAAGGGTTCTGTGTTTCTTCTCATGCCCTTTGGGGAAGCTGATGATCACTGTTTGGGCATTTCCCACTTGTTACTCCTGTTCAGGAGAAGGCTTCTCAGTCTGCACTGAAAAATGCAAATTAAACTGGATCTTTATGTCAATGTATACATAGTACAAGCTTTTTTACTGGATGCACAGTTTAAAACCACACACTGCCCTTTTGGTGGTGTGCCTGCTGGGCCAAAAATTGGGTGATAATGTAGTGTCACTTTCTCAGCTCAATGCAGTTTCTACTTTTTCTTACGGGAAAATTTTTCATAAAACCTTTTTTCACCAAAACCCAGGGGTGTTTTTTGCAATGTCCTCGTTATCCTCTAGTGGTGCCAAGTCAGAGGCCTCTCTTGCCTGTCTCCCCTGTGTCCTCAGGTCTCCCCTAGGGCGCTGTTTGACTCAACAGTCTACATCCTTTTTAGTTTTTTGGAGAATGTCAGTGTGAGGGTCAGAGTTCAAGATGGCCGTTTCCTTTTCCTTTGAACTCCTAGTCTCTGTTTCGGGAAGGTGGCTGGAAACAGGTGTTTGCGGAATCTCTGGCTCAGATCTTCTGGCCAGGAACAGCAAGACCCAGGAGAGCCTTCTTTTTTGACATACACTAGTCATTGGCCGGAGGTCTCGGTGATCGTTATTTAAATCCCAAATTATTTTATTTGGATTATGTAAAAGCCTATCAAATTCATTTAAGTGTGAAACATGGGAACAATGGACTTCCACTGAGCGATATGAAAACGTTACAGGTTCAGTACTTCCAAAGGAAGAAACCTCCAAACCCAAAAAAGAGTAAATATGAATTTGTATTTTTGAAGAATGTGAAATAATGGTGTTTGCTTAATTGCTCATTTTGTATAAACTTAATGTTGTACTTTAAAATATCTGCTAAGAAGTGAAAATTTAACTTTTTGGAATTGAAAAAGCAATATTAAATACTAATGAAATCCTAATTAAATGCTTATTTAAATCTGGTAGTATCTGTGGCATTTCTTCCCAACCCTGCTCATTGTTGACAACTGTCAACCACTTTCCCCCTCCCTAGCCATCAGTCTTAAGAGAAGGGACAGAAAGGAAAGGTCGGTCACCAGGAGAGTCTGCAGGTTTCCTTTTTAATCAAGGCTCTGCTAAAAGTGTTTTGTGGGACTAGGTGCCCCCAAAGCATGAAATGGACATGTAACACCACCTGGATCCCCATAGCAGGCCAGACCACTCTGGCAAGCACTGCTGGTCTGCCCAAATCCGGATAATCAGACTGGGTATTCCTTGGCTACATTGCAAAACTCAGCCCTGCCTTCAGCCAGGATGAAGTGGGAGTGAACCCAGCTGTTAGCAGAGCTGCCACCCCAGGCTGAGAGCCAAGTTCCGGCTGCTGCCAGCGAAGACTGGCCCCTTTACTGAAGGGAGTTGTTCAGAGTCCAGCCACCAGCCCAGGGGAGAGAGAGAGCTCAGAGCGACCGCCTTGGGGATGGTCAGGGCTCCGCAGCTCCATCGCCAGCATCCTTTGGAAAGCCACCTCTGGCGGAGACAGCTGGCTGCGGGGGCGCTCCGGGTTTAGCTGAGACGTTCTGGTTGGAACAGAAAGGAAAAAAAGTGAGGCTGGGAGGAAAGGCCTTGGATTAGGCCCCGCAAGGATATGACCACTTGGCATGTGGAAAGCACTTAACTTTTTTCAGAGCCTCAAGCCCAAATGAAAGGGCAGGGGCGTGGGGGTGGGCGGTAAAGAAGTGGGGACACTTTCACCCTCTAGGGGAAGCTAGGACTTAGCAAATCTAGTTAGTGGGCAATCCCCACCTCCCAGGCCCAGCTCAGGGTGGGCACTGACCCCGCCACCAGCCGGCTCCGGGCGCCGGCGGCCAAGCTGTCGCAACATCTCCTCGCAGGCGGCGATGGTGTCCAGGAGCTGCCGCTGTCGCTGCTCCACCGCGTCCAGCAGCTGCTGGGCGCGCTCATCCCGGGGCGGCTGCGGGGGTGGCCTCCCGCCGAGCCCGAGCCCCAGCCCCGCCTTCCCACGGTCCACGCCGGCAGCCTCCCTGTCCGGAAGAGAGAGCAAGAGACAGAGAGACGATCAGGGCCGGCGCGGCGCAGGGTCCGAGCCCATTCCCCCCGCCCCGACGGGCCCCCTCTCACCCCCGTGACCAGTCTGAGCCCGGGCCCCATTCCATCTCCGCCTACGCGGCCCGACCACTGCCTCCCTTTCGGCCGCCCCCCCCCCTTCCCAGCGCCGCTCTAAGACTCGGTGAAGCTGCGCCCCGCCCCGTCCCCACCGGTCTCCTTCAATCCTCCTGGGGTTCGTGGTCCCTTTAAGTTGCCCGGCGCGGAGGTGTGGCCGAGCCTCCCGGACCGGAAGCTGGCTGGGCGCGTCACTTCCTCCCGGAAGCGGGCCAGGGCGGATGTCTCCCGCGCGTCCCTGCACGGGGCTGAGGGCCGCGGTGGCTGCCAGCTTGGGATTGAGCGAGGGGCCGGCGGGCTCCACCCGGAGCGGCCGCCTCCTGCGTCCTCCGAGCCCCACTCCGGCGGCTCCGGGGGCCCGGCTATTGCGGCTCCCGGGGAGAGGGTCCGTGCAGGCAGCAAGCCCGGAGCGCGTCGGTTGGACCGAGGCGCTGCGGGCTGCCGTGGCCGAGCTGCGCGCCGGCGCCGTGGTGGCCGTCCCCACCGATACGCTGTACGGCCTGGCCTGCTCGGCGAACTGCTCGGCGGCACTGGGCGCTGTGTACCGCCTCAAGGGCCGCAGCGAAGCCAAGCCGCTGGCCGTGTGCCTGGGCCGCGTGGCCGACGTCTACAGGTAAAGCCGCCCCGACCCGGCCCCGCTGGGGGCGGCACCGCGGGTGGGGCTTCCGGTGACAGGCTTGGGAGACTGAGGCGCAGGGAGCGGGAGGGGCTTGTCCAAGCTCACCCAGGAATCCGGAACTGGAAGTGTGTATTGAGCGCTTACTGTTTGCCAGGCCCTGAAGTAGATGCTCGGGCGCAGTGATGAACGAAGCAAGGTCCCTATTCTTCTGGCACTTTTGTGATAATGGGGGAACTCCCACGGTTTAAAATTTTAAAAAGGGAAAAAATACGGTAGTTTAATTAGTAGAGAATGCTTCGAAGAAAATAAAACACGGAGTATGATAGCGGTGCTTGCTGTTCTTGTAGCCTCGGAGACCAGAGGCATGTATGTGGGTTTTAGGACCCCCTTCTCTAGATCTGCCTGGAGTCTGGACTAGGACCCGCAGTGGCCCTTCATTGGATGGATTTGTGGTCCCTTTGTTTCCCCAGGTACTGCCACGTGAGAGTACCTGAGGGGCTCCTGAAAGACCTATTACCAGGACCAGTGACCCTGGTGATGGAACGCTCAGAAGAACTCAATAAGGACCTGAATCCCTTAACTCCTGTGAGTCAGATTTTCTCTTGTGTTCCCAGACTCCTGTCATCTGGCTTTCACCAGGATCCAGGCAAGACCCGTTCCTCACCCCTTCCAACATTTCCGATGATCCCCTTTTCCCTTCGCCTCATAGCTTGTAGGCATCCGCATTCCTGACCATGCCTTCATGCAGGAGTTGGCCCAGATGTTTGGGGGACCACTTGCTCTCACCAGTGCCAACCTCAGCTCCCATGCCAGTTCTCTGAATGTTGAGGTGAGTTACCCAATTATTCCTCCCAGCCCCAAACATCACCAGGCCGAACACAGTTTTCTCTGAACCACAGAGTTGATGGTTTGCTGGAATTACCTGGCAGGAGAGTCCAATTGTGGGAAATCTAGTTGGCAGGGAAATCCAAGTTAAATTTTGAAAGGGTTTTATTCAGAGCTAGAAAGGGAAGGGAGAGAATTGGCTTTTTCTTCCTATCTTTTTAGTAATAAACATTATAAGTATAAACATTTTTCCCTTTCGCGAGGGTAGTAGTGGTTGGAAAATACGGTTAGGTAGTAAGTCTTTGCAGCGGTGCTGTAAAGAAAGTTAAGGCTCTGAAAAGTTAAATCACTTGTCCCAGGGACTTGCCCCTCTTCTCTTACCTTTGCCATAAGCCAGGTCAAAGAAAGAATTATCCTAATTCTGTTTTAGTTGCATAACTTAGAACAAATGAGAACACACAGAAATTTAACTTATCCCACAGTTTTCTTCTTACTGAATTTAAATGTAGAACATAGTAAAGTGATGAGGTTTCCCAAGCCCAGACCTAATGAGTGAGTTCAGAAGCCTTGGAAAGGGAGCGCTCAGCATCCCTTCTTATTCTCAGACTTTTACTTGGTCCTGGTGGCCATACTTGAGGCACTGGGGAAGGATTGGTGAGAAGGGTAATTCTTACCTTTTCAGCAAGCAGTTGACCTATTCAACACAGTAACTGGTATTCATAATCCCTCATCCCACATTCCCAGGCCTAACTGTCATTGCAATGTCATCATAAGGGGTGGGAAGAATACTCTTCCCATAGCCCAGGGAGTGTTGATGGCACACACTTGCAGAGTCCACCCTTTTTTCCTCTCCCTACCCTGGTCCAGAGTTCCACTGAGATCTAGGATCAGAGTACCAGAGCTAGAAGGACCCTTAGAGACCACCTGGTCCAGTCCCCTTATTTTACAGTTCTAGATAAGTAATTTGAATGTGGTCACAGAGAGATTTGGATGTAGTGTCCTAGATGCTAATGCAGTGTCCTTAGCACAGCTGGCCTTAACTAGATGAGATTCCTTCCTCTGCTTAGAGGAAGATGCCTACTGTTTTCGAACTCTGCAGCCTTTGTTTTCCTTACGAACCCTCCCTGCAATATGACATCATTGCAGATGCAAGGTGTAGTGTCCATGCTCTTCCTCTCCCTCTTCTTAGGAGTTCCAGGACCTCTGGCCTCATTTGTCCTTGGTGATTGACGGGGGACCAATTGGGGATGGCCAGAGCCCTGAGTGTCGCCTAGGCTCAACTGTAGTTGACTTGTCTGTGCCTGGAAAGTTTGGCATCATCCGTCCAGGCTGGTGAGTCTCTTTCCTGTGGCATGGGGATAGAATTTGAGGGCGGTAGGAGATACAGAAAAGGCCTTGACAAAATAAAGGTGGTCACATTCTCTTGCTCTCATGGGGGTGAATGGCTTTGAAGAAGTGGTAGATAGAGTGGGATTGAGTTTGCTCTTAAACTAAGCTTGCTGTTTTTAGGATTCAAAAGGATTCATCAAGGGTTTAATGAACAGAGCATAGTAAGAGCAGAGTTTAGAGGTCCCTGTTCACCATACTCTGGTGGGTTCAGGGCTTTGTAAAGTCAAACTCTTAACTGTCCTCCATTTCCTCCTCAGTGCCCTGGAAAGTACTACGGCTGTCCTCCAACAGAAGTACGGGCTGCTCCCCTCACATGGATCCTGCTTGTGAAACTCAGGAGGAGGCAGGGCCCAGGGACTGGTGCTAGACACTATGTGTCTGTCCACTAGCAGCTGGCAGGGCCTCATTTGCAGAGGCCACTGGGGCTGCAGTGTCACTAGTCTGACCCTTTAAGGCAGTATGTCTGAACAGTGTAAACCAGGCCCCAGGAGCTGCTGGTTTAGTCTCACACCTCGGGAGGTTGGGGCGGGGGGGGGGGGCAGTTATAGTTATTACCTGTAATTTCACATATCAGCTAAAAGCTGAATAGAGACTTTAAAAACATTCCTAGGATGCTGTTATTCTATTGAGTTTCTTCTCTTTTTTTTTTTTTTTGATTGTTGAAATCCAATTTAAATAACAGATTTGGAACCTAGTGAGAGCCTCCTCTCTGGTAGGTAGTGCCATTTAATGTCCAAATGAGCTAGAGCACCAGCTGATGCTGTTTAAAAGTCTCAAGTGACCAAAGTCATGAGTTTCTGAACCAGGTTAAGATAAAGATTGTAGAGCCACAGGCCAGTGTTGCCTCTGAACCAGAGGCTGCTGTGTGGCATGCTGTAATTGCCTGGTAGAGAGTCATTGTTTTGGTCTAATGATAGGAAGTCAGCTCAATTGGCAGGGTGAGGTCCAAATTAAAGCATATTAGAAAATCTTTACTATTTCTTTCAACTAGTGACTTTTCTTATTCATAAAATAAATTATAATTATTTGTACCTATAATGCCTTTATTTAAATCCAGTATCTATTCAGCAGCCTTTACCTGTATTCATATGTATACCAAGGTTAAACATAATTATCTTTGGACATTTGAACTTTGTTTTTCTTTACTAAAGAATAATGCTGCTATTAAACATGTTTGTAAATGGTTTATTTTTCTTTGAATTATTTCCTTAGAGTAGGATTACTAGGTCAAAGTGTATGAACATTTTTATGGCTCTTGATACAGATTAGCCTTAAGAACTGAATCAGGTTGCATTGCAATCAGCAACATGTGAGAATTGCTGCCCCTGTTGCCTAGGGCATTGCCATACTTATAGTGTCTTTCAGATTATGTATTTGTGAAATGGGGCCTCAGTGTTACTTCCTTCTGTAAATTACTACAAACAAGTCACTATCCAGCCCTTTTCACCTATAGTGCCTGCTTTGTTTTCCCTAGCTAAGTCACAAGTAAGGTGACCAGGCCTACCCCATCCATCAGTGGGGTTTAGTATCAGTTACCTAACTGCAGGTGGGAGTCCTTTGGTACCCAGTAGGGCCCACTCTCTCCCTTCCACCCTTGCACACCAGTTCCCAGAATTGGGATTCAGTCTTGAGCCCGTAAACTAAGTACGGGCTCAAAACTGTGGTTTCCAACACAGATTTTCAAGTAGATCCTAAGAAACGTGCCAAGAAGATATTCCAGGGCCTGCTTTGAGGGTCTCTGCAATTAGCATGTTAGTTTATTTATAAAGAAGCAGTGGTTTGTTAAATATTCCCTCTAGAAATCCTGTTTAAACTACTAATTTCTTAAGCAAATTCAACTCTTTACTGTGCTAACATTAGCTATCCCAAACATCAATTTGTCAAGATCTGAAGGGTCAGAATTTGTGAAGTATTGAAGGGCAAAGGAATGCTTACTTGAGAATACCATGTCATTTAATTAATACAAATCACAGTAGCACTGAAAATGGCCCTTGTGAATGGGCCTCATTCAGGTTAGGCAGCTAAAGGGAGGGGGATGTCCTAATCCTCTCCCTGGAGCTAAATGTTCATCTGGGAAAACAGGCTCTGGAGCACAGAGGTATTTTCTTAAAGGAACCAGAACTGAACTCCCAGCACTGGGTAAAATTGCAAGAAGGAAAAACCTATAGCTGTGCTCCAGCACTAGCTACAAGGCCACATCAAATAAGGGAAGCTGGGTCCTGTGAGCAAGCACCAGGAAGACAAGAACTATTCCTGGTCATTTGCATCCAGCACCCCGCACATAGTAAGGTGCTCTGTTTGTGTTGAATGACTATGTGAATGTTCAGGATTATTTCCTGAAAATTGGGTTAGGAATCTATTGGGAAAGGCTTAAACATAGAATTTCCCTTTTAGAAAGTCTCAAATATGGTTTCCTAACTTGGAGAACTCCAAGACAAGGTAGGAAGGAGGCCTGAAGAGATGACGCAGGCTGGCAGAAGGGAGCAGGGTGCATGCTAGCCCAGAACCCTGACACCTTTCTAAGAGTAGTGACTTGTCAACTCCACTACACCACACCAACCTACTGAGTTCAAAGCTAAAAGGGATTATTTTAAGGTGTTCTAACAGGGTGTAGAGCTGCCCTGGGCTAATTCCAGTCACCTGCCCAGCCTCTATGGTTCCCTCTCTGGAACACTGCCTAGTTTCCTGTCACTGCAGAACACCTGAGCACCACTTGCCTGAGGAACATGGACCCAGGCTTGAAGGCCCACCCAGAAGCACCCAGCTGCTGACTTGAAGATGAGCAAGTGCCTACAACCTCAGCTGAGCCCCACACGGTGATCTTCCAGTGAGGCGGGGACATCGGCACCATGCCCGTTTGCAGGCCCCTCACATCAGCCACTGCTCCTTCTCTTTGATGAAGTGCTCTGCCCAGCGGCGAGTCAGCTCCAGGTACAGGCTGGGCTGATGAGGCAGGTAGTCCAAATACAGACGAGTTGGTGTCTTCTTGGGAATCGCCTTCTCAATCTGGGTACCTTCATGCCACTCATTGAAAGAGGTGATGGAGACGATCTCAGGCCTCACTGTCAGGGCTGCCTGCAGGGCTGTCTCATAGTACTTGCCATTGACCCTGTTCCGTGTATTGTGGTTGTTCCAGGGCCGGATGCTGGTGTCAATGTAGCCAGGCCCCACACTGGGAATGAACATGAGGTTATTGGCATCGCAAAAGTTCTTCACAGCTTTCCAGTTTTGATGGGAGGAGCCGAAGGAGAAACCATTGGAGGCAAAGTAGGTATACATGCCATCAAATCCAGCAGTCAGGATGTCGTGGGTGTGGCCCTCTTCCACCAGCAGTGCTATGAAGACCCCATCATAGGGGGTGTTGCGGATTGAATGGGGACCATTTGGTGTCAGGAGGTGGGCCCAGGCCTCAGGGGATGTCAGGTATGAGTCATAGATATAAAAGAGTGGGAGGCTCTTACCCATGCTGTTCTTATAGCGGTAAAATGCACCATGGGAGCCATACCTGAGGAACAGGAAAAAGGAGACCCTGAGTTGGCAGCCTAGGCTGGGAGAAGCCAGCACAGCCGTAGGACCAGCCATGGATGAGAACTTCCCTGATGCCAGAGCACAGTTTTAGATTCAGCCAGCCTGCACAGTTGGAGTCATCATGCCTCTAAGCAAGAACCTAGTTCCCTCCCTCCTCTCCCCAGCTTTGTCATTCCTTTACTCAAATCTCTGCCGTAGGTTTAGCCACTCCTATCTTTCATCTGGACTACTGTAACAGCCATGTAACGTCTCCAGGCTCCCACTTCTACCTCCCTATAATCCATTCTGTTTTTAAAGTGTAAATCAGAACTGATTGCTCCTTGCCAAGACCTGCAAGGCCTCACCTTGCTCAAGCCCTGCTCACTTCCACTCTTTTTTTTTTTTTA
Source organism: Rousettus aegyptiacus (assembly GCF_014176215.1). Classification (NCBI taxonomy): domain Eukaryota; kingdom Metazoa; phylum Chordata; class Mammalia; order Chiroptera; family Pteropodidae; genus Rousettus; species Rousettus aegyptiacus. The sequence goes on along the minus strand of NW_023416284.1, from coordinate 24,043,011 downwards.
ATTATTTTTTATTATTATTTATGCCTATAGCACCTGGTCTTCCTAGGTGGTCTCCCATCCAAGTACTAACCAGGCCCAACCCTGCTTAGCTTCCGAGATCAGATATCGGGCTTGTTCAGGGTGGCATGGCCGTAGACCATGAACCATGGCTCTACTGAGGTGTGAACCCAGGACCTTCTGCATGTAAAGCAGACATACTAACTGCTACACTATGGAACCATGTCCTCACCTCCACTCTTGCTGTTTATCCCATCTTTCTCTATACTCCAGCTATACTGGCCTTGCTATTCTGCTGTCAAGCTTGTCCCATCTTATGGCCTTTGGATCTGACAACCCTCTGCCTGGAGTTTTCTGCCTGCCCCAGATCTTTGCAGAGCCAACTCCTCAGTTAAGTATTTGTTCACATGTTATCTCCTCAGAGAGCTCACTTGATCACCCATTCTAAAGTATTTTTTAGACACACTCTAACACAATACCATCCTTTTTTCTTTATTATTACTTTTTCATAGTATGTATCACTATTTGATTTTCCACGTGTAACTACTGTCTACTCTGCACCTCCAACAAACACACCAGAATGTAAACTTAGCTAGTCCTACCCATTACTGTGCAACTGGAGCTTAGGAAAGTACCTAGACACCTACAGGCACTCAATACATATTTTTTGATTGAATGAATGATACATGCAAGCACTGTACAAGCCATTTTCACATATGTTAACTCATGTAACTTTCATAAGACTCAAGTTAAGAGGCTTGCCTCTACTCACAGATTGAGGCTGCAGAACCAGAATTCAAACCCAGGTTGCTGACTCCAAGCCCAGTACTCTCTTCCTATAAAATAGCTGCTGTGGACAAGGCATTCTGCCCTTGTGCTTCTTGACCTGCTCATCCAAGCCATCTAGCCATACTTGTATTTGATCCCCAACAAAATCCAGGCCCCAGAGCAGCCTTACGTGTCAATGATGTACTTGATGTTGTCATGCAGAGTGACGTCATCCCGGCCCTTGTAGGGTTGGATGTGGAAGGCCACCTGCCACAAATGAGATACTGGTCAGGTGAATCTGTCCAGGGGTCACAACCTACAAGGCTCATGCTCCAGCCTTAGCCAGGAGGAGAGGCTGAGTTCAGGAGAGGGTCTAGCAATGAGGGGCAAGAAGTTCGCCCACCTACCACAGCTAGGCATTCTGAGAATCAATCTGATGGGCTGTTGCTTGGTGGCTAACAGGTTTCTGCTTATGTGCCAGCTCTAAGTGATCAGCACTAGCTGCCTGAACTATGGGAAAGAAGTATACTGAAGCTTTATTAATGGGAAAATATGCTATGATCTATTAAACATATTGGTGATGGGCTCAGGGACAGGAGTGGGGATCCACTCTGTTGTTTTTCTTCCTTTGCTACAGGAGAGGGGAATGACCCACCTGATTACATTTGAGGGAAATAACTGGACATCCTTAGCCCAGCTGCATCATTCCTCTTGAAAGTGAGCCTGCCTGTCAAAACACATGTGAGCTCTGCTCCTTGAGGCCCAGAATTGCCTCCCACTAGGGAGCTGAGGCTGAAGCTGTTTGTGCGCCTATTCGGCTCTCGGCTGCTCTCTATCCAGGGTCAGGGTCTTGAACCTAACTTCTATTATTGTGATATTTAGTCTCTGATTTCTCCTATATTTAGTTTTTTGAACTTTCTTTTTCAGAATTGAAGAAAATAAGAGTGACATAGGCACTATTTATTAGAACCCCACCCCCAACACCACACTTGCTATGTATTTGCCATACCTGAGCAAGTGCCATGAACTTCAGTAGAGGCACTATCCCTGTGGGCAGAAGAGGGGAAATCTCCAGAATGGGCCAGAGAGAACTTTAGCTCTTCTTGAGGACTCACCTGGATATTATACTGATGGGCAGTGTCCAGAATGGCGGGCACAAGGTCATCTGAAGGTTCCCCGTTATCATCAGCCATGCCAGGTGGATACCAGGACAGGACCAAGACACCTGAGACACAGCACAGAAGCTACTTTAGAGACACATAATATCCCCACAACAGAGATTCGTTTCCTCACAAACCATCTCCAACTGCAAAATGGTTTCTGAATGAAACCGAGAGCGAGGCTCCTGCCAGGTTCTCTTCCTGCAGATAAGATTCCAGAGCCTCGCGCCCCGGAGCTGTCCATGCCCGCGGTGCTGAAGCAAGCCGCTGGCGGAACCTTAACGCACCAGCCCTGGAAAGAGGCTGAGAAAAGCCCGGGTAGGAGCCAGGCTTCCGCTGACATTAGCAAGTAGTAGAACAAAGGGAAGTTGGTGGACGATGCCACACCCACTCATCCAGAAGCCACAGTCCTGTCTCTGGAGGAGAGAAGCACTTACAAGGTCCCTCAGGGAGAAAAGCCCCGAACGGAGATTATCTTATTCTTCCCATAGGAAACAGCATTTGTCTCGACTGAGTCTCTAGACTAAAATCCTGAGGGGTAGACTCTGTTATTTATCTGTGAATACTTCCATTATTTCTGGCATTCAATTTTTTCCCTCGCCAATTGTTTCCAGATAAATTGAAATGTATCGTAAAATCCAGCAGAATTCAGTGACAAAATCTGAAACAAGTGAGCCTTCTACCCCAGGCTGCTTACAAAAGAGGCTCCCAGGGACTTCTTTTCAAGCAGGGTACTTGATGAAAACCTCCTGGACCCCCTCCTGCAAACAGAGCAGGGTCCATCATGTAATGTGGGTAAACGTTCCTTCCAGCAGCCAGCAAAAGCAGGAAGAGCTGCTGCTTTACTCTGGACCCGTTGTGAAAGCAGAGACCATCCTAGGTGCTAATCCTTTGAATCTCAGACTCCTGCGGGGCCAAGATACCCAGACTTCATTTACCCAAACCTGGAAGCCCAATAGGCATGATGACTCTGCCTCCCTCTCCTCGCTGTCCCTACCTGGGACAAATCTGGCGCAGACGCTTTCCACTGGCCTTCCCAACAGCTCCGCCCTATGAAGGGGCTCTGGAATTGTGGGGGGTCGGAAGGCAAGGTGGGTGAGTCTAAATACTAGAAAGTGGAGCGGTGCCTCATGAGGAGCGCAGAACGAGAGTAGAAGGGAAAGGGTAAGAAGCCAGGGTGAGTGAAGCCAAAAAGGCCCGGTGACTGGACCATCGGGAGTTGGGGTAAGAAGAAGAAGGGCGAGGCTGGGGGACAGGGCCGCCTAGGAGTGAGGGGAACTTACCGATGGCGGCTTCCTTGAGCTGGGTCATGTGCTCCCGCAGCACATCAGGGTCCCGGGAGCTGTAGGGCCCCAGCTCCGGGTAGAAGCTGGAGCCTAAGTCGTCGGGGGGACTGTGGCGGCCCCGGGGATAGCTGGCCGAGATCTTGGGGTCCCAGTGCGGCACCATGACGTGGTCCCAGTGAATGTAGTGGCCCTCGCGTCGCGGGCTCCCGTACCATGAGTAGTAGAAGGCGTGCAGGTCTGAGTAAACACGCAGACTCTGCCCGGGAGCGGGCTCGGCCTCCGCGGGGACTAGCCCCGGGGGGCTGCCTGGGCCTGCGGTGTGGGGTGGAGGTGGCGGCGGCGGCGGCGCGGCGGGGGCGGCCGGCGCCCGAGCGGGGGGTGCGGGGGCCCCCTCCGGGCGTCTCTCAAAGGGCGCCAGCTCCAGGCCTGGGCCCAGAGCCGGGAGTCCGTCGGGAGCCTTGAGCGTGCGCAGGCCCATGAGGGTGCCGAAAGCGAAGAGCAGCACCAGGAACAGCGCGATGCAGGCGCGGCGCCGCCGCCGGGCCATGGCGGCCGCCGCGCTCCTCGCGTCCTGCCCCGCTACCTCCCCGCGCGCGGCGCCATGGCCGCCCGCCCGGCTCCCGCGCACCGCGTAGCCCGCGCGCGTCCCAGGGAGACGGCGACGCCGGGCGCCGGGCGCGGCGTGGGCGGCTCCCCGCCTCTCCCCCGCAGTGCGGGCGGGCCCAGCACACAGAGAATGCAGGCGGCGCAGACCAAATGGTCGCGAGCCGAGGGGGAGTGGACGCGGAGGAGACGGAGCAGTGGCCAAACTGCGAGTTCCCGGGCCAAAGGCGCAGAGGCCGAAGTCAAGAGACCTGGCCCGCGGAGGATTTGTCGCCTTTGAGAGGGCCAGCGGGTTGGAGGCGCCCGGCGGGCGAAATGAATGCCCTCCTTCTGCAGGCCGAGAGAAGGTCCGTCCTGGCGGCGGCGCCGGAGGGTATGGGAGCAGAGGGCAGTGTGGGGGAGAAAACGAGTGTCTATGGCTCTGTATTGACTTCACCAATCCTCAATCCCTCCTGGTCTCAGTGACTTCCCTTCTTTCCCTCAGACCCCCCCCCCCCGCAACCCTTGGACCCCCTCACACACACACACACACACCCCAGGCAGTCTGAAGCCTGCTGAAGGAGGCATCAGGAAAACCCAGGAGTTACACATCACACACTGGCTAGAACACCGAAGGACAAAGGACGAGGGAGATTGTGACTTGCTCAAGGTCGCATGGACCCAGGCTAAACCCAAGGGTCAGGACTAGCTCGACAGAGCTCTTGTCACTGCTCAGACTACCTGGGTCTCAGGCATCTTGTCCTGAGCCATCCAGTTTGTCCTTGGACAACCTCCTAGAATCAGTGAAGACTAAATGAGAGGGCGACTGATTATAAAGCACCTTTTACGGTGCCTGACAAAATTAGCACTCAATGCACGTTTGCTGTTCTTTCTAGACGCTGAGCTCCAGGGGGTCGTATTTACTCTTAGATTCAGAGAACTGAGAGACTAGCTCTCAGTTCCCAGGGTTATTTGTTGAACCAGACTCTGGTGTGATATTCTATAGACAATGATAAGTTTTTCCTCACCATTAATCAAGTTTCTACTCTGCGTTATTCGTTATTTCATTCATTCAGAAAATAGTTTTGTTCATTGTTTGCCTCCTTCACATGATGGCAGCAACTTGATTTCATCAGCTGCTCTGCAGTGTCTAAAACAGGGCTTGGCATAATAGTGGGCACCTGATTTTTATTTCTTAAGTAAATGAATTGTAGGCAACTCAGGAGAGGAGGAGCAAGGCTGGGGAATGTGGGTAGGTCTGGAGCCCAGGAAATGATTTTGAGAGAATTCATAGTAATAAGTATGAATTAAATAGGATGCTTTCAGCTCCAAGTAGCAGACGCCTGATTCAAACTGGCTTATACAATGTGGAAATGCATCATCTTATAATGCAGGATGTCCAAATGGTAGGGCAGAGTGTGTAGATTCCCTAGGTCAACACCATTATTAGGAACTTGAGATGCTTCTTTCTCACTGCTCTGCTGTCCCCACCATTGACTTTATACTAAAGCTGGCTCCCTCACATCACAAAAATGACTGCTATGGGGCAGTTGAGGCTGTGTGCTTCCTTTTCCCATCTAATAGGCAACAGTAAGATTGAGTTCTCTTCCCCCAAAGTCCTAAGCAAGCATCTCCTAGAATCTCATTTATCTAATCTGGTTTAGGCCAGTTCATCCAATGAGAAAAAGAATAAGGATGGAACTCTCAGGAAAACCACCATTTATGGGTTGGGCAGAGGAAGGAGAGCATGTGGAAGAAATTGAGAATCACCAGAGAGGAAGTAAGAGAATTGGGAGAGGGTGATGATGGTTTTAGATAACCAGTGGGAAGGATTCCCCAGCTCTCAGTCATTTCACTATTTCTGAAAATGCCCTGCCACATAATGGTGGCCCCCACTGGCCATGCCTGGGGTCCTTGACACAACCACCCACAATGCTTTGATCCAGGGCTAAACTGTGACTCAAGATGAACCAATAATAGTACCTTGTTTCCTATTGTATCAATCAAGGACACTGACCCAAGGGTCATCAATTATAATCCTTCTCTGGGATTTTTCTCTCTGGTGCTGAGGATAGATTCAGTCTTTATAAATGTAAAGCCATTAGAGAAGGAATAAGGGACAGAGAGGAGCTTCGTAGCATTAGAGATGCTGATTTCATTTTTCCTTGAGGCCTGATTTCAGTGTAAAACAAATAATCTTCTAGTAAGTTACCCTTTTATTCTAAGCAAGACGAACTTGTGGAGCAGAGATTGAGTAAGGGACTTGGGAGCAGGGAGGTCATTTGGGAGGTAATCCTAGGAAGCAAGAGTGAGGAATTAAGGAGAATGAGACAAAAAAGAAAAGCCAAACTATTGGTGTATTATGGAGGTTGCTGCTATATAGATAATGGGGCCTTGGTTCCACCAAGATGTCTGAGCAGTGTACAAATGCCTCCCAGAATTGAGGTGTGAGGCTAAAGCCTCCCCCACTGGTTGAGCATTTTTCTCTAGGGCTCTTAACTTCCTCATACTTCTGGTCTCCTTTGTGTCAAGTAGGCTCCCATGATATCAGAGAAGATCCTGAGGCAGGCATAAAGACAGGAAGACACATTGTATGTTTGACGTGGGATGCAGCTAGTAAGAGGTATATCTAGGCTTGCACAAAACTGTCCATCCTAACTGTGCTGTCATAATAAATTACTACAAAATTAGCAGCTTAAAACAGCACAAAAATGTGTTATCTCACAGTTTTTTTGAGTCAAAAGTCTGGGCACAGTATGGCTCAGCTGGTTATTTGTCTAGTCTCAGAGGACCCAATCGAAGTGTCGGCAGGACTGTGCTCCTTTAGGGAGGCTTTAGGAATTAATTCATATAGCATATCACCGGCAGAATTCAATTCTATGTAATTGCAGGGCAGAGGTCTTCATTTACATACTGGCTGTCAGTTGGGTGCCTTTCTCATCTTCTAGAGGCTGCCTACATTTTTTGGCTTGTGGCCGCCTTCTTCCATCTTCAAAGGCAACAACATCAGGTCTATTCTTTCTCACACTTTGAATCTCTGACTTCCTCTTTTGCTTCATCTCTCCTACCTTCTTCTACTTTTAAGAGCACCTGTGATATATTAGGTCCAGGTGGATACTCAAGGAGAATTTCTCTATCTTAAGGTCACTTGACTTATAACCTTAATGCTATCTGCAAAGTCCCTTAACAGCAGTTACTAAATTCATGTTTGAATGAATAAGAGGATAGAAACTTGGGGACGGGGACATCTTTAGAATTCTACATATTACAGAAGCTATTGTTGAAATCAAAGAGGGTCAAGGGGGTGTGATGCATGACTTTAAAGGTGTCTGCTATACCCACTTCATCAGTTAGAATATGTCCAAGAGCAAATAAGAAGGGCAATAGCTAAATATGGCTTAAAGCAATGCTTCTCAGACTCCAATGAGCATATCAATCCCTTAGGGATTTTGTTAAAATGCAGACTCTGATTCAGTTGGTCAAGAGTGAGGCCTGAGATTTTGCATTTGTAATAAGATCTCAGGTGATGCTGATTCTCATGCTCAGACCACATTTTAGGACTTAAAATATGGTGGGCTTATTATTCCACATTCTGAGGAATCTTCAGATAGGCTGGTTTTAGGGGTGGTTAATCCAGTAGGCATCAGCTCATGTTGTCTATGGTTTCTTTGTCCTACCCCTCATGGTTGAAAAAGGATGGAGCAGTTCTAGGGATCACATTCCCACATGATAATATCTAGAAGCAGAAGAAATGGCTGTTTTTTAAAGAGTAAGATAAACTCTTCTAGACTATCTCAGCTGACTTATCATCATTTCTCGTTGGTCAGAATTGTGTCATGTGCTCACACTTAAGCCAATCCCTTGCCAAGGCCATTCAGGGAAGGGTGAATAAAATCATAAGGGAAGAAATGGGAGTTGGGTAAACAGCCAAGGGTGTCTCTCACATCTGCCCACAGTCTATTTCTTACTTCTTTTTCACTATGTTGTGAGGGCCACCCTTTCCCCACTGTGGCAGGAGATGGCAAATTTACTCTGCAGAAAAGTGGAATAAGAGCCTCCTCATTCAGAGGTACCAGGCAACAGCAGAGGTAAAGATAAGATGCCATGTCGAAACCCAGGGGACTAAATAAAAGTATGCATAATGCGTGGTAAGTCCAGCCATTAGAAAGCTTCCTTACAAGCAGAAGTCTGAGTGACTCCTCTCTTGAGAAAAAAAAAAAAAAATCTTGAAAAAAATCCTATACATACTGAAGTCAGTTCACTGATCAATCCTGAGTGAAATACATGAGTCAGCAAATCTGCCTCTTGCATTCAGATCTTTCAGTCAGCTTTCTAGCGCCTCTAAACAGGAATAACCAGTCAATGATTCCAAGACACTTAGTGACAGCTTCTTGCAGGAAAGACAGAGATAAAAATAAGGAAACAGAAAAGAGCAAGAAAAGAATGATAGTGTGTAAATCAGACGAAACAGAAATAATGTAGCAAGCCAAATAAAACAAGCAAATGGGAAAATACTGTGTTTAATACCCCAGGGATTTTGCATTCATGAAATAAAAATACAGTGCTGTATAAAAGGGGAAAGGGTTGATCAGAGAGCAAGAAATAACTCTTGGAATTTAAATACAAGAGAGCCGAAATTTAAAATTTTAATAGAAAGTTAGGAAGATAAAGTTAAAGAATCTCCCAAGAAGTGAGGGGGTGGGGGGAGCGTGAAACAACCCTGAAGATGGAATTTGGAAGGAAAATGAGAACCTTCGAGGCTCATTCCTGAAGTTTCAATGTCTAATACGAATTCCACAAGGAAAGTATAAATAACACTGAAGGGAGAAATTAGCGAAGAACTCATACAAGAAAATCTCCCAGGACATGTCTTTCTGGACTGCAGAATAAAAATTATGAATAAAAAGAGATCCACATGAGATTTATCATTGTGAAATTTTAGGATATTGAAAACAAAGAGAAGATCTAAAAAGCTTTTGGATAAAAAGAAATCGTATACCAACGATTTGGAATCAGAGCTGCACTGGCAACCAGAGGATTGGAGAATTGCCTCCAAAATTCTGAGGGAAAAGAATTTTGAACCTAGAATTCTATAGCCAATTTTTAAAGTATAAGGAGAAAATAGAGACATTTTTCAGTATACGAGGTCTCATTTTTTTTTCCTCCTACGCCTTCTTTCTCAGGAAGCCAGCAAAGGAGGCAAGTAAAAAACGTGAGGGGAAACGGGATGCGGTAAAAAAAAAAAAAAAAAAAAAAAAAAAAAAAAGGGTAACACCTGTGCAAGTCCAAAGAGCAGTTCGACATAGGAGCCAGAAGACCCCCCAGAATGGATGCCCCAAGAACAACTGAAATAGATAAATATCCTGATATACAACTCTCTCCCAATTCTCCTTTTACATTTCTCCCGTGATTGTATTATTATTTTAGGTTAAGTCATTAATGGATACATTACACTCTACAATATTTTATTATTGAGTCAAAGCACAAACTATGATTACACTTCTTTCTTGTACAATTTTATTTCCCAGTTTATTCATTTTCTATATCTTTATTAGTGTTTTCCTAAACTCTCTAAAACAACTATAAAACGTGTTTGAATACTGTTTTCTACACGGTTTCCATATCAGGATGTCTATCAGTGAATAGAGCGAAGTGGTCAGATGATGATGCGTGCAAAGTGGGAACAGGGGAGAGGAAATGCCAAGGTGGGGAAGTTTCATAATTTTTAGTAGGTTGGTCGGGGAAGACCAAACTGCCAGGGTAACTTGAAGGAGAGAGGGAGGAAACCATTATAGACGTTTGGAGGAAGAGAGTTCCAGGCAAAGGGAAGAGCAAGTTCAAAGTCCTGGAGACAGAAACATGCCTGGTATATTCTTCATGCATCTACTAGAATTTCCCCTTGCATGTTTTACTGTCACTTCCATGACTCATTTCCCCATCAAAGAGCACCCCAATATTTCAGGCACCCATATTCAAACTTTAGTCGCTACTGATGAACTTTTTTATTCCTAGTATTCACATAGTGACCAAGTCATATGGATACTACTTGGGAAACATAATTCTTTCTCTTTTTTTATGTGCCCACTGTCACCATATATATCCTATAATAATAGAAATTATAGAACATTAGGACTGCAGTGACATTATCTGGTGTAACTCCATTGACTGAGGCCAGAATGAAGTTAATTCTCTGAACTCTCAGCCAAGTCTCTGGGGCACCAGGCAAAGCTTGATTACAAGACATCTAGTCTGCCCCTTGCCAGAATCCAGTCCATTTGCCTGCTGCTCACAAACGTGCTCCTCACACACTGCCTCATTCCTCCCCAACCCGTCCTGCAGTAACACTCTTTGGTCTGTCCCGGCAGGACTTTCCTCAGCTGCCAATCTGACACAATTCCTATATCTAAAAAGAACCTGACATTCAAGATACATCAGTCTTCTTTCACTGTTCCTCAAACACACCACGTTCATTTCTGCCTGTAACTCTACACTTCGAATCATCTTTTTTCTGTAATAGCCTTTCTTTTTCCTTCCTGTTCAGATTCCACCCATCCTTCAAGGCCTCTTGGAGACATGGTTTCTCCATCTAGTGGAGTAGAGCAGAAGCCGTGTTTTAGGATACTTGATTGCCCACACCCATCAACACCTTTATCTTCACATCAGTCTTGTGTCATGAGTGTTGTCATTCCCCATTTTACAGTTAAAGGAACAAAAGCTTAGCAGAGTCGAAAGACACTGGGCTAGGATTCAAGCCTATATCTTCCTGTGCTCTTAATTATTGTGTAATATTTTCTCCTGGTACACAGTAGGTGCTAGTAAATGTTAACTGAGTTGTTTATAAACTATCACATGTGTTAGTGGCCTCATGACCCCAAATGACCATGCCCTGAAGCTTATAGAGCACAGTCAGAGCAAGAAATTACCCCACATACAAAGGCCCACCTTGCGCCTTCAGAAAGTTCATGAGAAGCCAATGTTATGGGCAGACCAGAGTTATGAGAGGCAGTGAACTCAGTACCTCATTCAGCAAGTTTGAGTAAATACCAGGAGATATACCCAGAGCGTTGAAAGTGGTTGGCTCTGGGGACTGAAACTCAGGAATGGGGGATAGAGGCTTGGAGAGGCAGGGAATTTTTATTTTTATTGTAAGCTTTGTAGTACTATTTGATGTTTAATATTAAATACAATATTCCTTTGATTAAAATAAAAGTGACTTTAAACAAATTAAGTAGATTAATGAATATTAACATTTATCATTTACCACCCTTTTAGAATCTTGGATGTAGGGGGAAGAAGAAAATGTATGACAACAGCCATTTTGTAGGTTTGTAGTAAGGATTAAGTAAAACAAGACGTTTAATATGTGTTCGGCACAGAACCAGTTGCAAGAATTATTATAACATGAAGCAGGACTTGGGATAAAGGTTCACAATGGGTTCATTAGACCTGAGAGGCGTCATTATAATGACAGGCTTTAATAATTAGAGATTACTCTGGTCTCCACCCAGGCAGAACAATGTTAAATTCTCCTCTGGCCCTTTTGATCCTTCTCACCCCTTCCTCCAGATTTTAATTTCAAGCCAATCCACCCAATAGAGCAATTATTCTCACCAACCCCTCTGCACACATCCTTATCATACCTCTTCCCATTATGCTTCCACTTCATCCCAACCCTTAACCCTGAGAAAAGGGAGCAGTGAAATCTACAGTCAGATTTTGTAGTTCAGAGGGGAAAGTAATTGACTTTCCTGGGACATTTAAGTTTTTAGGAAAGGGAGTTTATAAGGGAATACTGAATCATGTTATTAAAATCCCACTCATTCAATCATTCATTACATATTTATTGAGTGCATGCAATGTGCCAGGCATAGTTCTAGGTACTGAAGATATAACAACAAACAAGATAAATATGCTTTGTGTCTCCATGGAGTTTACATACAATGTCACAGTGACCTGAGCAGCTACTTAAGCAGGCTTCTGGCAAAAATAGTCCCCTTTGTTTGCTGCTGACCTGTTTAATGCAGTGGAACAAAATAAGACATGAATTGGGTACCTCCTCATTCACAGCTCCCTGCTTAAGTGGCCATCTTTATGCCATGTCATCCTTTACCCCCGACCACAGCTTTTTTGGACCAGTAACAATCTGACCCAAGCTAGGCAATTAAATTCTTCCCCCAAGATTCTCCCAAAATTAGCCGTGGGAAGGTAAATTGAAAGATCATGCAATCAGAGCCACAGCAGAAGTCAGAGTAGACACCATGACAAGCCAACATCATGGGCAAACCAGAGTTATAAGGGGAAGTTGCTATTATAAGCTGAGCTGAGTTCTCTGTCCACAAAGAAGAAAATGCAGCAACTCTGCTCTAAGAAGAAATCAGAGATATTTGATCCCAGAAGAAAAGAGGAAAAGGGAACAAGCAAAAGGCTTTTTAGAAAAGGATAGAGCAGCTGCCTCAGTACCTGACAATGTCTAGATCCAGCTCCATTGCCTGCCAGGTTCTCCAGTTCATTCTTTGAAGAGGTTTCTATCCACCCAATAACTCCTCTCTTCTTCACTTGAGTAGGTTTAAGTATTTCTGTCTGTGGCAGACAGTCCGTAGGGTGGTCCGCATGAGTCCTGTTCCTTGGTGTTGATGCCCTTCTGAAATCTCTCTCTGAGTGTGAGTGGGACCTACCTGAGACTTGCTTCTAACCAATAGAATGTGGCAAAGGTGAAACATTCTGTAGATATAATTAAGGTCCTAAATTAGTTGAATCTGAGTTAATTAAAAAGGAAATTATTCTGACTTAATCACGAAAAGCTCCTTAAAAGTTGGACTGGGCTCCCTGAAATGAGAGACTCTGTTGTGAGCTTGGTCATATTAGGAAGTTCACCTGGCAGGGAGCTTTGGGCAGCCCCCAACAGCCAACAAAAAGCCAGGCTCCTCAATCCCCAGAGGAAACAAACTCTGCCAACAACCCCAATAATCTAACAGGTAGGTTCTTCCCTGGCTGAGCCTTTGATGAGAATGCAGCCTAGCCATATTCTTAATTAGAGCCTGTGAGGACCCCCTTAAGCTGTGCCCAGACCTGACCATGGAAACTATGAGATAATAAATGTGTATTCTCTTAGGCTGCTAATTTTGTGGTAACTTGTTAGCATTGAAATAGAAAACTAATATACTGCCATTCCAACTAAGTTTAACTAAATAAATAGGCTTGAGATTTCTAGTCAGGAAGCCAAGGTTCTAGTCTCAGCTTTGCAATAATAGTTTTCTTAGACCCAGGTAAGTATATTTCTCTCTCTGGTTCTCAGTTTACTCATCTGTACAATGGGCAGTTAGACATTTGGACTAGTGGAGCTCTGAGGTCCCTTTTAGTTGTAATGTTCTGGATGTTGTTCCTGACTACTGTCCTATTGTGGGGTGACGTATGTCAACTCCATTTCTCTGCTTAGAGGGCCCCAAAGCAAAATAAATGCCTGCAGCTGAGAGTAAATCCTGACTCATTGTTTGACCTTCCAGTCTTGCCACAGTCCTGTGGAACCAAATGTGCAACCTCCTCTTTACTGGCCTTGTTAATATAGATACTAATGTTTGTGGTGGGGTGAGGAAAGGGCTGTGTCTGAACAGTTGTCTATGGTCTGTACTTGAAGCCACATTGTGTGAAAGGATACAGCTGTTTCTCTTAACTCTGTAGCACCTCTCCTAGGAGTTTTGAGCAGTCTAAGAGAAGATGTTATGTGCGAAAGAAGGGAAAAAAGAAGAGCGTGAAGGTAGGAGAGAGAGAGAGTGATAGAGAGGTATCAATAGATGCTATTTTAAAGACAGATGACAGACCAATTGAGAGATTACTGGGAAGGTATTTAACACAATTTTCAAATAGTGTCATATACCAAGAAATAACATATTTTTCTCTAAGGATTTGGGACATTCCTGAGACAGAGTGCCCACCAAATATTTCATGTGTTCCCCTATATTTCCCACTCTCCTTGCAATTAGAATAGGGACATGTGACTGGATCTAGCCAATAACCTGTGATCAGAAGTGTTACTTCTCAGTTGAGGTAATAAAGACTTCGAATGTCTCACCCATCCCCTTCATCCTGTCACATGTTCCTGATGGTGCAGGGTCGAGGTGTCAAATCATCTTTCTCTGAGGACTGCAAATGGAGCAGAGTCACTACCAATTCACATTGGACATGTAATGAAAGCTAGAAATAAATTTGTTGAATTAAGTCACTGAAATGTGGGAGCTTGTCTGTTGCAGTGGCTAGCAGTTAATTATACTAATATTTGTATGCTATACTCATATCCCTGGATGCACTCTGTCTTCCATGTTCATTCCTTTGTACAATTTCTCTTTTCCTGGACCTCCAGGACTCATAGGTCACTGCTCTTTATACTGCAGACATGGAGATATGGTATATATGATGTTTTTAAATATGCTTTGAGTCTATGTTATTAAGGGCATATAAATTTAGAATTGTTATATCTTTCTAGTTTATTGACATTTTGTTCATTATGCAGTATCTAATAATGCTTCTTGCCTTAAAATTTAATTTGTATAATATTAATTTAACTTCACTGAGTTTCTTTTAGTTGCTGTTTGTATAGTATGTCCTTTACAACTTTTTACTTTAACATCTTCGTATCCACATATTTAAGATATTTTTAAAAGCAACGAAGAGTTGCTTTTTAAAAATTACCCTGACCATCTTTGTCTTTCAATAAGGCTATTTAGTCCACTTATATTTAAAATAGCTATTTACATATTTGAGTTTCAAGATAGCATAGTATTTCTTTCTCCCATATGTTCTATGTCCCATTTTTCTCTCTTCTTTTAAACGTTTTTTAGATTGTTTTTGTTCTCTCCTATTTTCCTATATTAGCTTGTTAGTAGCATATCTTTTTTTACTATTTTTCCATGACTACCATGGTGATTGCAGCATGAATCTTTGACTTGTTAAAGTTTAATATATATTAATTCTTTTACCACTCCCTGTACAATGCAAGGTTCTTAAAATACTTTAACTCTACTTACCTGCTCCTACACTGTGTTCCATTTTTATGGTGTGGTTTAATTCCACATATGTTTAAAACTCTACAAGATATTATTGCTTTTTACCCATATATTTATCCTTTCCATTGCTCTTTATATCTTCCTACATATTCATCCTCCCTTTGGGGTTTATTTTCATTCTGCTTGAAAAATTCCCTTCAGTATTTCTTTTAACATGGGTCTGTGGATGAAAAGTTTCCTTGGGTTCTGATTGTCTGAAAACACATGTATTTTTCTTGAATTTTCAAAGGGTATTTTCACCAGGTATAGAATTTTAGATTAACTGTTATTTTCTTTCAGCAATTTGTGCCATTCCATCATCTTCTAGATTTTATCATTTATGTTGGTGAGTCAGTGGTTAGTCTTAGTGTTGTTCCTTTGGAGATAATATGACTTTTTTCTCTTTTTCTAATTGTTTTTAATATCTTTTATTTGTCTTTGGTCTTCAGCAGTTTTACTATGAGGTACTTATGTGTGATTTTCTTTGCATTTATCTTGCTTAGGATTAATGGCACTTTTTTGTGTCTTTCATCAAGTTTAGAAAATTTTCAACTCTCTTCAAATATTGCTTCTTTGCCATTTCATATCTCCTCTCTTTATAAGACTCTAATTCCAGGTATTTAGGCTTTCTTTTTTTTACCCTACAGCCATATGTCTTTTACTCTCTTATCTATATTTTCCATTTTTTCTCTCTCTCTACATACTTCAGTATGTATATTTTATATTGACCTATCTTCTTGCCTCATTAATTCTAGAATTAGCTGGGTCTAATCTGTTGTTAGATCCATCTATTGTGTTAAATTTAGTTATTGTATTTTTCAGTCCTAGGATTTCAATTGCATTTCTGTTCAGAATATCCAAGTTTGGCGATTGGCTAGCACTCTAACACAATTCCAAGGCAAGAATCTTACTGTTCTAAACAGAACTATCCCATTTGATTACATGAACCAATAAAATCTAATTTTTGTTTAATCCAGTTTTAGCTGGATGTACAGTTACATACAACTGAAAAATCTTAACTAAGAGCGTTGAGAAATCCCCCTTCATGATGTCAAGATGGCTGCAGCAGCTCCAGGTGTCAAATGCAAACAGGACATACAGAGAAGAACTGGGATATTGCATGATGTACATCTTTTATTTTTTTAGGAGAAAGCACCTTTTCTAGAATCCCCAATTCAGAAAGCCAGGATTGTATCACATACCCATGCCTAAGCTAACCCTGAAATATGGAACAGGAGGAAAATAATTAGCTAGTAACAATCTTTATTCATCCTTGAACTTGAGGACAGGGTCATCGTCTCAGAGCAAAGGTCTATGGTAGATGAACATCCAAATAAAATTGGGGCTTTCTCAGCAATAAAAAATATAAGAGGGGAGAAGTATTGGGTAATCAACAGTTTTCACCTTGCCAACAGCTGTATTTTTTCCTGTAAAAGTGTCTGTGTGTGTGTGTGTGTGTGTGTGTGTGTGTGTGTGTAAAATACCATGAAAGGTATATACAAATCTATTAACTTGGTTTAAATTTTGAAGTGGGACTATGTGGGATGGAATGAATGGATATTTTCACTTTTTATGAAATTTTTATTAATTTATATTACTTTAGTAATTTAAACTTAAAAGGGCTCCTTCAATCTTAATTGGGCTCCTAGAAATAGAACTAAAAATTTTTTAAGAGTCAGAGAAGCATATGTTGGTGCATCTCATCCTAGCCTTGGACCCCAGTACATTTGTTCAGGTGCCAGTAGCAGATTTATTCCTCCTGAGGATTTGAAGGCAGAAGGCTATCAGAGCCTGATGCCATCAAATATTTAAACCATCTAACTCCCTCTCCTCATATTCTCAAAGCAACCCTCACCTCATAAATTGGCTTCCTGTGGACATTTTCCTATAGGGGAAGAATCTGCTAGACATGGTAATGTGAGCATTCTGGCCCTATTTGCTGTTTAATTTCTTATAGTATATTAAAAACAATGGTTCTTTGGCTCAGATAGCAGGATAAGAGCTGAGTTAATATGATTTACTTCCTGATCCCCCAAAATATAAGCTCTCTCTTAGAACTGTTAAGTCAAGTTTATGAGCTTGGACCATGATGAATTTAGCCAGGTAAATGTCACCTCTGAAGCCACTTGGAAACTGGCCAGCCAGCCTGCCCTGATAATATTTCTGTCCCTTCAAACACATTTCCTTCAGGCTTCTTACTTTCTAGCCATATTCATCTCAACCAGCTGTCTCTATTCTTCATTCTGTCTTTTTCTCTATGACTGTTTCTCTAATTTTCTTTCTCTTTTCCTACCTCACCACCTAACCTTCCTTTATTCTTTCCTTTTTTCTTTCTGTTTTTCACTGTAATTAACCATGGAGTTGAATAATGAAATGTACCAGAACTATGTGCCAAGCACTGTGCTGAGCCATGTATTAAAATCATATTCTGACCTCATGATAACTCTGAAAAGTGTTTTCATTCCAATTTTACAAAGGAGGAAGTAGAGGCTCATAAAGGCTATGTTGGGTTTGATAATCTAAAGATTTCCTCTGCTTAATTTTCAAAGTCAATAAGTTAGATGTTTTGTGTTTCCCTTATCTTAGAAAAATACTGTTTAAACATTTATTTATAACCTCCATCTTATTTTTGCCTGTGAGTCTCTTGACCTAGAAAAGAATTCACCTTGTATATATTTCTTTCTTAGGCTAGAAGTGGGAGATGGACTGAAAGAGTAAAGAGACAAATTGGAGATGTCCCTTGGAGCAGTAGGGCTTCTATTGCCCTTTGGTCCCTCTCTGTTCTCTTTCCTAAGAGCAGGGCTTGGCCCTGAGTTCCCTGGAACAATCTTAATCTTCTACATGGAGGAGGAAACTTCTACCTGTCCAGCCAGGCTTAATGTACTTTCTGCATCTGTGCAAAAGGAAGAGACTAAATTTTCACCTTCTGGATTCATAACTTTCAGTAACTTGAAGATGGAGGTTGTAGTAAAGTTGAATCGGCTCCACGGAAAGCATCTTTTTTATTATCTAGTGTTCTCTCCATTATCCTGGAGATAGTGAGGTAGAAATAAAGAGAAATATCCCTTTCATCCTACCTCAGATGGGGTCTTGGAGGAGTAGAAGGAAAAAAGTGGAGTTTCTGGATGGGTTCCAGGCTCCCCTCCCCACTCTTACCCTAGAAAGTAAGTCTATTTGTCTCCTGGAGACTCAAATCGCTGCATATTGGTTATAGGCTAAAGAAGTAGGCAGAGGGCCCTGGACCAAGGATCAGACCGCCATAAGAGAAGTCTCAGGTCTAGTTGAAAGCGGAAGATATGGACTCTGGTAGGTTCAGCACCACGGACAGAAACAAGCCCGAGGCTGGCCCACGGGCTGCTATAGTTCCTCACCACGGCCAGAAAACTCACCAAGCCCCCCCCTTCACACCCCTCATCCCCACCCCAACCCACTCCCCGCGCTCGCTATTTTAGGGGAATCTAACCTAGCTCTCCGCTGAATGGCCCCCAGCACTTAAGATCTCAATAAACCATGGCTTAGTTTCTTTCTAAGACACTTCTGAATTTCTTCATGAAGTGTCTATGCTGCAGCCCCCTAGTAGAGTGGAGTCTGCCTTGGAGCAACTCTTATTAAGATCAGACTGATGTGCATATATCCGCATAAACTGGGACTACACCGTTCTGTTTTTGTTATAAATGAATTGTTCAGAGGAAGAAAGAGAAGGCTTATTTCACTTCTTTTCTTCTTTCTTCCATTTCTATGGTCTCGATCTCGTGATTTCCCCCAGGTGCCTGCAGGTATGTGTGGTGGGAGAGGGTAGAAACCAGACTCTCGACAGTCAGCGGTTTCCTCAGACAATTTCCTCCATAGGTTTGGTTCAGAACCATTCTTGCGAAGCTCATAGGGAGTCTGCATTTTATTTTAGCACATAGGATCAGAACCTCTGCACTGAGGTCCCTGGAGCTCAGATAAGATGCTATAGCTGGCGCCTTAGAGACTGCAAAGGGGATGAGACCTGGTTTTGGAGAGGGAGGTGAGGGGTAGTGGAGTGAAGACTCGTTTTGAAATGAAAGGAGTCCTGGGTCTCTAAGCAGCTTCTAAAAATACCATCTCCCAGCGCTGGGGGAAGGGGGAGGGGGAAAAGCCAGCGTGAGGAGAATGAAGATGGGAAGAAGGTGGGAGATGTAAGAGACCTTTTCAGGTAGATCTGATTTCAGAAGCCCCCATCAGTATCCAAGGACTGGCCAAATGCCACGTCTCCTTCTGCTTCCTCAGCAAGCTTCAGCCCAACCCCCAGCTTCTCCCGATGATCTTTCTTCTACAGGCAAAGGATCTCAATTCCTCCCAGCCACTCTTATTGCTACTGTCCAGCAAATATATCTGTGAGCAAGCAAATGTGCTTGCACATATACACACACGCGCGCGCGCGCACGCGCACACACAGAAATGACACATGAAAGCAGCTTGTCAATAGCCAGTGTTCTACAATGCCAGAAAATTTCATTGCCCTCCATGCTTTCAAAGAGGTATGGACTGTGGCAGAGACAGGGCTATTGACCAGGTATCCTCATATCCTCAGCACGGAGCATGGTGCCCAGTAGTGTTATTTGTTTTGGAGGGATGAGGAATACACACACACACACACACACACACACACAATACGTAGACACTCAGGTCAGACAGGTAACAGGTAACAGGACTCACATTTATTCTCAAGACTTCTCCAGCTACTATCGCCTCCAAAGGAAGCGGGGCTGGGTCCCCCAAGAAAAGAGCTCTGAAAAGCCACGGGGTAGGTGGAGCTTTCTGCATTCAAGTTAGCCCAGTTGGTGGCGCTCAGTAGCTGCCTCCCTCGTCCTGGAGGGCCCCAACCCTTCCTACACTAACGCCTTAAACCCTCAGCCTGCACATAATGACCTTCATTAGATAGAGGTCGCGTTCCACGTTTCCTTGTGGCTTCTTCGGAGCTGGTTGAACTCTGCGAGGATTGTTCCGGCAGCTGTGCTCCTCGCCAGTCCCCTTGGGGGTGGGGGGGGGGGCGGAGAGGGATTATCAAAAGGGGAGAGCTCCAGGCTCTGAGCAGACTGAGGAAAGGGGTGGTTGTATAGAGTGCTGCCTGTGTCCTGGCAGCTAGAGCAAGAACCCGAGACAGCGATCGTTCAAGCAAAATCTACCACCATCCCGGCATTCACATGGTTTCCCAGATGTTGTGTTGCTGGTAGGGTGGTACTCTTTCGCACTTTGCTCTCCTTTCTTGAGCAGCTCCCGAGATCGGGCTTGGCCCCTTCATCCTGCCGGTGTGTGTGTGTGTGTGTGTGTGTGTGTGTGTGTGTGTGTGTGTGATGAGGACACGGAGAGAAGGGGGCGGGATTGAGCCCTGAGACACCAGGAGCCGCAGACACTGGAAGAAGCCAAGGGCTGGAAAATAAAGGAGCTCCCCGGACCTTGGAGGCAAGACATCAAAACCCCTGCAAGTCCTAGGAACAAGGGAGCTTCCAGGCTAACTCAGAGAGGCTTGCAAGTGTCGTTGCCTTCCCCAAGGTTTGCCCCTCCTTAAGCCACGCCCACACCGTCTACTTCTCAGCAATGAGGGGCTAAGGTTTAGCGCTCTGGACCACCGATGCCAGTTCATTCCCCTCCCCAGGAGTCCAGCCAGCGCTCGGAACTGCCCCACCCCCATGGTTTGGAGATTGGCGGGACCCCTTCCTTTCCCCCTCCAGTTTGCTGTTCCGCCCCTGGCCTATGAAACTCCACCTCCTCTCCACCCTCTGCTGGCGGAGATTGGTGGAGCTCCAGCAGCGGTGCTTAGTGATTGGTCCCCATGGATGATAGTAACCGGCGAGATCCCGCCCCCAGGCGGAGCTGAGGACGGGGGCCACTGCTCAACTGCGCTGGGGCTGGCGCGGCTTGAGCCGCCGCCGCACTGACAGCTCGGTCTGCGGACCATGGAGACCAGTGCCGGCCCACATCCGCAGCGCCTGTTCGTTTGCCTGATGCCACTCTGTCTCTCTTTGCTTTTGGGACCAGGGAGGCCCGGGACCGCGGAGGAAGGTGAGAAGACTAGTCGCTGTTCTTGGAGGCTGGGATGCCAAAAGATAGGGGGCTGAAGCGCTGGGGTGCTGGGAAGGAGTCTTATGGAGAGACTGGAGTCTGTATTGGGGTTTGAAGCAAGCGGGCAGCGGGAAGCAAAGACTTAGAGAGACAGAGAAAAAGGGAATTGAGCTCGGGAGCTGGATACCGGGAAGCCTGGGAAAGAAAGAGACCGAGAACTGTGGGAGCCAGAGGCGGCAATCCAGGGGCCGGTGAGGAGGACAGGCGATTGGAGGTTGGAGGCGTGGGGGCGGGAGAAGAGAGCAGAGGGCACAGAGAGGTGCGCAGGTGAGATGGGAGCCCGAACAGCGGTGGCTAGGGGACCCCTGTGCGGCCAATAAGAGGTGGAATGTTGGGGCCGGGGAGTGGGGTTAGGGAGTGGGGGCTGGGTCCAGGAGCTGCCCGATGTGCTGGTCCAGGATCTGTCCGCAGTGCTGGATTTGGAACGTAGACGACCCGGAGCGGTCTGCTTTGCTGGGTTTGGGGCTACCCGCCGGTACCAGAGCCTCGAATCTTGCCTCTGATTCTGAATTTGGGGAACCTGTACGTTCGGTTGAATCCAGAGGCGTCATACCCAGGTGCAGAATCCCGAGGAGCTGGAATTTGAGGTTTTGAAGGCAGGATTGGTCAGGGTGCTGGATTTCTGAAGCTTTCTGATATGCAATTTCAATATGCCCGTCAGTTATACTGAAATCGGGACGCTGTTGGCGGTCCTACCCACTGTCACTGATGCCTTTGGGGCCAATCATGTGAGAAGCCCTCTCTCTGGAACCTCATCCCCTCGCTTAAGCTCCAGATGAGTTAAGTAATCTTTCAAGATCTGGGGATGACGTGGGGCCCTGTCTCTGAGCTGCTGCTGTGCTGTCCAAACCTGTGCTTCTCTGGGACCAATACTGAGAGCAGAGCTCAGACCACTGGGCTGATGCCTCCTGGGGGAAGAAAATGACTCCAAGCCTCCTTGGTGCAGGAGAGGTCATGGTTTTAATACATATAAAAGGACCACTGACATTCTTTCAAAGACAGTCGAGGTGACAGCCCCTGGGAAAGGGGCTGGCTGAGAAGATGAGAGATTTTTATTTCCTCTGCTACTGGGCTGGTCTCTCCACTTCATTTTCCCCAGAGGCCTTGGTAGTCAAAGTAAAAAGGTTCAAGTTTCCTCCATTTTTGGTAACTCTGGACCTCAGAGAAGCCCCTCAGTCTAAGTGGATTCTGAGATACATACAGGAATCCTCTGATACACTCACTTTCTCCCTCTTCTTGGCACTTAGTTATAATTTAGGAAACCTAGGAAAGCCGTGGGGGGAGTTTCGCTGACAAACCCGCCCCCCCCCCTCCATTTTAGAGCCAGCCTTAGAGTACTTGTCATGGACTCTGTGGCAGGCTGAATAATGACTCCCCCCCCACAATATGTCCACATCCTAATCCCTACAACCTGTGAATGTTATCCTAAGTGGCAAAAGCCTTTTCAGATATGATTAAGGATCTTGAGATGGAGAGGTCATCCTGAATTATTTGGATGGGTCCGATGTAATTGCAATGGTCCTTATAAATAGGAGGTAGAAGGAGTCAGAGTCAGAGGAGAAGACGATGTGATAACAGAAACAGAGATTGGAGTGATGCGTTTTGAAGATGGAAGAGAAGGCCACAAATCAAGGGATCCAGGTGGCCACTAGAAGCTGAAGAAGTTCAGCAAATGAATTTTCTCCTCTGAACCTGCATAAAGAACTAATCTTGCTTACGCCCCCACTTTAGACCAGTGAAACTAACTTCCAACTTCTGACCTCCAGAACTGTAAGAGAATGAATTGTTTTCACCCACTGAGTTGTGGTAATTTGTTACTGCAGCCACAAGAAACTAATACAGGCTCCTACCCTGATTATATGTCTACCCCTCTCTGGACTTAAGCTACTTACACCTCCTCCTGGAAATGTATGAAGTGGAAAAAACTTGTCTGTGTCCTTTGTCACATTTGTCATCCCTTAGCAAATTCACTGAATTCATTAAAGGGTCCACCTTCCTGGCTTCTGACATGTTTTTCCCTTTTCCTAGTCATTCTCCTGGATTCCAAAGCCTCCCAGGCTGAGCTGGGTTGGACTGCACTGCCAAGTAATGGGGTAAGTGCAAACCTCTCTCTCTGTCCCAGGGATCCCATGGTCGTCCTGACTCAGGCCCATTTGCTCCCCATGGTTACATCAGATCAAAATGCTCCCTGGAACATTGTGGATGGCAGCAGCCCTGGCTTCAAGCCAGAGTCACCTCTTAGAAAATGTTGATTCTTCAGTCAGTCAAAAATAATAAATAAATAAATGGATGACTGAATGAATAAATAAATAAATAATGGTAAAAAGCGAGGAGAGAACTGGCTGTGTCTAGGAACAGAAATGTGGCCTCTGGATGGAGCCAAAGCTGAACAGTGCCTTGCACACAGCAGACCCTCCTCCAAGCAGTGTTGCTGACTGACGGATTGTCAGTACAAGCAAGACCTGGAATCCTAAAAGAGGCTCGGAAACCGAGTTGGGGTGTGGAGATGCAGTAGTGTGACAGTAGCTTGGTGTCATGGAAAGGGCACTGGGTGGAGAGCTAGGAGACTCCAGGCACCATTCCTACCTCTTCTAGTCACACGTGTGTGTATCTCTAGTCAAGTCCCTCTCCCTCTGGAGCCTCAATTTCCCTTCTATAAAAATTAAGAATTGGACTTGGTTGTCTTCATTGTTTCTCCTGGGTTTGCATCTTATAATTTCAGGGGTGTGTGTGTGTCGAGTAGTGTGGGGAGGCGGGGTAGGAGGGAGAGAAGAATGCTAAATGATGGGACAGGAGGGGTTCAGCCTGAGTCATCGAGAGGGCTCGAGCTACTGGGGGCGCCTTGGCTCCGAGCTGCCCACATCTTCGTTCTCCTCCTCAGTGGGAGGAGATCAGCGGCGTGGACGAGCACGACCGTCCCATCCGTACATACCAAGTGTGCAACGTGCTGGAGCCCAACCAGGACAACTGGTTGCAGACTGGCTGGATCAGCCGCGGCCGCGGACAGCGCATCTTCGTGGAGCTGCAGTTCACACTGCGTGACTGCAGCAGCATCCCCGGCGCCGCGGGCACCTGCAAGGAGACTTTCAACGTCTACTACCTGGAAACCGAGACCGACCTGGGCCGCGGGCGTCCCATCCCTGGCGGCAGCCGGCCCCGCAAAATCGACACAATCGCAGCGGACGAAAGCTTCACTCAGGGCGACCTGGGCGAACGCAAGATGAAGCTGAACACCGAGGTGCGCGAGATAGGTCCGCTCAGCCGGCAGGGTTTCCACCTGGCCTTCCAGGATGTGGGCGCATGCGTGGCGCTGGTCTCTGTGCGCGTCTACTACAAGCAGTGCCGCGCCACAGTGCGGGGCCTGGCGGCATTCCCAGCCACCGCGGCTGAGAGCGCCTTCTCCACGCTGGTGGAGGTGACCGGAACATGCGTGGCGCACTCAGAAGGGGAGCCCGGCAGCCCCCCGCGCATGCACTGCGGCGCGGATGGCGAGTGGTTGGTGCCCGTGGGCCGCTGCAGCTGCAGTGCGGGATTCCAGGAGCGCGGTGACATCTGTGAAGGTATCCAGCGGACTAGGGTGTGTGGTGCGGGAGCGTAGCCCGCGCCTGTGGCAATTGGAAGAGAGAGTGCCCTAGAAGAAAGAGGCTGGAGGGGCGTGGAGACTGGAGTCCTGAGTCATGAGCTTTTGTGGAGCTTCCGATGGGTGAAGTTACTAGGCCGATGAGTGAAATTACTAGGAGGCGAATTCGACCCCATACAAGGGGCATTAGGGGCCTGTATTTCAGGCACTATGATAAGCACCTCACACAGGTCTTTTCATTTATTCAGGGCAATAAAGTCATCATCTATGTTTCGCAAATGAGGAAACAGAGGCTCAGAGAGATTAACACCTCACTTGCAAAGTTAGGAAATGGGGAACCAGGATTTGAATCCAGGTGTGCCCAACTCTCAAGTTCTACTACACCATGGTGAACCGCACCTCCCCCCCCCCCCCCCCCGCCCCATGCGTAAGGAAGATTTCTACAGTAGCCCAACTCTACTAGCTATTGGCTAGTGAGTTGGTTACATTTTAGGGAGTGAGCTCCCTGTCACCGAAAATATGCAAGTCAGAGGCTAGCAGGGAGATTCTTGAATTCGAGAGAAATTGGAGTTTGCAATAAATGACTACTAATGTCTCACCTAACTCTCTCAACTAGAGTCACCATACCCCCTGGGGGAGACCCTCCGTGTTGGGGTTTCTATGGGTTCTCAGGTCTGTGGAGGCACCAGGAACAGACCTCTCCTTCCCTTCCCTATCTGTGGGAAGAGGGTAAGGGTGGGGTATGGATGTGTGCACTTAATGGAGAAAGATCGAGTGATGCTTTTTCTAAGCCATGTCCTTTTCTGGGTGGTAGGGAGACAGAAATGAATCAGGCATAGTCTCACCTTTTAAGCTCATAGTCTAGATGAGAGATGTAAAAATTTAAAAATCACAAGACGGTGACACATGCTCTAACAGAGGGATTAATACAGTGGTAGGAAGATAGGGGAGGAAGTGATGAAATGTTCTTTGTTCATTCATTCATTCAGTATGAACGGAGAACATCTGCATATATTGAGGGTTTATGATACGTCACCATCTCTTCCATGGGGGACCTTGTGGCTTAGTAAGGGATTTGGAGGAATGAACCTCCCTGAGCTCTTCAGGTAGGGTAAGGATTCACCTCTGTTCTCCAGCACCTGTTGCAACCTCTATTTCTGCACTCACCCCATGGTATGCAGTGTTCTACTTATGTGCGTTTCCACTGTTGGTCTAGGAACTTCTGAGCTCAGGTAATGAGTCTCAGCAGCCCCAGTGCCCATAATAGAATAGGGTATATGGTAGGTGACCAGTAGAAATGTAACCCGTGAATGAGTGGTTACGATAGGGTGTGGTATTTTATCAACAGAATGCTGAGGAAGCCTGGAGAAAGGAGAACCCAGTTCTAAGGGTGGAGAGAGATAGCAAGAAAGCCTTTCTTCAAGGCAGCTGAGAGCATTCTAAGAGATTGTGTGCAGAAGCATGGAGGCAGGAGAAGATGTAGCATGGTAGGGGCTGGGCAAATCAGCGAGACTAGAGCAGAGAGCATTTGGGGGTGTGAGGGGTGATGACACTGGAGAGGGCCAGGGGCAAATCATGAAGGGCCTTGAACATTGGGATAAAGAAGCGTTTATGCTTTAGACCAATGGTATCCAATATTTTTTGGCGCTGGGGACCGGTCCTCCTATAAAAATCTAATGGCTGATGATCTGAGGTGGGGCTGAGGTGGTGATGCTAGTGGTGGGGAGTGGCTGCAGATACAGATGAAGCTTCACACACTTGCCCGCCACTCACCGCTTGCTGGGTGACCCAGTTCCTAACAGGCCGCGGACCAGTACCAGTCTAAGGCCTGGGGGTTTGATGGCCCTGCTTTATACCACGTGGGAGGATATGAATTATAAAGGAAGGATTGGAGAAGGAAAAATTAGATGCCAGAAGATGAAGAAGGAAGATGATAGAATAGCTCAGGAGAAAGAGCACAAGGTCTGAACTAAGGCAGAGGGAGAGAGATCATTGAGAGTTGAGGATGGATGTGAAATGAGACAGCATCCACAGCACTTGATGACCATGTGATACAGGAGGAGAAAGGAGTCTTTTTTGACTCCTGTGCTTCTGGAGGATTGAATGGACAAAGGGTCATTCTCTGGCTGTAGAGAACACAGGACATGGATAGACATATTAGATTTATGGAGTCCATGGTGCTTTCAAGTGGTGGTAGCTAGAAAGTGGGTCTGGAGCTCAGCGACAGAAAGAGATGCTACCTGAAGCCGTGGGTGTGGACGGGACAGACCAGGGAGAATGTATGGGGTAAGAAGCAAGAAGGCCAATGATGAAGACTCACAGAACAGCAGTATTTAAGGGGAAGTAAAAGGAACAGAGCCCATAAAAAAGGCAGTGGTCAGAGTTTGGAGGAGATTGAGGAGAGCGTGATTTCATGGCAGTTAAGGGAGGCGGAGGTGTCTGAGAGGGAATGGCCTACAGTGTTGGGGAGCAGTCAGGTAAGGCAAGGATTGGACAATGTCGGCTCAGTGGCCCAGGTGAGAGTTATTTTAGTTGAGTCATAGAGAGACCAGCTGCAATAGGTTGAAGGGTGAAGGAAGGTGAAGAGCTAGAATTGGGGAAATGCAAACGACTCTCTAGAAGCGGGATTTGAAAGGGGAGAGGGTGTGGTATCTTGAGGAGGACACTGGGTGGGATGGAAGAGGGTGTTTACTGCAGATGGGAGAGCCTTGCTTATGCGGGAAGGAGCCAGTGGGGTACCAAGTGGAGGGTGGTGGGAGCTGTCTGCCTCAGGGGGAAGAAGTGCTTTATGACTGATGTTAGAATTGCTGACGCATGCTGCTAATAAAAAAGCAGGCCGTGTTTTAGTCAGTTTTATTGTTTTTAGATACTGTACAGACAGTGCCCTACTGCCTACACCCTAAATGAGCTGCTTTTACTGATCCACTCCTTTGATCTGTCGCTGGGAAGAGCCAGTAGAGAAGGAGCAGTGTAAGTTAGGTGACTGATGGGCCGTAGGCTGGGAAGCAGTGAAGGGGCAGGATCCAGAGTGAAGGAGGAGGGGCTGGTTTTCAATAGGAGGCTGTTCCTTCCCCCCCACTAGGCCTGGAAAGAAAGAGAGGGAAGATGGATGTGGATGGAGGTGTTTGTGGGTTTGATGGCCAGATGTTGAAGGAATTACCAACTGATGGCCTCTCTTCTTCCTATAAGTGGGAGGGAGGGCATCGGTACCAGTGAACAGTAGGATCCTGGTCTGTTTTCTTCACTGCTGTATCTCCACAGCTTAGAGGAGTGCCGGGCTTGTAGTAGATTAAAATAAAATTATTGAATGAAAGGGTCAGCAGCTAGAGGAGGAGGTTTGGATCTACACTCTGAGTAATCACACACACATGCACTCAGGAACCTAATCCCACTCCGGAGCTGTGCTGAACTCTCTCTCCTTAGGTGGAGACAAAGGCCATTTCCAATGGCTTCAGCTGTGCTTTGGGGAGCTGGAGGTGATGCCAGGGAAAGCTTCACAGGGAAATATTATTTTGAAATGGGGTTTGGAGAAGTATAGGAGTTTGCCAGAAGAGGAGAGGTGTGAGACACTATAGGACAAGACCCAGAGGTGTAAAGGAGGAGAGTTCAGTGTGGCATGGGTGGGGTGATGGCAGTGAGAAGCTGTTGGAAGGTTTTAAGAAGGGAAGTGGAATGGTCAGATTTGTATTTAGGAAATGAAGTCCTTCCAAGTGCCTTCTGCAGCTAAGTGCGGGTCCCTCTCTAAAGGTAGATGGATGTTGAGGGGATGGAGCAAAAATGTTTTTACTTTTTGTTTCTCTCTTTAATGATCTTGATTCTTGTTCCCCCTCTCCCAGCCACTAGAGGAATTATTAAAAGGCTTCAAATCTCTGTAGGGCTGCCTACAGAAATTGAGGCAGAGAGACCCTAGCAAATGTGTCCTCTAAGGCTCCATAGGGCACCATGAGACCCTGTAATGGGATGGCACGAGGGGGATTACAGACAGGGAGGCTGATTGGGGCTCAACATAAGGTAGCCCTTTCTAACGCTGTTCAGCAGAGACAGCTCAGAAGAGGGTGAGCTCCTCTTTATAAAATATATGAGCAAAGACTACTGCTAGGGAAGTTGCTGGAGGACTGGGCCAGCTGGGAACGAGATGACCTCTGAAATTCAAACTTTGACCTGGAAGAAGAGAGGGAGGGGCTGGCAGTCAGGAATTGCTTCCTGAGTCTGCCCTTCAACACGAACTTCTAAATAGAGCCTCTCAAAGTAGATATAACCAATGCTGTTTCTGATGGGACCACCCATCTCTGGGACACAGATGCCCACATACACACAGAGAAAGGGAGCCTCCAGCATTCTTTCCCTATAGCTGTGAGACGCCACAAACGGCTCGCCTTTGTTTCACAACAGAAGTGGGCAGGCCATGGTTGTTATTTACATTTGACTGAGGGTTTCTTGGGGCCCGAGAGGCACAGGAAGTGGCAGCGCTAACACTGGAATCTGGGCCTTCTGAGTCCCAGCCAGGTCACTGCTGCCCATGAGACCACACACAATGTTAGTGGGTGCTATGCACTGTTCTGTGGCAGAGACTTTCAAAGGCTCCTGAGGCCCTGCCCAAAGTTGGGTTTCCCAGGATTCTAGGCAAGATGGACCCTCCCAAGCCTAAGCCTTCCAGAAGATGGAAACCCTCAGCCCTTCCCCTCTTTTCCCAGGCAAGCTGAAAGTCCTTCCTGAGGGCTAGTCTGCTTCCCTTGCTTTGTACTCTGCCTTCTTGGGGCTGGAGAGCAGACAGCTTTCTATAATCAGCTAAATTACAGGGGAAGAACAGAGAAGTACTGGTGGGGCTAGGGAGGAAGGTGAGAGGGGCCAGGAGCCACTGCCTCCTTCCTTAGCAGTGTGTAGCAGTTTCCACTTTAGGCTTGTGATGGAGGAACGGTAATTAGTTCCATTAGTGTGTAAATGCTTTCTGTACTTGGTTAAGCAGTTTACAGGTCTTATCTCAGTTAATTATCCAACAACCTATTTGAGGTAGATAGTCTACACAAGGCTCACAGAGGTCAAGCACCTTTTTTCCAAGGCCACACAGCAAATAAGTGGTATAATAGCTGTAAGCCCAGGTGGTTCAGTTATAAAAGCCTGTGCTCTCAACAATCCATGTTCTGAGTGAGGTGAGAGAAGCAAAGTAACTGAGAAGGTGTCAAGACTGGAACCAGGGAACTTTCACTGTTCCCTCTCTACTCCCTCCCACCTGGCTGGGACCAACTGTGTGAGATGAGAACCAATGACCCATTAACCCCAAATAGTGGTGAGAGGATGAGCTGGCAATAATACGTGTGTGTCAGAGTGTTTGTCTCTATGTAACTGGGAGTGGGTGTCTGTCCCTTGGTAACTCTCTTCTGTTCTCACATCAAGACTCATTCTGGTTCGTTTTCTTCCAGTGGGCACTGGAGCTCTGCATCCAGTCTGCTGGGTCAGAATCCTATCATTTACTAGCTGTAGGATATTGGGCAAGTCACCAACCTCTCTGAGCCTTAGTGTCCTCATTTTTTAAGTGGGAATAAAGCACATACCTCACAGGTTGTCGTGAGGATTAAATGGATTACTAGAAGTAAAACACTCCAGTGTTTTGGCACCCATTAAGTGCTTACTAAGGGTTAGGGAGTATGGGGTTGTTCAGTCAGGAGCTGCCCCCCCAAAGGGCAGTGCTGTAGTAGCTGAGATCCCCCTCCTTTTACCCACCACAATTAGAGGAGATAACCCCTACCCTAATGAGGCCTTGTAGGAAAGCGGGCGAGAGAGAAGCTATGGAGGATAACCCTCCTTCTCACATGGCTCCTCCTCACAGCCTGTCCCCCAGGGTTTTACAAGGTGTCCTCTAGGCGGCCCCTCTGCTCACCCTGCCCAGAGCACAGTCTGGCCCTGGAAAACGCCTCCACGTTCTGCGAGTGCCAGGACAGCTATGCGCGCTCGCCCACTGACCCGCCCTGGGCCTCCTGCACCCGTGAGTTCCCCTCCCGACCGCATCACGCATCACGGAGGGTGGATGGGTGGGTGGTGGTCAATAAAGGGAGGTCTAAGTGTTGGTGAGGGCAGAGGGCTCCGCACTGGGGAGGAGGAGAGTGGGTCAGTGACCCGGGGTGGAGGGAGGAGAACCTGGGGGGGGTAGGAATGGGGGCCAGGGTTTGGGGTCGGAAGAACCAGGAAAGCAGGGAGGGTTGGGACAGAGGGGTGAGGCTGCGCTTCTAGACACATCACCTAATGGACCGACCCCACCTCACCTCATTCTACTCTCCAGCACCTCACACTGTGTTCTGGGTCCCAACTCCCCCATCCTCATCCCCTCACTAACCTCCTCCCACCCCCTCACTGGCACCCACGCCCCTGCCCCTCCGCACTTCCCCTGCTCCCACGCCCTTCCCTGTACCCCCTCGCTGGCCCCACGCGGGTCATCCCGTTTCAGCTGGTCTTCGTCGCCGTCTCTCCCCCTCATTGGCCCCGCAGCCCGTCCCGCCCCCCGGCTGGCCCCCACGCTCCGCGTCGCATCCCCTCGCTGCCCCGCGCAGCGGTTCCCCGCAGCGCCACCCGCCCGCTGACGGCGCCCGCTCGCTGTGCCGCCCCAGGGCCGCCGTCGGCGCCGCGGGACCTGCAGTACAGCCTGAGCCGCTCACCGCTGGCACTTAGGCTGCGCTGGCTGCCGCCGGCCGACTCCGGCGGCCGCTCGGACGTCACGTACTCGCTGCTGTGCCTGCGCTGCGGCCGCGAGGGCCCGGCAGGCGCCTGCGAGCCGTGCGGGCCGCGCGTGGCCTTCGTGCCGCGCCAGGCCGGGCTCCGTGAGCGCGCCGCCACGCTGCTCCACCTGCGGCCCGGGGCGCGCTACACCGTGCGCGTGGCGGCGCTCAACGGCGTCTCGGGCCCAGCGGCCGCCGCGGGAGCCACCTACGCGCAGGTCACCGTCTCCACTGGGCCCGGGGGTAAGGCCACCCCGCGAGCCCGGACCTCTCCGTGCCGGAGAGAGGCTCCCGCCTCCTCCACGCCCCCACACCCTCCCCGGGCTGCCCCACTCCATCCCTCCAGAGCATCCCTATACCCTGCAGCCACTCCACATAAACCACAATCGCTGCCAACGCCGCAGCAAACTGGCGTCTCTTCAGGAGATGAAAAGAGCACAAAAATCCCCAACCCCGGTGACTCCCACCGGGTCTCGGCTCCCTTTCCGAAGGCCAAGCGGGAGGGGGTGCGGATACAGGTGACTCCTTGCCGCTGGACCAGAAAGGATGGGAGCGTTTAAGAGAGACTGCAGGAGCCAGTGGGCGCTCCCCCTTCTGACAGTGCAGAAAGATTTTGCCCTACACCCAACTCTGCAGTTGCCTTGCCTCTACTTTCCCAGGGACAAGGAGGTAGAAAGTCCCTCAATCTTTTGTCCTCCATTAAAAAAATTTCAGTAGGAAGCGGAATCATACCTCCTCTTCTCCTGTTTAAGAAGAGGGATCCTCTGTTCTTCAGCCTCCTCAACCTTGCTGCATCTGTCAGCCTCTTTCCTGATTCTGGAAAAAGACCAAGGAAGCACCTAGGGTCAGACTGTAGGGGCGATAGAATCCACTGGTCAATACGTAATAATCACATTTCTGAGTCTGGAAGTGAGATGAATAAATGAAGACCTACCACCCTTTTACACTCCCTCTCCATTCTTGAAATTACTTGTGATTCGTCTCTCGTTCAGCTGGAATACACCTTCAAATATTCTTTCACAAGAGAATAAGTGAGTGGTATGGTTTCTGTCTTTTTCATATCTGAGAAGATATAATTGGTTGTTACTAGCTCCCCTGTCTTCTGGTAGTTGTATTGCAGAAAGACTAAGGCCAGGATAATTGTCATTCTTTTCTAAATAACGTGTGTGTGTGTGTGTGTGTATTCTGTTTTTATACATATATATGTACAAACACACACAGATGTGTGTAAAATTCTTTAACCTACTCATGAAAATAAAATTTAACCAATAGCACTTTCTTCTCATTGAGGTTGACTGAAACATAGTAAAACTTTTAATTCGCACATCTTTTCTTAGTCCTGGAAAAATTTTTGTCAGTTATTGCTTTGACTTGAACTTCTGATAGCTCCAGTATCTCTCTTAAGACTCTCTCTAAGCCTTAGGTTGTACATCTGTTTTCTGAATCTCAAATCTTGTCACTTCCTTTATCATTTTTAGCTCTTAATCCATTTCCTCTGCCTTTGGGGAGAGATTGCCCCATTTGTCTGGATTTCTGTAATGACAGTTCTGTTTCTTTTTACTATCTCTGTTGTGATTTAACATTTGCTGTCACATTTACATTTTAAAAATTCAGCGTAGAATAAAAAGCACCCATAATTCTATTACCCAGAGACAAACAACTATTAATATGCTTCCACATTTTTTCCTTTTTCTATCTCTATAGTCATATCTAGAACTATCTATTGTAAAATCCCTTTTGTATAACACTATATGTAATATAAATTTTTATCTGATATTTCATATTAACAATTCTGTTGTTTTGATAGAGATGGATTTAGAAACTGTGTTAAGGAAATACTCTTATTTCCATTTATTAATAACAATACTAAATTTCCACTGATTGTTGCTCTGTTGGGCACTGTGCAATATGATTTTCTACATTCATTTAAACGGAGTGATAATCATCTCTTAACTGATGAAACTGAGGCCTGAGAGGCCAAGTGAATTGTCCAAAGTCAATCAGCTAGCTAACAACCATCTTTGAACTCAGGTCTGTCTACCACCAAAGCCTCTTGGCCATCTAATGCTTTAACTTTTTACTGAACATTTTTTAAGAATCAGGAACGGAGGTTAATTTTATAAAATACCTAAGCGCATTTCAAGGCGGCCACACGTTTTCTTTTCCTTTGACTCTTTCGTATGATAAATTCTGTTAATGGAGTTTTCAGTGTGAACTCTCTTTGCATTCTCAGATTATACCCTACTGGATATGTGTGTATTATTCTTTTAATATTTTGCTGAATTAATTTGCTTGAATGTTAATTTTTTTTCTGTCTGCATTTATAAGAGAGATTAGTGTTTTTTAATTGTTCTTTGTCAAGTTTTGGCATTATGGTAATTCTGGCTTTGGAAAAGGCATCAGAGAGAATGTCTTCTTTTTTTCTGCTCTGGAATAGTTTAAAGAGCACAATTATACATTCTTTGAAGGCATGTAAAACTGCCTGGTAAACTCTCTGGGACCTGCACCTTTTTGCGGGGGGGGGGGGGGAGTTTGATGATATTCTCAATCTTTTCATAACTTTTTGAATCAGTTTTGGTAATTTGTACTTGCATAGAAAATCTTTGGATAATCTTTTTTTAATTCATTAGCCTCAAAATGTGTATTTTAAAATTTTCTTCAGAATCTGGAGTTAACTCTGTTTTCCTTCATGTTGTATACTTGTGATTTCTCTTTTTTTCTTAATTACCCTTGCCAGAAGTTAGTTTTGTTGATTATGACAGAGTCAGCTCTTGAATTTATAAATTTCACTGCCCTTTTGTTACTTATGTTATGATTCTTACATTTATTGATACTATTCTCCTGCTTTCCTGAAATCTTTTTCTAGGTGAGTTCAGTCCTTAGTTATTTTTTTGTTGTAATATTTTAAGCCTATAAGTTTTCCTCTGAGTATAGTTTTGAGCACATCTAACATGTTTTTATACCTAATATATAGCATTGTTAGTATTGTCAATATTCTTTTGATATATGATTCACATACTATAAAATTTCACATACCTTTTCAAGTACGCGATTCAGTGGTGTTTCATCTGTTCTTGAGGTTATGCAACCAGCACTATTTCCAGAACATTTTCGTCACCCCCAAAAGGATCCTGTTAATAGTCACACCCCATTCTCCCTATACCTCCAGTCCCTAGTAACCACTACTCTACTTCCTCTCTCTATGTATTTGCCTATTCTGGGCATTTCATATACATGGAATTATACAATATGTGGACTTTTGTGTCTGGCATGTTTCACTTAGCATAACGTTTCTAAGGTTTATCCATGTCGTAGCATGTATCGGTATGTCATTTTTTTTTTTTTATGGCTAATGTTCCATTATGTAGTTATATCGCCCTTTCATTTATTCATTCATCAGTTTATGGACATTGGGCTTTTTCCACATTTGGGCTCTTATGAATAATGCTGCTATGACCATTTATATACAAGCTGTCGTGCAATCATATGTTTTCAGTTCTCTTGCATATATATCTTGGAGTGGGGTGGTTAGGTCATATGGTGTTACGGACAGACTTGTATTTTCACCCCACCCACCAACTCTATATGCTGATCCCTTAAGCCCCATTGTGACTGTATTTGGAGATAAGAGCTTTAAGGAAGTAATTAAAAGTAATGAGATCCTAAAGATGGGGCCCTAATCCGGTGGGACCGGTATCATAAGAAGAGAAGGAGACACCAGAACTTGCTTGCTGTCTCTCTGAGTGTTCACAGAGGAAAGGCCAGGTGAGGACACAGCAGGCACGTTGTCTGCAGGTCAGAAAGAGTCCTTATCGGAATATGACTATGAGTCTTCAAGCATCTTGATCCGGGATTTCTAGCCTCTAGAACTGTAAGAAAATAAATGTTTGTTCTTTCATCCTAGAGTATCTTGTTATGACAGCCTAAGCTAACTAATACATATGGTAAGTTTTTAATCTTTCTGAGAAACTGCTGAAGTTTGAAGAATTATATATATATATATATGCATATATTATATATATGCATATATTATGTGTGTGTGTATACATACACACACACACACATGCATACATACATGTGCAGGGCAGTGCTCCCTCTGACTGTTCCAGGGAATAATCCTAACTTGCTTCTGTCCTCTGGTGTTTGCTGGCAGTCCTTGGCGTTGCTTGGCTTGTAGATGCCTCACTCTAGTCACATGGCCATCTTCTCCACATGTATATTTACATCATCTTCCCTCTATATGAGTGTCTGTCTTTGTGTCCAGATTTCCCTTTTTCATAAAGACATCGGTCATATTGGGTCAGGGCCACTCAAATAACCTCATTTTAATTTGACTACCTCTGTGAAGACCCTATTTCTAAATAAAGTCACATTTCAGAGGTACTAGGGGTTAGGACTTCAACTTATCTTTTTCGGGGGACACAATTCAACCTTTCACAACTCTTATCAGATATATGATTTGCAAATATTTTCCCCTATTTTGTAGGTTGTCTTTCACGTTCTGGGTAGTGTCCTTTGAAGTTCAAAGTTTTAAATTTTGATGAAGTCCAATTTATCTCTTTTTTTCTTAGATTGTTTGTGCTTTTGGTGTCATATCTAAGAAACCATTGCCTAATTCAAAATCACAAAGAGTTATACCTGTGTTTTCTTCTAATATTGTAGTTTTGACTACAAAAATTATTTTAGAGACTGTGTTTTAATTTCTGGAGGACTTGCTTTTATTATATCTTTTGCCTCCTGAGTTTACTGCTCCATAATTCGAGAAAGAGGTTTGTGCTATTTTTACTTTTTAAAGTAACTATTGAGGTTTTCTTTGTGGTCTAATATATGGTAAACATTTTAACTGTTCTAAGACTACTTCAAAGCAACGTGTAGCATTTTCATTGTGTAGTATCCTTCCCTTCCCTTCCCTCATTTTCCTTCCTCTCTGTTTTTAGCTCCCTTTTCAGCATTTATCAAGCTTTCATCTAATATTTATCTGCAGGCCTGAAATGGAACTTTCTTTTAATCTATGTTCTGGCCATCTGATGATTTCAACAAATGTAGTTCAAAAAAAAAAAAAAAAGATGCTCCTAGGCCCTTCCTATGTGTACCCTCTGTGTGCATCTACGAGGGACTGACTATGCCACCTCCTAGAACACTTCATCTCTCCTCTCCCCTTTGTGCTCTTGTTTTTTTTCTGGGAACTGCCATCTCCAAGTGGCTTTAGGCTGAGAGACACTCCTGGGGATAAGGAAGAACACTTTTCCTCAAAAGCAACTATGCAGTTGAATGTTGGCTCCGCATTGTCCAGTTGACAAAGACCTTGCTATTTTTTAAGGGTCAGACAGTGAGAGGAAGGATAAAGGACCTTTCAAGTTATTTTTAGGATAGGAGGCAATGCCACTCTGTGGGCAGCATAGCCCGGGGGTTCACTACAATTGCGGTTTTCAGCCTAGTTCCACTGGCTTTATCGTAGGTAGAAACATGCCACTCCAATGCTTCTCCCCCTCCCCCATTCTGGAAATCAGCTGTCAAGACTAATTTATGGTGATGTTATGGGTTTTCAACTCTTTCCATATCTCTATGTTTTAATTGGAATTTGAGAAAGATCGGAGGTGGGGCTGCTAGATGGATATCATTGAAACTAGAAGCCACATTCACACCCTTTTCAAAGAGTGAGCCACATATGCCCTGTCTCCATTTCCTGGGCCCATCACCACCTGATATCAGCTTCCCCTTGACCCCCCAGAGTCATTAGGTACCTCCATATTGTTAAAGCCAGGGGCACTTTGAATCATCATCTTACCCTGTCTCTTCTCAGCATATGACACTGCCAGCCATCGGCCCCTCTTGTGGGCAAACTTGCACTGAGCGCTTGCTCTGTGTCATGTGTTGTGCTTAAGCTCTTCATATTTATTACTTTATGGACCCAGGGCTAATACCTGGAAGTGTCAGGAGAGACGCTCCTTAAATCTTCTCTCCTCAGGACTTTCGTGACCTTGTTTGCTCTTGGTCCTCCTGTTAACTCTGGCTCCTCCTTTTCGAGCTCCTTTTTCCCTTGTCTGTCTCTTAAATGTTGTTTCTTGGGCTTATTTCCTAAACTTTTTTCTTCCCCTCTTTCTGGACAGTTTTACCCAATCACTTTCTGATGGGTCTTGGGTCTCCATCTTCCTCCCAGACACCTTTTGTGAGCCCTGGAACCCCTGCTGTCTTTCCAGCATCCTCTCTTGGAAAACCCTCTGCTCAACACACTGAAATGAAGTCATGGTCTTTCCTCCCAGTGACCTGGTGGTCCCTGCCTTAGTTCAGGTATTAGTACTTGTTTGTTTCTTTGTTTTGGTGCTGTCCGTCGACATAATCTAGACTAGTGGTTCTCCAGCTTGTTTACATGGTGGAGTTACTGAGAAGCTTAAAATACACACACACACACACACATGCACACACACACACACACACACGCACGCACACACACGCACACATATACGGATGCCTGAGTCCCATCCCACAGAGATCATGATTTCATTGCTTTGGGTTGTGACTTGGGCATCAATATATTAATTTTATTGTGGCAAAAATACTTAACAAAATTTAGCATCATAACCATTTTAAGTGTACGGTGCAGTAGTGTTAACTGCATGCACACTGTTGTGTAACAGATCTCTAGAATTTTTTCATCTTGCAAAACTCAAATTCACTGAACGATTGAATAACTCCCTTTCCCCCTGCCCCAAGTCCCTGGGTAGTTCAATCTGGTAGTTGTTCTGGTCGTTCTATTTCTAATCCTTCGAGGTACTTCTATTCTATTTTCCTAGCAGCTGCACTATTTTACACTCCCACCAACAGAGCACAAGGGTTCCAATTTCTTTACATCCTTGCCAACACTAATTATTTTCTGGTTTTTGGTGTTTTTTGTTTTTGTTTTTGTTTGTTTGTTTGTTTGTTTTGATAGTGGCCATCCTAATGGAGTGAGGTGATATCTCATTGTGATTTTCACTTGCATTTCTCTGATGATTAGTGATATTAAGCATCTTTTCATAGGCTTGTTTATAAAATTCCTGCATATTTTATTCTTTTTGCTGTTGTAAATGGGGTTGTTTCCTTAATTTCCTTTTCAGATTGTTCATTGTTAGTGCATAGAAAGGCACTCGATTTTGTATCTTGCAACTTTGCTCTACTTGTGTATTAGTTCTAATAGGTTTGTGTGTGTTTATGTGTGGAA
Source organism: Rousettus aegyptiacus (assembly GCF_014176215.1). Taxonomy (NCBI): domain Eukaryota; kingdom Metazoa; phylum Chordata; class Mammalia; order Chiroptera; family Pteropodidae; genus Rousettus; species Rousettus aegyptiacus. The sequence goes on along the minus strand of NW_023416284.1, from coordinate 24,004,598 downwards.
TCTCTAGGGTTTTCTACATTTAGGATTATGTCACCTGTGGACAGAGATAATTTTACTTCTTCCTTTCCAATCTGGTTGCCTTTTATTTCTTTTTCTTGCCTAATTGCTCTGGCTAGGACTTCCAGTACTATGTTGAATCAAAGTGATAGGAGCGGACATCCTTGTCTTGCTCTTGATCTTAGAGGGAAAGCTTTCAACCTTTCGCCTTTGAGTAAGATGTAGGCTGTGGTCTTTTTATAATGGCTTTATTATGTTGAGGTAGTTTCCTTCTATTTCTAGAATATTGAGTATATTATCTCTTGACCAATCATTACAATAATTAAGTAGCTGTTATTTCTGCCTGTTATAGTCTCTAATATCTCTAAATTTTAGAAAGTATAGAAGGAGCCCAGGGTATTAGAACCAACCACTCTAAGGGAGCTGGAATGTACGGGATGGGTATGCAGCAGGATGCCTGGTGCCTTCCCTGCTAGGAGCCAGTGAAGTGGGGAGCTGTGGGGTGCAAGGGGCCCATCTTCCCTCTGGTCTCACAGACTTGACCCCTCAGGCTCTGTCCCTCAGGAGCCTATTGTCCCACACACAGCCCTTTAGACCACGCCCCCAGCCTTGTTGACCCTGCCCCAATCCCTGCATGCTCCACCCTTCCAACTCCCTGGCCTAGCCTTGCAGTCAAATCTGGCCTGAGAATCCCACATTACTTACTTTCAGGACCCTGGGAGGAGGATGAGGTTCGCAGGGACCGAGTGGAACCCCAGAGTGTGTCCCTGTCGTGGCGAGAGCCCATCGCCTCTGGCGCCCCAGGGGCCAACAGCACGGAGTATGAGATCCGCTACTACGAGAAGGTGAGTTGGGGTCTGGGAGGGACCTGGGGTTCCATGCCAGGCTGTGGTCTGTCTCCCGCACCAGTCTACTTCCTCTGCTTCACAACCTCCGCCCAGCAAAAGTCCTTTCTTTCTAAACAGACGCACTAGCCTCCTAAATAGCCTCCCAGGCTGGAGTTTCTTCCCGTTCCCTCCACGGCGTGGAGTCCCCTGCTCTTCCTTTTTCCCTCCAGTCTCTGTTCATCAATGAGCATCATCTCCATTTTCACCGCTTTGCCCGGTGTTTGCAGTTTGCAGTCGACAAAAAGCTTTCCCTGGAGGCGGATCCAGATTCTGTGTGCCCAAATCACATACATACAATTTGTTGCCCTTTTAAAGAAAAATTCATTTCAAATTTTCCGAAAATGCGTGACTGTCAGGGTAGTCGCTAGGGGAGGTGGTGTGCTAGGGCCCAGTGATGTGCTGGTAAGTGTTTGACAACTGGCTCTCCAGAACAGTGCATTCATGAATTATTATTATAATTATACTGACATAAAGGGCGTGTAACGCATCAGTTACAAATAATAGTAAAAAAAATAATAATAAAGTGCTTCTTACTGTCAACACCATATAGTCAATTGATTCTCGCAGGATACTTTTGCTGGTTTTGCTGACCTCTTGTATCTGTTGTCAATCTGTGGTTGTGGTTCAACCATGATTTGACAGATGGAGTTACATCCCGATCAACTCTCTTTTTTCCCCCTATAAATTTATTGTCTTTAATCTGATATGTAATCTACCGTTGAACTGTTTCTCACCTTAGTGCAAATTTTGTTAAAGTAAAACCTTGCTTTCAATTCAGCACTACTTGCGTCAGAACTTCACTCACTCCTCGGTGACTCAGGGGAGCTCTTTGCTGAATCAGATAATAGTTTTTGAATATCAGTTGTCTATTAAGAGTCATGAGTGGGACAGGGGTCAGGGGCTATTGAACAGAAAGGAGTCACTCCCGAGCAGCCTCAAGGACGAGGTGCCACTGACTGAGGTTGAGAACCACTGAGGGGGAGGAGCACATTTGGGGTAAGATGATGATGAGCTTGGTTTTGCCCGTGTGGCATTCAAGAGACCCATGGGACACCCTAAGGGACTTGCAGGTCTGAAGCTCAAGGGAGAGGTGTTTGCTAGAGAAAGAGAGTTGGGGGCTTTCAGCATGGAGATGGTAACTGAAGCCAAGGGACCAGAAGAGATGACCAAGGAGGGGAATATGAGTCAGAAGAGTGGCCAAGACAGAGCTCTAAGGAACCCTGCTGTTTGGGAGACAGCAGTGAACGACTCTAGGAAGGAGCTCGGCATGCAGGAGTTGCTTAGAAAAGGCTCACTGAACTGATACTTGGGGATCAGAGTATAGACAGAGTCCTGAAGTTGAGCTGGAGGCTCCCAGGCCCTCAGTTAGTGCGAATTTGCTGGGAACTAAAACCCTCAAAAAGAGGAGGTAGTACGAAAGGGACTGTATTTGAAGTCTCCAGGAACATCTCATGGAGCCCAGTGACGGGAAGTATTGCTGGAGCCACGGTGCTCCTCATCTCGGCTTCTCTCTGCACACAGGTCCGGCCTCCTCTGCACAGGGGCTTACTGAGAGCACAGCATGCTGTTGCCAGGGTTGCAGCCTTGCTCCTCGCCTCCTCCCTGTCGCCAGCCTGCCCCATCTCATAGGTCCTGCCGCCATTGCCTCATTGTGTTTCAATGGATTGTTCATACGCCTGGAAGGGAGATTCTGATTGGCCCAATTTGGGTCAGAGTCTGCCTCAATTCCTGAGCACCATGACTAAGGGGCCGGGGCCACAGGATCTTGGGAAGGTGCCCTTCTGGGGACTGCAGGTGTGGCAGGGGCTCTAGTAATGGAGTATGGGCAGAGACAGAATGATGGGAGTGTCTCAGGTACATGCCATTATCAGAGGCGTTGGGGGCAGCAGGATGTAGAACACAAAGCATGAGATCTGAAGGAAGGAAGGTGTTACCCTAACCCTTCTTTGATGTGACCTTCACCTAAAAAGAAGTTAGAGATGCTTTCGCGAGCATCACAGGAAGTTGGGCATCTAAAGGGTCTAGCACAGCCACTGGCAGTGAGCAGGGCCTCACTCCATGGCAGCTGTCATTGTCCCCACTCTCCAGTGGGGGCCTTTGATGAGCCTCTCTGCCTCTCTGGGCCCGATTTCAATTATCCGTGAAACAAGACAAACAAACAAAAAAGATACCTCCTGTCCTGTGCCTTGCAGGACATGTGTGAAAATCAGATGACAAGGGGAAGGAGAAGCTTTGCGAGCAGACAAGGACCAGGCAGGAGTCAGGGCTCATTTCCTTATTCTTTTCTCTGAGGCATCAGGCCCACCTCACCCCCTGGACTGCTAGGCCCTGATGTTCATCAGCCTATCACCCTCGAAAAGGATGATCTAGCACCTTCTCTAAAGTTTCTCTTACTCTGAGGTGGGGCTGTGCTCGCTGAGTGTGGGGTGGGACCTCATGGTGGAGAAGGGTTGGGGCTCCTATGGAAGAGACCTGTGGAATCCCCCAAAAGGACTGGAGTCAGGTTCTTCCACGCGGCCCACGTTCGCCTAAGGGCACTCTCCCACCTCCCTTCTCCGTTTTCTAGTCCTTCTCCCAGAAGCATGGGTCTGGCCCTGGGTCTGGGCCTCACTTCTCCATCCTCCTCAGGGCCAGAGTGAGCACATTTACTCCACGGTGAAGACGGGGGCACCTGCGGTCACCGTCACCAACCTGAAGCCGGCTACCCGCTACGTCTTTCAGATCCGGGCCGCTTCCCCAGGGCCCTCTTGGGAGATCCAGAGCTTCAACCCCAGCATTGAAGTACAGACCCCAGGGGAGGGTAAGTGATGCATGCCGGGTGAGAGGGGCCCGGCAGGGAGAACCTGGCACGGGGCTGGGGCATGAGATAAATTGGAGGGGGGCATTATCTGTGCAATTAAGGGAGTCTGTAGACCAGTGTAATTACAACCTAATTAACTAATGAGTTTGGAAGCCATTGACTGATTGATGCCAATCAGTGACATGAATTAGATGGGGTCGCTGTCCTGGAGGAGCTCACAGAAGAGGGAGCCATGAACACATACAGTGCAGGTCTCAGCTGGTGGCTCCTGCCTCCCAGGACCTGTCCCATGTCTTGTGGAAACATCCTCTGCTCTCCCCATGAGAGCAGTTTGGGTCTCGTGGTCACCCGTTGCTAAATTCTTGTTCCCATTTTGCTCCTTTCTCTCTGCCGTGATGTGGACCCAACTGCGGGATGCTGTTCCTTTCCTCACTTGGCCTTAGAGTGGTGGAGCAGACCTCCCTAAAGGTTCGGGGCCGTGAAGGGGGGTCGCACTGCGGCAATCGACAAAACAAAGCAAAATGAGAATTGTGCACTTTCAATGGCGAATTGTGTGTGCTGTGAATAATTTCTCAATAGAGCTGATGATATCAAGACAAAACAAAACAAAGGAAAACGAAAGCTGAACATTAGAAATCCCGATGCTAAAACAGCTCCAGCTTCTCCACCGCATTGTGCCGCGACTGCCCCCCTTCACATTCCTATCCTGGTTCCTTTTGTCTCGCGCGCCCACCCCCAAACTCCCTTTCGGGAGGCACCCGGAGCGTTCAGTTCCCTCTTTTGTTGTTTCACCTGCTGCTAACCCACCCCTCGGGGTCTCACCTCTATCTACCCTGAGCAGCTCATGAAAGTATTTTCCTGGACAAAGGCAATTCCCCCTAAGAGGCATTCTGGCACCAGCTGTCAAGATAATCATTCTTTCCAACCTGCTACATGAGTCTAATCCAAGCTAGGAAGAGCTCTGAGCCCAAAGGGAGGTAGAGATAAAATGTTGAAGGAGTTTGAGTTCTGGGAAGGGAGACAGCACTTTTTGCTCAAATGCCTGTGTGTGCCAGACCTCAGCCAGGTGCTGGCAAGAAGAGATTAGAGCCATGTCTTGATGGCTGGGAAACATGTGAATGTTTGGAGATGGGCAGGGAAGGAATTTTAGGTAGAGGAAGCCATTTGAACAGAGGGTCCTGGGTTGGCTGGAGTGAGTGTGGCTGAGGCATGAGCTGGGGCTCTTAGCAGAAAGGGGCTGATGGCTTCCATTCTTTCGGCGCTTCTAAGTTAGTAGATACTGTGCAGCTCCCCAGCCTCCTCTGCTGTGGCCCTGGCTGTGGGGTGTTGGGTCTCCCAATCTGCCGAGTACTTTTTCCAGTGAGCTGGAACCTCAAATCAGGATCATGATGAAAGACCATGCTTCGCCACTGTATTAGTTATCTCTTGCTGCATAGCAAATTTTCCTCAAAACTTAGCAGCTAACAACGACAAGCATTTGTTATCTCACGATTTCTGTGGGTCAGGAATGTGAGTGTAGCTTAACTAGGCACCACTTGGCTCAGGGCCTCTCACAAGGCTACAGTCAAAGTGTCCTTTGGGGCTGCGGTCATCTCAAGGCTTAACTGGGGGAGACCCTGCCCCTGTACTTGAGTTCTCACTGGCTCTTTGCTGGAGACATGCAATTCCTGGCCTCCTGGGGGTACTTGTAACATAGCAACTAGATTCTATGAGAGACTGTGGGTGAGCAAAAGGGTGCCCAAGATAGAAGCCGCAGTCTTGGAACGACATCCCATCAGGTTGCCATCATAGTCTCTTCATCGGAAGTGAGTAACTAGGTCCAGCCCACACTCAAAGGGAACGGTTACCAGGAGGTGGGGATTCAGGAGGGCCATCTTAGAGGCCGCCTTCCACAACCGCCCCGCCTCCGTTCTCCATTTTCCTGTCCACGTGGGCACCTCATGTCACACAGTTCTTAGCAACATCACTGCCTTGCCCCCGGCCAGACCCCGGGCCCTGTTCTCTACCTCTGAAGCCCTGGGCTCTGAAATCCCCTCATTGACCCTGGCCTTGTTGGCCTCTAATGCTTCCTTCCTCTCAAGGCCCTCCTCACTTGCTCTGTGGCATCCTAATAACAGCTCTTGGGTCTGACTTTACTTCCCAGGCTCTCAGCCCCTCCAGGCTACACATCCATTTCTACTCAGCCACTGCAGATTCTCCTGGCAGGAACACTCACCAGCTCTGCCAGCCCGCATCCCCTGGGCATTGTGCTGCTCTGGCCCTGCTGGTCTACAGACTTGGGCCATCCTCTTCTGTCCTGCGCCACCGCTGCCCCTGGAGGTATATTTTTCTAATCTCAGTTCAGTCTTCAGGGCTGTGCAGCATTTTTCCCCATTCTCGATAGTTACCTCGAACCTCACCTCTCACAGGCACCTCCCCTCCATCACGCAGCTCCAGCAGATACCCTCCTTCCTTTCCCATGGGGCAGGAGCTCTGTCCATTGCCCCCTGGCTCCCTGTGACCCTCAGGATAAAGTCCACACTCCTTGGCCTAGCATTCAAGGCCCTCCAGGTTCACATCCTCCTGCCCTCCAGCTTCACATCCTGCCACTCTCTGCCTCCACACGGTCTCTTTCCAGCCATATGGGACAACTTGCCATTTTCCAGACCCAGCATGTGCATCTAAGCATCAACAACCCTGTCAGTCCCCCAGGTCCAGTGCCGATGACACCTCTTCCGCAAAGCCTTCCTCACTTTACTGGCTTGGGAAGAAATGATTGTGTCTCTGCTCAGCTCTGTTCATTTCTCTGTTTCTTTTTCATGCCACAATTAAGGCTTTTGTTTTTCTCTCTCCCACTGGTCTGTATTCTCTTCCAGGGCAGGGATTCGGGCTCATTCATTGCTATCTCCTCACTGCTAGTGCCAGCCTGGCACACATGTTGGATGCATAGTCGGATGGATGGATGGAGAGATGGATAGGGCTGAGAACCTGGGTCCTCTAGGCCCCTCCCTTGGTGAAATAGTTCAAAGTAGAGGCTTTTAGAATCAGGTTCAAATCTTAGGTTCATTATTTATTAGCTGTGTGACCTTGGGCAAATTACACAACTTTTCTCATTTTCAGTTTCCTTAGCTATAAAATGGAGATGATAACGTTTTACTGACTTGTCGTGATGATGAAACAGGATCATTTAGTTAAGGCACATGGCACAGTGTCTGGAAGGGAGTAAGTGTGCATTAAATGTTAACTCATTATTATTGGCGAATGGTCTGGTTTGGGGCTGGGGAACCCAGACGAAAGGCCATTCCCCCTGCGGAGCTACCTTGTCTCTCATCGCCCATCTGAAAGGCAAAAAGGGAGACCCAGGCCTGCCCTTCTGGACCCCTGCTCCTCTCTCTCACAGCTGGGCTGCAGTGGAGGTGCCCTGCTCTTGGAGAGAAGGAAGCTCCAGGTGCCACTGCGGTTGGTGGGGCTGACTTGGTCCCCTGCCGCAGAACGACGGACCTGGCAAGTGCAGAGGTGCTGCGGGAAGCCCGCTATGGGGTGAAGACAGGAGTCAGTCCGGGGCTTACCCAGGAACCTGGTCCTCTACCTGCCTCAGCCTTGTGGTTTTCCTCCCAGCTGTCTCAGGGTCCAGGGACCAGAGCCCGGCAGTTGTCGTCACCGTGGTGACCATCTCAGCCCTCCTTGTCCTGGGCTCCGTGATGAGCGTGCTGGCCATTTGGAGGAGGTAGGTGGCTGGCCCCAGCCTGGCTGGCCCCTGGCGGGTCGTGTCCTCATGCACATTAACATGCTCACAGGCACCTGTACCTGTACCAGCTTTTGCACACATGCGGATTCGCACATATAAGCACACTGCTCTGTAGATAAGGAGTGGCTAGTACGGCCCTGGCCCCTCCCCCCACTCACTGCATTGCCCGCAGCCAGCACTGCAGCTGGCTCAGCAGCTCTGGGATAAAGGGGATTTAGCTCCTTAACTCGTTAAATGTCAGAAGGCATCACTGAGGATGGAATCAAGCTCTGGCTGTTCCAGTGTGATTAGGATTCTCCTGAGGCGCTCAGAGGCCCCCAGCCCCTGCCCCCAAGGGGTCTTGAGGCCCTCGAACACAGGAAAAGGCAAGAAAGGCATAAATTGCATTGTGTGTATGCGTGTGGGAGGGAAGATGACACGGGGGGGAACTCATAAACCAGAACCCCCACCCTCCATCAGAAGGAAGCTCGCAGGAGACGGGGCAGGAACGGGGGTGGGGGGTGGGGGGTGGGAGGAGGGGAAAGCTGTGGAGCTTGAGTCCGCCTCAGGGAAGATCCCAGGCCCTTTGCGCACAGCAGAAACTCCTGGCATAGATTTCCCCCTTCTCCCCGTGGTCACACTCTGCTACACCCTAGTACCCACCCCAGGCAGGTACTAGGGTGGGGCTGAGGTCAGCTGACTTGAGAGGTAAAGGAAAGTCTGCTTGCAAAAGGCTGGAGTGTGGGGAGGGGAGGAGAGAAATGGGCTGGCCAGGTAGCCCCATCTCAGCATCCTGGAACTGCCTGCGGGCTGGAGGGCCAGTGAACATTCGTTTGGCACTGTTTACTTGGCCCTGAAGGAAGCACTGAAAGTGAATGAGGAGGGGAGGAACTTGCCCTGTGGGTCTGGGAGTCAGCTCTGCCTGGGCCAGGTGAGTCAGAAACGCTGGACCAACCTCGGGAGCTCCTTCCTCACAAAGCTGAAAGGACCAGACGTTAGACCTATTGGAAAAGCAGGCATGGAAAGGAGCTGAGAGCATCTTGTCCTGGCTGTGACTTTAGGGGCTCAGAGAGGCAGAAAGAGGAGAGAGGAGACAGGCGAATAAGGAGCACGTCTCTGGGACGACTCTACAAGGCCCAGAGCAGCTGCTGCAGGGTGGCTTGGAGACAGAGGCACCAGGCGGGCAGAGGAAGCCAAAGGGCGGATTTCAAAATGTGCTCAAAAATCAAGTGGCCGTTAAATGGGGAGAAGCAGCTGGTCTACTGCTGTTGGGCATGGAGGCGAGCTCCTGCAGCAGACCCGTCCCGACTCTGCAGACCGTAACTTCTCTCACGCTCGGCCCTCCCCTCCAAAGGGCTCGGCTGCCGTGCTTGCTCGGTGCAGCAGTCTCCTAGAGACCACGGCTCACCCCACTCCTCACCAGAGGGTGTCGTCCAGTTAGTTGGACGCCTGTCATTTCCTCTGCCACACCTCTCCGGGATGTTTCCCTCATTCGTGGAAGTCCTATCACCACGCTGCGTGACTTCGGTAGCCATTGGATGACCAGTCCCGGGCCTTGGCCTCTCAGTTCTTTGACTTCCTCATTCCCAAGGACCCTCTCTTCTGTTCCACCTCTGCCCCTCGCTCCTACATCCTGACAAAGACCTGGCCGTCATCCCGACTACCGATCCAGTTCTGCTTTGCCTCGCAGGTTCCCTGTCCTCGCAGCCTGTTCCTTCAGCCACTGCGGCTGTACCGGCTCTATAACCACATCATCAGCCCCGTACCTTCGCACCGCCTGCCTTCTCCGCTCCCTTCCTCTCTCTCCTTTCGCTCCAGAGGAGGTGTCTTCCTCTTACTCGGGATCAGTCCTCCTACCTAGGACCCGAACCCACGCTCTCTTACATCTCAGGAACCCGTTACTATTTATAATGTCCCTCTCTCCCCTGTGTAACAGCTAACATTTATCGAGTTCTTAGTAAGCTCTTTGCAACAGAGCCATCAGGTGGGGCTGTCTTTATCTTGATTTTTTTTTTTTTTTTAAATCAAAAAGAACGCTGAGCCATCCCAGTCCCACAGCCGCCAAGCGGAGGAACTGCGAAGTCAGTTCGTGCAGTCAGATTTTAGAGCTTATGCTATGAACTTCCCGGTGTGGCTATTTCGCCCTCTCTGACTGGGCGGGGGCGGGGGGGGGCTTTCTCCTCTTTCCCATTGGTAGAGAACGGTGACCATCTCTCTCCAACCCCCCTCAGTCCCTCTTCCGCGTATCTTCGTGTGGCCTTGCCCCTGCTTCACTTTTCCTTTCCTTGTTTCTCGTGACATCACCCCCCCTCCCCCGATTTCCCTGTATTTCCTTTCCACTTCTCAGGCAGTTCTTTTGTGATCTCCTTAGCTTCCTCACCCCCTTATCCAATCTCTAAATGTCGGGGGTCCTCGAACTTGTTCCTAGTCACACTTCTCTCAGCTCCTGAATTTGTACCTCCAGAACAAACCTCTGTTTCAGATCCAGACTCACACATATCTCCCTACTCAGGGATCCTCCCCGCTCATCCCGTAGGCCCTGCAGACTCAAGTGTCTGCACATGAATTTGTCGTCTCCCTGTGCTGGTGAATGACATCACCTTAAACTGCTGGGCAAGCTTTCTCTCTCTCCCTTTCTGCCTTCTAGCAATTTCCAATCCCTGTGGCCCTATCACCTAAATGTCACTTGAGTCCTCTCACTTTTCTCTTCCCGGTCACTTCACAGCCTGAGCCACCAGCATCTCCTGCAGGGACAGTGGCAGCAGCTAGGATGATCTTTCTAAAATGCAAATGGCATTGTGGCATGCCCCTGCTCAAAAGCCCCTAGGGGCTCTCTTCTGTTGCCAGAATAAAAGCCAAAGTCTTTATCTATCGCCAGGCCAGCGAGGCTCTGCTTCAGGGGGCCCCAAATGCCAGCCTGTGGCTTTGTTATTGTGGTACAGTCACATAGCTGCCTCTATCTCTCAGGAAGCCACCCCGATGGCCCCAACGGCCCTGGAAGGGGTCGGGGGTCAGGCCTATCCATTACGCGTCCCCCAGCGTGCAGCCCTTCTCCTTTGCTTGGCCCTGGGAATGGGCCGTGTGGTTGACTCTCAGCATTCGTTTTCCTGACCAGACCAGAAGCTGCCCCTGAGTGCAAGGCCTGCCTGTTTTGTGCACCTGTAGGCAAGGGGGCAGCTTGGGCCTAGAGTCAGGGGTGTGGATTTGGACCTGTCTGAAATGGCCAGAAGGTGCACCGTGTCTCAAAGTGAAAATAGGAATGCTGAGGGGGGGGGGGGGTCGCATGTGTGCTGTGGGGAGGAGCTTTCAAGCCGCCCCTGGGGCACAGACCTAGTGCTTCCGAAGGGACAAACAGGGGCTGCTGGGGGTCGCCAGTGAAAGGGGAAGGGCTGGGGCGGCCCGGCTCAAGGAATGACTCTGCACCCCAGGCCCTGCACCTACGGCAAAAGAGGTCGGGACGCCCATGACGAGGAGGAGCTGTACTTCCACTGTGAGTTGTCCGAGCCTGGCCCAGGTCACAGCGGGCACTACCCCACCTCACCGCTCAACCCTCTTCCCTGCTGCCATTGTGTAACCCCCACTCCTCTAGCCACGGAGGCCCCTTTCCTTGGGTTCATCTCTTTCTCTCCGTTCCCAGTCAAAGTCCCGACACGTCGCACGTTCGTGGACCCCCAGAGCTGTGGGGACCCCCTGCAGGCTGTTCACCTGTTTGCCAAGGAGCTGGATGAGAAAAGTGTAACTCTGGAGAAGAGCCTTGGAGCAGGCAAGCCGGGAGGCCAGGAAGCCTTTGTCCATCGGGGAGCCCCGGCTCCGCCCTAGCCCCACCCACCCTGGAAGCCCCGCTTCCACTTCGCCCCACCTTAATCCTGTAAGCCCGCCTCCACCCCAAGTCCCGCCCCCATTTCCGGAAGTCCCGTCTTCAACCCAGTCCCCTACCCTCCCCAGGAAGCACCACCTCCACCATTATGTGGAACCCGCCAGGTTCCAGGGTAAGGGGATGGCAGATGAGTCTGTGATCCTACCTTCCTACCTTCTCCGTCCCCAAAGTCCCTGAGATCTCTCCATTCAGGCTCTTTCGAGGCTAGCCCCTGCAGACTGCCACCCTCTGCAAAAGTTTAGTCCGGCCCTTTATGGGGCAGTGCGGAGGGGACTTTGTAAGCTTAGGGGCCAGACATACCTGAGCTTTAGTCCTGGCTCTCCCACTGGCCAGCTGTGTGATCAAGGGCACATCCCTCTTCTGCTCTAAGCCTCAGTTTCTCATCTGTAAAATGGGCATCATAGCTGCCTCACGTGGAGCCGAGGTGAGGACTTAACAGGCTCAGCCCAAGGCCTAGCCGATGGTGGGTGCTCGCCCCCTAACTGTTGGTCAGTCTCCTGCCTTCCTTTCCTCCCGTCTACAAACCATCAGACCCTGTGCGCAGAGAAGGCAGCCGCTTTCACCAGGAGCCTGACGCGATATGCCCTGACACTTGCCAGACTCGCTGGGCAGAAGTCAGAAAGAGGCAGTGTGGCAGCGTGGTTGTCTCTGTCATCCTTCCTCGGTCACACCTGGCTGTAATAGCTTTTGATGAACCAACACAGACAAAGTCCTCTCTTTGAGGCTTTGAAACCTCCCACTGAAGCAGGCAGGGAGGAATCCCCATATCCCACAGAAGAAAGCTCAGGCCCAGGGAGGGAGAGATGAAGCCCACATCACACTGCTGGTACTCAGTTTATCAGGATTTAAACCCCGGAGTTCTGAGTCCCAGACCAGAAACAGCTCCTGACCCAGAAACTACTCTCTCCTCAGCTCACCCAGCTTGAGTCAGTCAGGGACTGGCCTCCAGGGGGGTGTCTGAGGTGCTGTTTCCCCACAGGGCGGTTTGGGGAGCTGTGCTGTGGCTGCTTGCAGCTCCCTGGCCGCCAGGGGCTCCCTGTGGCCGTGCACACGCTGAGGGAAGGCTGCTCGGACTCTCAGAGGCTCAGCTTCCTGGCCGAGGCCCTCACCCTGGGTCAGTTTGACCATAGCCACATTGTGCGGCTGGAAGGTGTCGTCACCCGAGGTAGGGGCCCAATGCTCTGCAAGGGAAGTAGAGATGGTGAGGCGGGAGGTGGGGTGCTCCTGTACCTCCCGGCTCTTTCCTCAGCTGTGAGAGGGAGCCCCTAAGATGCCCAGCATGGAGAGAAGGCCTCAGCTTTCTTTCACTGACTCAGGGTGGCCACTCTGACCCTAAATGACCTCTCTGACTGTGGTGACACTTTGTGAGGTGGATTGCTTGGACCTTGATCGATCTTAGAAAACTCGTTGTAGCTTCTGTCCTTGGCCTTTGTCACCCTACAGCTGCCTCCTCTTTTGTTCTTCATCATAGAGGCTCCTGGGCTGGGCAAGAGGGTGGCCTTGGTTTGGCTGTCTTGGCCCAGGTCAGGGCCCAGGTGGGAGGAGCATGTGTGCAGAAAGGAGCAGACAACTTAGCTCATGTGTGTTCCCTCTCCCTGGGCATAGGAAGCACCTCGATGATTGTCACGGAGTATATGAGCCATGGGGCCCTGGACGGCTTCCTCAGGGTAAGTGGCCCGGGCCCTGGAGGGTAGAGATGACCATGTTATTCTTGGTTCCTTTTCCCTTTGGTGGGACTTGGAATTGGCATCATTCTCTGAAGGTGCCTGCTGGCCAGGCTGACCTGGTGGGTCACAGGGCAGACTGAAGCCCAGAGAGAGCCACGTAACTTCCCTGGGTCACAGAGCACCAGGGGAGCTGAGCGGGCAGCCCTGGCCTCAGTCTCCTTCTCTCCCTCAGCGGCATGAGGGCCAGATGGTGGCTGGGCAGCTGATGGGGCTGCTGCCTGGGCTGGCGTCAGCCATGAAATACCTGTCGGAGATGGGCTACGTTCACCGGGGCCTGGCCGCCCGCCGTGTGCTGGTCAGCAGTGGCCTCATCTGCAAGATCTCTGGCTTTGGGCGGGGACCCCGGGACCGAGCAGAGGCTGTCTACACCACCATGGTGAGGGGTTCCTTTCCCCAGGCAAGGCTGCTCCTCTGTTTCCTGTCAAACTGCTCTGGAATCCCCATCTCCCCACTTCCACCCCCTTCCCTGCTGCATAAAGGTCACCCCCCGACCCTTCCCCTCCACCCAGTTGCCAGGATGGACATCACCTTGTGGTCAGCTTGCGTCCCTTCCCCAGATGTGCAGCCGGGAGGATGGCAGGTGGGGCGGGATCTGGGGCTCTGTGCAGTGGGGAACCTGGGTCTGACCCAGTTCCTTCCTGCCTCTGACCCACCCGCCTGCCCACAGAGTGGCCGGAGCCCAGCACTGTGGGCGGCCCCCGAGACGCTTCAGTTTGGCCACTTCAGCTCTGCCAGCGATGTGTGGAGTTTCGGTGTTGTCATGTGGGAGGTGATGGCCTTTGGGGAGCGGCCCTACTGGGACATGTCTGGCCAAGACGTGAGTGACTGTGGCTCCAGCTCCTTCCCTTCCAATCCTCTTGCCCTCTGACTTCAGACCCCGGTTCCCTGACCCTTGACCTCCCAGCCCCAAGCTCCTCTGCACTGTTTACTTGCTTCTTGTTCTTCCTGGCTACCACGCGAGTCTTCCTAGGGATGAGTGTGTGTGTGTGTGTGTGTGTGTGTGTGTTTGTGTGTGTGTGTTGGGAACCTAAAGCCTCCTGTCTGCTCTCCCCTACCCCCATGTCCCAGGTAATCAAGGCTGTAGAGGATGGCTTCCGGCTGCCACCCCCCAGGAATTGCCCCTCCCCACTGCACCGACTGATGCTCGATTGCTGGCAGAAGGACCCAGGTGAGCGGCCCAGGTTCTCCCAGATCCACAGCATCCTGAGCAAGATGGTGCACGACCCAGAGCCCCCGAAGTGTGCCACGACCACCTGTCCCAGGTACATTCTCATCTATCCCTAACCATAGCAGATTCAACCGGCCTTTCACTGTCCATGAATGGTCTCCCATGTACCCCAAGTACAGCTGCCCCATCTGTCCTACCCAACCTGTTCGGGTAGGACGGCTCACTCAGCTGCCAAAGTCAGATCTACTGTCCCCCTGCCTTACATGCATGTAATCTTTCATCCATCTTGGTCACTTCTACTTGTCCTGGATTTCGCTTCACATATCCCATGTACAGTGACCACTGACTGGATAAATATATGTGGTAATAACCCTAACAAATATGTATTTCCAGTAAATAAAATTAGTGAAGTTAGTATTAATTGTCCCCATGAGTCACCTCCCAAACTGTCCTAGATATATCTTACCCCCCAGACTGTTCCAGATACTCCCAGTACCTTTAGCTGGTTCAGGTACAACCTGCTTTCCACCTGCCCGAGTATGTCGAACCCTGACCTGCTCTGAGACTGCCCAGCAGGGGCACCAAGTCAGCCAAGGTGTTCAGACTGGGGAGAGTGGGAGGAGTAGGCTGTGAAACGGGAGGGAGCTGGCCCCAGGTGGAAGAGGAGCACACTTACTCCCACACGAGGGGAACACATCTTGCCAGGGTGACGTCAGGGCTGGGGTCCACCTGTGCGGAAGTGAGCGCTGTCCTCCTCCACCTGGGGCCAGCTCCCTCCCGTTTCACTGCCTACTCCTCCCACTTTCCCCAGTCTGAACACCTTGGGTGACTTGATGCCCCTGCTGGGCATTCTCAGGGTTCGACATATTTGGCCAGGTGAAAAGTGGGTTGCACCTGAGCCAGGTCAGTTGCTGTCCCTTTTCCTGTTCTCTCGAGCTGGCCTCTCCTCAGGAGAGTGATCAGGTCTGGGCACCAGATCCCTACTGTCACCTGACCACTGTGGTCTGCCTCCAGGCCTCCCACCCCGCTGGAGGACCGTGCCTTCTCCACCTTCCCCTCCTTTGGCTCCATGGGCGCGTGGCTGGAGGCCCTGGACCTGGGTCGCTACAAGGACAGCTTCACTGCAGCTGGCTACGGGAGCCTGGAGGCTGTGGCCACCATGACTGCCCAGTGAGTCTGAGGAACCCACTGCCCCTGCCTATGTGGAGGGCCTGTCCAGGCTCTGGGCCCTCCCCTGTCCAGCAAAGGGGCTGGAGAGTAGGAGGCGGGGTTGAGCCAGCTCCCTCTGACCAGCCCTTCTTCGCAGGGACCTGGCGAGCCTGGGAATCTCTTCGGCGGAGCATCGGGAGGCTCTCCTCAGTGGGATCAGCGCCCTGCGGGCACGAGTACTCCAGCTGCAGGGCCAGGGGGTGCAGGTGTGAGCAGCCCCCACTCTTCCAGGCCAGGACCCCAGTGGGGCTCCAGGCCCCGGCCCTGGCAAGCGGTGCCCCCGCTGTGCAGCAGGCAGCGAGCGCTCTCCTCCACCCGGGGCCAGTTTCCCTCCGTTTCACTGCCTACGCCTCCTATTTTCACCAGTCTGACACACCTTGGCTGACTCGGTCCCCTGGAAAAAGGGTCAGATCCCTGGAGAGGACCCTTGAGAGAACAGCCAGAGGAAATGCAAGGTCTCAGACACTGAGGTCAGGTTGGGCGGGGAGGGAAGACGTAGCTTTAAATCACCAGGCTCATGCCTTTCTGCCTTCCACACCCACTGGGGGCTGGAGCCTCCTGCGTCAACCCACAGACCATTGGCCAGCAGGCACCATGGGTCCCTGCTGGGCTTCTGTTAGAACTGGCAGTGACCATAGTGGCCTGGCAGCTCATCCTGATGGGCGCTGGGGGGCAGGGTCCTCAGCTCCTTGGGTTTGGGCTCAGCCTTGCCTGGGCATTAGTCCCGGGGCCTAGGCAGCAGAGGTGGTGCTGAGTTCAGGGGCTGGACCCCGAGGGTTCTAGACTCAGGAGCTGGTTTCTGCTTCCCCTGCCTTTAGGCCAACAGTCCAGGGTGAGGGTGAGGGTCCCAGCTAGGCCACTCAAGGTCCTGGTGCTCCCCTGAGGCCCCACGAGCCTCCCTTTTGCATTCTTTTTATAAACCCACAGGCCAGTACACGTGGGAAGAGCACGAGGGGAGAGGTTTTCTCCCCAGGGAGACCCAAGAACTTTGCTGTCAGCCTCGGGGGATGGCGAAAAAGAGACCCTTAGAGATGGATCTCCTCTCTCTGATAAGTTGGTCCAACTCTAACTGCACAGATGGGAAAAACCAAGGCCCAGTGAGGCGCTGGGGCCCAGCCTGGGTTAGACCCAGCTCACCCAGCTCCCCGTTCATGGGTGGGAACGGCTCTGGATGGAAAGGCCCGGTTTCTGCCCTACGGACCAGAGGGATCTCCGCTGAGGCAAGCAGGGGTACTCCAAGGTGACCCGCCTTGGGAGCTTCATCCCCTGGCCACCACCCAGCCTCCGTAGAGCGACTCCTCCCTCTGGCTTCTGCAGGCCTCTGGGAGAAGTGGGTGCACTGAGCCGACTCCAGGGTTCCTTATCCAGAGGGCTCCCCAGAAGCAGTGGTGACTGTGAGGCCAGGCTTTCACAGAATGGCAGGAAGGCAGCTGGATCCGGTAGGGCCATGGGGCTGAGTCATCCCAGGCCACCACTGACATGCCTGCTCTGGGTTTGGCTGTGTGTGTGGGGGGGGGGGGGAAGGAGGTGGAAAGGACCCGAGGGCTAGAGGAAAGGGGTGAATGAGACACAGAGCTGACCTTTGGAGAGCTCAGACCAGGTGGGGAGATGAACTCAGGCACCAAGAAGCACCACAAAGGCGCCTTCCAGTAATGCTGCAGGGCCCACAGGAGACCCTGGGTCTATGGGCAGCGGGGCTAGAGGGGCTGATTCTTGTGTGTGGAGGGGGTGTCTGCAAAGGCTTCTTGGCTGAGAGGCTGATGGGGAAGTTGACCAGGGTCTTAAAGGTGGGGGAGGGTTCTTTCTTTGGGTGGGTGGAGTTTTCAGTAGGCCAAGATGGAGGGCCTTGGACAAGAGGAGTCCAAGCAGAGGGGCTAGCCAGAGAAGGACCTGGAGGCTGGAAGATGCAGCGCATCTTTGAGGAGCACCCCCTGGTGGGGGACAGTGTCTCACAGCAGTGCCTTTGGCCTGGCCCTGCCAGCAGCAGCTCTTCTCTCCTTAAAGTCCCCCCACCCCCCTTGCTTCCCCATCTCCTGGGCACCTGCTCAAGCTCAGTGATTTTGGGGGCACTGAGGGAGACTGAAATACTGCTTCCACCTTTGACAGAGCTGGAGGGTCCCATGCCAGGTGCTCTTCAGGCTCTGTGTGCCACCCCCCACTCCCTCTCCAGAATCCTGGAGTGGACATGGCATGGGGACCATAATCCAGTCTTGGGTGGAGGGGGCTTCATCTCCAGCTCTGGCTTCAAAAGTCATCCACTGAAGATCAAAGCCTCCTCCTCCTCCCCCAGCTGTTCTGCAGAGGGGCCCCTGCTGGCAGGACTTCGGTGTCCAGGGTAGATCTCCCTCCACCGAGGAGCGAGGTCCCAGAACTTTGAGGGGTCCCAGGCCTCGGCCCTGCGCGGGTGCTGGTATGATGTGGGCTGGTGGCCCTCTGGGAGCCCTCTAGAAATCTATTTTTATATGAAACTTCTTCGGTGGACAGAGGGAGGTGGCCTGCAACCCCCCAGCACCCCTCTCTGAGCCCACCCAGGGATGGAAGGGCCAGTCGGGGAGGTGGTTTCTTTGACTAAATTCTGGAGATGTTTTTATAATTTTTGGGTTCTATATGCAGGACAAAGTAATAAAAACTTGTCTGTGATATGGTGCCTCTTTCAGTGACAATTGCTTCATCATTAAGTAGCTTGTGTGGGAGGGTTCCACCCACCCCTGCCCCATGGGGGTGGAGGAGGGTCTCCAGAGTATGTGTCTGAGGTTTCTCTGCCTGGAGATGAATTAGACTGTCCCTGCCTTGAAAGATCCCCCAGTCTGCAGGGGACACATTTAGGAAACATGACAGGACAGTGCAATCAGTGCACTGGGGAGAGCATTCGGTGGCCTGGGAGTGTAGAGAAGGGTGTTGCCTGGTCTCAGGAACAGTAAACAAACTGAAGAAGGCTTCCCAGAGGAGGTAACAGTTCCTTGGAACAGGCAGTGTATGGGGAGGGGAAGCGGGCTGGGCAGGGGTATAGGGGGAGAGCAGGAAATGACGAGCTTGGTTTTGGACACACGATTGAGACCTCATGGGACGTGCAGGCAGAGGTGTCTAGGAGGCACATAGGTATGTGCCTGGGACTTGGCACAGATGTGGGCTAGAGGCAGAGCTCGGGGTGGGAACCATGGTGAGAAGGTCACCCTAGGCCAGCAGGTGGAGGAGAGGGGGCTCTGGGGACACTGACACTCAGGCGACTGGATGATGGAGAGCAGAGACAACCTGGGGGGAGCAGTGGAGAGGAGCCAGGACCGTGTCATGCTGTCGAGCCAGAGGAAGCCGAGTTTTGATGTTAAATAAATACAGAGGAGCCAGGTGAGAGGGAAGAGGGCTTGGATGTCGTCAGCGATGGTATTTGTCCCCCAGGGTATCATGACAAAGTACCACAGACGAGTTAAACAACAGGAACGCGTTGTCCCAGAGTTCTGGAGCCTAGGAGTCTGAGTTCAAGGTGCTGACAGGTCGGTTCCTTCTGACGGCGGAGGGGAGGCTCTGGCCCAGGCCTCTCTCCTTGGCTTGTAGATGTCCATCTTCTCCCCGCCTCTCTCTACACCGCCTTCCCTCTATGTGGGTTCTTGGTCCAAATTTCCTTTCCCCTTAGAAGGACACCAGTCATTCTGAACTGCTCCCCACTGGCTCACCCCGACAACCTCATTTTAGCTTGATGACCTCTGTCTCCAAATATAGCCACATTCTGAGATACAGGGGGTTAGGACTTCAACATATGAATTTGGGGGAGGACACTATTGAACCCATAGCAGTGATTGTAACTGAGGGAGCAGAAGCCAAATGAGAGGATTGAGAAGTGGTGTTTGGGGATCTCTCGAGGGGGCTGCAAAGGGAGGAAGGTGGAGTGAGACCATTACCAGGGTGGAGTGGCGGTGTGAGCTAAAGAGTGTGGGGACACCGCCTGAGCACTCATGCATACACACACACATCACACACACATCACATACGTGCACACACACTGGTACCACATAATCCCTTGCTTTTCTTGGTCGGCTCTCTAGTGCTTCTGCTCTCCCTGACCTGGGCCGTTTGTATTCATAGCCTGGAGAAGGTATCTTATTCATCTATTTAGTCCACGTTAGCGGTGGGGATTGGGTGGAAGGGGTGGCAGTAAATAAGACCCCTTTTTTCCCCTCCTGTGTTCAGAACCAACTGTATAATTCCCTGAGGCAGATGGAGATTAAGATGCCAGTTTTTTTGATAAGGCAGCCTGAAGAATGTTGCTCACCGTGTTTCTTTGAATCTAAGATGCCAGTGAGTATAAGGTGTACCACAAAGAAACATCACAGCCAGTTAAACTATGTCATGCCATCTGATTGGAAGATGCATCCCAATTTCAGAGATGTTAAAATATACATCTCTGAAAAATGTTAAAATATACAAAGATGTAAAATACACATCTTTGGTAAGTGAGATGTGGTGAATTGGGGACAAAGTACATTTCCCATGATTTCCAGGCCCAGGCTGAGCCAGTGATTCACAAGCCTGCCCCGTCCAGCTTCCTGCATCATGGGGGAGCAGACCAGGTGCACCCCCTTACAGGCAGGCAGACCTACAGGAAGCCAGATGGCACCAATGCAAGCAGGCTATTCCTTCTGTCTCCCAATTCCAGTAGATAGGCCTTGCCCACAGGGAAGAATAAATGAGAGTTGAGTGAAGATGTCAAGAGTGTGGCTCTGCTAAAGCCTGTCCCCTCAGAGGCACATAGCCAGAGAATGAGGCCCCCATCAGCACTCACACAGTGCCTGACACACAGTAAACACCCACTGAATGGTATTAGCAAGGTGTCAGGACCAGGTAGCTGTGCTATATGGCTGGGAATTGAACCTGCCTGGGCAGTGAGGCTGCGGACTGGTTTGGTAAGGTTATTTGCTCATTTAGTGAACACATACGGAGCACCTACTGGGTGGCCTGCACTAGGGAGTTAAGACCTCACCGCCTAATGGGGAGTCAGTTAAGTAAAAACCATAACAGGCACAGCAATAGGGGTAAATCCCAGGTGTTGTGGAGTCCAGCGCAGGGCTTTGTCTTACTTGGTGGGGAGGTGTGAGAAGCCCAGGTAGTGAGTTCACTGCCCTTAGTGACTGAGCTCTGGTCTTGGCTCTTTACATCACCCACATCACACTGCTCAGGACGCGAGTGTACCTCCTTACTGTAAATCTCTTTGTACCTTTTGCCATGTGAACTTGAGTGTCTGCCAGTATCTTGAAAAAACCCTGCTAGTCTCCTCAGGAAGTGTCCTACTCCACGTTAGTAGCTGGGTCCCCGGGGGTCTTGAGGTCTTGGGGTCTTGGGGTCAGAGAGAAGCCATAAACTCCTGTGCACGGATGCGCTCATGATGCCTCCCAGCATCCTGCGTGCAGAGCATGGGTATCTCAAGCCTTGCCCCAGGAATGTGTTTTGACCAACACCATTTGTGTACATTTAACAGAAAAACTAAAAAAAACAAATTTATTTCCCCATTGTAAACACTTTACATTCCTCCCAATTAGGCTCCATTTGCCCCTTCTCCTTCTTCCACCGCCACACTCATTCATGAAAATCAGCAGGGGCACTTGCTGGGAAAATTAAGATGAGTAGATTTGCCAGTGTGACCTTTGCATCAGTTTTGAACGGGTGCTTCCTTGGAGGCTGTCATGTGCCTCCATCCTGATGGCTCTCAGCATATTGTGACATGCCGCATGTGCCTGTGGGCACTGATGATTTGCAGATGGGGAGCTGAGTTCCTCCTGGTATCTCGGTGCCAAGGGTATTTTATGTCCTCCACCATATCCATCATTTGAGGATCAGAAAACACCAACCACATAGATGCTACTATCAACTAAGGGAAAGCTGATGGCAAAGTATTGAAGGCAAGGCACGTGGGTTACAGCTGGTGGGGAGGGAGTTGGAGAGAGAGGGGACTTGTTCAATAGGTAAAGTGATGCAGGTGGGGATGATGAAGGGCTGGAGAAACGCTTAATCCTGTAAAGGGAGAAGGCACCTTAGCCAAGGTAAATTGGCTTCCAGACTCCATTAAGCGGGAGGTCAAAGCAGGCCCCAGTGCCGATCTCTCATAGCGTCTCCTTCCATTTCTGAAGCCACGTGAATTTTCTTTAAATCTTCAGCATATATGTGTCATGCTGAATTTTAGGTATGGGTCAACAATTGTCATTGTGTAAAATTAAAAAAGGAAAATACTTGTCAGAGCTTGTGCACATGTGGACATTGAGACATACTTTGTTTTTCAGGGGTGTAGTAGACACATTATTGAGGTAATGCAAAGTCGTTGGTGGAGACAGGGATAATAGTTCCTTTGAGTTAAAAGGTATGTCTGATGCCATACATAAATGATGTTTAGGTGCTGTCCTATCACAAACACCCTAAGAACTAGCTTTTCCTATGAATAATCTCTTTAAAGCCAACATATTTGGAATTATTTCAATAGGAAGCTGCAAGCAGGGCTTTTGGTAAGATCAGGGGGCTTGTAGGGCAAAGAATGAACCTGTTTATTGAAATTCTAGGGTTCTGTGAAACTGCCTCAGGGGTCCTGGTGAAGGAGACTCCAGGCCCCATCCTTCCTTCTTTGCTTTCAATGGGAAGAATTTTCTGTAAGGGCCAAGCTGCTACTCAGCTCCAAACTATCCCCTGTGTTGCCAGATCTTATTTTTTGGAGGCTAGCGATCATTTTTGTGAAACCCCATGATTTGAACATCGTTAGCAACTGAAGACAAACAAAGTCCAGTGAAAGTCTGTCTGTGGGCTGGCAGTAAGATTTAAATTTTCTTTGCAACATTCCAGCTTTGTAATAGTTTGGTTCGTGCTTTAAATCCTAGGATGGGGAACTCATTACCTTCCGAGTCAGCCCCTTAAATGGAATAGACTGCTCTACCTTATGTCATGCAACTGGTGTTTGTTAGGCACTGGCTGCATACTACACACTTTCTATAATTGGGTTCATTTGAGAAATGGAACAAATGGGGTGAAATAGGGTAAGCCTAGTTCTGGGTAAAGCATGTTGGACCCTAAGTGTTTCCTTGATGTCAGGCTCCTCACACTGTACCAGGTGATGAAAGAACAGGTAGAAGCCTCAGGTTTAGGGACTTAGTTACTTGAAATGAATAACCTTTATTCCAAATGCTATCATTGACCAAAAGGTCCTTCTCCATAAACTGTCAATGTCAAATGACATGGGTAAATAGTGATCCCAAATTGTTTTCTCTTCCACTATTAGTTCCATATGAATCATTTTCAATGTAGTAAATTCCAGGAAGACAGATCTGCCAAAGCCCTGGGACTTTGGGAAATGAAAAGCATATCACTGAATTATCTGTGCCCCTGCTTTGTTCCTGGCCAATGAGATTTGACTATATAGGTTAACTATATAGATACCCTAGCTTTTGTCCTCCCAGATGTAAATTTGTAGCTCAGAACAGATATTGGGGGGAAAACTTGGGGTAGGTAACCTATGTCATAGATTTTGGGGTGAGGGCCCTCTCTTCAGACATCAGAGAGATTCTGCCTGAAATATTTTTGCATCTTGTGAGAAAGTTGTTTAAAGATCCCTGACTCCAATAGCTTCAGCTCCAAAACTGCCTGTAGTCCAGGTAGCACAGACTGAAGATAACAGGCAGGCTGAATATTGATTTAAAACAATCCCACGGTTTATTGAAAACACATACTTTTCAATAGCTGATTAGAAGAAATCAGCTAAGCGATACCATTACTGAGGAAAATAATATGTACAAAAGTCTCAGGAATGGGAGAATACAACTTGAAAAGAATACAACTTAAACAGGACTGGATTACTAGAACGGTCACAGAGCAAACTACTACAAAGTACAGCAAAGAGCCAAACATAAAGAAGACTGTGTGCTCTTAAGCTTGGGGTGGGAATTCTCAGTTCCCATATTCTTGGACCATATCCCATGATTCTTTGGGGCAGAGGTGCCAGCTGGCACACAAGGATCTCAGTGATGACTCCAAAGAACTAGTTTACACTAGTAGACACAGGCCAAATGCATAAAATGAGGCCATCACCAAAGTTATATCCATTGCCCTGATGAAACCCATGAGAGAAGTGCTCTCTGCAGTCTACGGACCTGGCATGGACCACCGGACCACAGAGAGCTTAGAGCGCCTCTTTGCCAGTCACATAAAAACCCAGACTAATCTAAGTCCTACAATTCCCACTAACTGGAGAGGTAGAAGAGCAAGACATGGAAACTGCCTCCAAACCAATTTTTGGTCTTCTGTAAGGAGAGATAAATACATGACACTGTTCCGCAAGCCAGCCTGAAAAAAAAAACTACTGGGCATAGCAGTGAGATTCCAAAGCCCCAGAGTCCCCACCACAGGAAGAGGGGGATGGGCGTGGGAGGTGAGGGGTGTTCTGCTGTGAAATGTCCTGTCCCGCTGTCTTGGCCCCATTTGTACAGTTCCGTCCAGCTTTCTGGATCTGCCCTCTCATGGCCTGGCACTCTCACTTCTCTGAGCCCAAAACTCCCAGCCTCAAGCACAAACAGAGCAGAAAATGCCAGATGCAGAGTGTTCTCTGAAGAGGGTGAGTAGGCAGTCTTCCCAAGAACATGAGGTTCTGCCATGCCAACCTCTACTGTAGTTAGGGCAGGGCATAGAGGACACCGAGTAACAGGAGGCAGAAGGCTGCAGCTCTGAGAACAGAAAGGAGAATTCAGCTGGGAGAATGACAGGAAGTTCCGATTGCATGGATGCAGCAGGCGGTGTCTCTGTCACCTGGAGTAAGAGGTGTGAATAGCAAAGCTTTATCTAAATGCTGGGGGAACAGTGTCTCCTCACTTCCCGAATTCTCCAAGAGGAATAGTGCTCCTTGCTCTGGAACTTCACACTCAAACACACAATAAACTTTAAGTGAAGAAGGTCCCAGAAGTGCCCACTGAAGATCCATCCTGCCAAGTTGGGTTTCTTGGAATAGCAGCCTCATTTGTGAGTCCGTATGCTGCTGCAGATTTGGGCAAGACGGCTCTGAAAAGAATAGGAGACAGGTCATTTAGAGAAGACGGCACTGAGCATGCTTGCCCTGTTAGCTACTTACAGACTACTCAGGGAGCACTGGACATAGGGTCAGGCAGGTCTGAGGGAATCTCAGCCCTCCCTTCTCTATTTATATCACAAACTAATTCACCTTTCTGAATCTGTTTCTCATCTGAACAAAGGAGCAAAATAACATCTCAAATGAGATAGTGATGGTATGATTTGGCAAGAGTGATGCTGCAGGTCCAGTTAGGTGATGAGTGTCTCCAGATTTGGGTAGCTGGGTCTGTGTGTGATCTCACTACGGGGACTGTGTTTAGTAGGACATGTTTAAGAAAGCAGCCCTGCCCCTTTCCCTTCCCTTGGCTGTACCCTTCGCAGACCCCCCCATAGGGTAGGCCTACGGCACTAAGTGCTCCCACCCACCACCCAAGACCATGATGACTAGACCAGGGAGGCTCATGTGACCAAAGCTGAGCCAATCAAACTTTTCCTCTTGAGAATGTAAATGAAGAAAAGAAAGTGGATGGTTAGTGTTGGGCAATGAGCAATGAAGTTAGAGTTGGAAGTGTGGCAACTCAAAGCCACAAAAAACCCAATGTTCAGGGAGGGCAGAACTAAGAGCCCTGTGGAGAAAGTCATCTGCTGAGGGGGAGGGATGGAGAAGTGCAAGAGAAATGAGTGCATGAGGCTCCAAAGACAAGCTGAAGGAGCTGGCGCACCAGAGTGCAGCTCCATAAACTCCTGCAGCTGACGGGCCCCACCCCCGGCCCAGCTGTTCAGCACTTTCTTTGATTCCATGGGATTCCTCGTAACAAGCCCCTCCTCCCATTCCTGAACTGTTAGGAGGAAACTTCAGGTCAAGGAAGTCAATTGTGCCCTAATGCGCAGGCACCAACTGCCTGAATGAGGCAGAATTTTGATTCTGTTATGAAACTTCTGGGACAGGTGCTTTGGGATAGACTGAAACTCAGTATCAATTTAGGGACAGAATTGCTGCTAGGTAGGTAGGATAACAAAGTCCCCCAAGGAACGAAGGCAACACAAGTATAAGTATAAAGCATTGGCCCAGACCCAAAAGACAAAAGCTATTGGAAGTTCCCTAGGTGTGGAGGTGAACATGAGACTTACAGATAGCTGCTTTATATTTCCTAAGGCCTCTGGGTCCAGTTGTGCGATATCGACTCTCTGCAAGTCACTGGCCAACAACCGCATGCTCTGTACGGACAGGAGAGTGGGTTAAACCAGCATGTCCCTTGGGGCAGGAACTTCCCTCCAGCAGCCCAGTGTGTCCCAGAGAGCCCCCTTGGTGTCTTGCACATGGGGGAGGGGGGATGAGGGAAGGCAGGCGGGACACAGGCTGCCACAGAATACGGTGACATCGGTGCTTAACACTGGGCCAATGGCTGGATCACCTGGGTACCAGGGCATGAAATGCCCTGCAGACCTCATCTGAGATAAACTCCGCTTCCCTCCCTGAAGGTGAGGTCAGCAACTTGCTCTACTCAGCCCAGAGGAACTGGGCTCAGCCTTCTTCAGAACTCCTCAAAATTGTACAAAGTTGAAGAGACAGCTCACACTCCTCTTTCATTGTGAGACTATCTTGATTACCGAACTGCTTCTCAAGGGCAAGAATGTCTTCTACATCTTGGACCTGCTACAAGACAGGTGCGCAAGCATTAGTTGATGAACAAATGGAACCCAGAGCTGGGCAAGGATCTTCGCAGTCTGGGCCTCTAACCTGGGAGAAGAAACTGGGTTCTGAGTCCTACACAAGTGTGGAGATCAGGATCCATGCGACTAAGAGGACTTTGGGGGGCGGGGAGAGTGGGTAATAGACCAGAGGAAAATGCTGAGTAAGCAGCACACTGTGGCCTGGCCTCCAGAGTTCTGAAACACTTACCTCTCCACCTCCCACTGGCACAGTGAGGAATATCTCTTTGCTGTCGGCAAGAGGGCTGCCATTCACTGAGATATTGTAAATCCGCTCTCTGGCTGCTGGAGTACGGAGGCCTGGGGTCTTGAAGACCCTATAAAGTGAGAAAATCTCTGTAAAGATGGCTTGGCAGATTGAATGACACCAGGTGCTATGAACTCTTCCAAGCCCCATCTGGCCTCAAGCTGCAGTTTCCAAATCACACATTTCTAAGAAGGCAAGTTCTAAATTTAGGGAAAAAAATCTTCTAAGCAGTAATGACTAAACACAGCTGGAGAAAAGAGGTTGTAATTATCAAACATACATTAAGCAAAAGCCAATTCTTATCCATGTAAATTTTAAGTCAAAAGCTCCATATAAATGAATGCCAGAGGCAAACAGTGAGACAGCTTCCCAGGCCAAGAGTCAGGAGTATTTTCTTAAACACCCTTCTTTTCTGACTAATGTTAAATGTTGGGCTCCCACCAAAATCTGAGCACTGCTCTTCATACTCACCTTGAGTCAAATCTGGGTGTCAGGCCTGGAGTTGGTTTGACCATAGACAATTCCATTCGGCCCATGGCTGGGGTAATAGTGTTATAATTGCTTGACCTACAAGTAAGAAACAGCCATTAGGTACGTCAGCTCAGGTCCAATGACAGCAGTAGGAGAAGCAGGTAACACTTGGAGAGCACTGACCTTGTCAGATACTGTCCTGAGCACTTATGTAAACTTGTGAAACCCTTCCAACAACCCTACAAGAAGCCCCATTATTATCCTTATTTACAGACACAGAAACTTACTGACTTTAAATAACTTGCTCAAGGTCACTCAGACAATTAGGATAGAGCCAGAACTTTGAACCCAAGTAGTCAACCTCTAGAATCCAACTTCACGATCCAGCTGATGGAATGAGAGGACAGAGACAGCCTCTCCACAGCTGCAGGCCCCCCAGCTGGAGTTCTCCTCTGGCTACGCAGTTACCACTGCTCGGGGAGAGTTGAGAGGAGTCCACTCCCTCACAGATACCCTCCACCCCCAGGCCACTTTCCTAAGCTTGTTTGAGATGTAGCCACTACTCCCAAACGGTTTAGTAGGGGCCAGCAGAATCAGGTTAAGCTCACGGTGATTCTCTATTTAGCAGGACCAGGAGAACGTTTCAATAAACTTAACTACTGGTAAGTGACGGGCACTTTGTGACTGATCGTGGGGTAGCCTGCACATGGACCATTACACAACTAAACAAAACATGCAGTGCTTACCATATGTTTCTGGACCTCATTCTTCTCTGTGTGCACTTTTAAAAAAGTGAAGGAGGAAAGAGAATGTGGACAGAAGAATTGGAGAAGGTGCTGGGTCAGGTCAGGTCATTGCTAGAAGCCCTTCAGTTCAGATATTCAAGGATTCATCTTTAAGCTCTACCAGAACATGAGCCACAAAAGCTCTTCACCCCCTTTCACTGCCATGATGAATATGGCTCTCTAAAAAAAACCAACACACACCTGAATCTAGAAAAGCCATTACCTTTTGCTTTTGCCTTTTCCTTGTATGGACTGTGTTCTCTTCTTGGATGGAGGACATCTTTTGACCTGAAGCCATAATCAAATAAAACTGAGGTTACAAAAAGCCTTTCCCACGAAGGGGAAAAGTAAGAGAGAGGGGGACCAGCTCTGGAAAAGAAAACTAATATCGAACGTGAGAAGGGTTGTCCCACAGAATTCAGTGACTTAAATAATTCAGAACATAGTTGATCAACTAAGTCCTTATACCTGGCTTGGTCTTCAAAATAGAGGATTCTGGCCAAGATTATGAATACATGTCTTTTGAACTGATTGCAGCCTGGCTAGTCACCTTATCCCTCCATGCTTTTACATAAAGTGCACTGCAAAGGTCACTAATAGTGTCCCAGGTGCTCAATCCAAGGAATTCTCCGCAGTTCTCACCCTTTTGGAGGAGTCCTCAGAGGTAGCTGACAAGAATCACTCCTTATCTTCTGATAATCCTCTCCACCCTTACCAAGACTGACCCACCTTCCCTGCTCCTCTGCTGTCCTTCTGCAGTCTGCCTCGCAAGGTCTTCATTCTCTTCCCTCAGCTTTCCCTGTACCTCATCGATTCCCACACTGGGACAACCACCTAAAGATCTGGGAGTTGGTGTCTCTCTCATTACCCTCCTCTTCCCTGAGCTCCAGGCTGAAATTTCTGTCCAGGCTAGACGTCCTGGAAAAGTATCAAACACTCGACAGGTCAAACAATTGACACATAAAGTGCTCCCCTTTGCTCTAACTCAGCACTGCTCTTCCCATAGTCCACCTGATGGCAGGTGCCTAAGCTAGAAACCATTTAGTCATCTCTGGTTCCTCCTTTCCTCCACCGATCTTGCCATTCTCCCTTTTAAATCTTATCTCAAAACAATGTTTTTATAGAGTCAGAGCCTCCATTCAAAAATTTTAAGAGCCTCCCACTGGTGTTCTTGTCTCTAGTTCTTCCCCTCTTCCATTTATACTGAATTCTATTCTGAAATACTGATCTTGTCATGTCACTTACCGTTGCCCACCTGATGAAACTAAAATTTCTAAGCTTGGCACACAAGGCCATTCACTATCTGGCCCCTACCCTTGCAGCTGAAATCCCAGCCATACCAAACTGCTTCCTGTTCCTTAAACGGACACTTTTTTACCTCCTCTGGGAATTTCCTTCTTTTCCAGCTAATGAAGTCTCACTCACCTTAAAGGCCTGGCTGTGTCCCAAGGGGGTAGCTAAGACTTAATACCTTCCTCTTCTATGTTCTATGTACTTTATACATACTTTTAGTGATCGCTTTTATTAGCCATTTAAATGAGATTTTTCTCTGGGAAGGCAACACTGTATTTTAAGTATTTTTATATGTCCTCATCTGTCAGCCGACAGATCTGAGTACCTACTTACTCTTGCAGTTTGAAGTTTCTTATTTTTATTTTCTTCTTCTTCTTCCACTATCATTTCATCCACTTGTATTACTTTTCGTGCTATAAGAAATGGTTTGACAAAGTGATATTTCTCACGGGAATAAACTTTCATGCATTCATATTTCTTACAACACTTATGCAATCTTAGGCTGTAATCAAGAACTAGACCCAATATAAAGGTGACTTTTTTAAAAAAGGTTTAGACAAAGGAAACTAACCAGAGTGGTTAAGAAACTCTGTATGGGCAGCCCAGAATTCTGACTAAGGGTGTAGACTCTGGAGTTGAACAGACACGAGTTTGAGGCCTGGCCCTAACACTAACTAGGTCATATAGCTTCATGGTGGTACCTTAGTTTCTTCATCTAGAAAAGGGAGTGGTCACTTAATAGGGATACTGTGAGACCTGGAATGTGTGCTCCAAAAGAACAGGGTCTGTTATTTTATTCCTCTATTCCTAAATCCCAGAATTGTCCTGATAAATGTTTAAGTATTTGTGGGATGGATGAATGAATGTAAAGCCCCTTGGACAATACTGGACACATATATTATTATTTATTATAATAAAACATTATATAGATACCACAAAGAGGCTTAGAAAGTGTCTCACTGCTAAATATGTATAGCTAGGAGCTAGACAGCCCTGAGCAAGGATTCCCTAGAGAAAATTCTGCATTTAATCATAGGGGAGAGGGAGATCAGACTAAATTATTTTACCTTTCTTTCCCCTTGATACATTAGATACATTTGCTTTTTTTTTTTTTTTTTTTTTTTTTTAAATAGCTTACAGTGCAGTCAAATGCTGCGATCAAGAGGGCATAAAAACTATTGCTACTGTTCTTTGGCATTGGTCCTGGTGTGTTCAGTTCCTGGGGGTGAAATCAGGAGATCCCCCCCCCCACACACACACACACTAAGGAAGCAAAACTGGTAGAACTCAAAACAGAAACTATTACCTAAAATGCAAAAATAGCCCAAAGGGACCTAACAAATTCTAAAGATGTTGCTGAGGATGGCCTCACAAGAGTTGGTTGCACTGAACTGCCAAAGATAATACCAGTGACATCAAGTCTGTAACAGAGCTCATCTGGCTTGATTCCATCCATGCTCACTAATTATAACCAGGATTCCCCCACAAACATTCCCTAGTAAACAGTGTTCCTTGGAGTGTGGGTGTGAATGTGAGAGAATATTACATGAATGGGTCACTGAATCAAGTAACGTGGAATTACATGCTAAGAAAGTTAATCCTTCTATAATTCTCTCTCAATGCTGTGATCACTCAGGGAGTCGCAGATAGTGCGGCCATGTCTTGTAACAGCTCCCCAACTCTTGCTAACCTCTCCAACTCAGGGGAAGCAAGCAGGCAACAAGTCTGGCCTTCCAGACCTTTTCTCCTTTCACTTTCCCTTTCACGCACACATTAGTCTTGCATACCATTAACTGAATGTGGCAGCCAAAATCAAATTTTTCGATTTGTAAGACCGAGGAGCAGACATTAGAGAGAAGAGGCTCCATCAGTGAGGTCTCCCTGAGCAGCCGGCCAACCACCCTAGGCCTCAGCTCTCTCTCGGTTCAACAAGGGATTTTGAAAAGTACTTACTTTTGGTAGATTTCAGGGGTGTCTGAATAGCTTCTGCTGTTAGTTTGTTTATTTCTGTGATATCCAGGTCAGCCTGGGGCAAACACAGCCAGAAAACACCAAGAATATTCCATCAAATATGAGGAACAATATTTTAAGATGAAAAACAACTACTTTAAATAATATATTATTTGATACATACAAAAGATTATTACGTGTTAGTTCTAAAACAATGTAATAAACTCCCAAACCCACCATACAACCCAAGACCCAAAACATTGCCAAGAACTTGCTCCTAGCTACTTATTTTTCCCTATTCTATTTCCTTGTCTCTTCCCAAAAGGTGACCGACCAATCTCCTAACTCTGTCATTCTCCAGAGATAAACACCATTATTTCAATTGCTTGAAAAAAAAGTATGTGTGTGTACATATACATATTCTTCACAAATGTATATGAGCTTAAATAATATTTTGTTTGGTTTTGTTTCTGACCACTATTTGTGGTTGTAGTTAATCTCTTTTCAATGCTATATACTATCCCACTGTGTGACTGCATCACAGTAGATTTGTCCAATTTCCTGTCCACAGTCTTTTGCTATTACAAACACTACTACTTTGAACCATCATATACATATATCTGATGCACATGTCCAAATTTTCTCTTGGCTATATACTTAAGGATAGGGTGTTACAGTGTTTTAGGGTATACAAATATCCAGCATTGATATAATACCAAATTACTTTCCAAAGTAGTTGCACTTGTTTACATCCTATCAGCAAACAATATAAGTTCCTAATAACCCACATTCTCTACAATACCTGGTGCTGTGTTAGACTTCTAATTTTTCTCTTTTTAAGTCTAGAGGGTCAATAAGGTGCTCCTAGGCCCTTCAAAAAGGCTTCCAGTGGCGATTCTAATTAAACTTCTCAGCAGTGACTACCCATATGTATGGGAATAGCCAAGAACAGGCATGATTCATAGGCCTTTCCTCGTAGGGCATGTGTAAATATCAGAATAGTTATTAGATGATAAATGACACAGGTTTCACCTCTGGATTGGTAGGGACTACATAGAGTGCTCAGAGACAGCTTATGAGGATATAGATGTTGGGGTTTTGAAAATCTGATGAGAGCTATAATAAACTTTCTCCCCAGAAAGATACACAAATGAATAGAGACACATACACTGTTCATGCATGATGTTAGAGTGTCTAGGGTCTCTGTGAAGCCCATTTGTGGACCAGCTCCCAACACTGTCCATGAGAACTTTCTGCAAGGGTAGAAATGTTCTGTTTCCTAGCTGTTCCAATACGGTAGTCACTAGTCACATGTGGCTTCTAAACATTTGAAATGTGGCTAGTGTGTCTAAAGAACTGAGTTTTTTAATTTTACTCATTTTAATTAATTTAAATAGCTTCAAGTGGCTGATGGCTACTGCCTTGGACAGTACAGATTTAACTCTTCATTTTGCCTCCAATCTTACTGCTTTTAGCCCTGATACTGACACTGGGAAGGAGGTGAGAGGGGGTGGGGAATCCTAAGAGTCCCAAACAGGAGTACAGCTTCTACAGTATGACACTATAAAGCAATAGTCTCTTTGTCACCTAGCAGGAGGGCAGGTTGCCATATTATGACAACTTGGACTTGAGGCTTTCTACTTCTCCTGAAGAGGTCAGGGCAAAGGGTTGCAAAGAACTTGCCAAAAACAGAACTGCCTCTCTTCATAGGGCTCAAAACTATTTGGGCTTCATGTACTCAGCACTTGACAAGTGTGATTTTTTTCAGTTGACACAGACAGGTAAAGGTTCTTTAGGGAACCTCTTCCAACAGTAAGCACCCACCAGTTGGATTTTGAGAGTAGACTCGACTTAAAAAAAACTAACCAACAGTTCCAAAATAGGACATGTCACTTACTGTTGCTGCCTCTTCCAGGGCCTGCTTGTTTCCTCCAAGGGCTTTAAAAAGAACATTTTGTTTAGTTACTAACAGATTTTTAACAATAAATCATCTTGCCTAATAAGACCAGTTATCTTTCTAAAACTGGACCAGATTAACCACTTGGTCCAACATTCAAGGCCCTTCACCGTCTCGTCTAGTCTTTCTCCAAGCTTGACCTGTCCCCCTCATGACCTAGTCTCTGTTCTACCACACCAAAGTCCCTGTTACGCCCCAAATGGCCAGTATCTCATGATTCAATATCCTGGTACTTATTATTTCTTTTGTCCAAAATACTTCTCTGCACCCACTAACTTCTAATTCATCCTTTAAAACTCAGCTCAACCCCAAAATTCTGCTTATTGTTCTATTATAGATTGCTGCAAAATGCTGAGTTAGTTGTTCACTCTTACCATACTCAACAACCACTCAAAGCAGTTTAAGTGTCCATCCCATCTTGAACTAAATTCCTTGAGGACAGTGATAACATCCATAGTCGCTAGCAAAAATGTGACATATAGTAGGTATGCAGTAAATATGTGTTGAATGAAGAGGTCTGTGCAAGGTTAGATGTAGAATAAAAAGTTAGGTTAGGCCCTCCTGCTAGAAACTCTCTTAGTATCTTATATGAGTTAAGAATTCAAGCTTTGGAACCAGAATATGCCTGCATTCAAAGGCTCTGTCACTAACCAGCTCATGAGATCTTGTGCAAAGTAATCAATCTTTCTGTACCTTAATCTCATTATCTATAAAATAGGGATAATTAATATTATCCCCACAGTTATTATGAGGATAAAATTAGTTAATAACATGGTTTCATTATAATGTTGATTAGAAAAAAAATATAATTCCAGGCTGGAGCCACTGTCTGTGTGGAGATTGCATGTCCTCCCCATCTCTGAATGGGTTTTCTCCAGGTACTCCAGTTTCGCCCCACCTCTCAAAGATGTGCATGTGAGGTAAACTGGAGTGTCTGAATTGTCCCACTCTGAGTGAGTGTGTGTGGGTGTGTGTGTGAATGCTCTCTGGATGAAAGGGCATCTTATCCAGCGTTGTTTCCTGCCTTGTGCTGGAAGAGGCTCTAGCCACCTGTGACTATGAACTGGAATGGATAGATTAGAAAATAATTCTTTTACTTGTTTTCATTAATTTTTCTTAAATGTATGTATAGCTTATTTCAGTGTTTAATATTGGAAGTGTTTCGGGTCCTTGTTTAGAAATTTGGTGATGTTTCTGTGATAAGAAATAAATATGCCATAGAAGCTTAACTCTTGCTTTAGTCAGCCTATGGCAAAATTAGTTTTGTTATACGTTGTTTCACTTTAAGTGCAATTTCCAAGAACCATTCAACAACACTGAGGACATACTGTATATGTAAAACACTTGGTACAATGTCTGTCTGGCTTAAGAAGCACTATATGAATGTGCCTACTGACTACGAGTCTATTCTACCTCCTTTGTAGTATTTATAACTTTGTGTGAATTTTTTTAAATGCTTTTTCTCTACTAACTTGTAAGCTTCTGAGAGCAGGAACAATGTCTACATTATTTCCAATCCATGTTTAGGATCTAGGATTGGGACTGACATGTGCTCAATGAATATTTGTAGAAATGTGCAAACAGATTAATAAGTAAAAGGGCAAGCAGAAAGGATCATAAAATGTCTACTATTGGAGCAGAATATGCATTTCTACCCAGAAAGAAGGCTAAATACAAGGTAATTAATAATAAAAATAGAAAAAGGGTAACGCAAGAGGAAGAACAGTCTCTTGCATTTCCTTGGACATTTAACAAGGACCTGGGGTACACGCTGGGACTTTTCTTTGGCCAGGGAAACACTTGGGGTCCTTGTAATTCACAATTTGATTTGCCCATTTAAAACTGGCAATCCCCACAGGAGCAGAAAGCATCGTATCCTTTCATCTAAGCTCTGGTAACAAACCAAGTTGTTCATTCATTCATTCACTTTTAAGTGGTTGGATAAAATATCAAAAAAAAAAAAAAAAAAAACTGTCCTGACACATGAAATTGATGTGAAACTCATATTTCAGTGCGTCTATAAATAAATTTTATTGTAAAACAGCCATGGCCATTCATACAGCTGTTTGGGAACTGTAACAGTAGAGTTCAGTAGTAGGATAGAGAATTCTCTGGCCCAGAAAGCCTAAGATATTTACTATATGGTCTTTTAGAGAAAATACTTGACTAGCAGAGGGGTAGATGACAGTGCTAAGGGGGGCGGGGCGGGAAGCAGAAAGTGAGCCAGGGAGGCGGGGAGAGGGAAGCTGTAGGGCAGCAATTTTCTATAGTGATCATAGAAGACCTAAATAAGGTGAAGACTCTCATGGTGATTACAGAGGGGCTCCAGGCCTCGGCCTGGGGAAACTCTAGCAGCTCTTACCGAAGTAGTCGAGCCAGTTCATTTCGCGCAGCGCCTTGGGGAGCCTCAGGATCTCGATGTTGTACAGGTTATCCATTTCCTTGAGGAGGTTCTGACGGTCTGACTGAATTTGCTTTGATCGTATTTGCACTGCGAGAAGGCAAAGTTAACAGAACATGGGTCACCCGGCGGGTGAATGGGACCTGGAATCCGTGCGGTCTGCGGCCCAATGTGCCAGCACCCCGCGACTGCCCCCCAGGTAGTCGCGACGACCCAGATCCGCCCCATACCTTCACGATCGAAGTCCTTAAGAAAGGAGGCCAGCTTCCGGCTCCGTAACGAATTGGTCTTGGTTACTCGACTGCCGCCCTTCCTAGCCGGAGCCATGACGCTTCGGTGAAGGCTGCCAGGAGCAGGGGACCGAGCCACAAGGGATCAGCGACAGAGGTTGGGGAGGGAAAGTAAGGGGGCCGCGAAGAGGCGGGAGAGCGCGAACGAACGCCCCAGGGGGTTAGAGGTGGGGGGGGCGGGGTCTGGGCTAAACGAGTGGCGAGGAACGTACCTGCGGGTCCCAAAACAAGGGCTAAGAAAATCTTCGCAGCTCAGGCTGAAAGGGAGCGGCTCAGTGGCTAACAAGACGTGCGGCCGCCACCAAATTCAAACTGCCACAGGCTGACGAATGAGAAGTCGCGGTTTTATAAGAAGGTCCACAACATCCAATCACAAGGAACCTCCGCAATTAGGCCGCTAGCTCACTTTCGGGACTGCAGCACCCAGAAAGCATTGCGGTTTACGACAAATTTTTGCGACTTAGATGCCTTCGGGCATGCGCAGAAACACTGCGGGCGCGGGGGAAGGCTCTGGCGGGCCCTTAAACTAGGCTTTATCTTTGAGATTCCCTGCTGGTTTAAAGAAAGCGGCCGGCAGTCTCGAGGAGACGCGATAAGGTTCTGGCTCCAGAAGCACAGGTCCGGCGCGGGCGAGACTGGGCTTCGGCCCCGGGAATCCTCAGTCTGCTGCAGGAGACTGCCCTAGCCCCCCAAAGAGCCTCCTCCGAGGGATAGCCGGGAAACCCTTCCCGAGGTGAGGGACGAGGGCCCTGCCTTTCGAGAACCCCTCTAAAGGTAAGACAGCGCCTCGCTCCAGGTGCTCCTGTCAAAAGGGATAGAGGAAACCCTGGTTTAGGTGAAACTTACCGAGAGCGGAAATGACTGTCACCCTTGACCCGGTACTTCCCCTACAGACATGGGCCCTAAAAACTGTTGTTTGTTTGTTTCTTTCTTTTTTAAAAAACATACAAACAGAAGATGACTCAAGGCCAGCCTTTGCTTGCTGTACAGGAGGCCCTGAAGAAGTGCTTTCCCGTGGTGGAGGAGCAGCAGGGCTTGTGGCAGAGCACACTGAGGGACTGCCAGCCCCTCTTGACCTCCCTCAGCAATCTGGCTGAGCAGCTGCAGGCGGCGCAAAATCTGCGATTTGAGGATGTGCCGTCACTCCGGTCCTTTCCAGATTTAAAGGAACGACTGAGGCGCAAGCAGCTAGAGGCTGGTGACACTGTCCTGGACAAGCTAGAGGAGAGCCTGTAAGAGACGTTACAGCGCCCTTTCTTGGCGGAAAATTTTAAAACCAGTGTTTATAAATAGCTAGGATCTGTCAGTCAGGAGGGTTTTTCTCTTTACTTGAGAGCATGGCATTTGGAGGTGTCTTAGCCTTATTTCCTTTGCATCTGTTGCAATGGGACCTCTGTCAGAAAGCCCTTTTCTGGCATTTCCCTTGCCAGAGGCTAGGCATGGCTGTGGTGGACTTCGGAGAAGGTTCGAAAGTGAAACAAAACAGTGGAGAAAGCTTATTAGCTCCTCTGTAGTTTTCTATGGTAAAAGCAATGAGGAGCTACAGTTTATCCTTGAACAATGAAGGTGGGGTTGGTTAGCTGTGCTGACCTCCAGTGGAAAAGCCTTGTATAACTGCAGTGGGCCCTCTACATTTGTGCATTCGCAACCTTGAAGTTGACTCTCGAACAACTCAGGTTTGAGCTGTGGGAGTCAATTGAAAAAACTTCTGCCTATGAGTGGACTCACAGAGTTCAAGCCTGTATCGTTTAAGGGTCAGCTGTATACTGCAAACTTGGTGGGTGCCAGAGCTAAGGGTTTTTAAATCCATTATCTCATAAAACCTTTTCAACACCTCTATGACTTAACCTCACTTAATCCCTTTTTGCAGGTAAGGAAACAGATTGCCTCTCATCTCAGCCAATGGCAAAGCCAGGGCTCTAACCCAGGTGTGCCTGGCACCAAGGCCAGAGCTCTCAACCAGCACTTTGGGCTGCTGTACATTGGTGCCTCTTTGCCCAGGGGTAGCCCATCTCTTGGCTGTTACCATGTCTAATGTTAGACTCTCTATTTCAGAGTTATAAGTTTATAAGTTACAAAGATAAAGACAGGGCATATGTGGCCTTTCTCTTGATCAGAACAAAAGGAGGTTCTGGTGTATAGAGTCTGCACTGTAGACTAATGGGAAACTGTCAAAAATGAGGACCTTCTCTGTATTTATACAAAATACATTTATTATGGGATGCCAAGCACAAGGTGTTGGGAATACAACAATGAATCAGACTTAGTTTCTTAGTTGAATAGAAGAGAGACAATCAGTGAACTAACGGAAGTAGTGAACTTTGATTTTGATTAATTACACATTTGTGTGTGGGTACTGGCCTGTTATTAAGTCTATTTTTAATTGTGAGCCATGGTCAAACATTTTGAAAGCCACGATTCTAAGCCAGGGAATGCCTTGCCCTTTGGAAAGTTACAGCCTTTGTCTTGGGGGCTGGGCTTCTTGGAGTCATCAATGGAATAATAAAGATACCATAAGCTAGGCACTTCCCTAAGCACTTTATATGCATTATTGTATTTAATCTTCACAATAACCCTTTTTGTTCATTCAACAAGTGTTTGTTGTTCTGTTGCCAGACTCAGTATTCCAGGTACTTAGGATGTGCAGTGAGCAAAACAGACCATTTTTATACACGATTGTGAATAGGTAACTTTGCGAACTTTAAGAATTAACCAAGATGGAGCTAGGTAGCATGTGGATAGTGCTGATTTATTGCTTCAGTTTATTCTTGATTATTCTCTTTTACATACATGGCATGGGCCTATGCATGAGCAGTTACTCTCCTTATGCAGCTTTATGGCAGCTTTAGAAAGGCCCCTTGTTCTTTATTTTCTTTGGCAGCTGGGCTTATCAAAAAGCTTTGAAAGCTATGTAATTTCTCCAGCCTCTCCATCTTTAAGTCAATTCTTAATTCTTGAGCCACTGTAACCAATCTCCTTAGATGAATGGGTCTCAGTTGGAGCCATTTTTTCCCATTAGGACACTTGACAATATCTGGAGACATTATAGATTGCCACAACTTGGGGAGAGTCGGGGCATGGTTGCTCCTGTCATCTAGTGGGTGGAGGCCGGGGATGATGATCCTGCGGTGCACAGGGCGACCCTCCACCACCAAGAATCACCTGGTGCAAAATGCCAGTGTGCCCAGGTTGAGGAATTCTGCCTTAGGCCTTTCTCATGATATTGCCTAATATCAGACCCTTTCCCCCAGAGCCACCCTCCTCAAGGTGCGTGACACTGTCAGCAGCCACGTGGAACAAGTGCTTCAGATCTATGAGCAACATGCAGACACGATCAGCATTGATGCTGTCCTGCAGGCTTCAGTCGTGAGCCCATCTGTGGCTGACATGTTGGAATGGTTGCAGGATATTGAGAGACATTATCGAAGTTCGTATCCTTTGCTCACGTTTCAATTTCTAGAGCTGTTCCAGGAACGCTTTTGAATTTCATTTTTCACAAGATCACAAAACTATAGTATGGGTCAATTCTCTTTGGTTCCCGAACTTGGGTTCTTCCCGTTATTCCCTTGTACAGTCATTCCTTAACTTATTTATTAAGTAGCTTCTACTTGCCAGGCATTGCTAGGTGCTGGGAAATAGACCATAAATGAGGAAAACAGAATGTCTGATGGCGATAAGTGCTATAGAGAAAAATAAAGCAGGGAAAGTGAGGGGTGAGGGTGGGTCAGAGAGACGGGGCTAGATCTTGTAGGAAAACCATGAAGGTCTTTGGATTTTGGCTTTTACTATGAGCAAGGTAGAAAGCTATTAAAGGGTTTTAACATAATCAAACCTATGTTTTTAACAGATTTACCCTGGCTGTGTTCTAAGGTAATACTAGGGGTGGTATGGGACAGAAGTAGAAGTGGAAAGACCAGTTAGTTGGAGTTCGGGCTGTTTTATGTATCTTGCCTGATACCTGCATCTATCCACTGACTTAAGTTTCTACCTTTATCTGAATAACTTCAACCTTTATTCTTGTCTCTAGTCTTAATATTTAGTTTCCTGGAGATGCCTCCAACTGGATTGCTTAAGGCACTGCAAACTCAGATCTAGAATTGAAGTCTTCTGTCTAGCCCTTGCTTCCAACACTTTTCCTTTAGGTGTAGAATTAACACTGTATAATCAAGCACCCAGTCTAGAAACTTAAGCAGCATCTCCCCGGTTTCCCTATTTTCCTTTTTAATAGCAATAGTAGCAGCAGCAGCAGCAGCAGCGGCGGCGGCGGCGGTGGTGGTAGCAGCAGCACGGGCAGTAAGAGCTGTAGCTGCAGCTAACATTACTGAGCACCTATTATGTGCCAGGTACTGTTCCAAGCATGTTTACAGTCACTTGTCATGTCCTTTGATTCTGTTTCCCTGGTGCTTTTTGTATTTTTTTTTTTTTTTTAATCTCCACTGCTTCTTCCATAGTTTCTTACCTCTCACTTGGACTTTTAATCACAGGCAGCCTCTTGTCAGGTTTCTCTGTCTCTACCTTCTTTCCCTCTAAGGTATCTCCAGTGAGCAGTCTCACTCCATAGATCTTCAGGAGGTCAAGTTCTGATCATGTTGCTTGTATAGGAGTTTTCAGTAGCTTCTGTTGGGAGGAAAGCAAGATGTAGCATCCCCATGTTGGTCTGTAGCGCTCTTTGTGTTCTGACTCAGCCTGCCTTCTCAGCCACCTTTCTGCCTACTCTCTACATTGTTTCGTGCCATCCAAACTGGAAGATTTACTTGTCCCTGAATCCATTCCAGGCTTCCCACTTCTGTGCCTTTGCTTGCGCTTTTCCTGCCAGATGGAATCTTTCTGCTGCCCTCTAAACTGGATGAATTCAGTCTCTGAACTTCCACTGAGTTTTATCTTGCATGTCATTTCGATTCTTTCTTTTCAGTTTCTGGGTGTTTCCTCGCCTAGATCGCGCTGCAGTGTTCCGTCTGTTCCTCTGTCGCTGTAGAACAGAGCTGTGTGAGTGAAGAGGTACTCAGTAAAGATCCACGGTACAGGCAGATCCTGCCACCTGCAAAGTATCATGATAGCTGCACTCTCCCTTTTAGGCCCTCATAGCTCTCTCCGGGTATTGCTTTCCTTCAGCATATTTAATTTCTTCTCAAGCAGTCCTTAACTTCCAGCAAGGTACCTGAAGAGGAAGTACCTCCTGTCCTCGATCCAGTGGGAAGACTTGGCGAACATCCAAGCTTTGCCCAAGGCCTGGGACCGAATTTCAGAAGATGAACATGAAGACCTTGTGCAAGGTACTGGTTTTTGCTTATTCCTTCAAGTCTCGTCAGCTTCTTTCTTAACCTGTGTCTCACTTCTTTGGAAGCATCATAGAGATGCCCTCCCAGTGCCTCTATATCTTTTATCAATCTGTTTTATGTTCTCTGGAGAGGTGGTTTGTCACAGTCTTTCTCTTCCTATTCTAGATATCCTCTTGAATGTTTCCTTCTTCCTGGAAGAATAAAGAAGCCGTGTGTTTATCTGGAGACCGGAGGGCACAGACAGTGTGGCGCTCTGGTATTCCTGAAGAAATGTCAGTATTGCCCCCTGACATATTTGAAAAATCAGTGCCAGCCTAAGGACTGGCTCTTGGGAGGATGATACCTTATGTTTCTGACACTGGGGCTTCTCTCTGCCAGGTCACGGCTGAGGGTACATGGCTACCCCTCGCCCTTTCCTAAGGCTCAGGGAAGTGGGCGGAGGCCGAGAGAATGGAGGAAAAGCAGTGCAGAACACTGGCGGCAGACACAGCAGCTACAGCAGTGGTAGGGAACGAAAGGACGGGGTGGAGGGTGACACCGCCCTTGGCATCATCCAGAGCTCTGAGCCTGGTCCTGGTTTTGTGAATCTGTGTCAGTGGCCGACTCCTTGAAGAAAGAGAAAGTGATTTTGATGATTAAAAGAAATAATTCTGACGGAAAACTGATTACCTTCCAGTTGCAATAGCTCCTCCTCATCAAGCCAGTTTCAGTTTCCAGAGCCTACCACATGGGGGAGGTGGTGCAGCGTGAATGATTCTAAATGCTTTGTCTTCGAAGGTGTCTCCTGTTGCTCTTACTATCTGGGAGTAAGTAACCAGGGATAGTGGGACTCCTAAAATGACAGGGTTTTTGTTGGTTTGTTTGTTTACCAAAGCGGGCAACTGACTTGCCACATTCCTCTGATCATGGAGTATCTGCGTGAGTGAGAACACGGTAGCCTGGAGTCAGGCAATGGGGGTTGTATTTCTGAGGTTCAGTGCCTTCATCTGTGAACTGGTTGTGGTACTTGCAGACCCATCAACTGCCTAGGCTGTTGTTAAAATCTGGGCTATTGGATGTAAAGGGGCTTAATAAAGAATATAAATATTTTTCAAAATTAAAATGACCTTTTTTTCTCACAGCAAAAGTGATATATATATTTTAAAAATCAGGAAAATTGTAAAAAATATTTTTAATGTACAAAAGTATAAAACAAACTTCATCAGAGACATTTTGATATGTATCCTTTCTATATACTGTTATTTAAATGTCTTTTTTTAAAAAAAATATAGTTTGGTTATAGTCTCTTCATGTTGTAAATGAATATAGAGCAACACAATTATGTACCATCATATACATTATTGTATACCGTTTTATGAATGTATTATATCTTACATTTTATCTATATTTTTCTGAATCTTCATGTTTGCCTGCCTATAAAGATACATTCTGATGCTAAAAAATTGAAGTATTACAGAAAGTGAAAATGCACATCGTTCACCTACCAGATGTTTTTAATATGATGTGTATCCTTACAAGTATTTTTAAAAATCTATTCTATTACCTACATATTAATTGTAAATAAAACTTCATTCAAAAAATATTTGAATGTCAGGTCTTATGATGT
This sequence comes from Rousettus aegyptiacus, assembly GCF_014176215.1. NCBI lineage: Eukaryota > Metazoa > Chordata > Mammalia > Chiroptera > Pteropodidae > Rousettus > Rousettus aegyptiacus. The sequence goes on along the minus strand of NW_023416284.1, from coordinate 23,962,205 downwards.
GTTTTGGGGACAGAGATGAAAGAGAGCCTTATAGTTCTTATAGAAAGAAAGGCTTATAGTTGAACCAGGGAAAGACTTAACCAGCGTTTTTCAGTCACTGGTATTTTGCTAAAACTTAGATTCTGATTCGGTAGGTCTGGGGCCCTAGATCCTACATCTCTAATGAGGTTCCAGGTAATGTCGATGCTGATGATCCGAAGACCAGACTGAGTTGAAGAGATTTAAGTTGTAATACAGTAATAAAAGTGTTATATTTGAGGTTAAAACAATGCTCTGGGAGAACAGAGGTGATAGCTAACTGCTCGTGAGAATACTTCATAGTGATAGTGATATCTGAGTTAGGCCTGAGGCTAATTTTACTTGGGGCCAGGAGAAGAGTGCAGGGCGATCCATGCGCAGGGGACAGTGTAAGTAAAGGCAGCGTTTGAGGAAGGATGGAGGCAGCACATATCAAAAGTTTGCTGTGTGCCAGGCATTGTACTGATTGCTTTATACAGAATTCGAAGGGTACAAGAGCAGGTTCAATGAAAAGTTCTCCGGCCCCAGTTCTCAGTTCCCTTTCCCGGAGGCAGCCAGTGTTAAAAGTTTCTGGTGTACTCTTTCAAAGATTTTCTTTGCCTAAATAAGTACAGTGCTGGGTATGCTGTAGGACAGCCCCCAGCAATCCCCCCTCTAGTTTTCACGCCGGTGTATATCTCTTCCCCTTTGGTGTGGGCTGGATTTACAGATTTGCTTCTAGGGGAAAAAACACTGCAGAAGTTGTGGGATGCCACTTCTAAAACTAGGTTATAAAAAAAAAAGACTGCAGCTTCCATCTTGGGTGCTGTCGCTCCCTCTCTTGGATCGCTCATCCTGGGGGAAGTCCCCGCGATGCTGAGGGGGCATCCCTGTGGGGTGCTCCTATGAGAGACGAGTGCCTGCCAACGACCACCTGAGTTGAGCTTGGAAGCAGACTGTCTCTCCCCAAGTTGAGACCACAGCCCCAACTAACAGCCTGAGTACAACCTCCTGAGGACCTGAGCCAAAGGCATCTAGTTAAGCTGTGCCCAGATTCTCGACCTGCGGAAACAAATAGTAAATGTTTTAAGTCATTAAGTTGTAGGGTGATTTGTTCCATAGCAATCGATAACTAATGCAACAAGCAGATACGTTTTTGTGTGTTTTCCATAATTTTATATGGATAGTGCCATACTATACATCCAGTTTTACACCTTGGTTTTTTTTTTTTTTTTTTTACTTGTGAGATCATTCAATATGAATACATAAAGAGCTTCTTTAACTTTTTTCTAAACTAGTTGCGTAGCTTTCTGTTGATTATCGATGCCCTAGTCCTTTCCCACCTTCCCATGAACCTGCTCCTCCAAATGTGCATTCTCCCTATATTCTCATAGGAGAAATTATAAACAAGTTGGAGATGGTAGCAAGCCCTTATCATCCTCATTAAAGTCATAGATAGTACAAGCACAGTTTAGCAGGCCAGGCAGATTCATAAGCCTATCGTGAGAAGTGCTATCATAAAGGATGTACAGGGAATGCAATGGATGGAGAATGACTGATTCTTTTTGTGGGAGGTGAGAAAGGCGAATGAAAAAGCAGATCCCCAGCAATTTGATTACAGAGAGAATCTTCCCTCTGGTCTCTTAGGGAGTAAGTGATGGGGGAGCAGGTCATCGTGGCCCGTTGGCCATCGTGGGAGCAGGGAGCAACCCTCTGCGCTCAGGCACGTCTCTTCCCGATTCAGATGTGTGCAGTAGTTCTTAATTTGCACAGAGAGCCCAGACTAATAAATCCACTACTCAATTGCAATCCCCACAGCGTATTTATAGGCAGCATCTGACTTTTATCAGCTAGTTTGTTCTTTCATATGAGAGTTTTATGAGGGTCTCCTGAGCTGGCTTATAACGTGATGAAACGTCTGCAAAACTTAACCATAAATCCCCGGCACCTGCCAAGCAGAAGATGCTGTTTTCCAGGCACATTTTGTCCAGCTGGCGGCTCTGTCCCCTTGCCCAGTTTGCATTTTTTGCACTTGTCTCTTTAAACTTGGATTTGTTTTTCAGCTCTCTGTGGCCTCTTTAAAGGCAACTGAAAAATGAGGGGTAGGAAAAAGGAACTAGAAAGTTATGTCTGTGCTAAAAATTACCCCTGGCTTATGTTGCTCTGAAAGCTGGTTTTGATCCCTCTGGTGGAAGGGAGACATTAGGCTTCCCAGCCACATGAACCCCACGGTGGGGGACTGGAGAGCAGTGCCAGCCGAGCGTGTTATTAATACTTTGATTCTTTTCTGGATCATCACCCTTTGTACTCGCCAAAGGTCCCTATCCTTGGTTGTCAGTTCTGTAAATTAAAGAAACAGCTCCAAAGGCCTTTTTCTCAGACGGGCTCCAAGCATTTCCCAGCATTTCGAACTCCCCCAAGATGGAGATGAAATTTAAATGCCACCCCTCCTCCTGGACTCTCTGAGGATGCTGGTTGGCTGGGATGGACTGGTTTCTTGGGAAAGCTACAAATGCCTCAGTAGATGTGCTGTCCATCTATGAAAAGCTGAGTGCATAGTATTCACCTATGTGTTTACAAGTTCTCTTTGTTTTGGTCAGGAGACCACAAGGCCAGAAGAAGACCCTTGTGGCTGCCCTTCATGTGGCCTCATCATTTGCTCATTTTCCGTAGACGCCCCTTCAGGATAGGTCTATGGGCATGTGACCTGTGCTTACAAGGGTCCCCCAGCTTGGCTTAATGCTCTGCTGTCACCCTCTTGAAACTCTTAATGATTTTTGAAGAAGAGGCCAGATTTTCATTTTGCACTTACCTATGCAAATTATGTCACTGTTCCAGCCCTGCTTCCCTCTAATCCTATGCAAGTAGCTGCCCCAGAGCTGTGGACAGACCCTCTCTCCTCCCAAGTCCAAGTCCAAACCCAAACCTGCACAGAGCAGGTTCCTTGCCTGTTAATGAGGAATCTGGCCTTGCCCCACTCCCAAAACCTGTTACCCAGTCTTCTGGTTACAGCCCTTCCCTATTACACAGTATCTCTAACCACCCTAAAGAGGTGCCTCCCACTCCCAATCCATTAAGTGTGGCCTCTTATCACCTTGCTGAAAAGACTTCTAGTTAAACCTGCGCCACCAGGAGGAAGCTACCTGCTCCTATGGAGGGGCTAAGGCCTAGGAACTGAGCCTGGTGATAGAAGTGACATAGGGCAGGAGCGGACTCCCACTCCAATGACAAAAAGCCCCAGGCCAAGCTGGGCAGAAGACACCCCCTCCCTTCTCCAACTCCACCCGGCTCGGGTTCCCAGAGCCACCCGGCATTGCCACACCAGCGGAAGCGCGGTTGCTATCCCAGCCAAACCCTAGGACTGTGGTGACAGCCCCAACTGGGCCCAGCCACCACATCAAGGACACGGCTCCACCCTCCTCTCTGCACCCCCTCCCACCTCAGGCTTCCCTGCCTCTCTCTTTCCCAGAGAACTAAGGGTGTAGCCTCTGCTTGAGGCTGGGGTCAGCCATGGGCCTTTGTGGCTGCTGCTGTGTGGTGGAGAGGGTTCTGGACAGGGAGCTAGGACATCTACCACTCACTCCTATGGGACCTGAGCAGGTGACTTGACCTCTCTGGACCATGTCTTCATCAAAAAGGCAAAAACAAAGTGGGACGGTAGACAAAAGTTTCAATTTCATAGGGCCACTGCCAAAGTTAAATGGGCTAATACACACACGTGAAAGAACCTTAAATCATGTACAAATTTAAGTAATTTCCCTCTGAGAAGCAGCAGGGTATAATGGAAAGAAGAAGGATTTGGGAGCCACTAAGAATAATACTATAATTACTATTTATCAAGCCATTTCTCTGTTTCATGCTTATGTCTAGTGCTTTTATATCCATTACAACAACCCTGTGTGGCAGATACTATTTTCAGGGTTTTACAGATAAGGACACTAATTTAGGAAGGTCAGTTGACTTCTCTAAGGTCATGTAGCTGCTCTGAGATTCTAGATGTTGGTGAACTCTAGCGCTCTAATCTACTACACAGTTGTCTGAGACCGAGCTGGCTAGGTGTGCTTAGTCAAGTCATCCAAACCCCTGTGTGCCTCAGTTTTCTCCCTCTTGCAGTGGAGACCAGGACAATATGGTGACCTGTCTCATTTCAATCTCTATCCACTGAAATCACCATCATTCTCCCTGAGTCGCCGAAGCACCAGAACTCCACACGATTGCACAGGAGAACGTGCAGCCGTGCAGCAAACCCCGCAGATGTCTGTGAGCATAACCAGCACCACCTGTGCAGGCTCCAGGTCCCATCGCTTTGGTCCAAGGCCCAGGATCTGGGGAGGGCGCTTCTCTCTCATGAAGGACTTCAGCCTAAGAGCTTCCTCCACCATGCATTCCTAGGCCTGGCAGCCTGGCCCAGCACAAAACAGGCAAGAGGTGGAGTTGCCATCAGTTATACCCTGTGTAACTCCTACTAAGTGAGGAATGAACAGTCTCTCTCCATCATGAGGATTTACGAATTTAGACCAGTGGTTCTTATTCTCGGCTAAAATTAGAGTCACTTGGGGAGCTTTATACAGCACTAATGCTTGTGTCCACCCCAAGATTCTGATTTAATTGGCCGGCATGCAGGAATTTTAAAAGTACATTCCCCCACCCCCCACAGTGACTTTAATATGCAGCAAAGGCTGAGAACAACTGCTTTTATACACTTGGTTTAAGAATCTTTCCTTGAGTTTCTTCTGTGTGTCAGGTGCTATGTTGGGCTCCGAGGTGAACAGATGGTCTGGATCTCTACCTACTTGGGGCTTGCATTCTAGTGGGGAGAGACAAAATAAGCAAGAAGATGGATAATTTCAGATGGTAATAAGTGCTACGAAGAACATGGAAGTAGTAATGGGATAGAGTGACTTGGGGACTGGATAAGGGGCATAGAGGGCGTTTTGAGGAGGTGAAATTTGCACTGAGACATAACCGAAGCGAGAGACATGTATCTTCTGGTACAGCAGTTCTCAGAGTGTGGTCTGGGGACTTCCAGACCCTTTCAGCGGGTCTGCCCCGTGAAGTGACATCATTGTTCTGACAGCTAACAGGCCATGTACTTGTGTATTCTAGTGTTTTAAAACATTCTCAGATTTAATTTCTATTTTGGCAAATGCTGATAGGTATGACCCACCTGAACAGAAGCAGAAATTCTTTGGCGTCCTCAATTTTTAAGAGAGAAATGGAGTCATGGGACCAAAGAGTTTGAAAACTGCTGATCTGGTGGAGAGCCTTCCAGAGGATCCTGACGTGGGAACCAGCTTGGTGTGTTCAGAAAACAGCAGGAAGGGTGAGGGGACTAGAGTGAAGAGGGGAGGGGGCCGGTGGCGGCTCAGGTCGGGGAGGGCAGAGACCGGGCATGCACGCACGCATGCGTCTGGAGGGAGGACTGCTTCAGGCAGAGGAGGCCTGGGAGGCTGTCCAGGTGTGAGCTAAAAGACCAAACCGGGGTGATGGCAGTGGAGATGGAAGGAACTTTGCTGGGGACTCAACCTGTATAACATGGCCCAAGCCGATGTCAGAGAGGGTAAGACAGTGAGTTTGAAGGGAGGATTGGAAAAGGAGGCGGTGTCATCTGGATGGCGGGTAGGAGGCAGTGTGGTTTGCTGAGGGGGCATCAGGCAGGTGGAGGCTTAAAGATAGAGGGGAAGGTTTAGGCAGCCACTAAGGACGTTGGATGAGGAAGTTCCAGGCTCAGTGGCAAGCCAGGGCTTGGGACTTCTCTGTCCCCACACCCAGAATGGAACTGGAGAACTCAGAACACACCAAATAAACTGGTTCTAGGCAGCAATTTCCCCTCAAAGAGCTCCTCATACCTTCCCTAAATGTTTCCCAAATATCTCCTTCATATAAGCAGGAAATGGATGGAAGAAAGTTGGGAATTAACATTCCGGTGTATGTGTCAAAATAGAAGAGAAGGTCTTGCAAGACTTCCGAAGGCAGAAGGATCACCATGTGGGGGTTCTGTTCCCTGAGTCTGGCCCACTGGACAGCCTGGGGGAGCCCCCTCCTCCTGCCCCCAGGGCTCTCTCCCTCCCTTCGGCCACCCAGGCTCCCCAACCTGACTCCTCCCTCTTTTCTGCTTCCTCATTCCACTCTGCCCCTCCCTCCAGCATACCAGTCCCCAATACTACGGCAATGTCCGCACTTCTCACTAATCCGTCCTTTCCCACTGCCAGGACAATTGCGGAACTCTGTTCCCTCATTTCTCTCCTTCTAGTCCATTCTGTGCCAAGAGGATCGATCTAAAATATAAATCTGACTGTGTTGTCTTCTTACTCCTGGTCTTTCAAAGATTCCCGGCATGTCTAAGTAGAGACCCAAACTCTTTACCTTCTCTTCTTATCTACCTGGGGAGAGTTCTGTTCCCCTTTCATGACTCAGTTGAAAGATCACTTCCTCTGTGAAGTTGGCCTTGACCATTCAGACTGAGGCACCTTCCTCATCTGAGCCCTGTAGTACCATGTACTTCAGTAGGACAGCCCATCCTACTTTGTGGTAACTGGCTATTAATACATCCATTTCCTTTCCCTAAATTGTGAGCTCCTGTAGGCCAGAGGCCAGGTCTGATCTTCTGTTATGGCCCAGCAAGAAACAGTTTAGAGCTTCGTAGGTGCTGAAATGAATGAATGAATCAGTCAGTATTCTCATGCGTCTTGTGTCATCAATGTGGGAACCAGTGCTATAGCCATCTTTACAAAAGAAATGTTATCCGGTTTTACACAACCTGAAAATGCACAAAGGTTTGAAAACCCAAGGAGGAGGCCTTTGCAGAGCGAATGGAAAAGGACTCCAGCCTCCGGAGTGTGCCTAGGGGACTTCTGGCACCTTGCACGGAGGTGCTCCTGCAGAAGCCCTCCAGGAAGCATTAGCCAGGACCCCTGGGAGTCCCACCCTGACAGCGGGGCCTCTGAACAACCCAGCCCCAAGAGGCACTGATGGCCAGGAGGCCCAAGAGAGGTAGCAATCACTCCTCAGCTCAGGCTGGCACAAGTCTGCCCCGCCTGGAGGCAGGGGGCTGCATGGAATGAATCCTGCTCCAGGAGGCCCTGGCTCCCCACGCCTGCGTGACAGCCCAGACAGTTAAAATGGCTGTGCATAGTCACATCTGCAGGTAATTTCTGCATCCATCTGCATTGAAACGGATCTCATTCAATTAATTAGAACAACACCCTTTGTCCCAGCGCCATCTCTTGGGCGGGAGGGGCCCCAGGTCCCCTGGAGAGCACGTTGTTCAGGCTCTGTGATGGAACCCACTGTCTCCCAGTGGGCTCTAATTGCATTAGGAGTGACCATGAGGTCAGCGGGCATGCTCATTACGGTGGCCTGGCCTCCAGCCATCTGGGTGCGTGCGCAAGGGGCTCCCAGGCCGTGCTGCCTGACATTTGCAATCATTTAATGGGAATAAGTTCCATCTTTGAGCTCTGCTCAGCCTTTCATACAGCAGCCAAACTGTCCACCCTGGACAGGACATAAATCCTGCTGGCGAGTCACCAGGCCAGCTCTCCTCCTGGAGCTGCTTCCTTCCCAGAGCTTGCCAGGAACAGCTGTTTGCACCCCAGTTCGGGAAAGGCCCCAGGGAACTGATGGGGTACAAGGGAGAGAGAGCACTATACTGGGAGCCAAATTCCAGAGGAGCAGCGTCCAGCAGCTGGGTAAGTTACTTAGCTCTCTGAGCTTTGGTTTTCTCATTTGTAAAAGGGGATAATACCTGCTTTTCTTAATTATTCTAAGAATGAAAGTTCTTGACTATGCCTGACACCCTGCAGATAACGTAAAATGCTTCTTTTCATTATGTACTAGCTTTATGACCTTGCGTGAGACACATAACTTCTCTGTGCTTCGTTTTCCTCATCTGTGAAATGAGACCATGGTAGAGTCCGTCTCATAAGGCAGTTGTGAGGACTAAACGCGATAACTTGTGTAAAGTGATTAGAAGTGCCTGCGACGTAGTAAGCATTCGGTGCACATTAGCCATCACTGTTTATTTCTTTGAGGAGCATAGTTACAGGAAAAAGGGCTGGTAAATAACACTACTTGGGATGCTTTGGAGGTTGATCTTTTCCTCAGTGGGATTCTAAGCTGAGATATGTTGCAGTTTTGAAGGAGAAGAGCCAGGGGGAGGGCTGAGTTCCCAACTGACCAAATGTCTTGTTCATTTAACAAATGTTTATTGAGGTCCTACTGTATAGTATGTTTAGCCAAGTGCTGGGCTAAACATAGGGAGTTGATAGGGACATCCACCCAGGTTATGGTCATTCGTGTGATCTGGTGATTTTATTTTTCTCCTCACTGGGCTATCCAGTTTTTGAAAATCACCAGTGAAAGGGAGAAGGCTCCTTACCACCCAGCCCAGCTGCTGGGTGTATCTCAATGGGACACAAGTCCTGGGTGACCTCTTTCTAGGATCTTCTGTTTTCTGCTTTCCCTCTTATTCTAGTCTTAGCTGAGCCAACATCTTCCTCCAGGAAGCCCTTCCCAACTCCCCCCTAGACTGGGTCAGGTGTCCTGTCCTTAGCTCCTGATTCTTTGTCTACCACTGATGTAGAATGGGCAGGCACTATGACTCTTATTTTCTGCTCTTCTCCAGAACCTAGTAGCTGCCTAGCATGGAATAGATGCTCGACTAATATTTGTCAAACAAAGGGGTGAAGCACAGACTGTGGGCCTGTGGCCAGGTGTAGGACTGGGGCCCCTAAGAGTAACTGACTTCCCCCTTGGACAGCCCATCAGGCCTCCATCCAAATCCAGCCCTCATGGAATGTCTCCAGGGCCAATGATTTCACCATCTTCTTCTGGCTCCTATTCCTGTTCTTAAGCTCATGTTGGTCAGGAAGTTCTTCCCAATGTCTGCCTAAATCTCCAGGAATAACTTAAGCCTGTTGTCCCAGAGCCAGACAGCATGGAGGCAGATGGGTGTTCTCTCTGAATGCCTCTCCTTGCTTCCCCAAGGAAAAGCCTGCACAAGGGACCAGAAGAGCAAAGCGAGTGTGGGTAGAGGGCAGGTTTGAAGTGCAACTGACAAATGTCAAGCACATGTTCCCGAGGAAATAGAACATAGATGTGGTGAGTGGGGCTTTGCGAAGTGGACCTGTGTCTGCCCAGAATCTCAAGAGCTTTACTGGTGGAAGGGCATTGACACCGAAGAGGGGCGAGCTCGCAAGCCATGGGCAGTGAGACCTCCCCGGCGGCGGTGGGAACCAGTCCTGCAATGCCTACCAGGTGGTGGTGGAGGAAGCGGAGTCAGTGTGGGACTTTCCAGAACCTCATCCTTCCCGGGCTGGGCTGGCGCTGAAAGGAGAAACAGCCTGGCCTGGATAGAGAACCCCGGAACCTGGGCCAGGACTACTCGCCACTAGGCAATAAGTGGGGGGCGGGGGGAGCTGGCAGGAGCCCTCTGCGGGAAGGAAGGGCCCCATCTCCAGTCCAGGGCAGCTGAAAGGCCCCAGCCCGACTGCAGATAAGCCACAGCCATGCTCTCCACCCCCACTCGTGTTCACTGTTGCCTCTGCTGCGCAGGCCTTGTGCCCTGAAAGATGAACCGACTTCACTAGGCCCCAGGAAGCACCAACCCACTCCCTCCTTCCCGTGTCCTTACTCCCTAAGAAGCTGTTTTTAGTCTCTCTCTGGTTTCCTGAAGTCATGCTGTTTATTCTATCAGAGGGTAGTGGGACCAGGTAAGGAGGCAGGTGACTCACAGTCAAGTTCCAGCTTTGTGTGACTGGGCAAGTCTCTTTTCTCTGAGCTCCGAGTTATTTCACCTGCACAGAGTGGGCGAAGGCAAAGATTTTTAGATGCTTTTCATTTTTTTTTACAGTAGTGGACACTTTAGTATTTTGGAGAGAAATCTGAGGTGGAATGTCCATATGCTTTGGTTGCAGTGGGGGAGGCGGAGGCCAGGGGTCCTAACTGCTCAGCCTTGGGCACCTCCCCCAAATCTGTAGCAGAAAGCCATAGGACCACATGACCTTTAAGGGACTTGTTGCTCTCAAGTTCAATGGGACTCTTAAGTGGGTTAGGACTGGGAGATCCAAGGGCAGGGCTATTGGCTGGAAAGATGTCAAGTTCAATAGTAGGGATGGGGGAGGTGAAGCTCAGTGGTCTTTTCTCATAAAGATATTTCTCAAATAGAACTAGCTTCCTGGGAGGGTCTTGCTCCAGCTGAAGCAGCAGTATGAACCGCCTCCCTTCTGAAGCCTCACGTGGAGGGAGGCTGGTACCCAAGCTTTCCTCAGGAGGATGTTGGGGACACACGCCTGCATTTTGGGTAGGGATGGCAGGAAGCAGGTGTGGAGGAAAAGTCAGAGTGTGAATGCCCCTGCCTAGAAGTAATTTGAGTCTTCAGGCCCAGCCTTGCCCTCTCCAGGGAGAGCTGACTTTGAGAGCACCAGCCCAGACCCTGCCTCCAGCCTCTGCTCCGGAAACCCCCTCATTCCACGGTGTCTGCTTTAATCCCCGTTAACCTCCCGCCTCCGTGGCCTTACACTGAGCCTGCCCCAGATCCTCACAGGCCTCCTTTGGAAAATAAATAAATACTTTCTCCATTATCCCATTAGCAGCTTCACAGGTTTTTCTACTATTAGTTCCCAACTCCAGTGAAAGTGGAAACACGTGTCCTGAAGAGCCTCCACTTGCCCACCAGCCACCGTGGAGCTGGTGCTAAATTCCAGGGGATGGGGCAGAGGTGGGCTGGGGTGGGGTGGGGTAGGCTGTGCCCATCCACCTGCAGCTGCCTGATGGGGAAACAAGGGGTTCAGAACCCTTGAATTCAACCGACTCTAGCAAATACCAGGGGCCTCCACCCACTGGATGAGGAGCTGGGAGACGCAACTTCTGCACACTGATCCTTACAGGCTGTGTGGCTTCAGGTGAGGCTCTTTACCTCTCTGAGCCTCAGGTTCTTTTTAAAAATGGAGATTTTATTTCCTGTCCTGAAGGACTGGAGGATCAAAATAATCTGAGAGAACAAGGAAGGGTCTTAAAAGGCAGAAGTGCTTAGCTAGGGTGGGTGAGGTACTTGGGATAGATTTTCTGGTCTTTGCTCTTGCAGACTTAGAAGAGGCGAAAGCCAGGCCTCCCCTCACCACTCTGTCCTACAACATGGGAGAGGGGGCTTTGGAAGCTCTGGGGTTGTCCTGCCTGCCTTCACTCCATTTCCCATGGCCACAGCTCTCTGAGAAGGTTCTGGGAAGCCAGAGAATCGGCTCCTCAAGGTGAGGTAGGGAGCTGCCCAGCTGCTTCATCTAACACCCCACAAAAGCCTAGAGCAGGCCCTGGCACAGACAGGATCAGGTGTGTTTGTCTCTCCATTCCATCTCTTGGCCCCTTCTCCCTTCCTTTGCCCGTGGCAAAGGGAAAGGCAAGGCCAGCCCTTCAGCCCAGGTGTGCTGGAATGTGAGCTGTTTCTGGCTGCCCATTGGGCACCAGCTGCTCTATTAGTCTGGGCAGAGCCTGTCGGCAGCCAAGATCTGTCAGCAATGCCTGTGAGGTCACTGCTCTGCCTTCCTGCTTCTGATGAAGTAGGACTGAGCCCCAGCTCAGGCCATCTCTGAAACCCTCTGTCCCTTGGCTCCCACCCTTGGGCCTCTCCCAGTACCTCCCAGCACCCAGCCATACTTCACTTCTTCTCTTGACTTTGAGCTTTTTGAGACAGAAAAGGTGTTTTGTTATCCCTGGATGAGCAGTGTTGCCTGGGCCGTTGAGTCAGCCACTCTCTAAGCAGTGTGCTCAATGCCAAATTCGAATTGTGGCTCTCTCCTTGATCGGCTGTACAACCTTGAGTGGCTGTGCAGAGAGACACAATCTCTCTGTACCTCTAATTTTCTCATCGTTAAAGTGCAGATAACACATCGTGTTGTGGTGAGGGTCTAATGAGATAATGCATTAACACAGTGCTTGGCACTTTGCAGGCCCTCTGAGGAATAAGCTGTTACTACTCTCCCTCTCTCCCTGGAACTCAGCACCAGACCTGGTAGAGTGTAGCAGATGAGTGGGTGAATGCATGCTTAGTCCCAGGCCCCCGGCCCCAGCTCCCCAGCCCCTCCTTTCAGTGCCTCGCCAGGTGAGAGATGCTGTCAGCTCTGCCAGAGTGTGGTTTCTCGACATGGGCAAAGCTGTCCAGACACCTGGGCACAGCAGGATGACTATGCCTGGGCAGCCTCAGGGCCCCCAGCCTCCCTGGGCAGACAGGATCCTGGAGCACATTCTGGGTGGGGAGCCGGATGTTCCCACCTGCTCCATTGGACTTGGGCTCGATGTTCTGTCTGATGAGGTGGCCACACATTACTAACCTGGCTGTGGGTCCATGTCTATTGTGTGGCAGCACCTGGCCTTCCTTTCCCTTTGCCTGCAAAGTCCCTTCTCACCTGTCAACCAGCTGCTCTCAGCCCTGTGGTTCCCCCAAAAAGTCTCATAAAGAGATTGGACCAGGGTATTCTCCCACCTCAGACCTGCTAAGCCTCTCTCCAAGTCACCCTCAGAAAGTGAGGTGGGACTAGGGAATGGCTGAGAGACACCTTAATCTGCTCTCTCTGTCTTGGCTAATGCTGGTCCTCCAGGGCGCTGGAGTGCGAAAGAAGGTGGGGGATTGGCCGGAGCCTTCTCTCTCCCTCTGGAGACCCTGGGCTCTCTCTCAGGCCAGGGTCTGGGAGCGGTTGGGGAGGGTTTATGGCCAGCTAAGCACTTGGACATCAGGTTCCTTGCAGGCCAAGATGGGGTGGGTAAGCCCAGCCCGCTCTTGCCAGACATCGGCAGGGGGCTGGGCACAGCCTCATGGGGAACTGGCTTGAACAGGCAGGAGGCAGGGGGCTGGATGGCCTGACCTCCTGTGAGCCCAGAGACTGCAATTCCTGAGTGCTTCTCTCCTCTGAGCAGCTCCCCTGGGAAAGCTTGGCAGGTCTGGGTCAAGGGGAGGGAGTCTGGTGTGGACCATATTCAGGGGCGGATTAGCTGGGGGAACTTCTCCCACCAGCAGGGAGGGGAGAGATAAAGCCTGTGAGCTGGAGAAGGGGGGCCCAGCATGGAGACATTCCCTCCCCTGACCCCAGGCCCGTGCAGAGCCGAGTCTGTAGTGGGGGAGGGGGCCGCCCCCTTTCCCAGGGTACTGGCCAGCAGTGGAGCCCAGCACTTTCTCAGGCCCTTTATTAAATTTCTCAGGAGCAAGAGGGGAGGTTATCCCTCCCCCTCTTCCCTGGGCTCCCCTCCTTTTGTCTCCCTCTCCAGGAGGGTTGGAAAGGAGCTTTTCTCATTATTGTGGTTATTAAAAAATAAATGAGCCAGAGACAGAGAGACACACACAGAGACAGAGACAGAGAGGCTGAGAGACAGAGGCGAGCAAAGAGAGACAAAGAAAGACCAGTGGATAGAAGAGGGAGCTGGGAAGACAGAGACAGAAGGTGGACAGAGCCACTAGGAGGCACAGAGAAAAATCGATGGAGGAGAGAGTCTAGGGAGAAAGGAGGCTCTGGAGCTTTCAGCCTCATTGGACCATAGTAGTGTGGCCTTGGGCAAGCTACTTCATCAACTTGAGCCTCAGTTTCCTTATCTGCAAAATGGAAGTACTAATTCTTACTTCATAGTATCACTGTGAAGCGTAGAAATAACGTCTGTACCATACTGAGCGCCGAGTCTGAAGCTCGATGGGTGTTCACGACACGGCGTTATATGCAGCAAATGTTGTGTGTGTGTGTGTACAGGGGTGGGAGACAGCGGCAGCCAGAACTCAGTGGTGCATGAGACCCCCCCCCCCCGGCTTCCTGGGGAGTGGCTGTCTCTGGGGTCCAGCCCCCCTCCCTGTTCCTCACATCACTCTGTGAGCCCATTTTTGGCTACTGAGTAGTAAACAAAACTTTTAGTGTTTGTTTGTTTGTTTGTTTTCTCTCTCAAATGAAAAAGACTCGAGCAATGGGCTTTGGAAGCAAACAAACCTGGTGTAGAATTCCAGAAATTTACTATAAAACATTTTTTAAGGGTAAAAGAACTAATAAAGTTTAACTCCTAGGTTGTTTTTAAAAATCGGCTTCTCGAGGTATAAAATTCACTGGTACAACCACCCGCTTTCAGCGTACAATTCGATGATCTTCGGTAAATGTACAGAGTTGTGCGACCACATTACAGTCCGATTTTAGAAGCTTTCCATCACCCCCACAATACCCCTCCCGCCTCGCTGCAGTCACTCCCCATTCCTACCCTCAACCCCAGGAAACTGCCAATCTGTCTTATGTCTACGAATCTGCCTTTTTCCGGACATTTCCTTTGAGTGGAATCGTATAACGTGTAGTCTTCGGTGTCTGGCTTCTTTCACTTAGCATAATATTTTCGAGGTTCTTCCATGTCACAGCGTGTATTAGTACTTCGTTTCTCTTCGTTGCTGAGTAGTATCCCATTGATGAATGCATCGCATGTAGCCTATTTGTTCACCAGTTGATGGACATTTGGGTATTCACAGGGTATTTTAAGGGTTAAATAAGATACTCTATGTAAAGTGATTAGATCAGCGGATATCAGATAATTTTAAATGGAGGAAGGAAAGAGAGAAAATTTTTTGCAGGCTTGCCTAGTGCCAGGCGCAGCTGGGGGCCCTTTATAGCAATTTATTTCTCGTATCATCACTCTGGGGTGGGCAGGACTATTATTCTCTCTACTTTATGGAAGAGGAAACCACCACTTGGAGAGGGGCCTGGTTGGTTTATCGTCGGTCACTCCCAGTAAGGGTGGAGCTGGTACTGAGCCTGGGGAGTGGGCCCAGCCCTGCAGCCTCTCCTCCTCTCTCCTCCTCTCGCCAGGGCAGAGGGGCCAAGACCTGCGCACTGCCCAGCGGACTGGCTGGAATTCACGAAGGCTTGTGCTCCCAGCGCCCAGGGAACGCCTCCACCCCAGGAACGGCTGCCCTATGAGCTAAAAAGTTCCCCCTTCTCTATCTCCCCGTGGAGACTCCAGCTGCGGTGTCTCCACGCGCCCGTGTCAGGCACTGCTTCACCGGTGTCGCGTCCATGACCCACTTTCATCTTCGGGCAAGCCCTGAGCGCGGGGGCTATTGGCTGGAGAGCTCAGAGAGGTTCGGAAACTTGTCAGAGATCAGTAGTTTGTGTGCAAGTGGCGGAGCCTAAATGCCAGTGTCTGCAGCTGTTCTATTCCAAAGGCCACTCTGCCGTACTCTCCCTCCACTCCCCTGCCTTGAAGAGGCTGGAGCTCCACATCTGGCTCCCAAATGACCACCCTCCCCCCCCCCCCCCACTGCACACACCAGGAGGGAAGGCCAAAGCCCCAGGGACACTGCTGCAGGGGAAGGGGGGCGGGGGGGGGGGTGCAGAGAGACTGGCTGGCCTTCTTCCCTCAGGAAGGCTGCTCGGAGGCCCTCCCTAGGGTGGCAGGGTGCTGAGCTGCCCTCTCCTCTCCTCCCAGCTGCCTCTGGGAGACAGTGTGCTTCACATTAGGCTGGCGTTGGGTTTTGTCAAACCGCACGTCTAATTGTAAAGGTTTGGGGGTGCGAGTAACTGTGCATCTCGTGTGAGGGGGAAAGCAGTCAGGCCTCTCCCACTGCCCAGGTGACTCCCAGCACACTAGAGACAGTTGTGCCCTTATCCTTGCGAGTGCCAGCTCAGAGGGGCACGGAATAGGCCTCCCCAGAGGAGCCCTTAGACAGGGGGTCCAGTGGGAGCTGAGACCAGGCCGTACTGCCTTCATCTGCACTGGTAAGTCCATTCAGAGATGGAAGAAGCACCCAGCCCTGGGCTCCTCTAGTTACCTCTTCTCTGACCGGGGCTCCTCTGACCAGTCTTCCAGGACTGGGCTCCCTCCCTCAGCCTTTCCCCACACACAGGGTAAGGGCAGCACGGGGCTGCAGGGCTGGGGCGGGGCATGCTGCAGTGTTAGGTTCCCAGTGGAGAAGCTGTGTAATGAGCGTGTAACTGAGTTAGGCCCACGGGAGCCTCGGAAGGCTCCGGTTTCCTGTCTGGGTGACTGCGAGGGGCTGGGATGCGGCCTTCTCAAAAGTCCCAAAATCCTCTGAGAGGCAGAACCAGGCCTGGGGCAAGGCAGGGGCTGCCCAGGACAGAGCACGGTGTGAATGTCAAGCTGCCCAAGCTCCCTGTCACTTCCCACACAAACACGCCCTGTTCCAGCCACCTAGGCACACAGAGACCCTTGGGAACCTCGTTGCCGGTCACTGACATGCATATGCTCTCACGGGTGCACTCTCCCCAGACACGCAGATATCTGTACTTACAGTCACACACAGACTCTGCCATGTACTAACACACATGGTCATGCACAGAGACAGCCACCCAATGTAGGCACTTAGAGTCACGTACACACTCAAACACACTTCTGGGGGCACACACACTCACAGACGCACACCCTGAGGCCTGTTGCAGACATACACAAGTGTGTCCTCATTCTCGTTCAGGGCAGGGTGACATGTAAGGAACCCTAGGGTTCCCGTGCTGAGGGGACCTTGAAAGGGACACCTCATCTAGTCCCTGCCTGGTGGGCCCTCCCCAGCTCTTCGCAACTGCTGCCCTATCACCCAGGGAGAGAGACCCAGCTCTTGGTCCTGGCTCCAAGGTCAAGGAGTTCTCGTGACATCTGATTTTAGTCAGATGGACCTTGTTGATCTGGTCCTTTGAGAACCTCCAGTGACTCAAAACCTCAGATGCTGGAGCCCGAGGCAGTCATAGGGAAAGGGGTGCTGGGGAAGGGTGAGCTGGTAGGAAGATTCACAGGGGGCCCCTGCCAAAGAGAACCATTGACTTCGATTAGGGAGGACACCTTGTCCTGTCCAAGATGAGAACATTTGGTTTGTTTCCTTAAACAAAAAGAGGAGGAAAAAGAGGCCCAGGCCTCTGTCCCCGCGATGCCCTCAGCAGATGAAGAAAAAGGCAGGGGTGGGGACCAAGGCAGGGACAGGTCAGGAAAGCTGAGCAGGATGGCTGGTCCAGCCCCCCTAGTCTGGGCAGAGTGGTTTGGAGGGGAGAAGGGTATTCTGGGTTTGGGGGAAAGGGAGAGGGAAAGGAGAAGGGTCATGTGAAGAAGGAGAGGCCCCGCCCTGTGCACGGCCAGAAGGACCAGAGGGAGCACCTAGAGAAGCAGCTAGAACAAGACTGGCTTCCACTGGGCCTGAGCCCCAGGTCACCCGGGCTCCATTACTTTCCTCCCCTTATTCATTTCTAGCTTAGAGCCTTTCTCCAGGCTCCCATGGCTCTTGGACTACAACTAGTCTCTATTGTAACCAATTATCTGCCCCTATCACTAGGTGACCCTATTTTATGTCACTCATCCATTCATTACTAGCTGCATAATGTGGGGCCGTTAATTATCTTCTTTAAAAGATGGATAATAATAGTAACTTCCTTAAGAACTGTAAGATCAAATGATTTCTCACATGTGAAACTCACAAAGTGCGTGCCATGTAAATGTTGCCTTTAAAAATGTTAAAGCAACCTTCTGAGATGAGGGCTGACGTACTCCCATTTCACAGAGAGAGACACTGAGGCGCGGCAGCTTGCACAGGTGACCAAGGTCACACAGCTAGGCCAGTGGTAGAGTCAGGATCCTCTACCTTTTCTTTCATCTGGCTTTGGAGGATTGGAGGAATGTTTCTTTGCTGCTACCGTGTAGGTCTGAACAAAGACCCAGGTATGAACTGGCAGGCTGGGGACAGGCCCCCGAGGCCCTCTCCTTTGAGATACAGCCCCTGAGGTGTCTGAGATCCAAATCTCTGGAGCCCAGATTTCTGGGAGACCCTGTCCATCCTGAGCCTGCGGTCTGACGTCCTCCCGTGCCCACCTTCCTGGTGGCTGAACTGGAGACCCTGGCTCGCCAGGCCCACCTCCGCTCATCTCTCCCTCCTTGGAATCCCCGGGCGCTGCATCTGGCTTCTGTCACAGCGAGAACTCTGGGCCTCCATTCCCTGGGCAGTTCTCAGGAGCACATGTTTGCAGCTATGGCAGATGTGGCCTGGGATGAGGCCATGATGAGGGTTGGGGCTGAGGCCTGCCAGGACACCCGATGTCCGACACCCCTCTCCAGGCCCCTGCCTGCCACCTTCAGCCCAGCTGTAATTTTCTTACCAGACTCTTCAAACTGATACATCCGGGAACAGCAAGGACAGTATATCTCCCTTCAGAAAGCTGAAGAGTAGAAGGAGGCCTTGTATGTGATTGTGGAGGTGCTGGGGTCCAGCCCAAGGAGGGCAGAACAGGGGGCAAGGACACTGGTATCTAAGGGGTTGCCTGGCTTATCGTCCTCACCACCATGTCTGGCCAACTGTCAGTCTGTTTCCAAGTTAAAAATGCTTCTTCCTCAGGGTGCCAGGTCTCAGACCCCAGAATGAACACCAAGCCCACTACACAAATAGGAAAACCGAGGCCTGTGGATGCTAGGAGGGGTTAGGGGAGGTCTGTCTGGCCATCCTCCCACGGCAGTCTGTCCTTCCGGAGAGAGCGGAGGCCAGCCTGTCTGTCTTTCCACCCACCCACCCATCCTCGGGTCACACTTAACCCTCAATCTCTCGCAACGCTCCCTGGAGCCTGTCCCCAGCGACCCCCTTGCAGGGAATGTGATGAAAGGTCTATTTATTATACTTTAGCTCACACAGTTGTTTCAGATGTTTCCAATTCGTTAGCCCGCTCAGACATCTGTTCCTGGTTGAAGTCAGAGAAGAGAAAGAAAAAAGGACAACTCGGTGCATTTTGCACCCCCTCACTCAAATGCACATGGACTCGCAAGTTCCAGTCCCCCCTTCTCCCTCCCCCCACATTCACCCCCCCCAACAGACCCTCACAATCCACTCCGTTATCTTCGCCCACACTCAGATCACATTCGCTTTCACTCCACTGTCCACGGGCGCACACACTCCCGAACTTGCCTCGGTTTCCAGAGACGTGCTCAAACCCTAACATGAGCAGACCTCTCTTTGTTGCACTTCGGCTTTACTGCATTTCACAGATGTGTTTTTCACAAGCCCCTCCATCAGCAAAAGATTACAACTCGCTTTCTTGCGATACTTGCTCTGTCGTGGCGGTTAGGAGCCAACCTCCAGTATCTCCGAGGTATGTTTCTGCAATATCACTCCAGGTGACAAGTGCAATGCAGTGTGCATGCCCTCGTGTGTGCATCTCCTGCATCTGTCCCCTTGAGGGGACTCACATCCCCTTCCCCAGGTCCTCCGCTGTCACACCTCACAGGCTATAGGTGAGCCTTACGGCACCAGAGGGTGGCCTGTAGACTGGGTTCTCATCGAGACACTGACCCTCTGAGTCGTGTGACCTCATTCTAGTTCTCTGAGCCTCAGTTCCCTTGTTTATGGAATGGGGTCATCGCCTTCCTTACCTCATGGGGCTCTCGTGCTGGTTAAAATCTTGTGTGTAAGCACCTGGCCTTCTGCCTGGCAGCTGGTGCTCCTGGCCCAGCACCTGGTCATTGTAACTGTCACTATTTCCCCTTCCCCTATGCACACACACATACGTTTTGCTCCTGCACTAAATACATGGGCACAGGGTGGAGTTAAAAGATCTCTAGGGTCCCTGGGAACCTTGAGATTCTGTAATAATGATGCCCCCCCCCCAACAGATGTGCACAGTTGCACATGCATGTGTGCTTAGCAACCCAGTCCAACACACACACACGCTCATGCATGCGTGCATGTAAACAAAAGTACATGTACTCAGAAGCGAAACCTCCCACTTGCACACTCCTTAACACATGCACGCCACCACAGTGCACACGTACACTTTATAATCCCTTTCTCATATCCTTTGCACATTTACACCCAGCTCCATACCCCGGAATGCCCAGGGGAGGGACTGGGGATTAGCAGGGACGGGGTTAGGTTTGGATTCCTGGGACCAAGGCTGGATTTGCTGAGGTGGGGACTGAGGGAGAAAATCAACCTCTCGCAGCTTACTGCAGGGAGACCAGTCCCACTCATCTCTGGAGCCGGGGGGTGGGGAGGGTGAGGGGACAATAAGCACCTCTCCCGATGCCTGGCAGTGTCCACCCCAGACACCCCACCTTTGGAAGAACTCTCGAGTAGCTCTGAGTGAAAGAGAGGTTTGAGGTGGGGGTAGGCGAATCAGTAAGGTCAGGGTGATGACTTCTTCACCCAAATAGTCCATTGCTTGGCACCTTGTGTCCACCAACCTCAGCCCCCAGATCTGGGCCATGAATGTGGAAATCAGAGCCCTTCTCTCTCGGACATCCTGCCCAACTCTCCCACCCCCCACCCCCGCCCCGGTTCCTGCCAACCAAATGTGGCTTTCATTATGGTTCCATCAGACCAACCCCAGACCTCTCCTGTCTGGGGTGCTCCAAGTGGGCTTAGCTAGCCCCTCCGCCAGGCCTCTCGAGCCCCCAGTAGACTGCTGTGGGGCTGAGGAGCTCTGAGAAGCAGAGATCAAGGAGAAGGGTGTTCAATGTGCTATCACCCTGCACTGCCCCCCAGTGTCTATGCCTATGACAGTGTGTCTATGAGCCACAGCCCCTGCTCCCCTAACCCAGACCCCAAAGCAGGTGGGAGGAGAGATTTTCCTTGTAAGAGCTCCATGAGCCAGGGCAGGTGGGGCACCCTCTTGCCTAGCAGCTGTCTTGGTACATTTGTGTTTTGGAGGGCCTGAGTCAGAATCCCATTGCCAGGGCCGCCCAGTTCCCCAGCTCCCCTTCATTCTCTGCTTGAGCCCTGGGCTATTAAGCAAACTGGGGCCTCCTTCTTCTCTCCTCTGTTCTTAGAGTCAGGACAGACCTGAGTTCAGATGCTCTCAGTGTTGACTTGCTCTGTGATTTGGGGCAAAGTATTTAACCTCTCCAAGCTTTGGTTTGCTCCTCTGTAAAATAAGAGGATATGTACGCTTTATGGCGAGGACCCATGGAGACCGTGGCCAGTAAGAAGCTGACCCTGAGAAGTTGCTCAGCGAAAACATGTTGGCTCAATGCTGGAGTCAGGTGACCTGTCCCCACTCCAGGGCAGGCTGCACCCTTGGGAATTCTCTTCTTTGGCAAACACTTGCATTTGGGCCTTCACCCTGGCAGGAGGAAGGGTCCTTTCCTGGATGAGGAGGGCAGCATTTCTCCCAGGGAGCTGCCCTTGGCTCTCCCAGTTTTCCTGTCAAATCTCCTACATTCTAAAGACCACAGGCGCTTGGGGAAGGAAGGGTGCTGCTTGGTGGCAGGTGGTGCTGGTGGTACTTGGAGCTGTCCGCTGCCCTCTGGTAGGAATCTCTCCTGCCAACCATGAGGTTGGCAGTCAGAACATAAGTCTTCTTCCTTCCCCATCCCAAGGCCAAGGGTAGCACTTGCTACTGCTGTGCTTCTAACTACTGCACCCACCCGTTCCTACCTTTGAAGAAGACTTCCGTAGGTTTTCGGATTGGAGTTAAGAACTGTGGAAGGAGGAGAGGGGGTGAAGAGAGGGACTCTTGCCTTGCTCCTTACCCAGGAAATAATGTCAAGTGGGAGGAGAGGGTAAGAAGTAGACAATTTTTTTTTTATGGTGACATTGGTTAATGGAATCTAGTAAGTTTCAGGTGTACAATTCAACAGTTAGGCACACACACACACACACACGCGCACACACACACACTGCATTGTGTGTTCACCATCCATAGTTAGATTTCTTTCTGTCACTACATATTTGACCCCTTTTATCCCATCTACCTCGCCCCTTCCCCCTCCCCCACCACCCTCTGGTAACTACTAGTCCATTGTCCATTTCCCTGAGTCACTGTTTGTCCTGTTTGTTTGTTGTTTTTAGGTTTATATCACACATATAAGTGATATCATGTGGTTTTCAACTTGTTCTGTCTGGCTTATTTCGCTTAGCATGATTATCTTGAGGTCCATCCACGTTGTCGCAAATGGCAGTATTTCATCTCTTCTTATGGCTGAGTAATATTCCATTGTGCATATGTACCACAGCTTCTTCGTCTAATCATCAAGAAGTAGACATTTTTTGAGCACCTCCTGTGTGCCAGGCATTGCATCAGGACAATTTACATGTTAGTCTGTGTGTACCAGAATGTAACCCCATGAGAGATTTTTCTGTTTTGTTCACTGCTATAACCCCAGTGCCTAGCACAGTGCCTTGCACATGGCATGTACTCAATAAATATAAAGACTAAATGACCTGTACCTGTCATTCTCTCATAACTTTATGAGGCAGGAATAATTATTATCTCCGTGTTGCATTATTTTCACCTGGAGCTCAGAGAGGTTAAGTAAATAGCAGAGCTGAGCCTGTCTGGCTGTGAAGCCCTTGCTCTATCCACTTTACTCCTGAGCAGGCCCAGATGATCCACGGACACACATGTCACGAGAGACAGATTCAGTCTTATCAGAGGACTTCCTGCCTGATTCCTATACCTGTTCCACGTATAATGATTCTCTATCAAATCTGAGCCCGCTTAGGTCCTGAACTGCTCTGCAGCCCTGGGCTGAGCTGAACCGAGGGTTCACTCTGCAGGTTGGGGGAGGGGCTTTCCATCCAGCCTGCTCTGTGTAACTCTTGTCTGAGGCAGGCTGGCAGGAAGAGGGACTGGCACAGGTGCTCAAACTCAGGCACTAGGCCACCTCTCCATCTCAGTCTCCAGAGGACCGCGGCCACGCCCCTTCTCCTCTGCTGTCCATGTGCCTGTCTCTAACTTGCCTCCTTGCCTGCATGCTGTCCCCCTCTGGTCTGCCCTCCACATTGCAGAGGATTGTCTGTCTGTCATAGAAACCTAACTATGTAACACCTCTATTTTTTTTTTTTTAAAAAAAGGAGTTTCTAATTGCCCTCAGGAAAAGAGAATATTCTTCCACCGGCCTTGCTTATCCAGCTCCATCTCTCATTGCGCCGACCTCACAGTATACAGCCTGCCATCTCCTACTTCCTCTGGGTCCCTGACGATGACTTACCTTTATCCTCCAGGGCTTTCTGTATGCCCTTGCCTTTATACAGGATCTTTCCCTCCTACTCCTGGCCTGACCAACTTGTGCCATTCTCAGCTGAGAGTCACTTTCTCCAGGAATTTTGATGGCTTTTCCACCTTTGTTCAGGGTCCCCACTGCCTCCAATTCATCTCAAAGGGAGCACCATTCCTCTGATTTTAACTGCTGCATTACTCGTCTCTTTCCTCTTCTGTCCTCAAGGGCTGGTCTCAAGGGCAAAGACCAAGTCTATCTTGTTTGTCATTGTTTTTTATTTTTGTTATTGTTGTTTTAGTTTAAAACTTGATATGTAGTAAGTGCTTAATCAATACTAATGGAATAGATGAAATGAGTGAGTAAACGAATGAGAGCTTCAGCATAGTCTGCTTATAGACACCCTGGTTTTGCTTGGAGAGGCTGGGTGATTAGAATCGGGACATCTGGGTTCTGTTCTCTAAGTTGCAGTGTGACCTTGGCAAGTCACCTGTCCTCCCTGGGACTGGTTCCCTCCTCAGTGAAGTGGAGGAGAGCTGATGGCCGGTTGCTTCCCAGGGCCCTTTCCACTCTGCCACTTCATGTGCCCAGGGTCTCAAGCTTCCCAGTTGTGGTCCCTGCAGTCTGGGGAGACCGGGCCCTTATTTTCCGAGAGGGGCAGAGTGTGCTGATAGAGTTCTGAGCATCCTTTATTCCACAGACCAAAGCCTGACTCTCTGGTTTGGCATTCAAAGCCTTTCATAATCCAGTCTCAACCCTAAATGCTTCTTTATTTCATTCCCTCGCCTCATCTCATACCACACACACACACACACACACACACACACACACACACACACACCCTCGCTCATGCGCATGGGGCAAAACAACAGTTCAGCTGAGGCTCAGTCCAAACCCGCAGGATAAAGGAGTTTGGGGCTGGTACTTGCTGCCAGTTACTGACTGGGGCTTTCCCCAGCATCTTGGTCTGATGGAGGAGGCGCGGGTTATAGACTCAGATGACAAGTTCAAATCCAGACTCAACCACTTATGATTGGTGTGCTCATGGGCAAGTCATTTAACCTCTCTGTGCATCGGTTTCCTCATCAGAAAATTGGAAATGGTAATTCCTTCCCTCCAGGGGAGACTTTGGTAAAAAAAAAAAAAAAAAAAAAAGGGGAGCGTGCCCATCAAGCACACTGTCATGTGACCCTGAAGAACAATTTATTCATAACCTGCTCCTGACAAGGATCTGAGAGATACAGGAAGGTCCGAGGTCCAATTGCTGCCTACTTTTTGAGACTCATGGTCTAATGAGGAGAATGGATGTACATTCAGGAGCCCCGTGGGACAAAATTATGTAATCTGAGGGAAAGGGCCAATAACAGGCTGGTGGAAATAGTTGCAATGTATATGACAAACAAATAATTACAATTCTTGCCATATAACAATTTTATGCAACTTAAGGTGGGGAAGCCGACAGAGATCCCAGTAGCTTAATGGGCAAATGATATGGATATAAAATTCACAGGGGAGAAATTATAAACATTGAAAAGTAGACATTTGTAAAATACATTTCATCTTATCAACCATCAAAGAAAGACAATTTAAAACAATGACAACATTTCTGCCTATCAAATTAGCATCGTTTTTATTTCCATAATGAGGACGCCCCGTGTAGGTAATACTATAATGAAAAAGAAGACCACAAACACCTTCATTCATCAATTCAATATTTCTCAGACATGCACTTCGTGCCAGGCACTGTTCTAGGGAGCTGGAAAGCCAGTTGGCAATATAGATGCAGAGCCTTAAAAGCATTCACGCCAGCAATGCTCCAAGAAGTCTTGTCTACAGTGCTAACTGACATGGTTGAGCCAGGTAGTGGTTCACACAGATGTGGATCCAAACCCAGTTATCATTAGTGGCTCTGACACCTCAAGGGGTGGGGGGCTGCCTAAGTAGTCAAGACCAGTTTCCTGATCTGAACAGTGAGGATCGTAACATCCAGCTTACAGAGTTGTCATTAGCGCTAAGTAGATGACAGGTATAAAACGCCAGATCTCGAGTGACTGCTCAGTCAGTGGCAGAACCTGTGATGTCCTTTGTGCATTACTTATCATAGGGGGAAAACCCACCCACGTGTCTAACAATGTAACATATATGTTGTTACATTCACACATGTCACATGTAGAAGCCATTCGAAATGATACTTTAAAAGATCTTTAATGACACAGCCCAATACTAACAAAATGACAATTGATATAGACTCTATGGGATGAGTGGCATAATCGTTGTAAAATAGCATACCTGGAAGGAACAAATTATACCACAATGAGGGGATCGGGGTAATTCTAATCACCCAGGCAGCCCATGACCTCATTATCTTGCCCATAGGTGATTGTACCAGGGGTCGACAATGGACTCAATTTGGGGCAATTGAACGCTCTCTCCCTGGAATGGGCTGGGGCACTGAGAGACAGAAATAGATGCTGGGCAGCCATGCTGTAAGGTCACAGAGAGTTGAGGCTGTGTTAGGCACAAGTGGCCATGTGGACACAGAAGAAGCTGGTCTTCACGGGTGCATCAACAGAAGCGGTGATAAGGGAGAGATGGAGAATGATGATTGTCACCTTTCTGGCTGCCTTGAATTGTGGGAGCAAAAGGTAAGCTGGGAGACCAGCATCTCCAGGCAGTGATGATGGGATTTGGATCAGGATGATGGTACAGGAGATAGGATGCAGTTCATGGATCCAGAGACCTTCTGGAGGCAGAAGTGAAATGACATGCTGATGGATCAGACCTAGGGAGTAATAGAAAGATGCCAACTTAGTTTAACAACTCATGGGTTTTACCTTGAGCAGTTAGGTGGCTGAAGATGCTATTTACTAAGATGGGGGAGAGTCAGGGAGAAGCAAGCTTAGCAAGAAACTTGAATAAGATCATGCAGCTAGCAAGTGGCCGGGGCTAGAATGTGGGTGTCTTGACTCTTGGGCCAAGCATGACTGGATCATTGAGAATAGTATCATGAAGGAAGAGAGTTTAGCAGAGTTTTAGTTAACATTTAGTTAACACTTACTGTATTAGTCAGAGTTCTCCAGAAAAACAAGACCAACAGTGTGTGTGTGCGTGTATGTGTGCATGTGTGTGCATTAAGGAATTGGCTCACATGATTGTAGAGGCTTAGCAAGTTCAAAATCTGCAGGGCAGGCTGGCAGGCTGAAGACCTAGGGAAGAGCCGTAGTTGCAGTTTGAGTCCAAAGGCCATCTGCTGGCAGAATTTCGTCTTGCTCGGGGGAAGTCAGTCTTTGTTGTATCAAGGCTTTCAACTGATTGGATGAGGCCCACTCACATTATGAAGGGTAATCTGCTTTCCTCAAAATCCACTGACTTAAATGTTAATTTCAGGATTTGCCTTTACAGAAATATCTAGGATGATGTTTGTACAATGGCCTAGACAAGTGGACATATAAAATTAACCATCACAGTTACTTTCCTTACTATTGGACATTGTGCTTTTTATCTATATTAGCTCATAGTTGAAGAGAAGGCAGAGGGACAGGAATCACTCTGGGTTTGCCGACAGTTAAGGGCCAGGAGGAGAGCTAGGCAGACGGACAAGGAACAGGAATCAGAACAGTAGAGAAAAGCATTTCAAGAAGGAGAGGAGGGAGGGGATCAAGAGTCACAGGTAGAGAAGGAGGAAGACAAAGGAGTTACAAAACCTGGGGATTAGGAGGATACTGGTGACCTTAGCAATAGATCATGCAGGGAGAGCAAGGTTAGTAAAAGGAAGAAGGGGCTCTTTCATATGCAAGCCCCAGAAACTCGAGTCTAGTAGGGGAGCAAGTGAGCAAGCAATTACAAATACAACACGAAAGCAGCTGTGATATGGACTGATGGGACACTACCTAGATGGAGAGGTCAGGAAAGGCCCTTCTAACAAAACGATATGTAAGCTGATGTTGAAAGGAAGACAAGAAGCTGCCCACGTGAAGAGCTATGGGAAGGGCGAGCTGGCAAAGGACCTGTGCAAAGGCCCTGAGTCAAAAGAGAGTCTGGAGTTCTCAACAAATTGAAAGAAGCCCAGTAAGGCTGAGTCTGAGAGAGAGGAGATAGACGAAGCCAGAGGGATGTGACCTTATAAGGGATGGCGTTTGGATTTGATTCTAAATGTGATGGAAAATCACTGGAAAGTTTAAGCAGGGAGTGAGTGATGGGATCTGCTTTACAATTTTTAAAGTTTTCTCTGGGTACTGTGTGAAGCCTGTGTTGGTGGAAGATAGAGTGGAAACGGGAACAAGTCAGGGATGCTTATACTCACTCAGGTAAGGAGCAAAGATGACTTAAAGTGGTAGCAGTGAAGTGAGCAGAAGGTGGGTTTGCAAAATGGTCTGAAGAGAGATCCAACAGAGTAGATGTGGGAAGTGAGAGAGGGGAAAGGATGAACAACAACTCCCAGTTTCCTGTTTATCGGGTTCACTGCTGTTTACCAAGATGGGGAAAACTTTGGGAGAAAGAGATTCTGGGTAGAGATCATGAGTTTAGTTTTAGGGGCAGGAAATTGAAGGAGTCACTCTTGGCTGTCTCAGCTGTCTTGACGAAGGCGGGGCCTGGGTGGCTCAAGGGATCAACACTAGTGACTGGCTGCAGATTCTCAGTAGCACTGTCCTAAGTAGCTGGAGGATTCTCCAGCAGAACTCAGCAGGAGGCAGAAGACTGGCGGGGCCCGTGGAGATGTTGAGGGAAGGCCAGTGCAGAAATCATTATCGAGTGGTCCAAGTGTCAAGAATCTGAATAAGGAGAACGAGGGGAAGAGGTTGAGAGCAAAAGAAAGTTCTGGTGGCGGGGGGGCGGGGCACGGGCGGGGGGAGCCTGAGGTTCTGGGGGTCTTAGAGTCTACGATCTCCAGAATAGAGCAGTTTGGGTGAGGCCCGGAGAGAGTGGCCATGTGAGTGGGAGGCTGAAGCGAATAAGAGTATTAGCGCCTTTCGGGAGGCCCAGGAGGTGTTGGTTGTGGCCCTGACATGGAGAATGAGGCTCCCACGATGAAGCTGGAGCCTGCAGTGGAGAAGAGGGCCTTGAGACAGATGTCAGAGTCCTATGTGAACAGAGGGCATGTGTCAGGTCCCAAAGGTGAGGAGAAGAGACAGGTATCAGGAGGAATGGGGAAGAGCATTTGCAGGACGGTGAATGGAAAGCCAGGAAGGGAGAATGAGAGGGAAAGGAGATTGATGGTGCTCGCTCCTTATGGGGGAGAGAGAGTGGTTTTCCAGACTTTGCCGGGTGGGGGCTGCACTGTCCCAGGTGTGTATTAGGGGAGCCCACAAGGTGGAGAATCTGGAAGGGCGTGTTGATGGTGTAGCAGGTTCTCAGCTGACACGGCTGGACCTCTGGAAGGGAGTTTGAGAGAGGAAGGGGACAGAGCAGAGCAGTGCTCTTGTGAAAGACCCCTTTACCCTCTCTCATTCAGGCTCCCCACCCCCTCCAGTCTCTCCCTGTCAAATTTAGCCTTCACAAGGAACTTCTTCTAAAGCACAACTCCAATCCTGCCTCTCACCCACCTAATAACCCCTAACGGGTTGCCCACTGCCCTCCAGGTAAAGTTCCTGCTTTTTAGCCTGGTACCTGAGGCCCTTCTGGAAGGATCTCAGCTGCTGCCTTCCTCTCTACCTCTCTCCTAAATCCCCACAAATTAGAACTACTTATATCTCTAAGGGATCTGTGACGCATCAGGCCTCTGGGCCTTTGCACATGCCATTCCCTCTGCCTGGAATGCCTTTTTCATCCCTTGTACCTGGAAAATGCCAAAAAGTCTTTCAAGCATTTCCTCCTTGGAGAAGCTTCTCTGACTCCCTCAAGGAGTCGTGATCACCCCCCTTCCTCCGTGCCATCACTCTACCTCATCTACCTTGTCTTATAGATCTTCTCTCCTGCTAGAACAAGAGCTTCTTAAGAAAACAGACAGTATGATATTCACTTCTCTATCCTCTATTCTCAGCCTGGTGCCTGGGATATGAGAATGCTCAGTGAATAGTTAATGAGTAAAAGGGTAAAATAAAAGCAAATTATAAGAGCCAGCATGCATTAAGTACTCACTATAATTCCTAGCACTGTGTTAAGCTTCGTAAAAGTATTACTACATGTTATTCCCATAAGAACTGTGGTGGGGTAGATATTGTTACTATACACATGTTACAGATGAGAAGACTGAGGCTCAGGGAGGCGAAGTGATTTGCCCAAGGACATTGAGCTCGTTCGTGGTAGAGATGAACTTTGAACTCCAGTGTCCCCGCACTTCACCTCTTTCCTATATCGCCTCCATGAAAGAGAGAATGACAAGATCTCAGAGATCAACTGGGTCATGGAGATTAATGTTTGCAGGGGAGTCTGTGAAAAATTGACAATAACAGTGTCGGCTTTTCTCTGAGTAACAGTGACAATCACAAACACTGTTGTCTGCTCAAAAGCCCGTTTCCTCTTCTTCATTGCTGACAGACTCCTGCTTTTGTCTGCTAACACCCTTCTCCATGTAATGCAGGTGAATTTCTATTGTTCTAAGCTAATCTTAGTTTGTGATTGGTTCATTGGTGGGCAAGTGATCCAGTTAGCTTCTCTTAAATTTTTTAAAAAATTATTGTAAAATGTATATAACATCAAATTTACCACTTTAACCATTTTAAAGTGTCAGTTTACTCTTTAAAAAAGACAGCTGGACTCAGTCGGTGAAGATGTAGTGCCCGGAGCTGCTGCAGCCATCTTGCGATTATGAGGATAGTAGCCAACACACTGTGGACGGCAGAATGAGAATACAGGAAAGAATCTGATGTGGTTGCTGAGCCGCTGGATCATTCCTACCTCAGTCAGTCTCAAAACATAACATAATAAACCCTGCTGTCTAAGCTATTTCGAGTTAGTCTTCTCATTATATATCATTTATAGCTGAAAGTATACTGATACAGGGACAATGCAGGTGGTAGAATAGTTTTTGTCTGGTCAAGGACAATATAAAGTATAAAGAACTTTGCTGATCTCTAGAAGCTACTGCCCTGGTCAGGTCCACTGACCTTTGGTCTTCTAATGAGAATGATGATCTTAGCCTGGGTGAGTAGTAACTTGGAACGTCATCCGAATAAGCTTGTAGAATTTACAGAAGGTAAAATCCTGGCCGCGTGGGGGTTCAATTTGCTAAACATCAATTAAGTGTGTCCATGGTCCTGGGATCATAAGGGTGAGTCAGACACAGTCCTTGCCCTAAAGGTTTCACAGTGTGGAGAGAGAGACAATCACTGGTCAGCGATGAGCCATGTATAGTCTACACAAGATGGGGAGGCTGATGTGCAAGGCGGCCAGGTGAAACTTTGTGTAGGCATTTTGAAGGGTGATAAGAGAAGAGTCAGAGAAAAAAGCATTTCTAGACAGAATAAACAACATATGCAAACTCAGAGCAACACAACCCTCTCAGGGAAATTATAAATAATTTAGCATAATGGAAACTGGGCTAAACACTTTCAGGTCATGTGTCTATGAGCAAATTACTTGACCTCTCTAAGGCTTAAAATTCACATTCATAAGAAAAAGAGAAAAAATAAAAAAGAAAGTGAAATGATTGCAAAATTAGGTAACAGAGTATATAGGCAAGCATACTGCTTGGCATGTACTAGGTGCACAAGAAATGCTCTTTATTATTCATCCAGCATTGTCACATGGTTCTAATTCATTATCTTCTCTGACCCAGGTGGCTTTCTTCCCTTTTTCACTCATTCCTGAGCCTAATAGTGAGGCCCCCCCAACTCCCACAGTCTTTTCCTCAGGCAGGAAATCTGAGCCCACTGCCTGGCCTAAGACAGCTTCTAGGGCTGGGTGGTTTGTGTTATTCCTTCTCTTCTCTTTTTTTTCCCCTAAATGCAACAAAATAAAACCAAACAAAAAGCCCAATGCCTGGCGTGGCTTGTCGGGGAGTTATGCAAGTGTGTAAAAAAATAAAATAAAATAAACATTGAGTTTTCAGCTTTTGGGGCTGTTTGATTAGGCACAGAGCAGAGCCAAGGGCCGGTGAGACATAGAGAAGGCTCAGGGGAGAGGGGAAAGGGGAGGGGCTGGAGAGGGGGTTGGAGGGGGCCCAGGACCAACTCGGAAGTGGCTGTTTGCCTCCTGCAAACTTGGCAACGCTCTGACTGCCTGAGCCCAGACAGTGCATTTGCGACCCAACTGCTCCACTTTCTCTTGCCATCCACCATCCCTGTTCCCTGGCCACCATGACACACCAGGGGTCATTACATCCATTCCCCTGACACTGTAAAAGACTCTGTGCTCTTGTCACAATAGTCGGGGTTCCTCCCTCCTCTCCTGAGAAAGAGATTCCACAGCCTGTCTTCATTAACCACCACCCCGAACCGCCACCCCCCCCCCCCACCAATCAGTATAGCTTTTCTGCTCTAACTCCACTTCTGCTAACTATAGTTTTAGCCCATTTTCCTTTAACTGATCTGAAATGAAGCTGGAGAGCAACTGGGTGCCACCCTAGGAAGTGAGTCTCCCTGCCTCCCTTCTTCAGACTGGACCTCGACATTATCTGGGTCACTGCAGGTGTCTGTATCCCTTCAGGACTTATTCCGCAAACAATTATAAAGCCCCTACCATTTACTAGGAAGTTGCATCCTTCATTTCGCTGAACCCCCAAAACAGATGAGATCCCTGAGGCTCAGAGAGGTTGAGTAACTTGGATATGGCCACATAGCTGGTGAGTAAGGGCTTGAATCTAGGTTTTATTTCGAAGTCTCCCTCGCTCTCCTACACGAGCTCCGTGTGGAAGTGTCCTCGCCTGGGTTCTAGGGCTCTTGTAGCTTCATATTTTCTCTGAACTGGGAAGATGTTCTGAAGGTTTGACCCTGAGAGGAGGAGGGCGTGGCCAGGACAACAGATCCTGTTGAGCTTGTTCCTTGTCACTTTCCAGGATCCTGATAGGGAAACTGAGGCTCCTCTGGTTCTATTCTGACCCCAGGATGCCTGCAGCTGCAGCCCCCGCTCTGGCTGCGTAGAATCCCCGGGATGCGGGGCAGAGGGGACCGGGTGGCGCGGGGAGTAAGCGCAGAGGGTCTGCGCCTGGGTCCAGAGCACGCTTGCGGTTGCCAGCCCTGCGCTCCAAGCGCAGCTCCCCAGCTGCGGGCAAGTGCGTGCGGGAGGGGGCTACGGACTCCCGGGCCTGGCGCTCCAGTCCGTTTTTTGCCGTGGATCCCGGGAAGGGGGGCCGGCTCGGGGGTGGGACTGCACGGGGAGGGGGGATTCCCTCCCTCGTGCTAGCGGAGGACTGGCCCCTCTTCGGGCTGGGCGCTCCGGCCGAGCGGAGGCGCGACGGAGGCATGAGCACGGGGCGGAGAGCGGGGAGCGAACCGCAGAGCCGGGCATTACGGAGAGCGAGGGCCGAACCCAGCCACCCCAGAGGACCAATGCGCCGGGTGGGGCGCCGGCCCCGGAGGGCGTGAGCCGTCCGCAGATTGAGCAACTTGGGAACCGGCGGGCGGAGCGCGGGAGAGCCCGGCGCCCAGGACAGTCCTGTGGCGGGCGGGCGAGCGGGCGGGCCGCGCCCTCGCCCCTCCCGAACCTGCCCCCGCCGCGGCTGGCAGCGCGGAGGTGAGTCGCCCCGAAGCTGCCCCGTTCTCCTCCCTAGCGCCCCCTTCCCCGGGACCTGGGGCGTCCCGACCCTCCCGTCGGGGCTTGGCCGAGGCGAGTGCGGTGGGCAGACAGCAAGAAGAAGGGGGCTTCTGACTGCTCTCGGGCCAGCGAGAGCGGGAGAAGGCACTTCTTGGAGGCCCTCCTGCAAGTCTTGCGGCCCCACGCCCGCGTCATCCCTCAAGCCAGGGGGCCCCCCGCCCCCGCAGTTGCTGTCGCGGGTTGCCCCAACCCCGCAGCCCGGCGATCATTCTCACTCGTAGTTCTGAACTCCCCAAGTCCGCCTGCCCTATTTAACACCACCCCCAATCCAGAAGCTTTGATCCCTGGTCTCATCACCTCACATTTCCCCGAGTCCCATGGCCCCCTAGTTACCCTCACCCCAGTCCCGCAGACCCGACCCGGGTCCGACGTGGCAGGCGGCGCGCGCGGCGGCCCCCTTGCTCTGCGAGGTGGCGCGGCTCAGTGGCCCTCAGGGTCGGGCCCTGAGGGTCGTATGACATTGCTTGGTTGGGGCGAGGTGGGGGCTGTGTTCGCCACGGGCTTCCAGAAGGGCAAGGGCGTATTCTGCGTGCTCATTGGGCGGCAAGAGTTTTCTTATGAAACTGGCCTCTCGGACTTGGAGAGTAGTCTTGGGTTTTGGGGGGCAGTCAGGGGGACTTAAGATCCGCCTCCCCTCCCCGTGCACCTGTCGAGACTCTCCGTGATGGTGCGGAGGAAAGGATTTGCACATTTGGAGTGGTGATGGAGGGACGAGATAGAGCATTTCCTGCTGCCCTTGATGTTGGAGGGGGGGGGCGGGGGGTTTAGCCCTGGTGTACACTAATTCCTGCAGGTCCCGCAGGCACGCACTTGGTCCCGCCCCCCGCCCAGCGATTCTTCTGCCCCCATCCGCCAGCCCACTCGGCGGCCAAAGCTCTCCACCCGCAGCGGGTCTTGAGGAGGACTAATGAGAAATGATGTGGATGGTTTACATTTTTGGGTCTGTGTCCGGCTCCGGACGGAATACCAATTTATCCTGACAGTGTTGCAGGCAAGAAGGTGAAAGATAATTCCAGCCCTCGGGGGGGGACTGAGTCCCCGCCCTCGGCCCCACCCCCAGCTGTGTCCCCCTCCCTAGCTTGTACCCTCCCCTTACCCGGACCACCTAGAATGAGCGGCCTCTCTCCTCGGTCTCCAGCCTGAGCTTTACCTCTGCTTCCAGCCCCTTCCCCACCTCCATGGATCTAGTCCCCAAGCTGGGTCATGCCCCACACCCCCCAGCTTCCTGCCCTTTGCTCCGCCCTCCAGATCCCCAGTCTTGAGCTGGTCACTGACCAGGTTTGTAAACGCAAGACCCTTGGGGCGAGGTGGGGGCAGGACCCTCTCAGTGCCAATAAAATGGGAAGAATTTTACTTTCCTTATTGAGGAGTAAATGAGAGCCTAGCACATGGCAGGTGGTGCAGGTCAGTGATGAATGTGAATCCCTCACTCCCACCCTGGCAGAGACAAAACGCCCTTCCTCACTCCCACGGATGCCTGAGATCTTGATCACTGCCAGCAGTTCCCATTCCTGGCTGTGCCTGTGCAGAGTAATGGGCCTCAAAAAATGAACTGCTTGTGCCATATAGCCCAAGGGGCAAGGGAAACCAGTCAGAGGAACTAATAGAAATGAGGCAGGCTACTTAAAAGAAAGTGGTCAGCTCTTATCTCCTTTCTTAGCCCTAGAATGTGTGCGTGTGTTATGTGCACCCACTGCAGGTGTGTGTGGGGTGGGTGATGTTGGGGACAACCCAGAGGCTTGGTACTATAGGGTTCCTACTCTGAGACCTTTCCAGCTTTTAAAGTCAGATTTCACATAAAATTCTGAAGTTTCAACCGAAAAAAATCAGATCTGCCAATATTGAGCCATTATTTCTACCTATCAACAATCAACTGGAGCTGAACAGCATACGCTCGGTTTAGATGGGACATTTACCCTTTGGTCCCCCAACCCCAACACACCGACGCATGCTCACGCACATCCAGTTTCCTTCCTATTTTTGCTTGTAACCCTATAATAAACTCTTAGGTCCTTTTCAGAGTTATATATATATATATGTGTGTGTGTGTGTGTGTATGTGTGTGTGTGTGTATAGATAGATAGATAGATAGATAGATAGATAGATAGATAGATAGAGTGCTTGAAACTTGTCCCATCCAGTGATGGGTAAGAGAAGCTAGTGTCACTTGCTCCAGTGACATTCAGATTTGGATCCTCCTCCCCATTTCCCAGCTGAGATCCTGGTTTGATGCTGCTTCAGGTGGGAGTGGGCCAGGACTGGGTGAGCATGGCAAGTGTAGGGCTGAAAGCTAAGACTGGAAGGATGGGGTTGAGGGTGAGGAGAATTAGAGGGAATTCAAAGAAGGGAGAGGAAGGGAACTAACTTTTGCCAAGCACTAACCCTGAAGTGCCAGGCTCCATGCCCAGAAAGTACAGGGAGTGCAGAGATGCATAGGAGACCTTTTCTGCATCAAGGACCCCAAGAATACTGATCCCACAGTGAGACTAAAGTCTCGCAGACCTGACATTTAACACCATGTGTGTCTGAGGTGGTCTTCTCCTCTAGGGTCTGTCCAGCGTAAGGACTGACAACACCCTCAGAATATATTTGTTTGGGGTCCTCAACCTCAGTTTGAGAAATGCTCCAATTAAAGGTTAAACTTATCACTGAGTGATCACTTTGGAACCAAGATGATCAATGATAGAGATAAATGCAAATACAGAAATCGCATAACAGTGCTCAGTGTTAAGATTCGGATCTAGATGATATAAAAACTGTTTATATTGTTTCTTAGATAACCAATAGAATGTAACCACAAAATGAAGTCTTGATCATAGAAAATACAATGAATATTACTGAGTCTTCACTATGCGCCAGGCACTACTCTAAGCAGTTTTATGTATTAACTCATTTAAGCTATAAAAAAACCACAATGCTCTCATAGATAAGGAAATCGAAGTTCTGACCAGCTAAGCGGCTAGCCCAAGGTAACAGCTAATAAGTAGGAGAGCCAACGTTTGAAGGCAGGCATTCCGACTCTGAAATTTATGCCCTTGACCATCATGCTCTATGGCCAACCTCTGAGACTATGTACTGGCTGAAGACCCCAATTTGATAAACTCAAGGCGATGGAAGTGTGTAGTGGGGGCTGGGGAGTATGAGAAGGCTTTGGCAGGTCACACAGGGAGTACTAGAGGGGCAGGCAGGGATGGCAGTTGATGGGGCATTGGGGGTGGCTGGGGGCATCTCCACCGGCTCAGGCCTCAGTGCCAGGTGGGATTCATCAGCCTCATGTAAACACTTTTCACAGGCAGCTTAACCACTTGAGTGTGTCTGGCCTTCAAAGCTGGTGGGAGAGGCTGAGGAGGGAGGTGCTAAGCCCCCTGTGGGATAATGATTTATCTCCCATGCAGGTGGGCTCTCCTGGGGCCTCCCTGAAAGGCTAAGGGGAAGAGGATTGGGACAGTGGCTGGGAGGGGCACCTCCACTCCAGCAATTCTCATTCGTAAGCCAAAACTCAGCCAATTCTCAGAGCAATCCTATGAAATAGGCATATTTATCCTCATTTTATAGATGAGGAGACTGAATTTCAGAAAGGTTAAGTGACTTGTCCAAAGGCATCCGACCAGTGAATGGGAGGGCAAAGCGTCCCTAGCATCTGCAAAGCTTCCTGAAGTCTCACTGTTTTCTCCTGTCCCTGTGTGAAGGTGGACTGGTGTTGGACAATGCCTGGGCCGGCCTTTGCTGTGAGTGTGTTGGGAGGGTTCAAGCCTGTGAGTGTGCAGTGGATTTCATCCTCGGACTCCCAGGTTGGGCTCCAACTTCCCAGACACATTTTTTTGGGGAGGGACCAGCTCCCCCTGCCCCCATCACCAGGCCAGCGGTCCAGAGACCTGGCTCTCACTGGGCTGGGGGATTATCCCCATTCTCTGTGTCTCTGGCCAGGGCGGGCATAGCTGCCTCTTTTATCCTCTCACAAAGGCCAGGCCCGCCGGGCCTGCTGTGTCAGAGTTTCTGTGGCCGGGGAAGCCTTACTTCCTTTTCTCCCGCCAAGCCCAGAGGGCCATGCAGAGTCTGCCAGCTTGTCGGGGGCCACTGCTCTAGCTCCAGGACAGGTGAAAGGCACAGGGGTGACTCAGCACCGGGAAGAGAAAGCTGAGGGGTCACTCATAGAAGGACAGAGAGAACTCCTCATCAAGAGACAAGATATTACTGCAGCATGAGGTCTGTAGGGTAGACCTAAAGAAGAACTTCCTGTCAGAGCTGGCCAATACTGAGCAAGGGCCAGCTGGTTCCCAATTATCCACAAGTCTGGTTTGAGGATCTACCCTATTCCAGCTGCTTGGATTACCAGCTCTAGTCCCAGGTTAGGGAATTCTGCAAGATAGGAAAAGGAAGTAGATTTATTTCACGGGTGGGCAACTTGTAATGTCTAAACATTCTGAGTTCTTACAGCCTCCTGGGCAGGAGCCCACATGGGGGTATAAGAGGCACAGGTTGGGAGGACTCCATGGTACCCCAGAATTAATCCTTCTCTCTCCTCCCCTAACAGGTTGGGTTTTGGAGGTGTCCCTGCTGAAGTGACAACGTGTTCTCCCATGTGACACTCCCAGGTGCCTTTGAGGAAAGCTCTCTGGACTTCCTTATGGGCTGATGGAGAAGTGGGCTCCCCACACCCTCTCTGTCCCCAGCTGAGATTATGGTGGATTTGGGACAGGGCCCAGGCCTGGGCCTCCTGCTGCTGACCCAGCCCCGGAGGTGTTAGCAAGAGCCCTGCCCCAGAGACCACCCCTCCTACCAGGGGCTTGGAGCTGGCGAGTGACTATGCGGCTTGGGCTGTGTGTGGTGGCCCTGGTTCTGAGCTGGATGCATCTTACTGCTGGCAGCCGGGGCATCAAGGGGAAGAGACAGAGGCGGAGTGAGTAATGAGCAGGGATGGACCACAGAAGGCAGCAGAGCCTTGGGAATGGGAGGGGGCCACTTGGGGACTAGAGAGCCTTGGGCTTCCTTCTGCAATGACCATTGCAGATTTCTACTTTGTTTATTACAGCTGTGTAGATTACTCAATAGATTATCCTGTTTGTGGATTATCCAGTTTGTGGATTAATTTGTTGGGGTTGCTCGCTCTGCAGATTACTTACTTTGTCTATTTTCTCCTTTGTAGACTCTGCTTTCTAGATTAACCCCTCTCTTGTGAGAATCCAGTGTATAGATTATGCCCTTTGACATAATATCAGCTTTGTGTGGTATCCACGGAGATGCTCCCAAGGAGGGGGAGGATGCCCCAGGGTGCTCAGTTGCCTCCTCATTGACAATTTGGGGCCCTTTCTTTTAGTGGCTATGGGAGTGTAGCTCTCAGCCCCTTTGGGTTAGGAACTCTGCCCAGCTTGGTGATGGATAACAGCCTTCCCTGCCCAGATCACGAGGCAGGCATAGTGGAGCAGGAAGATCGTGAGACTGTCCACTCCTGTGGTTTTTAACCCTGCGCAGCAGGAATCAGGAGCTGCATTGGTGGGGTGGGGGGAGTGAAGGGGAGGCAGGTGGGCAGGAATCAGGCCCCACGGCCCTTCCAACCAGAGCAACTTTGCTCTTCCTCGCTTTCTATAAGATTCTACATAAGATATCATTAGAAGGAAGGGTTATCACAGCTTGAAATAAAATAAATCCTGTTATTGTACAGATGGGAAAACTGAGGCTAAGGAAAGGGAAGAGATGACAGGCCTAAGGACACACAGTCGGCATTTTAACCCAGGTCTCCTAATTCCTGTCAGCCCATCTTCTGGAAAGCAGCACTTGATAAGAGTTCGAGATGAACCTGTCCCCATCTCCCTTCCCACTCCTCACAGAATCCCATCCTAGGTGCTCCCTGAGCAGGTCTTCTAGCTTCTGCTTAAAGTCTCCAGCAATGGAGGTTGTGTACCTGCCCCGTTATGTTGTGGGAGTGGCCATCACATGTGAGAGGCACAGGTAGGGAGTGGCATGGAGGCCTGAGTGATAGACCTGAGGCTCGACCCCAAGGCCTCTCTCTCAACATCTCCCATCGGAGATGTCACACCCACAGGTGGGCAGCTCTGCTGCAGCTGGGCCTAGCTACCTCTTGCTTCACTTTTGAGGGCTGCAGCCCGAGGCCACCAGTACAGGTTGAAAGGCAGCAGCAGAGTTTGGTTGGGTCTCCACGGGTGCAGCCAAGGGCAGAACCCAGCCCAGGGAGAGAAGCTCAGAGAACTGGTGAAGCTGAAAATCCTTGGCTTAACAAACAATTAGAGACGGTTAGGTTTAATCAGCAGCGAAGCCTTGATTTTCCTCCCTTCTCATCTGTCGCAGCCAGTATTTTGGACTCCATGGGCCAGATGCGGTTTAGCGGTTTATAATCAGTCTCCTCTATTTCCGAGGTGAGAGAGACTATGAGAGGAGTCACTCATGCACGTGTGATGCACACTAGTGGTCATGCTGCCACTCACACACGCAGATCCACACACCCAGAGCCACACACCCATCGAAACCAGACCTGTTGTTCTAAACTGTTGTACTAAAAAAAAAAAAAAAAGAAAAAAAAGAAACTTACTGGCCCAGCCATCAGACAGGGCCGATCCCAACAATGGCCAATCGAATACGGCAATTTTAATGGTTTCAATACAGCCACACCTCCCAGCTTTGGCAGCAACTCCTATTACCAAGTGCTGTGAGTGACAGACATCCTTAATGGGGGCCTGTGAGGATGGGGCAAGGTCAGGGGAAAGACCCCAGATGCTGTGAGGGTCCAAGAGGGACATAGGTCAGAGAGAGATGAGGGTAGAGGTTGCTAGGCAATGCTTGTTAAATAAAGCTGCAGGTGTCATTACAGAGGAATATAGTAGAGCTTACATGGGACGATTATATAGAGTGAACCTTTGTGAAATATCAAGTTCGGTATCGGCTTCAGGATGCATGTCGTTGCTGTATAAACAATGTGTGCATCATTTTGCCTTAAGGTGTCCAGGGAAGTGGGGGAGGGAAGAAAGAGGAGCGAGACACCTGTGTGTGGCTTAGGACCACATGGAATGACCTTTTCTGTTAAAAAGGAGGAGCTTTTCTGCTAAAAAGAAGGATTATGCTGGTAAAACAAAAAGTCCAACACCCCTTAGAATAGAGCACCCACAGCTGTCTGGGGCCAAGCGAGCATCCTTGGGGAATGATGCCACAGAGGGCAGATGGTGGAACACTTTGTACTTTCCAGGCTGAGGAGTTTACACTTGGCCTGACTTGAGCTATGGATAATGAGGAGCCACTGAAAGGTTTTTTTTATCAGGGGGGCATCATGGTCCAGCTGCAGGAGGGGATAAGAAGGGGTGGCTTGATGTGGGAGGCAAACAGGCCAGTTCAAAGTCTATTCGGGCCCAGGTAAGAAAAAGTAAAGATTTAAAGTAAGCTCCCAGTTGAGTTAAAGAATGTCGGATCTTCCCAGGGGGACATTCACCTGGATAACCCCAGACTCCAGGAATAGACGTGTCTCCTGGGAGAGTGTGAGGCCTGAGG
Source organism: Rousettus aegyptiacus (assembly GCF_014176215.1). NCBI lineage: Eukaryota > Metazoa > Chordata > Mammalia > Chiroptera > Pteropodidae > Rousettus > Rousettus aegyptiacus. The sequence continues at coordinate 23,922,092 of NW_023416284.1, read as the reverse complement.
AAGGCCCTTGTCTACCCCCTCACTGAGGCCCCATTCCCTGTCAGCCCCCCTGCAACCCTACTAACTTCATTCTTACTGAATCTAGTTCCTCCAAGGCTAGATGCCACCCCAATATCAAGGTCATTCCTCCTCTGGGTCATGGCAAGTTCCTCTCCACCCCTCCCTGACCTTTATCTAATCTATCCCAAGCCCCCATTCCTATCCAATCCCTCACTCCACGCTCTATCAAATACTCAGTGAGCTCCGGCCATATGCTTGCCTCCCTGAGCCTCTGCCTCACTCACCACATCCTTAGCCCTACATTTTGGGGGACTCCTTATCCCTTTGTGGGGTCCTACCCCCTCACAGGGCTCCTGGTCAGAAATAAGACAGGCTCTGCCCTCCAAAGCTCTTTCTAGTTGGGGGAAAAGACATATTCGCAGAGAATAATGACATATGGTGATGTCTACCGTGATGGATTCAAGTACTAGGGTCATGAAAACACAGAGAAATACTCCATTCAGACTTTGCAGGGGGGTGAGATCAGGGGAGACTTCCTAGAGGAGGTGACTTTAGTTTTGAGACTTGAAGGAATTCATCAGGCTCAAGAGAAGGCAGAGAGTGTCCTGGGCAGAAGGGCCAACTTGCACGAAGGCACAAAAGTGTGAAGTAATGTGATGTGTCCAGAAAAACAAAAATAGCTTCATATTGCTTAGGGGTAGTGTTGAGAGATGAGGTGGGTGGGATCAGCTCATGGAAGCTTTTGAGGATGGGTGGAGGAACTGAGTCTCAGTTCTGCAGGCATAGGGAGCTACTGGCAGATTTTAGGCAGGGGTGTGACACTCTCAGAGTTTGGGTTTAGAAAGGTTTCCTGGAGATGAGAAAGTTGGAGAACTGGGAGAAGTCAAGCCCCCTGGGGGGAAGGGAATGTGGCCAGAAGCCACTCTTCATAGAGGCAAAGGCACTAAGTCACCAGGGGGAAAGACTCATTTATAGGAAAATTACCTTGAATATTTTTAGGCAAGAATAAAGGAGCCGGAGAAGCAGCAGAGAAATCAAGGAGGGCACAGCCTTGCCTTCCTGGCCCAGTGAAATGGGCTCCACTGAGTGCTAGGGAACAGGGGTAGAAGGGGATGGAGGTGGGAAGGGCAGAGCTGTGTGAGGGGGACATGTGGAGGAATTAGGAAGGAGGCTCCATTCCCTCTCTGAGTCTCCCATTCCTCCTTCCCAGAGCCCACCCAGCCTCTTTGGCCAGGCTACAGCCCTACAGGGCTGCTCCCCTGCACCCTTCCCCCACCCTCATCATAGGCACAGGAGCCCAGGGGAGCCTATGAAATAGTGAATCCGCCCATGCCCTTTTGTGGTCCCTTTCCTTGCCCGTAGAGTAAACCCTTATTTTCCATTCCATGGATGCAAGGACGTTCAGTGCCTCCGAGCCTTTGCATAGGCTGTTCCTCCTGTCTGGTGCACCCTCTTCGCCTAGCCGGCTGAGTAAGGGAGTGCCCTCCATTGCTCCTCCACTTACCACAGTGCGGAGCCAGCCCTGCCTCCCGCATTCTTGGGTGAGTCTTGGCTGCTACACTTCCACATCCCCAGCTCCTAGCAGCTCTGGGCATGTGGTCATATTAGGTGTGCAGTAAATGTCTATGGAATGAATGAACCTTGGCTTTTCCCTTTGAATCATTATGCAACACCCCAACACCCACTATCTTCCTTGGACACACACAGAGTTCCCTATGCCCTGGCTCCCCATCCCCTTCCTGACTATCTATTTGCCTTGCTAAGCTGAGAACACCCTTTGGTTCCTACCCCCTTGATAAGCATCCCTTTCTTCACTGAACTGACCCCTGCCCATCACTGAGCCCCTCTCCTCCTCGCTGAGCCCCCAAACCTCATGGAGCTCAACTCCCTACTCCCTTGTTCTTGAATCTCGCCTCAAGACTCAAGCCAGTCTTATCTGAGCTCTGTATCTTGACCCTCTCATATCCTTGGGCCTTTAGCCTGCCTCTGAGTCTTGTGATCAAAGTTCTACTCCCAGCTAGTCTCCTCTCTTTCTGTTCTCTGACCCTCTCACTCCCTCTCCTTGCTTCACTCTCACTTCCATTGCTTCCACTCACTCTTCAGCCCACTGTGGTTTGGCTCTCATCTCTACTCCTCCACCGAAATTGCCCTCTTCAAGGTCACTCCTACTGCAAGTCTCCCAGATTCACCTCGGAGCCCACTGGCCATGGTCTCCTCCTAGCCCTGGTCCCTGTGATCTCTCTCTTTTTCAACCTGGCTTCTATCTGGACTCTCTCTCAGTATCTTCCCACCTCTTCAACCATTTCCTCTCAGCTTCTCCCTCGCTCCTCTTCCTCTGCTTGTCTGTTGAATATGAGTGTTGCCGAGGCGCCAGCCCTTGGCCCTCTTTCTCCAGCTGCACAGCTTCCGCTCTGGGATGCCTTCTAATCTTCAGGAATTTAATCCCAATGACAACTCCCATGACATCCCTGAGTTCTCTCCCCATCTCCACAGCTGGTTTCTTGAGATGAGACGGCCCTCCTTCCTCACCTTCCTTTTACTCCTCAGCCACTGCCCTTGCTCTCCACCCCCACCCAGGGTGCCAACAACCCGTTTGTTGCTGTTTATTGCATGGTACCTCAGCAGCATTTGGCATGTGATGCCTCCCTCTTTGTTGCGTGTACCCTTTTCTTGGCTTCTGTAATGCAATGTGCTTTTGAGCATCCCCTACCTGTTTGGTTGCTCCGTCTCAGCCTCTACGCTAGCCCTTCTTTTTCCATCCTTCTCTTAAGTGTCTAATTCCTCTTCACATTCTTCTATACCCACTCTCCTTGTCAACTCAATGGACCTCCATGCCTTTGATGACTAGTAACATGTTAAAGACTCCATGTCTTAACTCTCCAGCCAAATGTTTCTCTTGAGTTCCAGACCCACAGGTTTGACTGCCTAATAGACACCTTACCCTGGGTGTCCCACAGGAACCACAGCCTTAACACATCTAAAACTCAACTATCCATCATTTCCTCACCTAAACATGCTCTTCCTCCTGCGGTCTCTCTCTTGGTGAAGGGCTGCCAGCTACCCTGTCACCCAAGCCCGACACCTCCAAGTCATCCTCAACTTGTGCTTTCCCCAGCATCATCTAGTCTTGTTAATTCTGCCACCTGATTATCTTACATGTGTCTGCTCCCTTCCGTCACCTTGGTTTAGCTCCGTCTCTTCAAACCTGGGTGACCTCCTACCTCCAGTTTTGCCTTCCCTGCAACCCATTCTCTTCACTACAAAGTGATCTTTCTAAAATGGAATCCTGACCATGTTTGCTATTTAAAGCCCACAGTGATTCCCCATTGCCTTCAGGAAAAATGTCCAGACTCCTCTGTATACATTGAAGACCCTTCTTCGTCTGACCCCTGCTTCCCTCTCCGGCTTCATGTCTAACTGTTCACTCTGACTTCCAGCCATGCTGAAGTAATTTCACATCCCCAAGTGTGCCACGTTTTTTTTTTTTTTTTTTTTTTTGCTCTGTCATTGATAGATCTGAAGGGAAATGCACTCAGAGGTTTGTTGTTGGTTGAGTGGGAGGCAGGCAGCAGGATTCTGAGAAGGCTTTTTACAAATCTGTCCTTAACAAAAGCGATAAGGCGGGAATAAATAATTATGGGAACATAGCCGGAGAGGCTGCAAATGGGTGACCTGGATGACTTCAGTTCTTGAAACCAAGGCAAAAACCTAGAGGAAGCAGTCATGTCAACAATGAATTAAGTCAAATCCTTAAGTAATAGAGGATTCAATATCTTTGATACAGAAATGGTACCTAATATCTACGGTGATTTCTTAATTTGTAATATGGCTGAATAAAGGCCCCATGTGGAAAAATAATCCCCAGTGCTCTCCCATGACTCCAATTCAACATCTGGAGTATTTTTGCTCTTATAATAACTAAATCAACAAGAACAATATTAATTTTTTAATTTATCGATTGATTAAATGACATTGACTCTATAAACATAAGTTCTATATTTTAAAAAATCAGTCCAACCATATCTTCAGTTTCCATGTCATCTCATATTGTCCTAACCGCTGGCCTTTGTGAACTCTGTTCCTTCTGCCTGGAAGACATACTGGCTGCGAAGCCTCGTTCAAGAATTGGAACTTGTTCATTTCCTCATCTGTAAAAATGAGATTAAAAAGAAAATAATAGTACCTACTTCGTGGATTATAAGGATTAAATGAGTTGATACTTACAAAACACTGAGAACAGTGCCTGCTGTAGAACGAGTGTTCGACATTTAGCAATAAGCCTTCATTATTAGGATTCGGATTTTGTCATTATTATTGTTGTTTTTGTTATCCTCCTCTTCCCTTCTGCTCACCTTCCAACCTCTTACTCATTCTCCTGTTCTGAAATCAGGGATCATTCCTGGAACAGGTGCTTCTCTCCACAGCCATCCTCGCCTCTCTTTTTCAGGGGTGGGAAGGGAGGCACATAAAATGCAGTGTTTTGCCTAGGGTCATAGGCTGGGGATTTGGGTCCACGTCCAACTGACTCTGAGCCCAAATTCTGGGTCCCGTGTGATCTCCTGCCATCTCTGTTCTGATTCTCCCAAGCTCTCTACCTCCAGCCTATATCTACAACTCCTCTTAAGCAGCTAATAACTATTTTCCTTCCTCTCCTTCCTTCTCAACTTGCTTTTCTTCCCAGGGGCCTCTTTTAGTGACTGGCCCCACTGCTCACCCATACCCTAGGCCGGAGTGCTGGGACTCACCCCGGGCTCCTCCTCCTCCTATTGGTCACCGTGGCTTGCTGATTGTATTCCCTAAGCATCTGTCAAGTCTTGTTCTCTCCATCTCCACTGAACTGAGTTTTATTTGAGACTTTCTCACCTTTCTCACCTGGGTGATCTGGTCAGCTTCCTTCCAAATGATCCCTTAGTCTGGTCTCCACCCAGGCTGCCAGAGCAACCTTTCCAACATGTCAATCAGACTAGGTCTTGCACCTGCATAAAACTTGCCAATAGCTCCCTGTCATATAATTAGCTCTCAGAAAGGTCCCCAAAAAACCTCTGCCAAACAAGGGTCTGTGGCCAAAATGTTTGGGAAATACAGTTCTCTCTGTCCCCCTCCTGGAGATGCAGTCAGCACAGGCTCTTAATAAAAGGTAAAGAAGTAAAGAATCCTGTTTAAACTTATTGGACCCAGTGGTTCTCAGTCTTACCTGATTCAGTGACCCTTTCTCAACAGTCCCCTATGAACGTTTAGGGGGATCATGTTCCAAGGAATATTCTTTGGGGAACGCTGCCTGGCAGGATCAAGTGCAAGTTCCTTAGCATGACAAAAAGGCACTTCAAGACAGGACTCCTCATCTCTCATTACTTCCCTCTCCACTCCTCCTGCACCCTGAATTATCTTTGTGGGTTGTCTTCCATCTTTGTGGTCGTGTTCCTAGAGGGCCCTTATCTCTGTTTCCTAATTGACAAATCTACTAATTTCTCAAGAGTTGGCCCAAATAGCCCCTTCTTTGTGACTCCTTCCCTCTCTTCCTTTTGAGTCCACTATTGCTTGGCATTTGTGGCTGTGAGCATTTGCCTATTTGCAGGTCTGTCTGTGCCACTGAATGACCAGTGGAGTGGCCAGGCATCTTTACCTCCACGTCTCTAGCGCTCACACTGCATGTGGTCCCTAAAAGGGACTCGGTAAGGATTGATAGAACAAGTGGATAAGGGAAAGAGATCAAAGGTTTGGGACTTGCTACTGGGGCTGAGAATCACGCTGCCTCAGAGGATGGTTCTAAGCCAGGGTTTTTCAGTCTCAGAACCACTGACATTTTGAACTAGATAATATGGGCCACCCCATGCACTGGAAGATGTTTTAGCGGCATCCCTAGACTCTCATACTAGATGCCGTAGCAACCCCCGTGTCCAGTGCGACAATCAAAAATGTCTCTAAACGTTTCCAAATGTTCCCTGGGGAGCAAAATTGTCTCTGATTGTGACCACCATCTAAGACATAACTTATTCTAGTTGTCTTCCTATCTCTGGGCAGGTGATCTTTTCTCAGATAGTTTAACCTATTATCTCCTCTTGTCCTTAAAACTTTCTCAAGGATAAAAAAAAAAAAAATACCATACCCGAGGCTGAGCTTTTCTTTCTCTGGGGAGGGTAGGGGTGAGTTGCAGGAAGGATGCAGCTTCAGTAGCGTCTCTGGGCATAATGAAACAAGCTTGGAGGGCAAGCTCGTGTTGTGCCTGAAGCTACAGAGGCATTTAGGGTGGATGGGAGCTCTTGCTCCAGGTATCTGTGTACTAGTTCCCTTGAGAGAGGATACTGGGGAGGCTTGTAATGCAGCTTTACAGAGAGCTGCCAGCCTGGCCTCTGCTTTCTGAGAAGCACAGTCGTCTGTAGAAGGAAACACCAATCTACTCACTTCCCATCCTTGTGGGAGCCTGGGAAAGACAGAGGTCTTTTCTACAGCCACCTTCTCACCCTTGTTCCACCCCTGTAGTCAGTGCTGAGGGGACCCAGGCCTGTGCCAAAGGCTGTGAGCTCTGCTCTGAGGTCAACGGCTGCCTCAAGTGCTCACCCAAGTTGTTCATCCTGCTGGAGAGGAACGACATCCGCCAGGTGGGCGTCTGCTTGCCGTCCTGCCCGCCTGGATACTTCGACGCCCGCAACCCTGACATGAACAAGTGCATCAGTGAGTGTGGGCAGGGCTGGAGAAGGGCACCAGAGGCTCTGGCCAGTGGGAGAGGGAGTTTTGTTGGCGGCTGGCAGGAAGAGTATTGGGAGCATTGAGGAGGAGAGATAAGAATTCTGATTCAAGTATCTGGCTGCCAGCCAGACATCTCCCCAATATTCCATCCACATTTCCATCTCAATGTGTCCCTATCGGAACTGCATCTCCTTCCTCTAAACCTGCACCAACCTGTATTCCCACAAATCACCCTGTTCCCAAGCCATCACCCAAACTATAGACCTGGGAGCCGACCTCTCATTTATACCATCTCCCATCTATCCAATAACCAAACTGTGCCTGCTTCATCTTTCTCTCCTCAATGCCATTGTCTTATCCAAGCTCCCTTCCCCTCTCTCTTGGACTATTGCAATTGCCTGTTTATCTATCCTCCAACCCTCATCTGGTTCCCTTGGACCCTTCCTCCACGCTGCAGCCAGAAAGATGCTCTGAGACACACAACCTGTCCCATCACACTTCTGCTTAAAAACCACCACGGGCGCTACTGACCAAAGAGAATTTCGAGCCCCAGTCAGCCTGCTCTCCCCCACCCACCTCTCTCCAACGGTCTTCTCACTCCGCTCCTCTCTCCCACACCAGCTACAGCTCCGCATGCTTCAGGGCGCATACTGTCACACCTCCATCCTGCCTCAGCTGTGTCATTCTGGGGGACGTTTAGTGAACCCACACCAAAGCCAGTGCTCCCTCTCATTTGTTCAGTGCCTTGGAGTTTGGAGTACATTTCCAGATCTCACATCAGTTGAGCCCACAACACCCTTTGGAGGGAGACGGGGACCTAAGTGATGGTATCCTTTTTATAACCGAGGAACAGTAAGACTTGGAGAGGAAATGACTGACCCCAGATCAGCTGACTGGTGTTCTATTCTCAACTCCACTGCCTATTTATTGTGTGACTTTGGGCATGTCACAACCTCTTAAAACCCCTTCTTTAGAATGGGAGTGCCAGTGTCTTCCCCCTGGGGTTGTCGTAAGAGGCACATGTAAAGCCCTTCACGTCTGACATTGCAAACGGTAACCGCTGCTGCTCCTAACTGTATTCCACCTGCAACCCAACCCAGGATTCAGGACATGAGAGGAGGGAGTGGGGGAGGTGAAGCCGAGATAAAGCCACAGAGGAGGATGGGGTGGGGGTGGGGAGTTTGTGAGGCTGGAGGTTAGAGCCTGAGGTGGCCCTCTTGGTCCTCAAGGTATTTGGGGCGAGGAATTCCTGGCTGTGCCAGGTCCTGGGAAATTGGCAGCCCAGGCTCCAGGTGCCAGAGGTGGGAGGAAGTTAGCCCCGCCCACAATCTGGGAAGGGAGAGATTGTGAAAGACCCTGCCTGCTTCTCCAGCCCTGCAACCCACCCTTTCCCCCCACCCCACCCCAGACAAATCCCCAGAGGACGGAGAGTTAGCAGTAGGGGATCAGGGAGGGATTCAGGAGTCTAACCAAGGTAGTTCCTGGAACTCACTTGCAAAAGGGGAGGAATTTGTCCTGGGATCTCTTCCCCCTCCTGTAAGCTGATTCTTTCTGCCTGGTTGGAAGAGATCCAGGATTTGGGGTGTTGTGGATATCCAGAAAGGGGGGAAGAGGGGACTACACAGCCACAGTCAGGGGGGTCACTGTGTCCCTCAGTTCAACTCCGACCAGGTGGCCCTTAGGGTACCATGAGGAGCTGGGACCCTCCTCTCTCACCCGCACTAATCTGAGAAGGTCCTGCCCTCCTCCTCTGAAACGAGCTCTTTTGGGCCTCACCTGGGGTTCCAGGACCTAGGATTGGGTTTGAGTTGGGATGGGCTGACCCTGGGAAGTCCCAGCCTGCCCTGACGAGTAGCCACTTTGGTCTCCTTCCCCGAGCCCTGCCCTTGCCTTTCCCTCCCTTCCCAGACTCCTTTCTTGCATTTCCCAGCTCCAGGCTACCTACCATCCTCCCCTCAGAGTGGGCGGTCCTGGACTGGTGGGCGTTGAGATGGGGATGAGGGGAAGTGTCCATTGCAGGCTGAACCTGAGGCCCCCACTCTTGTCCTCTCCTCAGAATGCAAGATTGAGCACTGCGAGGCCTGCTTCAGCCACAACTTCTGTACCAAGTGTAAGGAGAGCTTGTACCTGCACAAGGGACGCTGCTACCCGGCCTGTCCCGAGGGCTCTGCAGCTGCCAACGGCACCATGGAGTGCAGTAGTCCTGGTAAGGCAGGCACCATGGGTGCTGTGGGCAGAGGGCCCCGGACCCCTGGAGAAAGGGGGGGTCAGGGTAAGGTCTGGGGCACTGTCCAGAGAAAACTTACCCTGCAACCACCCTCTGGGGTTTTCCTTAGGACTTTTCTGCCCTCTGGGCCTGAGTCCAGAGAGAGAGCAGGTGGGAGACGCTCCCATGGGGTACTCCGGGCCAGGGGAGGGGATGTGACCCCCCTCCTCTCCCTTTTCTCCATCTTCCCTCCCTTCCTGCCAGCGCAATGTGAAATGAGCGAGTGGTCCCTGTGGGGGCCGTGCTCCAAGAAGAAGAAGCTCTGTGGTTTCCGGAGGGGCTCTGAGGAGCGGACACGGAGGGTGCTCCATGCCCCCGGAGGGGACCATGCCATCTGCTCCGACACGAAGGAGATCCGGAGGTGCACAGTGCGGAGGGTGCCCTGTCCTGAGGGTGAGCTGCAGCCTTTGCCTCCCTGGAGGTGTGACCACCTCTGCTTCCTGCCTGTTGTCCAGGAGAGGGCCTCAGGCTGGGGCCAAATGGGGAGTCCCCAACTCAAGACCCCATGCTGTGCAAACCAGTGCCAGTTCCTGGCAGAGCCCCAGAACTCTGCGTGGTGGGATCTGGAAACTTCCATGTCCTTGTCTTTCCATTTCTTCTGGGCCAGCAGATGTTGGCACTGGAAGGGACCTCAGAGGTCGGGTGGGGGTGTCGAAGGGGTTTCTAAGACCTAGAGAGGTATAATGAATGATTCAGCCAAGGTCGCTCAGCCAGCTGTTGGCAATGATGGCCCCAGAGAGGGGCAGGGATCATCCTGCTTGTCCTGAAAGCTGCACTGAACATCTTGACCCATTGAGGTCCAAGGCTTGAGGAAGACATGAGGAAGAGGAGGGTGTCCGGTTCATCAAGAGGTAGAAGGCAAAAAGGTTCTTGGGACCCCCTCTCAGTACCCTTGTTGCAGGGTCCTCTGAAGTGGCTGTTGGTCAGAGGAGGTTTTAAGGGGACCCAATTGCCTAAAGGCAGCGTCTCCGGTCTCCTCCCTGCCCAGCTTCCTCACCACTCCCCTCCTAGGGCCTTTGGCCATGCCTGGGGCCTGCCTGTTTGTGGAAGGACATCTTTTGTTGACTCTTCCTGCTGTTGGGTTGCAGGGCAGAAGAGGAGGAAGGGAGGCCAGGGCCGGCGGGAGAATGCCAACAGGAACCCAAGCAGAAAGGAAAGCAAGGAGGTGGGCACCGGCTCTCGGAGACGCAAGGGCCAGCAACAGCAGCAGCAGCAGCAAGGGACAGTGGGGCCACTCACATCTGCGGGGCCCACCTAGGGACATTCTCCAGCCTCCAGGCCAACGCAGAAAGAGTCCGGCGCTGCTCTATGTGATGGAAGTTTTACTGAACTGGAGTGCCGGGGGCAACATGTACACACACTCTGCAAACATACATGAGCACACAGACCCCCACGTCCAAACATGCAACCAACATACGTGTACGCCTGTGTGCATGCACACACATGCACACACACATACATACTATACACGCTCAAGGCTACTGGAAGACACTTCTATCTCTTGGACGTCGTGATGTGAACAGGGTGGGGAAGCAGAGGGGTCGTCTCTGCCCAGCAGCACACCCTTGGTTTGTGATGCTCCCAGTGGACATGGCAGAGAGAACATTTCCCAGGCCCAAACTTTGCAGAGTGATGCCTTCTGGAGGAGCTGACAGGCTCGGCCCAGTGTGGCAGACAGGAGCCAAAGTGTGAGGACTGTTCAGCATTTCCAGCTGTGTGACTTTATCATTGGAGAATATTGTCACACATCCTTGGTCCATATCAGGGCTGCCCTGACTGAAAACTGCTTAAAGGTTTATTTCAAATTAAAAACAAAAAACAAATGAAAACAGTAGCCAGAGGCACCACATTCTTTTTCAGGGTACAGGGACTGGTGGAGTATGCATGGGAGCAAGAAGGGACAGGGCTGAATTTTAAGAGACCCCTAATGGCCTCCTGGACAGAGCAGGAGGAAAACTTTGGGGATACTCAAGGTGACAGACAGCTTCTTGCCCAGAGTGTGGTCTGTGGAGGCATTGACATCATCACTGGGCAGCTGGTTAGAAATGAGAATCTTGGGTCCCATCCTAGACCCAAGGAACCAGAGTATGCATTTTAACAAGGTTCCAGGTGACTGACTGATGTGCACATTCAAATTTTAGAAGCATTGCTCTAATTACCTCTAAGGATGAAAGGGATGCCAGTCAGCTGTAGAGGAAGATGTTCTGTCTTGGAGAGGTGGAATCCCTATGCTGAGGGGCTACAGGGGGAGGGAGTGCTCTGGGGTGGTTGGTGACAGACCCAAAGGTGGAACAATGGATGGAATCGCCTCTTATGGCATTTGGAAGTGTCCACTGGCAGCCATCCGTGCACCAGGCTCTGGGCTAAGTGTTTGGTGTCCAGAGGAGAGCCTGACATGGGCTTGCTGTCATGGAGCTTAGAGATTGGTGGGGGCGACAGGCGTGAATCAAATAATCATTCAAATAAGTGTATTATTACAAGTGGGCAGAGTTAAAGGCAGGCAACCATTGGCACATACACATAGCTGCGAAAGTGAATAAAAGTGGATAAAAGTCAAAGATTTTATCTCAGGGAAGCTTTTCAGAGGAGATGATATTTGAGCCAAACTCTAAAGGACGAGTAGAAAGAGTTAAGACAAAGAGAAGGAATGGCATTCTAGACTAGTGCTGCCCAACAGAATTGTAATATGAGCCACTTATGTGATGAAAGATTTTTCTAGTAGTCACATTCAAAGAGTAGAAAGAAATAGGTGAAGTTAATTTTAATTATATTCTTTATTTAACCAAATACATACAAAATGTTATTTTTTAAACATGCAATCAGTATAAAAATTATTTTATGAACAAGATCTTTGACGTTTTTTTCAAACTAAGTCTTCAACATCCTGTGTGTATTTTTACACTTTATAGCATATCTTAATTTAGACATGAAACTTTCACCAGAAATACTTGAGCCGTATTTAGAGTTCATAAAAATTAAAGTTGAAAAGTAGATTCACATACTCAAGTTGTTTCAAGAATAGTTAAGTTTGCCAATAACGGAATTGAATATGTTTTTAAATTTTAAATTTAATTCATTAAAATTAGATAATATTAACTATTCAGTTCTTCAGTTGCACTAGCCATGCTTCAAGTGCTCACCAGCCACATGTGGCTGGCGGCTACTGTACTGGACAGCATAATTTCATATAGAGGCTGTAGTTCATGCAAATGTCCTGTGGCAGAATGGAGCTTGGTGTTGAAGACCAATATACCTGGAAGGCCTGGAGGGCAAGGAAGGTGGGTCTTTATCCTCAGAGCCAGGGGAAACTGCTGAAGGGTTTTTTAAACTGCAGGCGAACATGACCAGATTTGTATTTTGCAGAGATTATGTTGGCTGTAGTGTAAAAAATAGTTTGGAGGGAAGCTGCTTAGTAGGCTGTTGCTGTCATCCAGTTGAGAGGTGTTGAAGGCTTGGACTAGGGTAGTGGCAGTGGGAAAAGAGAGAAGTCAAAAGGTATTTGGAGAATAAAGTTGGCAGAGTTTGGTGATAAACTGGATATGGAGGAGGGGAGAAAAGAAGAGAGAGGTGTCAAGGACAAAGTCCCTGTTTCTAGCTTGAACACCTAGACAGTTGGTGGTCCTGTGCTCTGAGCTGGGAACCCGGGGGGAAGAACAGTTTGGAAGGAGAAGGGAGAACGTAACTTTGGGTTTGACTGGGTTGGGTCCGAGGTACCTCTGAGACAACCTGGTGAAGATTGGGAGTAGCCACTGTGCAGACACAAATATAGGTCCAGAGTGCACAGGGGGAATCTGAGCTGCAATATAAACTGGGGTAGAGAAGTTAATTGAGGGTCTTGGTTTGGAAGAGGTTGATCAAAAAGAGTACTGGGTGATGAGAGGGCTCAGGACTCAGCTCTGTGGCTGGCCAAGTGCGAAGATCAGATAATGAAGGATCTGTCAGAGAAGGAGTCAGAGAAGGACCAGGTAAGAGGACAACCAGGGGAATGTCACGTCCCAAAGCCAGCAAGCAGGAGGGGAGATCGAGGGGACCAAAGGTATCTAAGAGACCGAGTAAATGAGGACTTGGAATTGACCATTGGACTCACAATGTGTGTGTCAATAGTAACCTTAGCAAGAGCTGTTTGGGGAGGCTGACGGAGGCAGATGCAGTACAGACTATTTCTTCAGGAAGTTTCACTGAGAAAAGGAGAAACATAGGACAGGACTAGAAAGAGATATGGGGTCAAGAGAAAGCTTTTTTTTTTTTTTTAGGGGGGAAAGACTTGAAAATGTTAAAAACTTGCTGGGAAGGGTCCAATTAAGAGGAAGAGGATACACACACAGTAGAGAGAAGGGGGAAGTCAGTAGCAAAAGGCCCTGGGGAGAGACAGCTGTACAGGAGCAAGGAGAGGGTGGTATAGGTGTAGGAAGTCTGGGAAGTTTGGAGAGTGAGGCATCTCAGGTCTGTGCACCTGACACTGTAGGGCTCATCCCACCCATACCCGTGAGCCCCTTCACTGCTGTTCAGGAGCCTGGGCGCTCACAGGCTGCCCATGGCCGTCTCCCCCAGCTCCTTGCCTTGCTTCCTCTCCCTGACCCTGGCTCTGCCAGTTGCTCTGGCCCTACCCATCTTCCATCTCTGGTTTTGGTCTCTTTGCCTTTGCAGCTCCCTGTTTCTCTGACTCTGTCCCCTTCTCTAGCCCTCTTTCTGTCACCCCTTCTCTGTTCTCACCTCGACCTCTATTTGTGTGCACTATTGTTTCCCTCTGTTTTTCTTTCTCTCTTCTGGATATCAGTCCTCAATCTCTGTGTGTCTTGGTTGTTTCTGGCTCTGATTTGTTCCCATCTCCCAGATCCTTAGGTGTGGCCTCAGATCAGCAACATCGGTCGCATTGGTCTCATCAGGGAGCTAGTTAAAAATTGCAGAATCTCAAGCCTCTTCAAGACCTAACATCTGATCTGTCCTATAACAGATCCCTTAGGTAATTTGTGCACATGTTAAATGTTTGAGAAGCATTGCCTTAAGCTTTCTTCTAAAACAACATCAAAACAAAAATCCAGAATCTTAGCAACATGGAATGATCTAGATCCTCTTGTGTGTTGTGATCACCTTTGCATTCAGCTTCTCTGAGTTGTTTCCTTGAGCCTCCTAAAGCGGCTCCTAAAACTCTAGGCCGCTAAGGAGGGAACATAACAAGCTTCCACATCTGCAGCATTACTGGTGGGAGGGAATTCTCCTGATACTGGTACACACGTCCAGGTGTGATCCCAGGGCTTCCCTGAAAACAGCCCCGCCTGGACCTACTCCTATCTGCCTCACTCTGTCCTTTCAAGAGTAAGAATATTTGTTTTTCCAGCTGGAGTTGGGATGTGGGTTTCAAGATGGGGCGGGGGCAGGGGCAGTTACCTCCTCACAGTCCTAGTAGCGGCCCATCCGAGGCCAGAGACCATAAGGGTTGATCAGAAGTGACACATAATTTATGGAGTAAGCAAGGTGCTAGAGAGAGGGAGTCATGTCAAGATTCCGAACTCTGTTCCCAGGTTTAGGCAACAACAGCACAGGATTTGTATGCGGCTGCTATCCGCCCACATTGTCATTTAGAAAACGTTAGCTTTTTCCTCTGCAGGGTTACAGACTTGTCCTGATAGACTCATTCCTGGCGGCTTTACCCAGTGCCAGCCCTGGTATGTTTCAGACCAAGTCTCCAGAGAATGGATTTATTTTCCATTTCAATATTTTGGGTGATGGGGTTGTGTTTTCTGGGTTTGTTTTTTTAAAGTATTTTTCCCCCTCTGGTTTGTTTGGTTTGGTTTGGTTTAGAAGGACTGAGGAAAAGGGTCAGCTTCCTGGGCCCTGAGTCAAGTCCCTGACACAGAGCCAGTAATCCAGGTGCTTACTTTTTTTTGTCCCTGACATTTCCAGCTGTGGTCCAGACCAGACTGAAACAGACAACAGGTGGAAATCCTCCTGAAAGGTGGTGAGGAAAGAAGGAAAAAAACAACCAGAGAGAACAGGTTCTATTTTGAAGGATTAAGTGGATTCATTGCAAAGGGCCTGGAGGACTGTCTGGCTGGTGAACGTGAGAAGGAACAAAAGCCTAGTTGTAGAGGAGTAAAGAAGATCTGAAGATTAGATGCCTTGGGGGTTGCCAGTGACCAAGCATACCAGAGTCGGGTGCACCTGCTTTGGTGTGGTGAACTCCTGGCTCCTTCAAGAGAAAGAGCCGACACAGGGTAAAGAATAAACAGGTTTTGGCTGGAGGCTTAGTTGAGGCTCTTTCAGCCTCACATAGACCCTGAAAGAGCAGCCCTTGTTGGGGGTGATTGGACAGCTATTAAATGTGGGCCCCTTTTCTCTGGCACCTCTAGCCTACCGGGTTGGTGGTGAGAAGGATAAGAGACCCAGGTCAATAGCTAGAGAAGGTAGGGTCCTACCCTAGAGCCTTGCAGAACTTAAGTAGGAAATTGTGAAACAGGACTACATTTTGAAAGAGAAAATATGTGAAATATGGTTCCTCCCTAGCCTGCCCGCTCTCCTGGAGCTTGGTTCGAGGAGGTGGGTGAGATGGGTTCCTGGCTGCCCTTGGTCTAGTGTGAGAAAGAGGCAGAGCCACGCCCCTAAGTGTCCCTCAGGCCATGCTGCAGCAGCTTCCAGCCTTCGGTTATTGATTATTGTTATTGGGATGCACTTTTTCCATCTGTTAAGCCTCAAACTAGCCCATGGAGAAGGCCAGCTCTTTCCTCTGGTGGAGTTTCATCTCCTGCAAAGGCTGGTATCTGAGGGCTCCCTCTGCAACCCAATATGTACCATGGGCTGCTGATTAAATACTTGGAATGTCTTCAGGTCGAGCCAGGCCTGTCCATAAAATGGGAGGCATTTTGG
Organism: Rousettus aegyptiacus; assembly: GCF_014176215.1. NCBI lineage: Eukaryota > Metazoa > Chordata > Mammalia > Chiroptera > Pteropodidae > Rousettus > Rousettus aegyptiacus. Next base: position 23,906,275 of record NW_023416284.1, on the reverse strand, counting down.
CAGTTCCAAGGCCCCTGGCACCCAGTCTTGGCACTGGCCTGGCTGTCTTCTTCAAGGAGCTGCGGTGGGCCTCCCGCCAACACGCTTCCCTGGGAAACATCGAAGTGAGTTAAAGTCAACAATGAGTTCATCTCCAAAAGGAATAAGCCGGCAGCCTTCAGGGCAGGGGAACGAGAGGAGGGGGGACAGGGATAGGGGGCCGTGGAGGGGGTTAAGTGATGCTAGAACAGCCAGACCAGGTCCAAAGCCTGTCAAGCTGGCAGCTTAAGAAACAAAGAAAAGTGCTCTCCTAGGACAGCCCTGGAACACTCACTTGGCAAAGGTGGTGACAATGAGGGTGTCACAATCCCAGAAACCATGGAAAGTGTCCTCTCAAAGACTGGGAGCTAGAGCAAGACATTGACGTGGAAACAGGCTGGGACAATCAGTTGGTGGATCCGTAAACTCTGTTTCTGCTGGCCTCAGGTCTGCCTGGTGGGCATGCGAGGATGCCATTTGGGCAGTTGAATTCCACCGTCTCATCTCAGAGGAGTCAAAGGGGAAGGACTCAGATGTCAAGGCCAGGTGAAGAGCAGGCTCATGATTGCAGAACCCAGCATTGTAATCTGAACGTCTCTATTATTAGACTTATCTCTAAGGGTTGTGCATTTGGATAAATGGTTTCTGGTTTGAGCAGAGTCCCACTTCTGTGCTCTTCACGGCCTGGAGCACGAGAAAACCACACGCTCAAGGGCCTCAGACAGCTCTCAACTCACTTGATCTGATGCACTATGGGGCTGGGTAAGCAATGGCATAGCAAAGCCCAAAGCGAGCCTTACTCCAAGACTGGCCTGACGGCGCAGCCACTTCTTTTTGAGCACCGAGTGGAGGGAGGGGAGCAACACCTCCCCGCTTTGGGCAGAAAAGCCTGATGATGGCCCAGCAGCTGCTTGTGCCAGGTAAGATACACACAATTCATCTCTGAATCTGCCTCAGGGCCAGGGAGACTGGCAATAACTGCCTCGAATATATACTTGGCCTTTCTCCCAAGGGCAGGCAGGACCACTGCAGATAGACTGAGTGTGATTTCTCTCATGCCCTCGCAGTCATTCTCACAAGGTATTTTATTGTATGAGGTATTTGCCTACCATGCATATTTACAATTCTTTTCCCACCACCAAACCAACAAAATGTCCACAGACATTGCATCTCAATTTCTCACAAACACATTCTCATCACATTCCCATGGTTTACCCTTCTCCAATTTTCCTCTCTAAAAAAAAGAAAAGAAAAAGGAAAAAGTCCCCTGCTTCACCCTTCTGGTCTTCCTGATTCCTCTCCCCATGGACTAACTTTGGCTTTTCTGCTCAATTCCCCAAAACCTTTACAGTTCCCTCCTATCGCTCTTCTTCGTCTTTTCCTTTTGTTGTACAGCCACAGGTTCTTCACAATTACAGCGAGCTCAGTCCATACTTCCCCTGTATATTTGACAAATTGCCTTTGTCTTTTGTTAGTATAGACCAAATATATGTTGAATGAATGAAAAAAGAAGTGAATGAATGAAAAGGTCCCACTTGAATGGGTTCGTTCTTCTATGATTCCTGAAGATCGTAGTCATCGATACTGCCTGTTACTTTTTTCTTCTGAGAGGGAAAACAAGGCCAGCATCAAAGTTCATTAGGGTACTAGACCAAAAGCAACCTGTCTTTGATCTTTCTGTCATTTGGCCACAACTTGTTGTGACAACCCAGCTTTCCAGAGTCATCTCTTACCACTCCCATCTACTTCTCCACTTAGATCTACTCGGTGGTGCCCAATATAAATGAATTTTTAAATTTCAGTGCCTTCGTCCAGGCCGTTTCCTCCTCCTAATACTCATAGTTCATACCCAGATTAAATTATTACGTGAGAGAGCTCCCCTCACTGGCAGTTGCTTCTCCCCGTGTTTCTATGGACTGTCTATACAATTTTATTACATCTATGCACCGCCCCCCCTCACCCAATGTCAGTTCCCAAGAGCTGGGATTCATTATCGTGTTCCCTGTCTTTTTCCAAGTCTCGCAAAGCTATGGGTCCAGTTGAAGACATACATACAATAACAATGGCAAACATCTGCATAGCACTTACAGTATTAAACCCTTTGCTGGCATTGACTCACTGAATCCTCAACGAAGCCCTATGACGTGGATACCCTTGTAAATGCCCATTTAACAGAAGAGTACATTGAGACACAAAGAGGTGAAAGGATGTGACCAAGGACACGCAGGTGATAGATGGTGGAGCCGGGATTTGAATGAAGGTAGTTTGACTGCACTACCACCTAGCTGCGTGAAAACTCGCATTTTGCATGTCCTTTGCCCACCTGCATGCCATGATACCCAACCTGTTTAAAGGTTCACTTTTATATTGGGAAGAGCAGGGGGGATCCAGGGAATGGATCACATGTGCTCACAAATAATGCCATAGGGTCCACACCAGCATCCACCCGGCCCTGCCTCTCTAATTAAGTCCTTCATCAGCATCCGTTGCTCTTGAAGTTGCCCCAGACCATCTTACCACCGTGTGGCTATCAGCATGCGGTGCCAGCGTCAGGCCACAGGGAATGCCCTGGGACCCTCCCGAAGCGGCCCATCCCCGATGCAACCCCTTAAGACTCCAATGCACCAGAACCACACTGGGAAAAGCCAAGACTCTCTTTTCTACTTGTGTCCTGCTTTGCCTCAAGGTCAGCCTCTCAATGAGTCTGGACCAAGGGGCTCTTTGGATTTCTGCCTGAAGCCCCCTCCTTCTTTGGGCTCAGAAAAAAGAATTTCGGGGTTGGGAGAGGGGGGCTAACTCACCGGTGCTGCTTCTCTTCCCAGACCCCCTTCCTTCTCTGCACAGGCTCCCTCTTTCTCCTCCCGATGACATTTACACCTCCGTAGAGCGCCCCCTGCTGGTCCACTAAAAAAGCATCAGCTACACTCGTGTGTGTGTGTGTGTGTGTGTGTGTGTGTGTGTGTGTGTGTGTAGTGGACCCCTCATTTGAATCTCCAGAGCAGAAAAAACTAAATGTACCTCCATATTAGGACAAGAAACTTTCACCCTCAGAGGACAATGGCAACTAAACGGTCCCCTAATAGTCAGCTTCATGCCTATTCAATGCGCAGAATACACACCAGAGCCTTAGGACGGAATTGTGGGCAAGCTTTTTTTGTAAAGGGCCGCACAGTGACTATTTCAGGTTTTGCAGGGCAGCTACTCATCTCTGCCACTGTAGACCAAAGCAGTAATAGACCATATATAAACAAATAGCATGGCTGTGTTGCAATAAAACTTTATTTATAAGCCCCGAAATTTTCATTTCATGTCATCATCACATGTCATAAAGTATTCTTATTTTGATTTTTCAACTATTTAAAAATGCAAAGACCGTTCTTAGCTTGCAAAATATATAAAAACAGGTGGCTGGTAGGATTTGGAGGGAAGGCTGTAGTTTGCCCACACCCACCCTTGGAGATAAACTAGTTGATTTATGCCTAGTCCACTGGTGAGGTGGGGGTTGGGGAAGCACAGCAGAACTATGAGTCCCCAGGTCCTGGGCACAGTGGCCAGGCATCCCAGGGATTTACCCAGCTCTGGTTGGAAGCAAAACTGACAACTCTAAAGTCTCTCAAATAGACATTTAAAGCTCTTAAAAGAGTCCTCCAACCTGGTTACCCAGTGAGTTGGAGGGAGTGCTTTCTCCTGCGATGAGGGAGTGGTAGACTTGTCTTTTTCTAATCAAGGCTCTAAAAAGTCACATAAATCAAGGTTTTAACTACTTCTTCATCTGCCACTTGAGAAGGTTATTTGTTCTTTCTTCCACACCTCAGTCTCAGACTCCACTTGGGAAGTAAGATTTTGTTCCCAGGCTAGACCAGACCAGACAAGGGAGCAGGAAGGATGCAGGAGGCCAAGGAAAACCTTAGTGTATTACTGGGCAGAAGCTGCCTCTAGGGCAAGACTGACCTTCTGACAGACAGAGGTCCCTCCGATACATTGGTTTCAGCAGTTGACTTTTCAAATTCTTTGACGTGACATTATTCTTCTGGAAACAATCCAAGGGACCTGGTTAACATTTTTAAAAAGTGTTTTCCTAAGGAAAAGGGGGGAGGTGGGCAGGAGATGAGGGGGTAAAGAATTACACAAAGATTTAGTCTAACAGCTTAAAAATCAAAAGGATCATTGGACAGTTAGATATCAAATGTAATAAGAAACACGCTGATGCTGGAGAGATGACTTAATACGGGCCCTCCAGCCTCCTTGGAGCTTAAACAATTATCTGTGATTTGGAATTATACTTTAAATTCCCACATTGGTGTGTGTTCTGGATCCATTTCTCAGGACGCAGACAGCAATCTCGAGTTATCTAAACCAGGCTGAAAATTAGAGGCCATTAATGGCATCTCATAAAATGGCTTCTCAGATGTTCTTAAGGGGGATATGCTGAGGACCACAGGGATTCAGCGATAGGAAGGAGCAAAATGCTGCTAGTTATTTTTCCATAGCTTGATCTAGGGATCTTTTTGAAGAGCTCCTTACCTAGCAATGAGATGAATGCCAAGACCAATACAGACTATGTTTTTCCCACTTAGAAATGGTGACCAGATACATCATCCATGAAGAGAATTTTCTCGGGGTTCCCAGAGGTGAGTCTCTTAGCCACTTTTCATAGCCATTCCAGACCACTAGTTTGTTGTATCCTTGTCCCAAAACTTCTCAGGCATCTTAGACTGAAAATTGAGGGTAATTTGGCCCATGAAGCTCCAATTTAATACACTTTATTTTTCTTATATTTCCTTGTAAACTGTTGAGGTTTGTGACCAAGGACTCTATTTGTTTTCTACAAACAAAACACAACAACAAAAGCCTGAAAACATATTCCAAGTGCTTCCCCTTACTTCCAGGGTCCCAGAGCCTCTGCTTGGGGGCTAGTAACTGTTCTACATTGAGCAGCAGCTACTCCAGGAGCCCAACTCTTGGCCCCAGCAGGAAGGGGTCAATTCATCATGGGCTTGCCAGAGGAGAGACACTGGAGACTGAATAGAGAAGCCTCTGCTCTCAGTTCAACTGGGAGGGATAAACCAACAAGCTGGCACTAATTAAGAGCTAATGGCCTTACAATGGAGCATTGCCAAAGGATAACGACCCTCTGGCTGCAACATAAATATCAAGGCATTTGGGGCAGAGCCAAGACATATATTTTCAGAGTGCATTAGACACTGCTGCAGCCTTCCTCACTCTGGCTCTGCTGAGAAAAACAAGAGGATTTAAGATAGGTGGGAAAGAAAGTGGGTCTTACTAGGGCTGCCTCTGGTCAGCTGGTCAGAAAGCCTCAGGGTGACCTTGGGGAAAGACTGCTTTTCAGATCCCAAAGCTTTAGGTATACAAGAATCAAATGTGGAGCTCATTAAAATGTATATTATCTGTGTCCCTCCTCCATAGGGTCTGATTTCAGTAGCTCTGGGGCGAAGCCCAGGAGTCTGCATTTTTAACTGTTTCCCCAGGTGACTCTGATGCTAGTGGTCTTCAGACCACATTTTGAAAAATGCTACTTTAGAAGCTGCTGCAGTCTTTGCCCATTAGATCCTAATTAAAATGTTCTTACAGAATGAAGAAGAAAGTAAGGTCAAGATTCTCTGCTTTCAATGGAAACCCAGCCCATTCTTTCCTATCAGAACTTGGCATGAGACTGTTTCAGAAAGGTGGCATTTCCAGTCACTTCCCATGAATGGGAATAGGGTCTTTCCATTCATGCCAACCTGTGTTTCCTAGGAGCAAGTATCCAGGGAATGAGGTGCTAACCACGAGTCTGGAGGAAAGGAGAAAGCAGCCCATCTGCTGCATGATGTGTACCATGTCTGCAATGCTTTCATGTATCATAATTCTTGTGATCACGCCGCAATCCTTCAGGGTAGTTAATATGTCTGTTTTAAAGCTGAGGAATTATAGGCCTGGAGGTGTGTCTTTCCTCCTCTGGTTACCACAACATCAGATGGGAGAGTTAAAAATAGTCAGCAGTAAGCAAGGCAGGCGAAACAAACCGAGAACTTGAGCTTGACCCACCTTGATCAGGCTTATTTTCAGCTGATAGAACTGAAGTTCGTTGTCAGAATCAGCAAGCAAATATTGTCGTAAATGGATTGATGTATCAGGTTATAAAAATAGATGGAAAGTTTTTATGATAAACGCAAGCTGAGTATGAGAACAGGAGAGAAACAATCCACCATATCATCTGGGAAAATGAAACTCCTTGGCAAGACTTCACAACAGCCTGATTCAAAATTTCATAATGAAATTATGTCTCTGATCAAAGCCTGAATGAGCTCATGGGCTGATTTTTGCCATTCGTGTTTATTCTGGTTTGAACCAAATTGAGGCATCAGAAACACATTATCCTAGTCTTCTCTCCAGGAGTAAGCTATTGTACCCCTCTTTGGGGGACCAAAGGGACAATACAAGGCAGAAGGGGATTTCTTTGGATCCTCACTGGGCATGAAGTTGTTTCTGATCGGCTCTCAGAGATTCCCTTGGACACCACATCAGGGTCAGGGCCTTTCTAGCAAAGTTGTGTTTAATCTCTTGATACTTGCCCTGGGGGCAATAGAAGTGAGTCTCAAGGGAGAGAAGGTATTTCTCTCTCTTGTCTAGGACATGGCCTGCTTTTGCTCTAGAAAGAATGTTTTGGGACTTGTTTGTTTCAGACTCAGAAATAAAGACTCAATCATCCCTCCTACAGTTAGAGTACCTCGCTTTATACCAGGTTGTTTATTTTTATGGAATGAGCATCATAGGCTGGAATCCCGTTTCCTCCTGCTTAACCACCTCTTCTCCTGTCCTGAAGGCACAGAGATGGATGCTTCCCGACAACTTGAGGGGCCAAAAAATAAGGGAGGGCTTCTTGTTTGAAACACTGGCATCTAGAGACTTTATTTCGACTAGTAGTAACAGAAACTTTTGGGTCTTACCACCCGCATTCCCCCTCAGGGCAAGAGGCATTCCCATCTGCTATTGACTACACATTTGTGTCCCCTTAAAGTTCTTAGGTTGAAGCTCTAATCTCCAATGCAGCATTATTTGGAGGTGAGGCCTTTGCGAGGTAATTAGGTAATTAGTGATAGGATTAGCGCCTTTATAAGAAGAAGAGACCAGAGCTTTCCCTATCTCTCCAACATGTGAGGAGATAGTGGAAGGACAGCTGTCTACAAGCCAGGAAGAGAATTCTTACCAGTAACCCAACCAGGCTGGCACCCTGATCTTGGGCTTCTTAGCCTCCAGACTGTAAAAAGTAAACATCTGTTGTTTAAGCCACACACTGTGTGATATTTTGTTATGGCAGGCCCAGCTATTCATTCCTATATTCAGTGAATAGGTATTGAGTCCTCAGCAAGTTTCAAGTGCTGTTCGAAATCTTGGAGATATAGCAGTGAACAAAACTTACAAGGTCCCTGCTCTCAAGAAGCTTACTTTCTAGTTTTGGAGAAGCAGCAAATAAACTTGTAAATAATGTAACTTCAGCTAGTGATAAAGGCCATAAAGTAAATAAAACAGAGCAATGTAACAGAATAACTGCAGAAGGGTGGGAGATGGCTGATTTAGACAGAGTTGACAGTGTTAAAGAACAAAAATTAACCAAATAAAATTGAAGATCTAATTGGCTTTATAAAGTGATTCATGAATTGGGCAGCATTACATCTAGAAACTAGAAGGGTGCTCCAAGGAGTTGTACAAAATAGAAGGTTTTTATAGGCAGAAAGAGTGAGACTGAGAAGTTAAGAGTGGATTATTTCAGGGGGTTCAATCAGGCAGATTGCCCCACTAGTATTGATCAGGAAATTCCAGGCCAATTGTTTTAAAATTCCACTCCTGAAAGAGGCTGAAACTGCAGTTAGGTTAGTTATCCAGTTCTGGTTTGGTGACATGGTTTAGCAAATGTGACTCCATTTTGGCATGCTGTTTCTTTAACAACAGGAAAGATTTCTCCCGGTAGGAAGGTTGCCAGATAAAATACAGAATGTCCAGGTAACTATGAATTTCAGATAAACAATTTCTTTTAATGTTAAGTATGTTCAAAATATTTCATGGGACATATTTATATTAAGAATTATTGTTTATCTGAAATCCAAATTTAACTGGGCATATTTTTATTTGCCCAATCTTAGGACCCTACCAGCAGGTGACATTTGAGCTGAAAACTGAATGATCAGGAGAAACTATCTATGCAAAGGTTCAGGGACAGAGTGATTCAGGTGGAGGGAACATCCAGTGTAAATATCAGAATAACCAGAGAAAAGGAGATACAATGAGGTCGGATTAATAGGCATGGGCCAGATCATACAGAGTTCCGCAGGGATGACAAAGAGTTTGAGTTTCTCTGTCTCTGTCTGTCTGTCTCTCTGCGTTTCCTTTCTCCCCACTTTAAGAATGATGATAAGCTGTTGGAGAGGGTAACAAAATCTGATTGATCTCTGGCTGCTGGATGGTCACTTTTTGAAGGGCTAAAGGACAAATTCAGATAATTAAACTTAAGCTTGTGCCATTTGCCTGGGACAGGTTTCTGTGTTTGGGGGTTGGCCCTTGGTCCTGGGTATCTAGTTAGTTGCTATGGAGGGGCAGCTTGGCGGTTGCTAGGAAGGGAGAGGGGCGGGGACTCGGCGCAGGGCGTGTCTAAGCGGCCGGCGAGGGGGCGGAGCCAGGAGTGCGGCGGCACGCTCAGACCGTTCGCAGGAAGTCACGTAGGGAAAAGAAGGTGCGCGAGCGGAAGTGATGTAGCTCTTGCACACGTGGTCCAGTGTGGTTCACGCGGGTCACTTCGGCGGGTCCTGGGAAGTTACGAGCTCGTTTACCAGCCTTAGGCCAGATCTAGGACTCCGGTCCTCGTCCCATCGGCAAGATGGTGAAGCCCAAGTACAAAGGACGGAGCACCATCAATCCGTCTAAGGCTAGCACAAACCCCGGTACGGGCGGCGGGGCTCGCGGAGGGTGGAGCTTGGAGGAGGCTTGCGGGGAGGGCTTCGAGGAGACAGAGGGGGTGGGGGGACATCCGGTGGCATTGCTTGGAGTGACTTGAGCTGAGTGGCTGTTGGGGATGAGAAGGGAGGTGTTTGTTATTTTTTTTTTTTTTCATTCGGAGGGCTGACTCTTGCACGCCTGTCACTGCTTGGTGTCAGGCACCAGGTCTATCATCGGGGAAGGTGGACCCTCTTGCTTGGCAGCCGTAGGGTGACTCCAGTTGTGAGATCCAGAGTGGGACGCTCTGAGTTGTAAGGAAAAGTTAAACTTGACCTCTTGTGTTCCTGTGTGGGTCAGGTGTTGAAGCCTCTCCCCCAAGATATGTCAGTCTTGTTTGATTCCAGTTTTCCAATTCAAGGAATTGCTGGAAGTAAATTTGATAAAGTCAAATTAAAACTAGTGTAGGCCAACCCAGCTGGCCTTTTATACTTGACCACACTTGCCTGTCACCTTAAATGAGAAAAGGAAAAAAAAAAGAGAGAGAGAGAGAGAAAGGAACTGTAGATTTGGTTCCTGGAGTCATCTTAGCTAGTAAAGTGCAGAGAAAACCCTACAGATAAGTGAAGGTGTTTTTGGAGATGTGTATGAATTTTATCTAGGTTCCACCTACAGGATGAACAAGATAGCCTTTGAGGGAGTCTCTTCCATTCAAGTTTAGTTAATAAAACTTTGTTTTTAAATATGGTTCAGAGTTTTTGATGACTTCAATTAATATTGAGTGTCTTCTCTGAATTGCTGATCAATTATTCAATTTTTATAGACTGGAATCTTAGAGTGTTAGGCCTCGGCAGGCTGTTAGAGATTATAAGGTTATATATAGATGAAGACACTGAGCCACAATAAGGGAAGTGACTTGTCACAGTTAGTACTGTTAGTTAGCAATAGGGCTGCCAGTCGTGTGATTTAAGCCTCTTATCTACTGTCTCACATAAGGATATAGACATGATTCGAAGGGATCCCAAATTACTGTGCTTATTTGTCTTTCTTCTCTCTGAATGTAAGGCAAGAATTGACAGCTGTTGATTAGACTAAAATCAAACATTAGGATGTTAAACTAGTACATTAGGAACATGACTATATCAAAATTGTAGTCTCCACAGTGCCTTGCATGTAGCAGACACTCAATATTTGTTAAACTGAGACTCAGAAGTAGGTGTCTTAGTGGTTAAGAGCACAGACAGTAACCAAATGCTTTTGTTCAAATTGCGGCTTTGCCATTTAAAGTAGCTGTGTGACTTTGGGCAAGGTATCTGACCACTGTGCCTCAGTTTCTTAGCCTACAGAATGGGGATAATGTGTTCCTCTTCATAGGGTTATTGTATGAATTACATGAGACAATGCCTGTGACGTGGATAACACAATGCTATAATTAATGCTCAAAAGTTTTAGCTATTATTGTCAGGCACAGCCCTGTCCATGATCAAAGATTAGGTCAGGTTTGTCATACCATGTAGCTTCCAATAATAATAATGTTGTTGGAACAACAGAGAAAGTAGAGATTTTGCAGTGAGATGTCAGCCTGCCTATTCTGAGTGAACTAACTGGTGTGTTTGAAGCAATGATCATACTAAGACTTGTTGGTTATCAAATAGTGTGTGGTCTACTTCCGTGTTTCCTAGATCGGGTACAGGGAGCAGGAGGCCAAAACATGAGGGACCGGGCCACAATCAGGCGCCTGAATATGTACAGGCAGAAGGAGCGCAGGTGAGCATTGAGTACTTTCATCCTTTCCCCTTTCCTTCATGTCTTTGACTTGTAGCTGAGACTCATTTTAAGCCTTTGATATTCTCACCCCCACTTTCCCCATATAGGAGTAGTGTATTTCCAGATGTCATTTTATTTGGCTGTTGCTATGATAAATTGTGAATTTTGGGTTAAAGACGTGAAGTGGGTGGTGAAATCGTGATTGTGTCACAGTTAGAGGTCTTGTTCCTCACAACTTCAGCCTCTGTGAGTGCCATGTGAAATCTCAAGTTAAATGTCAGATAGAAATCTGGTTTTCTTTAACAAAGCATATAGGACTGTAGTAGTGAAAGCAGCCAGAAAACTTGTTTTTTAATGCCACATTTTAGATCACAACATTATGGCACTTGGAAACTCATCACAACTCTGAGTTCTGCTGAGGCAGCCTCTACCACAGGGACTTGCTGAGTGTGACATTTTGCTAGCTGGTCTTAATTTGTTTGGTAATTAGATTCTTCATTCGTTCTAACAGATGTGTCTAAAACAAACGTCAATGAACTTAATCTGCCTTAGTCACCTACTCTGCAGTTTGTTATAGAATTTTGAGTTCTAGCATAAATCATTCTCTAACTTAAAATTCATTTAAACCAGCCTTCAAATAATTACCCCAAAAAACTCAAGTATGTGACTTTTTTAAAAACAGAAAACAGTAAACAGATTTTTAAACATTGGCATTATTTGTTATTCATCTAGCAGAAATCATTACGTGCTCTGTTGCAAGAGGTTAAATGGCTTTTGGGCAATCTGTTTCAAATGTAGCAGTACTTTTTGTTTACTGAAATCTGTATTTCATGATCCTTTAAAACCAAAAAAAAAAAGAAAGAAAAAAGAAAAAAGGTTTTTTTTTTTTTTTTTTTTTTTTTATGGGAAGAGTATTCTGTAAACCAAAGTTTGCTGTTGCCTTTCTTCTGTTGTCAACCAAAATCTTTAATTTCCTCACTTTAGGAATAGTCGCGGTAAAGTGATTAAGCCTCTGCAGTATCAATCAACGGTGGCTTCTGGCACAGTGGCTAGAGTGGAGCCAAATATTAAATGGTTTGGTAAGTATTGTCCTCTGTTACTTTTGCTCTACAAATGTGCACTGTATGGACAGGGTGGAATGTTCAGATGTCTTAAAAGGCAGGAGTTTTGGGGTCAGTGGAACTGGCAAGGTTTATATGAGAAAGGGATGAGATAAGCACTCATAGTGGGAAATGTGCAGAAAAAGTAATAGAGGTGGACTTCATAAATCACTTCTTGTTAAAAGAGCTCATCGTCGTTAATTGTAAGTGATTCTCTTTAAACAGATAAGACCATCTGTAATGACCAGCATTTACAGACTTTAGAACTCTCATGTCTTCATTTCTGGTTGCCCGGAGAGGTTACAGTTTGAGAGGGGCCTTGCAGATGTGTTTGTGCCTTTGCCTTGAACAGTGAGCGCATTCGCCTGAAGTTCCTCTGAAACACTTTTTCTTAATGGGGTTGTATTTGAATTGAATGAAAGGATCTTTGTTGTCCTTCTCAAGAGTGAATAGAATATCCGAGGGATCAGGGCTTCTTTCTTTGGGAACTCTAGCTGCATTTCAGTCTGGGCTTTCAGGCTTTCCCTTAGGCACTGTGAGGTGTGTGGGCACGTAAGATGGTCAGACCCCTTTATTTGTCTGGTGATTGACCTCTGTGCTTGGGGGCAGATGGCGACTACCTATGAATATCTCTTAGAGCTTTGTTAGGACACCCCTAGGAAACCGCAACACAGAAAAGCATAAAGAAATTCCTTAGAGAGACATGTAATTTGATGGCTAGGTACTGTGACTCTAGATCTAGACCCCACGGATTCTGCCACTTCTGTGACTATAGACACGTTATTAAGTCTGTGTGTTCATCAGTTTCCTCATCTCTAAAATGAAGATAAAAATCATACCTGTGTTGCAGGACTGTTGCGATAACTAAATGAGTAAATCTGTGTAAAGTGCTTAGAATAGTCCCCAGCAAACAGTAGGTACAATATAAGCCTTAACTGCTGTCATCGTCACCACCGTCATAGAGACCCGTATCTTGAGATTTGCATTTGTGCTGTAACATGCTATTTAATTGAATACATTCTTCAGGCTTTCTCACTTACAGGGTATTCTCCAGGTAGTGTTATATAGCTTTATTTTGTCCCCTTGCATGCATTTATTGGTTAATAGTCCTTTCAAGCTCTCATAACCCTAAAAACAGTAACTGACTCTTAGGTTTTGTGCTTAGGATTCTTTATATATTCCAACTGATCAGCTGTGATTGGCTCCAGATTTCTTTGCCAGCTCTAGCAGGAAGTAGGACGTTGGTCAAATCTCAGTCCCATTCAGTGATGTTTATTTTTCAGTTTCATCCAGTCAGGAAATTGGGCTTGGAAAACTATTGAAACCCTTTATGTGTCTGGGTTGGTGGATTAGTTCATAGTGTAATGAGTGCAGGAATGGCAGTTTTTTTTGTTTGTGTTGTATGTGTGTGTGTGTTTTTTTTCTTTTAAGTTTGAAAATGGCTACATGTGATGGACGTATCAGGTGTTTGGGTGAGCAAGGGTAATTTAAAATCTCTCCTTTCACTGTGTCATTGGGAAGATGGATGCAGAAACAAAAAGGAATTGTTTATTAAATGGGAACATTCTTTTGTAAAACAGGAAACACACGTGTGATTAAGCAGTCATCATTACAAAAATTTCAAGAGGAAATGGATACAGTCATGAAGGATCCATACAAAGTTGTCATGAAGCAAAGCAAGTTACCCATGTCTCTTCTTCATGATCGGATCCGGCCTCATGTAAGAAGAGGACATCCCTGGTGATAGAATTTCTTTGGCAAACGCCACACAGATCCTCTCTGTCATATTTTATCTTGTGCTTTTCCACAGAAAATAGTGACTTTAATGCAGTACTAATGAACTTCCCGAGACTTCTGTTTTCACTCTCTCACCTTTAGTATGAATTACATTCTGTCGGGGAGGTTCAGTAGTACGCTGATCAAAGCACAGGCTTTGCAGTGAGACCTGAATTTTAATCTTTGCTCTGCTCTTTCCTATGGCCTTAGTTACGATTCTCTATGAGCTTTCACTTCCCCAACTGTAAAGTCAACATAACCCATCTCCTCAGGTGATTGAATGCAGTGAAACATCTGTAAAACTCTTGGCACGTAGCAAGCACATAGTCTGCCACCTAATTAGAGCTAAATAGGTCATAGCTATTACTAATGCTCTTTAAATTTTTTTTTTTTTTTTTTTTTTTTTTTTTGGTAGGCAAACTTGTTTAAGCAGTGTCAGCATCATACTTTGGGGGAATGCAGAATTGAGTTGGTGGGAGGGAGACCTGTGGTGGTGTGTACTTGTAGCTTCTATAAGACCCTTGGAGATTCTTTTGAGCTGAAGGAAAGGATGCCAGTTGGATTAGTTGTTCATCGAAGTTCAAAGTACAGTAAGGACTGAATCTGGCTTGAGTAGAATGAGTTTCACAGAACCAAAGAAATGGCCTAATTTTTGCCTGCACATTTTTACTTGCATTGAATAATAATTCCCAGAAATGGAGCCAGGGCATAAGCTTCAGTTCCAGTATAAGGAGAGGAAAAAAACATAGACAGGCATACATGGATTAACAGTTCAAAGAAAAGTGTTTACTTGCAGAGCAAAATAAAAACCAAGGCCTGGTTATTGCCTCAAGGTTTTATCAATTATGCTTTGTTTTATGACAAGCTAGAAGAATGGCACCTATTAGTGGAATGACTGTTTTCTTTCAGAGAAACACATGAGTGTAATTCATGAACCACAGACAAGTTGCTCATTTCCCTTGTTCTTTTTGTCTATTCTTCCTAAAGCCATCTTTCAATAAATATTGAATCCTGTTTATGAGAAGAACAGAGAGATTCTATTATGGATTTATTGCTTCGTTGCTTATTCTAGTTGTACAGTGCTTAAATTCATCTGATATGGAGAATGAATGACCTACAGCTGCGGCAGTCAGCCCGCATTTTGATGCAGACAGGTGCTTAGAGTAATGGATGAGTTTTTTGCTTTGGCCTTGAGATAACTTACCTATTTTATTTTTGTGTGATCTGCCTCTCATAAAATCTAATTCTGAGATTGTTGCACAGTGGAATCAAATCAGATATGCTTTTAACTTTGGCACATTCAGCTATATGTACGTTATAAGCACTATGTTTCTGTAGCAATACAGTAAAAATACTAACTTAATTTGTATGTGTACTTCATTATATTACTGCATTGTATTTACTAATCTATAGGTTTATATAAGAAATCCATGTACACTATTCTTTTAGGTTATTTAAGAGATTTTTAGCAAGAATTTTGATCATAATTTTCTTGGTGACATCAGAACCTAGTTCCCATGTAAACTCAACCCTCCTTGGGGATGTTCTTTTGTTGGAGGGTAGCAAGTAAAACTAAACTTAAGAGGTTGTTTTAGATCAGTGGTCCCCAACCTTTTTGGTACCAGAGACCAGCACGGCTATGAGAATCTAATGCCTGATGGTCTGAGGTGGTGATGCTAGCTAGCACTGGGGAGTGGCTACAAATACAGATGAAATTTTTCTCTCCCGCTCGCTGCTCGCCTCCTGCTATGCGCGGTTCTTAACAGGCCGTGGACTGATCAGCCCCCGGATCGGAGACCCCTGGATTAGAGGATCTGAGGAAATGATAATAGTTTAAGGGTCTTTAGGAGTTGGTGAGGGGATCTGTTAAAGTTCAGAAGCCATGGGGATATTCCATAGACTGTATTTAGTAGCTGGTGCTTACAGAGGAGCTTATACTGAGGAGCAGAAGGTGATTTTTTGGAGGATATTCTCTACCGGCTGTTAACATTCTGTTACGTGATAGATCCTAACTCAAACTTTGACTTTTATCTGGCTTCAAAAATTCCTATGCCCGTAACTCCTTTACAGTCACATCAAGTTTTAGTTAGTATCAGGTTCCTTTTATCACATCTAAACTATTATTTTGGACTTTTGCTAGATGTTTTTCATCTGAAGACTTTCCATGTGCATTTAATAAAAACGTTACCTAAATTAGGGGAAATGTTATCTGAAACTAAAATGCATCTTTCAAAATAAGCAATTCCTTTTAGCCGTGAAAGAAATGAACTTCCAAGAAAAAGTTGGCATTTACAGTTGGTTTAAAAAAAAAACATAAATTTGAGTATGATTGTCCTTGAAATATCTGTAAATTTGGCGAATTTTATGCACTTGTTTGAAAGTTTCAAGAAAAAAAGGTCAGAAAAGGTAAGTTAATTTTCAGCATTGTAGCCTTAATTACATTTGACTAAAGTTTATGATAAATGAAATAAAGCAGAGTTTTTGGCAAATCTTACACAACTGTTCATATTTGCTTTGACAATTTGTGTTACTTTTGTATTTCTCCAAGAAAGCTTACAGAACTTCAGAATAAGGGAACAAGTGCTCTTGCTGTTTAAATAAGCAATTTCTGATTGGAAGCTGGGCTGCTTGCACATTGTAGATTTTGGTATAGGTTGAGCTTTGGAAAAATAAGAGCAGAAAGCCTTTCCCAGGTAGGTTTTTAATTTTTTACTTTTTCTCAGCACTTGGTTTTACGAATAATTCTCCTTTCTCTTTAGAACTCAAAGGTGCACATTCTCGATACTGAAAGCTTTGAAACTACATTTGGCCCAAAGTCACAGAGGAAGCGACCAAATTTATTTTCGAGTGACATGCAGTCTCTTGTAGAAAATGCAGAAATGTCCACTGGAAGCTATGACCAGGGCAAGGATCGTGATTTGGTAACAGAAGACACTGGTGTGAGGTACAGTTTGGAAGTTCATGCTGGTCTCATCATTTGCTCTTCTGCAGTAAAACATTTATTTTGCCTACATGAAGCTCAGTGACTTAACTCATAGATGAAGAGTTATTCTCTACCCTTAGACTACAAAAATTAGTGAAATTGGGGCCAGATCAAAAATAACTGAAGGTGGTTTGTTTACTGTAGGTCTCTTGTTCATCCCCCAAATAAAAATAAAGAACATTTTCTTCTTTATTATAATAACAGTATAGTCTGTCATGGGCAATTTAGAAAATAGAGTTATAGTTAAAGTGGAAATGTAACAAAAAGAAAATAAGAACTCATAATCTCACTACCTGCATCAAACATTGTGAATCTCAGGCTTCTTTAACTCGAAGTCTGGATACTTGGGGATTCTGGATGGCCTTTGAGGATTCTGGATGGCCTTTGAGGTTTCTGTGACTCTGAAGATTTATGTATGTACAGAAAGGTGGTGGGATTTTGCTTTTTTATATTTTTGTTTTGGGGAGGAGGAAGGAGAAGAAGCATTCATGTTCATCATATTCTCATGGGGGTCCATACCTAGCAAAAGGTTAGGAATCAGTCACCGATATATATATTCTTCCAGATCTTTCTTATACTCAGTTTTTATTTACTAATATAATACCTTAAAACTGTATTTTAACTTGCCTTTTATTTTTTGAAATTATTAAGAATATATTTCCACATCAGTACTTAACAGCAATATAGTATTTAATGTCAGAGTAGTGTTTCGTGGTCAATCTCTTTGTTCATAGTATTTATAGTTTTTTCCTGTGGTAACATTAGGGTAAAACGTCAGTGTGACCAAACCTTTCTCATCCTTAATTATTCCCCCAAAGATAAATTCTTACCGGGGAAATTAAAATATTGAAGAGTATGCACACTGTTTGATAGACAGCTGTCACATTACCCTCCAGAAGGGTTTCCTAATTTAGTTTCCCTTAGGTAGTGCTGGAGAGTCCTCCTTCTTCCTCTCATGTCTCTTAAGTGATTTAGCAAAGAGTGTTGTCCATTGACTCCAGCGATGCCCCCTCAGAGCTCTTGTCGACCCGTTCAAGCTTTGGGTCTCCTAGAGATAATGTCAAGCAAGCCATTTGAGGCCAGGCAAAAAGAAGCAGCAAGCTTAGTTTTTCTTAGAGTTCTTTGAACTTTCTAGGTGGCTCTGTCTTCTGCTGATTTGAAAATTTTTCTGCCTCCAAAAGGTGCAGTAGGTAATAAAGGACAAACGAAACTATTTTTGTTTTAAAGACATTGGGTAAATGTCTTCGAGGCTAGTAAATCAACAGAGTCTCAATTTTATCAGAAAAAAATTCACTTACCATGGGAACTATGGAGTGTACATTATGGTTCAGATCTTACCAATTTCTTTTCATAATTCTGTGACATATTGCCTAATTACAATTGCTTTTTCAAAATAATTTTATTGTGGTAAAATATACATAATAAAAAATTTACCACCTTAACATTGTTAAGCATGCAATTTAGTGGCATTAAGTACATTCACATGGTATTGAAACCATCACCATTATCCACTTCCAGAATTTTTTCACATCCCAGACTGAAACTCTGCCCATTAAACAATAACTCCCCATCCTCTCTCTCCCCAGTCCCTCAACCACTGTTCAACTTTCTGTCTCTTAAAGTTTGAATACTTTTATGAGTAATACTTCTTGTAAGTGCAGTCATACAATAGTCGTCCTTTTTTGTCTGGCCTATTTCACTAGTATGATGTCTTCAAGGTCATTCATGTTGTAGCACTAATCAGTAGTTTATTCTTTTTTATTAATGAACAGTATTCTATTATATATGCACTTTTTTTATCCATTTATCTGTCAATGGACATTTAGATAGTCACTGTTAAAAGTAAGTGTGTTTTTGGTTCATCTGCAACTACTTTTGACACCCTTTTCCTTTGGTGTATAGTTTATTTTCCCCTAAAACATCCTTTTAATCTTTGCAGTGCTTCAGTTGCTCACTTTGGGTGCTTTCTTATTTAGAAATGAAGCCCAAGAGGAGATATATAAAAAGGGACAGTCCAAAAGAATATGGGGTGAGCTCTATAAGGTAAGACTTCTCTCTCATTGAGTAGTTCCTTTGGCTTTCATAATCTTACATGAGAAAACTAATTTTGATGTTTCAAAGCTCTGTCAGATAAAGTACAAACTGCTGTCCATTCCATCCTCTTTTCTCCCACAAAGAAACCATGATTGGTGTAGCTGTAAACATACTACTATCAGTCTAGATAACTACGTTTTTTTCATTACTTGTATAATAGTAACAGCTACCTTATATACATTTATATATTTTCCGTCAATATTTCTGTCAATATTTGTTTGCATGACCTGCTAAAATGATATTCCTGTTTAGATTTATCATACATAGTTAGACCTTCATGAGAATTTTTAAGTTTTTCCAGCCCTTTCATGTCATAGGTGAGAACACATGTCTAGAAAGATTGATTATCTTATCCAGCTCACCCAGCTGGTTAGTGGAAGAGACTGTGTGTCTTGCGTCCTGGTCCAGTGCTCTCGCTGGCTGTTTTATATCCACACTCTAGTAATATTCTCAGTAACGAAGACCTTCAAGCATAGTCACATAATTAAACAGTAACATAATAAGAAACTAGTATCATGAAAGCAAACTAAACTTTTTAATTTTTTGTAAAATACAGAAAATCTATAATAGTAGAAATTTTCAGAAGTCTAAGAAGTAAATGATTCCATTCAATAATGCATAGTAGTCATGAAATAAGATGGGTTTTATCTCTGCTAGTTTTCCTATTTGAAATTTGACAAGTGTCAAGTACTACAGGATGAAAAACCTTTTGAATTCTAATCACTGAGCATTGAGGTTGGCTGCAGCCTACTCTCCTCTTAAGACTACTTTTAAGATGTTGCTATTTTATTTTCCTCAGGTTCCCTTAAATGTCAGTTCTTGTTCATTTTGCCCTTGTGTGATAGCACATCGTTTTTGCCTCTTTGAATTTGCAGGTGATAGATTCGTCAGATGTTGTAGTTCAAGTTCTTGATGCTAGAGATCCAATGGGTACTCGTTCCCCTCACATTGAGACTTACTTGAAAAAGGAAAAACCCTGGAAACACCTCATTTTTGTTCTTAATAAATGTGACCTTGTTCCAACCTGGGCAACCGTAAGTATAGTTACTAATGCAAAACGGACTTCCAAGGCTACTCCACAAGTGTAAGCTTTGAGCATCCATAAATGGATCGATTTCATGGTTTCTAGGACTTGGGACGTTAGTCAAAGCATTACGCTCTTGAGACTATAGTCAGTGAAGTGTTCTCATTGAACATAGAACTTAAATGTGCTTCTTTGACTATGGGCAGAGTTATCCTTTATCCCCTGACGATTGGTAATGGGGCAGCTGCAGTGCCCACAGGATGGGTGGTGTATGCCCCTTCAGAAGGGGGCAGCTGCCACAGGCACTGGCCTGTTTCACAACATGTTACATTAATTGTATTTAGTAGCAGTGAAGGCATTTTTGGAATATTGTTTTGTATTTATAAGACAAAAGACAGCATTAACTGTCATACTTGAAAAAAAAAACATTTCAAAGAATTATAGCTAACATTTTCCATAGACAACTGTGTATTTGAATCAGGGTCTTGTAATTCAAGTGCTAATTCTTCCTGTATTGTAAATAAAAAAATTATAATTTACCAGCATGTTTCCTTTTCCCACTTTAGAAACGATGGGTTGCTGTCCTCTCCCAGGATTATCCAACACTTGCTTTCCATGCAAGTCTTACTAACCCCTTTGGCAAAGGTGCATTTATTCAGCTTCTACGGCAATTTGGAAAGGTATTGAGACCTGATCCGTTTCTCCTGGGGTTGTGTAGTTGTGGGTTTGTGTAAGAATTTCTCTTGCCAGTGGCAGAAAGTTACCAACCTCATTTGCTGCATCTTGGTAATGAGAAACGTGTGTTCTAGAGATGTAAAAACCCATAGAGCCTCAGGATTATAAAGGACTGAAATATTTTCTAGCTCAGCCTTTACCCGTGTCCCCAACCAATGTTAATTCTCTTTCTGCCTTATCCCGGGCACCTTATGGCCCACCTTCTGCTTGACAATAGACATTTACTTACACACACACGCACGCACGCACACACACCCCCCCTCCCCCTTCCTCCCTCCCACCCTGGGCTCTCAAGGCCTGCCATGCTTCCTCCACCCTTGGAGAGTGCCCTGCCAAACTCCAGCTTCAGATCCCTGGTCAGACGGCAGGTCCTAGGGAAGCCCTTAAACCAGATTGTCCTAGCAAATGTTGTCAAAGCTTCATGTTCTGTACCTGCAAGTTTGTGTATTTAATTAATTCTACCTGGCTTCTAACAAAAGACACATGTTCTCTATCCCACACTTCCCCACACGTCCCAGAGACAAACACTTCCAATTTTTAACTGTTACTTCAATTATTTTCTTTTATATTTTTAATACATGCTTATGATTCTATTTCTTGACCCCTCCCCTCTCCCAGTTTTAGATATTTATTAAGTTCCTCCAATGGATAATGAGGATTAGGTTTCTTAACAGCCATCCTCTCGCCAATAAACGTCCCCTCCCTCTGTTCTCCCTATGCCTTATGTTTGGCTAGATGATTATTCAGTGTTTACATTATTATGACTGTAAACTATCAGCCACAGCTGATCCACACAGTGCTGTGATTATTACTGCTTTCCAGTAGAACCTTCTGTTTTCCTTGGTGTTAATTAGCTCCATTTTATTTGTTACTAACAGACCACCTGGTAGAGTGGGACCTTTCAGGATGTTCAGGCGCTTCCCTTCCAGTTGGCCCTGGCCGCTGCCCAGGCTGGCTGCAGGGTCTTCTTCCTGGCATTTCCTTTCGCCATCATCCCAAGAATTCTCGTGGCTGTTTCTCGTATGGGATCCCTTGTTCCTTGAATCTCATTTTTCTTCTTTGTGTGTTTTTCTGTCTTTTCTGCTAGACTCACACTTCAAATGTCTGGTTCTTCTTGGCTCTTCGTTCATATTTAAGAGTGAGCCACTAAAAGCCAATAGAAGTTGTATGCAGAGGGTGGGCTTGTTGAATGATGATTGGATAGAAACCCAGTATTTTGTTGGAGGACACCCCAGATGTCAGTGTCTGTACATCTTTACTCTTGGGATTTGAGTTTCCCCAGAAAGGAGCCTTCCAATTTCCAGCTCAGGGGTGGATACCTCTGGCCATGGTTCTGGGAACTCAGTGAGAGGAAGGGCCTGAGGGTCTCACTATTCAGTATTTAGACTTTCACTTAATCACCTTGGAAATACTTGCTTTCAGCCACTGTTCTCTCTAAATCTAGGAACGCTTTCAGGACTGAAAATTAAAGATATTTTCAGAAAGGCCAGGTTTTGAAAACAGATCATCATCTAGAGCTTTGAGTAGAGAAGTCGTGTTCCCGTGATGAGCAGAATGGCTGGAGAGGTGACTTTCTACAGACTTCCCGCCAGTCTTCTTGATTTCAGTCCCACCCTTGGAGCCATCTGTGTTGCCAGTTCCCGACGCCTTTTGTGATTCATCGACGATATTTTTGCTGGATTTTTAGTTTTTCTGCTTTTTTAGCCACTTAGTTTTTATGTTTTGTAGTGGGCCAAGGTAGACACTATTTTTTAGCTGCTAGTGGTTTGTTAACAACCCATGTTAGTTTTTATTATCTCAGCTCCAGCTCATTCTTTGGTTTTGTGTGTTTGCTTCTATGGGTCTGTATGTGTTCATTCTCACTGCTGTCATTCTAGTGGATTTAGGGAGGGAGCGCGGTTGGCATGGGCGTTCAGTTAGCATCTTTAATCAGAAGTCTCCTTCAATTTGTAGACTCTTCCTAAGCTCTGCCTCCCTGAGACTTTCATCTAGTGGTCTAACTTTTGAGGTTGCTTCTTCTTCCTTTTTATTTTGGCAACGAAAACGCAAATGTGCAGAGAAAAGGAGGGGTGGGCCATGGTATTGCCAACAGTGCATCTGCTAAGGTTCTCTTCGCTGAAGACGTTTATCAGTGGTCGGTGTTCTTGTAAGTTGGTGACTAACAAACTGTTTCTTTGTTTTTCGACCTACATACTTTTAACCTTAAAACATTCAAGAATAATTTCACATGAGTGACTGAGGAAATGACTCACCTCTGATTTATTAATGAGTATGTGTATCCAGCCTTCTCAGACCAAGTAGGTGGTGATGTGTGCCTAGGCTTTAAATCAATTAGTAGCACCGGTTTTGCACTGTATTCTTTGTGTTAGCAAAGTAACGCAGCCTGTTAGTCGAAGGGGTTTTCATGACCGCGTGTGTGTATTGTGTATTCTTTTTCAAACAGTTGCACACTGACAAGAAACAGATCAGCGTCGGGTTCATTGGCTATCCAAATGTTGGCAAGAGCTCTGTGATAAACACACTGCGCTCCAAGAAAGTTTGCAACGTAGCTCCCATTGCAGGTGAAACAAAGGTACGTCTGGCCTGAGGGGGTCTTCTTTACCAATACATGATTTATTTCCATGGAAGGCGATTCTCTGGGACGTGGAGATTTCTGTCTGCTTCTCTTGACCCAAGATCACTCTTTAGTTTAGTCTCTGTGAAATAGTTTGGAATGTGCCAGAGTTGTTTCTGCTCATTTTGATAAGACTAAGAATACTTTGTATGCCATTATGTGGCTTTGGCATGATTTGATAAGTGCCATTCATATTTAAGTCTGTTTTAAATTGTCACTTTTACTTTCATAAACAAAACTAATCCACAAATATTTCATGCCTGGGTTAAGAAAAAAAGCTCACTATGAGGGAAGATTCTGGCAGTTGTGGGGGTCATACTCCAGAACACAGAATGTTTGGGGCACAGCTTGGTTTGTGCTGAAAGGAAGAGAGGCCAAATGGTATTAAGCTTCCAAGAGTACTTTTAAAAAGCAGGGAGAGGTTTACTGGATATTATTGCACAATACTAGATGGAGATCCTGCCTCTGCATTATTTTTAGACTCTTAGCTGATGGAAACTATAGTTTATACTTAGCGAAGTGCCTCAAGCATGGCACGAGTAGAGAGACTTTGTTGCCTAAATACGCAGCAGGTTGCTTCTCTGCGAGTGCCCCTGCCTCGCTTCTCTAGCTTCATGAGCATCATTGGTTTGTGAAATTAGACTCCTCGTGTTTGACCTGGGAAGTCTCTGGCTTTTTTCTGTCTCAGGTCTGGCAGTATATTACCTTGATGCGTCGGATATTCCTTATCGACTGTCCAGGTGTGGTTTACCCCTCTGAGGACTCGGAGACAGACATTGTGCTAAAAGGAGTTGTGAGTATTCTGGTCCTCATGGACTCTTTCTTTGCTTTTCGGGGAAAGCATCCCGTGGGGAACACTGGATACCTTTGCTTTTTACTCATTCAGAGGACAGTTTGGGGTCAACCTGTCTGACCAAACTTTAGGGACATGATGCTGAACAGGGCAGCCTCTCCATTCCACTTAAGCCTGTTTGAGGAGTTAGTGGGACCGTGGGCATATCTGGTCAATGTCATCCCACAAAAGTGTTTGTAGTTTACACACAGGATCCAAAGAGAAGCAAGGCCTGTTTATATTTAGCGATAATTCATCTTCGTGGGTTTATGGGTTGAGTCATTTTGGAACTCAGTCATTTCCTCACTTGTTTCTGAATATGACCGAAAACTTTTAACTGGTTCCACTTAACCTTAACCAGCACTGCTGGCTATATATCCTGTATGCATTCCTCCCCTTCTCTCTCAAACTATTCCATTCTCTTTGTGTCCTGGGATTGGCAGGCTTTTAACCATTTCTGCAAGTGAGTGGCAAGAAGCATTCCAAGTTTAAACTGCTTGCGGAAGCTGCTCAGTGAGTTTGTGGTGAACTGGGATTAGAGCTGAGTCCTGGGCTCTGTGGCTGTGGCTGGCTTCCAGCCAACCACATCGAGCCACCTTAGAGACAGGCTCCTGCCAGGCCACACTTGCTGTGTAGCGTTGAAATATCAGATATTGTAGCAGAGAACACTGGGAACTTCCCTGCTTCCATACTAAGGTTCATAAGCAAGAGAATTTTTATTAACATCTAGGTTCAAGTTGAAAAAATTAAGACTCCTGAAGACCATATTGGTGCTGTACTTGAACGAGCAAAGCCAGAATATATCAGCAAGACATACAAGATTGATTCTTGGGAGAATGCTGAGGACTTTCTTGAGAAGCTAGCTTTCCGGACAGGGAAGTTATTAAAGGTGAGCCAGCATTTGTGAGATTTGAGACTGGGACATCCTGCAGGTATGTGCGTATATGACTGGACCTCTCTTTCTTTCTTTTTCTTTCTTTCTTTCTTTCTTTCTTTCTTTCTTTCTTTCTTTCTTTCTTTCTTTTCTTTTCTTTTCTTTTCTTTTCTTTTCTTTCTTTTCTTTCTTTCTCTCTCTCTCTCTCTCTCTCTCTCTCTCTCTCTCTCTCTCTCTTTCTTTCTTTCTTTCTTTCTTTTCTTTCTTTCTAATAATCTGCATTGTGTGAGCAGTATGAAACCTAGCAAGTAAATTGGTGATGAACAATTTGGAGAGTTAACATGCCTCCAAACTGGGAGGTGGTTTTGTCCTTTCAGTCTAATTGGGAGTCTTTCTGTGACATTTCAGGGTGGCGAGCCCGACTTACAGACTGTGGGCAAGATGGTTCTCAACGACTGGCAGAGGGGCCGCATTCCCTTCTTTGTCAAGCCACCCAACGCAGAGCCGCCTGCAGCCCCACAGGTAAGAACAGAGTGGAAAGCATGGTTACCGACCTAGGTGTGGTGTCACACGAGAGCAGTGATGGGCTTCCTCAGACCCAGTTGCTTCCTGGTGCTTCCCGCCATGCTGCCCGCGCCCAACACGCTCCAGCCCATGACTTCCTGTCAGTGCTCAAACACATCGAGCACGCTCCCGCCTCAGGTGCTCGGGGTGCTCCACTCCCTTTGCCTGCAATGTTCGCCTCCCAAGACATCCACATGGCTCCTGCCTCAAATCTCTGAGGTCTCTGCTAAAATGCTGCGTCCTCAGAGGCCATCCCCGATCACCCTGCATGCACAAGCGCTCGTCTCTCACAAACCCCTTACCATGGTTTAATTTCCCCCACCAACAATCAATACTTACTGACATTACATGTTTACCTGCTTACCATCTGTCTCTCTGGAGTATGATAAAAATACCTATTTGGTCTTTGACCCCAGTTCCTGACACAAGAGCTCCTAAAAGTCCTTGCAATTTTCTGAGTAAAGACAGGGGTATCTTTTGTTATTCGTAGAAGCCCCTTTCAAACCACATTCCATTTATGCTAATGAGATGATCATGGTGGAGCCATCTGGCATGAGGCCTGGTCGCCAGAAACCAAGCACTTGATTAGAGGGCTGAAGGTTGAGTTCAACCACCAATGGCTAATGACTTTGATTTTATCAATTGTGCCTCTGTAATGAACCCTCCATAAAAGCCCTGAAGGATGGGGAGTGTGTGGTGTTTTCTAATACCAAATACCTTTTGTTTTTTCCCATCAGTTCTGCAGTTCTCTGACACCAGCCGGGTGTCCTACACTTCAGTTCAGTTCTGGCACTAACTCCCAGAGGCAGACCCCACAGGTTAAGGTCTCAGTCCCACAAGACTGGCCCCACTTCAGATGCCAGCTGCAGATGGGGTTCCCAGACTACCCCCACTTCTGCCCAGCTGACTATAAATTCACGGGTACTCAGGTTTGATAGTTTGCTAAAAAAACTCACAGAACTTAGAAAAGTGCTTTGCTTATGATTACTGATTTCTTATTAATGATGTAATTCCAGAACAGCCAAGTGGAAGAGATACATGGGGTAAGGTATGGGGTGGGAGTGGCATGGAGTTTCCACGCCCTCTCTGGGCGCACCACCCTCCCGGTACATCAGTGTGTTTACCAACCCAGGAGCTCGCCACACCCCATCCTTCAGGGCTTTTATGGAGGGTCCATTACGGAGGCGTGATTGATTAAATCAAAGGAAGTCATGGGCTGGAGCATGTTGGGCGCGGGCGGCATGGCTGGAAGCACCAGGAAGCAACTGGGTCTGAGGAAGCCCATCACTGCTCTCGTGTGACCCTGTGTGGAAACAGTGGAGTCATCGTGAACTTTTCCTCCACATCTCGTCACTAAGTTTAAGTAATTAGCTCCCCCTACTCTGAATTTCATCCTATTCTTTTTGGTGGTGGCAGGAACTGCCTTTGAGAATCCAAAAGCTAAAAAATTACCTTACTAGAAAAATGTATACAAATGTACATATACATTTTATAAATAATTTCTTGAATTTTTATTGATTCCTGATTTATATAGCACTTCTTTGGGAAAATCGCATGTTCCATGGGTCTCAGTTGCAAGAATAAAATGTTGTCACATACGTGAAGCAGCATTGTGAGGCCTGGCACATAACTTTCCTTTTCACCGTCATCTGAAGCAGGCCCATCATTTCAGGGTTCCCAACCTTGGGGCTCCTTCTGAATTCTCCTCATGAGATTCCCCTCCTCTTACCTTAGACCCTTCCTTCAGGTGTCTCCTTAGTGCCTCTCCTCACTGCCTGACACTTTCTAGACCGGTGCTGCATTCATGCTTACCATACAGCTTGGTTTTCATTCTTCTTGTGTGTGAATTTTGAAGGCGCTTATCTCAACAGCCCCCATTTTGTACAATTGCCAGGGAAGGAGTAGGGAATCTTACTTGTCTAACAGTAAGTGGTTGATTGGTTGTAATAATTAAATACTCATAGTTGGTGCATCTTTTGGAACTGCAGATATATTCCTTTGATCCTTTAATGCTGGGTTCTAGATTTAATGCACATTGGCTTACAATTGATTTGTGATAGGACTCAAAATTTGAGAGTTTTCAGTACTCTCCCTCAGTCTTGAAAAGAGGACTACCTCCTTTGATGAGAGCAAGATGTAAGTTCAGAAATTCTATTTTTATTTTCTGATCCCGTTTTTCTCCCCGCCCCTACCCCTTTCCGGCCTGAATAGCTTCCATCGTCATCATCTTTGGAAGCTGCCACAGAAACATCGCAGAGCAGTCCAAAAGAGGAAGTCACAGAAACCGTAGGTGAAGAGTCAGAATCTATTATTGAGAAAGCGCAAGGAGAGAACAGTCACTGTGACACTAACTCAGAGATGCAGCAGATTCTCGCGCGGGTTCGGCAGAACTTCGGCAGGATCAACGTCGCGCCTCAGTTTTCTGGGGATGACCTGGTTCCTTTGGAGATGTCAGATATCGATGACGAGCTCGGAAGCTCTTCTGCAGAGGAAGAGGAGGAACAGGAGCAACGAGGAGATGAGGAGGAAGAGTCTAACCCAGAGCCCCAGGAAGAACACATGGAAAACGACACCAAGGCAGTCATTAAAGCCCTGGATGACAAGATCGCCAAGTACCAGAAGTTTTTAAACAAAGCCAAAGCAAAAAAGTTCTCGGCAGTCAGGTATTGTTTTCATCTGCTCACCAGTTGCAGTTAGCTCCCTCCTTTCCCCGAAACTTGCCGTGAGGATTGGAGTGATGTTTACTGCAGGACTGAGGGTTGAGTTGTAATTTCCCACATTTAAAAAAAAAAAAAAAAAAGACGTTAAATTTTGTAAAAATTCAGCTCCCCAAAATATGAGAAGCTGCATCGTTGTCTTTTTGAAATGTCCAGGGAGCTGCAAAGACTGTTGGGTGGTGTCTTCTACCAGTGGTGGTAACTGCGTGAAGAGGAGTGGGGTGTTTTTAGTCTGCAAGGTTGCCACAAGTCGGCACATGACTTGGGCAGTGGAGGGGAATGTCAGACAGCTTCAGTGCCTTGCTTTTCTGTTTCAGGATATCCAAGGGACTAAGTGAAAAGGTTTTTGCAAAATCTGAAGCGCAAAAAACAACAGCTGAAGATGTAGAAGATGCAGGTAGAGTTAAATTATTTAGATCATTTACATGTGATTTGCATTTGGGGAAATCCAGGCTTAATCTCCAGATTATCTCTTGTACCATCATTACCCTCACAGATACTTATATCTGGCAGATGACCTTGGTTCCACATGCTATTTATAATACGAGTAGGATTATCCACTTTTCATTCTGCACGTTTCTTAGGATTAAATTGATAATTCAGGAAACTTCCTTTTAAACAGGGTGATTAACATTATAACTTAAAGCTGGATCTGCCGGCAGATTGTTTTTGTGGTGGGCAGGATGGTTCATGCATTTATTTTTTACTAAGTGAACTAACAGCTTCTACATCAAGAGTGTGTTTTTATGACATAAATGCACAGCCTGCTGTGGCCCATGAGGCCCTTCCTGGCCTGGCGCCCCCAGCCTCATCCTGATTTCCTCTGCAATTTGTTCACCATACTCCATTCACACTGGTCTTTTTCCTTCTTCCTCCAACACGTCAAAGCTCATTTTCACCCTAGGATTCACAGACCCATTTTGAATAGAAAATGCATATTTCTTTTGTGTGTGTGTCTGTGTGTGTTTGATATTTCTAGCACCTGCCAAAAAGGGAAAGAAGAGGAAGGCACAGAGAGAAGAGGAGCGTTCAAATAAAACTCGCAAGACACTTACGTCTAAGGAAGTACGTGATTTTGGTTTTCAATATCACCCAGGTGTAGAAAGTAGAGAGGAGAAATTCAGTTCTTAAGATGCACTCTTTTCAAAGCTAATGGTCTAGAGTTGAATCAGGGAACTTCAATCCTGAGTGGCCTACTTGAGGGTAGTTAAATAAGTTCAGGAGTTGGTCTGCTGGATGGAGGTCCTTGAGTTCATGTCTCGTGGTTTAGAACTTCCCGATTGCTGTCTTCAAACATATGGACTGCCACCTAGAAGAGTCCATTGGTTTTATGTGGCCCCAGGGAAATGACATATGATATGCAGGGCTATTAGACAGATCATGGCCCTCTGAAGTTAGCTCTGTAAAGGGGCCCTTCAGAGCGGCGGTGGGCTGTCTTGGGAGGTGAAGAGCTTGCTGTTGGAGGGTTTGGACTTTGACCAGAGGACCACTTGTCAGGAGTACAAGGAACCGAGGCATTGGATGAGGGCTGGACCTGTTGACAGTCTGTAACTGGGAATTGTCTCAAATCACAATAGAAGAGCAACCTTGGGCCTGGGAGGCAAACCCTCCCCCATGAGCACTGACTGCTTCCAGTAGTTGTGGAGGCAGCAAGGGAATGGAGCACAGAGAAACAGAGGGGCCTGTTTATGACTCTCCATGTTTGATTGGTTTGCCTGTTCTTTTGCCATTTTTTACAGCGGAGGCGAGCAGCACGGCAGCAGCAGTCCAGAAAAGTTGGTGTACGCTACTATGAAACCCACAACGTGAAAAACAGGAACAGGAACAAAAAGAAGACCAATGACTCAGAGGGACAGAAACACAAACACAAAAAACTCAAACATAAGCAGTAACATTGTAAAAGTTGTTTATTAAATTATACAAAAATAAGCAGTTAGAAATTGCGTTCATTTTCTTCATGCCCAGTTAGCATTTCTAAGGCCACAGTGCATTTGTTCTGAGGTTTGACAGTTGAAACCATTCACCATTGCCAGTGAAAATAAAGTCCCTCACCCCCAAGGATTTCAGCGATGGAGTCCATTTGCACTTTCAACATTTGAATCAGACTTCCTAGTTCCTTCAGAGTGTAACCCAGTCATGTAAATGTCTGACAGAAACAGAGGTAAAGTCTATAAGATGGAAAGTGTGGTTTCTTTTGTATTGGCAGTTAGCAGTTTGGAACAGAAACTGTTTGGAATGGATCTGTAAAAAGAAAATTTCAAGGGTATAGTAGATATGGCCTACTTTGTAAAATATGGAGAGAAAGCAATGGCAATTTCTATTGTTCCTCATTGAGTCTGAGGTGGATCCAATTAGGACATTGTCAAGGAGTTGTGGAAGTAGCACATCTCAATGAACAGCATTCTTTCCCGTGAAGACGACAGAGCAGACAGGTCATTTTAACAGGGTCTCAATTCCTCAGGACACCTGAATAAGGGTAGAAGCTGTGACTTCATATTTGAAAGCAGAATGTACGGGGCATGTTTGACTCGGTGAGACACAGTTCTTGTTGGACAACAGGTCTTGGGTGAGCCTTGAAGCCCTAATGAGGACCAGTGTCAGTTCAAGGCTCCACTAAAGAGAGTTTCTCTTTGCATCTCTTCAGTCTGATGCTGAGCACTTGAAGTGTTTCAACTGAGTAGGAATGCTAGTGCTTTCTTAGGTATATCACTTGTGGAATTTGACTGAATGATGGAAGTCGCTCAGCTTGCTGCCCTAGCCCACCCGTGTCTGACCTGGATTAAAGATTTATGTTACTCATTTAGTCTTTTTAGTCTATGAGGAGAAGTCCTGAGCCTTCAAACTGAGTTTAACTTAAGAGGAATAGTAAAATGCAATTGTCTGCAGGCTGTAGCCCAGTCGTTAGTAATTAGAACTGCATGTGAGGTTTGGGCATCTCTCCCATTGTTAATTAAAAGAGTGAGTTAGAGGAGTGTAGGGCTAGGGTTTGATCTGCAGAATAAAGTGAACAAATCAGTGTTGGGGGAGGAGCTGAGGTGCAAGCCGCTTACAGTGGACATTGTGACTTGTAATTCTTTCCAGCACAATTACTTTTTTGTAAGCCGTGGGTTTGACTCTGCCATTGCTTCCTCACCTAGGCAGTCTGAAACAAAGCAGGAAGGGGTCAGATGATACAGTATAGACTCAAAACTCCAAAATGAGTGACTAGAACTGCATTGGAACAGGGATGATGAAGATATCAAATAAGGGAGGGACTGAGCAGTTTCATTTGGCCAGAAATAAGTGGTGATACGGAGTGGTGAGGAAGCAGGTGCTTCACCTGAGAGAGAGAGAGCAGAAAGGGATGAATTCTAAGCCTCACTATTTGAGTTGGCAACTCTCAAGGTTGGCCACATAACAGACTGGGCTACACCACCTTCCACTGCCCAGCTGGGAGCCTGGCTGCCAGACTTGGGTGTTTTCATGACACTGGAACAATAGTGTGACTCCTGACAGAAAATGTAGGTGGTGATCAGGGCAGGGTATGGCTTGTTCACTGGGGAAACTGGCTTTTTATTACAAAAATGGTTTAAGATGGGGTAGTAGTGCTTATGAGACCCACATGGAAATTATCACTTCTTCGGTGCAATAATGCCTTCCAGTTGGGCCTGAAAAACAAAAACAAAGTCCATTAATATTTGAAACTTGCAGCCTAACACAAACAGCTGAGAGGTGATAAAAGTCTGGGAAGGATAATCCCAGTGCCACCGCTCCAAGTGTTTTTCTCCTTCATTCCCCACTCCATATTTTCCAGATTAGCTGGTTTCTGGCTTGGCATCCAGTCTTGCTACATTAGGAGAAACCAGAGCTGTCCTGGTTTCCATACAATAATGGCTCAGTGCATAATATAAAGCACTGAAAAGGAAATTGGAAAAAAGTTGTTGAAATAGTGGTTTTTCATGGCTCAG
Organism: Rousettus aegyptiacus; assembly: GCF_014176215.1. Classification (NCBI taxonomy): domain Eukaryota; kingdom Metazoa; phylum Chordata; class Mammalia; order Chiroptera; family Pteropodidae; genus Rousettus; species Rousettus aegyptiacus. Next base: position 23,874,299 of record NW_023416284.1, on the reverse strand, counting down.
ATTTCAGGCCTAAATATGTCTGCTAGGTTCAACATTGGGATCTTGGGAGCTCTGTGCTAGGACAAAAGGTTTGGGAAACAGCAAATTTTCAGCCACAGACAACTTGACACCCAATTAGAGAAAATTGTTACCAGTGAGTAAGGAGCTGTCCATCTTGTATGTAGAGCCGAAGACACTTGGGAGTTATTTACTCGGCTCCTCTGGCAGCCAGTAACATAATTTACCATCATGGTGTGTGGACAGATCTTTAAGTAGGTCTATCCCAGGGACTGCAAACACCGCTTTATTTGCAGTGTGGCTTTGAGCCAATAAAAATAACTCACTTCTAAAGAGTCCTTCACCCTAAGGATTACAAGGTTGCTAGTAAATGTCAGATAGATGCCAAGGTATTCTGCTTTGCTCTCGCCGCCAATACTATAGGAGGAACTGAGGAAGTTGGGCTTATGATAAAGGAATACGGCAGAAAATGGGGGCAATTTCAGAGGCTGCCAAGTAAACAGATGCACACATGGCTGTGAACCTTTCTAGCTTTTCTTTGTTTTTGTTAAAATCAGCAGCAGGAAAATCTATGTTATCTTCCACTAGCAGTTAATACAAGCCTTCTCGGTTTGTAGCACTGACATGCCTGCCAATCACAAGAATGTAAGCTTTCTATGAGACTAGGGAGGAGAGGGGAAAAATTCAGGGGCCTCTTCTGGCCAGGGTCACGGAATAGAGCCACTAAATGTCAACAGGCCACGTATCTAGAACAGCGGTTCTGAAACTTTAGCAAGCATCACAATCACCTGGAGAACTTGTTAGACCAGATTGTTGGACCCCAACCCCAAAGTTTCTGATTCAGCAGATCTGGGGTGGGGCCAGTAATCTATTCCCAAAAACTGCCAGGTGATGATGATCCTGGAACCCAGCCTGAGACCCTCTGGACCAGACAAGCAGCCTGGAATTTCAGAGGCCTCTGCTCAGAGCTTTTCACCAGTAGCCCCTCCTTCCCTTCAGCTCAGCTGGATAAAAGTATACGCCAGCAAGAGGGCTTTGAGGAAATGCACCTACAGCGTAGTTCCTGTGACCACACACGTGGGGAAGTATCCTGATTTGCAATGGTTCTTCCCTCTCAAAGGGCCTGCCCTCTCCGCCCCGCCCCAAACGCAATGCCTCAGAGGGAAGTGTGGTTGGGAAGGCACTCCCGCGAAAGCCTGCTGAAGAGCTCTCGCTCACTCTAGAAAGGCTCCAAATTACCAGCTGCCATAACCACCTCTCCCGAGGATGGTCAACTTTACTCCAAGGGGAAAATATCCTCCACTGGAGAGCGAAGCTAAGGTGTCATGGGGATTCAGAGTTGAGGAAGAGTCTCCTCCAGAGCCAGATGGTTGGAGAATCTGGGTAATGAACCCTGTTTCCCCTACACTTCCCCAAAGCCAGCCTCCTTTACTCCTTGGCAGCGCATGTGGACAAGTATTTAAAGTCATCCGGAGGAAAAAGAACGAATGCTTGGCCTGTGCAGCTGGGGGACGGGCGAGGGAGCATCTCCGCCGGGGCCTGTGCGATGATTACCTTCAGCTGCTGATTCGTCCTCTTCAGGAACTGAATCTCCTCGTTGTGCTTCTTCTCCTCCACCTGTCTCCTCTCACTCTCCCGCTTTTCGGTGGCTTCACATTTTGCCTTCTGCTCGTTCACTTGCCTCTCCAAATCTCTCTTTTCTGTTTCTAATTCTGCAATCTAAGGACAGAACCCCCAGTCATCCTGGGGTGTTGCCAAGTGGATGGGCTGGCTTGAGTGCCTGGGTGGAGGGGACCTGGAATATAGCTGGCCAACCCAAGATATTGCCAGGGTCTGTACTGCCACCCAGTGGGGAGTCAGTGACTGGCATGGCATAGCCAAGAGGAGAAAACTCTGCCATGACCAGACTGGCCCTTACACTCTGAACCAAGGGTCCATAACGGGAGAGCACCCTAGGAGGCAGAAACTTAGTGCTGGAATGACAACCACGTGGCCCTGAGACTGATGTAAGAGTCACAGAGGGCCAAGGTTCGCGGTAAACCCCACTCACTTTCCTCTCCATGTCTGACTTCCCCTGTTCAGCCTGCAGCGCCTTCCTCATGCCAAACGCCACACTGCTCTCATACAAGGTCTGGTAGGCAGCAATGGTCATGCGGATCTCGTCCCGGACTCGCAGCAGCAGCAGCCCCCTCTCTGCACAGTTGATGGTGACCTCACGGATCAGCTCATCTTCCAATGCACACACACAGCAAAGTCAGAGAAGACAGGAGGGAAGGGATATGCACCATGTCTACTGCAAACCACTCTTCCTACTGAGAAGGGTTCTAGGCTGTGTCCTCCTCACTTAGCGACTCAAGGAGGGGACTTCAGTGGCCCCAGGAACCTTGCCATGCAGCTGCAGCTCTGAACTTGGCACTTGAGAGTACAGGCAGTTGATAAGCCCAGGACAGAGGGAGACAGCTGCGAGGCCCCTCTCTTCTATCTTCAGCCCAGAACTGGGTACTAGTCAAAGAAATATGACTTTTCAATTTGAAGATGGTAGCTGCTTTAAAGCAGTGTGAAGATCCTATGTGCCTCTTTGGCTGGACTAGTTTGGGGCTGGAAACAGCACAGTCTAGAGCTTGCCCACCCATCTCCTCCATAAATGCTGACCTGGAGGGCTAAGTATAATCATACTCAGACTGCAGGGAGCCTGCAAGCTCTCGCGGCTGCCTTGGGATTTGGAGGAAGTTTGCATGTCAGCGTCCTCTGGGCCAGTGAGATTGGGCTGTGGGAAAGCCATTTCACACCAGCTTTTGGGGAGGAGGATCTTAAATCCTGTGTCTGTCAGTTAACAACAAATTATCCTGAAATATTTTTCTGGACCAAGGGCCAATGTTGATGGATGGATATAAATATAGAACAATCTTTCTGATTAAAAAATCAACACATGCTTATTTTAGAAATCTTTGAAAAAACAAAACGTTTAAATAGAAGTTCGCATTTACTCCAAACATCTGCTAAGAGGTGAGGAACCAGGTTGTCAAGAACCAGGTTGACTGATGAGTAGGGACACATGTAGGAGAGGCGGGACCAGGAGAGGAAGAAAGAGAGACGATTCCAGGATGAGGTGGGTTTCTGCTTGGGGATATTCAGGGATGGGGTCCATGCTGAAGGGGAAAGGAAGGAGGCAGTAGAGTATAGTGTACCCCCCCGCCCCCAGGCCACTCACCAAAACACTGTGAGTAGAGCTCTCTGCGGACCGGGCAGATCCCAGTCTCCCTGGCCTGCCGCTGCTGCAGCTTCAGGTCCAGCTGCTCCTGGAGGTGTACTACATCCATCCTGGTGCTGGGGGTGCTGGACACTTGCTGGATCCATAGCTGTGTGTCTTCCACCCACTCCCTGTGGCACAGACACAGCCAGGCTGAGCAAAACTCATTGACCAAAGAGGGTTCTCAGGACATGAGCAGAGATGACCCTTTGAGCTCTCTGCCTGAGCAGAACCGAGGGGCAGCTCTGTCACCAACCCATCAGAATCCTCCATTCCTCTGTCTTCCTTGGAAAGTATGTGGCTCCAGAGCCACACTGACTAAGATGGCTCCACAGGGTCCCTATCTTGGGGCTTGGCAATCTCCACTCTCCCGTGTCCTTCTGTGAAATCATCACCATTTTCTAGATCTTACCCTCCTAATGTGTTGGGGACAAATGTATGGTTGTTGCTTGATCTGAATATAAGGCCCAGTGGGAATTACCCACTGACTTGTGGGGTGGGAGACACAGGGCACCATAAACCTTGTGCCAGTCAGAAAGAGGTGAAAGTGTGTACTGGGGAATGGGAAAATTCTTTAAGGATTGTAGCTTCCCCCATAGTCACCCCTGTGTCAGAGGCATGGCCAGTTTCTAGAATCACACGGAGGGAGCCTGAGGGCAGAACCGCGTTGGGGGAGAGAACTTCCATGCATTGGTGGGAGGGAACCTACTGAAAAATCACCCCCAGCTTCTTTGTCATCCATCTCGGAGGAGATTGCAGTCTCTCTTTTCATGACCTTAAAAATTATGCTGTCTGTTGTCTGGGGGTGGCTCCATAGTGTAGTGGTTAGCATGTCTGCTTTACATGCAGAAGATCCTGGGTTCGCTCCCCTGGTGGAGTCATGAACCATACCCCAAGGGTACCAGGCCCCAGGTGCAGCCCCGGTGAGGGCCGCGAGGTAAGGGCCACGAGGTGAGGGCTGTGAGTGTGTGGGAGGAGACACCCAGCCTTCAGAGATTCAGTTCTTAAGGGGAGACCACAACATCTGTAGGTCAGGGGTGGAAGTGGGGTGGGGAGAATTAGAGGAGGAAAAAAATTGTGCTGTCAACTTATTATATAAAAATAGTCAAAAAGGTGCGTCAGATAGTGATAAATGTGGCTACAGAAGAAGCAGTGTATGGAAATCACGAAAAGGTGAGCAGGTGCTCTTTTTATAAGGATTCTCAAGGAAAGCCTTCTTGAGGAAATGACATTTGAGTGAAGAAAGAAGGGAACCAGAAGGATATCATGGGGAGAATATCTTTGGCAGTAAGAAAAGCAGTTGTCAAGGCCCTGAGGTAGAAGAGTAAAGTGTTTCAGAAACAAGTAGAGTCCCCTGTGGTATTAGCACAATGAACAAGAAGAATAAAAGGAGATAAGATCTGGGTAGGTTGAGCCACATCATGCCAGGTCTTCCAGGTCACTGTAAGGACTTTGCAAGATGAGATGAGAAGGCATTAAAGAGTTTCCAGCAGCAGTCTTGCATGATCTAACTTTGGGGACGTATGAAGAATAAGATTGTAGAGGCAAACAGTGGAAGCTGGGTTTTCAGATATGAGGCCACTACAGTAGTGCAGGTGACAAACAATTACTAGGAGCAAAACATGGAAGCAGAGGTGGTGATAGTGGTTATATTTGGGATATAATTTGAAAGTGGAGACAAAAGAATTTGATGAAGGATGGGACATGTGATGTGAGAGACCAAAAGGGATGAGAGTTAGCTTGAGTCCCTAGTAGGGAGGAAAAGACTGGGGATGAGCTTGTTGGGGAAGAAAGAATTTGTGATTTAGTTTGGACATGCTGAGTTTGAGATATCTATTAGCATCTTCATGAAGGTAATGAGGAAGATACAGAATATACGGGTCTGCAGTTTAGGGAAGAGGACAGGGCTGGAAATACATATTTGGGAGCTATCGGCACATAGATGGTAGTTAAAGCCATGAGCCTGAGTGACAACACTCAGGAAATGAGGGTAGATGGAGAAGAGGTCTCCCCTCCACCCCTCCCAAGATCCAACCATCCACAGTGTTAGGAGCTCCAGGATGCTGGGAGGAAATCCTAGCCAGGAACGGAGACTGGGTGCCTCTCTCCACATTCTCAAGTTATAAGATGCAAAAGTTTGGGCCTTCTCCCAGCCATGGCTCCTTTGTCATTGTTGTTGTTGTCGTTGTTGGTGGTGGTGGTTTGTTTGTTTGTTTTTACCTTGGAGGCAGGATGGCATTCAAGATTTCTTCTGCTTGCTTTGTAGGATCTGTGACACAGAAAGTTGAGGGGAGCTTGGCCTTTGGTGGCTGTGGGACGGGACCTGAGGGTCCAGGTTGTTGGGGGCTGACTTTCAGTGGCCGAGACTAAGAAGAAGGAACAGGTTAGGGGAGGAGATGATTCAGACACTGAGCTCCACACATTCTGGCCCTCTGCATTGCTCCAGGTCCCCTGCACACCCCTCCCTTATTCTCAGTTCACTTTACCCATCTGTCTTCTCAGCAGAAGTTTTGTCTCAGAACTGACAGAGGCCATGAACAGTCTCTGGTCCCACTCCAATCCAATGTCTGCATCTCCTTGAACCAATGTTTCTGGCACTGTACTTAGGTCTCTGCTTTCACACCTCTAGTGACGGGGCAATCACTACCAGATCTATTCTTGGACCCGGCTACCATAAAAAATAGTGAGCCCCATTCATCTCTTTGTGACTCCCTTCCCCATCCTAAATCTGCCTTCTGGGGTCGCCCAATATCTGAGTTTTTTTGTACCTCTCGTTCACACTCCTCCCGTCCCAATTCCCTTTACTCCCAGTCGGTTCAGCCTCTGTCCTTTGGGACTCCCGATTCGCAACGCTGAGAACTGTCTTTCCCCTTCAGAGCTTCCGGGCTCCCCCGCCCCCTGAGACCCGTTCTTACTTTGGGGCTCCGTTTCTCCGTGTTCCGGCTCACCAGCACCGGGGTGTCGTACTTGAGCAGAGAGTCCGCGGGGGGAATCATGGCGGCAGCTGGAGTAATAGCCCAGCAGCGGCCCTTCCAGGCAGAGCCTTGTTTACCGTCACCATGGAAACTCCCTCCAGCCTCATGGCCTGGGCGGGGCTTCGGAGTTGGGCGGGGCCAGCAGGGCTCCAATTTCTACGCAGCTTTTGCGAAAAGTTCTTCCGTGCTTAGCTTGTCAGGTCTCCGGCTAAATGGGTCACTTCGGTACTCTTGGAAGCAAGGAAACAGGCGTTCACGTCCCTATGTAGCGTCTAACGCGCAATCTGAATGAAGTGGCAGGTCTTCTCTGACCCCCGATTTTCGTCTCCTGCAAAGTGGGAGACATCTGATTCCTTAATGAAGGGTGGGGGTAAATTTCCAGAGGAAGACATCTATAGTTCTCAGGTTTTGAAAAGTATTTGTCATTAATTAAACGAAGAAATGACAAAATAACAGAAAGTTCAAGAACAGAGGGGATATACTAATGATTTGCCCACGGGCTACCATGTGAATTACATCTCCTTCTCTACTTTCCTTCGTATTTTCAAACGTAAATGTAAGCAATTGTGCGCACAATATTGTATCCTGCTTCTTTTGTTTAACAGGTCAGGGCTTTTCTTCTTTTGTCATATAGAGTTTGTAAATAACATTGCGAATGGCGTTATAATAGTCATCGATTGGCTAAACAACGCCCTGCTGCTGGGCATTTAAGTGCTCTCCCTGTTTAGGAAATTACTAATGATGCAGCAACAAACAGCCTCGAGGGAAGCTTTTTCCCAGAAGTTGGCTTTTGAAACTTAAAACTCCCTCCACGGGAGTCGCCTCGCTACGGCCCCGCCCACAATAGCGTCGTTGTCACGTGATTGGCCTCTCCATCGCTAGGGCTTCTGGGAGAGCGGAAGTCCAGGGGTATATCTCGTCATTTCCTTGAGCGAGAGAAGCGCAACGGACGTGTTTTCCCTTCGCTCAGCATGAAGGAGGTGAAGAGTGAGCGGGAGCGGGGCAGCCGGCGAAGGCACCGGGACGAGGACATAGTAGCGGCGGCGGCAACGGTAGTGGTGAAGCAGGAGCGCCTCAGTCCGGAGGCCGCGCCACCTGTCCACCGCCGCCCGGACTCCTCCGGCGGTAGCGCATCCCCGCCGGCCGGCGAGCAGGGCCGTCCTGGTCATCGCGGAAACCGAGCCCGAGGACGTAGTCGGTAAGTGGGAAGCAGCTAGGGGTGGACCTTAGGTCGGGCTCGTTGAGAAAGGAAGACAGGGCTAGCGTTAGAAACACACTTTGAATGCTGAGCGCAGCGGCTTGGACTTAATCCTAAGGGGTGGAAGTGACCCGGTGGTGTTCGTGTTATTATTTACCTGTCACTTGCGTTGTAGCTGGGCGTTAAGCGCCTAATGGACAGGGTCCTGCCCCTTCATCTCTGTGTGCCCAGCGCTTCGCCCAGTATGGCCCGACCTAGTGTATCATTTAAGTCGAAATGAAAGATTTTCCCCACCTACCTGCAAATGGAGTATGAACGTCGTCTTTCCAGTTATCTGTCCCAAAAAGTTTCCACATCTAGGGCCTAGGAGATCTACCTGACAGAACTAATGAAAAAAAAATTGTCTCGGGCTAGACTCATTCATTCAACCTAGTTTTACTGAATACCTATTATGTGCTAAAGACTGCTCTAGGTTCTGGGGCCTCATGGAAGAACAAGGTTGATGGTTATTACTCTGTCAAAGCTGACAGTGCTCTAGCCTTGAGACAAAATAACTAGCAAATAAAGTAAATAGTTTCCATTGGTAACAAGTATTAGGGATAGGTTAAAACAATAAAGTGATAGAGATTGAGGTGAAGTGGAGAAGGCCTCTGAAAAGGTGCCACTTGAGTTGAGATCTGAATAAGACTAATCCAGCCTTGTAAAGATGCTGGCGGGGGAAACAACACATACAGAGAACTTGAAGTATAATTAATTGTGATTATTCTAGAAATAGAAAAAAAAAAACTAGTGATCAAGGAGAGTTGTTGGAATGAGGTGGGAAAGGCAGAAGACAGAGCCTAAGGACTTGCTGATGATTGAATGTGATTGCGTGGGAAGGGTGTGGGGAGCTGTTGGTGGTGAGGAAAAAAAGAATCATGGGTGACTTCTAGGTTTTTGGCTTGAGCAGGTGGATGGTAGTGCCAATTACTGAGATGGCAAAGACAGAGGAAAGGTTTTGAGGGGTTGGGAATCAAGTTATCGAAAAAGAAGGTTTGGTAGGCAGTTATGTCTATGGGTCTGGAACTCAGAGGAGACGTTAGGGCTGGGAAAGTGAAGCCCCCGAGTCCTATACTGTGAAAAGCAGAGACCCTCACAAATATGGTGTCTGTGTGGTAGGTAAGCCTGATATTTGAAGGTCATTTATATGGGGGAAGGGAAATTGAGATAAAATCCTGTGTGTCCCATTCTCTTAACAGGTCCCCAGCCAAAAAGAAAAAGTCTTCAGGAAGAAGAAGCAAGTCTCCTCGGAGTAACAGAAGCCGAAGTCCTCACCACTCAACAATCAAGGTGAAGCAGGTAAGTGGATTGAGTTGTTTTGATACTGGGTCCAAATCTGGAGCCTCTTTCCATCATAGCTAGAGTGTTGTATATGTGTTCACCAGTACCTGTAATGGGCTTTTATCAAAGCTGGGTGGGATTCTTTTCTCCTTGTTTTGTTAAATGAAACTTTGTTTTGAATTACTTATTGATTCACATGCACTTGTATAGGCATATACTCTTTACCCTGTTTCTCCCAATGGTAGCATCTTAGAGAATTCTAGTACAGTATCACAACCAGAATATTGACAACAATGCAGTCGAGATGTAAAATATTTCCATCACCATAGAGATCCCTTATGTTGTCCTTTTATAGTCACACCCACTTTCCTCCCACTTTTACCCCTCAACTCTTAGCAACTTCTGTTGTCCATTTCTATAATTTTGTCACATCAGATATTACATATTTCTTAAGTATAGTCCTAGGTATTGAATAATTTTTGTTACAGTTGAAATGAGATATTTTAAAATTACTATTGTAGTTTCCTTTTTGACATAAGAGAAAACCAACTTTTTCCTTTATATATTATCTTGTGCATGACTACCTACCTCTCTTTATTAGTTCTCTTTTCCATATATGCTCCCCTATAAGTTTGCCTGCAGGTACTTTTGTGTCTAGGGCTCTGAACATAGGCTTGCACTGAGAGCTAGGGTTGGGCAGCAGCATGGGATACAGTTAGTGTTGCCTTACATGAGTACCTAACCACCACTGATGACCTTATTTCATGGGACATTTTGCACCTAAATGCCAGAGTCCAAATCACAAATTCCTTTTTGAATGCAGCTTGTTTATAGATTATAGAGTGCCTTTAACTGACTGAATCACTATGAATTTCAGGAACGTGAGGATCATCCCCCACGGAGAGGACGGGAGGATAGGCAGCATCGGGAAGCATCAGGACAGGAGCACAGGCGAGCTAGGAACAGTGACCGAGACAGGCACAGGGGCCATTCCCACCAGAGGAGAACCTCTAATGAGAGGCCTGGGAGCGGGCAGGCTCAGGGACGGGATCGAGACCTTCAGAATCTGCAGGCTCAGGAGACAGAGCGAGAATTTTATAATGCCCGACGGCGGGAGCATCGCCAGAAGAATGAAGTTAGTGCCAGCAGTAATGAGTCTCAGGAGTCGGTTCCTCAACCTGGTGGCAACAACAAAGAAAAACCAGTGCCTGCTAAGGAAAAGCCAAGCTTTGAACTTTCTGGGGCACTTCTTGAGGACACAAACACCTTCCGGGGTGTAGTCATTAAATATAGCGAGCCCCCGGAAGCACGTATCCCCAAAAAACGGTGGCGTCTCTACCCCTTTAAAAATGATGAGGTGCTTCCAGTCATGTACATCCATCGACAAAGCGCTTACCTCCTGGGGCGACACCGCCGCATTGCAGACATTCCAATCGATCATCCCTCTTGTTCAAAGCAGCACGCAGTCTTTCAGTATCGGTAAGTATACTTTTGCAGAAAGAAACTCAAGTGTGAGCAGAAGCTAATGTCTCTGTTCGGGTTACTAAGTTTTGTGTACATGTATATGCAGAAGGATCCATACCCCTCATATCTAATGTTAGTCTTAAAGAGTATTAACCTTACTGTCCTTTGAGTAACCATCTATATCTGTATAAGAGCATTGAACTTGGTGTCAGGAATCCAGATTTTGAATCCTGCCATTATCACTTACCAAGTGTTTGACCTTCAGTAAGCCACTCTCTGGGCCTTAGTTTCTACCTACCGCACAGGGCTATTATGAGGATTAAAATGAAATATAATTGAGAATGCCTGGCATATGTGTTGACATCTGTATCTTGACAGTTTGCATAGTACATCTGTTATTGTTTGATCCTTACAACAATCCCGTGAAGAGGGTAGGACAGGTATTAATATCCACATTTGACAGGTGAGAGGACTGAAGCTCAGCAAGGCCGCGTGACTTGCCTAATAAATGATCACCATAGTAGAACTCTGGCTGAAATCTAGCTCCCTTAACTCTGAAGTCTAAATCTGCTTTATTTCCATTGGAATAGAAGATGAAATATGTTGAAATATGGGTGAAATAAGCATATATTGATTATAAACACCAAAAAAAATGCATTTTCTTGACTAGGGCAACAAGCCTTGGATTCTGCCTTTTAAGCTTTTGATCTGCTATGAATTTCCTGTCCTCCCACAACCAGTTCTCACCTTTTTAAGTATTTAACTTGGTAAAGAGTGGAAGAAGTGGAGAGGGCCTCTCTGAAAAGGTCCAAAGCCATGCCTTCCCTCTTGATTTCTTAGAGTTTGAATTTGAACCGTGTCGAAGCCAGGTTATTTATATTGTCCAGGCTGTGTTAGCGAAAAGCTGGATGATCTGAGGCAGGATTTTGCTCACATGTTTCTCCTTTTTCTCTTCCAGGCTTGTGGAATACACCCGTGCTGATGGGACAGTTGGCCGTAGAGTGAGGCCCTACATCATTGACCTTGGCTCAGGCAATGGAACATTCTTGAACAACAAGCGCATTGAGCCACAGAGATACTATGAACTGAAGGAAAAAGATGTACTTAAATTTGGATTCAGCAGCAGAGAGTATGTTCTGCTTCATGAGTCCTCTGACACTTCTGAAGTAGACAGGAAAGAAGATGAGGATGAGGAGGAAGAGGAGGAAGTATCTGACAGCTAGCAAACTAAGGAACAGCCCAAACTCTTGAGAGACCTTTCCTTTCTCCGAAGGCTTTGGGATTGACTCAAAGAGCACAGTGGTGCTCTCTCTAATGCCTCTTATTGCCTTAAGTCTTTTTTTGGTGGCTGGCCAGCTTGTGTTACAGTATAAGAAAACTGACTTATGTTCGGTCGAACTTCTTTCTGTGGCACATTAGCCACGTGCTTGTGGGCACATTTTCAGAACAGTCTCACCAACACATCGTGTTTCGTAGAAGCATTGTGGCTTTAGTTGGTGCTTTCAGAACTGTTGCCTAGGAAATTATAAACCATTGGTTAAAGGGGAATTGTGGCTTGTTCTCTTTGTACGTACAGTTACTTTATTTATAAGCTTTGTGGACTGGGTTTGTTTGGTTTTTGTTTCTGGGGCAAACCCCTTTTACTAAGCTTTGGTCATCACCAAAACAGCCTCCAGTATATACCAAAGCTTTGACCTGGTTGAGCTCTTGAGTCACAAAAGTTGATTTTGCACTTCTCTTTTTTGGGGGGTGGGAGTTTACCACATGACCTCATTATTGACTATTGGACTTAAACAGATACTTTGTGGAGGCTCTTAGCATATGACTGTACAGGAAGATCATGACTACTATCAGTGGGTGCTGATTTAATGCCACAAGAGGCTGAAATGCATCGGAGATCTGTTTTCTGTGAGAGAATTCTAATTTCTCCATGGAGCATGTACATAATTTTGATCATCTTATCTGTTCTTCAACTTTGCATTTTTATTCAAATTTTATCTTTCTTCCTTTTTGAGAAACACACTGTCATTTATGTGGCAGGGTCCTAGCTTTATTCTAACAACACATGCGTAAGTCTAAAGGAGGTTGTGTAGTTTACATGTTTCATCTTTTTAAGACATTCAGAGGTCGTATTTACCTTTCCAAGGCTGGAAAGCATGGGAATTGCCCAATTTCCTAATTTTCCACTAGAGGAATATATGTTAAGTAGAAAAATCATAGCTACTTACATATGCTGTGTGCCTGTGTGTGTGTGTGTGTGTGTGTGTGTGTGTATAAAGTTGTGTGTGAAAGAGCTGCATACTGATTTTCATAGGAGAATGTTTTGTGATGTAAATGTAATACTACATTATAGGCAAAGGCCTCCCTGCATTTGAAGAGCGGGTTTTCATTTATATGTATTTTTGGGATAAAAAATAATAAAATTTGTAAATATAGTCCCATATCTCAGTGAGTGAGCATTGTTCTTGTTGAAGCACCAGTATTTTCTGAATTGGCAGTGAAGGGGTTTTCCTTCCCAGAATAGTTAGAGTTGGGGCAGGTTATACATAGTGCTCCTTGTACCGGTTTATCCTTGTCTTGGGTGTTTTCACCCTCTGGTTATGATGGGGATGTGGGATGCGGAGCAAGGAGAGGTGATGCAACTCTCAATCGATGTTACTTGTAACTATTCCTCTTGGGTTGAAACTTATGATACTATTAGGTTGTCTTCTTTACCATTGTTTTTCCATTAAAGTCTCACACACCCGTGTGTACTCAGGGCTAAAGGTTGACTAACATGGGGAGGGGTAGCTGACTAATCTTTATTCAAAAGAAATGGAAAGATCCTCTTTGAAGAGTGAACATTTAATAAGGTCAGTTAGGTGAAAGTTTAGATGAGGGGAAGCTACAATAATGTAAGAGCAATTAACATCCCCCTCAATGTGTTCTACATGGACCACTATACCTAATATTTTGATAATTTTGATACATGCTATAGATCACATATTACATATGTGCCTGTCTGAAAGGTGGGTTTTGATTTGATGAAATTTTCTCTTGATCCAGACTGATGGTTTTCTCTTTCAGGGATTAGGCATTAATCTGGCAAGGGGGCTCCTCTTTGAGTTTGTGCTACTTCTATTTCCTAGAGGTTTGGGCTGTGCTTTGAACACCATTTTGGTGGGCACTGTGATAGATGACCACTTCGCCTACATTTTTCAATAAGAAGTCCCAATTATGTAGTAAACTTTTGCTTCCTGGCTTAAGAGATTTTTCACACTCAGTATCTGGGAAGGTGTCCCACCCCACCTACCACCCTTTAAGAAAGAGGGTCAAAGAAAAAGATCTCCAAAGCCAGATGTCACCAGTAGACTTCTCATTTGAAGTTGACAAATTCCCTAAGCTTTCTTCTTGAATTAATTCATTGCTTAGAAACTCATGTTCATCTAAGCTATTTGCAACTTCATTCTTCACCTTTTCTCTACCCTGGCTGGCTTGTCTACACATTATTGCTGTTAAAATCAAACCACCTGCAAAACAGCCCTTTGTTTCTGAGCCCCTTCTCCATATCCTCTGTGATGGTCTACAGTTATGCCACGGTATGGAAAAGAATCTTCAGATTTTTCCCATTAAGCCTCTTCCTAGTCATCTTCTAGTTCCCTCATTCTAACATTGACAGAGGACAGCTCATTAAGTGCAATTACTGATGTAACTGTCAAATACTTTTATTGTATCCTGGTGATAATTGAAAACTGAGTAATCAATTCAGATAACTGAAATTAAATTCTAAAAAATTTCATTGCGTATGCCAGTACAAAACATAGCTTGGTTTTAAAAGGCTTAGAACTTAGTATTTCAGGTCAATTATCAGTCGATATAATGCCCGAATGGTTGTATTTTTTAACATCCTTCCCATTGTAGAAATTTGTAGATGTGAGGAATAAAATGATATAATGTTAATCAAAGCCTAACTGCGGCACACACACAACAACATGCTAGCAATGCCTGCTTGTGAGATGGTATTCTGAGGCCACAATGTTCCCAGGTATGTGAGTTTATATCAAGTGAAAAGCCTACTCGATTTAAATTAAAGCTTTGGAACTGAAAACTTCATTTGGGCTCTTAGGTGAAGTTTCCAGTATACTTATCAAATGGGAAACAATTTTAAGTGTCGATTCGTATACATGTACTCTAAAGTGAATTAAATAACTAAATCAACAGTTGCATAAGCTTACTATGCTAGCATTTGGTTAACAACTGTGAGTTAGAAGCAGGAAGCAATAATGTGGAGATGGGCTGCACCATGTGCAAGAGATGGCATTTCAATGGATTTTGAACAAGAAGTAGAGGAGGGCGTTGTTTCATACTGAGCAGTTCGGGGTCCACAGCAAGTCAGTGATGGAACTAAGATGAAAAGTCACCTCAGTCCCAGTTCTGTGGTCTTTCCTCTGGTCCGTTGCTTCCCACCTCCCTAGCTGAGCTTAGTGAAGAGATCTGAGGGAAAAGACAGCTGGTTCATTTGGTGACAGCTCATTAGGCTGTTCAGTTCAGTTGTCCAATTCATAGGGGGTTCAAAGAAATCACAGTGGGTGGGATTTTCAATGGTAGAGAGTGGCTTAGACAAATCCTCACTTCCCCACGTCATAGCCAGAGCTACTTGGAAATCATGTTGGTTTATAAAAATAGACAAATATTCAATAATCGGGTGCCTAAGAAGTGCCATGAACTGAGATCTCAATAATAAAACTGGCTAATATTTAGGAGCACTTTCTATGTACAACGCACAGTTTTAAGCACTTTATATGTATACTAACATGTATCTTAACTCATTTCTTCCTCATAATCCTTAACTGCTGTGATATACTACCTCTTATAGCCTCTTATAGTTATGAGATGTATAAGGTCTGGCCCATGCAAAGCAATACGACCAGGAGCTACGGACAGTGCTAAATAGGAGAAGCACTAGGGATTATGGAAGCACAGAGAAGTAGTGTTCAACAAAGCCTTGGAAGTCAGAAGAGGCCAGCAGAGATGAGAAAAGGACGAAATACATATTTCTAGACAGAGAGATTAGCATTTGGAAATACCTGAATGATAAACTAATGAGAATTTGGAAGCAATTGAAGTTCAATAGGGAAAAGAAGTGAGTGAGACTTCTGGTTTCTGAAACTTCCTATTTTAAAATAGCCAAAACTTCTGCATAAAATATAAGTAAAATAATTTCACAAAGCATCCAAGAACCTACACATTAGTAAAAAAAAGTTATCAGGCCAAAAGTGAAGATAAATAAGAATCCAGAGAGAAATGGGGTATAGATGCCTGCAAACAACATTTGGTCTAAAGGAAAACAATATTTGATTCTAGTAAATCAGACGTTACTCTAGGTTGACTAGGACAGAATTCAAAACCTACATACTCTAGATAGTCTAATAGAAGATGTTGCCCACAACATCTGGCGTACCAAAGGTCTATAATTTTCAGAATAAAAGAGCAGTTCAGAAATTGAATCCTCCCAGGTATTTACAGCGTGGGAGCTCAGGAAAACTCAAGCCTTTAACTTGGTTTAAAATGACCCTGTTCTATTAGAGAAATAAATGAAATTAACCTTTGGAGGAAAGAATGTTTTTTTAAATCTCAGCTCCAGTTATTTCCACATTCCGCTCCCACCAAGATACAATTTTTTTTTTAATGCACATGAGAAAAGGCACTATAGGTGAGACCCAACAGAAATAACGGATAACAGAAACTGATTTTCAACAAGCTTCAGATACTTGAATGACAAGATAACTATAAAATGTTCATGGTTCCTAGTTTCAAAGAAACGGCAAGCTTGAAAATACCTATGGGGAAGAAGATATGGCAACAGGAGAAATGGGAGTTATTTAAAAGACCAACTAGAATTTTTAGAAATGAAAAATACAATATCTGTACAAAAACCCATCAATGAATGACTTTAATAGAAATTTCAGGGAGAATTAACTGGAAGATTGGTCAAAAGAAATTATCCTTGCACATAAATTTAACAACTTAGATGAACTGGAGCAATCCTTCGAAAACCATCAACTACTAAAATTCACCTGGTATAAAATAGGTCATCTGAATAGTCCTATAAATATTTACACTTGTAATTGAAAAGCTTCAGAATTAAAAGGTTTTGGAAAAGAAATATCCAGGCCCAGATGGTGACGATTTCACTGAAGAATTCTACCAAACATTTAAAGAAGAATTAGAACCATTCTATACCATCTTATCTAGAAATTAAAAAAGCAGAGAACACCCCTCAACTCATTTTATAAGGCCATTATTGTTTTGATACCAAAACCAGACAGGAAAGTACAAAACACACACACACACACACACACACACACACACACACACACACACTTCCAGTCTAACGCCTCAGAAATTTAGCCACAAAAATCCTCAATAAAATATTAGCAAATTGAATCTAACAATATTTAAAAAGAATTATAAACTTAGCCAAGTTGGGTTTATTTCAGATATTCAAGGCTGGTTCAACACTTGGAAATGAATCTGTGTAATCCACTATACCAAGGGAACAGAGAAGAAAAATCATGATCATGTCAATTAGTGCAGGAAAAGAATCTGACAAAATTTAATACCCATTCATGATAAAACCTATCAGTAAACCAGGAATAGAGGGGAACCTATTCAACTTGATAAAGAGGATCTACAAAAACCTTACAATAACATCATATTTAATGGCGAAAGACATTACTTTCCTCCTAAGACAGTGAACAAGTCAAGGATGTCCACTCTGACCACTCTTATTCAACAAAGAACTGGAAGTCCTAGTCAGCACAGTAAGGCAAGAAAAGGAAAGAAAAAGCATACAGATTGAAAAAAAAATAAATGATTGTTCATGTAAAAAATGCCAAGAAATCTACAAAAATACCTCCTAGAACTAACAAGGGAGTTCAGCAAGATCCCAGATTATAAAATCAACACACAAAAGAAATTATCCAGAATGTAACAAAGAAAGACAAAAAGATGGAAAAAGAGACAGAGGGTAAAAAAGAATAAAAGGATTATTATGTTTATTCTAGTTACAGAAGGAGAGAGAAAATGAGGCAGTGGCATATCTGAAGAAAAATAGCCGAGAATTTCCCAGAATTGGTGAAAGATACCAATCCACAGATTGTAGAAAACCAAAGACTTCTAAGCAAGGGAAAAGGAAGAAAAGAAGGAAGGAAGGAAGGAAGGAAGGAAGGAAGGAAGGAAGGAAGGAAGGAAAGAAGGAAGGAAGGAAAAAAAGAAAGGAGAGAAAAGAAAAAAACCCTACCTAGATTCATGATAGTGAAATTTGCAGAACCCTGAAAAATGGAGAGAGCTGAGGATGGAGAAGTAAGCACAGGCCAAGTGAAAACAGAGGTAATGAGACTGGTACTTGATGATAAAAGCTGACACTTAGCTAGAGTTTATATCTTGCCAAGACTCTTACAGACAATTGTATTAGGTAGGTACTATCATTACCTCCACTTTACAGATAAGGAGGTTAAGACAGTGAAATTTGGTTACTCGCTCAAGGTGGCACAACTTAGTGGTAGAGGTAGGATTTTTAACAAGGTAGTTCCAGCTCTTTTGCGTCCTTAACCACTGCATGTACAGTGCTTGTCTTTCTAAAAGGCAATGGGAAGCTACTGAAAAGTTAAAACCAGGGATGTGATACAAAAAAGATGTGTTTTCCAAAAAAGAAATCCTGGCGTCACTGTGTAAGGATTAAATGAAATTTATATGTGGAAAGAAGTCTATTGGAATAATGTAATCAAAAATAAGGAAGGTCTGGATGAACGAGGGAGGTGGTAAACAAAAGCAAATGGATTTGCGGGCCGTTCTGAAGTCCTACTTTTGGATGGGATTAAGAGGGTAAGGGAGAGTGAGAATGATACCCAGATTTCTGACTTGGGCAATTCGGTGGACAGTGAATGTCATTCACTGAGGTGATTTAGGAGTCTGGGTTGGCACGGTGAATTTGCGGTGCCTGTAAAGGTCAGCCGTCCGCCAGGAGCAGAAATGACTGAAGTACCAAAAGCAGAAAGTCCTACTGACCCGGTCCTCCAAAACACAGCGCCAGTGAGGTAAAGGCCCACAGCGCTGCTTGACACCGGCTCCGGAAGCCGCGCGCGCAGGCGCAGTGCGGCGCGGGCGCCCCCTGGCGGGGGGTGGCGCGCAGGCACCGCCCCCAGGCTGGCGCCGCCGCTGCCCGCCTCAGCCCAACATGGCGATGCACAACAAGGCGGCGCCGCCGCAGATCCCGGACACCCGGCGGGAGCTGGCGGAGCTCGTGAAACGGAAGCAGGAGCTGGCGGTGAGGGGCTGGCATCGGGGACTCCCGGTGGAGGTCCCGCGCCTGCTCCTCGCCTCCAGGCCCCAGCCCGGCGACACCAGGCCGTTACTCCGCGGGCACTGCGCGGCAGCTGGGAGTCCCGCGGCTCGAGGCCGGGCTGCGCATTCCGCGGCCCGCCGGTGCCTCGGCTTCCTAGCCGTGCGGAAGCCCGGGCCCGGGGGGCGGGGCGCGGAGCCGGGGAGAGGAAGAAGCACTGGGCGGGCGGCGGGCTTGGAGGAAGGATGGCATTTGGGGCCGGGGGCTTATGTATGGGAGCCCTGGAAAGGCGAGTGGCTGTGAGCTTTGGCGGGTGGATGAGGGTGGGCGGGTTCGTGGTCTTTGAGGGTTGGGTAGGCTGTAGAAGATTGGTTCAAGTTTGCCCGTGGGCTTTGGCGGGGTGGGGTAAGAGGCGGCTGTGGGAAGGGCACCCAGTCATCCAGTCTGGCCTTTGGAGGATGGAAGAGCGCATGTCCTTTTGGGGACCAGGAGTAGATCCATTGGATGGAATTTTTGATAGGGATATGATGTGTTTGTGTCATCTAGATGGTGACAGGCTAGGGGAGCAGACTCAGTCTAGGGAATTAGGAATTGTGACATGCATCCAAGGTCTCCTGCACCCTGGTGGTTAAGCCTTCCATCCCCTTGCGTGGGCACCTAGGGAGGCCCATCTCACCTGAAGCTGTCCATCCAGGTTTCCATAGCAACTGGCAGCCCAGTACTGGCGGCCTTTCTGAGACTGCGGGGAGGGGAGCGAGTTGGCGCGTGAAGGCTGCTGTCCCTTCCCTCCGTGATAGCAATGCCTTTCATGTGTGGGAGTGGAGCTTGCCTGAGCCGAGGTTCTTGACAACTGGGTTTGCATGAACCCTCTGACGTATATACAAAATTTTGCAGGGGACAGGCTCTCTATATTTCATTCTCTTGTCAAAAAAGATCCAACAAGACAAATCTAGACTGTCAGTCCGAAACAGCCTGCCCGTCCCCATATCATTTGTCTCTCCACAAGGGTGGTTTAGTGTAGTCGTGCTTGAGTTATAAGTCTAATATCAAGATTTCAGTTTGGTCATATTTAATGTTTGCATTTAAAAGACTTCCGTTTCCTTGTTTTTCATCTCAGGAAACACTGGCAAACCTGGAGAGACAGATCTATGCATTTGAAGGAAGCTACCTGGAAGACACTCAGATGTATGGCAACATTATTCGTGGCTGGGATAGGTATCTGACCAACCAGAAGTGAGTGTCAGAAGCCTGTAATGTTTATATTGTGACTATTGCTTGTTTTTAGGGCTGTGTATGTTCTTAGAAGCAACTTTACAGGGAGGCAGCACTAAGTGGTAGTGTGGAAAGAGGTTTGGGCTTGAACTTTGGACTCTGGCTCAGACTTACTGAGTCATCCTGGACTAATCCTATATCCGTAGACTAGAGAAAGTCCAGCCTATGGCACAGGGGTGTGTGAGGCGTAAGTGAAGTGTGCCTTACACAACAGCATTCTATTAGTGTCTTCCATATTTTAATCAGTCATGAATTCCACCCTTGCAATATTTGCCATAACTGTATGCCAACTCTACTGCTCTGTATTTAGTAGTTATTCTTGAAAACTTTCTAAACATTTCAAAAATTTAAAATCTGTAGAAAAATGGAAAGAATATTACATGAACACTTGATATCCTTCATCAGCATTCACTGATGGTTAATTTGTTGCCACATTGCTGTCTCCTCTTTCTCTATAATACATAAACATACACACATATCTACATTAAATTTTTTTTTAAAATTTTGAAATGGCTGTAGATATATAGGAAGTTACAAAAATAATACAGAAAGGTCCCATGTACCCTTCACCTAGTTTTCCCCAGTGGGTTTTATGTAACTATAGAACAGCATCAAAACCAGGAAATTGACATTAGTACCTTGTGTGTATGTAGTTATCATTTTAACCTGTGTCGATGTGTATAACCACCATTGCAATCAAGATACAAAACTATTCCATCACCACAAAGACCTCTGTGATGCTACCCCTTTGTGATTATATCTTCTCTTTCCCCCCTATACTTTGGGGATTTTTTGTTTTGTTTTTGCTAAACCATTTAAAAGAAGTATCGACACATTGTCTCTAATTATGTCAGCAATTATGTCCTAATAAGAACATTTTTCTTAGCCACAATGATCATGCCTAGAAGAATTAGCACTACATTAATAGTAACATCTACATCACAGTCTTTATTCAGATTTCCCTAATTGTCCCTAACATGCTTTGTTACCTCGTTTTGATCCAGTCATAATTTTTTAGTGCATTTGGCTGTGAAGTCTCTTAATTTAGGAGAGTCTCTCACCATTTTTGGTGGTGATATTGTTTATGACATTGTCTTGTAGACTGTCCCACTTCCAGATTTTTTTTGCTGTGACCTTATGAGAGATGCTTTCAACATTTTTGGTAGGAATGTTGCATTAGTGATTTGTGTCCCTCTTGTTTACCTCTATTTTATCAGGAGGTATATAATGTCAGATTGTCCTATTATTGGTGCTGCTAAGTTTGACCATATGATTTCTCTATTGTGAAAGTTTATTTTTTTCTCTTTGTAATTAATAAGTAAATTTGGAGTTTATACTTTTAGACAGTGGGAATATATAGCTCCCCTCCAATTTTTATTCAGTAGTTTTATTATACATTGTAAATTCTTAACTGAATAACTTATTATACTCGAGGTTGCAAAATGGTGATTCTAAGTTTACTGTTCTTTTTACATTTATTACTGGTATTCTGAAAGAAGAGCTTTCCGTTTTCCTTTGTCATTTTCTCTATCTCTGTCTCTTTTTAGTATGACTATAGACTCATGGATTTTTTAAAAAAAATCAGTGTTGGGTCATAGTGCTGTCACTTTTTTATCGTAGAGGTTTATTTTTTAGTATAAATTAATTTTTTGAGATTAACAGAGAAGTGCACAGATCCTAAATACACAGCTCAGTGACTCTTCACAAAGCCAACACAGCCATCATGATTTGTTTTGATGCTTAGTTTATATTGAATGTGGCCAGAGGGATCCTCCTTAAGCTGATTCCTTTGTCCTTTTGACATGACCCTACTAGTCTGAGTACTGTTTCCTTTCTGTCACTTTGTCCTTTTCTTGTCCTAGACCTGATTATCAGCCATTTCTCTAAAGAACCTTGATTTTTTTTTTATTTAAATTTTTTAAATTAGGTTTGTTTAACAGAGAGACTTCATATCACTAGTCTGTGCTAGATGTTTTTAATAATCATTAAGATAAATACATATTAAGATGAAAATGATTATGAACCAACTAAAGTAATCTCATATACCACAGTGGCGCACATTCCATGCATTGGAAAATGCTGCTGTCTGCATAGGCATTCAGCATAAAGGTCGTTTTGGCCACGCTAAGTGGTGTGGGGGCAATAAAAAACAAAAAGAGTTCCTTACATTTGCCTGGACACATCCTCAGCTTGAGCCATAGATGGAGCTTGGTGCTTATAATGAATTCTTGTGTATGTTGTAGAAACTCCAATAGCAAAAATGATCGAAGGAACCGGAAGTTTAAGGAAGCTGAGCGGCTCTTCAGTAAATCCTCAGTTACTTCAGCAGCTGTAAGTGGGATGGGGGGCGGGTCTTTATGTGGCACATTGTTGAGGAAGACCTTTGTTAAATTTCTGTGAGCTTTCTCTTTCCCTCTTCTCTGTGAGTGTTCTCCTGAGGTCTGCAATGATTTTTCTAGTAACTAGTGTTTTTTTCCTCTTCTTTTTTTAGGCCGTAAGCGCTTTGGCAGGAGTTCAGGACCAGCTGATTGAAAAGAGTAAGTTTATGTTTTTACTTTTTCATCAATTTATTTTGAAGCTACCATAGTTCCTATCTTTAACTCCTATCTAACTGTATTATCTGACGATTGCATCTCTTTTACTCTTGGGTCTTTCTAGAAGTTAGTAATCCTTTTGCGTATCTTTAATCATGTCTTTCTTATGAGAAAGAAATTATCATGTCCTTCCTTCCTGCCTCTTTTATCACAGGAAGGTTGATGTTAGCTGCTGAAAGACACAAAGATATATCTTCACTCCTGATAAGTCTTAGGGAATTTTCTTAAAGTTAAAAAAAAATTTTTATCATGGAAAATTTCAGACATATCTAATAAATCCCCATGTACTAAACTTAATAATTCTTAGGAAATTCTGATCCTGCAAACAGAATGTACCTGTGTATTCCTAAATATAAAATGGAGAGTAGGCAGTATTTACTTTGTAGAGAAATTGGCATTCTCTGTGAGCCATACAATCTAATTCTGTTATGTTTCAAGTGATGGAATATAGACCTGTACATTTATCTTTCTGAGTCATACTCAATGTAGCTGTTTTGGATGCTCTCCCAGTGTGTTGGATGACTTTGAAATACAACCTGCTTTTTGTATAGTGGCTTTCTATTTCTTTCAGACAGTATATCTTGTGAGATCCAGTTCTTTTGTTTGCATTGGGGCAGTAGTTTGAGGAAAAGGGATTTTGGTAATTTGGGAATTTACTCAGTGACTTCAATTATTATGCCTATGTACAGATTTCTAAATTTTTAGCTCTATCCTTAACCCCTTTCTTGAGCTTTAGTCATATATTTCTAGTTTTGTCTAAAACCGAGCTATTCTGTTTCTTTCAGAATGTGTCTGCCTAATTTTTCTGTTACAATATCTCTATTTTCCCTCATTCAAAACTTTGTAGACATCTTTACTTCTCTCCACCAGCCTAATCAGTTGTACCAAGTCCTTTTGAATTCTCTTTGACTATGACTGTCAGTTAAATCTTACTTCTTTTCAATTAATGCCACTTTAAGAGTATAGAGCCCTTTCATCTGCTTTGTAGAGTAATAATACTGGCTAAGGAATATTCTAGATATCGTTCCCGTGGGTTGAGATAGAATGATATCTGACTTCTCAGTTTTCACAAGAACCTATTATCCTGTCCCTGACTTAGTAGGTAGGTTAGTATATGACTTTCTACCCAATTATTCACACAGAATAGCTACACCTAAGTACTTGTCAGGAAAAGACTCTTCAAGCCACTGCTTTCAGAAGCTTGACTGAAACAAGTACTTATGTATTAAAGATTTTTCTGGAGCATAAGCAGACTATCCATTACCCTAAAATCTTCCTCCTAGACTGAGCCTCACCTCCGCAACACATCATATTGTTATACCTTGGTCTTCCCTATATAGTTGCATTTGGTCTTGTAAAATGTGTCTTTCTATTGTAAGATGATGTTACAATTGTTTATTATCATCTCCTTTAAGAATAGCTGTTTTCCCTGACTGGCTAGTTTTTTTTTTTTTTTTTTTTTTTTAGTGAAAATCTTATAATTGACTGCTAAAATGCTTAAAGCCAAATTTGTGGTTCTCCTCTAGAAAGCAAATAGGAATTTATAGCATATATTTTGAGACTGAATCTTAGTACTACATCTAGCTTACTTTCCTCTTTGCTTTTCTTATCTCATTTTAAATTTATTTTATTGGATTTTATTAGAAGAGTCTCGTTAAGCTGCCTCGAATTCTCTTTGTAATAGAGTGTACAGAATTACATAAATACTGGAGTTCATTAATTCAAACGGTCAGAGGCCCTTTAAAGTCATCCTATTGCATTTTGTCTCACTGCCTCCATTACCACTTCTCCCTGCTGTTTTTAAGATTTTATTTTGTCTTGATTTTTCTGTAGTTAACTACAATGTGTCAAAGTATGAATTTTTTATTTTTATTTTTTCATCTGGCTTGGGTTTCACTGGACTTCTAGAACTGTGGTTTGGTGTTTTTTTAAATCGGTTTTGGAAAATTCCTAACTTTATCTTTTCAGATGCTGCATTAGTTTTATGTTTTCTCTTGTCTCTTTCCGGTACTCTGGTTAAATGTATGTTAAACCTTCTAATTTTATCCTTTATGTTTTTCATGATCTCTTCTATATCTTCTTTTTGTCTCTGTGCTGCATTATGAGTGATTTTTTTTCAAGACTACCAGTTCCTCATTCTCTTTTCAGTTGAATCTGATTTGATGGTAAACCTTCCCTTGACTTTAAATCTTCTGTTATTATATTTTTATTTCCAGAAATTCTACTTAATTACTTTAAATATCTGCTATGTAATTTTTAAATAGCTTTTTTGGTAGTTATTTTTAAACTTGCCTTTTACTTCCTTAAGTATAATATGCACAGTTATTCTAAAGTCTTTCATATCAATTTCTGAAGTCTTTAACGACCTGCATTTGTCTGTTGTTTCTGCTGGTCATTACTCATGAAATCTTATCTCTACATATGTTTGGTTATTTTTGTGTATTGATCATTATTATTAAAAGTCTTTGTAGAATAATATGAGGGCAGAACAAAAGTTGTGTCTTCCAGAGAAGACTTGTTTGCTTCTGCTAGGTACTTGGACCTCTTTAAACCTAGTTCGAGGCTTAGGTATCCTTGGATGACCCAGGTGATTAAACCAAGCTTTAATTTCATGAGAGGAGTGATCTCCCTTGCCTTTCATTTCTTTTCCTTTGTAAAGAATCTCTTCAGTGTCTCAGAATTTCTGTATAACAGATGTAGAATGACCTCTGTTTTTGATCTTTGGTGGCAATAAAGTGAACACTCTTTTCTTGAATTTTGACTTGCATATTCTTAGCTCTCAAAGGTTTTGGAGTCTTGTACTTTCAGCATTTTATTTACAAACCATTCTGAAAATTTTTCTTAAAAAATGCCTTACTGTATGCTTCTTTGGCTAAGACATGATAAAGTGTATTAGCATGGTCCCCAAAGAGAATTTTATGCAGATTAGTGAAGTATAGTATATAATTTTTAAAAGATTAAAAGAAAAATAAAACAGGCAGATTTTATCCAGTTTCCTTTAAAGGATCAGCACAGTCTCTACTGTTTGTTTTACCGGACTCCTCTGAAACTTTCATCAAACCAAATCTCTCCTCAGCATTTACATCATTCCAGTGGGTAAGTAGACAACTGCAACTGCATGAATTGTTCTGGATATCTTCCTTTCCTCCTTTAAACTTTTTGTGCTGATCAGAAGTTATTGCATTGGCACTATATAATAGCTGTTTCTTTCTTTGAATAAGTAGAGTGTCTCATTTTGAAGACTTATTAAACTTAATCAGCATCTGATGTTCTTTGCTCTAAAAATGAGTTGCAAACTTTTATGTCAGTAAGAAACAAATTTATATGTCTTTCCATGGTGGCAGCACCATACGTTTGACTGAGTTGTACCTTGAGATGTTGTCACCCACCCCTTTTGCCATCACTCTTCTGGTTCCACGAGCCAAGGAAGAAGATTATTCTTACTTTGTGTCTGACTTTGTATGTTAACAGTGTTTCATCTAGTCGCCCTGGCTCCAGTCCCTCTTGTAAACTTCTTTTAGCCTAATAGTCCTAAAACAAAGATTTGTATAGAGAACTCAGTAAATATTCATTGTTGGATGTCAGTTCTCTACTCAGAAATTCTCGATAGCTTCACCTTGTGTATGATACCCTGCTAACAACTAGTCTTTACCGTTTGTTTAGAATTGGACTTGCATGCTCGTAGATCTCAAGAATATTGATATTTGAACACTTACTGTTTTCCGGACACTAAGCACTTTACTTGCATTATCTCGTTTAATCCTTAAAGCTACTCCTTGAAAATAGGGAACACTGCTATAGCCCCAGTGCCTGGTCCATGAGAGATGAAAGAAAGAATTTTTATTTTACAAGTGGGGAAACACGCATATAGGTTAAGCAATAAGTCAATTCTCTTAACCATCACTTCATACTGTCTCTCTAGATAAAATCCCTTAAGCTGACATTTATGAGTCCTCTTAAACTGTCATTCCATTTCACCTCTCATTTTTCAAACTGTTTAAGTGATGTTATTTGATTCATCTGTCCCAAATATATCTTGTGTTTTCTCACCTCTGTTTTTGTTTGTGCTATTTTTGTACTTATTTTGGCTTACCATTCTTCAAGGTCGAGTTTAAATTTCACCCCTTCATTGAAGCTTTTCCTGAATAATCCATTCTTTCTTCTATGATACTTAATATCCATATCAGGACTTTGGGACATTGGTTACTGCCCAAGATGTTACCTCTTAAGAGAGGTAATGCAGGTGGTTACTTCATTCCTAGGGCTTTGATTCGATTTACACTGTTCTGTATGTGTTTGCATACGTGTGTATGCACATATGTGCTTACCTTATAGAATATAACCAACTCGTCCATGTATTCAGTGCTCCCACAGCATGTGGCCCAAATGAATAAACAGCTCATTTTTTTTATCAATGTCTTTTAATACATTTGTCCTGTCAATATTGGAAGGGCCAGATTGGTCAGTATATACCCTTGTTGAAAATCAATTGATCGTATATGTTAAGGATTTATATCTGGACTCTGAGTTCTCTTCTCTGGATCTGTATGTCTGTTCTTATGCCAATACCACACAATCTTGATGTGGTACATTTCAAAGTTCTTTTGCTAATTTTATATGAAATCTCTTTTCCTGAACTTTAGAAGAGCCAGATGGGTCAATATACTTTTTCTAGATGCATAATTTTAGAGCTCTCTCTGTTGTTTCATGAGGTGTCCAAAAATAGGGTTTCATGATTTTTGAGATCTGGTTCTGTTTCTTTTGCTTTTGGGGGACCACCTCTTTTACTTCTTGTATCCAGTGCTACTCAGTTTGAAATTTCTTCCCAGCAGTTTATAAAACAAAGACATAAAAAGAAAACTGGCCCCTGGTCCTACTGTCCACATAACCTCTTTTGACAAATTTTAGAAACAGATAAATCTACATATTTAGGATACTTCAGCAGTTAAGTAAAGTGAAAGTCTTCCTCCATCTTTATCTATTAGAGTTTCAAGAAAGTCCTTTCAGGAAAAAAAAGTATACATTTATCAAAATATATATAATTATTCTTAAAATATGTATATTTATACAAATTATTCTTAAAGCTGCTTATTTAAAATATCTAAGGGATATTTCAAAATTGGGAACATGTGTCAGCTGAAGAGTATTATTACTATTTTAAAAAATAATATTCTTGAGACTTCTCAGAGTAACTCAGGTAACAAGGCCCCTTTTCTTGATAGAAGGGCTGGATTCCTGTATGGTTTGGGGAAGGAACCAGAGCTAACCATAGGAAGTTTTCTCAAGGTCATCCCTCACCTCTCAAAGACCTGTTTTCAGTAATGCTTCTTGTATAATTATTAATCCTATTAGTGTAGTCTTTGTTTAAATAACCTTTATGCAGGTTATCCTGGTTGTGTGGTCCCATCTCCCTTAGATCTGTTGCCTCTGGTTACACTGTTTCAGATTACATTTTCTTCAGGAACTCTGGTAATTTTGATGCCTGACTGTATGCATCTTACCAATTAGAAGGTATGGTCAGTGGGGATAGAAATATAGTCTTTTTCTGCATATTAGTGCTCAAAGAGATCTCTCCTGACTGACAGAGTGCTCGAGGGATTCTGATGATACTTCTGGGGATTTGTGTTTATTCCCTCCAGGGGAACCAGGAAGTGGGACAGAAAGTGATACTTCTCCAGACTTCCACAATCAGGAAAATGAGCCTAGCCAGGAGGACCCCGAGGATCTGGATGGATCTGTGCAGGGGGTGAAACCTCAGAAAGCTGCTTCTTCTACTTCCTCAGGGAGTCATCACAGCAGCCATAAAAAACGAAAGAATAAAAACCGGCACAGGTCAGTGGCAGGGACCAACCCCCGCACCCTGTAACCCCTAAGCCCCCAACCTACCCCACCGCCCAGAGCTTCCATGACCAATGCTGTGAAGGGACTTTACTAGAATAAAAATTCTTCAGGATTGGTTCAGTCCTTCTGCCGCTGTTGGGAAGAATTTCCGCTGGGCCAAATGAAACAGACTCATTTTTCTCTTTTTAAGGGAAGAATTGGTGGACATTAGTGTAACCATGCAGGAAGACAGCCTTCTCACTGTTTCTAGTGTAGAAGAATTTTATTCCATAAAAACTTTGTTTAATACAGTGAATTTAGATTTTTTTTTTTTTTTTTTTTTTTTAGAAGTGGGAAAGGGGAAATAGAAATGGAATCTGTGTAATAGTATTTGAAAAATGCCACTAGTCATTTTGGGAAGCTGTACAGTGGGATCAAGTCCTTTGCTCTTCACCCTGACCCCTGCCTGCTCTTGTTCCCTCGTGTGTGGAGAGGACTAATCCGACATGCCTTCCTTTCTTTTTAAATCCAAGTTTTTTGATTGCTTGTGATCTCTCTGTTTTATGTATCTCTGCAATCTGCTGGTTTCAGATATCAGAGGAACAGTATAAAGTCTATAAGATGTGAGCATGCCTTCCTAGATAACATTTGTCCACTGTGTTTTTTTGCAGTGCGTAATGAGATAGGAATGACATCAGTGGACAGAGAGGTCAGGTGTCACCCAGAGAGGATTTTAGCATTCACTCTGCTTGGGGTTTGTATGATGATATGGAGCCTATTAACTCAGATAATCGGAAATTATACAGCTGCACTCAGGGAGGGTAATGCATAGTTTCCAAGGAGAGGAATTCTTGCCTTGGCCTCAGACCTTCTGGGAAGCACGGAAACCAGGTATCCAGAGGCTGGCTTTTCCTGGGAGCCTGCATGCTGAGGAGATGAAAGGAGGCATGTAAGGGATGGGTGGTGTTCCCTGTCCTCCAGTTTGCTTCTGGGTTGGGTTCCTTTATAAACTTGTAGGATATTCCTCCATGCACCCAAGGTATTAAATTGTTAGCTCCATGGGTATGGCACATGGGGTTAGTATAGAATTAACTAACTGGTTTATGCCTCCTTGGCATCAACTGATTCTTTAATTCTTTTAAGAGTTTTTCTTGTCAGTAGTGGTGGTGGTGAAATAATATTTCCTCCAAATAGACTAAGGACTGCTGCTTAACATTTTTTGGTAAACCACAAATCACCATGCCAATCTCTTAAGTGCAGGAAGAAATAGCAAAAATTACATATCTTTTCTTTTTGTAAGGCTACATGTCATTTGATCACTGCGATAGGACTGATGCCGGCTTATCACAAACAATTGCAGAGTACCATACTCTGAAAAATGTTTTTTTTTAATTGTCAAGATGATTAAATGTCATGCTCTGTGTTGCTTTTATTAAGTTTACTCCTGCATCATTTTACAGTTATGATGCTTTTCTTATTTCAGAGTGTCTAGAATAGGGGGAAAACTCCATGAAAGTTTCTGGAACATTTTTTTCTATTACTAATACAAATAGACTCTAGATACCTATTGTTTATTTCAGGTGATATGTTATTCTTTTTAGTAACATGATCTGCTGATGATAAAATGGTATTAGGCATTGAACTTAACTTCTTGCAGGTTTCTAGTAGATTTTCATAGGAACAGCACTTCTTCCTTCCCTTTTCTTTCCTGGCCCTAGAAGCTAACTCCTAGAAAAATACTAGGACTTTTAAAGATCTCTAGTGTTAGTTATTATTTTCACAAATGGTGTTTCTGTTTGGAAAGCAGGGTCCTGCGGTTATTTCTCTGGTTTAATCTGGTCAGGCTTTTCCCTTGGATTTAGGCACTCGCCTGCCCCAGCGAGCAGGGTGGAACTTGGGAAAACAGGTTCAGTATGCCTGAGTGGCACCTCAGTGACCATTTAAGGGGCTCAGATTCCTGACATCTTTAGTCAGGAAATATGTCTGGCCCAAACCCCTCGCCTCCTTGACCACTAGTACAGCGGTCCCCAACCTTTTTGGTACTAGGGACCAGTGCTGCTGTGAGAATCTAATGCCTGATAATCTGAGGTGGAGCTGAGGCGGTGTTGCTAGCAGTGGGGAGGGGCTGCAAATACAGATGACGCTTTGCTGGCTCACCCGCTGCTCACCTCCTGCTGTGTGGTCCAGTTCCTAACAGGCCACTGACTGGTACTGATTGCAGCCCCATGGTTGGGGACCCCTGTCTTAGTGGGTCTGACAGAGTGGAGGTGAGGGTGGAGCACTTTGTACACATTTGTAAGTTTGCACCCAGTATAGTACTTTTTTCTTCTCCAACATACCACAATAAAGTCAGATCAAGTCAATGGTAAATTATTTCAATAAATGTCTGAGTACCTACTATGTGCCAGGCACTGTTAGTGGAGAAGTGGAAGCAAATGTACTTTAACTAAAAGGAAGAACTTTTGAAGTTGTCCTTTTCAGGAATATGATAATTTATCAAATAATTTTTAGCATTCATAAATGACATTTTCTGAATTTTTACATTTTACATGATATCTGAACAATAAGTCCCAATATCTTTAAAGAAAATTTGAAATAACAGCTTATGGCTTCTTTAGGTAAACTACTATACCAAACTCTAAAATTCTTCTAGGTAGTTTGTGAAGTTTTTATTAAGTAGGTATAATCCACTTTAATTTATGAACAAAGTTAAGTGAAGCTGAAAGTTAAATTTTTGATAGTTGCTGTTTTTCACATTTGCTGTACACTCCCAAATGAGTGAAACTGTTGCATAAGGGTTATTGAAGTTAAGCTTTCTTCCAGCTTCACTGTTGCAGATATTGGCTAGGAGAAAAAGATAGCCATTTCGCATATTGTTTTACTATCTGTCTATAGTCCAGAAGGCATTGGAACCATCTAAGGAGCTGGTGTCATGTTCGGGGTTCATGTTTGCTTTGGGGGTCTCTCCAGACCACACTCTGTTAGCAGTGGTGGCCCCAAATGGCCTCCTCATGCTGCTCCCATCCAGATCCCTGAGGCTTGGGTGCTTGTGGGTGTCAACTTTCCTTTGTTTTCATAGGGGTGCTGCAGACTTTGATGTTCCATACCTGTAGCCTTGACACAAACAGTTAACTGCCATCACCGTTCAGGCTCTGCAGTTTCTGGAACAAGACTCACCAATCACTGAAGTTTATTCATTCGACCCTTGGCTTCTAGGATGAATGCTGTAGACAAGGAGTACCATGTTCCCTGGACAGGACTAGAACATAATTCGAGTTAAAAGTTGCAAAATGTTTTCTGTTTTAAAAAATGTATAATGTTTTTATCTTTGATTTTAGTACAAGTATGTTTTGCTGAGTTGTTATTTCTGTCTTCAAAGCGCCTTTCATTATATGACTGACTAAACCCTTCTTTCTCTATTTCTTCTAATGTCCTAATTATATTTGTCATTATAATGAAATATTTTCAAAGTTCTAACTCTGAATCTGACAGCTAATACAAGGCCTGCAGGTATCTAGTTTTCTAATGAAGTAACTTTTCCTTTCATCGTCTGTTCTTCTGATATGAAAACCATAGAGGGAAGGGAATCTCCCAACCACAAAATCTTTGGTGCTTTGATGTTCGAAACTTTATGGCTTAAGATTCTTAAAGCTGATTTATTTCTACAAACCTTTTAGGGTGGCTAATCGACTAATGTATTCAATTAGTATATTAATGTCTATTGCTTTCTTCCTTTCAAATGCTGCCCCTCAGCCCGTCTGGCATGTTTGATTATGACTTTGAGTAAGTTTGATTTGAATTAGTATTTGTGCTGTGTTGTTTAGTATGTAGAGACCAATATGCCTTTTTGAGACCTTTCTAACCCATAGTTTATCTGTTTAATTGTAGGTATGTATATTAGGTTAGGCTGGGAAGTTTTTTTTAAAAACAGAAAAACGTGATGGAGGTAACATTTTATTTAATAACTTCAGCAAAATTAAGTAAACTTCACTTTTATGCATTTTAATTGCTTTTAAAATAGATAACTTCTTTAATTCATATTTAAATTGATTTTCTGGCTTTGCTTCATAAGGAGATTAATAGTTTAAGATCTTGATATTTTGCTATAGAAAGATTTAAAAATTGAAATTTGTTTAATTTCTTTTGTGTTTCATGTCCGGAAATACAAACTCCTAGTCTCTTTCTTGTTCTTAATCACCATGTGTCTCAGTGATTATCAGTGATATAGTTACAGAGCTAACACATTAATGTAGAGCATGCCCTCTTAATCCAATCTTTTTAACATAATTTTGGAATAATTTTAAAAATTATATGGCTTTTATAATTGCTATATATTTCTTTTTGAGTCACCTATGTTTGCCTTTTGGCAAAGAGTATCTGCTCATGTTTTTAAATACCTGTTTAATAATATCTGGATAAACAACTAAATATGACATAGTCTAATGAAGAATGTGGATTTTACTTAACCAAATAGTCTTTGTTATAGCTTGTGCCCTATGCAGTAGCTGATTCTCAACTCTTTTTCTGTAAATTAAAATGCAAATATCTTTTATCTTTCCTATACAGGATTGATCTGAAGTTAAACAAAAAACCACGAGCTGTAAGTATCAGAACATTTCAGAGAGGCTGGTAATTTTGTAGATGATTAGAAAAATGTATTTGTCTTCAGAGCTTGAGTGTCCCTAATCTAGGGTCGCATCTCTTAAGTTTTTTAAATCTGGGATGTCCCTCTGTAACAACTTTCAGCTGTTACTTACTTTTAAAAAATATTTCGGGGAGAGAGAGAGAGAAGGTTTGTACATTTTTCTTAAAGAAAACTTCCCTTTGATTAAATAATGAATTGTTAATACTAGTTTTTTTTTCTGACTGATGAGCTCAGGATGTCTAATAATTTGGCAGAGTTGGTGAGTCCCCTGGTAGACTCAGAAGATAGGCTATTTTCAGATGTGAAATATTGTACGTTACATTTAAAATAGAACCACTAGCTACAGAACAATCCCCTAGCAGAGTGTATTAGGTTTGTTTGTTTGTTTTAAAGGTTTAAACCAATGTTCTGAAAATTAATTGGGCCATTGTTTTTCTCTCTTTAGGACTATTAGAAGACTCATTAGTGCAGAAGCCTCCAAGCTTTAGAGCCCTGCTTCCCTCTTCTGACCTCACAAAGATAAACATCCCTCACCTGAGTATATGGCCATCCACTTCTGCTTTCCCAGACCCAGTGCCTGTGACTCTGAGTAGTTCGTTCTGAAACGTGGTGACAAAGAAGTCATTTCCATAAGACCACATCGGATCATTTACTTTCTGTCATTTTTAGTAACGGAACTGCAGGAAGACCAAGACATGGTTATAATCCCAGCAAGTTGCTAACTGAATCTCTCCCTTCTTGGAACGAATGTCTCCCGAATGTCTCCCCCAAACTGGCTGGCACCAGCTTCCTGTGCGACACCTGTCGAGAAATAGTCTCTGCTTTTGTTTTATGCCGAAAGTAGAACAGAGGTCGCATTTCAGAGGGAGGCTGTAAATACCTGATGTTTTCTTATTTTGTTTGTGTTTTATCATTTTTCTATTGTTGTTTTTACCATCTTATTTTCTTTTGGGACTTTTTGTAATGCCTTTGTACAGCTCATACCTCCCACCGACGTATGCCAATATGCTTACCTGAGAGCAGCCTGGTTTACCATAATAAAATGGGGAACCTCACCCTTTGGGTTTTTTTTGCAGGGGAAAGGTAAAAAGTGTTTATTTAATAATTACCTATCTTAAATCTCTGAGTCAGAAGCAGTTTCATGTTCGAGGAATAGGAAAAGCTGAAAAACATAAGTTTAAATCAGTCCTTTTAAAATATTTTTATTCTTTTGTATAAATAAAATTTCACAGGCTTTGACTTTTCATGCTTTACTTTTAAACCTGAGATTGTGTTTTCACTTATTTATTTGTATCATGCCTTATGGAAATTATTTCTTTGCCCATCTTTTTTCTCTTTGCTGGTATTTGCCTGATTAAATATTGCTCTTAAAATCATTAAGGCATGTGGAAAGACTCAAAGTTGTACCCAGAACTGATAACCTATGGAGTTCTTGAGCAGAGTAAAAGATAGGGACAACGAGAGCCAGCGGTGCCGGCAGATGCCCCTTCCTCGTGGGAGCGACGGACTGAGGGACTCGCTGATGACTGTTACCTGCCTGAAGCAGTGGTGGTCTACCTGCACCACGCATTGGAGTCACCTGAGAAGCTTCAAAAATACTGATGCCTGGGTCCCACCCCCCAGAGACTCTTGACTCGGATACAATCTAGTTATGGGGATTTCTTTCAAAGAGTCCCCGGGATTCCAATAGGAAACCAGGTTGAGAACCACTGCGTTAGGAGACAGGATGGTGTGATTTACATCCTTTGTAATGAATGAGTCTAAGGGATAAGATTTGGGGCCTCACCTTTTGTTTGACTCTATTTAGTCATAGTCCTTTACTTATGCCCATATCTTTGTTAGGAAAAAATGTTCCATTTGTGGTAATATTGATAGAGCTGAATATGGGCGGTGTCTATTATCAGAACAATTCTACCTTGTCTGATGTGCAAAAGCTTTCACTCTTGTTCTCAAATAAACTTTGTTTTGTTTTAGACTCTGTGGCTATTTAGATGTTGGCTATATCGTCGATAGCAGAACTCCAGTGTCAGGATTTTTAAGGAAATAGTTTCTTAGATTGTTCCTGGAAAAAAAAAAAAAGTTGGAAACAGTGGGAAGCAGAAGCATTCTGTATCCTTGTCAGTTTGTCTCCTTTTGGGGGACAGAGGGGTGGGATACCTACGGTTTTCTCAACTGTGAAAAGTATATGGCAAACCCAAAGATATTTGACTTATAGTTTGATGTTTGCTAGAGATATAGCAGGACTGCTCTTAAAATATATATATATTATTTAAAAAGCATATCTATATATGAATACACCCATGTATATATATGATCATAGAGCTAGGCTGCTTTACACTTATTTTCTCTCTGAAGTTTAACCATTGATTAGGAGAACCTCCCAGTTTTTCTGTGAGTCGGCCAGGTGCACTGGAGATTTTCAAGACCTGAGAGATTGTTTAGGTTCCCTACATTGAGGTGGTTTAGAAAAAGGCACCGAGAGATATCTGCTTACCATGCTTGTCACAGGTATTTGAAACCTTGGTTATAAACTAAGTTTGCTTGACTTTAAAAGAAGAGGCAATGGCTTTGATCAAGTCACTGATCAGAAGGACAAAAGTGCTAACACCGAGGGACACATTCATTTATGTAGCAGTACCCACCAATAACAGTTGGTAGAGGTGTTCTGGGTGGCCTCTATCATCCCATCTTAGCTCCTGCCAGTGACTCCTAAACCGGAATGATGGCCAGAACCCGAAGAAGGTCCTAAGTGTGTCCTCACCAGGTTAGTTGGGTTTGGAACAGTACTTTGCTTCGGGTCTTAGGGACAGAAAAAGGATTGGTTTAAAAAACTAAACTGCGAGTTGACTGGTGACATGTCCTCCCTTCTCTCCTGTAATCCACACGAACGAGGGAATGGGAGGGCTGAGGGCAGTCATGCTAGTTGATTTCTGCCATCTGTATAAATTTGGTTTTCTGTGCTTTTAGTCTTATCTCTAAGATGGGAATAGGTTGTCCTTTGCCCCTTTTGGTAAAGACATTTTTAAAAAGTCCAGACATTGTAGTTATATTTTATGTCACCCTGGGAGGATGATATCTGTTCAAAGAAAAGTATACTCTTCTAGGGGGCTGAGGAAATAATTTTTTCAAACTCAACGTGTTCTAAATACCTTCAGACCCTGCAAGCTATTCACAGCAACTTTGCAGGAACAACCCTGAACGTAAAAGGCTAGAAGCTATGTGGGTCCCAGGGAGGCACTGAAAGGAAACATCATGAATTTGGACAGGGCCAATGTGGGCTGAGAGCATCGACTTTCAAACCTGTTACACATTTTAGGGTCTTGGAGTGTTTTAAGGAATTGACCAAAAAGGTTAAACATTCTCCCCATTATTGAGTTTATACTGTTTGCTTAGAAGAAAATCCATTCCTTTGAAAGAGTAGGGAGCGGCATCAGAATTATTTCCAACTCTAAGCTGGAGCCTTTGGGTGCTGGGTTGATGTAAGTATTCTATAAAGAGCATTCTCGACACTATGACCTATGCAGGAAATAAGGGAATCAAGCAAGCGTGAAGAGGCCTGAGCTTGAAAGCAGTCAGTCAGTATGCTGTTTTGAAATAGTCTATCTGATTTCTCTGCCACTCAGTTTTACTACAAATTACTGAGGCATTATTACACTAAGACTTCGCGCATGAGACTCAGCTCCAGGGGAGTGCTCTGGTTTGGGTGCCATGTGGAGCGAGCAGGTGGTACTGCTTTGTACTCATTTACTTCTCCCAGTGCCAGGGAAGGCGAAGTGCATGGAAGATGCAGAGAATAAGAAAGGACTGGGACTCTCATTCCTGCGTTAATCTAATGTCATCATGTCTGAATTTTACAAGTGCTAAGCTTCGTGATTTGAAACAGTTTTCACTTTGAAAAACTGTTCTCACTGCTGAGAGGGCTGTGGTGGAGTTGATTCTGATCTTCACTTCGTAGGGCAGTCGTCCCCAGTGGGGAGGCTTTGAAGGGTGGCTCGTGGCGGGGGCGGAGGGCGGGGAGAACATATCAAGACTTTCGTTTATGTGTACTTGCAGACTCAGCCTTATTGAGGTCATCACTCTGAGGTGTGTTATGAAGTATACCTCAATATTAGTTCATTAGCACATGTAGATAATTTATAAATAAATCTTAGGTCGGACCACAAGCAATTGCTGATGTTCAACCATTTCGATGTTTATAAATGGCAGTTACCATGTTTTAACATAACTGTTCATGTACAGGAATAAATGGGAAACCCCTGGCCCGTACAACCCTGAGCCACATCCCTGGCCCCATAACTTATTTCTATACTCCAAGGGGGCTTCAAAATATTTAACTCGAATAAGCAATAAATGCAAATGACATACATTCAAATGGTACCGAGGTGTAGTCTGAAAAGTAAGCCCACCTGCCCCTCAGCCACCAGCTTTTCTTCCTAGAGACAGTTTCATGTGTATCCTTCCAGAGGAACTTGGTACATACGTGAGCAATATGCACACATACATGTGTCTCTTACAAAAATGGTAGCATACGACACACACTGATATACCCTCACTTTTTCCATCTAGCAATACAGCTTAGAGAATGTTCTATACACGCAGCTGCCTCGTCATTTCTATCGGCATGTGTGTACCCAAATTTGTTTAACCAGCCCTCTACTGACGGAGCTAATGTTGCTTCCCATCTTTTGCTATTTCAGACAGTGTCATAGTGTTTTACATATCTCATTTTGCAAATACGTTAAATACCTGTAGGAGAAATTCTTAGCAGTGGGATTGCTGAGCCAAAAGGTATATATATGTCGAAGGGTTAAAATACATGGATCTCACTGAGATTTTCATCTTTCAGATTATTTTTATTCCCTTCCCTTCCCCTTCCTTCAGTTCCTGAGAATTTTACTTGGGTAATTTGTTACCTAGAACAGTTGGAATTTTCTGGAGCTTTAAACTTTGTAGTGGGCATGACTGACCTCCAGTGCTGCTTTCCAGGGTAGAGCTGCAGATGCCATTAAGAATTCCAAGTTTTTGCCTTCAAACTTGCTTTCTGTATTATTCTCTTTAGATTCTTGATTTTGGATCCTGCCGAAGACACTTGTCTTTAGGTACTTTATTCAAACCAATGCCGGTGGCTTAACCAGCTAAGCAGGGGCCCCTGCTCCACAGGCAGTCATACCAGAAGGCGCCAGCAGGTGGCAGGCAGAGCACCACGAGTGGCCCTGGCCTTTGCAAGGCTTTTCTCTGGAGAGCAGCCAGAATCAGCCTTTGGACTCCTTCCCAGTGACCTGCCCTCCCAGCACATGCCCAGCTCAGTAGAGGTGGGGGTGGGGTTGCCTGATCCTTTTCTCCCACCTAGTTTTGTAGCTACTTCTTAAATGAATGATCAGTCAGTCTGAGATTGCCAGCAGCTGCCTTGAGTCGGGCTTCAAGAGGCCACACCCCAGGGTGACAGCTTAGTACCTACTCCCCCTCCAGGAACTAGCTGGAAGGATTTACATACCATGGCCTGGATGGCTTGGGTTTCCTTAATTGTAGGGCCCTACTTCCTGTCTCTTTCAGCCAAATCTCCCACACCCTTCCCATGAACTAGGAGGTCCTCAGAACAGGCTCTTACTCACCACCCTCCACTCCACCCACTCAGCTTGCTATGTTCCAGGGGGAAAATAATGAGCCAGAGATTTGAGAAATTTGCAAAATTGCTACCCTTGGCCTGCCTTCTTTGGGGGGCACGAACCCTTGGGGACCAGCTGGGTCCAGGGCTCAGGCTGACAACAACCCCTACTCTCCTAGATTTGTATCCCATTGAATCCCAGTGTCTCTGTTACTTACTCACTCTCTGACAGAGACCTGCCCAGAACCTCCTTCAGGCAGGGGTCTTGCCTTTCTGTGTAGGGAAGATAGAGGGGAGTTGGAAGGGCACAGAACTTTGCTGGTGGGCAGAGCGAGGGAGTGGCAGCTGCAGTGGTAGGCGGAGGCTTCTTCCCAGCCACTCCTCCACACCATCCTGCAGGAGACTAGACTTGTTTGGGGTCTTAGCAGCCCTGGGGGCCCAGGGAAAGGTGCTCCCCTGGACCCTCAAAGCTCTCCTCCTAGTTTAGGTCCCTAGATCTTTAGGGACTGCTGGGTTTTCCTCAGGCTGGAGAAGTAGTATGGGGACAGAGCGGGCTGGGACATCTAGGCAGGGAATTTTATTCCATTGTGTGCCAGCTCATTCTCTACCAGGGAGGCCGAGCTGTCTGCAGTCTTCCTGCACCCCAATAAGGGTTAACCCATGTGCGAGACAGAACTTGCAAGAAAATGCAGGGTCAGGCCCCTGCCGTGAGAGCCCCAGGGCAGGGTGCAGGGCCTGTGGGGGTTCAGGGAAGCCCTGGCAGGAGGCCATCCTCAGTGAGCTCCCTAGGATCATTTCCCAGCAAAGCAGGAATTTGCATACTCGTTGGTTTCCTCATCCGTTTCTCAGCTCCTGGAACCAGGAAAATGAAAGAGGGAAAGAGTATGCAGGGCGGCTACCTGAGGTTGAGCCCCGCCAGAGCCTCAGCACCCGAATTTCTGTCTCAGGATCATTGTCCAGGCCCTGCCACCCTCTCCTTCACACCAGCCTGAGCCTGTGTGACCTTTACAGCTGTCTTGTGAAGAAGGCCAGGAAGCTGAGGCTCTTGGAGGGGAGCTGAGTTGCAGAGGGCCACACGGCCAGTGAGGGGACTTGAACCTAGGCCTTCTTCCTCTCCTGCTGCTGCCACATGAACTGAGGTATGCGCTCGTCAAATCTAGGATCATAGTGTCTCTTTTACAGGTGGGGACGCTAAGGCCCCATTTGTAAAGGTGCTTCAGGGGGTAGGGCAAGAAGTGGTGAGGAGACCTTCCCAGTTAAAACCCAAGTCATGGGAAAGAAACATCCTGGGCAGTGGGCCTGGCAGCCTCTGAGTGGCTCTGTCCGGAAGTCAGATTGAGAAAGTCCTGGAGGGGAGGCTATAAACCCTGATGGTCAGCCCAGCCAGGCTGGGGCTGCTGGGAAAGCACAGGGTGTAAGCTGAGGCCAACAGGACACTGAACTGACTCAATCCTCCCCAGAGCCCAGCCCCCGCTGGCACCTGCCACATGGGCTCTGCCTATCAACAAGCCAGCAGGGCCAGGCCTGGCCTCCGGACATAAGCCACAGCCAGCCTGGATCTTCCCACTCCCACTTGGTCTGCCTGTTCCATGACGCCCCTCACCCCACCATCAAAACAAACAAACATACAAACACACACCAAAAGCAGCAAATGACCAAGGGTTCAGCTCTGGTCAATAACCAAGTGAGCCCTCAAATCTACGAATAGCCAGCTGATGGGATGGGAAGAGGGGTAACTCCAGTCTGCTTCTGGGCCACCGTGGTGTGCAGAGACAGGGCTTGGTCGCTGGGACTGCTGGGGACCTGGTGCTGAGCAGGTGGGTGGGGGGCTCATTTCACTGTCATGCTGGAGGGATTCCTATATGAATGTGAACCTACAAGGGTGGTGAGGTAGGAGGCTGAGGGCACCCTCACCACCTCCATCTGTCTCAGGGCCCTGAGAGTCCCTGTGAACCAGTGCCTAGGGCCCTCCCTTCGTCAGGTTTGTGGGGGCCAGGGAACCCCCAAACTTGAGGCTCTGCCCCAGTCTGTCCTGTCCCTCTTCGTGGGATCTTGGGCAAGTCACTCAGCATTGTCAGTAGCTGATAATAAACAGGACAGTCTGGTACTTTTGTTTCCTGTCCCATAAAAACAAACAAAGGCTCATGAATAACTTTTTAACCTGGAGTACAGTGCTTGATTGGAAAAAATATTAAATAATGACATTTCTTTGTGCAAATAAAACCTCCCGAGGAAGCTGGAAGCAGCAGGCATGGGGCACCTTGAGCTTGTCGTGGATTGTGCATGGACTCCTCCTCAAACCCTGTCTGAAGCTCAGGCTTCTAAACAACTTTCAGTGTGAAGAACAGGGCGGGGGCCTAGTGTGCAGGGAGATAGCTAATGTGGCATTTTCTTCAACGTGCTGCACAGCTGCTCTGTGGTAAGACAATTTCTTAAAAAAGATACTATAAAAGCTCCACAAACAATAAGTACAAATTATGTGAGATGTTCAGAGATATAATTATTAAAACTATTTTTTTTCCATTTTCCCCTGATGATGGTGTTTGTTTGGGGATGAGCTGACAGCCCAGCTTTTCGCTTAAAATATTTAACATTAATACCTCATTTTTGCACTTGTTAAAAAAAAAACATGGTATATTCCTGCCTGGTCTCTTTCCTTCTAGGGGAAGATGAGAGGGTAGATGGCGGCTGGAGGAGAACCCGGCCCACGAGAGCAACGCCAGAGGCACTTTAATGAGCGCTACGTGCCAGGCATTGGGTCACACACCCAACACGTACGATCTCATGCGCTCCTTACAGCAACCCTGTAAGGTAGAAACCATTATTATCTCCACTTCATAGATGAGGCAACAGAGACCCAGAGAGGGGTAGTCACTTGCCCCAGGTGACAAAACCCTTGGCAGAGCCAGTTCTTGACTTTGGGATCAGGAGCCCTAAGCTCCCGCTTGGAGGTTACTGTGGCTTTGCCTCTCCAGACTGCTTCTCTGCTGTACGACTCTGGGTCTGGAACGTGGCAATTTCTGGGAGGACGGGGCCAGGGCTGAGTGCCCGACGGCTCCCCAACACCCACTCTACCCGGCTCCTGAGAAGCAGGTAGTTTCCCATCCTCAGCTCTGGTCATAGGGCGGAAAGGGGAACAGACACCCCGACTTGACACCCAGTACCATCTCCTCCCCACACCACAGGCTCAGGACTCTAAGCCTTTTTCCACTTCTGCTTCCTACCTTCCCCCACCCCTGCCCACGTCAACAGGCTTCTCTTCTAGAGTTTTGGCCCCAAAGGGACTGAGTGCTTTCAGGGGAGCTCAGCAGGCCTGGGGTGCACATCCCTGACTTTCTATCACCCAAAGGTCATTTGGACCCGCCAAGCGTAACAAAGGCCATCAACTCTTAAAGGGGCTCACATTATACTTTATTGACGTGTTAAGAGAGGCAAGTACTTTCCATTTAAAATATTAACATTACATGTACTGCCCACCCCCTAACCCATAAGGAAGGGTGAGATGACTCTACATACAAAGGAAGGGGCAGGGAGGGTGGGGACAGCAGGTCCTTGATCCCTTGCAGGGGCAACGGGATAGGTGGACTGAGTGGACAGAAGGTAGGTTATTAAGAAGCATCTTGCTTACTAACATGAAGCCTTGTGCCCTGCAAGAGAGCACAGATGAGGCCTCATTAGCTTAGAGGAGGGGCCCTTGGAGGGCAGGCACACGGTGCCCAACTAGCCAGCCAAGCCTGGCATCCCAGGGACGGAGTGGAGGTGGGGGGCCATGCACAGGGCCCCCAGCCCAGGCCTCTGATCCCCCGGCCTCCCTCCCCGCCCGCTGAGAGAAAGGGAGGTTTGGGCTTCAGCCACGGACCAACGGCCGGTACCGGCAGTGTCTCCTTAAATTACAGAGATACAATGTGCATCAACAGGGTGATCACTTCTGGCCCACTTGGGCAGACGGCTACAGGTGCTGAGTGGGCCAGAACCAATCCTACAGTATCTTTGGTTTGTGGATTCCCTTCCCTACTTTAATCTTCCCTTTGCCCAGCCTCCTGTGCAAGCCTCGGGGCTGGGAACGGGCCGCTCGATAGCCCGCAGCCCAGCCTGACAGCCCTTGGAGGGCTGCCAGGGCTGCCTACTCACTAAGGTGCTGGGACTTGTAGGAGAGGATCTCGGCAGCCAGCTGCTGGGGGTCCAGGAGCTGAGGAAAGCGCCCCATCACAGCCTCCACCAGGTGTGGGGGGAAGACGCCACAGAGCTTGGTGTACACACTGGCTCGCTCCTTGGCCATGTTGCCTGCCCCACCCCACGGGCCCCTGTTGGCCCCTGGGCCCGGCACCTGGGGCTCCTGCAGGACTGGGGTGGGTGGCGGCAGCTGGTACGGCTCTGACCAGTACTCTCGAGGTGGAAAGGTGGCTGGCGGGGGTGCGTAGTCAGCAGGGACACTGAAGTGGCCAGCACCCCGTCCAAAGGCAGAGAAAGCCGGAGTGGCTGGGAGCTCAGCCCCGTAGGGGTTGTAACCAGCATAAGGGCCTCGAGGGGGGCCTGGTTCACCAGGGGCTCCTCCTCGAACCCCCCAAAGTTCTGACATCTGGCTCTCCAGGGAGCCGATGCCCGAGTCCAGGCAGTCCTGGGAGGTGTATGGGAGAGAATCCAGGGTCTGCGGGAACCAGTCCGTGGGCCCAAAGCTGCCACCACTGCTCCCGCTAGGTGGGAGGCTCCTGCCTGCAGGTGCTGGGACAAAGGTCTGGGTCAGACCCTTTCGGTGGGGCCCCGGGGATGCCTGGGTTCCCAGCTTCTTCCCTTCCAAGCTGCATGGCTCACGCTCTGTTGGCTGAGAGACAGGCTGAGGTGGTGGAGAAGGTCGCTGGCTACTTTTGTCCTTGCCCGGGGCCCGAGGCGGTGAGAGGAGGGCATTGGCACGGAGCTCATCAGCCACGGAGCGCTGGGGGCGACTTGGCCGCTCAGGGTGGAAGAACCTGCACTTGATCCCATAGGTGCACTTCCTCCCTGGAAGAGAAGGAAGCGGGATTATAAGCAGGAGAGCTCCAGAACCAGGGGTGGCACAGAAAACTTAGAGTCAGGTGGTTGCCAAGAGGAAGAACTTGGGACACGGGCCAACTTAGGTGAGAGGAAGGGGAAGGAGTAAGGAGAGTCATGGAGGGTGGAGCTGGGTCTCTTACCATAGGGACATGGCTGCTTCCTGTGCTCGGTTGTGAGTGGCTTCTTACGCAGGAAGTTGTCCAGGCTTGGCCCATGACGGCCCAAGGGGTCATCGGGGGGCATGAACCTGCAGAGTAGGTGGGAGATGTGAGGGGGACTTCCAAGTGCTGGTCAGGGGGGCAGCTTTTAAAACTGGTGCCCATCTAGCAGGACATCCCTGAGCTCTGGGTGGGACTGCCCCAAGGCAGGGGAGGAGGTCCCAAATCCAGAGGGACACAGCTGTGGGCACCTTTAGGGCAATCCTCATGCTGGGAGCTGAGGCCACAAGGAGACCAGCAACCTGAAAATCTGAATCTAAAGGGCTGTGTCCACTGGCCTCTGGTCAGACATTAAGTGCTGGGGACCAGGGAGGCTTTCTTGGAACCACTGACCACATCCTGCCACTGCTCCATCCCCCAAATCATAAACAAACCCCCTCCCTTGGCCTGGTCCCAGCCTGACCCTTCTTATGCGGTGCCATGTCCACCTCACTTCCAAAGCTGCCTGGATCCGAGGCCACGGGCCCCAGCCCCACCGCTCCCAGGGGCACCTCAGGTTTCCCCTCAGGACCCTAAGGCCATCGGCCTCCCTGCCCTTGAGAACGCACTTGTCATTGACGAAGGAGTACATGAGCAGCCGCTCCTCGATGAAGCGCTTCCACTCCTGCCGCTCGCTCTGGAGGTCCCGGTACGTGTCGTTGGAGACCACCACCCCGTCCGACTCGAAGGCCAGCTTCACGATGAAGCGGTCGTCGTAGCACACCACCCGCTTGCCGCCCACACGCCGCGACGGCGTGAACACCAGGATCTTCTTCTTCTCCAGTTCCCACAGGATGTGCTGGTCTGGGAAGTGGCAGGGACATGGGTCAGGGCCCAGCCTGGCCCCAGAGCCAGGCCCGCAGGGCTCCCCTACCTCCTAGTGGC
This sequence comes from Rousettus aegyptiacus, assembly GCF_014176215.1. Classification (NCBI taxonomy): domain Eukaryota; kingdom Metazoa; phylum Chordata; class Mammalia; order Chiroptera; family Pteropodidae; genus Rousettus; species Rousettus aegyptiacus. The sequence goes on along the minus strand of NW_023416284.1, from coordinate 23,829,723 downwards.
CAGCACAGGGGCTCCTAGCTCCAAGCGCATGAGGGCAGGAAGCGGTTCTGCTGAGGCCACCGCCACAGCCCAGACCCTCCCCTGAGCCTTGTGCATGGTTTACTGCCTGAAAACCAGGGACACCTAGGAACAGGCCTGCAGGTCTGCTCTACAAAGGCTCCGGAGCACAAAACTGGGCCTCGCCCTTTTCTCCTTCTGGACATCAGGTCTGTTCATGCCACAGATGGGTGTGGCTCTGAGTTAACCCAGCTGGTCCCTTAGGGGTCCATGAATGAGCCCCAGTTTGAGCTGGGGCAGGAGACATGTCTTGGCTTTGTCCCCTGTAGCCAACATAAAGCTACCAGAGCCTATGCAGAAGAGGTCACTTTTCTTGGAGTGGGTGGCCCCAGCCAGCCTGCCCATAGATCTTGACTTCTAGAGAAATAAACTCAGTTTTTAGTCCCAAAGGTCAGGAGCTCTTGTTGTAGGAACAATGGTGCCGCCTCACATTATTTGAGCAACTACTATGTGTCGGGCACTCCTCTAAGCACTTATCATGTATTAACTCATGGGATCCTCGCAACCACCCTGTGAGGTTTATCAACCCCCTACCCGTGTCTCAGATGAGCAGGTGGCTCAGAGCAAGGTGAGCCAGAAGGGACAGAGCCAGGATTCCAGAGCCCATGAGCTGAGCCACCCTCTCCCCACATCCCCAGTGGCACAGGGGCCGCATAGTGTGGTGGCAGGTGAGGGGAGTGCCCAGTACTCATAGGCAGAGGCTGCACAAGGTGACCTCTAAGGACCACTGTTCAGAGCTGGCATGCTGAGGCCAGCACGAGCTGGGAAAAGAAATGCTGGTCCCTGCTTGAGGACTAGAAGTTGTTGGTCACACCCAAAGGGTCTTTCCTGGCGAGGGCTCCCGGAGCAGGACCACCTTCTTCCAGAAGTGCCACTCACCTGTGATGGGCACATCGGGCCGAGACTGCTCCTTTCTCCAGGATGGTACAAATGCTGTGATGTCTGTGTGGCCCCGTTCCAGAAACCAGTTCACAGCCAGCAGGATGCCCCGGCAGGAGAAGACTTCCTTGTTCCCATGGCTGGAGGGAAGAGGAGGGTTGGAGTCAGCCCACGAGGGTGGCTCATCTGCCATCTGCTAGGCCTGAGCAGGAGGGATGCAGGTCCCGCTCCAGCCCCTGCCCTGGCTCAGCCCATCACCCTCAGGCTGGGGCCTGAGGCCTGCATTCCCTCCCGGATCACACAGGGCCTGCGATGGCCAGACCCGGGACTTCCCTGAGGTCCCATCTCCCGACAGTGAGGAAACGCCCAGGAATCTGGCAACACTCGCTCCACACATGGGGGAGGCTCAGACCTCTTGCAACACACCTGGGGGTGGGGGAAAGGAGCAAGAGACTTCTGGTTCCTGCTCCACCCGGGGGTGCTGGGACCAAGGGGACACAGATGTACACAAGTAGACTGAGTCACCATTCTTCTCTGGCCTGGGGGTGGGGGATCACCACTAGCTAACTGAAGGGGAAACCAGATTTCTCCAAATTAAAGTTGGATTAAAGTTCAGTCCTGCACAAACCACAGAGGCTGGGACCAAGGAGGGCCAAGTGGAAGGAGCTACGATCCCAGCCTCCAACAGGGTCCCCATGTCTCCGGCAGGCAAGCGGCTACAGATGCAGGAAGCAGCCCAAGACATTGCCTTTCCTACCAAGACTGCCAACTGCCCAAAATGCCTGCACTGCCCTGTCCTCTTCTCACCTTTCTCAGAAGGGCCTGACTCGAGGCAGAGAGTCTGGACCAGGGAACTCTGACGGCAGGAGAGCTGGGACATGGGGCATGCTCCTTTCCTGGTCTCATGACCAGACTTCACCCATCCTAATGTGGATCCAGGAAGCCCTGAGGTGCTGCTGGGTTGCTCTGGCTCAATTTCTCTACCTCAGAAACAGACCTGGTTGTTTGCAGCCTCCTTAAGAAGGGCCCAGGTTGGGGGGGACAACTTTCCTGTTTGCTTGCGGCCAAAGACAGACCACCAAAGTGGAGGGTCCCACTGGATTCCTGGGAGGGTGAGAGAGGAATGGGGGGCTCCTAAGTAATAATGTGTATGGTGGAAGGGCTCTGGGACCAGGCTGAGGGGCTGGAGGGGGCCAGCTGGGGATCCCTCCCCAACAGCTCCTGCTCCTGACTAACCTCTCAGTAAACAACTTAGGCTCTCATATTTAGCAAATAAAACAGAATAAACGTTACACAAAAGAGGCAAGTCCATGGTCAACCACATCCTGTGGGTGGCTTTGGGGGGTTGAGAGCTGGAGACCCAAGAGAAGGTAGAGAGGGATATGGGATAGTTGGGGAGCACAGAGGCTGTCTGGGGGTGAGGCCAGGACTCCAGGGTCTGAAGGTCTCTGTAAATTGTAGGGGAGGCAAAGTCCAGCCTGAAGGCAGTGCTCATCCCCGCCAGGTGGGGCCTCCCAGCCAGGTGCATCTGCCAGCCCACTTATGATAAAAGTTAACATTTACTGAGAACTCTGAGCCAGGACCTGATCCATGTGCTGAATGCTAAATCAACAGCAAGCATTTGAGGACAGTTCTATCATTAAAGGTCCCTTTTCCCCTTTATTCAGATGAGAAAATTGTGGTCTGCAGAGGGCAACTAGTTGCCAGCATCATAGAGCAGCAATTGTGAAACAGAGATGCAAACCCAGAGCAAACTCATAACCGCCATAGGTATTGATGCTGAGATAGGTGCTAATCCTGACAGTGGGTTTTGAGTGGGGATTAGCAGGCACTGAGCTCCTACTGGAGGCCAGGTGCATCACACACTCCTTCTCCATTCCTCCCAGGTTAGCTGTTAACAGGAGGAAACCAAGGCTCTGACACTCATCTAAGATCCCCTAGCTAGTGGTAAGAGACAGAACTTGAACCCAAATCTGCAGCCACTAGATTGCTTTCCTGTCCTTAACAGCAAGACTTGAATTCTATTTAGGAGAAGCAAAAGCTTCCCAATTTGAACAATGTTAAGACGGAGGGGCAGGCAGGCTGCGGACAGGAAAAATGAAGCATCTGGCAAACTCCTGCTCCTTTGTCAGGACCCATGTGAGGTGTCACCACCACTGAGAAGCCTTCCTTGACTTTCTAGGATGGGTTAGGTCCCTGGTCTGTCTTCATAGTGCCCAGTGCAGTGAGAGGGACTAAAATTAGCTATAGGGAGGCAGTCTCCATCTGGGAGGACAGTATCTGGTGTTCTGCTTCCTCCATCATAGCACTCCCTTCCCTGGGCCTTCTGCTCTATCTCCCCAAGACCATGGGGTGTGATCATCTCCGGCCTGGCTTCCTCTCTCAGGTATGCAGTTTACAGATGCATCCCTCTACCTCCTTCTATACACACGTGTGCACATGTATATGCCCCATCCTTGGCCAGCATCCCCAAGCCCTGGGACTTAATGGGATGCCAGGGTTTCCAGGACAGCATACTGCCTTTGGGCATTAAAACCCTTGGCTGGGGACAAGTCTGCTCTCAGCTGCTCTAGCCTCCAGAATATTCTCTTGGCAGGCAGTCAGAGCCTGACTCTTGGCAGAAGCAGAACACCAGATACTGCTCTTCCAGGCCGGAGTGCCTCCCTACAGCTAACTTTAGTCCTTCTCGCTGCAATGGAGGAAGCTCTGCTGGCACAGGAAAACCAGATATCCTCCCATTCCTACCATAGCCATGCTCATCTAGAAGGTCAGGGTCCCCCAGCCTGGCTAACTAGACACTGGTAAGATGTGTGACTACGTAGGAGACTCCAGATTGGCGGCTCCCACCCTAGGACAGAGGGCAGGGCCCGGCCAGGCTACCCAGGTGAAAGGATCTGCCAGGGCTGGGCCCAGCTAGAGAAAAATTCCCTTAGAAGGAAACAGAGGTGAATTTCCCCACGATTTGCATATCGTGGGGGCTGGCCCGCCTGCCCTTGTGGGGGAGGGGGCAGCAGGGCAAGAACTCAGTAGCAGCAGAGACAGGAAGTTTGAGGCTGGAATTCCCCTCCTGCTACTGCCCCAGCTCAGAAACCCCCAGCGGATCTGCCTCACCAGCCAGAGCCTCCAGCCACCCCGCCTCCACCACCTGCCCCTCCTCCCTCCCAGGTCCCTCCTCCTTCTGCCAGGATACAAACACACACAGCACATGGCTACCTAGGGCTCAGCATTCTGGCAAAAGCCCCTGGAGGAAGAAGTAACAGATGCATCCTGCACCTTGCCTAGCTATACACTGCTGGAGCCTGGGAGGGGGCCCCTAACTTTCAAAACACATGTGACCAGCTGCCACTGGCATATGAGAGCCAGCTTTACCTAACTTTCCACCCAGGCTCAGCCCATTTCAGAGATGGGAAGACTGACCTAAAGGTGGCTAAGCCAGGCCAGGAGTGGGAGGGGTGGAGGAGCCAAAAGCAACCAGGCCTTAGGTAGCCCACCTGGGAAATCCTTGAGGGCAGCCAGTAAAGGAGCCCTCCCTACTGCCCACCAGGGGTCTGGGGTCTCCCTGTCCACACCCACAGGAACTCTTCCTGGTGAATGATGAGTCAGCCTTGGCTCAAGCCCTCCTCTGAGGGACTGGAAGAAAGCAAGGACAGAGGTCTGGGCTCCCTGGGGTCAGGAGCAACCCTGGCCCCGCCCCACCCCATTCCTTGTTAAAACATGCTTGGGGGGGGGGGGTGGTGGTGGTAAGAGGTGCTAGTACTGAGTCCTGGCTCTGGCCCTGGGGAGTTCCCAGAGTCCAGTCCACCCCAGGTGGCTCCCGCTAATTCAGAATGGACCCAAGTCACAGTTCGCCTGAAGCCAAATCAACAGGCCACCTGCCTGCACCCCCTGTGTAGAGTTAGATCCTTGAGGTTACTCTTGGCCACAGCTATGAAGTCTTCGGTAGCTGGGTCTGCTTCCATGGGAGCCTAGGTCTGAGATAAGGCCCCAGGCCCCTCAATAATGGTAATAACCATCACTGTTACTGTCTTCTGAGCAGTTACCCTCTCTCTAGGTACCACATTTCATTCCTCACAGCTACCACCTGGGGATCTGAGTTCGACCTGTCTTACGGATGAGGAAAGATAGCTCAGAGTGGGTGACTCCTGGCTCCTCCATGAGTGAGCTGGAGCCCAGTCTGATCCCCTCCACTGTACTGTCTCATGTCACAGGAGAGGAACTGAGAGCGCTGGCCCTTGGGGAGAGACAAAGAGCACTGATGAGCTCTGGAGACAGAGGACCTGAGTTCGAATTATTACTCCACTACTTCCCAGTGGTGGGACCCCCAAACGAGTCTTTGAGCATCTGTTCTAATCCCTAAAAGATTCCCAGCAAACCCTCTTCCGAGAAGCCAGGAGGATGATGGGAGTCTCCTGGCACACAGTAGGGCTTTAACAATGGGCTTTCCCTTCCTCTAGACTAGGGTGTGAGAGCAGGTCAAATCCTTCCTGAAGGCCCCTCTACTGGAGGTGCGGAGACACAAGGCCAACAATCCACAGGCCTGGTTTTGGCTACAGAAATGACACATACCTCATGGCCACGTTGCTCCCGTCGATGACCACAGGCCTCAGGTCACTGCCCTCCTTGTCTTCCTCTGGGCATGAGGGCTCCAAGATGGGAGCCTTTGGGGTGCCCCCACCCCGGGGGACCAGAGGGAGCTGAGGGCAGTGGTCTGGGGAGGCCTGGCACTCCCGCTCGGCTGCCGACCCATGTTTCACCAGCTCGCCCAGCACTGTGTTGGTATCCGCCTGGACCCCCAGCTTCTGCAGGACGCTGTGGATCTCAGCAGATGAGTAGCCCAGCTTCCGAAAGAAGTCCACCTTCATCTGCTGTTCAGCAGCTGCTGCCTCCTCAGCAGGGGGCTCCTGGGCGGACCTGGAGGTAACTTGGCTGTCTTCAAGTTCCCACAGACTCATGGCGGGGGGCTGGCTTCCTGCGTGGGCCTCTCTCCACCAGCCACTCACAGCTCAGAATGGTGAAAGGCACCTGTCACAGCTCCCTGTAGGACAACTACAAGGATTAGGGATGGGAAATGGCTCTTTCTCCCACCTTGCCCCACCCAACGGGATGAGGCAACACTGAATGGTGTCACTAGGCAAATCAATCTTCACTTGTCACCTCTGTTAGTCCTCTAACAAAAGCTCTCCCAGTTAGGGATCATCAGTCCCATTATACAAAGGATGAAACCAGCCAGACATTAAGAACTTGCTCAAGGTCATCTAGCTGATGGCTGTTGGCGCAAAGGATTTGAACTCAGGAAGTATGACTCCACCTCCTACCCCAAGCTCAGCCCCACACCAACCCAGGGACCCAGAAAGTCTTGGGAGGCCTCAGGGGACCTCGCCGCGCCCCCATAGCTGCGGGGCAGGGCGCTCAGGTGGAAACCTGGGGTTGGACGTGCGCTGTTGTAGGGGCGGGGGAGGGAGGAGGCCGGGGGCTTCCCCGCTGAGGACATCGCCCCCGCCCGCCCAGCGCTCGGAGCCAGGCCCAGGAAACTCGGGGCCCGTGGCCAGTCTCCTGGACCGGTGAAGAACTTTCCGGGGAGACCCACTGGTGAGAAAAGTTACTGGGAAACTCTGGTTGGCCGCTGGGCTATGTGACGCGGAGGCTGTCCCGGCCCCGAGCTCCGCACTCCCTTGGCTCCCCCTCCGGAGTTTGACTCCCGTTCCTTTAGGTTCCCCCAACTTGGGCTAAGTTGGAAGGGATCCCAAGGACCGGCAAGGCCGGACGGGACCCGCTGCACGTTCCTCCCCGTCTGGTCAGTGCAGCCGGGGCCCTCCCCGCCCCCTCCTCTGCCCTCGGCCCACCGCGCGCGACTCACCCCGCCGTGAATCTGGCGCAGCCGGCGGCGTCTCCATGGGGCCGAGTTCCAGGGGCAAGGCCAGAAGCGTCTTTATATGAGCGGGGGCCGGGCAAGCCGCGTTGAGGACCGTGACGCGGAAGCCGGGCAGGGGGAGGAGCTAGTCGGCCTGAGCGGCAGGGGGCGGAGCGGCCACCGCCCCTTCCTGCTCCGCCTCGCGCCGCCCCGCCCCGCCCCCGCCTCTGGCTCCGCCCCAGAGGGTGACAGAACGCGGCCCAGCTGGGAATAGGGGCAGGGTACGCGGGGACGCAGCCCCTTCCGTGGGCCTCCCGGCGCGGCCGCAAGGGGTTCGTTCAGAAGGGCGAGAGTGCAAAGCCGGCACGCGGAAGGCTGAACCAGGTACGTGCACCGGGTCAGGCACGACCGACCGAGGTGGGTACAGAGGTGCAATGACAGGTACAGGCACGTACGTTCAGACTCTTGACAAGTACGTCCTCTATTGAGAAAGTGCAGCCAGGAACGCATCGAATGAATCAGGTACACAGAGATAAGTCCACGTACCGTTGGAACTAGGCTCATAAAGATGGGTACAGCCAGGCAGGCGCTTTCAGATAGAGACAGGAGCACTCAACAGGCGCACGGAGGTGGGGCAGCACTCAGAACCAGGCACGCATTTTCTGAAGTAAGGACCTTACCAGCATAGAAAAGCAGGTACAACTAGCAGATGCGCAATGACGGAGGCGGAACACCAGGCAAAGGTGCATTTACACCAGTCACCATGTGAGTGTTCACAGAACGCTCTCTTACACAGCTATGAAACTCACGGAGGCCACCCACGCCAACACGAAGATGCTTTTAGGTTCCCAGGTCAACCAGTCATGATCCTACATTGAACACAGCATTTTACAATATCTACCCATGGGCTTAGGTGAGGGTGACAGAAGTTATTATGCAAATTTTACCCTTGAGAAATTCAAAAAGGGTTTAATAGTCCCAGCTGGAACGACTTGGAACCAGGACCAGGAGCTCCCATTCCAGTACATCGGCTGCCACCTTTGCCACTTTTGAAACCACCGGCGACCTAGGACACAGGGGAGACTCTTCTGGTGGAAGGGTAAGGCCTGAGACCTGCCTTCAATTGGTGTGTGATTGTATGTGTGAACAAAGGGAACACGGAACCCACAAGCTAGAGGACCAACCCTGGGCAGTGCCAGCAGCTCACTTTGCAAATGGGGAAACCGAGGCCCAGGGAGCTAAGGTACTCAATACTGTTTCCTGTGTGTGCCAATACTTACATTTTCTCTGCCTAATCATAGGCACGTATCCTGTAAGGTTAGTATTAATGTTGTAGCCAAAAATTGTTTATTGTAAAAGACACTGAACACTCTATACATGTGTGGCTTAATGAATAATTAATAAAAATAAAAACATCCATGTATCTATCACCTAACTTAAAAAACAGCCTGTGCCAGTGCCTTTGAGGCCCTCTATGTGCCTCCATTGCAACTTCCTCTCTTCAGCCTGAGGAGCCACTTTCCTAATTTTTTTGTTCTAATGTGCAAATCATTTCCTTGATTTTCTTTTAATTTTATCCCCTTTGTATGAATCTCTAAACAATATACTGTTCAGTTTTGTTTTTTTTTTTTACTTTGTGCAAATGGAGTCATTGTATATGATCACGTGGCTTCCTTTTTCACGTAGCATTGTTTTTTTTTTTTAAACTTGTTTCTATTGCCTATGTACCTGTAATTTATTTATTTTATTATTGAATAATATTCCATTTTAGAATATACCACTGGTTATTTATCCATTCTCCTGTTATTGGATATTGTTTACAGGCACTTTTTTTTTCATTATGAAGAGTGTGCTTTGGATATTCTTTTACATATCTTAATGCAATTGTAGAGTTGAGGAAATGGATGCTCAGAGATTCAGAAAGGTAAGGTCACTTGCCCAGGATCCTGGAGCTGTTGGAGCTGGAAATCACATAGCTCTAAGACATCTATCTCCACATTGACACCTGCTTGTGCCTGGAGGCCACAGACCACCCCAGGGAGGTGGGAGTATGTATTTCTAGCTGGATTCCAAAGCTGTTCCTCTGGGCTTGCCTGACTCTGCCTAGTCAAGTCCTTGCTTTGTTCCATGGTCATCTTTAAAGACTCTAGAGTATCCCCTCCTCTGTGTCCTCCAGGGACACAGCAACCTCCTCAGATGCTCACAGCCACTGTTGCTGAGCATTGTGTATGCTGCACGCCTCATCTTCCCAACAGCCCCTCATAGAGTTGAGAAAAACTCAGTGCCGTTAAGCATTTATGCATGGTAGTAACTTCTCTTAAGAGAGGAAAAATGGTAAGTAATAAGTCCAAGTTAATAATCATAATGATAAATCAACCACAGTGATAATGCCTCACATTTATGAAGTGCTCACTAGGCTGCAAGCACGGTGCTAGCACCTTGCAGACATTTCCCTGCCTTTGCATCAGCCCAGGAGTGTCTTCCCCTCTTTCCCTCCCTATTGCTGCCTGGCCAGTTCCATTCATCTTGTTGATGATGTCACCTCCTCTGTGAGGCCTGCCGGGACTCCTTAGCTGCTGAGTCGCTTCCTCCTCTGTGTTCCCCTGTGTTTCTACGTGCTGGACTGTGATTGCCTGCCTGGAACCTCCTCTGGGGCCAGGACTGGGCTGGGACTCCACCCGTGCTCCTAGGCTTCTTGCTACTCAGCACTGTGCCAGTAGGAGCCGGCAGGACTGGGCAATGAGTCACTCAGCTTCGTGGTCTCCCAGAGTGAATGAAGTCTTGCTCTTCCGGCTCATAAAGCTTGCTCTTTCCTGAGAAGCCAACTCTCTTCTGCAGAACACAGGGCTGCTTCGGGGAACTCCTGCTCCACTTACAGCTGGATTTTGCAAACCTTGGCCCCAATCCCCAGGTGCCCTCTGGATCTCCTGGTGCCCAACCCACACACACCCCTCTGCCTCTTGCACGCCTGTCTCACTGGTTGAGCTTGCCAACTTCCTTCCTGGAACTTTCCTGCTTTCCTGCCACCTGCCTGCACCTGGCCAGCCGGGATGAGATCTGCAGAGCTCCAGGACTGGTCACCTCCTAATTAGGGGTGCGGTAGAGGGGAGCTGAAGAGGGAAAGATCCCAGGAATTAATTACCTTTGCCTTTTGTAGCTCCATTGGGCAGCTCAGACTGGGGAGGGCATGGGAGCTAGGTCACCAGTGTAGGAATGGTAAGCAGACTGCCCCCGACTCTTAGCTAGTGGCTGCAGAAGTTAAATTCAACAAGGCCTCCTGAAAGTACAGAAAGGGCCAGGTTCCTCCCATGTTTTGAGGCCCCTGGTGTATTTAAAAGGACTTGTTACTTGTTGGAAGTATGTTTCAAACTGTAATGGAACAAATAAACTCTTTTCTTCCCGTATTCAATTGCAGTGCAGTATTTTTGGACTATTGATAAGATATTTAGAGGATTTGTTTTTAACATTCATTATTTCCTTGGAGAAAAGGCTGGGGCAGGGAAAGGTGAGGCTGGACCATCTTGTGGTACCAGAGTTAGGAAATGCTCAAAATTCAAAAGGATAGGGATGTGTCAAAGGGACCCAGGAGCTATAAGCTCCCAATGGCCAAAGCTGCAACAATTATAGCAATAAAATAAAGAATCTAATACTCATTAGATTATAACCCAAGGCATAAGATACATATCTGTGAGTCCATGCTGGTAGAAAAAATGATTGAATAAACAAATAAGTAACTGGGGAAGAAGGGACAAATCTTCTAAATAATATATGTAGATTCTCCTTCCTCCAGCTTAATTAACCCCTCATCTAATAGAAACGTTACAGTGGAGAAACCTATCAGGCCCTGCTTTGACCAAGTGATCAAGGTCAACATCACTAAGAGTAAATTGAGTGGATATCATGTGATGAGGAGGCACTTCACTTCCCTGGTATTCTTTCCCCAAACCCATAACCCCAGAATAAAAGCATCAGACAAACCCCAACTGAAAGACATTCTACAAAACACTTGACCAAGAATCCTCAAAACTGAAAGGGGCATGAAAAGCGTAGAAAGACAGACACAGTCACAGGCCAAAGGATACTAGGAGACATGCCGACTGTAGTATGGTTCCCTGGGTGGGGTCATGGGTCAGAGGGAGCATGAATGGAAAAGCTGGTTAAATTGAAATAAAGCCTGGACTTCGGTTCACAGAGACGTACCGGTGCTGTTTTAATTTTTGGTTTTGACAATGTGCCACAGTAGTGTGACAGGATAACATTAGGGGAAACTGAAACTGGGTAAGAGGTATATGGGGGGAACTCTACTATCTTTGCAACTCTTGTGTAAGTCTTAATGCCAAAATTAGACAGTCGATTTAAAAATATATATAATTTCATGGGCTTTACAGGTGGTATGTGTTTTGGTAACAGGGCCAGATGTCTTTGTTCCTTTCTATTGATATATATCCTGTGACTAAGAAGAATCATTTAGAGATGTCGTCCAAAGTCTAAACCTAGGGACTTTTTATCTTTGGGGCCCTCACCAGCTGGTCCTTCTGCTCCCCTCCCCCATTCAGTCCATCTTCCCCTGCTCCCTCTTTTCTGAACCTTGAATGCTCACATTCTGCACTGTTAGGGTAGGAAAGCCCCAGAAAGACGAATCAGCCCAGAATCTGTGTTTTATAGCTGGGGAGACTGGAGGTGGGAAAGGGACTTGCCGCTGGCCAAGTGGCAAGTTAGTTTAGGCAAAGCTGAGAATGGGACCAGCCAGGCTCTCTCCATCCCAAGCATCCCTGGCCCCATTTGCTGCAGATAACAGGGTCAGGTGCACACAAGTGCTCAAAAATGATGGTGACCAACTGGGGGACCTGGTGAGGCAACACACCTACCTCAAGGGATGGTAGGCCCCCAGGTGTCTGTTGGGGAGCATGGTTGCTGTGAGGCTTCACTTTGGAGTCACTGTGCACTCCCTTAACCCGTGAATCCCACCTGTCTGGAGGATCCAGGAGAGGTGAATCTCAAGCAAGGCAAAAAGGGTGTCTGCATGCCCACCTTCCCTGCCCAAAAGCCATTGCTGTGAAGGGGTCAGAGGGAATTCTGCAAAGCCAGGAGAGTACACAGAGGGGTTGGGCCCTAGTCTTGAGGCTGAACACTCTCTAATCTGTACTGGGGGACACATTGGTGATATACTGGAAGCTGCCAGAGAGGCCCTTGGCCTTCCCTAGGGCCAAGAGCATAGGGGCTGGGCTGAGGTGGCCCTGCTTCTAAGCATGCTGGGGTGAATATTCATGCCCTATGGTCCAGAGAGGGGAGAAGCCTGCCCCTGTCTGTCCCAGGGCCCCTGCTGCTGCCTCCTTCACTGTGTTACCATACTGAACTGTAATGGTCTAGAGTCCTACTGTCTCCCCACCTGACTATGACTCCTCGAAGATGGGTCCCTAGGACAGGACCTGGCACAGGTGTGGCTAAATACTTGGTGAGTCAATGCATGAGCTAGCCGTAGTGGTTCCAGGTATGTTTTTCTGTGGACATCCCTGTTGTATCCCCTTTTCCAAGTCCAGCTCCTGAATGTCTCCTCGTGTCTGAAAAGGGGCAGTCATAGGCCTAAAAACTCAGGAGCTTGAAATTTATCTGCGGTCTTCAACTGAGTCATCTGCGAAGAGTCAGATAGGAATGGGGAACTTGAAGCTGGATGTGGATGGCCTTGAAACTAAGCCAGGTCTAACTACAGAGTCAGGAACTTGCTGCTGGCTGGGCTGACATCAGCTCATGCGGTCAATGTGGCCACCCACAGATGTGGTTTTTGTTGTGACCAGGATCAGCTCACAAGATCCTGAAGGTCACTAGTGTGTAGCTCACATGCTGGTCAGAAGTTCTGACGGGCTGTTGGAGATATCACTGGCCAATAAACATGCAATAGGAAACTTGCTGATTGTCTCTATAGCACCCTTTGCTCAATTCCTACTTTGTAAGAGTGCTGGAAATTGCCCAGCCTTGTGATCTGTTCAGAAATGACCACAGTCTCAACCAGCTTAAGCCAATGAGACTATCGAATCCTCCAGGCTATAATAATTGGTCAAAAAAAGGCAAATGACCTAAATCAGGTCAACCAGTTAATGACTCAATTCTGGGTCTTTCCTTTGAGCTAACTGGGAAGCAAGTGCTCTGTTTCTTGTCAATCACAAATGAGAAGAGCAAGTAGTGCTAGGAGCTTGTGGAAGCCACCTTGTGACACATCATAGAAGGCAGAGCCAAGAGACCAAGAGAACACAGGGCCTTGGTCACAGCTGCTGGATCAAGCCTTGCCTGAAGCTGTTCTTGGTTCTAGACTTTTTGGCTATGTAAGTTCATAAATTCACTCACAACAAAACATATCTTTGATAAAGGTAACAATAATTACTTAATAATTATTAAGTACATAATAATTACCTAAATACAGCCTAGGGGGTAAAATCTTATAAAATATAAGGTCTGTGGGGATGGTTTGGAAGTAATAAAACAGACTCTTGGTGGTGAAAGGTCAGCAAACTGCTGATCTAGTTCAAGCTTTGCTGTTTGACACATCATAAAACCAGGGCTCAGAGAGGTCACGAGATTTGCTAGAGGTTTTATAGTTGCAGTAGGGATTTGACACTCAGTTCATTCATTCTTGATGTTTAATGATAATAATTGGAATGCTTGAATGTCTATGCATTGCTTGTGAGATCATCACTACGTTTTTCTCTCTTATCTGTTTTTCCAAGAGGCAGAGAAAGAATCCTCTTCATTTTGCAAACAGGGATGCAGAGCCCAGAGAGGCTTAAAGATTTGCCAAAAGTCACACAGAAAGGCAGTGGTAGAGCTGGTTTCAAATGCCAAAGGTCCTGAATGTCATTTGATTCAGCCCCCTCTACCTTGCCCCTTGTGCTAGCCACCTCTGCCTCCATTAGGGAAGTAGTAAAGATTAGGGGTGTGGTGAGGTTCCTTCCTCTAAAGAGGACTTTGAGTTGCACGAGCCAAGGAAGTGATTGTGGGCCTTGGCAGATGGCTCCTTCCCCGTCAACCTTAGGAAAACCAAAGCTATGAAGCTCAAAGAATACTTAGGATATTTCCGTTGCCAGTACTTCCAAAAAGGAGACCAACTTAGGGAGACGGGAGCCTATGTGCATTGGATTCTGGCCTCATATGACTTCAGCCTGTGACACCTCCTTTCCCTTGCCCAAAAGCCTTTTATGGTTCCCTAACATTTTCAGTAGCCACAGGTTTGATATGCACAGCTGCGCAGGTCATAATTTGGATTATGAGCTGAGTAGCGCTCCCTGGAGTTGTGCAGGTCACAGCTTGCACAACCATACATGGTGAGCCTAGGCTGAATTTCTCAACATGTTTGGACACTCAGACTGTTTTCACAGCAATCAATAACCTTATAAATATTTTTTTAAATTAAAAAATCATTTCATCATATTTGTAAGAAGATATTTTGAAAAGTTTATTTTAAATCAATCTGATCCTAAAGATTATATTAAAAGTTTATATTTAATAAGATTTATTATTTTAAAAAGGCTACTTTTGGCCCTTTCTTATTTCATAAGTGATGCCTACTGTTTAATAGAATTTAATTTTATGAGGAAAAGCAAGATTTATAGACAAGTGAATTAAAAATGTTTCATCAGGCTTGATTTGGGAACTGAATGTGTGTTGAAATTATCATTATAGATTGAAATTTAACTACCTGCTGTAAATTAAAACATAGATTTGCTTTCAAGACATGAGAGTTTAGAATTTTTGCATCTTGTACCTCATTTTGTGATGTATCTAGTTATTTTAAAAAAATTGTTTTTTGTTTCTGAACGAAGAGATAAGAGAGAAGATATCATCTCTTCAAATAGCTCATTTCAGGTATGAATAGCTGTTATTTCCAAAAGATGAAAAGCAAAAATGGCTATATTTTCTCTTTCTAATGTTGGGTTTTGAAGTACTAGAGACATCGTGATGTTCTCTATAAGATTTTATTTTGAACAGGTGATACATAAACAATGTAAAAGATTCAAAGGTACAGGTGTGTTTATAGTAGCATCAAAATCTCTTTTCCACAGTCCTTAAAGTGATTCTTCTCTCCAGGAACAACTGAAGTTAGCAGTTTCTTATGTATCTTTCCAGATAGAATCTATGCTGCTACAAGCAAATATTTGCACATATACATTCTGCTTTGTTTGCTTTATACAGACGAGGCCCTCTATATGACCAATGGCACTTGCTTTTCTCAATTCATAATTAAACCATTGAGATAATTCTAATCAGTACATGTTATGCTACCTCATTACTGAAAGATATTTAACTGAAAAATATTCTTCCATAAGGATGTACCATAATTTATTTAGGCTGTTTTTGAGTGATAGACATTTAGGTTGTTTCTGATCTTTAGCTATTACAAACAATACTGCAGAGTCACCACTTTGCAACTGTGCAAATACATATAGTAGGATAAACTCATCTTGCTGGGTCAAAGGGGATATTAGTTTGCTAGGGCTGCCCTAATGTAGTACCACAGACTGGGTGGTTAAGCAACAGAACTGTGTTATTTCACAGTTCTGTAGGCTGGAAGTCTGAGATCAAGGTGTGGGCAGAGTTGGTTCCTTCTGTGAGCTAACAGAGAGACTCTGTTCCAGGCTTCTCCCATGGCTTCTGTTCGCTTACTGGCAACTTTTGTTGTTGCTTGGTTTGTAGATGCATCACCCCATCTTTGCCTGGATTTTCACATGGCGTTCTCCCTGGGTGTGTGTCTGTGTCATGATTTGCCCTTTTTATAAGGACACCAGTCCGAACAGATTAGGGGCCCACCCTACTCCAGTGTGACCTCATAACTATGTCTGCGATGACCTTATTTCCAAATAAAGTTGTATTCCGAGGTGCTGAGGTTTAGGACTTCAACATAGGAATTTGGGGGTCGGGCATAGTTCAACCCATAACAAAGAGCATATGTGTGTTGAGCTTTAAAAAAATGTTGCTAAATTGCTCTTCGTAGAAATTGTACCATTACTTTTTCATCAGCAATGATGAAGATGGCCAGTGTCACCGTATCCTTGCCAGCTTATTGGGCCATCAGACATTTTGACCTTTTCCATTCTAGATGAAAAATGGTATCTCATTGTAGTCCAACTGGCATTTCATTTTTTTCATATATTTAAGACTGATTTGCACTGTTTTTGTGACACGTTGTTTACATATTTTGCCTATTTTTGTATTGAATTATTGGTCTTTAATCCTTATTAATTTGTAGGAGGCCTTTAAAGATTAGGGAAATTAGCTCTTTATGATATATTTCAAATATTTTCTTTTTCTGTTAGTTGTTTTTGACTTTGTATATGAATTTCTTCCTTTCTCTCTTTTTTTCTCTCTCCCTCTCTCCTTTCCTACCCCCTTCCCTCCCCCTTCCCCTCTTTCTTCCTCTCCCTCTTTCTTTCCCTCTCTCCCTTTCTCTTTCTCCCTTTCTTCCCAGGAAAAAGTTAGATTTTATGTAGACAAACAGATTATTCTCTTTATGGCTTGGGGGTTTTCTGTGCTACTTAAGACGGACTTCTCTACTCTGAGATTATGACACAAATTCTCCCACTGTTTTCTAACTCATTTATGGTTTCATTTTTTATGTGTAGTTTTTTGTATCTATTGGAATTAATTTTGGCGTAGGTGTAAGGTAGGGACCCAGTTTAATCAGCCTGGTGGATACATGGTGGGTGGTCCCAATAGCATTTATCATGTATGAGACTGTGATCAGATATACGTAGTGTGTAGCTATGAGAAATTTGCAGAAATATTTTCAATAAAATTTTTTCTGTTAACTTGTATTTCAGCATCAACTTTTTTTTAGAATCTGTTTTTAACCAGTGATTCATTATGAGTATAGATTATAAATTTGTTATTATAATAAAATAACTTAAAATTGTTTCATAGGCAAAGCTACCTCAGTGGCTTATAGTGTTCAGCTTGAGAGATTAAAGAACTGATAACTATAAATCCCCATTTGATAAGCACTCAGAGTCTCTCAAAGAGTTCCCTTTAAAAATTAATAAATTAGTATTTATTAATTGATTAAAATATAAAAGTAGAAACAAATGCTAGTCCCTCACTTATAGACATGAATCCCCTGGGAAAACTTGTTGAACCCTTGGGGGTTCGCTTGGAGGGTTAAGAGTTTGAATCCTGACTTCAACAACTTTTGGCCCTGCCTCATTGGGTAACTTGCTTGGCCTCTCTGTGCCACATTTTTAGTCCCAAACTAATGTGATCTCAGGCCGCATCTATAGAGGTATAGGATTGCGGAAGAGGAAGGTGATAGCTAGCGGGCTGTGTTCAATTGTGGTTAGCATACTTTTGAGGGAACAGGGAAAGATCAAAGTCAAATTTGTGGGGGCCAAAGGAGAGTGAGGACTTGGGGATACTGACCTTGGAGAAGAGAGACTCAGAGGGGCAGAGGCAGGAGCAATAGTACCACCCCGCCTGGCTCTAAGGGCCGATCTGGGACCTATGGAGGTAACATGGGGCTGAGTACCCACTCTGACCACCAGAACCATCCCTCCATGAAAAGGATTGCGTTAAGAGGTAGTGAACACCCCATCACTAGTGGTATGCAAGTAGCGTAAGGAAAGGATCCTGCTTTGGGCTCTCAGATAGTTTCAACAAAAATACTAGATAAAATCTTTGTTGGCTATATATACACATATTATAGTTAACAAACGTATAATCCACATTTCCTCTATTTTAAGGTATACTTTAAAAAATGAACATTACTGAATTTGGGACTGTCTTACAGTCAATGTGTATGTTTAATGCATCCTTCTTTCTGAGTTATTTACGCATTTTCGAATCAACAAAATGAAGTATATGATTTGGGAAGTTTTTTCACAATCTGTATTCCATCTTATTCTCATCCCATTAGAACATATGTCCTGAATTAAAAGAAATCTATCTAAATAAATAGCACTTTTAAAAATCCACAATCTCTTCTTAGGGAAGTCATACTCAATCTATTGAATCTTTCAGCAAGTGACATTCCACCTTGTTGCTGCCGTCCTTGCATCTGAAATGGAAGAGAGACGGGCTATTAAACCGTTTTTAATAAATTCAGAGCAGCAGGTTCTTGGCTGGGGGGAAAAACATTCCACTTATCAAGAGATGTTATTCTTTCAATAGATAAGAAGCTACTTCTCCATAAAGAGAATTTGGAGAGAGCTCTTTGTTCTGTGGGGACAACATCTGGATTTGAATATGTCCATCCTCGAAAGGCGATTTCTCATAATGGACCGAACTCAAAACACTCAGAGCACAAGGACCCGTGAATTTTCAAAAGGAGACACTTCCCAGACGCAGGAGGGCCTGCTGGCTCTGGAGGTCGGTGGAGGGCCCTGGCGCTCTTTCCACTTTCACAATGAAAGAATGATCATCATTTACACCTCCCCTCCCCACTCCAGGAATTTGGGACCCGAAATCATTTAAAAACATTTGTGGTTTCAGGAGGCTCTTTTTAATTATAAAGCTGCCAAGGAGATCTTAACCATGAAAGACCGTTTGAGAGATGAGAAAGGAGGAAGCTAGGCCAAGGCTGGTCTGGCTCTCGCAGTGGGTTTGGAAATGGTGGTACTCGGAGCCCGGCCACCTGCGGACAGTGCTGGCGGGAACTGGGCCCACGCGGCTGGCGCCCGCAGACCTTGGTTCGAATCCTCTTCCACCGCGACAACGGGGAAGTTGTGTAACCTCTAGGACCGCGAAGCTCTTTTCTGGAGTCTGGAGCTGGAAAGAAGTATCTTGGAAGCCCTGACATCAGAGGTGACGCGAGTCTTTGCAAGCGATGACTAGGCGGAACGCGACGCCGCTCCCTTTCCCGTGTTGGGGCCGGCGCGGGTGTGTCGCCTCCGACCCGGTGGTTCTGGCTCCTTCAGCAGTTCTCCTAGCTGCACCTCACCCCGGGGCTCCCAGGGCCCGCCAGACGCCCCCTCGCACCTCAGGTACACCGCCGAGTCCTCCGTTCGCAAGACCGGTGGTCTGGCCTATGGCGCCCCCTTTTGGTGACTGCAGGGAGGCTATTGCCACATTGCTGAGCGAAAGGAAGTCCTTTCTGGGCCTAACCTTAGACCTCCCGAAGGGCTGTTTGAAGTATGAAAATGAGGTCATATGGAGTCCAGGCAGTCCTTTTTCTGGGCCGGGCTACCTTGAGGCTCAAATGGATAGGACTACCTAGAGTTGGACCTATGCAGAATTTCCGTACTAAAAGGGCCATTTTGGGAGTACTGGTGGGGTACTTGAGTGGGGCTTTCACCTGAGCATGGAAAGGGCAGAGGGACCCCCAAAGGAAGAATGATAAATTAGGGTTTTGAGGAAAAAAATAAGTCCAGGGGAGGGGGGAGAGAGCTTCTGCCTGAGGGAGGGTTTTGGTGCAGTCTCCACTCACTGACCTGGTTGGCGCCTTCCCCCATCTCCTCCCAGAACAGAGCTGGTCAGTGTTCCAGCAATATTGGTGAAGGGTTTCAGCCATTTCTCTTAAGAATAGAGACAGCAAGAGAGATTAGAGTTAAGTACCAGGCAGAACTTCCCCATTAAGAAAGACGTTGGACCTTGACAAAGAAAGCAGAGTGGGGACCTTCCAGTCTAGGTGAGCCCCCGGCTGAAGTGGGGCCTGAACAAAGAAGTGAGACAGTGCCCTGAAGCTCCCCGTCTATCCCGAGGGGTCTGAGACTAGGGTGTCGTCCTTGGGGTCCCAGGATGGAAAGGCCTCTCGTTGAGGTTCTTGGTGGCTCTGGCCTCACCTGGGAAGGTGAGGATGGACAGGGGGAGAAACAGCGTCTAGAATCATTGCCACCCCCATCCTGCCCCGCTTGGCAAACTCATCTTCCTTCACCTCTCGACTGGCCTCTCCTCTGATCCCCCGTGAGAGGTCATGCTGCCCCCCCACCCAATGTGCTCCCATTGCCCACATTCTGTAATGGTGGCTTCACGTCTGTCTTCCCCGCTGTGCTGTCTGTCCTGCATCCTGGTTCTCTCCTCGGCATCAAGCATGCTGTCTGGCACACCCCTGCTGCTCAGTGAATACTTGATGACTTGAATACCTCGATGGTTTTACAGGTCTTCCTTGGCTTTAGGAAGAATTTAAGCAGGTGGAAAAAGAGGTGGCGCCTGAGGAGGCTTGATCGATGGGTGAGCTGGGCAGTCCCTTCTCTCCCTGCAGCGCCCCCTCTCAGACTGTGACTCCCCAGGCAGGGTTTCCCCCTCCCCTCATTTAGACATCTTCCTCACTCTGCCGTAGGCCCAGACACCCTCTCCCAGGCTGGCTCCCTTCTCATCCAGTTGGGCCTCTGATTTCTCACACTGGGCCCATCCTTACCCTGATAGGTCTCTGACACCCACACAGCCGCCCCACGTGTGCACACACCCTTTCCCCATGCGTACTCCAACACCCCAGGCCAGGCTGTCCCTTGTGACAGACACTCTCCTCGCCCTGCTGGGGCTTTGCCCTGGTGCTGGGCTGCCTTCCCGACATGGAACCCTTGCCACCCTGCTCTGAAATACCGTTCCTGTCACCCACCCCCATGCCGATGTCTGCCTTGTTCTGCTGCACTTAATGGTGTTAGGACTGGGTGGTTCAGGAAGGAGGGAGGAAGAGAAGAGGACCTGCAGAACAGTGTTTCTGAAAAATTATTTTAACAGTAGAAATTTTTGTGCAAGCAAAGTCTTGGAAAGAATATATAAAGAGAGCTGCTTTGGTTGAAGAGAGAGCGAGAGAGTGTGAGAGAAATGGAGGGAGGGAGAGAACCTGGAGCTCTCTGGGACCCACTGGGTCCCACTGTCTCAGAACTATTAAGTCCTAAGGGTTCCTCAGTGTACAATTTGGGAACCACTGGAAATTCTGCCTAGAATAAAAAGGATGCCAATTTGCAACCCCTAAGATGTTCTCTCCAAGCTTTACTGAGAAGCAGCCCGTGAGGCAGCCTGCTCACCTTTTCCCCTGAGGTAGCTCTCACGTCAGTGGGATGGAGCCTGGTGACAGCAGTTGCTCCCATCTCTGAGGGGTGCCAGAGGGCACCCAGCAGATGTTGGGCACCTGTGGAAAGTGGATCAGGGTCTGGAGGACACAGGCTATGAATTATAGGACCCCCATGTGCTGAGAAGCTGAGTAGACCACCCTCTCCATCTGTGTCCCTTTGTGACCCTTTATGTCCCCATCTCTGGTCCCTATCTCCAGTAACAGAAACTGGAAATTCTGCTTTGGTGGCTGGAGCAGATGTCATTGACCTCCTAATGCTACTCATCAGACTATGAGCAAACCCTCATAGTTTACAAACCACTTTCACATCCATTCGCTGGTTTGATTTGATCTTTGCAACTGTTGGTAAGATAGTACTGTTACTAATTTCCTCCAGGAGAGAAGAGGAAGTTAAGGACCAGGGATTGCGTAAATTGCCTTGAGCCGCAGAGATGAGGCAGGAATCCCAGACACCAACCTCAGCATTGGTCCTATCCCAACCCGGTGGCCTTTCCCTAGTCGCTCCCCACCCGGTCTCTTTATCATGCTATGTGAGCTAATACAATTTATTACCTTGAGTCTAGTTAGGGCTCAGGGATAGAACTCAGCGGGGAGCAGAAAACAGCTCAAGGGTTAGGGCCTCTCTCAACATCCCGAGGCAAACTCTGAGGCCTCTCACTAGGGTGGGGGATTTGCAGTGGGGTGACCATACAATTAGTCATCTAGATGAAGACACTTTGGAGAATGAAAGAAAACTCCATTAATAATTACCCCATGACAACAACCAGGAACCAGGAGATGAGGTCACTCTCTTATGGAAATACCTGGCCCATCCCTTCCCCCCCCCACCCCGGCCTCAGACCCCTCAGACCTGATGCAGAACACAGGCCAGAGTTCATTGGGCATTCAGCTGGGCTGGGCATCCCACAGAGATTGTTTGATTGAATCTTCACAACAACTTGTGGCTGATCCAGTTATTGTTCCCATTTTATTGGTGGAGAGACTGAGGCCCAGAAGATTCTTTCCCAAGCACGCACTGCTCGTAAGTGTGGAACTAGGATTTGAACTCAGGGAGGCTGGCTTTCCTTGGAAGGATTATAATAAAATTTTAATGAATTGGTTTGAGCCACAAGAATTGTGCCAGAGAATGGGGATTCCTCAACCCTCTCCTCAGACCTTTCCCCAATCTCTCTTGGCTCTCTTTAGTTTAGGAACATCATTAAAAGGACCTTTGAGCTGTGAGGGGCTGTGTAGATGAGGGGTGGGGAGGCAGGTGCACTCAGCAGAGGGGAATGTGTTAGGAGCATGGAGTGGAAGGATAGCAGTAGGATCAGATAATAAAAGCGAACATGTATTAAGCACTTACTGCATGCCAGGCTCTGCTTTAAGTGTTTTCAAGGTATTATCCCACTTAATCTTCCCAACAACTCTATAAATGAAGTAATATTATTATTCTCATTGTACAGATGAGAAAACTGAGGCCTCTGGTCTTTCATTTCATAGCAGGTAAGTGGTAGAGGCAGGACCACCTAGTTGGCTTAACCATTTTACAGGTTGTCCTTGAGGAAGAGGATGCTGCTGGCCCCATAGTGGAGTCTCTCTAGGACACCTAGTGTGCCAATATTCAAGGAAGAGAGAGTCTATGGCCCAGCCTTCTGGGGGTGCCAGTCAAGAGTGTCCACCAGCTCCCCCTTTTGCTCAGCTGTCTTCCGTGCAGGTAGAACCTCGATCTCTGCCGCCCTCTGCGGCGGCTCATTTTCATTCATTTCCTTTAAACGCTTCTCGCTCTGTTTTTAAATCTAATTTTTCAGCTTCTTTTTTATCTTCATTCAAGTTGCTTTAATGAAACGAAAATGTGTCTGTTTCTTCTGCTGGAGCTGCCTGGGGAATTTCAATATAAAACAAACAAGTTGGCTTTTAAAATTAAAATTTTATGGGTGGCATTTCCTCATTTAATGGGAGGTACAAAAGGCTGGAGTAAAACCAATTAACTTGGGGTTGGGACTCAGTATTCAGCAAAATTAAACAACGAGAGGAGCACGGTGTGCTGTGAGGTAGAGGAGGTGAGCAAACAAGGCAGCCGTGAAGGGTGGTGCCCACCCAGTACCTGTGTGCACTGGGGGCCGGCACTAGCACATGTGTGCACATGGGCCTTGCCCCCCACGCCTGCCCCCAGGACCACACGCCCAGGTGCTTGCAAACACGCCTGATCGGCACATTCAGATGGCAGGCGATGTTAGGGGATGAGCATAAATAGGGGGATGGCTGCTTTGGATTCCTGGGGTCCTGGATACCGGAGTCCAGAGTACGGCAACGCCTGATGACCCCCGAGTATAGACTTGATTGTGCTGAGGACAGAGGAAGTAGATTTCACGCTGACGATTACAACCGAATCCTGTAAATACTGCGCCATGGCACCAGGGCCCCCACATAGCTCCCAGGGACAGTTTCAGAGAAAGGACTTGGGCCTCTTCTTCTGCTCCCATCACCTCTTTCTTCCCCGCACTGACTCTTTTCATCCTCCACCTGGGCAGCTTTCTCCCTATTCTTTCTGCCCTCTGACCTGAGGGAGGAAGGCCACTCTGGTTACTAAAATCTCCAGAGCGACAATAAGATGGGGAAGGCCAAGTGTCCCACTTACTCTGAGTCAGGAAATTCAGCTGGTCACCATGAGCACCCTTTGTCCTCCTCCATGAGGTTTTTGGACCCACAAACGCACTCCTGGGCAGAGTCCTGATGTCCCCAGATTCCCCAGATAGACCTCTAGCAGGGGTGCATACAGTGGGTGCCATGTCCCAGCCCTCGTGGGAGAGTGTCTTTGAGGGAGCATCTGAGGTCGGAGGAAGGGACTTCCTGTTGCAGGTCTGTGTCCTGAGGCATGCCCATCAAAGGGGTCCCTCCGATGTCTGTCTGAGAATCCAGGTGAGGGTCTCTTTGAGACCAGTCTGAGGAGTCTGAGGTTTATCTGTTAAGTCTCTATGAAGCCTGTTTGAAGGCCTAAAGACTGGATTGGCATGAGGAGCAGTAGCATAAGATCAATAAAAATGGGCCGAGGCCAAGGCTGACATTGACCCTTCTCCCATCATTCGACAAAGAGAGCAAATCTGGCTAAGCCCGAAGTGGATTTTTGTGGCCAGGGGGCTGGCTGAGTAGCTGGCATCTTTCCTTTGGTAATGGATGAAATTTATCCCAAATCACAAAACAGTTGGTCAGAACCCCCACTCTATTCCAAAAACCAGCTGGCTGACCTTGACAAATCTGACCAGGGCAATACACTTCTTGAGGACCACACCACCTGCCCATCTTTTTGGAAAGACACACTCCGTGCCCTATCTGAAATGAGTTTTTAAGGATGACGAGGAGTTCACATGGTGAACAAGGTGAGAAGGACAGTATTGACTGAGTGGCACCAGTGAAGACACGTGAAACAGTTCTCCGTGGGCCAAGAGAACTACGAGTTTTGTGGGAGGTGAGCATATGAGAATCCCCCAAAATAAAGTAAGAGAGAGAGCCTTGCAAACTGTGGAGTGCTGCACGAAATGAGGCGTTGCCGTTGTCGTCCACCTCTCTTGTTTGTCATGAGAACCAAATGGGCTGAGATGTGTGAAGTTGCACTGTAAACTGAAGAAGTGTTTACAAAAGTGTTAATATATTTAGAGAGTAGGTAGATTAAGTGTGTGAATATGGAGATGGAGTAGACAATTAAAATATCTGCTAATTTCTCTCTTGAATTCACATTTTAGGAAATGTTTATAAACTGAGAATTCTAATTAGATTTGTCCCTCACACCTCTTTTCAGATGAATACACTGTAAGAGAGTTATAGTAGCTATTAAAAATATTGTCAATTTCCTGGTGTATCAGTTGGGACTATATAGCAAGTAAAAGAAGACCCACTATAAAAGAAATGTGTAGTTTATGTGATTTGAAAGTCCAAAGGTAGCATGAACTTCAAGAAGGGTTCGATCCGGAGTTTGCTACTTCTGATGCTCAGGCTAGCTTTTCCATGTTGGATGCCAATAGCTTCTAGCTTCTTCCTCTAAATCCTGAGAGAGAGAGAGAGGGGCTTCCCTTTGGCCAACTGTTCAACAAAATTCCTGAAGTTCCCTTCTGATTGGACCAATTGGGTCACATGGATGGGGAATGCCAGGGCCTTTTGGCATAGGTCTGGATCAAGTGCCAATCCCTCAAACAATTACTGTGGTTCAGAAGGTCGAATGGGTGCTCCCCGTACCTGGTCACTGGTGGACTGCTGGACTTCAGGTGTGCAGACCTGGATTTGTGTTTGGTTTCTGCCCTCATTACTGATTCAGCATCTAAACTCTCTATTCCTTACTAGGTGTAATATTGGCTCAGGCCTTGTTCCATCACTCCATATTCAGACTACTGTGATTGTTTGCTTTTTTTTTTTTTTTTTAGCTGCTTACTGAGTCCCTAGCATCTTTGCTCACCAATAAATTTTTCTCAATAGCTGTTCAAAAGCAAATCAGCAAAGAATGCATATTACAGCTGATGTGATAAGACAGAAAACATAATTATAAAATTTAGCTATGGGAAAATTATCATAATTTGCAAAAGACACAATTTTATCACTAGAAAATCCAATAAAATTACCTCAAAACAATTAATTATGGCAAATAAAGGAGTTTAATAAGATACTAGAAACAAAATAATAAAAATAAGAAAAGGTTTTTGTTTTTTTTTTTCCTATAACAGCAATAATCAGTTTTAAAATATTGTAGTAAGTTATCTGGAGAAGAGGGATTTTCCTTTTTAAAAAACTTAATGAAGACACTCACCTGGGGATAGTCGATCTCTGGAAACCATATTGGCTTCTAGGTGAGACACATATGACCTTGAATTAGACCCCTTCTCCCTCCCCTTTTAGAGAAAATTACCAGGATGGGCCCTCTATACAAGTAAGGCAAATACCACCTGTTTTTCTAAAAAGAGGCCTGGAAGAAGAAATCGAAGTGCAGAAAGGCAACCTGAGATGGTAAATATTGTGTTTTGTAATGACTGCCTTTAAACAGTTGGCTATGAATGTGACCTGGTTTTATTGGCTGGGGTAGGAGCAGAGGAGAAAAGTGATTTTCAGGTGTTGAGAGAGAGAGAGAGAGAGAGAGAGAGAGAGAGAGAGAGAGAGAGAGAAAGAGAGAGAGACAGAAAGAGAGAGAGACAGAGGAAGAGGTGGGGGGGGAGGGGAGGGAAGGGGAGAGAGAGAAAAGAGGTGAGGGCAGTGGAGGGAAGGGAGACCAGGAGAAGAAGGTGGGTCAGTAGGGTGACAAGCAGCCCTCCAGGATTGTATGTGGAACACACGAACACTTATCTAGGTTCCCCAGATGCCTAGGAATAATTCTTAAAATGTTAAAAACATAATTCTCATGCAATACATAATGAGCACAATCTAAATATTATTTAACTTAATGGGAGAATCTTTGAACAAAGGTTATTCAAAGGAGGATATGAGAAGCTCATATGAAAAATAATGATGGAATAAGATTACTAAATTAAATGCAAAATTGACCAACGCCTATAGGGCAACAAAGCCATAACCTTTGAGGTTATTTTTTCTACTGACTGGAAATCATCCGTACCTTATCAGTTTTCTACAAGTGAACATCTAACTTTACAGATCATGGGCCCTAATCAATAGTAATTAGAATGTCAAACAAAGCTGCGTGCCTTAGAGAGTCAGCTGACTCTAGATGGGCTTGTTGACCAATTTACAGGATGTGGAGAATACTCACAGTCCTCTTTTGGCTGATTTCCAAGTTTTGAATAGGACGAGGGGAAAGGAACCTCGCAGGGGAATGTGAATGCTTTGTGCAGTTGGAGTTTTGGGGGCTCAGAGTCATTATAGATGGACCCTAGAAAATAAGTGTGAGCCAACCTTGGATCCTAGCATGATGAAGTGGGGAACGTAACAGCAGGGTCTATCAGTGACTCGTAGGCTCCATGTGGGGGTGGGAAGATGACCTGGTACCCATCCCCATGTCATGCTTTGAGGTACCTCTCCTTGGACTCAGAGTCACACAACCTTTTTATTTTCTGGAGATGTTTTCTGCTTTTTAAAAATTGAAATATTTTTATTGTGGTAAAATGTACAGATACATAACATAAAAGTGACCATTTCAATAATTTTACAGTGTACAGTTCAGTGGCATTAAGTATAGTCACCTTGTTGTGCAACCAACATTGCCTTTTATCTCCAGATTTTCTTCATCATCCCAAACTGAAACTGTATGCCCATTAAACGCCAACTCTCCATTGTGCCCCTCCTACTTCCTGGTAACCACTATTACCTTCTGTATCTGTGAATTTGATGACTCTAGGTACCTTATATAAATGGTATCATATAGTATTTATCCTTTTGTGACTTGCATGTTTCACTTAGTGTAATGTCCATGTTGTAGCATGTATCAGGATTTCATTCCTTTTTAAGGCTGAATAATATTCCATTGTATGTACCATATTTTGCTTATTTTTCACCCATCAATGCGTTACTTCCATCTTTTGGCTATTGTGAATAATGCTGCTGTAAACATTGGTGCACAAATATCTGTTAAAATCCCTGCTCTCAATTCTTTTGGATATATACCTAAAAGTAGAATTGCTGGATCATATGGCAATTCTATGTTCCGTTTTTTGAGGAACCATTATACCATTTTCCATAGTGGCTGCACCATTTTACAATCCCACTTGCAATGCACAAGTGTTCCAATTTCTCCATATCCTTGCCAATACTTTGTTGTTGCTGTTGTTATTTAAATAATAGCCATCTTAATTGGTGTGAAGTGAAAACTTTTAGTTTTTAAATAATTGCTGAGGTCCTGTGATTATTAGAAGAAAGCTTGATTGAGACTCTCTCCCTGCGTCTCAAATGGTGGGGAATCTCTGATCATCTAAATGAAGTCAATTGGGCTTCCCGGACTATGCATAGAAGAAACAAGAAAGCCCGTGACTGCTGTCACTTCTTCCTGCCACATGGTGTCGCTGTTGAAGACTAGTCCTGCACAGTCCGATGAACACCACTTGTCCATTGCTAGGCTGATGTCTCTGTTGGTTCAGATCCCTCCATGGGCGCCTCTAGATCTTCCAGAGGAAACAATATGCCTTGGCTAAGGTTTCAGTACATCATTTAATTAGACAAATATTTACTGAGTGCCTATTATGTGCCAGGCATTGATCTAAGTTCCGGGAAAACATAGGAACAAAATAGACAACAATCCCTCCTTTTCTGGGGGCTAGACAATAAACGGTGACCACACTAAAGAAGTAAGTTACAAAGCATGTTAAAAAGGGTTAAGCACTATGAGAGAATGAAAGAGTTAAACAGAGGAAGGGGACTGTGGGTGTGTGGTGGGGTGTTGAGTGAAAATTGCATCATTGGGAAGACATTGAATAAAGTCTTGAAGGAGGTGAGCTGTGTCTGGAGGAAGAGTTCCAGACAGCTGGGCCAGCCCCAAGGCATGAGTATGTTGAGGTCAGAGCCAGAGAGGGGGTGGGTAGCAGGAGAGGAACGTGGCCTTGGAGAACAATATAAGGACTTTGGCTTTTCCTCTGCAGGATTCTGAGTAGGGAAATGACATGATATATATATATATATATATATATATATATATATATATATATATATATATATATATATCAACATCCCCCACCAGGGTGGGGCATCTGCTACAACTGATGAACCTATATGGACACATCATTGTCACCCAGAGTCCGCAGTTTACCTTACGGTTCACTCTTAATGTTATACATTCTGTGGGTTTGGACAAATGTATAATGACATATATCCATCATTATAGTATACAGAGTAGTTTCACTTCCCTAAATATCATCTGTGTTCTGTGATTTATGTTTTAAAAGATTCACTCTGGCTAATGTGTCGAGAATAAATTGAAGGGTAGGAGCAGGGACAGAAGCAGAGAGGCCAGTTGGAAGGCTGTTGCAATAATCCTGAGTCACAGGCATCCTGCTTCCCAAAATTGTCACAGCCCTGAGTCTGGCGCCCTCCCCAGAGTCCTCAGCAGGTCCTCCTGCTCTACCCAGCCATCTTCTGCTTTGGGAGCATTGACACGAGAACCCCTGGTGATGGAGGGCCTACTCCGTGCCAGGCATCAGTTTAGGGGCTTCCTGTTGATTATTTCATTTAGCCTTCAAAGGCGCTCATGGGGAAGGGGTTGATCCACAGACATCTCAACGCCTATGCTATGGATTGAATTGTGTCTCTCCCTCCCGGTTCATATGTTGAAACTCTAAGTCCCAATGTGATGGTATTTGGAGATGGGGACTTTAGGAGGTAATTAGATGAGGATGAGTTAGTGCCGTCATAGGAAGAAACACTAGAGAGCTTGCTTCCTCTTTCTTCTCCTCTCTCTCCTTCCCCCTTCCCCGTGTGCATGAACCAAGGAAAGGCACATGACACACGGAGAAGGTGGCTGTCCGCAAGCCAGGAGAGGGCTCTGACCAGAACTAAATCTGCTGGCACTTTGGCTTGGATTTCTCAGCCTCCAGAAATGTGAGAAAGAAATGTCTGTTGTTTGAGCCA
Source organism: Rousettus aegyptiacus (assembly GCF_014176215.1). NCBI lineage: Eukaryota > Metazoa > Chordata > Mammalia > Chiroptera > Pteropodidae > Rousettus > Rousettus aegyptiacus. Next base: position 23,800,411 of record NW_023416284.1, on the reverse strand, counting down.
CCTGGTCTGTGGTGTTTTGTTACAGCAGCCTGAGCTGACTGAGACAGCCCATTTTACAGACAATAAAATTGAAACTCTGAGATTTAGGAGACCAGGTCACTCAGCTGGAGAGGGTTGGAGTATTGAGCTGAGCTGTGGTGGGAGGTTGGGGAGCCAGAGAGAACAGGGTTTGGGGGAGTCCTGCCTGTGGGTTTGAGGGGCCCAGCACTGAGGAGTTGCAGAGGTCAAGTCTTGGGGCGACTGGGCCTGGTGGGCTCCTTCCTGGGGAAGAAGCAGTTTCTCATAGGCCTGGCTCCAGCTTTTCTGGCGGTGCAGGGTTCTGCCTGGGGTCCCACAGAGGCCTTTTCTTGCAACCTTCCAGCCTTGCTGGCACTTGAGCTGTCTAGACTGGTGCTCCTGGAGGTGGCAGGTGGCGGCAGTGGCAGTGGTGGGGGGCACAAAGCGGAAGGGGGAGTCACTGGGGTCCAATCATGACTCCCCAGGGCCCGTTCACTGCTCACTCTCGGAGAAGGTGGTGAAGAGGGCAGACTGTTAATGACGGTAATCGCTTTAATTATTTTTTTGGTTTGGAGAGTCATAAAATGCAACAGCTCACTCAGTGCTGATCATGGTAATTAGGAGGGGCTGGGGGCTGTGCTTGGAATGCAGTTGTCAACAGGGGGAAGTGACAGCCTGCAAAGACAAAGGGAGCAACAAATGGTCAGCCTCCCTTTCTTTTCTCTCCTCCCTTGTCCCTCCCACTCCCCTGGCCTTTCATCCCCTCTTCCCTGACTTCAGTTCCCTCCTCCCTCTGCCCCACCCCCACAGGAGGGAAGACCCTTTGAAGGTGACAGTGACTAAAGGGATGGGGTGGTGGCCATGCCTGGTCTCAGGGTTCAGTTGCAGGCCTGGAGGGAGCAGCTGTGCTAGGGAAAGGGGGAGTCCAGCCACCAGCGCGGTCAGTGCCTGCTCTGGGCACACTGCCACGCAGCTCCTCCGGGTCTCCCAGGCGTTAGACAGTCGGCTTTCAGACCAAGCACCTTGACTCTTACAGACGAGGCAGGAGCAGAGGGAGCAGAGCTGCATCCTTGAGCGAAGTAGGGGGAAGCCTCAAGGAACAGAAATTGGGCTACCTCTCTGCTTCTCTTACTCCTAGCCAGCCAAGCATCCATGCTCAGCCAACATTACCTGAACACCTACCTACTCTGCGCCAGGCTGGAAATTCACTGAGGAATCAGGCTCCCAGTCACTGGGGAACTAGAAGTGTAAGAAGTAATGACCACCCAAGGGGCCATCAGAAGAGCAGTGTTTGGGCTGAAGGTGGCAACTCTCAGACAATCAGGGAAAGCTTCCTGGAGGAGGTGGCAGGGCCATCAGTGAGGACTTCTCAGAGGAAGCAATGTTTGCTGAATCTTACAAGGTAAGTAGTAGTGCCTGGACATGAGGGGTGGGAGAAATGTAGGCTGAGGAGAGAGGAGGTTGGGAGATAAGCAGCCAGAAAAATTGCACTGGCCTGGACAGTGAGGGGCCTCAAAGACGGCACCACAGGATTTGGGCTTGACCTTGCCTCTGAGACCTTATATGTGGGGTTTGGGAAAGGGTTGGAGCCACAAAGCTTTTTTCTTTTTTCTCTTTTTTTAAATGGGGCATAAATAAAAACATGTAGGTAAAGCACAGCACAAAGTGAGTACTCAGTGGATGATAGCAATGCTCATATTGGCGATAATAACAAAGGCTCCGCTGGGGACAGGTCCCAGGGACACACAGACACTCTCATGCAGGCACCTGGAGACACAATTATGCACATGTTAGCTGCAATTACACAAAGCACAGAGGCACAAAATACAGTTACCACCCCCTCCCCCGCCCCGACACATACAGACACACAGTCACACACAGTCACACAGTCAGGTGAAGAGCCCCTCCAGACACACTTGCCACACCGGATCCACAAGAGATGCTGTTTCATTTTTGAGGGGCTTGCTGAGGCCACAGGTGTGCCCCAACTCCTCCCCCTTGTTACTCTGCTCCCTGGGACCCTGGGCTGCAGGGCTGTGGCTGAGCTGGGGCCAGGGGGTGGGGTGGCAGGGTGTCCTCTGCAGATCACCCCAGCAGCCCCTCTGCGCTGCCAGAACATGACTTTTGGCACTGCAGCTGGAGAGCCTGAGGTCAGCTGTCAGGAGGAACCATCCAGTCGAGAAGGCAGCTTTCTGCAGTCAGGGGTGCCACTTACCACCTCAGGCCTGAGAGGTTGGTGAGGCAGACAGATCTGGTTGGACAGGAAGCTGTTTCACCCTAAACAGGACTCGTACCATCTCCCATGACTAGGGGCTCAGAGCCACCGGGATCCTGCCCTGGCAGGCTTAGGCGGAGGAGTGTTTATACATAGTGCACACAAATGTCTGCTGCAGATGAGGGCTTTGTGACAGGAGGGATGGTAGTTAGGGGTGCTTCTGGACTGTGAGGGGGTGTGAGGAACAACAGAGGAGCAGAGAGGCTTCTGGGGTGTGGGGAGGAGCTGATAAGTGGGATGCCAGATGTGAGGAGAAGGGGCTTTCTGTGTGCCAGGCACTGCTCTAAAGCGTGATATGTGTGTGAACTCGTTTAATTCTTCTGACACCCAGTGAAGCAGGTGTTGTTAGCATCCCATTTTATAGACGTGAAACTTAAGGGCCTCGTGCGGTTCACACAGCTCGGAATGGGTGGAGGCTGATGAAAACCCAGACAGTTGGGCTTTGGTGTCTTGCTTTATCAAAGCATTCCCCATGCCAGGATTTGATGCTCTGTCCCTGCTGGTTGCCCAGACCGGCCTCCTTGAGGACAATAGCAACCATGTTGTCCTTGTGCTCCTAGTTGCCAGTACAGGCCCAGCACGTGACAGTTGTTTACCAAGTCTGGATGGAGGGAAGGAATAAAGGGAGGAGGGAGGAGTGAGGGAGGAAGGATCAGAGGCAGGGGCTGGTCCCGAGGGTCTGTGGGCATCTCAAAACCATCCTGTCTTTGCTCCCATTCCCTGCCTGTTGGGAGCCCTCCTGCTCCTGCCACTACCCCAGAGCCTCCAGGTCTCTCAAAACTCAGCTGCCTCCTTGTCCAGTTCTATTTTCTTACAGACAAATGAGAAGCTGGATCCGCCTTCCCGTTTACACTGGCAGGCTGGTTGTCAGCTGCAGTGGCATCTGTTCTTGTCAGAAAAATTACGAAGGAAGTGAAAGAAGCCACAGCCCTAGAACTGCAGGCAGGAGAGAGAATCTGGGCCTGGCCTCTCCTGGGAAGACCCTCCCAGTGTCCCATGGGAGGTGCCTGGGGAGCAGGCCTGGCCAGAGTGCACCTGGGTTCTCCACCAACGTCTCTTTTCTTAAGCGGGGAGTGTGGTGAACAGTGTGGCCTCTGGAGCCGACCCCTGGGCTGAATCCCAGCTCTAGACTGCCCCGCTGTGTGTCTGGGCGAGTTATTTGCCCTCTCTGTGCCTTAGTTTCCCCATCTATAAAATGGGATAATGCATAAAATGAGGATGAAATGAATTAACAGATGTAAAGCACTTGGAACCGAATACTTCTAGCACTTGTTAAATAAGTGTTTTGCTAGTGTTAGGGTTCTTATTCTTCTCTTCCTGCTTTAGGGGTTGCTCCTCTGAGTGGGGGGCTCAGCCTGTCCGTGTGGTGGAGAAGAGGGGGAGGAGCTCTGATGGATGGATAGGTTGAGAAGACTTCATTCATTCTACAAAACTTTGCTGACCCCAGGTCCCTGGTCCCTACTCTTGAGGAGCCCCACTCCGGTGGGGGTGGGGGAGGCAGCCATGTTAACATAATTATTATAAGAGGCGGGTGTGCGATGTTCAGGAAAAAGAGGAGGAAGCAACTAATGGATGTGGGGAGTGGTCGGGTGAGGAGGTCAGGGAAGACTTCCCAGAAGAGGCGGCATGGGCAGAATGTGGAAGAGTGAGTAAGAGTTGGCCAGGAAGCCCCAGGGTGAAAACCTTCCAGGGAGACAGTGCAGCAGGAGCTAGGCTGTGCGGGGCTTGGTCGGCCATGCTCAGGAGCCTGGGTTTTATCCTAAAGGCAGTTGGAGAACCAGGGGTGTGGACTGGGTGAGGATACCACAGGTTTGAAGGCGGTGGCTTGGCCAGCTGTTGGAGGATGTATGGGTGTGGGATAGGACTGGAGGCATCTCCTTGGCTGGTCTCCTTCCTCATTCATCTCTGTAGTTCTGGCTGCCATGGCCAGCCAGTCATTTGCATTACTGGCTACCACTGAGTAGATGAGCAAAGGAAGGGACCTTTGGGATCACCCAGGCTTGAGATGGCTGGGACCAGAGAGGTGGCGGGGCCATAGCTGGAGATGTAGATCTGAGGGTTTGGGGCCTCTTGGAGAGATTTGGGAGACTTCTCTTTAGGATCTTGCCCCCTTGGCTCCCCTTACATCTCAGCCTGGGGTTTAGCTCTGGTAGGGAGAAAAGCCCATCAGCAAGGCAGCTGTGCTCCGCCGGCTCTGTCCAGCAGGGGGCAGCAGCAGTGCGCGAATGGGTGCCCCACCACGGGCTCCGCTCTGCACCACGGGCACTTGGGGTCCATGGGGGAAGGCAGTCAGACCCAGGGTGTCAAGGGTTTCCTGAGTGAGCTGAAAGGCAGGGGGAGGAACACCTTTACACCGACAGGATCTCGACGATTGGGGCAGTCCTGCAGAACAAGGGCCTTCCTGCAGAATCCTAGAAGCCGGATGAATTTCTCCAGCCCGCTGGAATCACCTGGGGAGTGTTAAAACATTCCTATGCCTGGTGCCCTTCCCAGATCAATTGAATCAGAGTCTCCGTGGCTGAGGCCCAGGCAGTAATTTAAACCCTGTCCCCAGCCCCCGCCCCCTTTTGGTTCTAAGGCACACTGAATTACTTGGTGGCAGGGATTTGAGAGTGATAACAAATGTCAGAGCCCTCTTTTGCCCTCCTGGGGGTAGGTTTTCATCATTTACATCTCCGTGACCACAGGAGTGGGTCCGAAGGACCTCGGCTCTTGACATCTCAAGGCTGAGAGAAGGTGGTGAGCAGGGCACACTACAAAGTGATACCTGCTCCCACCTGGCCCAGGATGGGGGGTTCAGAGCGGCTGTAGCATTGCATATTGGGTGCATTCTTGGGCGAAGGTGCTGGTTATCCACGTGCATGGAAACGTGTCCCTCTGGGAATGTGCAGGGACATCTGGGCACGTTCTGTCTGCACAGACATGTGTGTTTTCACCTCTGTGCTTACATGCGTGTGACAGTTCCCGTGAGTGTCACTCTATGCCGGCTGCTGTGAGCTGTCTCTGTGCCTGTGCATGTGTATCTGAGTACACATGTGTCTTTGCACACACAAGTGTGTCTCTGTGTCCCCGTGTCTCACACGTGCTGCTGCCTCAGGGTTGGCCTGTGTGCGCTCGTGTTCTTGGGTCTTTAGGAACCAGCGATGGATTTGAAGCTCTGCTATTTGAAGGTATTTTTCTTCTTCCTCTTTCTCCTTCCAGTCTGATCGATATGCTGCTCCCGTGCAGCCTCCCCAAAGACCACATACAGGCAAGCTCTGTATGGCTAGAGTCAAGTGTGGGCTCAGAAAAACCCTCTGCGGCCCCTCCAGGCACAGCGTCTTCAGCTGGCCTCCAGGTGAGCAGCCGGTCTTGCCGGCAAGAGCCTCTGAGGAGCTGCTGAAGCCGGGAGCAGGCACTGAGAATGTGAGGCCCACTGCCTCTCCCTGGCCGCCCTCTTGGAAATACCGTGGGATGAAATGAGCTAAGCAGGGCCCGATGGAGACACAAGGGCCTCCCACGCAGGCCAATTATTTGACACCACTTTATATCAATATTCTGTACGTGCCTCTTCCACATTCTTTCATTCTTTTTGAGGGGGTGTGAAAGTGATAGTCTATTGGTAAAATGGTGATCTGCTTATGTTAAAAAAAAAATGGGATTTATCGCATGCACCGAGCATAGCATATGTTTTAATTTATCTAGAGTTGCCTTTGACATCAGAGTTTTCCTGTCATTTATAGTTAGAGGTGCACTGTCACTTGCTGTAAGGACGAAGATAACTTAGATGTGGTTACAAAGTTTGTTCCCATGGATAGGACTCTATCAATCAGGCATTATTTGGTTTGAGAATTTCAGCCAGCTCTGCAAGGCCATGTTTAACCTAAACAAATACTGACTTCTTGTGAATTAGAAAAAGGATCCTCCTTCAGATTGCCCAGTTTCATGAACATGCAGCTTTAGGGGCATAGGCAGGTGGGACTCCACTCACCCCCTTGACCTCACTTAGCCTTGGGTTGGGTGGTGTGGGGTTACCTGCTGGCATGTGTGTGGTGGGGACGGCCGGGCTTGTCTGTGTGAGGGTAGGTGGTGTGTACTGGGTTTGTATGTGTTCGTGGCATATTTGATGTTTGCATGCACATTGTGTGAGGTGTGGGTCTGGATGGGGTGTGTGATAGACTGAACATATGATGTCTAGGTGTACTAGAGAATGGGTTTCGAGTGGGTAGTGCTCATCAGTGGGGGGATGGAGGTGGGTGAGTATACAGTGGGTCTCGGTGCTGAATGGGATGGGTCTTGCAGGTGAGGTAGGTACTATGTGTGTGTGGTGTGTGCTCTCCATTGGGTGAATTGGGAGTGCCTTTATGCATGGGGCTGTGTAGTGTACAGTGTGTGTGTGTGCGTGTGTGTGTGTGTGTGTGTGTGTGTGTGTGTGTGTCTATAGATGTGGTTCCTGAGAACAGGTTCAAGTTCTTAGCCCTTCCAATCTAGCTTTGGAGCTGGCCCAGCCTTGGGTAGGCCTCCCCAGGGTCCCTCCTCGGCCTTAGGCTGTGGCTAAAGATGGCAGAGTGGGGTGTTCCATCCTGCTGCTGCTGGGACCATAATGCCCTTGGGGGGTCACCAGGGTCCTGTGTAAGGGCTTGAAGGAAATAGTCCTTTAGGAAGGAGGGACAGTCGGTGGCAGTTTGAGTAGGAACTTTGCCCTGGCCCAAACCCACACATTTGGAGTCCTCTCTCTCATCTCCCCCTGCCCCCATCCCAGGCCACCGTCATCGGAACTATTGCAATAGCTTCTTGTCTGGCTTTCTTGCCTCCCCATCACCCCCAATCCATTCTTCACACTGCAGCCAGAATGTTTGTTTGTTTGTTTGTTTGTTTTCCTGAAACTCAAAATCTGGGCACATTCCTCTTTACTTCAAACCTTTCGGTGACTCCTTGCTGCCTGTAGGATGAAGGCCAAGTTCCTTAGTCTAGCATCCCAGGACCCTGACAACTGACCTTTATTTGTCTTTCTACCTTAACCCCCTACCCCTCTATTCCCACCATGCTTTGGACCATTTCCTTGGATACTAATGCACGGTCAAGCCTCTAGATATTCCCTCTCCTGGGCCTCTTGCCCCTCTGGGTGGATGTCTCCCGCCCCCCAAGCCTGGCCAAGCTCACCACTCTCCTCCCCTGAAGCCTCCTCTGCTCTTTTTATGCAGAATTGGCTCCTTATTCAATGGTAGCTTCAAACACCATCAAGGTTCCCCACTCTGTTTAGTAATAGTCAGCTGGGATATATGTCCCCACCAAACCGTGGCACCCATGGGGCTATCTTAGGGATGTTCCGGGGTCAGCCTGGTACCTCAGAGCCAGATTGCAACCCTGGGCAGGATTCCAGTGCCCACTCATACTCTGGTGGGGGTGACAATAGGAGATAGTGACAGTTTCTCTCTCTCCTCCATTCAGACAGGCAGCTGGCCTGAGCTTCCTTACCTCTGGGAAGGTTTGTGGTTTGTGACTAGGAAGGAGGAGACATCTGAAAGACACTTCTCTGTTGGGGTTTTGTTTCCCTTGAGCTGGAGCCTCTCCAGGGGATTAAGTTGGATGTCCTGGTGGGTGAGGGGAGAGAAAATTGAAGAGAGGGAGAAATTCCTTCTGACTAGACTAAAGGGAGACTTTACGACAAGAGACTGGGACGCGAGTTAAGTCTGGGGTCACCCAGGCAAGGTGGATTATGTCTGTTCCCTGGCAGGACCTTGAAGAGGTAGGGCCTCCAGGGAACCGTGTGGCTCCCAGGCTTGCCTAGTGTTGGGGAGCTGAAGGAGCCCTGGGGCTGGGACAGTGGGTGTCTCCACAGCGATCATCATGGAATAACAGTCATGATGAGAGAGCTTTGGCACTGCCCTGGGTGCAGCGGCGATGGCAGGAGAATTAGCAGGTCCTGGTGCCTCACCTGTAAAATGGAGATAAGAATAGTATCTCCCTCTTGATGACAAGATTAAACGAGGTAATAGTAACGACAATCAACACCTCAAAGAGTCTGTCTGCCAAGTACTGCTCCCAGGGCCGTACCCATAATAATAACACATCTAATCCTCATAACAACCCTGTGTGTTAGATACTATCATCATTCCCAGTTTTTAGAAGAGGAAACTGAGTTCTTGACTTGCTCAAGGTCTTACACTGGGGGTTGGAGGCAGGTGGTCTGGCACCTGGGCCTGGACTCCTAGCCGCCGCTGCTCCTGCAGAAGGATGCCCGGCCTTCGGAACACGGTAAGTGTGCAGTAGGTGTTAGCGCCACCCAAGGACAATGCCCACTTTCAACAGCATTTGCTGACGAGAAGGCTGTTGTCACCGTGTGACATACGCCAGATCCTTACTGGACCAAGCTGGAGATTTTCTGGACCTGTGAGCCAGTCCTCAGTGGAGAGCTATTTTCACCCTGAAGTAACAGAGCCAGCGTCAGCTGCCTCCCCTTTTTCTGGCATAGAAAACCCTGAATTTTTTCTTCAGCAAACTGCTTGGTGAATATGTCCTCTGGTGTGCAAACCCTTGCTTGGCACGTTAAAACACTCAGGTTTTGTTTTGCTTATTTTTTATTATTTAATTTAGCTCTGCTGGTTTTTGTTCTGCTCCTTGACAGTTTTCAATACGTGTTAGCTCTGATATAAGAATCTCAGTCTGCATACTTAAGTGTGCAAGAAATACCACGTTTCCCCCTTTGCAAACCAATTTCACTATCTAACATTGAGGTCCCATTTTTTTCCAACAGGAATCTGGGAAATTCAGCCTCAATCACTTTGGGGCTAAGTTAGGGGTGTGTGTGTGTGTGTGTGTGTGTGTGTGCGCGCGCGCGCGCGCGCACACATGCCGGAAGTGGAAGTTCCTTTACCCAAGCTATTGCGAAGCAGCAGACCAAGCAGGGACAGCTGGGGGGCATCAGAGAGGGTGCTCCACTGAGAGGATGGAGTAGACAGGAAGCGGAGCGTTGGTGCCAGGACTGTCACTGAGAAGCAGCCAGCTGCGCTGCCCTACCTGGCATTTCTCCGTGGGGACGTGTCCACGACGCCTGTCCTGACTTATCCATCAGAAGCACCCTGCTCTCTCTGACCTCCCAGAGCACTTTATATGGGTTCTGTGAGGGCACAGACCTCAGCCTGTCTTGGGAAGTGGTGTCTATTCTGTTCAATTCAACATGGCTGGACTCTGTGCCATATGCTGAAGGTGAAAGAGTGAGCAAATTAGATTTGATGTCTACCTGTGGTTTAGTGGGGCTGCAGACAGGCAGACAGATGATGAAATATGTGCTTCCCTGAGAATGGGGCATGCGGAGCATCAAACGAGGGGTTCTGAGGCAGGCTGGGGTCAATGAAGCCTCCCAGAAGGACATGGTGTCAAAGCCAAGACTGAGGGAGGAAGGGGAGAAGGCTGCAGGCGGAGAGCATGTTTCGGGCAGGGATGGTGTGTGGTGGAGACTGGAGGCCAGAGAGTGGGGCCTGGAGATGACTTTTCTGGGGGCACAGAGACATCTGGAAGGACATGGGAAGATGGTGAGGGTGGACGTTGGAGGGGTGGTCTAGGGCTGGCTCATGCAAGGCTTTCCAGGAGGCCTTATGTTGAAGAGTTTGGACTTCCATAATGGGTAATGGAGCTGTTGATGTACAATGATATTGTTATAGTGTTATAGTTCTGTCTTCAAAGAAAATCCTGTCTGTAGCGTGGAAGGTGGATTTGAGGGTGTGCTGATAAATGCTGAACATTTACCTGTCTGGAAAAAAAGCCCCTTTGCCAATTTCTGTGGTGTAAATACTCCCTTCATGACTGAGTTCAAGCTACGAATGTGATGTCTGGATGTGGGCCTGGGATGAGACGCTAGTCGTTTGAACTGGGATTGAGGCAGCTGGCTCCAGCACATCCCTGGTTGGAGGGGTGCAGGGAGGCATTACTTCTCAGGCTAGAGAGAGTGAGCAAGTGAGCTCCTCTTTTGTTTCCCTCTGTCTCCTCTCTAGAGTTGACACCGAGGCCCAGAAATATTCCGGAAGGACAGGCAACGCAGAAGGAGTCTCGAGAGTCCCATTCCATTTCCTGAAGGGGTTCCTAAGAACCAGCTCTTGAGAGGAAGTCAGAGGCAGGAAAGGGCACCTCGTGTGATCATGTTTCAGGGCCTAGTACGGGAATAGAGCACACTGGGATGGGAGGCTGATGAGCTGATGATAATAATTATGACAATTATGCGAAACACACAAATAATAATTACAGAAAATCATGATTATTATTTGTGGGTGTGAGATGTCTCCAGCTTTTTGGAACCACACAGAAGCATCAGATGCCCCTTTTCCTGTGGGTGTGTGAGTGTCGCAGCCAGGCTCAGGCAGTGTGGTAAGAGATGGGGTTTCCATCTCTCTCTAGATAGCTGTCTCCTGCCCAGACTTTTGGTGGGATACAGCCTACTTCACCCAGTGCCAGGTCAGGAAAGGCAAGGTCCCTCTACTGGTTGCCATCTCAGAACCTCACCCTCACTGAGGACACAGCCATTGGTGGGGGTGAACCGTGAGAGGGAAATGATTAATCTAGAAGAAGAATTCAGAGGCTTAGGGGCCACGTGTCTGTCCGATGAGCTGGTTTACTGGATCATGGCTGACTGGATACCTGACCCAAATGGGGTCGATCGGATTCTCTTTTCTGGAAATTTAGAGCTAGGACTGGGACAGGGCAGGGTTAGAATCTGTAATTAGGAAGTTGGGAATGGGTGGGTTTTACCTAGTGACTAAATGGACTGCAGACAGAGAGAGGTAAAGGACTGACTGATTCCTGGTGGCCTCATGCCACCAGTCCTCTTCCATGAAATTCCCTGGATCTTTATAATAAAAACCCCAAGCATGCCAACTAGAGGTTTTTAATTTTTTAAATCAATTAATTATTATTATTTTTTATTTGCAGCTAAAGTTCTAAGCAGAGCCATATTGCAAAGAGCTTTGAATGTTTTGGTTTTATGGATCTGAGAAACACTCAAACCAGCTCACACAAGACCCTACTGGTATCATAAGGGCACTCTTATGAAACTGGAAGAGGGGCCGTCATAGGCCTGGGAAACTGGGACAGATTGAATTTAAGATGGCACCAGGACCTCCACAACAGGAAGGAGTTTATTAAGTCTATTAATGTGACTTAGGTTCAATTCCTCGTGTCTTTTTTTCTGGCCTTTTATCAATTAGCCAATTCTTCTCTTTTTTCTTCTAGTTCCAACTCCTGAGAGAAAAAAAATCTGATTGGCCCAGCTGATGGTCATTGTCTTTTTGTAGAGCCTTTTGTGTCAGACCATGTGATAGGCTATTAAGTAGCCTACAGATGAGCTGCTCTGGTGTCATGTGATCATTTGTGGTCCAATTAGATGTCAGCTCTGAGCTGGATGCCTTTGACAGAGTAGATTCAAACAGAATTTGATTGCATAGTGGCTGACTTGACCTGTGGGAATATAATTCAGTAGGTGATAGTGATTCCCAGAAGGTTCTTGATGATGTGATATGATCAAAGCTGGGAGTTGGGAAGATTAGTGTGGTTGCAGGGAAGAGGATAATTGAAGGTGGAGAAGGGTGGCACGGAGGCCAGGTGATGGGCTTCTGCCTTACCGCAGTGAGATGATAAGCTGAGCTGGCCTGATTTAGAGGGCAAGGCCTGCTGGGATAGGGTGGGCAAGTGAGGTTCCTGGGGTGCTAGATTTAAGGAGGTGCTCACTCGCAGTGCCAGCACTTGCAGGGATCTGAGAGTACCCCCTTAAATATTTTCTCACTTACCTCACCCAAGGCCCTGGGTGGGGAGATGGAGAAGGCAGCCGAATTTACAAGGCTTTATAACTGGTGGGTTGCAGGTAGTGAGGGAGCAGGACCCACCTTCCTCTGGCAAGTGCTGATGCTGCTTGTGTTGTGAGCTGAAGGATTGAGGGGCCAGACCTGGAGATGGGGAAGCAGGAGGAAGAGGGGACGGGTTGATGGAAGGGGCTGAGAAGCTCACTTTGGGGTATGCCAAGTTTCAGGTGCCTGTGAGACACTGAGGGCAAGATTTCTAGTAGACAGATGGGAATATGGGTCAGAAGCTTGGACAGAAGTCAGAGCTGGAGAGGTGGCCTTCGATAGTGTCAAGCATAGAATTGATCATGAGGTGCTATGTGTGCCAGGCATGGTGACTGGAGCACAGAGCACACTGTCAGAAAAGTTTGGTGAGCAACGTTTGAAGTCGTGGGAGTGGACTTGTTACCCCAGGGCACATTGCAGGAAGGCACGGGTCTCTAATGGTGAAATTTCAAGCCATTAGCAATAACTTCTGGGTTAGGGGGGCATTTGTGGATAGGATGAGACGCTTATATCCATATATTTGCCTTGTTCTCAAGGATTCCTGAAGTATGGATGCCTGATTGAAGGGTTGAGGACCAGTGGTCGTGGGATCTCCTCCCTCTTTTCTGTGAAGGTCCCTGCTCTCTTAAGAAGTGGATTTTTGATCCCTTGGAGGTCATGCCTGGTCATCAGTGGAACTGGCTTCACACTCATGATTTCACTCAAGCTCTGTTATTTCCTTGTGAAGGAGAATGTGCAGAGCTCATCGTCCCCATTTTACAGATGAAACAGCTGAGACTCTGAGAAGTTACACGGCTAGCCAAGAGCCACACAGCTGGTCGAGGAAGGCTGGATTGGAATCCAAGCCTACTTAAAAAAATACAATCTCCTGAACCTAGAAGTTATCAGTATTCTAGGCTTTCCTCCGATATGTGATAGCAAGGTGACATCGCAGTTACATAAATGACTGATATTTATTAAGGACTTAAGTGCTAGATACCATATAATACATTTGAACTTCATTTAAACCTTACAACAGTTCTATAAGGTAGGTGCTATTGTCTATTGGCAAGAATAAGGGACAGATGATGTCCAGATCTGGCCACAGTGTGGGAAGAGGGCTCTTGTGTACATCACTGGAACTGAAAATTGCTGTGTTAGGGAGCAAAATCAGCAGTACCAATTAAAATTTACAATCTGAATACACAGATTCACAAATCCCTCTTTTGGGAATCCATCCCATGGGAATAAAAGCATCAGAACGTAGACACATGTACAAACACATTCATTACGGCACTGTTTGAAATGATGGAGGTGAAACAACTGAACATTCATCACGAGGGGAAACGGCGAAAGCTCTGGCTGAGCTGTGCTGTGGATGGCTACACAGGCAGCGCGGAGAGGGGGTTACGTCCACGCGCACTGACCCGGAGGTCGTCCATGATATATTGAGTGAACAAAGCGTGTTTTGAGTAATGCGAATCCTATTTTTAATAAATAGAAAGAAGTAAAAGGGGAAAAGAAGCCCGCATATATATAATTTTTGTGTTTGTATGGGCCTAGAAAATTATATGAAATGATATACACCATCTGTTGTGACCTCGGAGAGATTGAAGGCAGGGAGGGGGAGAAAGGTAACTTTTTATACACCGCTGTATCACTCAGCTAATATTGCCTGTGAGAGTCACGGGTAGGGCTTCATGGAGGTGGTGACGTTTGAGTTGAGTCTTGAAGGATGAGTGGGAGTTTGTCAGACAGTGAGGCTGGGAGGGGATGCCATTTTAGGCAAAGGTGCAGAGACATGAAGGCACCTGAGTGTGGAGACGGCAGTAGTCTGGGGGCGCGGCCCACTTACTAGCACTGTGCCCTGAGCCTTCATGAAAATGAGATAACGTCCACGCAGCACCTGGAACACAGGGGACCTCAGCTTCTGCTCCTGTGAACTGGACTAATTCCTGCTCTATATCGAGATACGGACTAAGGATCTTTTCTTAGTGTGGCAAATGCATGTCATGTACGAAGGATGGAGCAGGGGTGCGGACGAGGGTGGCGGGTATGTGGACAGGTGGCCTCCTCCTTCTTTGTCCCCTTATTTCTTCCCCCTCTCCTCTAACTCCCCCTTTGTTTTCTCCCCTAATCCTCTCCTCTCAATTCCCTTCCCTTCCCTCCCTCCTCCTAATTCCCTTTGTACCTTCCTGCTCTCATTCCTCCCACAGGCACCTGCAGGGAGAGGGGCACAGGACAGTTGGCTGGACATGCCATGACCCTCCTTAATCCCTCCTGTACCTCCCTGAACTGGGCAACTCAGGCAAGACCGCAGCCTGTGATGCCAGATCAACTTAGGTTCAAATTTCTACTCTTCCACTTACTAGCTGTGTGACCTCAGGCAAGTGGCTTACTATCTCTGAGCTGCAGCTTCTTCATCTGTAGACTGTGCATAACGATTTTTATCTCACAGGATTGTTTCATAGATCTAGACACAAAACTATTTTCTTATTTTTAAATCTTCTTTTAGCCTAGTTTTGGCAGGGATTCTGGTGAGGCCTTGAACCTCTGCTGTCTCTTTCATTTGGAGGGTTTCCTTCCTTCTTGCCCACTGCTGGAACTTGAATTGTGAAAACAACACAATTGTTTTCCTTCTGTTTGCCTTCTCTTTCTCTAAAGCATAAAGAAGCAAGTGAATCAAGAGCCTCTGTGGGAGAGGAGAGTTCCAGGGTGGGTGGAGCTGTGGCTGGCTCCCTGGGATGAAGAAAGGGGACAGCTGGAGGTAGCTGGAGGCAGACAGAAGAGGATTTAGAGGCTTCATAGCACCCATCAGAGTCCCTCCCTGGCTCTGTGTGAGGGACCCTGGAAAGGGCCCATTAGTGATGATGGAAAGAGCTATGAGTTATTAATGGTATTTGCAGTTGTAAGCTCTGCTAACGACTGTAATCATGGGCATTGTAATAATGTGTGTAATGAAAACTCGAGCTATGAATTAATAGATCAGTTGTGACTTTGATGATCATGGTGAATGAGCTATAGCATGCTTCTATGTTAACAGACCTGGGCACGGCCTGGCAGAGAGAAGGGAGTGTGAGGGCAAGAAAGGGCCTGGGGGTTAAGAAGCAGCCCTAGGATAGAAAGACCTGAGTGTGTATCTCTGCTCAGTATCTTCAGAGCTGTGTGACTTGGTCCTGTTGCATTACCTCTCTGAGCCTCAGTTTTCTCATCTATGAATTGGAGATGATAATAATCCTCGTCTACAGAGCCACAAGGGTTAAATGAGATGATGCACCTGAAGGAGGCAACACCTCTCTGCTCCCTCTTGCTTCCCGTTCCAGCTGTGCTGGTTGCTTCGCTGATCCCCGAGGAGTGCCACCCACGCCTCTGCTGCAGCCTTTCGCGCTGGCCGTTCCCCACGGGAGGCACGCAGGAATAGTTATTGCACACATGAAGGGATAGCCTTGCGACAGGCATAGGATACGTGCTCAATAAATGGTGACCGGGTTAAAATTGTCAGCAAATGAATAGATACTGAAGCAAACAAAACAAAACAAAACAAAAAACAAAAAAACAATGCGGTAGTGGTGCTTCTCTTCTCTCCAGAGGATCTCTCTTCATAGAAAAACTCAGAGCATCTGGTTTTCTGCCCTCCTCTGCTCACTTGCCCCCCTCCTCAATCATGGAGAGGGAGAACCACAAAGCTGATAGCGACCTTGGATGAGGAGTCAGAATACACCATTGAGAGTATAAATGCGCTAGGACTGGGGTGGCAGTGTGCCAGCGAGGACCAGGGAAGAGGTTTCTGTGCCTACAAGCCATGAGAAGGGGTCTTAGGGGTCCTTCTGCCAGATCCCTGGACTCCAACTAGAAGGTCTCTAAAAGTGTTATGTGCCCATGAGGGTGTTGTGAGGTGTGTGCCTGTGATAAATCATTGAGTGTATGCTAGTGTAGCTGTGTGTGAATCTGTATCCTGAGTTTGCTTACTTGCTTGGATGTGTTGGTGAACAATTGTGTATGTGGCTGTGTATGAGTGTGCTGGGTGTCGGCTTGTGAGGAAGATATGGCATTGTGTCAATGTAAGTACGTGTGAATTTGGTGTGTGCCTCTGCTTGGAGTTTATCTGGGGGTGCGCTCATGCAGCTCATGAGATGTGTATGTGTGTGAGTGGGTTTGAACATCTTGTGTGTATATTCTAGTTGTAAGGGCGTACGGATGATAAGAGGGTGCACATGTGGATGGTGTGCTTGGGTTATTGTGTGAATATGTCTGTGACTGAAACTTTGTGACTAATTAATCAAAGATTTCTGTACCCTGGTGCAGTTTGTCCTTAAAGCATCCCCCTTGAGACTTGTACTACGAGAGATACCAATTGTATCATTTTGCTTGTGCTTGTGTGACAAGATATCCTGACACGCAGCCACGAGGAGAGAGGTGGGTCTCTTGGGAAGATTTCTGCTGATTGCCACTGTTTCAATAGAAACACAATTATTTCATAAGGCCAGGCTGACGGTGTTGGAAATAGCCAAGTGCAGATCTGGAGCGACGGGACCACATCCCATTTGATACTAATTGGTTTGATGATGATAATTGTCGCATTGCAGACAGTGTGACTATCTCCTAATTTAATATAATCAATAAGGTAACAACAGCTCAATGCAAATGAGATGTGGAGAACCATGGGGCCATTTGTAAGTCATGTTCTTAATACATTTTCCCAATTAGCTATAGCAGGCTCCCCTACCCTGAGATGCGACACTTTCTCCAAGCCTTCATTTTCAGAGAGGCTCAGGAAGGGCTTATCCTGGGGCTCCCAGGAACCCCAAAGACTTTCTTAGGCTCAACTGAAATGGAGTCAGGGAGCTGGCAGTTCAATAGGACCGTTCCCTCCAGATTCACGACGTTTCTGACTCAAACCCCTGGAGCTCTGCTGCCTCTTCCATCTGACCGGGAGGTGCTGCAGGGCGAGGACTGTGCTTCTCCCATCAGACTTGTCTCACACCATCGCTCAGGACCTACGTCCCTTTCACTGAGTCACGGCTCAAAATGCCACCCGCTGGCGTTTTATTCGTTAGACCAGGGCTTTGACAAGGTCATGGGCCGGGGGGGGGGGGGGAGGGGGAGGGCGGGGTTCTCTTCTATCAAATCAGAGTCTCTCTTCAGAGCAGAGCTATGATTCCATTCTCAGCCTGGTGCTTGCTCAGGCTCCTTGCTCAGACCTTGTGTGTTTGTGCACACGTGTGTGTCTATTGCAGTGTGCCTCGGATTGTGAGTCAGGTGTGCAGCACGCCAGCAATGGTGAGGCTTAGTATAGTGCTTTGGAAGAGACTTTGGATTCAGACTGCCTGGCTTCCGTTCTCAGTCCCACCACCTACTAGCTGTGTGACCTTAAACAAATTACTCGACCTCTCTGTGCCTCAGCTTTCTCATTCTACAAATGGGGAAAACAGTAATACCTACTCATAGATCTCTTGTGAGATTTAAATGAGCTAAATACCTTAACTCCTTTTAATATTTATTAAAATAAAATAAATTACTCAGTTCCATTAGCCACATTCAAGTGTTCAGTAGCCACGTGTGGCCAGTGGCTAGAGTATTGGAGATATCTTATGTCATTTCTACATCATTTCCATCATCACAGGAAGTCTGGCAAACTGCTGTAGACCTTTGATGGTGACTGAACTGAGCTCCAAGGAGGTCCCACACTTCTCCAGATTTTGGTAGGGACGCACCTGTGTTTTCTCTAAAGTATAATTCTGTTTATTGCGCCAACTCCTGTTCTCCTGGCAGAAGAGCCCAGCTCTGTTCTGCCTCTTTTCACATCCCCTGCACACGACACCCAGGCCTGGGAGCCTGGGTGGCTGTTGGACCAGATGGCCGGGGAGTTATTAATGAGAGAGACTCTGTGTGTGAGTGTGTGTGTGTGTGGGGGGGGGCGGGGCCATGTGCTGTGATCATCATTTTGGAGCCCTCTTTGGGGAAGAAACAAATGGCATCCCGACCCAGCGGTCCTTCGGTGGGGTCACCTCATAAATCAGTGTGAATCCCAGTCCTCGACGAGCTGTCCCAAAGTGACCCAAAGGCTGCGGGGCTGCCTGCCGTGGCCTCGCCCCCCACCATCACCACCCCAGCTGGGCCTCGTGGACAGCGTGCTGGCTCGACTGTCAGCAGCTTCAGGCCCCAGTCCCGGCTCTACCATTAATCAACGGTCTGACTTAGAAGGAATCACCTTTCTCTCTAGGCCTCAGTTTTCAACTCAGTGAAGTTGGGAATGGGGGGAGGGAGGAAAAATTACACAGGGATGTAATATTTGGGATTCACAATTGTTTCCAGTTTCCAGCCCAGGGAAAAGGCTGCTGGACTGTGAGTCCAGGCATTGAGGCCACTGGAAGCACCTTTGCATTTCCTTTATAGTTCTTATGAACCGTAATGTTGGAGAGCCTTTGGCCTCAGGGCACATGTTGTATCTCCAGCACTCTTCTTGTGGGGAGGAAGTGGCTGGGGCATGGGGTACCGGGAGATCGTCGAGTAAAGAGACTGGGTGCCGGTAGGGTGAGGAAGGCTGTGTCTTCAGGGGACCCTAGGACAAAGCCAAGTTCCAGGCAGTTTGGCCAACTGGGGGTGAGGTCCGGTTCAGAACAGAAGCATAGCCCAGAGGCCTCGAGGTGGGATTGTTTCTTTGGATTTCTGGAAGAAAAGTCTGGCGCTGATGGAAGGATGTGGTTAGAGAAGTGTTTAAAATACACCAGTTTTGAAGCCACATGAAACTGGGTTTAAATCCTGGCTGGGTGACACCTAAGCCACATGACCTGGACAGGTAATTTATCCTCATCTGTAGAGTGGTGACTGTACACTCTGCCTCACAGGATTAAATAAGAACATAGAAATGTTCTTCACCAACCAGCTCCCAGGATCCTCCTTGACAAGGCTCAGAGTAATGTGGAGGCCTGGACAAGATTTGGACAGTACCAGTATCTGCCCCTTGCACCATGTTCTGTAACCTACAAAGTACTTGCATGTCCATTATCTCATGATGGCCTTGTGACAATCCTGATGGGAAAACTGAGGTTCAGAGAAATTCAGTGACTCACTCAAGGTCATTTGCTTGGACATAGGAAAGAGGAGGGGCACACATCTGTCTTAAATACGACCCACCATTCCACAATTGGTCACCCGATGGCTGCCGGTGACAAAGCTTTCCCAAACTTCTGAAAGAGTGAATTTGTGGGCGAAGCGGGGTGGGGTGGAGCCATCGGGAGACTCCCGGGGAATTCCGCTTGGGCTGGGCTCCCGCTTAGCCAGCTACTGTGTGGGAATGGGTCTGTGTTGTCAGGGAAGCCTTTGTCCTCTGCTTAGGGCGCACTGGCGGGAGTGGGCAGAGGGGAGGGGTGGTTCCGTTGTAGAGGATGTTGTAGTCTGTCCTTCTGGGTGCCAGGCCAAGTCCCATGCCTCTCCCTGTGACATATTCACCGCCTACAGCTGTGTTTTCAGGAACCGGGTGGGGAATGAGGCTGCCAGGTTGGAAAAGGCTGGGGGTAAACAAACCACACGCTTAGGCAGCAGTTAAAGCAAGTAGCTGCACGGCTGTGCGAATGCAGCTGGCTGAAGTGTCAGCGCGGGGCAGTGGAGCTATGAATTAGGGCAGGCTGGAGGGAGTCGTGCTCAGGCAGGAGGCAGAGCTGGGCGGGCATCTGCCTTTGGAGTTGGCTAAAGTCAGATGGGACATGGCGGACAGCCTCAGGCAGAGGCCACCAGGACAACTCTGCAGGAGGTCTGACGTGGGACGCCTCTGCAGACTTTTATCCCCAGATTCACTTAACCCTCACCCCCTCACCGCTCTCAGGTTTGAAAACTCCCTTCTTAGCTTGATCTCTGAGAGGCCCCTCCAACAGCTCTCAAGCTCTGTTTCCGGAGGGATGCCTGTGGTATTGACCTGCCTGGGGGTGTCCTCCGAAGGTGTTCACATCCTTCAAGGGTCCAGTTTGTTGGTGGGTGGTCCTTGTCAACTTCTGGGGCCCCTATAGTTTTCATTCCAGGGCCTGGGGCCAGTCAGCAACTCAGTCTTTACGTGAGAGGCCACCGAAGTTTGCCCTGAGTTGGAGGGACCCTGCTGCTCAGCCAATCACGCCGCCCACCCCCTCAAGTCCCCAATGCCCTGTACTAACACTTTTTCCCGGCTCCTCTTTTTTCTCTCCTTTTACTTGTGACTGCTTGAGTGAATCAAGGCTGAAGATCAGAAGTCACAAGTCGAGACGCTTTTCCCACTAATGAGCTCTCTGAGGGCCACAGACAGTCCCTTCCTTTGCCCCGCCCTGCCCTGTTCACTTATTTATAACAAATCACGGGAGGAAGAAGCACCAATCAGCTCACAACACTGGCAGTTGACAACTAGAGGGAGGAAGAGCAGAAGAGATGACTCACTTAAGAGTCTTTGCATGGGGGGCAAATCAAGGGTATTAAACTTTATACTTATTCTCAGCATAACATCATCTGGTCCACGCTCCTTGTGGAGGAGATGAGATGTTTGAGGCCCAGATGGGTCAAATAACTTCCTAAATCCAGGTGGCCAGTGATGCCCAAACCAAGAACTGTAATCTGGGCTTTTTGAGTCTCATTTCAGCACCATTTCTACTATAGAGCTTCTTTAGAATGCATTTATTCTGAAAACTGAAGTGAGATCTCTGTTTCAATTGACAGCTTGCATTTTTCTGTCTGTCAACGCTTTGATAAATTTAGAAGAAATGGACTTATTTTGGTACATCTGGGGACTAACAAAAAGATCAAGATTGCCACTGTGATGATGTCTTTACTCTGCCACCTTGAAACAAAATGGCAGTTGACACGAACGTTTTCAAGGAGACATGCTGTCTTTAATTTGTAATGGATTTCAGCATAATTTGGCTCGTGGGTAGGAGTTACTATGGCTATGCCTGCATTGAATGTGACCTGGAGTTCAGAGTCATTATTCATTACATAAGGTGCATCGCTTTTTTTCGGTATTGACAAGACAAGCAGAGGAGGTGGCTAAGGCTGTCTGTATTTTGAGGATTTGGTACCATTATTATTATTATTTATGGGGGTGGGTAGGGAGGCATTTGGTGCTTAGTATTTTGGTGGGACATGGGCCAGGGGAAGCTGAGTATGGGACATTCCATAGAATGCTTGGTATCCTGAGGTCCCTAAATTTCCTTTCCCTTTCACCTAGCTACTTCTCTCTCACTATCAAACCTGAAAAGACTGGAGATACCTAAATGTCCCAGGCCTGAAGAATCCACTGGGGCAGTCTGTGAAGGACTGAATTTCCTTTTCTACATAATCAATCAATTCCAAAGGCCAAAGAGTAAAGTTTTCTAAGAGCCTTGCGGGCTGCCTCCGGGGTCACTCTGGCAGACTCAGGCGTTGGGGAGGGCACAGCAGAGGCCAGAGTTCAGCAGTCTGTGTGCTGGAGTGTGGAGCACTTGGGTGGGGAGGACTCCGAGTGGGGTTCCTTCTCACGCCGTTTTCCTATATCAAAGGGCAGAATTGACTTTCCTTGAGGGGGCGGGAAAGTTTAGCTGATTGAAATCTCTTTCCTGGCTCCAGGTGCCCCCACTGGACACTCCTGTTTAGACACCCACAGTCAGCTCTAGAGACCAGCTAGCTCTTCTTCCCCCAACCTGCTCTTACCCCTGTGTTCCAAAAAATTACCGTTTTCCAGCTCTGGTCAGTACCCTTCATGAATTCCTCTAAATCAGGGTGTGCCACTGGCATCTTATACGATGAAATTGAAGCCTCCACCTCCCACTTTTTGCTTTCAATCCCTTGCTACTCTCTGCAATCCTTTGCTTTACACCTAGATTCTCCATATCTGTTTAGCTTTTAAAATTTACTATCTAGTGCTTATGTATCAGGTACCATTCTAAAGTACTAGTTAGTACCATACTAACTAATTTAATCTTTATAGTAACTATCAGATAGGGATTATTATTATCACTGTTTTACAGATGAGGAAACTGAGGCACAGAGAGCTGAAATATTTCACCTAAGGTCATACATTAAATAAGCAGCAGAACTAAGATTCAGACTTGGCACGCTAAGCCGAGTCTGTTCTCTGAGCTACTACACCACATTGCCTCCCAAATGCCAAAATGGTGAGGCATTTGATTTAGTCTTGCCTCGGCCCACCTGTCCACCCATCCATTTATCCACCCACTTTTTCATTCAACAAATATTTTTCAAAGACATCTACTATGAGCCTAACATTCTGCCAGGTGACAATATGGATCCGATAGACAGACAACACACTAACACATCAATTACAAGTGAACATAGGTGCTCTGAAAAAAAGAGACACAGCTCCGTGCATCACAGGCCATGAGCTAGGGCTGCCACCTCAGATTCCTGCATCCTATTTCTCAGCTTTGACCCAGACTCCCATCAGATTCAATTTCCTAAACCTAATAGTTTCCAGGGGCTTCCACCACTCAAATTCCTAACATAATATCCAAAGCATCTTCCTAACCTGCCACAATTTCCTGGGGTGGACAATGTCTTCAAGTGCAGCTAATTCTAGCTGTTCTCCCAACACGAGTTTGTGTGTATGTATGTATGTATGTATGTATGTATGTATGTATGTACGTATTTTCTGGCCCTGCAAACCTCCCTGGTTATTTGACTATCGATAGCATTATTTTCCTTTATCTTGGACCTTTTGTGGGGGCATGGATCTCTTTGAGAGGTTGACAAAGACTAAAGAACACTTTTGAGAAAAATGTACATACTTAGAACAATTTGCACATGATTTCAAGGGGTTTAGAGTCCTTCTGTAGCTCATCCATGGGTACCAGATAAAGAATTTCTGACCTTTTTTTTTTTTTTTAATGGCTTGTACTACCTCTTGACATGACCTCTGAACACTTGGGCATTATTAATGCTTCAATGTTTTTTGTTTTTACCATGGTGTATATAGCCATTTACAGTCTGGTTAGTATTTGGGGAATTCTATGGGTTTTCCAGGAGGGGTTCTAAGGTACCATTCTGGATGTTGGAGACCAGTTCCAGAGATGGGGATGCTGCCTGGAACGCCTCTAGATGCCACTAACTGGAGGTCCAAAGATCACAGGTTGCCAGCCTCACGACATCCCACTATAACTGCCTCCTCCCATGTACACCGCTGCTCTCTGTTCACTGGGCTGACCAAGAGAGGCACCCAAGACTCATCTCAATCATTCTTGGCAGGGAACCTTAGTATGTAGTGCAGGGAAAACAACTATGAGACACGTGTACTACCCCTCCCGACCCAGCACCCATGACAGATGTGGCTAATCAATCAGAACTTTCTTTCCCATTTGGCCCAGATATGGTCTTATATCCTTTTCAAATAGTAATTTAGGTAGACACCACCAATCCATCAGAGCTGGCATGTAGGATAAAATATATGTGCTATCCTGGATGCAGAGTAATGTGGGCTGAACATTTTGGCTCTAAGCCTACATCTTGCCAGTCCAAGGTCTGAGATCCCACATCCCAGCTGGCCTAGAACTCCAGGCCTCTGTTGGTCTTGGGGAATCGTCCTTCATCTGGTTAGGGTGACCCTAGGCATTCCCCTGTGTCGATTCTCCCATTCCTCAGCTAAAGTGTCTTCAGCATCCTTTGTTTTTCCCTAGTGTCACTTCAGGGACCTCAAGTCAGACTCTCATGACCTCTAATCTAGAAATGTCAATAATGTCCTCCTTCTTACAATTTTTATATTCTTGCATTTTTACACAGAAGAGTAAAAAGCAGGGAATCATGTTTTTTGTTTGTTTGTTTTGTTTTTGTTTTTTGTTTTTACCATGGCATGTATAGCCATTTACAGCCTGGCCTCAACTTCTTTTCCGCTTCTCACCATTCCCCTGCACTAACAAATTCTTCTAACAAGTTCTTACAACACAACATTTTCTGATATTCTGGGCTTTCACAAGCCCCCAGCCCTTATCTCTGCCTGGCAAATTCCTACCGTTCTTTCAAGACCCCTCTCAAATGCTCTCCGCTCTGTGAAACCCTCTCTGTCCCACATGGGTTTGTGATTCCATTGCCCTCTCACTGTGCACGCTATCCTGGTTATCTTTGATTCTGTGTAGTAGTTGCCTGTTTATTTGTGGGACAATGTCTGATGCTTCTCTGTATCCTAGCACCCAACCCAAGACAAGACACAGAGCAGGGATCTTGTTGACATGTACTGCATGTAACTTGCCGTGGTGGAGACCCCCAGCCTTCTCTTCCTGTCCCCTAAGGCAGTATTTGCTCTATCATGCTATCTTACCAAGCACAAGCAGCCTTCGTCTTTTAAATGACGGCTTTTCTTTTCCTCACAGAAAGGGCACCTCATTGAAATTCATGAAGAATGGGCAGTTCCTAACATAAGTCTCCTGGCTGGCCAGAGATTGGGCTGCCAACATCTGGCACTGATGGAAGCAGAAGGATTTTTGATGATAAACTGCCAGTACACTTTTCACCATTCCCTTGGACCTCCACAGGAAGACAACCCTTCTCTTTCTCCGCTGGCCTCTCCTAGGAACTTCTGGCTCCTCTTTTCTTGGTTTATAAGGCTGGAGCCCCCCAGTGATAGTGGAAATGAAGGTGCATGAGAGGCCTGACCAAGGCGGGTTGCGGAAGAGCTGGTTATGTGGGAGGAGGCTGAGAGACTTCAACTTAGACAGAGCTTGTTCAGCGCAGGAGACTCGTCTGTATTATTTGTTAAACATAGATGATGGGCTCCTCACTGAGCCCAAGGTAGTCTATGGGCCCATGGAAAGATGGTGTCCTCGGCGATAACAATAAAAATAATATTACTAAGAAGAATATATCACCATGTAGCCCTGACTCTGTGCTAGGCACTGCTCCGCATGCTTTTCATATATTAACTTCTTTAGATCTTTAGTGCAACACTTTGTGAAAGGTTTTATTATTATGCCCACTTTACAGATGAGAAAATGGAGGCCGCAGAGAGATTACTTCATGCTAACTATTCTATGGATAAATGGGGAACCTGAGGCTGACCTAGACACTCCTGGAGAAGGTCGTGGATGAGACTGTATTAGGAGTATAAGAAGAAAAGGAGTGATGAAAATCCTAAGACATTTTCGACTGTAGCCTTGAAACAGTTATTTTACTTCTCTAAGCCTATCCTTTCTTATCTTAGTCAGAGGATAATAATGTCTTCTAAAAAGCTTCAACCTAAGGATTGGACGAATTCATAAGTAAAACGCCGATCACGTTATAGATAATCGATAAAGTGTAGCTGTCATTATGAACTACCTAATTGCTCCCTCCTCTGTGCTCTTTGGGGTTCACACACTTCCCTTCCAGAGCCTTATCAGACTACTGCCCTATCATATATCTGTCTTGCTGCTATTCTCTGCACTACCCAGAGGCAACGATCAGCTCTTATGCAGCTTTGGGCTCTCTAGCTGGAAGATGGGAGGTTTCATATGAGGAAACTAAGGCTTTAAAAGGAAGTTATTTGCCCAAGTGAACAAGTAGTAAGTGGAAGAGCCGAGGTCCTTCTGCAAGATGTCGGCAGAGTATTTTCTGACCCACGACCAATGAGATGGATGGTGGATGATCCCATTCCAGGGCTGCAGGACCATGGGAAAATGGGAATGTGAGTCAATGAACCTTCTGAGGCCTGAGCTATCAAGTCCAAGGAAGAGGGGACCTACAAGAGGTGGATGGGACAGGGCTTGTTGAGCAATTGGGCATGAGGGTGAGTGAGAGGGAGGAGTTGAGTTTGACTTTAGGAGACTCTAGGAATTTAGGAAGGACATAAGAGTTTGTGGATAGGAGGGGAAAGATCATAAATTAGACTTTGGAAATGCTCAGGGGAAGGAGTTTGTAGGACAGGCACCCAAGGGTCTCTAGTAGGCACTTGTCTCTAAGTAGATGTAAGCAGGGCGCCAACATCTGCCACAAACTGATCCTATGATGTGTTTGTGTAATCAGTTGGTAAGAGTGATCATGTTCTGAGTTGGACTGTAGGACTTAAATCTTGGCTCTACTGCAGCTTGCTAGGTGTGTGACTTTGGGCATGTTACTTAACCTCTGAGCCTCATTTTCTGTAAAAGGGGTGATTAGAAATTACCTTCTAGCATGTTGCTGTGAAGGTCAAATGAGATAGAACAGGTCAATGATGGAATATAGGAAGAGCTCAATAAATAATGACTATCATTATTAGCTGTTCCTGCTGCCAGAATGTTGAATCCCCCCTTGTCTTGGCACACTCTTCTCTATTTCAGCCTTTCCCATCCCACGATATATATGCAGCTATCTGTCATAGGTACTTCATACCTCTCTGACTTTTATAGATTCTTGTCCCTTAAGTATCCCCTCCATCCCTACTGGGGAAAGAGGAACAGAGAGTTATGTGTTATTGTGTTCCTCCAGGGAGACGTCACCTGAGTTTTTAACTGTGCCTTAACAATGCCTTGACCCATAGGGGTGACTAATGGGAATGTTCAAAAGGTGATAGGTCAGGGGAGCAATTTTGTGGGCAGAGATATCTTTCTGGTGCTGGTCAGATTAATACATTTGGAAGCTGTCTACTGTGGTTTCATGTGTGGACATCTGGAATGAGTATAAAGCTCAGACTGAAAGAGGACCTGGAGTGTCTCGCTTGGGATTAAGTTGAGGCAGGTAACTTTGTGCTCTTTTGGTTGGAAGGTCCTTTGGTTAGTTAGGTCCATAGCCTTGGCATTATTCCACCTCTTCCTCTCTTCTTCCCCCGGGTCCAGGAAGCCAGAGATATAGTGGACAACTGCCTGGTTGTTAGTACATGTTCCATAAATATGGAGGGAAGAAAGGAAAAGGCCACTACCTGAGGATTAGGAAGCCCATGTTCAAGTCCTGCGCCTACCTTTACCAGGTGTGTAGTCTTAGACAAACAACTTCCCTCCTCTGCGCCTCATTTGGCTATAATGTGGAGTGCTAGATCAGTGCCTATAATGATAACACCTGACTGCTTTAGCAGACAAAACATTTAGACCAATATGTTCACTTGGCTGATGCAGAAATTGAAGCCCAGACTACAGCAGGGGCTTGCCCAAGGTCATGAAACCAGGGTTTGGTGCCAAAATCAGTTCATATGGTAGTGTTTAGTCAAATGTTGCAAGAGGGTAAGGGGCAGTATGGTATTGGTAAGGGAATGTGATGGTCACATCTGCTTGTTGACTTAGGTTCTCAGAGCCATGGAAGGTAAGGAGAATCCCCCTCTGCTGAATCATTTACTGTTTCCTGTACTTTCAAAGCCAGTGAAGATTCCTGGAGGACCCTGTAAGTCTCGGAGACCTTGACAGTGTGTATATGTCTCAGGGGTCACAAGCTCTGGTCACACATAAAATGCAGGCTGCCTTCGAAGCTTTTCTCAGTGACTTTCTGCAAAGTTTTAGGTCTTAACTCAGTTGCAAAATGAATGAACTGCTCATCTCCCCAGCGCAGAGCACATTTGGGCCAAACTCCTCACTCAGTTTTATGGGGCCAATACATCTGCAGAATCACTTACCCATCACTCTGCAGACAAAATGCATTATTTCGGAAAACTTTCTTTTCCCTTTTTCCTCCCTTAACTTTTATTCCCTGGTGGAAATGGTTTATCAACGTCTTTGAAAAACCACTCCGATCTTCTTGGCAACCCCTGATACCATAAAAGAGTGGCAGTGCGAATGCAAATGAATTGGAAGGCATTAAAACACCCTCTTGCTTCCGCAACTGAAGTGGAGAAGGGCTGGATGATGGATAGCGCCTGGCTTTCTGCTGAGCGATTTTGCTCTTTTTACAGCTGCCAATGGCTGATGTATTTCATCTTTTGTTTCCTTTACTGCCGCTTAAGCAACCACCCTCAGGCTGGGGGTATGTCCCTGGGCACCCACTTCATCTCTCCCCCTGGGGAGGGCTCCAGCCAGCTGTTTTGCACTCATTGCCTGATTCAGGGAAGGCGCAGTGTGGCCCAGCTGGATGGGGCCCCCAGGGAGCGCCTCTCCTACAATTGCTGTGCTTAGTAGCAGAGGCTACTGAAGAGGTGGAAATCCTCCCGTCTCTCCATTCCTAGCTACAGAGGCCTACGGCCCGCCAAGCACAGAGAGGATACCGAGAAGTAAAAGACACAGCCCTGGCTTCAGTGATCTTACCATCACACTGGGGAGGAAACTCACCCCCAAGCAGTCATACGCACGGACGCACACACAGCAGAACCTTCCCGCAGGCACCCACGCTTATCTACGTGTACAAGTACGCATGCTCACACTCTCACCAGGACAAATGCACGTGGAAACACAGTCACCCGCACAAATGCAAGCGCACACATCCGAGTGTGCCCAGCATCATACGCACAACCAAAGCCCACCAACTCTCAGACTTGTGTGCATTTACACACATCCACGCACAAACACAATACATGTTCCTGCACGCCCACATGAGGAAGTTAAACAATGAAACAATAAAATCAAACCATGCATGAGCCGAAGCCAGAATGAGAGGGTAGATGAGCAAG
The DNA here is from genome assembly GCF_014176215.1 of Rousettus aegyptiacus. NCBI lineage: Eukaryota > Metazoa > Chordata > Mammalia > Chiroptera > Pteropodidae > Rousettus > Rousettus aegyptiacus. The sequence goes on along the minus strand of NW_023416284.1, from coordinate 23,771,859 downwards.
AATTCATGCATGTCTCAGTGGAAATGTAGGACGTGTGCCTTCTAGACTCAGTTTAATCTCTTATTAGCTGTGTGACCTTGCTCAAGACTCTTAACATCTCTGAGCCTCAGTTTCCTTATTTGAAAATGAGGCTTTTCTGGGTACACTCACTCCACATTTCTGGAAGTCAATGTGGGCTGAAGTAATAACAGTAATAGTAGTAGTAATAGTAATAATTAATCTGTATTGAGCACCTACTATGTGCTATGCCCTGTGTTAAGCACCTGATACACATTATCTCTTTTAATCCCCACAACAATGCTAAGAGATGAATATAATTATTAGCTGTGTTTTACAGGTGAGAAAACCAAGGCTGAGAGAGGTGAAGTTATAAGCTCAGGGTCACACAGCAAATAGAGATGGAGTCTGTATTTGAACCCAGACAGGTCGGATCCAGGGCCTGCACTTTAGGCTATGTTGACCATGTGCTGAGTTGGGCTTGTGCTGGGCACTGGGGACCAGGAGATGAGGGTCATACACTCTCTGTCCTTGAGAAGCCCACAGTCTGGTGGGGATATGGCCCTGTACTGGCCAATTAGAACTTGATGCTGGGGATCTTGGGCTCCTGGAGACCCACCTCTTTGTGCTTGTGATGGCTCTTGCTTTTGAGTCTTGTGGGTCGGGGCAGGTCGGCCTGGTGCTGGGGATGTGCCATTGAATGGGGTTTCTATGGGTTGGGTGGGGACTCTGTGTCCAGATAATAAGCTTCAAGTCAAGCCTGAGGGGCTAGAGCTCTTCCCAAGTGTGTTGCATGTGCCTTTGTGTCTTGGATCAGGACACACGGTGATGCTCTCTGTCTGGCCATGGCCTCGCTGGGGCCTCCATGGCTCACTATGATGGCTTTGGGCAAACTAGGCAAAGAACTTTTAGCCAGAGGATTAGAGCCCTGCGCTGGGGTTGGGGGTGGTGGTGCGAGGCAGGCTTGGCAATGGAGTATGGGCTGGGCTTCGGTTCTCTACTCACCTCTTTATGTGATGACCCCGGGAGGGCCACAGGAGGTTGGCATGGAGTGGGGAGATCAAAGTCCTCATAGGGCTCTTCCCTATAGTGGGAGAAGGAGGGTGGTGGGAGCTTCTGTTAGTCTCCCTTACCCTGGGGTGGAATGGAGACGTGAAGGAAGGGGATGGTGGATCAGACGGCCAAGTCACAATATAACTGTAATAACAAGGATAGCTGTTCAAGACTGCACATCCAGGAGTGAGTGGCAGGCTTGGGGTGTGCACATAGGTCTGATTCTAGAGGTTAGACACCCAACTGTGACACTGTACTATGTCCTCAAATCTGCCTGGAGCACGTACTACGTGCTTGCGGGATAGGGTGGGGCTGTAGACAGAGGAAGTCAGGGGAACCCAAGACACTTGCTGCTGCAGAATGTGTGAGCCGATTGGGAAACATGTAGCAAACGCACACGTGCACACGCATCAGAGTGAAGGAGAGGAGGCTTATCTGATGGTGCTTTGTAGACAGAAACGGCTTCCACTGGAAAGGTCGGCGTGACTTGCAGCTTTGCCTCCCTCATACGCAGCCTCCCTTCAGTCCAGCTCAGGGCTGCACTCCGCCAAGGCAGAAGCCTGTTCCCAGGGCCTCAGACACTGGGAGTAACATTTATAAAACGTTACTTTCAGTAACATTTATAAAATGAGTAAGTCCTTCCCAGCTGCAGACCTCCACTCGGGGGTCATGCAGCATCCCTTCAAGCCGCTCCCTAGTCTTTCTCCCTGTCCCTACAGCATCCTAATTCTTCTCAAGAAGGATGGTCTAGGTCACCTCCGCAGGTCCTTCCCTAATCCTTTTCCCCTTTCTTCTCATAGAAATCTCTTGCTCTCTGAAGGCCCGGGTTCTTTTTGACTGTGTTATGGGCCATAAGGGGGCCCAACCATGTGTCACAGGGACCCAGGGGAGAGGACTTGCCTCTCTTCCCTGAGCCATGTGGGTAGATTTATTCTGCCCATCCTGGTGCTGGGGTGGGGGCCCTCAGGGAAGGAAGACATGGCTGTGATCGGGTTACTGCCCTGGTCTTGGGTGGAGCAGCCAGGTGCTCCTTGGCAAGGCTGCGGGCCTGGGATCTGGCCCTGGGGACTAGCTGAGTCCTGCCTTGCGTTTGTGTGTTCAGGACAAAGCCTGCCAGACAAGTGGATTGTCAGGAGCATCCCCTGATTGCCCTTTACGTGGCCATCGCTGCTCCCATGTCTCCAGGGCTCTATCCACCCTTGTTCTCCTTGACCCTCTCTGGTGACGGGCGGAGCTGGCGGTGCTCCTCCCTAGGCTCCATCTCCCCTCCTTCAGCTTCCCACCTGACGATAACGTGGGCTGACCCTCATTACGCTGCCCCTGCACGTCCCTCACTGGCTGTTCCCGCAGCCTTCTTGCCTTGTGGTTTCTCTCTTGCTGCTTCTCCACAGCCTGCCGACAACTGCTCAGCCTTCAACACTGATTCCTCCCATTACTACCAGGCTGCCTGCTTTTTAAAAAAAATTGTGGAGGTGAGATTCATATAACACAGAACGAACCACTTAAAGCAAACAATTCAGTGGCATTTAGAACACTCACAGCATGGTGCATTCACCACCTCTGTCCAGTACTAAAACATTTCCATCGCCCCAAAGAAAACTATGTGCTCGTTGAGGAGTTTGGTTCCCTTTCCTCCCTCCTCCCTGCCCCTGGAGACCCACAGTCTGTGTTCTGTCTCTGCGGATTTACCCCTGTGGGGTATTTCATATAAATGGAGCCACGTGACTTTTTGTGTCTGGCTTATTTCACTTAGCATAATGTTTCAAGGTTCGTCCATGTCATAGCATGTATCAGCCCTTCATTCCTTTTCATGGATGAATATATTCCACTGGATATGTGTGTGTGTGTGTGTGTGTGTGTGTATACACACACATATATATATGTATGTGTGTATATATATCCATATCACAATTTGTTTAGCCATTTATCCCTTGATGGACATTTGGGTTGTTTCCACCTTATAGCTATTGTGAACAGCGCTGCTATTTTTCTGCAAATATTTGTTTGAGTATCTGTTTTCAACCCTTTTGGGCATATACAAAGGAGGGAATTGCTGAGTCATGTGGTAAGTCTATGTTAAACTTTTTAAGGAGCCGACATGCTGTTTTCCATTTTACATTCCCACCAGCAATGTACGTGTGCCTTCTTTTTGTATGGATCTGACTTGTCAATCTCATCCAAAACCCATCCGGAGTTCCTCATTACTGACTGTGGTGGTTTTTAAAAGATGGGATGAAGAACTGGAAATTTAACTTGTAAAACTGTCAAAAGAGTAAAGGGCCAGCTCAGGGCGATGAAGGCACAAGAGGTTCCCTGCCTCTCGGCTGCCCAGCATTTTTTCACTCTGCACAGCCACTTTGGAACCTCTGAACGCCTCTGGCATGGCCCAGGCCCCCTTGTTTTATGGGAGGGGAATCTGCAGCCAGGAAGGGGGAGGGGCTTGGAGAGGTCAAGTAATGAATTAGTGGCAGGGCCAGGATCGAAAGCAAAATCTTTTGGCTCCATATAAAATGCTCATTTTCTTCAAGGAAAAAATTACAAGTGATATTTCCTTGTAATAATAAATGCAAACACTAAAGGAATATACAGTAAAAAGTGAAAGTTTCTTCAACCTTATCTCTGACCCTATCCTCTGGAGACAATGTCAAAAGTTTGAGGCCTTCCAGACATTTTTCTGTGTGTGTGCGTACACACACATACACTCACACACACATAGACACACCTATGTACACATATACATCTATGCGAGTTTTTCGGTTGTTTACTTATTTTTGCAAAAATGTTATTGTACTAGACGTACTGTTCTGCAATTTGCTTTTTTTTGTTGTTGTTCTTGAGGTCTAGAAGAACTAAACACTTGCCCTGGAGAGCTTACAGTTGGAGTGACATGCCATGAAGAAATGGAAGTCTTTCAATCACATTTATGTACCCGAAGAAGAGAACATGGGCTTAGGGACCATGCAGGCTGGGTGGGTTTATACAGGTGTAGGTGGTATTATAGGTGGGAACCAGCTGAACAAATCCTTCCCCAAAAGTGGCAAGTGAGCTGAACTGGACCAAAGGGCTTGTGTCAGGGAAGTGGGAAGGTAGGTTGGGCTGAGAGAAGAGATGAAGCTATAAAGGGCCTTGAATGCCAAGGAGAGGCAAGGACAAGTTATTCACCAGGCCGGAAAATGGAAGTGGTACTTCTAGAAGAAAGAAGATCAGTCTCTGTCGTGCATGCATGTGCATGTGTTTTTGTGTGCTTGTGCATGAACCTGCTTTGGCGATGGCAGGGTACTGTCTGGGTGGTACTAGCAGGAAGGAGCTGGTAGGAGACTGTGACCCCAGCGATGTGCTGGATAGGATGGGGGGGGGCGGGGTAGACTATGAGAATAGGTGGAGAGATGACCAGGAGTTAACTTCTGGACCAGTGTCCAGTTGGTGGCAGGGAAGAAGGAGAATCAGAGAGAAGTAAGGATTTGACCTTGTGTAAGTGAATGCAGGAGGGGTCCACTGGGCCGCTGAAGGTCAGGATGGGCTATGGTCTTAGGGATATGGGTGGAGGGGAGGTAGGCATTCTAGATTTGTATGCCCCAGGTAGAGGTGAAAGCAAGATTTGTTAGCTGCCCCCAGGACACTGAATTGAGTCTCTAGGATTCTCAAAGGGGCAGGGCCAATACTGGCTGACTTGGAGTACCTTCAGCCTGCCCACTCTCTTTCCCTGGCTTCCGTTTCCACCTCCTCTTAAGGAGAATTCTGAGAGCCAGGACTGAGCCAAGTAGAGAGATGGTACTGAAGAGGTTGTAGAAGAGCCGGAGGCTCTTGCTGCAGGGTCCATGTCAGCATTCTCTTTTGTTGTGGGAAATGGACAGAAGGGGTAACGGAGAAAGGAGAGAACAAAAAAGCCCAAAGCCTCAAACGTAATGAATTGTAATGAATTACTGAGGAAGAGGTGGGGAGGGGAAGAGACTGGAGAACTGAGAGAGCTCAGAGTGTAGGAGTAAGAATTTAAAGGTTTGGAGGACGTGAGGCTCTGGGGAAAGGAAGAGAAAAGAGGAAAGGAGTTTTAAAGAGTCTGCAAGGTTTGAACTGGATCCCTTTTACAACGCTTTGAGAAATTCAAGTAAAGATTGGAATTTCTTTTTAATTGCTTTTGGCTGCCAGACTGGATTTCTTTGAATGTAGAACCAAGGCAAGGCAGGGCCACATGGGGCAGGAGAATTCATTCTGATTGTATAAGCAATGCTTCCTCCTCCTCTTCTTTATATTTTGTTTCGGAAAACCGACATATACCTTGTTAGTAAATTAGTGATGGAATTCAGGATTAATGGTGTCAGAGACAGCTGGAAACATAATAGTGAGTGTCTTGGTGGAAGGAACAGAAACCCACTCAGACATTCAGGGAACTTTGCTGTAAGGATGTTGAGTTTCTCCTGGAGGGATGGAGCGCTCTTGTGCTTGGTCCTGGCAAATGAGCCCCCAGTGCACCCCTCCATGGGAACCTGCTTGGTGCTGAAGCTTGTCTAGGAAGGGCTTTGTTCCTGCCACCCCCTGCCGCTTCTCAGTGAGTGGACAATGAGCCAGGGGCACCAGGGGTCCTGCTGATGCTCCCTCCTCTAGCTCTTTGTAGTCTGTTCCTGGCACCATGCCAGCTGCTGGTCTCAGAGGGTCACGGTGGTGGTGGCAGTGGTGATTACTACATTGGCAAACCTGAGCATGTGCTTAGGGAGGACATGGAGGGGGCGGCGCTAATGGTAAAACCTGCAGCTCCAGTGAACATACCCAGAATTTTGCAATCTGAAAACCTGAAAAGCAGTTTTTTAGTTTTAAAAAGCATGATAATAATAAGCTTCAATAGGCTTTTACTCTGTGACAGGTTTAGTTCTAAGTACGGCAGGTCCTCGAACATTATTATAATGTTGATGAGATGCTGTAGGAACTTAACTCTTGTTTATATCAATGGTAGTAAAATTGATAAAATTTTATGGTAAAATTGGCTTAGTTATAACATTGTTTGCTTAAAGTTGCAGAACCCATCAACAATGTTAAGTGAGGACGTGGTGTATACTATCCCCTTGATCCTCACAACCACTTTAAGAAGTAGTCGTCACCTCCATTCAAAAGTGAAGAAATCGTAGCACAGAGAATTCAAGTCACTCGTTCAAAGTCAGGATTTAAACCCAGGCTGGCTGGCTCCAGAGCCCATGACCCTAACCACTACACATACTGCCCTTGCAATTTTTGTAAATTTTGTGTCATTTCCCAACATCAAAATATATTTTAAAGTTTGCAGTGGAAGAGAGGGCTGGCACTAAAATCTTTTTGTTTTCTAGGGCATCTAAAGATTTGGTCTCACCTCGACCTTATTTGTTTTCAGCTGATCTGTTCATTTTGGTTAGAGGGGCTCCATCCATTTAGAGCTTTCTTGCGGGTCCCAGAACGAGGTTCTGGCCAAGGCCCCACCCGCTTCTGCCTGAGGCCTAGGATTGGCCTTTTGGTTGGTTATTTCCCCTGTGGGGCTGACCGCTCATTTGTCACTGAGACAGGCACAGGCAACAGGCGGGTAGTAGCATACACATGGGGTCTGAGCCCTTCCTCCTAGTCCTCCTCTACTGGAGAGACAGCCGGCCCTGGCACTGAGGTACACAAGCCCTTTACATCTTGCTCCTCCTGCTCCTGGCTGGCTGTGCTCCCTCCCCACAGCCCCAGACTGTTGGCAGATGGCTCAGCCTCTCCATCACAGAGCCCACTCCTAAGAGAGCCCAACACATCAAAAGCAGATTTGACTCCAGGCTTTGGAGAGGTGTCTGCAGGAGGGGCACTAGCAGGAGCCTCAGCGTGTTTATTAAACACCTCCGGAGCCAGCTGCTTGCAAGGCCTCAAGTAAGGAAGTGCTAACGTGCAAGGCTGGGAGGACAGGGCTGGGTGCTGACCGCCCCAGTTCAGCCGGACATTTCCGGAAAGCCATTCCTGGCCTTAACTTCTTATCTGAGCAATGGGGACACTTATCCTTAATGAAGTGGAAAGGGTAAGAACTGTAATAATAATAATGGTGATAAAGATGCTAATAGCTAACACTTTTTGAATGCCGACCGCATATTTAACTCTGAGTGCTAAGAGCTGTACGTGTATTATCCACTCAAAAGCCATTTGAGTGTCTACGTAATATCAGGCACCATTTAAGGTATTGGAGATAATGCTACCACCAAACAACATAGCGATGACTGTATATATGCCAGCACCATTCTAAGCACTTTATGTATACTATATCATTTAATTCTCATAACAACCCTGAAGGTAAGTACTATTATTGTCCCCATTTTACAGGTGTCCAAAATGGAGACACAGAGCGGTTAAGTAATTTACTCAAGGTCACACAGCTAGTAGATAGTGGAGTCAGGATTTGAACTCAGCAAGTTTAGCTTTGGAGTTTGTACTCTTAAACTTTGCACATTCTACCTGTGAATAAGGCTGCCCTCTAGGATCTGAGAGCAGCTGTGGGAGGAGGTGTGCGTTCAGCAATTATGGATATGTAAAGTGTATTTTCAGATTGTTTTAAAAGCTGTGAAGGAAATAAATTAATATGCTAGGAAAGAGATTAACCTGGAGAGAGATTATTTGAGGTCATGGGGTCAGAACATCTAGTTTTCATGAGAACCTTATGGTGGGGTCAGTTTGCTATTCCGTTTTCCAGATGAGTATGGCAGGGCTTGGAGAGGTTAAACAGGGAACTGGAGAGGGCTGAACAGAGACCGGAATTCAAGGAACTGGTGTCTAATACCTGTGCTCTCTGCTTTGAGGCTCTCTGAGTTTGTCATTTGGCGAGGGACAGTTTTTTTGTTTTTTTTTTTTTCCTGATTATAGGATTCGGGGTAGGTGGAGTCTTCGGGTCTCTCCTGGAGGATCTGATTTTGCTCTTTGTTCTGAGGCACTGAGAGGAAATCGTGCCCCTCTCTGACTCCCTTACCGTCAGCCTTCAGGGCATGGTGTGCTGGCTGTGTGTGCCTGTGTTGCCCGCCCTCCCCCATGTGGGACTGTGTCTGTCGCCCCTCCCTGCAGCCTCTTTCTCACACAGACCATTTTCTCTCTTTATTAGGTCACTTCATAATTGATTGAAATGTCCCAGGTACAGTTCTCTTAAATCCAGAGTGATTATGACAATTATGATGATTAGCAAGTAAAAAAATAATAATAAAAGAGAGAGAGATATGGAGAGAGAGAGAGAGAGAGAGAGAGAGAGAGAGAGAGAGAGAGAGAGAGATAGAGAGAGAGAGAGATAGAGAGAGAGAGAGAAAGGGGGTTGGGGGCTAGGATTCGCTGAGTGTGCTGTCATTAAGCAACATTGTGTGAGATTGTTCGCCTTCAAAAGGCAGCTGTGAAAAGGAGAGTGTCTTTTAAAAAACAGGCCCATTATGCAGGCAGTGTGGGGTGCATGGTGCTGGCGGGAGGACCATGGGGTGTAATTAGAGCAGTGACAGGCAGAATTACACAGTGTCTCAGCAGTGTTGCCACCTCTCCTGGGGGAGAAGTGGAGGAGGGGACAGGTAATGGCTGGGAAGTTCTGGACCCTTGCTGGGAGCTACTGGGTCTTTCAGTGAGCCAGGTGACCTGGGACTGGACAGAAGGGACAGGAAGGGTAGGACTGCCAGAGCTAATTACCTCTGTAGTGGGGAGGGGCCTCTTATTTTTGGAAGTCTTTTATGAGGGGTCGATGCCTCTTCCAGGCTTTTCGTGCAGTCCCACCCCAATAGAGAGGTGACAAAGGAAAGCCCATTGTGTGGAACAGAGGATGCAGGTAAATATTTTCCAGCCTCCTCCACTCAGAAGGTCGCTGGCTGCTCTACAAGGAGGTAGAGCTGCAGCCTCCTGCTGGCCTGCTCAGTCCTGAGGGTGGGCGGGTGCTTATCTGCAGGGCTTGCTCCTGTCACAGTCCAACCCCCTTGGATGGGATTAAGCAGTGTCTGCAGGGCACGCGGAAATGCCTGATGTCCCAAACCCTTCCGACCTACAACACATCAGCGGTCCTTGAGTAACCCAGTCTCTTCTCTTTTTCACGTCAACAAGGGCTCTCCTCTAGATCATCCGCAGACCTGTGGTCTGTCAGCCTCTGCTTGCACACCCCCAGGCCCGGGAACTTACTCCTTCTTAGAGAGGCTCTGGGGCCTGACTATCTGGGTTTAAATTGTATTTATTACCAATGTGACCTTGGGCAAGTTCCGCCATCTCTTTGTTCCAGTTTTCCCACCTGTGACAATCGTTCTTACGCTGCAGGATTAAATAAGATACTTGATGTAAAGGATTTAGCCTTCATAAATGTTCTTCAGGGACAGCCCGGGATGACTTTCTTGGAAGATAGTCCTGTTCTTGCAGAGAGCTAAAATCTGGCAGTCTCTCTGTTGATCTTAGCTCTGCATCCTACGGCCACGCAGTTACTCATTCATTTATTCAGTAAATGTATTTGAGTGCTCAGGGTGCCAGGCACTGTGCTGGGTGGGAGACGTGTGCAGAGAGTTAAAGATAGAATTCCTGGCCCCCAGAGCTAGTGCCTCTTCAGGGTCTGGTCCCCTCCTCTGCACAGACACTATATATGCCCTGTAGGGAGGGGCTAAACCTGGCTGCAACTCCCAGGTACCACCTGATTTGAGAACAAATAGGGCTGTGTGGGGTGTTTGGGGCAGGAAGGGCAGTCAGGGCCCTAGGCCTGGGCTTTGTCCTCCTGAGAGCAGCTGGGAAAGGGGTCCTCGGCATCTCACACACCCTAGGAACCTGGGCAGCCAGAGGTGGGCTGCTGGCCAAGGAAGAGGCCAAATGTCCAAGCTCCTGGTTCAATTCTCTTGAGGCTGAGAACAACATTCGGGCTCCAAGCACAGCGCAGCCTGTGAGCAAAGGGCCACTGTTGCCCACCAGAAGGGACTTTTATGTCATTATTCCTGTTTTTAACCCTCACGAGCAAAGTCAGAACCTCTGTTTCCTGGAACTCCTTGCACTGTTGTTTGGATAAGTTTAAATGAGCTGTGATTAAGCTAATTTTGAGGTAATTAACTTGGGGAAGGAATTCTTCGCTTCTTAAAATTCTAAGTGACTGTTCATTATAAGAGGGAGCACTCGCGACGGAGCCACGCGGCTTTCAGGAGCCCTGCTTAATTAAAACATAAGGAACTCAGCCACAGAGCAAGAGTTTACCATCATTAATGAAAAATGAATATTCTTTATCTAATTACACAGCATAATTAATTGCAGTCTCCAACCACAGAGGTGGAGGGGGCAGGGGAAGCCACAGGAAGACAGAGGCTCCTGTTTTCACAGATCCTGGTCAGGGTTCGAGCCTGACTCTGGGATCCTCTTCAGGTCTCCTCAAAGCCCAGCACCTGGGGAGACCCCAGCCTGGGGACACCTCAACCCTGGGTGCAGAAGGGCCAGGAAGAAAGCAGGCTCCTCACAGCAGTGGGAGTCAGTGCCTGCCTGGTCCCAGCGGCTCTCTTTGCTGACAGTTAGAGCCCACATTAGCCATCCTGAATTCTAGCATTCATTAGATTCAATACATTTATCAAGTACCTACTATGTGCTAGATTGTGAATAAAACAGACAGACTTAAGCACTGCCCTTAGGAAGCACATAGGTTTGAATCCTGGCTCTGCTGCTTACTAGTTGTGATAATATTGGGCAAGTGCCTCAGCATTCTTGTCTGTGGAATGGGATTAACGATAGCACTTATCACATAGGGTTGTTATGAGGATTCAATGAGTTAATATTCATAAAGCACGTAGAACAGTGCCTGGCACATATAAGTGCTCTCTAATAAGTGTTCGTCACATAAATGGAAAGAAAACAAGTGAGGATGGGTGCCATGAGGGAAAAGGACAGGATGTGACAAGACAATAAGGCGGTGGGGACTGCCTTTAGATTTGGCGTCCAGATGGGAGGGTGGGAAAGGGACGTGGCTACTTAGGTCTCCTTCTCCTCCTTCCCCCAGGCCCCCAGCCCCACTGTGCCACCGGATTCTGATGATGCGTGTTCCAGTGTCTCTACCTTCCTGTCCACCTCTCCCTGGGGGCTTCCTAGGTCACTAGCCCATCCTTTGGTCTGCCCTCTGAGTGCTGCTGGAGCATTCTGACCAGATAGGGAGTTCTGTTGAGACACCAGCTACTTACAGGTGAGGTGATCACAGAGGACATATGGGAAGGTGTCTTGTAGATGGTTTCATCCAACTCACTTTACAGAGGAGGAGACTGAGGCCCAGGAGAGGCTGCACGGTAGCTGACTGGTGGGGCTGGAAACATGGCTTCCTGACTGGCAGCCTGAGGCTCTTGCTCCCACTTCAGGGTCAGTTAGCATCTTACCTTCTCTGAGTCTGCTGTGACTCGTCCATCCGTCCGTCTGAGTCCAGACTGGTCCCAGGATCCCTTTGTCTGATGCCCTGAGGAATTTGCATTGTCCTTCCATTCAGCTTCTAGGCTCAAGGCACTTTATAAGCAGCTCCCTTCCTCCCTGACTCCCTATCTCTTTTCACCTCTTCCTTTCTTCTTCTTACTTGCATAGAGGAATTTCTTGGGGTTACAAAGATGCTTAAGGCCCCTTGTGGATAGAGGCACCCAGTTTAGTCCTATCCTCTGTATCCTTTGAGACTGCCAACCCCCCACCTGACTCACCTTTGATTAATCCTGTTTTCGGGTAGAGTAATGGTGCTGCTTTTGCCTGTCCCAATCAGCTGTAGGCACTCTTTCCAAGTCACCCATATCACAGACCAGCAAAGCAGTAGGATTTGCTTGGGGAGGCCAGTCACCAGGGAGGCCACCTGTCACCAGGCAGGACACCTTCTAACTCTGGTTGCTCCTGCCTGTCCCAGCTACCCTAAAGTGACAGTGGCAGAGGTCTCAGGCTGATGGCCACGCCCTTTGAAGGAGACCATTCCTGGGCCTAACACTTGGTTTGGCCCACTTGTCCTCCAACCTCGGTAGGAAAGTGTCTGGCTTAGAAGCTGTGATGGCAAAAGGAGGGACAGGAGGCTTCCGGCCGAGCTAAGCTGATCACATTCTGGATACAGTTTTTATTTAATCTCTAAAGTGTTTTGACATTGTCTTTGGAACAGAGGGAGAAGGGGCCCTGGGGAGGGGCCAAGTGACAAGGGGGAAAAAAGAGAGAAAGTATGTGTCAGGGGGGATTTAGAGAGCTAAACAGATGATAGCTCTGGAGAAGAGGCCGATGGGAAAATATTGTTGGCTGTCTCAGGAACACACTGCTCCAATAGGAATTTGAAATGACCCCAGCATTTTGGAAAGTTCTTTGTTCCTCCCTTTCTGGGAGAGCCAGAGCCTTCCCAGGGATGATTCTTTGGGACCAGGTCTCAGATGGGGCAGGAGGGAACAGGAGGAGTGATTACACCAGTGGCTGTTGTGCAGGCATGATGTCAGGAAGGGACATTTCCAGGGCTCCCGTGTTTTCCCTGCAAAAGCAGCTTCCCCAGGGGCTGGGCACCTTTGTGGCACAGAGCTTGTGCAAAGCCATGGCCACTTTCACATCCCGGTTATGGCAGGAAGTGCATGAATTTATTCCTGCAAAACTAACCTGCAACAAAAGGCATCGTGTTGTCTGGAAGAAGAAGCCTCCTAGGCAGGAGAGGTGGGAGTCCCTGGTTCCTGGTCCCCAGACACCCCATTCAGAGACGGGGGCTGGAGCAGCCTCTCTGGTTTCCTGACAGCTCTAGCTTCTACTTAATTCAATGATTCTTGAGATAGCGAGAAGCTCTTAGCACTCTTCTTACAACGGCGGGTTGGAGTGAAACCGAATCGACTCCTAGCATCGTTTCATCGCCTGTCTGAAAGGCTTGATTTAACTTTCTGGTCAGGAAGATGAGATTCAATCAATGTTCATCCAAAAAGAGCAAATTCTTCCTAAAAAATTACTTTGCATGTTATTAAATCATAGCAACATTGCCCGTCTCCCAGGGAGCCCCAGGTTGCCTCTTGAGAAGAGTCATTGGAAAGCTGTGATTTATCTTGGACCTTTATTTGGAGCTACTTTGTGGTTCTGTTGGCAGATTGGATGAGCAGCATTTGACTTTCTCGAGGGCAGAAGGAGCAGGTGCTGGCGGCAGGACTAGGGGAGACATGGTCAGGCAACAGGTGGCTTTAACGAAACAGGTCCAGTCACCCTGGACTCACCATGGGATCCTCCCCTGGGGAAACATAGCTTGGCCTCGGAGTTGGTCAGAATGGGGTCTGACTCGTGGCTCTGCTGGTTTCTGGCAATGTGGCTGAAGGCAGGTCACTTTGCCCCCTGATCCTTCGTTGCCTTAATTGTCAAATAGGGGGAATACCACCGCTCGGTAAGGCTGTCGTGAGGAATAAATGGGACAACATAAGTGAAGTCGCTGGCTCATAGAATAGGTACTAAGCGAATCTGAGTTCCCTTTTTGGAAGGCCGAGGATACACCTTCTTCATTTTTGTATAGTGAATGCCTGGTAAAGAGAAGACATTTTCTAATCTGTTGAAATGGAATTTTTATATCAAAGAAATTTGTGCAGCTCTGAAATTTTAATTCCTTTCTTTAGAGACATGAATTGTGAGTTTAAGTAATTCCCATTGTGACACACATACCTTTCTTAGGCCAGGGGCCAGGAAACTGCATCCCAAAAGCCAAATTTGCCTGTGGTTTTGAGTGACGGCGTATTGGAACACAGCCACGCCCATGCTTTTACACATCCTCTGTGGCTGTTGTCACGACACGGTGACAGAGCAAGTACTTGTAGCAGGGACTATATGGCCCTCCACGCCTGAAATATTTACTATCTTGTCCTTTACAAAAATAATTTGCTGACCTTTGGCTTAGGCTAGTGGTTCTCAAACTTTAGTTTGTAGCAACAGGATCATCTAAAGAGCCTATTAAAGCAGTTCGCTGGGCCCCACCCCTAGAGATCCTGGTTTAATAGATTTGTGTCAGGGCCTAAGAATGTGCTTTTCTAACAAGTTCCCAGGGAATGACGGTGCTGCTGGTCCAGGGAACACACTTTGAGAACCACTGGCGTAGGGTGTTTCTTATGCCTCGAATGCCTTTTCTCCCATCTGCTTTTCAAATTCCAACTCTCCTTCAAAGGTCAGCTCATATGCAACCTCAATGACGCTTTCATTTAATTGTGGATTGAGCACTTAATATGTGCCAGTCACAGTGTAAGGCCTCAGGGATATGATTTGGTGAACAAAACAGACTCATTGTCTTTCCTTGTGGAGCTTACTCTCTGGTGGGGACGTGGACAACGAGAAATTAAAGAGTCAAATATAACTACAACTTGTGAGGGGTACGATGAAAGGCACCATGGAAAATGATATCAGTGGACTCTGGTTGGGAGTTATGAAAGGTCTCTTTAAGGGAGTGGCATTTAGGGGAGAGATTAGAAGGGTAAAAGAAAGCCATCCTGCCAAGAGTGAGGAAGAGACTTAGGCAGAGGGAAAAACTTTGCAAAGGCCCTGGAACAGGAGAGCTTGTTACTCTGAGGGGATTAAAAAAAGGTCAGTGTGGTTAGAACAAGGAAAGGAAATGACACGATACAGGTGAATCTGGAGATGTAGGTAGACAATAGATTGTAGTTTGCATTACTGGCCCCATTCTTAATCCCTCACTTTATCCACACACTTGCCATGGCTCACTGTGAGTGGAGAATTCTTCCTGCCGCTTGCTTTTGGGCTTGGCCATGTGATTTGCTTTGGCCAGTGATATTTGCCCAGAAGTTCCAAGCCTAGGCCTTAAGAGGGTTTGTATATTTCACTTGCTCTCTTTCACCTTGCCACTATCATGACAGAAACATGTTCAGGCTGACTTTCTGGTTCAAAGACACATGGAACACTAAGCCTAAGTCATCTGAGCCAGACGACCTACAGATGTGTGATAATACGTTACTGTTGTTTCAAGCCCACTCTGCTTTGGGGTGATTTGTTACATAGTAAGAGCTGACTAATGCAACCATGCCAAGAAATTTATGTTTCATTTTAAGTACAATTGGATGCCTTTGAAGTTTTTAACTAGAAGAGTTATATGATCTGATCTATGATTTTAAATGATCTCCCTGGCTGCTGTGAGGAGGGCGAGGTGTATGGAGGAAGCAGGAGACCGTACTAAGCCATATGTATAAACTCGGAGCACAGCGCCATGCTTGACACAGAGTGGGTGCTCAGGAGCTGTCGTCCAGCTTTCCCCAGAGTGGGATGAGTCTCAACCTTCACTATGCTCCCCACATGCTCTCTTTGGGCCCTTCTTACCTGTGACTTGGCAGTAACTGTGCTTGTTATGCTCCTACTACTAGACTGTGGGACTCTTTGAGAGCAGGGACCTGGCCTGACACTTCTATATGTCTCCTGGACTCCTGGACTCTATGTAGGCTCAGCTCAGAGCAGAAGTCAATAACTGCCCTAAAATGAATTAATGTAGAAGCTCTTTCCACCGCTGCTACAAGTTGGATTTTCACTTCAGTGGTCTCTAATGGATCCACACATTTAACCGACTTCTACCAGGTCATGGGATGGCTTTCCTTAAAACCTCATCAGCAAACAGGAATTGCTTGAGTGGTTCTGCTTGGGTCCCAAGATGTGTGGAAGTAGGCATTGTGGAGGGAGTGCTCTGAGCTTAGAGGCAAGGAGCGACTCTCCTAAGGTAAGAAAGAAACCGATTGGGTCTATTTACAAACCTTTACTGAGAACTCACATGACTTCACCCACCAGTTCTGGGTGGATGTTTGCTAATGTACATTACTTCGAATTTCTAGGAAAAAAAAAGTAGTCCATATATACACAGTCTGAATAAGAAGATCTGTTTTCTTTGATTAATTCTGACCACTCTGCTACTCACAGCATTTACTCAAGAGGTTCAGAGTATTTAAGCAAAAGGCTTCATGACTTATGCTAGGATTATATCCCAAAGGAGCAGACCCAAAAGGGGAATAATAGACTCTGGATCCTTCTGTCCCTGGAAATTTTACAAAAAGACAGAGGCTCTAATGTGTTAGCTGGTTTGGCTTAAAGGCAGAAACATTCGCCAGGTAGTCTCTGGTTACCAGCCTGTTTCAGAAAGTGAGTTTAAATGAATTCATTAGTCAACTTGGTGTATCAGAATTTACTGAGCACCTAATAGGCACCTCTCCCCAGGCTAATAGCAGTGGGGAAAAAGATGTTCAAAAGCCGTTCCTGCCTCAACAGTATTAATGTGTGAATGAGATAAGATTATTCTTCAGAGCAATTATTTGATTAAAGTCAGCTTCTCTGGCTAGACTGAGCAGAGACTGGTTTCTGTTTTTTTTCTACAGCATGGTATTACCAATGCCTAATACAGTATTTGACAGCACAGAGTAGGTGCTCCTGAAAATTCATTACAATCAAGATATTATTTACATACAGTGAAATGCACTTTTGGGGACCTTCTGACAAGTTTCGACAGATGCGTCCTCCCATGGAACCAGCACCCTAATTGGGATCCCTTAGAAATACAATGCGAGCCACCCGGGTAATTGAACATTTTCTAGTAGCCTTATTAAAAAAGTAAAAAGAAACAGGTGAAATTAATTTTGATAATATATTTACTTAACCCAATATATCAAAAATATTATCATTTCACTAGGTAATCAATATAAAAATTCATTAATGAGAAAACTAGGGTCTATTTTATACTTATAGCACATTTCAACTCAGACAACCATATTTCAAGCACTCAACTGCCACGTGTCATGTGGCTAGTGGCTACTGGGTTGGACAGTGCAGACCAGGACATTTTTATCGCCCCAGAAAATTCCCATGTTCTGTCTGCCCTCTCTAGTCAGTGCCCTTGTCCCCAAAAGGCAGCCACTCTTCTGATTTCTATCACCACGATAGGTTTTGCCTGTTCTAGGACTTTGTATAAAGGGACTCAAATGGTATGTGCCCTTGTGTTTGGTTTCTTTTACACAACATACTATTTTCGAGATCCATGTTGTTGTATTACAAGTGATTTTTCCTTTTTATCGCTGAGTGGTATTACGTTGTGTGCATTTGTCGTGTGTATTTTATTCGTCCTCAATAAATATTTGGTTTCGAATGAAAGTAGGTGTCACAGGGCGAGGTACACAAGGAAATCCTCAAAAGAACAAAAAGGATTCAGGGTGGCAAATTGACAATAGTCCGGAACGAAGGTCTTAGGATAGTGTCCCGGAAAGGGGGCATTTGAGTTGGATTTAGTAGGATGCTTACAAGTTTTGATGGGTAAAAAGGAAGGCAAGGAGGCCATCTAGGTGGAGGCAATGCCTGGAGGTGGGCAGTAGGGGCTGATTTGGGGAATGAAACCCTGTGGGAAGGAAGGTGGTCTGGGACCAGATTTGGAGGATCATGACAGCCATTATGAAGGAGCCTTATAGGAACATGGGCAGTGGCTACTTTGGGAGCAAGAGCACAACCAGAGGCCAGAGAGATCTTCCTGAAAGAGGAGATACTTGGCACAGACCTTGAAGGGTGACCTTTTCTACTCTCCTCAAATACTCTGCACCCACTCGTTTCCTTGTCTTTGTCTTGGCTTTTCCCTCTATTTGGACTATCCTCAACCCTTTCTGCTTCAAGTACCTCCCAGTGAGAATGTCTTCTGTCACTTCCTTGGCCCTCATCCCTACAACATCACTTCCTCCCAGTTAATCCCCATGTTAAGATTTCTCCATCACGGCCTCACATTAATCAGCAGCTGCATTTACATGGCCCGAACATCAGCCTGAGCCTGTCTTTGGTGAAAAGGTGTGCCATGCCAAGGGACCATTCATCACGCTTGCCCAGTTGCTGAAGGCCTCCCTGGGTTCTGGGTGCATTAGGCCAGGGCTGTCGCGAACGTCCCAGTTTCATCCTGTCTCTGTGGGAGGTGGGAAATGGCCCGGATGTTTCCTTGCTCAAATGATGATGTCTCTGTAACATCACAGACTATGCAACTTGGGTAGGGAGAAGCTATGGGTCACACTATCAAATCTGATTAAAATTCATATTCAATCAATCATATTGATATGTCAGTTGCTGAACTAGATATCTCTTCTCATTCATTTCTTGTGCCAACCCAGAGGGATCCAGAGTAGCTGTCTCCACCTCAGGGATTAAGAGAGGGAGCTTTAACTTGCTCAGGATTCCTTACACCCCAGAAGAATGACAGAACCATGGTCTGGAACCCAGGTCTCCTGACTCAAACTCTGGTGCTCACACCACAAAGCCAGGGAGTCACAGAGTGCCTTACTGGTACGGTACCTAGTTTTTCTCTGGCTTTCCTTCCTTTCATGTTCCCTTCCAGAGACCTCCCCAGAAGGCAGCATATTTTTTTAAGCTGCTAGAAGACAAAAAAGAAAGAGGGAGATGGGGAAATAAATTTATTTCCAAGTTAGAAACATTGGATTGAAGAATTGATCCCTACGGCTAAGTAATTTCCCTCTTTTCTGCAAAATATAAATAAATCTGTGTGGCTTATGCTGAGTGATGAGCCTGGGCCGCCGGCTGGAGCTCACAACATGAAATGCCCTTCAGAGTCTTGGCTTCCTCTCCTTGACCCCATCAACGAGCTGTTCTAAATAGCCCTTGTTTTCTCCCCAAAGTGGGGGTTGTTGGCAGCTCCCAGGTCTTGTCCGCCACGGTTAGGCAGACTTGGGGATGTCTTGCAGAGTCTTTCCACAGCTCAGCTCAACCTTAGCAGGTGTGTTCTGAAACTGCTGATTCTCATAACCATAAACAGGCCAGCTTAATTATTATTATTATTATTATTCATTTCTCTAGGCTAAAGGGGAGGAGTTGAAAGGGGGGTGCTGGTGTCTCAGGTGTGTGATTATATAACACGGATTGCTCCTCTTCCCTAAGGGTTTCATCTAATTTCTGGGAAGAGAAGGGCGGTGTGCCACGTCCTAAATTAATCATGAGGTGGGGGAGGGGGCAGCTGTAGTCATCCTGCTCTCATTGTGGTTTAATTTTAGCATGTTTCCCTAGGGTAGCCCTTCCAGGCCTTTACCTAGTCTTAGGTAAGAACCTGGGAAGAAAGAGAGGGAGCGTTGGCTGGCAGACACTTCTCCCTCCCAGGCTGGCGTGGAGATAGAACACTGGCCTCTGTACCCTGCTATTATCAAGTGGGGCTCTTTGGGCTTGGGATCTCAGGAAAGGATTTTATAAAGTGTCGGTGTTTTCCAGAAGACAGATGGTCTGGCCTGGTTGGGTGGCTTTTCCATCTTTGAAGGGTGCAGAAGTGAAGACTGATCGACTCTAAGAGGTTAGGAAACTAGGACTTGAGGAAGAGGATGAAGTTGGCCTCGTGGTAGGTTCCCATGTCTTGATGTGGGACTAAATGAGCAGGAGCTTCCAGGGCATATGTTCAGGGCAGGCAGGGGACAGGGAGTGCCTCTGGGGCTTAGTTTATTCTCTGAGACAAAGTCTTTGCAACTTTTGTCTTCAGCTTCCCTAAGACTGACCCCCTTGGGGGAAGGGAGGCAGCTCAGCATATCACACAGATTCTGCCTGTGGCTTTGACCTTCTGTCTCCACTGAGGGTGAACACTGGGTTTAAACATGGAGGGTCTGCCCAGGGAGGACCCGCAGATCCCTTCCCTATGCTGCTAGTAGGAGTTCATGGGGATCCTGGGTCTTATGGATTCTTGGGGTCATAGACCCTGAAGGATTTGCCTGTGTAGTGACCCTCGCCCCTCTGTTCTCTGAGCCTCAGAGATGCCTTACAACCCAGCCCCCATCACTCCCAGTTTTAGGCTTGCTGCTGCTCGAAACTAAGAGGGCCTTGACACAGACAGAAATTGGCACTAGGGGCTTGTTGTGGAAACCACCTGCAGCGGGCCTACTCCATACTCATTGGTCTCCCTGCATGAGAACCACCTTCCCACGTTGGAGAATTCTTCCATCTTCTGAGTCTTGGTGGGAACCGGACAGCCTCAGCAGATGATCTGAAAATTTGCTTTCTCATCTTCCCTCGCTGTCAGGACAGAGGCTCAGGACCGGTCAGACACACCCATCTGCAGAATCTGTTCCAGGGAGGAGACGGCAACAGCGAGCGTTATGTCTACTTTCTGGAGACATGGGCGGTGGAAGTTCCAGTAGTAGCATCTGGGAAATGTGAAAAAGGGGACTGTGGTGGTGGTGTGGAGTGGAGGGCAACGGGACTCTCCCCTGTGTCCAGGGGTGGGGTGAAGTGATAATAGTTTGTGGTTTGCTGCAGTGAAACACCTACAAAGGTCTCCCTAGGGAACAGATGTGTACCCACCATGTGGCGGCCCTGGAGACTTGGCTGTGCACACTGTAGGAAGAGTGGAGTGGGTGGTTACTTTTTTTGACTTTAAGGGAAGTACAGCAGGAAGAGGATGAGCTTTGGTCCCAGTTTTCTGTAGGATAAGGCAAAAAAAAAAAAAAAAAAAAGAGAGGTATAAGTCATGTGAATCGGATGCAGAAAACCTTTTCTGCCAGCTGCAGGCTCTCTGAGCTCTGTGAAGGTCAGGTCCCAAAGTGAATGTAGGTTACCAAATGGTAGCTTTGCCTAAGTTCTTCACTGGGCCGTGTTCTCATGGTCAAGGCTCAGGGGACTCCCCCACCTCCCACCTCTTTGACGCTCTTCTAATGCATTGTCCCAACTAGACACAGATGAGGGGTGTGTGTGTGTGTGTGTGTGTGTGTCTGTGGTGTCTGGGACTTAGCCCAATGTGAGTCCTTGGCCAACATGCAAGAACAGATTAAGGCTGCTTGTTCTTCGAACTTTATATGACCCATGAGACCCTGCAAGTTTGGCCACCATTTACTCCTCAAGCCTCAAGTCTGGCTACAACTTGCTTTCTCTCTTTCAGCCATGGTAGCCTTTCCTGCTGTTCCAAAGAAGCAGTTAGCTTCTTCACACATATTTTCCTATTTTCTGGAATACTCTTCCCATCCTTTCACTGGCTAAGTGCAGGCCTTTCTCCATTCTTAAGACCAACTTCTCCCAAATTGTCTTTCTGAACCCAGTTCTCTGACTGTGGTTTAACCAGCATAGAGCGGAACAGGTCTATCGCCTCCTTATGTATGGACGTTAAACCTCTATTAATGTAACCTCTGAGCACTAATTTATTTTTGGTAGCTGTTTCATGGCATTGACTTACCTATCCTTATAGTTCTCTAATGTTCTTGGAACTGTCACCTCTTTCAAGGGCTATACATTCAAGTCTGCTAATGTGCAGCTGGTCCCTAAAAACAGATGAGTCTGGCTTCAAGACTGGTCCCCATCCTGCTAGCTCTTCTCTCAGGCCCCTTCGGCCTTTCAAACACAAAGCTGCCATTCTGCGCTAGTTCACTCTAGCTCTCCTTGTGAATATAATTGAAATTTCACAGTCATCAGTTTTTAAAATGATTTTTGAGCTTTGGAAGGAGGTGGGAGTCACAAAATGTCTTCAGACTATTCTTCTCAAAGCTTCTTGCAGAAGTAAATCTGATTTCTTCCTACCTTGCTGCCAAGCATTTGCTAAACTCCTACTGTGTGTCAGGCCCTGGGCTCAGTGCCTGGAGGAGGAGGAGGGCGGAAGGCAAAGGAGGGTTGCGAAGGGCCCCCCGCCCTTGCTGCAGTCCAGTGGGGGTGGAGCGGAGGAGGGCTCAGACTAGCATGCCTGCCTGCTTCTAGAAACAAAAGCAGCCTGATAAATGCCAGAGGGAGCAAAGTGCAGAGGGAGCACAGAGGCGGGAAGGGGTGGGGGAGGAATGTGGGATGCTCCACTGGCTTGATTTTTTCCATTCTGGAAACCACTGCTCTGAGTTTCTAGGCTGTCAATGTGGAGATGTTTTCAAGGGACGGGGAAGATTTCAGAGTCATCTTGCCTGGAGACAAGTGAATGGCTATGATGTCCTTTTTGTGATTTCGGTCAGGCCATCTTATTTAGATACCGTTCCGCCGACCTCTCGTGAGGATGCCCACGCCGGTGCCGGTGCCGGTTCCCCGCCTGGAATGGCCCTCACTCCCTGCTGCCTGTACACATCCTCCTAAATGCTGCCTGCCTAGGAAGTCTTTCTAGATGATTCCAGCTGTGGCGAGAATGCCCTCTCCTGAAGCTCTAAATGCTGTGCAGGCAGCTGACACTTTGGCCCTGCCTTGGGCAACCCCAGAACCCTTTTGTTCTGGGCTTTGTCCCTCTGAGTATCCTGCCCGGTCAGGCGCAATTCTTTTCTGGCACAGTGATGCCAGTGATGCTGATTGAGAGCGTTAGCATGCGAATGCAGAAAAATACTAACTTTGCAGTGGAGAAACCAAGGGGTCAGTTTTTAACATCACTAGCAACACGTCATGTCGATATCGTGTGCCCCCAATATCATACAAGGAGATGGGCGCTGTGCCTCCGTGATAGGCTTTCCTGAATTCGTAATCTCAAACTGTTCACGAGAAAACACCAGACAAACCCAAACGGAGAAACGAAAAATACCTGACCGCTGCTCTCCAAAAGTGCCAGGGTCACAGATTAGAAGGGAATAAGGAGACATAATGATTCAATGCAGTGCAGGTTGCCGGATTAGGCCTTGAAACAGAAAACTGGCCATAGTAGAAAAACTGGGGAATTCCGAATAATGTCTGTAGTTCTGTTAATCATATTGTACCAATATTAATTTTTGATGTTGATAAATATACCATGATTATATGAGACATTGATATTAGAGGAGGTGGGGTAAAGGGCATTTGGGGACTGTGCATTATCTTTGCAACTCTTTTATAAATCTAAAATGATTTTTTAAAAATCTCCCCCCCCCCTCAAAAAAAAGCAGGTGTCCAGGAAACAAGCACGTGGGCTCAAGCACATCTAGCTCCTCCACTTCCTGGCTGTTTGCCTTTGAACATGAAACACAACTCTCTAAGTCTCGGTTTCCCTATTTGGAAAACAAAGCTGATCACAGTGCCTTCCTCTACAGGTGGTTGTAAGGAGTAAGTGGGTTAATGATGAGATACACACCTAGAAAGTGCCTGGCACACCAGAAGCCATCCATAAGTTATAGCTATTATTATTGTTATTGATGACAAAGGAAGTACGACTTTTAAAAGCTGGGAGTAATGAAAAGAATGCTGGGTGACATCAGTAAGATTTGAATAATTCAATTAAATAAATATCTATGATCTCTTCTGCTTGCCGCTCTTCGTACTGGAGGTTGGAGAGAGAAATCAGACCCGGTCCTTGGCCTGGAGGAGTTCAGACATGAGGGAGGGGAGATAGACCTGGTTGCAGATAATGATCATGTAGAGCAGTGCTCCCCAACCTGTTTTGGCACCAGGGAGCTGTGCTCCTATGAGAATCTAATGCCTGATGACCTGAGGTGAAGCTGAGGCAGTGATGTTAGCGCTGGGGAGAGGCTACAAATACAGTGAGCTCTGCTCGCTCGCCTGCTGCTCACCTCCTGTGTGGCCCGGTTCTTAACAGACCATGGACTGGTACCAGTCTGCGGCCCAGGGTTTTGAGACCCCTGATGTAGGGGACATACAGTCAAATAGGAGCATGTTTATGTTGCTGCGAGGTCAGAGGCTGGAGCTCTGTTGGAATCTAGGACCAAGTGGGTAATCAGGAAAGACTTTATGAATGTGCTAACACTTGAATTGGGTTTCGATATATGAATAAGAATTTTTTAGATGTACAGGACGTGGGCATATAGTGTAGAAAGTGCATTATAGGCACATATAAGCATTGTGCTTGGTGCTTTACTGAAGTTATTTGAAATCCTTTCCATAGCTCTACAAAGTTGTTGGCTTTATAATCAATTTATAGTTGAAGCAACAGAGGCCCAGAGAAGGAATGGTGTTTCTCAAGGTTATGGACTACTAGTTGGCAGAATTCTGATTCAAACCCAGTCTGTTTGACTCCAAAGCTGCCTGCCATGATGTAGTGACAGAGGCACTGCAGGTTGAAAGTGCCAAAGTGTGGCATCATGAGGACAAGTGCTGGGGTGGCCCGATGTCATCTGTGAGGTGTAGAAGAGGAAGATAGGTTGGCAAGAAAGGCTGGGAAGGGCATGGAAAACCCCACTGCTACTCCCAGGGGCTCGGCCTCTCTCCTATAACTCAGGAAAGCTATGGAAAGGTTTACCCAGGTGCAAGGTGTTACATTCTGTGTCTTCGGCAGCTCCCTCTGGCTTCAGTGTGGGGTGTGAGAGGAGGCAGAGTAGAGGCAAGAAGCCCAGGGAAGAAGGGATGAGAGCAGAATGAGAGGAACAGATAATGAAATGGTAACATCTTGAAAAACCTACTCAAGTGAAATGAAGGAAAGTGAGAAAAATGCAGCTTTACAAAAGCAGCCGTGAAAAAACACAGGGGTCTTAGTGTTCCATGAGCTTTATGTGAACCAACCAAATGGCATGACTGCCACGGGCAATGGACTGGGGCTGCCTCAACAGAGGAGCAGGGAGGTGCTGGTCTCCACCCTTTTCTCACAGCTGCTCAGAGCACTTGAACTCAGAGGTCTGGTTGAGTCCTAGATGCCCCACTCCAAAAGGAACAGAGGCACCCCAGATCTGTTTAATATGGGGACAGCATTCCAGATCACACCCATGAGGGGCAGTTGAAGGATTAAGGATGCTTAAACCAGAAGAAAAAACAATTCAGCAGATAACAGAGCAATGTGCCCATGAGCCCCACAGGACCAGTGAGGAGACATTACAGGAAGTCGATTTGGGATTTCCCAACTCTGTTTCTTTCTGCTTCTTTCTCCGAAGGCAGGATTTCTTTGCTTCTCTGGTCCATAGGGTGGGTGGAAAAGGCCCCCTCCCACAGTCTCTGAGCTCTGGGTACCCAGTTAGACTTAGTCTCTTCCTTTTTCTTTTTCTCAACCTTCTTCTTTCTCTTGACCTCCCTCTTGCTATCAACTAGCATCACTGGTTTTCCACAATCCTCAGGGAAGGGCCTCTGATTGGTCCAGCTTAGACGAGATGCCCACTTCTTGTCCAATCAACGGTGGTCATAGAGATGGAGCCATAGGAGTCATGTGGAACGCTACACTTGGTGTGGAGGCCCACGGCTATAACCACATGGAGGAAGGAGAAGGAGGGTCCTCCAAATGGGAGCTGGGCAGAGAACCCAATAGGTGCAGCACAGCTAACCTGTTTGAACCTCTTTGTCCCTGCTCTTCCTGAGTTATAAAGTCCACACCAACCTGCAGTGATTCTGGAGGAGAAGGTCTGGAAGTAAAAGGGGTGTCTATTCCTGGACTCCTCCTCTCATTCCAGACCAACATGAGGTCCTATTTTCCTATTGTTTGGCTACTTTCTGGAGAGGAAACATTTCTGATACTGGAACACTGAGACTGCTGTCCTAGGTTGGGGCTGGGCTCCATGTCTGGGGAGAGGTCTCAGCTGCTGGCCGTATGGCTCCTGCATCCCCTGACTCTCTAGAGGGTGGGCTTGTGATGCTAATTGACTATAAAGAGTAGGCTTGGAATTGGAATGTTCTGGGCCTCCAGGTCCCTGGTCGCAGCATCTGATGCTCATTAAAACTACAGGTAGATGAATTGGCTCTGTGGATGCTGACTGTGCAAGCTCAGGGAGCAACGGCAGCAGCTGGGATTCCAGCCTGGTGAGCGCTGACAGTACACTGGACAGAGCCTCTGACATGAAGCATTGGCGTGGACTTACTCAGTAGGTCCAAATCTCAATCTCTCTCTCTCTGTTTTGGCCCAGTTCTGTGTAGGAAGTTCCAAACCCTGCACTATCCAGCCTGCACCGGCTCGTGGGTGGGAAGGCAGCCACGATATCATTAGTCCTTTATTGTAAGAGCTGCAAACTCTGTTTGCTTTTTGTGAGGTCTCCCTTTCCCGTTGCAGTTGTGTTGGGTTGCCCAGGGTAGCAGGCTCTCAGATCCATGCCTCTTCTGCAACTCTCCTTCCTGGGGAAGCCCTTCACTCACCATTTGAAGGCAGCAACTGTCCATTGCCACTGCTGCTGATGCCCTCGGTGAGAAGGTCACTTCCTGGGCACTCTGCCTGGTGCAGAGGGCCTGGTTCTGCTCTACCATTGCTTCACGTTCTCCTTAATTCTGCCGCAGGAAGCCAGAGCTGAGGTGGAGAGAAGATTCATTTTCCTCCTTCTCTTCCATGTCAAACTTGGCCACATGGGGACCAAAGCAGCCCAGCCTGGACCCACAGTCCACACAGGCAGTCCTTTGTGAAAATAGCTCTTTCATCTTCCGAGTATAACCCCTGTCTACTGGGTTCAACCTCACTCGGCCTATCAGGTCGAGCAGGGCAACAGAGGCCATCCCTCTATTGCCCTCATTTCAAACTTCTTTCTAATTCAGGGGAATATCAGAAGAGCCCACGCGTATTATTTTATAGTGGGGAGGGAGAAAGTAAGTCACCCGAGTTACCTCACTTGCTGGAAGCATCCAATATCCTGTTCTGGCACTGCCAGTTTCTCCACTTGATTTCTGTTTGAGTGTTTATGTCAATCGAAATTAACCAACGTTTACTGAGTACTTATTTTGTAGTCAGCATGGGAGAAATTACTTTTTTCTTTAAAAAAAGTTTTCTGCTCTGTTTTTTTTTTTTCTTTTTTTCTCTCAGATTTCTCAGCCTTCTGGAAGGAATGCCTTGAATTATTCAACCTGCAGTACAGATCTCTGGAGAACATTGCCTCGCGGCTACTTTAATCACTAGAAAGGTTCAGAGTCAGTTATAATCAAGCTGGAGTCAACGTGGAAATGCTCATCTCTGGCTTGAAAACAAGATCAAAAGGAAGACCGAGGAGGAGATAGAATCTGAGAGGAGAAATGGATGTTGGTTTCCAGAGGCGCTTACTTCCTTCTCCTATCTCCAAAGAGGTTGCAGACCAGAAGCCCCAGCCCCTCCGCAGGGCACATTGCTGCATGTTTCTTTTACTTTTTCCAATGTCACCGAGAAGTCAGTTACATCTCTCTGCCACTTCAGGGGCAAAATGACCACAGATGGGACCTCTGTCTCATGGAGGTTTTGGGGGAAAGCTGTTACGTTTTAAGAATGTGTGAATTCGGGGAGGTGGAGATGCAGATGGGCGGAAGGGCTTTGTTTATCCTAAGCAAACCTGGGGTTAGGCGTGGTCCGGCAAGGGATGGGGGGATGGAGGGACCTGGAGGGCTCTCTCGAGGGCCTCTGAGGAAACAGCCAGGGTGAAAAAGTGTCCTTAGGGAGGTGAGAGTGGGTCTACCAGTTTCGTCTTAGGGAAGGGGTAATTTTGTTCTCATCTGGATTTGCGTCTCAGTCCTGGGAAAGTGAGGAAGGCGGAGGTCTGCGAGGAGGTGTTTTCAGGGTCCAGCTTGTGTCATCTGTGTTAGGCTGTGTGGCACAAATGGAATGGGGGACAATTATGCCCTGGGGGCTTCAGAGAATGCCGAGTGGTCTTTGTGTGTTGAAGGTCGGCTGTCCTATTGATGGCTGCCAGTGACAGGGCCACCACCTTTGGCAGTAATAGAGCATTGAGGCAACTGAGATGGGGTTCCCCTCTCCCCTGACCACCCACTATAGTACTCCTCAAGGATGGGTCAGAGTGAAGGGCAAGAAACTGTGCTCCCTCTCCACCCCCGAAGGACAAAAGATGCTTACTGCGTAAGTTAAGGACCCCAGGTCACATCTAGGGTTTGTGGGGGTGCTCTTTCTCCTCTTTTTCCATCCTCTCAAGGAGATAGGATGGTGCACTGGTTAGGGTTTCTCTGAAATAGGGGAAGGTTGGATTCTCTGCTTCTGTTTCTCTCCTCTTACCCAGCTGGGCAGTACTAGTAAGGTCTCATGGAGGGTGCAGCCTGCTTAGTCTGGGGCCAGGCTTTGGGGCTGTTGTTCTGTCTTAGTGTGTGTGTGTGTGTGTGTGTGTGTGTGTGTGTGTGTGTGTGTTTCCTCTGGCCCCTGGTGGCAGGAATAAGAAGGAGTTGGAGCTGGTCTTGCCTCAGAGCAGTAAGGTCTGAAATTAGGTTGGGGATGGTTTAGGAAATAGAATTTTCCTGGGTCCAACTCAGTGTGCGCGGTTGGGACTGGAGACCAGCTCGTGAGAAAGTTCTAGCCCTCTGTTATTCCTTGGTGGGACTTCTTCTCTACAGACCTCTTAGGAGAAGGGATATGGCTGGCCCAAGGCAGGATTTGGAAATTCTGGGACTGGCCCTGATGCTGTCCTTGCAATTCAATCTCGGTAGCACTGAAGTCACATGGCCCTAGCCCAGTAGTGGTGGAGGGTGCTGGAAACTTTGGGAAGCAGGATCCTTGGTCCTCCTATTGGTGCCCTCCAAGGTGGATACTGGCTGCCACCACAGGGATGTGGCTCAGTGGTTAACGAAGGCCTTGGTGACAGATATCACTGATGTGACCAGTTCACAAAAGTAGGGAAATGGTAGACATTAATGGGGCAACTGAGAGAATGTGTTTGTGGTACAAGAGAGTCACCCATGGGGTGCCCAGGCTGCCTGGGGTCAAGCCTCAGCTCTGTCACTGACTAGCTGTGTAACCTCATCCTCAGTTTCTTCATCTGTAAAATGGACTGAAGGTTGTGGTCAGGGTTAACTAAGCTAATGCATGCTAAACATTTGGTACCGTGCCTGGCATGCAGGAGACACTCAGCCAGCAGCTTCTCATGCTCAATTGTGTCTGTGTGTCCTCTCAGAGACTGGAAGTCAGAACTACAGAGATGCCCCTTGTTGCTGTGACTGTAAAGTCCTTTGTACTCCTTTGACTTGAGGATCTAGGAAAATGCTGATTGTTTTTTTAAAATTTTTTTTTTAGGCGAGGCGACCCTTGGTTGACCTCACAGATTGCAAGGACCTTGTCAGTTTACAATCTCTTATATTTTTATTTTTTATGCCTACAGCACCTGGTCTTCCTAGGTGGTCTCCAATACTGATTGTTTTTTTCTCTGGCTGAGGAGCGAAGCCACGCAAATGGATAGGACTTGCCTTCAGCATTCCGCCATTTCAGTATAATCAACAAAAAGTGATTATATCTTCTTATAAACATGTACGACGTGAATCAAAAAATGAACACTACAGAAGAGCATAGGGTTTCTCCACCCTGGGTGGCTGTTGGCAACTCGGCGGGTTTCCTTCTGTGCCTATGAAAACATACACAGCACATATACACACACCTCCTCCCCCCTCCCCTCCCCCAACCTGTCTCTCCCTCTGTCTCTCACTCCCGTCTCTCTTCTTTCAGAGGCGGGAATCGTACTATTTACATATTATTGACGTGGCTTAGTGATCTGCGTCTCCCCTGCCTCATTTTTGTGTCAGGGACATCTTCCTCTGTCACTGCATGTTTTTCTATCAAAATCCTTCACTCTTATTGCAGTTCCCAGAAGATTTAGGGAATGAAAATAGACAAA
Source organism: Rousettus aegyptiacus (assembly GCF_014176215.1). Classification (NCBI taxonomy): domain Eukaryota; kingdom Metazoa; phylum Chordata; class Mammalia; order Chiroptera; family Pteropodidae; genus Rousettus; species Rousettus aegyptiacus. The sequence continues at coordinate 23,742,535 of NW_023416284.1, read as the reverse complement.
AAGATATTCTAATAGCCCCAAGGGAGAGTCAAAGGAAGGAGGCACTTTAACAAAAGACTTAAAAAAATTATTTCCTTTGGTTAAGACATTAAGTTATCTTTTAAAAAAACTTGAAAAAACCATATATACTTTATAATCTTACCACCCAGATATAATTGTTAACATTTTGGTATAGTTCTTTCTAGCCTTTTTCTCTATGTCCACAGTCTGTGTGTGTGTGTGTGTGTGTGTGTGTGTGTGTGTGTGTGTATTTAAATAAAATAAGAATCATACTAGAACATTTTCAATTTATATTTTTTATTTAATATTATTTTAGAGATTTTTTTCCTCAACACTATATATTATATGGGCCTAAATATATGGTAGCCAAGAACATAAGGCTCAATTTTCCCAAATGGAAGATTCAATAAAAAGTTTTGGGGCCAACTGGAATATACACATATTTAGGGAAATCATTGACTATTAACTCGTAACATTTAATTTATTAATTTAGATATAAAAAGATATTTAAAAGCACATATAAAAATTTAAATTTAGAAAGGTCAGTTTTTTCCACTTTCAAATTTTATATGAACCGTACTTGTATTTTGGACATCTGTGCTTTCATTAGTCTTGGAGCTACTTTGTGAATTACCAGCCATAGCGTCCTCAGAACATCATTGCAATTTTTTTGCTCTACCTTGTTTGTGATTGAGATGCAATACTTTTATAATCTATGAATGATGTTGTCTCTGGAAATCGTATGCCAAGCCACAAGTACCTATTTGCATAACACTGGGACAGTCATTTTATTTGTCCTATAAGTGTGTATTAGTGATCTCTACAACACAACCACTTACTTACGGTACTGCTTTTAAAAGTAATCTTTAAAGGCTTGTTTACAATGACAACCAACACTTGCAATTGTGAGGTCGTAACCCTCAGAATAATTACTAATCTCTGTTAAATTTTTTTGTTTCCTTTTTGCCAACTCCTGTAGGTGACCTCTTTAAACTTCCCAAACTAGCATTGATTGAGGTCAGACAGGGCTAATGTGATTTCCCCAAACAGTACTTTACTGTTTAAAATAAAATAACTAAGAGAGAGCGCACTTAATAGGAGACTCTTTATAAGAACTTGAATTTAAAGAGATTTTCTTTTTTCAAAAGGATAACTGGAGAAAAATCCTCATGTTATGTGTAGACATGTGATTTTTATTTTCGGAAGATTAATAGAGCCATGGTTTTACATCTTTTCGTTGTGGCCTAACTTATTTAATCATTCTCTATTGTTGGACAGTTCAATTATTTCCACTTTTTATGCTATTGTAAATCACAAGCCACATTCTTGCACTTACAACTCTGGGCACATTACACATTACCCCTTAAGAGAACTTCCCACAGGGTCAAATGGTGTGGATATTGTTAAGGGTCTTGAAACATTATGCCAAATTGCTCTTCAAAAAGTTCATGTCAAATTATAATCCCATCAGCAAAAGGAGGTGGGTACGTGGCAAAAACTTCCAGGGGCATGCTGGCTATGGGAGGCCCTGAATTCAGCATGAGGATGCAGAGAAAAATTAGAAATAGTTTGTACGACAAGGAGCCCTATGTGTCAGTGAATACTTCTCAAAATTTTGTACCCGAGGACCCCCACAAGAATAAACATTCTCCAAGAACCCCGAGGCGCTGGTGAAGCCTGTGCATTTGTGACAAATGAGAAATTTCTCTGAAGATTCATTTTAGCTTATGATCCATGTGAATGGAGAGTGTTATTCCATAGCTCCCACATATATAAATGCTTATATATTCATATATAACCATATATATGTAAGGTGGTTTTTATCAAGAATAGCCTGTGTTGCACACACATCTTTTAGGGAAGACAGGCCGTTCCAAGCACAGGCTTTGTAAAACACCCACCAAGAAGTTCTGCTTAGCTCAGGCACCTAGGAGACACATAGCCCCTATTGGGCTGTAAGAGGCCATGAAGGAGTTGTTACTCTGCAAAAGTAAGAGTGTGCTAAAGAGATTATGGAGAAGGCACTTGCCCAGGGTTATAGAGTCTGTTAGCAGCCTGTTTGTAATTGAACTCCAGCTGCCCAGTGAGCATTGCTGCAAGCTGGCCCTCCAATGGGCTCCCTGGCACACATGAAAAGGCCAGCAATGTGGTCCCAGACCCAACGCGTATGACACGTCTGATCCTTCCATGGCTCCACCAAAGTCACGCTATGGCCTGTACACGGCCTCCCTGGCCTGTGGATGGACCGGTGCCAGAGCCACAAGTCAACATGGTCAGGTCTTACCCCAGAGGCCCAGGGGCTCCTTCCTGAGACCTCAACTCCTTCCTGCCTTCTGCATGTGGAATCAGACTTCTGGACGGGAGCAGACAGCGCCCCTTTCCACGCCTTTCTCATGGGCTGGTCGTGCCGGTCCTCTTATCCTCATTTAAAATGGAGACCACTCAGGCTCAGAGAAGGGATGGCACCCCGAAGAAGCAGCAGAAGCAGAATTCAGACCCACAGTTGTGGGAAGGCTCCCGAAAGTGACCTCTTTCCACCAGTTTCAGGCTGCCATTTTTCCTTCTTCCTCGACACAGGTGCATGCGCGGATGGCGCGAAGGATGAGTGGGCCCAAAGGTCCCTGGGCAAGCTGTCTGTGGGTGGCCCTAATTCAGCATGAGGATACAGAGAGGAATTAGACATAGTTTGTACGACAAGGAGCCCAATGTGGCAGTGAATACTTCTTAAACTTCTGTACCCAAGGAGTCGTATAAAACTGAACATTTTCCACAGAGCCTCAGGGCACTGGCGAAGCCTGTGCACTTGCCGCAAGTGAGGAATTTCTCTGAAGTCTTCTCTTTTAGCTTACAATTGACATGACTTGAGAGTGTTATCCCATAGCTCCCATATACATATAGGCATATATATGAATATATATGCCTATATGGATATGGTGGCTTTTAGAAGAAAAGGCTGGGTTCCCCCCACAGCTTTTCAGGAAGACAGGCCATTGCAAGCAGATGCTTTGGAAAACATCTTCCCAGAAGTTCTGCTTGGCTGTGGCCCATGGTGGGACACAGAGCCTCTATTGGGATACAAGAGGCCATGAAGGTGCTATTACTCTGCAAAAGTAAGAGTGTGCTAAAGAGGCTATGGAGAAGGCACTTGCTCAGGGTCGCAGAGTTTGTTAGCAGCCTTTTTGGACTTGAGCCCTCGCTGACCGGTTAGCCTTGCTGCGAGCTGGGCCTCCAATGGGCTCACTGGCACCCATGAGAAGGCCAACGCATGTGGTTGCAGACCCGAGGTGTATGATACATCTGGTCCTTCCATCACTCTACACAAGTCACCCTCTGGAGTGCACACCACCTTTCTGGCGTTTGGATGGATGGTTGCAGTTGCGCAATTGAACATTGTGCCGTCTCAGTTCGGAGGCTCAGGGACTCATTCCTGTCTCCTGAACGCCATCTGCCTTCTTCGTCTGAAATCAAACTTCTAGAATGGAGCAGACACCTCCCCTTTCCTCACGTTTCTCCCTGGGCTGGTCGTGCTACTCCTTTTATACTCATTTAAAATGAAGAGAAATTGTTGAGCAAAGAATTTCTTTGTAAACTGATTCAAGTTTTCTTCAGTCATAATTGATTGTAGTTGTAAGAGTTGTTAGAACTGACCCGCTAGCTAGTCTAGCTGATTTTTCAATGGCCCTGATTTTCTCTTGCGATGAGAAATTACTTACCTCTGAGGAAACCCTGCCAGGATTGGCTGGTTGTGGTGCTAGCACTCGTTTAGTCAGCCAAAATCTGCTTTCTTATCATTTTCACAATTACGTAGATATTTTTGTGCTCCCCTGTTATTGTCCTGGCTTATCTCTATGTCAGGCTCAGCTACCCATTGGAATTGGGGAAAGGGAAATTGAGTGTTGAGTACCACCTGCGGTGGCAGGCATCATACCAGGTACAACTCCATGAAGCTAGGATTGTTGTCCCATATTTTAAAACAGAGATATTGAGATTCCGAGAGCTTGAGCAACTTGTCTGAATTCACGCAATTGGTAAGTTGAGGGGCTAGGATCAAACCCAGGCATCTCTGACTTTTTAGGGTGCCATGCTGCCTTCCTTCACCTTCGTGTTTAGAGCTACTTAAACCAAGTCTGTCCTATAGAGAAGAGGCTCCTCCCCCTCCTTACCATGTCTGGAGAACATACCTCCTAGAGTTTTCTGGATAGCCCTGCTTTCAAATCTTCCGCCCGTTATCCCCATGAGTGCACTGGTTGGGGCGGTTGGCATGAGTTGACCCGGTTAACCTGGGAGTCCTCTTTCCTGTGTGGACCACGATTAGAGTTGGCCGCAGAGGAAGCTACATGACATTGGGAGGTAGAAGGGACACAGCAGCCAGTACTCTTGGAAGGTCATCATAGTCAGAAGGAGTGACAGATGCAGAGGTGCCCAGCAGGTTTCAACTTGTCTGGCTCTCTTCCCTCTGCATCCAGCTCTTCTCTCTGGCTGCCTACCATGGTGACCAATGGCGGGCTCAAGCTCACCATGAGACACTTGACTGCAGACCATGAAGTTGGAGTCACACAGAGGCACTGGCTTTCCTTGGACCTCTCCACCACCTGCGCCTTCACTGTTCCATTTTGGATGTGCTTGGCTACTTCAAGTTGCTGATTAGTGGCTCTTCCCAAAGGTGGACGACATGGAGATAGAAATTACAAAACCCTGGACACTTGCTGGCCATCTCATGTGGTTGGACAAAGGAGTTTCAACGAGCTCTCACGTGCTTGTGGTTTCTCTGAGGGGAGAGAGAGTGGCCAGGGAGAACTGCTACCTTAGGTCTAATTTTAGCCAAGACAATTGGAACTAGTGAGGTAGAAAAGGCCCAAACCTCAGAAAAACATGAAGGGCTCGTAGCAGCTCCTGGAAGGAGGTAAGTCAGGCTTTCTGGGCTTAGGAAGCACTGGTTAGAAAGTTCAGAGCCAAAGCACAGGTGAACCCAAGGCTCGCCCATGCAGAGGGAAGATGAGAGGGCAGTGGACAAGAATGGGATTCTGACCACGTGGTGGGGGATGACCTCATGGTGTCAAGAATGCCTGCAGGGAGTGGCCCCAGACACCTGCCATGTGGCACGTCTTTAGGTGTCACCGATCACCCATTGGCACTGCTCAGTGGACCATGTGTGCAGTAGCCTTCCTCATTTCAACCTCTCTGGGCCTCTCTAGATCACTTTCCCCACTAATGAAGATGGAGCGGCGAATGGACAATGAGATTCAGGGATAATCCTATTGATCAACAGCTTCTTAATTTGCTCCCGCTTGTCACTAATCTCTAATAATGCAATCTCCCGTGTCCAAGTAGATGTTTTGCTCGGGATGCTTCGAGACTGACTCATGTATAGAAAATACATGGTTCTAGCCCTGGCTACTTTGCCAAGCTTTCAGCTACTCAGGTTTGGGACAACTGGCGTTAAAAATGGTGAGATTCAGGCTCTCATAGGCATTTTCTAGATAAAGCACATGTAGCAGGAACAGAGCTGAGGGTTATCCTCTCTTCTTCCAGGGTGACTTTCCATAGAGTGTGACACCTACTGTTTTGGAAATGAGGAAAGTGCCGGAGTCTGGCCTATTCCCCAGGCACATGAGCCATGCAGGAGCCTAGCCTTCCCCTCCATATTCTCAGCAGGTCCTGCCAGCTGTCCGCAGCCGTGTCCAGCTCTTCCTTGATTCCCATCTCCTGCCCCAGACATCTTTATAGAGGGAGGAGGGTCAGGTATTTATATCAAATTGTCATGTTTACATGTATCTCTTGTCCAGCCCTACGGAGCATAGCCTCCCTTCTATGCCAATCTCCCAATTTTCTTGGGGACCCTACCAAGCCTGGGGGGAAAGGTAACCAGGCCGCCCATCTGAGTAGATTCTTCGTCAGTGACTCGAAGGACATTTCTTCACTTTCTTCATATTGCCTGTGGTTTTTGGGGGGCAGGGGTATTGTCTCCCAGGTATCTGACCCTGCTTTATTTAGACTGTGGCCTAGCTTTCGGGGCTGGGTTATCTCTAGTCCCAGAAGTCTTGGGTGCTGTGGATATGGCCTCGATTTGCTGGATGTGACCCGTCTGCTGCAGCCTGAGCCAGGCCCTCGCTGCCGACTCTGCGGCCGGTGTGTCTTCTCCAAGCTGTTATGCCACCTCCTTCCCTCCCTCCTTCCCAATTAACTTCATTAGCAGCAACGGTTCAGGGGGTCCCTCCAGCTATCTGTGCAGGCCGATCACCCGTGGCAGTTTTTCATTGTAAAAAGCCTCCGTTCTCTCTTGCTCCAGCCTAGACCATTCTGCTAGTCTTTGTTCTAAACACAAGAAGGATGCAGAAGGGTTTTATTTTTATTTATTTATTTATTTTTGCCTTTTGATGCATTTTCAGAAATTTGACTTCTAAGTCTCTGCTACTGTCTGCAGGAAGAGAGAAGAAAATGCATTCACATGCTGGAAAGCAGCTGCAACAGGGGAGGAAGTGGCCTTAGCCCATGGATGAGCTCTGGTCCAGGGTTCAAGAGAATTTTTCTGTATCCATCGATTCTTAACCTCAGGCACCTCCTTTTATATCTGGGTGCCTGGTGGAAATGTTCTTTCTCAGGATTATCGCCAACCTCTTTTGTGAACACCCTCGGCTTTCATTGTTCTGTGGATACCGTCGTGGCCTTATTGCTTCTCTCTCCAGTGTCTCTTTCTGGACATTTTCTGGAGTCTTTCCACCACCCCAGGGAGAGGAATTCATATCCATTAACCTGCCTCCCTGTCTCAGTGCTCCCCAGGGTCCCTCTGAGACTCTTACTCTGCACCTCCGTCCGCGCCAGTACTCCACCACTCCTGTAGGTACTTCTTTCAGCCATCTGAGATCACGTGACTCTTTAAGCTGTCTTACCTTTCCGTCGCCCCTCCCCCATCCACATAACGTGTGGCTCCAGTGCCCATGCCTAAATATTCTTTTTAATCTTGTAGTTCATATTCCTTCATTTATGACATGGCTAGCTCCTAGGACAACTGGCCAGCCAATAGATGGCCACCTTTGGGTCAGGTGCTCCCTTCTCAATAGCCAGGTGGTGATGGGTCGCGTGGTACAGAATGTGGCTGGTTCCAATGAGTAGAGGCCACGGGGGGGGGGGGCAATAATGATGGATATACCTTCAGTAAAGGAACAAAAGCTAGTCCTGCTCTCCAAACCCCACCCAGCCCACCGAGAACACACGACTGGGTCCCATTCCCTTCCTATTCGCAGGGACAGGACCTTGACATTTCTGTGCCCCAAGATAGGAGGCCAGTATTGCTGAGCAACCAGCTACCCACTCAGAAGGATCAGGTCCTCCCCTCTCCCTCAGGGCTCAGGAGGGAAAGTGAAGGAGTGAGTTGGGAAACTTAGCAATGTCACCCCTGCAGACGGGGCCTTCCTGATAGGCTTGTGGCTGTGGTCTTTCAGTGCCTATGAAAAACACCTGAAACGGTTCAATGCCTGGTTTAGTCCTGAAAACTGAAGCTGCCTACTGGGAGGCCTGGACGGAAAAGGGCTGACTTCCGGAATGGAGTTTAAGAAGTGGCACCTGTCTCATTTGCTGAGTGGGGTTGGGCTGAAGAGCGGATGACCCACCTGGATCTCTTCTTGCTGGCTTCTCGAGGAGTAGAGATGTAGGATACAATGCAGAAATGATTCCCCACCACACTCCTTAGTTTCTATCAACCATCTCCTCCTGCCAAGGCAGATCGCAGCTCTTAGGGCAGCTGAATGGGAACTCTGGGTTGGCTGGTGGAATAGGACATTGCAGCCTTTCCTTGTCCTACATCTCATTCTGCTGCAGAACTCACGTGGCTGTTGGAATAGTCTTTATATTTCTGACACATTCTCAGAATGTGACTCATGTGGGCAGTTCTGAGAAACAGGGACATGGGTTCTAGCACCAGGTCTTCTAATTCGCTGTGTGACCTTGGGTAGTCCTCACTCTTGCCCAGTCCCTTCTCTCTGGGCCTCAATTTTCCTAGCTGTATAATGGGAGGATGGGATGAGATAATCTGTAAGAACCTGGCTAGCTCTTGAGTGACCATCATCATCACAAAGTCATGAATGTCTATTGAATATTTCTATGTGCTCTGTGCTTTACCTGCATTATCTCATTGAACCCTTTTAATTGTTTTTTAATTCTTTTTCAGAGGAGGAAATGAAGGCTCAGAGATGTTTGTACCATGTTCAGGATCACACAGCTAGGAAATGGTGAGGCTTGTCTGATCCCAGAGCCTCAGGGGGCCCTTCCAGAGGAAGGGGACTGCAGACCGGGGGCTTCTCGTTCCTGGCAGCATTCTAAGCTCTCCAGGCCCCAGCACTGTCCTCGCCACTCAGTGGAATGGAGTCAGCATGTTTAGCAAAACTTGGTAGGTTTCGAATCATCTCACCGTGTCTAAGGTAATGGATAGTCCACAGCTCTGACAGACATCATGCTGTCCCTGGGCTGCATTTATGTCCTTTAAATGCCAAAGCTGGATTAGGTCCTATTTCTTTCACGGGGAGGCCCAGCATCCCAGAAACTGCAGTCAGGTCAGAATTTTTCCAGGCAGTACTTTCTTCATAACACCTCCAACATATGAAATGGCCCTTTCACCACATGCAGACGCCGGGGATTTTTTTCTCAAATTAAGAATTTGATACATTCCTTCAGCTCCCCTCCAGGGGTTACAGAGAGCAGGGAAAGTGATGCCTTGTGCTAATGTGCAGGTGTGGTTATGCATTTTGAAGGAGATCTTGACAATCTCGAGGAAAAAAAAATGTCCCCAAATGACCTGCAGTTCTTGGTGAGAAATGCTAAATTGTGTTAAGTGCTGAAGGGCCTCATGTCCCCTAGATATCCCGAGCCTGTCTTTTTGAGGGTCAAATGACAAAGCGGAAATGTGTGTGTGTGTGCGTGCGCGTGTGTGTGTGTGCGTGCGCGCGTGTGCGTGTGTGTTGAGGGGCACAGGGGCACTGGGACTGATCTATTTTGAGCCGGTGCTCTACAGGGGAAGGAGCACTACACGGGGTGCCTGGAGGTCTCTTTGGCTGGATGACCTTGGAGCCTCCCTCACAGGGCTGTTATGAGCATTCACTAACATGGCCCACATGACACAGAGCCTGGCACACTGTGACCTGCAGGCTTTTCTGGGCTGGGGACGCAGCACCCTGTCTGGTGAGGGCAACCATTCATGGAAGGTGGAGGGAGCAGGTCTTGGGGAGGGATGGCGGTGGGAGTTTTGTCCTGGCTTGGGCAAGTTACAAGCCTTTCTGTGCCTTGACGACCTTATCTGAAAAACAGAATAGTCACAGTAGCTACATCATAGAATGGCGGGAAGACGAAATGAGTGCTGATCAAAGTGTACAGTGCATGGTAGAATATTATTACTTTTTTCCATACACAAATTTTTCTTGAAGTTGTGTGTGTATATATATTTAAATTAATAGACTTTATTTTTAGAGAAGTTTTATGTTTACAGGAAAATCGATCAGAAAGTGCAGAGTTCCCACACACCCCACCCCCAGTTTTTCCTATTATTTACATCTTGTATGAGTGAGTGTGGTACATGTGTTACAGTTGATGAACCCATATTGATACATCATTATTAGCTAAACTCCTTAGTTTACGTTAGGGTTCACTCTTTGTGTTGTACATTCTGTGGGTTTTGATAGATGTCACCATTACAGTATCACCGCCCTAAAAATCCTCTGTGCTCCACTTATTAGTCCCACTTTCCTGAACACCTGGCACCCACTGTCCTCATAGATTTACCCTTTCCAGACTGTCGTATAGTTGGAATCATATAGTATGTAGCCTTTTCAGATTGGGGTCTTTCACTTAGTAACATGCATTTAAGATTCCTCCATGTCTCTTCATGGCTTGATAGCTCATTTCTCTTTATCACTGAATAATATTCCATTGTCTTGGTTGTATCACAGTTTACTTATTTATGTACCTACTGAAGGACATCTTGGTTGCTCCAAGTTTTGACATTATTAATTTTATAAGGTCTGGAAGGTGTCATGCTTTGAGGGCAAGGACTTTAGAATCAGACCAAATGGCTCTAGAGTCTGTCACTAGTTGGCGATCCTGGAAAGTTATTTACTCTCTTTCACCTTCCTCCTCTGAGAAATGGGGTTATGAAAGGCTGTCACACAGGCATCTGCACTGTGATGGCTCACATAGAATAGAAATTTCTCTCTCAGGATCCCAGCTGGGGGCTCTGAGTCAGCAGAGGGCGCTGCCACACTGGGTAAATTCAGGGACCCAACTCCACATTTTCAACACCAGGCTTCCACAGTCGCTCTGGTGGTCCTGATCTCTGCCAGATGGCTGGAGGTAGAGAGTGTGAGGAGTTCACCCCTTCCCTTAACCTGGCCTGGAAGTTGCGCACATCACCCTTGCTCACATGCTATTGGGCAGAACTTGGTCACATGTCCTTATCTCACTGCAAGGGTACCTGGGAAATGTAGTCTAGCCATGAGTCTGGCTTCAATTTTAGAGGAAAGGGAAAACTAGAATTTGATGGACAGCTGGCAGTCTCTGCCATGTGATGGAACCTACTTCATAGGTTTATGATGAGGATTCAATGAGAGGATTTGCATAAAGCCCTTAGCTTAGTGCCTGGTGCATACTTAGTTTGTTTCATGATTATTCACTAGAAATTAGAAGGTCATAGCATTCTTGAGCTGGGGGTCTTTTGAAGTGATCTAATTCAGTGGGTTTCACACTGTGTTCAGCTGACCCCTTTGGACCTCTTAATGACTCCCAAGGTCAGGTGGGGAATTTCAACGAGAGACACTCCTCCCTTACCTAGTTCACACACTGGGTTCTATGTAAGATTCAGCTGAAGAGAAGGATCTGCAGCTTAAAAAACACCTTAAAAACTACTGACCTAGGGCAATTCCCTGAAGTCACGCAGTGTGTTCTTCCACCTCCCCAAGAGCCCAAACTTGTCTCAGCCTTGTCGCTTGGTTAGGGTGGTTCGAGGCTGGGCTCCAGCTTCATCAAGACCACAGAGGAGAGAGACATCAGCAGGGATGGCGATGAGGACAGAAGAGACAGGGAGCCCGACAGTCTCCAGAGGCTATGGACTGAAGTCACTTGGAGCTCATCCCCATCAACCAACTGTCCCCTGCCTCTAATGGGTTGTGGGCCTCTTAGCTTGAGTCTCCTGGCCCAGGGTCTGGGCGGGCAGAGACCGCTTCTGGGATCAGTAGGATGCAGAAGTCCTGAGGTGGACACACATTTCCCACCTGTCCTTGGGTAGGACTTTGCTCCCAACTCCAAGACTTCACATCTGCACCTGGTATATTCCATCCAGGCATGCTGGCCCTGTGCCCAGGGCACTAGCCTATCCAGATGGTTTGAATACAGCTCTATTGTCCTGAGTATTTGCTGTCTCCTGGCCTCATAGCATCTGTGAAAGTGATGAACTTGCCTTCCTGTCATGTGTGTTACCAGGAGGCTGTGGAGTGGGGTGTTGTTACCAGTACGAGCTTGGGGTCACCCAGGTTCAAATTCTGCTTATTTGCCTATGGGTCTGTGACCTTCAGCACCTCTTACTCTCTCCAGCCTTCAGTTTCTCATCTGGGAAATAGTACTTTCTTAAAGGGTAGTGTGAGGATTAAGCAAGATAATGTGTATAAAGCCCTTAGAGTCCTCAATAAATGGCAGCTATTGTCAGTTATTTGTGATCCAAGAGAAAAAGTTTAAAATACAAAACAGTAATATTATAGCGGTATACAGACCAGCTGAAGAAAACCATGAGGGATATAAAGAAAAATCTCTTCTCTGTCTTGCCTTCCTTTCTCCACTCGCCCTCACATCTCACTCCAGAGTTCTACTTTTTGAAATCATTTTTAAAATGATGAACCCCAAGCCCCAAGGTTACACTCAAGACAGCTTGTCACGCTTTTCCTTATAAATGCCCTCACTGACTGGCCCTAGCCTACCTTTCCTCTTTCTCCTCCTGCCGAGCCTGCCCCCTGCTCTCCCCCTTTCCTCCCTCAAGTTCCAGGCACACTGAACTGCCAGTCCAGGTGTCTCGTCTTCACCAGTGTTCCTTCCTTTGCTTGAAGTGCTTATCCTCCTTTTTTTTTTTCCATCAAACTCCTACTCACACTGTAAAACCCAAGCCACATGACTCCTCCTCTTTGTGATACCATCCTCGATTCTTCCCCTCCCTTATGAGCCACACCATCCTGCTGGGAATGGTCTGATACAGGTTTCTCAACCCCAGCTTGGCCCAGGGCTGCACCAGGGTGGGGGGCTGGATCTCAGCCTCTCCCCTTCCCCAGGGCCCAGAGTGGGGCCTATTCCAGAGCAGGTGATCAGGGAGAGTCTCTGAAAGACTAATATTCTTGTGGTTTACATTTACATACTAACCAAAACTCTTTTTATGGGCCCAACTCTGTGGTTTCTATTTCCCATTTGTTAAAGGGACCACTGAGCGAGGGCCAGCCCCAGCCCTTTGGTCCTCACAGAGCCAGTTTTTTATTTAAAAAAAAAATCAATAATTTGCTCCTACTTTTCCTATCTCTCCAATCTTGCCCCTCCCCCAAGTAACCCCTGTAAGGGTTTGGAGCATTCTTTTCATAGTTTTCTTTATGATTTATGTGTGCATGCACACACACACACACACACACACTCACACACATGCAGTGGCAGACAACTTCTGACATGGCTCCCAATGGCCCCTCTTCCTATACTCATGTGTTATATATTCTCCTCCCCTTGAGTGTGAGCTTGACTTAATGACTTGCTTCTAAAGACTGGAATATGGCACAATTAATAGGATGTTACTTCCACGACAGAAGACTATAACTTCTGCCTTTGTGACATTCTCTCTGGCTCTTGTCAAGTGCTTGCTCTAATAGAGAGGGCCACCTGGCAAACAATTGAACCTCGGACCAACCACCAGTGAGAAACTGAGAACCTCTATTGAAAAGCCCTGGAGAACTGAATTTTGCCAATACTGCGTAAGTGAGCTTGGAACACAATTCTTCCACAGTCAAGCCTTCGGATGACTGCAGCCCCAGTGCACACCTTGATTGCAGCCCGTGGGAGACCCTGAGCCTGAGGACCTGTCTACATAGTGCCTGGATTCCTGACCCACAGAAACTGTGAGATAATACATGTATATTGTTTCAAGGTGCTAAGCTTTGGGGCAATTGGTTACGAAGCAATAGATAATTAACACATCTTATATGCTGGTCCTTTTATTTCTATAGGATAAATTCATAATGGTGATATCAAAGAGTCGCCAGGCACACACATTCTGTTAGCAGACGGAGCTATAGTTCTTTTCAAAAGATTGTAGCAATGCCCTTCCTACCAGCCCATGCCCTCACGTCATCATTAGAACTGAATGTTATCCATCTTTCACAATTTTTCCTACTCCAATGGGTGAAGATGACATCTCATTTTATTTTTGTTACAATTTGCATTTCCCTTATTACTAGGAATGTTGAACATTTTTTTTCTTGTATTCATCGTCTATCTGTATTTTATTAGTCAAACAGTTTTTAAACCCCTCCTGTTGGCCAGGTACTGTTGTATTATTAAGATCTTGATAAGACACAAATCTTGCCCTCAAAGAGCCCACGGCTTAGTGGTGAAGATGAACATATAAAAATAGATGAAATAGCATGATAAATACTGAAATAAACATCCGTATCCGATGTTCTGGAAACACAGAAGTAAATGAGACCATAATTCTGGAGGTTGCTTGAAAAGGTGGTTGGAGAAGTAGACATTTGAACAGGGTGTCAAAGGAAGTATAGAAGCTTGTCAAATAGAGAAGAGTTCACAATGTGGGCACAAAGACCCAGAGGCATGAATAAGGCAGTGTTCATTCAGCAAAGCTGAAGTAGAGGAGGCAGAGTTATAGAAAGGAAGAGGAACAGGCCAGAGTTGAGATGGAGCAGGTCGATTATAGCTGATTTGGATAGGATTTGGATGCTATGGTCAAGCCTTTGGGCACCATCATGCAGGCAAGAGGAATCCCCTGAAGACTTTTCAGCAGAAGAGTGACAAGACAGATCGAAATGACTTGGGTTTATTTGTGCACCTGCCATATCTCATAACAAGAGGACACAAGGGTCTGTGTCAATTTCATCTTTGAGTCTCCCTAGCACACAGCAAGCTTCCACACAAATTAATGAACTGAATAAAAATATGGATCCTGACTCATGGATGGGACTGGCCAATGTAGGCTGAAAATATTGGTGTGACTACGAGTTAGGAGCTATCAGTTGGGACATGTGAGATTCAGGAAGCAAGCAGGGAGGTCTTGGTACCAAAAGATGATCCAGGACCACAAAGGCCCCCTAGATGTCCGGGACCCATGTGGGTTCCCCACAGCTGACTCCTGGCAGGAATGTTCTTGCTGCTTCCCACACACATGGGCTTCTCTCCCTGCAGCTCCTTAGAGATGTTCTGAGACCTCGGCCCCAACAGACAGATGGCTTCCTTCCCTCCTCTATTTTGCCTTTGTGTCTTCTGCTTTCCAACTAGCCATGATGGAGGTGGGAACCATGCTCTTCATTGTATTTTTAATAAGGCTAGATGGTCTCGAGGAGGAAAGAGGATGAGCTGAAAGGAGCCCTTCATATTTCTCTTTCTTGTGCAACAATCCTCCTCTGACGAATGTGGTTCTTTCCCCTGCGCGTGAACCCCAATCGATTTTCCCTCCGTCAGAATCCCTCAGGCGTTGCCAGCCTCCTAATGGTAACCGATGAGGACACACCAGGTTCCTGTTGTGAGCCGGACTGCCAATAGCCCTGGCATGTCTTTGACCTACCTGCTGCAGAATTAGAACAATTCTACCAACGATAATAAAAGCTATTGTCTATTGAGTGCCTACTGTGTGCCAGGCAGTGTACCAAGTGCTTTGTGTTTGTGATCTGGTTCAGTCTTCTCACTAGTCCTGTGACATCTGTATTATTATTATCCCTACTTTACCGATAGTGAAACAGGTACAGGGGAGTTAAATAACCAGGTCAATGCAATGCTGACACCAGGGAGAGGGGCTGGGACCCACAGCCTCTGTGTGGAAGCCTGTGCCCTGCCGAGTCACATCTAAGCTTTAACCAATTCAAACTTCCCATGGTGGGTTCCTATCATGTGCCTTAAAGGAATGTGTCTTCAGATAGTTCCAAGCTGGCCATTGTCTCTGCTTGAGTTTCTCCTTGTGGGTACCGGGGTAAGGGTCTGGCGTTTTGTTTAGAGTAAGATAAACAAAAGGGGTTGGTCTGAGCCAATGGTTTTGATGAGTTGTCCAACCCCTCAGCCAAAGGCCGGACGGAGCTGTAACCAGAAGGTGGAGCAGAGCGTAGACACGTAAAGGAACCAGGTTCCTGGAGGACTGGGCTGGAGGCAGGAGGTTAGGGCTAGGGTGAGGGCAGAATCATAACCAGGGCATCTTTCTTCTGCAGTGGGCACCTCATGTGGGTTGGGAGAAGTTCAGAGGTCTTTGGGGGGCCATTATCATTGTCTTCATTTGTTTCTGATTTAGCTTTTCTTCCTTCTCTTCCCTCTGCCTTTTTCCTTGTCCTCTTTCAATATAGAAATAGCACTATTGGTTTTTTTGGAACATAAAAATTCATGCTTTTTGCAAAAAAAAAATAAGTCAGATAGTATAAACGTTTAAAGACAAATGAAAAAGAGTCCATAATCACCACCATCCAGAAATAGACCCGCAACATTTGGTGTGTAGCCATTCAAACTTTTTCTGTGTTTGCTAGAATGGAGTCAGATTATACAAACCAGATTCTATTCGAACCTCAGTTTACAATAGACCATGGTCATTGTTCAGCACTGCCTATAGATCTACCTTGCCATCTTATGTGCTGTATGGGCTTTCCATTTTAGATGGATCTTCACTTAGGTAGATCTTATCATTTGTACTTTTCTCCTAAAACACTGGTTATGGTAACTTCTCATGTTCTTTTACTACGCCTCTCTCATCCTGCCCCTGGACTGAGGACTCTAGGGTTCAAAGTGGACCAAGGAGAGGAGAAGCTCAATGTCTTCATGGACCAGGGTGGTGGGTGGTTTCAGAGAGAGAGAGAGAGCGGGGGAGAGAGCGAGAGCGAGAGCGAGAGAGAGAGAGAGAGAGAGAGAGAGAGAGAGAGAGAGAGAGAGGGAGAGAGATGGCATTCTGGGCACCACACTGGCAGGATGCCTGGTTGTGGCCAAAGGGGACATTGAGAGGTATTGCTTATGTGAGCAGCCGTGCTCTGGGTGATGGACAGAGCTTTCTAGGGTAACTTGACATTCTAGACAAAAACAAATTTCTGGCCCACAAGAGAATGAGATGTCAAACTTCCATTCATCCATCAAATCTGTATCTACATCCATTCCATATGTCAGGCTCTGTGCCAGGCACTGGAGATATAGAATGGAATAAATCATGGTCTATACAAAGTTCCAGGAAAAGATA
The DNA here is from genome assembly GCF_014176215.1 of Rousettus aegyptiacus. NCBI lineage: Eukaryota > Metazoa > Chordata > Mammalia > Chiroptera > Pteropodidae > Rousettus > Rousettus aegyptiacus. Next base: position 23,726,091 of record NW_023416284.1, on the reverse strand, counting down.
CATGGGAATGGAGAGAAGAGAAGGATTGCAACCTCTTTGGGCCTTTTGGGAGGAAGGCGTTTGAAACAGGTGAGGGTGGAAAGTGGAGAGAAGGGGAGGGCTGGAAAGCCCAGACGAGAAGAATAGAACGTACTGGCAGCTAGGAGAAGGAGGAGGGTGGTGGGTGGGAACTAATCGGTTAGGGATGGTTAGGGCTAGATTTTGAGAATTTTTAATGTTAAATGTCATGCTAAGGGATTTATCCTTTAGGCCTCGGGAGTGGTTGAGGGTTTTAGGGCATGCAAACTATCTGATCCAACGAAGATCTGTCCGGCCACTCTGGGGCCGGGGGCCTGGGCATAAGACTCTGCATGGCCTATGGGAAAGATGGAGAGAGTATGAGCTAAGGCACGTGTGTTGGGGGCGGAAATGATGGGGGCTTGTGTAAGAGGAGATAATGAGGCAGAGAGCACTGCGTTGGGTGCAGAGCAGACATGGATGGCAGGGAGAGGGGAGGGAAGGGGCAAACATGAGGGCAGATCTCTGATTGTCCAGGGTGGGAGGCGTCATGAGCAGGGGAGGTGGGCGGGTCAGGGCGAGATCAGGACACAGACATGGCAGTGGGAATCTTGCTGCCCTTTCTACTGTGCTGCTTAAGGCAGGAAGAGTCAGCAAAAGACCAGTCTTGCTCTGTGTTTTACTTTCTGATTCTCATAGACTCAGAGGCTTACTGTCAAAGGGGCCTTGGAGATTATTCTACCCAACTCCTCATTTTATGGATAAGGAAACGCGATGGGCCCAAGGTCACATAGCAGGTCACTGGAAAAGCTGGCCACATCCCAGGTGCTGTGATTCCTAGGACAGGCCGGTCCCACCATGCCAGGAGTCATCACCAGCTGCAGTAGCAGCTGTGGGCTGTGGAGCCAGACACACCTGGCTGGGAATCTGGGCTCTGCTACTAACCGGCGACCTTGGGCAAGTCCATCATTTTCCTCATCGTGAATCATTAACAGCCCTTGTCCTGCAGAGCAATCACGAGAATTGAGCGAGACACTGGAGAGATGTGCCTTGTCCTGTGCCTCAACAAACGTTGCTTCTCACCTTCCTCCTCTCTTCCAAGCTTGGCCTCACTATTTCCAATCTCCCATCTCGAGGCTAATCTTTTCACTCTTAACCAAGATCTTACAAATTTTCTGGCCAGGATTCAAACGAATGTAAACTTACTACCTTTAGCAAATTTCTTAACTTCTCCGAGACTCAGCGTTCTTATCTGTAAAATAGGGAAAACAGTCTCTGAATTTCTGGGAGTTAAAGAAGGAGGCGGGTAAAGCATCTAGCACAGCCTGGGGCACATGCTTCACATCATCTCAGCCATCTCTAAAGAGTGATCATCTTAATCCCAGGAGGCATCAGAGAACCTGGGGATGCCCTTGGCAGGGCCGCGCCTGCATCGCAAACGCCAGCCAGCGAGAGCCTGGCGTTTTACGGGCCCCTCGAGGGCGCCCCAGAGCGGTTGGAAAAAACTGATTTAGGAGGAACCAGCTCCTCTTTGCTGTGTCTCTTTTTAACTTATTTTGCTTTGATTTTTCCATTTGCTACGAAGCATGTTAGAGTTACCTGCCTCTGTGATCTCTACATTAAATACGACTGACTGTTCAGTGTGAGGAGGAGGCTGTGTTCATTCATGTTATTTCTTTTTTGTTCCTGTTAATGAAAACAGAGTTTTTAATATGCATTAAGCTACTAGGTGGTCTATTGCTTTTTCGGTCTCGATCAAATTGGAAGGGGCTGCAGAATGATGAGTGACCTTGAACAAGGTGGGTAAGCCCTCTGGATTCCTAGATCAGCGTGTTTGAATTGAATAGGCATGATCGACATATACCATTTTGTCTACTCTAAAGAGCAATCTACCCTCTCACGCGGAGAATAAAAGTCAAACTCCTTAAATAAAAGCTTGCTCCATTCTCAGGGACTTTGCACGTGCTGTTTCCTCTACCCGGAACATTCTTCACTCAGCAAATTTTGGTTTGCTTTTTTGTTAAGTAAATATTGTTTCTGATATTGTAATATAAATATCATTTTTAAGGTTCTTATGTGTTTTTATTTATTAGAATTGTGTGCAGTTGTAATCCTTCCATCAATACATGCAATATATACAGTAACATTCAAATATCTGATACTAAAATATCTTACTGATAAATTCTGATTCTGAAAACAGTAGAAAACAAAACCACTGAGCTTATCTTGGAAAATCTAAATCCAGGCCTTTATTTTGCAATTTAGAAAGCTGAGTAATCCAAATCCAACTTTAAGATGATTTTCTCTCTCTCTCTCTCTCTCTTTTTTTTTTAGGTGAGACAATTCTTGGTTGGCCTCACGGATTGCAAGGACTTTATCAGTTTATGATCCCTTACTTTTTATTTTTTATGCCGACAGCATCTAGTCTTCCTAGGTGGTCTCCCATCCATGTACTAACCGGGCCCGACCTTGCTTAGCTTCCGAGATCAGACGGGATCAGGCTTGTCCAGGGTGGCATGGCTGCAGACGATTTTCTCATTTTTGAAATTTGCTGTGTCAACGTGTGATTTGGGACATCCTCTAATCTCAAGGTGTTCCTGCCTATGATGCACCTTTGAGATGGGACCTTGCAATTGTCCTTGCACTGTGTCCCCGTCCATACTCTGGACCTAGCCTACCAAGCCCAGCTTTTTACCTTCAACCTGAGTGTACTTGCAGAAAAATACCCCTAGAACCTATCCAAAAATTTCATAATCCACCATAGCTGGATGTCCCCTTCTGCCATACTCAAGTCCTTCTCACCTTCCGCTCAGGCTTCCAGGATCACACAGGCGGCTGCCGCACCAGTGGTCCCCCAGCCAGGGAAACCACCATGCTTAGAAGCTTATTTACAAATGATAAATATTATTTACAAATGATAAGCACATTTTTGTTTCTTTATCAGAGAGGCCTTATCTACAACACCTCTCCTATCGCTGTCCTCTTCTCTGGTTTATTTTCCCTAGTAATTACCACTGCCTGTCATTTCATTGTGGATTATTTATTGTGTATCTTTTAGCCACACAGGGACTATGTCTGGATTTGTCTCCCCCTTCCCACAGCCCATGCCTGGCCCGGAGTAGATGCTCAATGAATAGTTGTCGGAGGAATGGCAGTCATGGGACTCAGGGGTTGAGGATCTGGGGCACGATGGGAAAGGCACCTGGAAAGGGCCCTGGAAATTTCTCATAAAAGCTTTTGCCACCCAAGCCTTGGGACCTGAAAAGACAAGGAAGTGGCAGATGACTCCCACTTTGCCACCAGTTGTGAACAAATCACAAGGCAGCTGTTTAAGTCTGACATGGCATGAGTCAGGAAAAGGGGTGAACTGTGTGTCCTGGCAGCACTGGGCATTGAGGAAGAGGCCAGAATCGCCTGTGTCCCCAGATATCTTCCCCTTGTCTTTTGGTTCTTACCAGAAAAGAAAAAAAAAAAATACGGAGGGCGCAATCCCAGACTCCTTGCCCATAATCTCTGAGGCTGGGGGTCCAGGGTTGACAGTGGCTTGTCTGGGTGACATCAGAATTGCAGCCACCTGGGTCTAATCTCCCCAGGTTGAAGCATCGTTTGCCTATCAGTTTTGAAGGCACTGCTCTTGGCAGAGGACTTTATAGAATCACAAACATCCTCCCCAACCTGGGCCCGCTGGTCCCTCTCTTTAGGGCCTTTTGTCCCCAGTGGCTCAAGGCACCTGGAAGCACCTTAGTGTGGAATGGGCACCGGGCTTGTAGTTAAAATATCTGAACAGTGTTCAGGCCCTGACATCTGCACATTAGGTGAGCTGGTGCAAGTGACTCAGCATCCCTGGGTCTCCATTCCGTCATCTGTAAAACTGTCTTGATTTTTAGAGGGCTATTGTGGGATTTCGAGTGATAAAGTCAGTCAGAGCATCTCAAACAGCCACCCCGGGGGGGTTGAGGGTGTAGCTTAAAGTATCCCGCCACAAGCTTGCAATTTATTTGAAGTCTTACCGTAGCTTAAAAATTTATGTGCATTTTGCATTCTCCTCCATACTATATCCATGTTGTTTCTTTTAACACAGAGACAGTGTTTTAAGTTATTTACCATTCATTGGATAATTTTAATGCCAGCAAGATGGGCCGTGTTTGTCACATGGCTCTGCAAGCTCCCTGGCCCGTGGCTGGGAGCTGCTAAGGGTGTGTATATCCCAGTTTAAGAAGCATTCGTGTAAGAAAAAGTACTCTGGAAAGAGCAAAGCACGTTACATAAAGGTCAGAGAGTTTTAATGTGACTGTTGGCAGTAATGGGAAGAGGAACAGTGAGCAAGATGGATGAAAGAAGGAGACGAAAGAGAAGGGCAGGCAGAGGTGGAGGAATAAGGATGGGGGTGGTAGTCGGGCTGGGAATGCAAATCCCAAACGAGCCGGCTTCCAGTCCTTGTTCCTAGACCTTCCCACCGCCCAGCTGGGCCCTCTCCCTTGCTTTAGGGGACCTCAGCAAGGTGGAACATCTCAAACCTCTGTCATCAGTAAGTTACAGAGGAATCCTGCGGAAACTGGAGTGGATTGGGGCCCAGTCCCTGGGGACTGGTCAGCAGGCACAGGGTTAGACTCTGTCCTGGCATTTCTGGAGTTCAATCTCTTCTCCTGCTGACAACCAGAGCTTTAGATACCACTGAGAAGGCTGCTTTCTATTTGCTGTCACAGTGAGTCATATGCTCATTGACTTCTCTGGCTTAGGGGGGTTTCTTGCAACTTCCATCCTCCCCAGAGTGCCCTCTTCAGCACTGTGGGTCGGCTCTCCATATTCCTTTCATAGCCATGGGGCATAGTGTTTGAGATCCCTCCAGTAAGCACTCCAGATCCTCCTTGCGGGCCCTTCATGTAAGTGTTCCCAGGAGAGCCATGGCAATGTCCCAGGATTCCTTAGTTGGGGATGCAGATTAGGCTTCACTGTGACCTAGGCTATGGGTGCAAACCTCCTTTAGTCTCCTTTCTGCTCCTTTTAGTATCTTTTTAAAATTGCTAAGTTCCATGCAGAAATACGCACACTTCACAATATTACAAAATGTCTGAAAGCAAATATTGCCAAAGAATTGTGGGAACACAAGCAAACACCTTCCTTTCTTCCGCTGTTATTCTGGGCGAAAGCAGATAATGAGTTACCCTTTTCACAATCACCGTTCAGTGGATTTTTGGCTACATTATTCGGAGCAAATATAAACAGGGTAAGTTAAAGGCATGGATTATTGCAAAATAAAATTGGGATACATGAAGCTTAAAACTCTTAATTTTAAACTACTCCTCACAATAGGCCAGAACTTGATCCTCTGTAATTCTTTGCAAACAGCGCTTGCATTTTATTATCGACCGTGTTTTATAGTGGCGTAGGATGAGATTTGGCTCATGTTTTTGCATAAATATAATAAAAGGAGGCTTCCCAGTGAACATAGATTTGGGAAATAGTGTTTACTTTTTTCTCTCAATTCAAAAGAGTGTGAACTGGAAATTTTTTGTTTCAGTAATTTTTCTTTTAAACACAAAGGCTGTGTATTGTTTCTTTCCACAAAGAACACAAGCCAATCTGGGGACAATTATGGTTTTGTATTTCTCTCTGGAGAGCATAGGTCCATACTGAGAACTTGCCAGTCAGCAAACAAGGCTCCATGTTGCCCAGATGGGCTGTGGACTTGGCATAGAGATGGCACAGGGGGACGGGCAGAGGGGGGAAGGAGGGGGCTTCAAACTCAGAATAGGAAGTCGGTCCCCTTTGGGGCAGACAGGGCCCAGGAGCGTCTGAGGAGGGTGAAGGTGTTGTGGAACAGAGGCCGATGAGGCAGGGATAGAATGGAGGTATGAGTGGGGCGGGCTTACCTAGTTCTTCCAGAGACCCACCGAGATTACAGGCAGGGCAGATGCTTATTTTAGGTGGGCCCTGGAATCTCAAAGGGATCACTGTTGGTCTAGAGCAGGCAGGAGACTGTAAAGAAATGGTCAAAGTGAAATCGGCCAGGCCTAAGCCAGATCTGAGTCCTTTCTCTGTCACTCACAAGCCCTTTGACTGTGGGCATGTGACATCATCTCTTTGAATCTCAGTTTCCTCATCTGCAGAATGGGATAATAATAGGATTTAATTCAAGATTGTTGTAAAGATTTGCTAGAGATAAAATATAAGAAAGCCATTTGCTGATACTTAGTTTATACTCCCTGCTATTGTGGTTAATTCAAGCTGAGCTGCAACGCCCACACTCAGAGGATTTGACAGTTCTGCACTTGAGCCTCAGTCGGCCTTGCATTAGAATTAGTTATTGATGTCTGTGCTGATTACAGTTAAGAGCTCCCAGAGCGTTGGGGCAGACTTAGCCCGACCAGGAGAGCTCAAATACTCAGTAACCGTGATTTGAATTACACTAAATTTAATTTCTCTTTTAAACTAGTCATTTCTGCCCTACTTTGTGCCTTCCCTTTGTCAAGGTCATTTCTGCCTAGGAGCAGGGTTGGGAGTGAGGTCTTGAAAATTTCTGTTTTGCTCTGGAGTGTTTTGTTTTGTTTTGTTTTGTTTTGTTTTAGAATGCTCTTCCTGCAATATGCACCTATTACCACTAGGTGGTAGTAGCACCCCAGGTCAGTTTTTGGCGCCCGGACGCAGCAAAGAGGATTTCCATCCTTGGGAGACATTTAAAAATGGATTTCTATTTATTAAACCAGTTCAATGAGATTAACCCACTCACCATCCCCCAACTTTAAGCATGGCAAGCATCACAAGAGCTAATGAGACAAAATACAAAGTGTTTGGTACACTCAATTTTCTTTTCTTAACTAATCCCTGAAGAGTGTAAAACCCTTTAGGGAAGCCTTTCTCTTCTCCTAACACCCAGGTTTGCGCCGCTTGGTCTCACTATCCCCCTTAGACTCCTTCTGCTCTGGCTTATATTCTCTCATTCAGCCACACCCACTGTTCCTGAGCTCTGTGCCGGGCTGCATGCAGGGTAGGCTCTGACCTAGGAACCTCGTCGTCTGGGAGTGGGGGCAGGGTTATGGAAACAGAGCAGGAGGTCACAAAACCAGATGCCCACAGTGTCAGGGCAGATAAGGAGATGAGTGAAGCAGCTCTGGGCTAAGAAGAACAGGGAGCTGGGGGGCTTCGGTAGTCTGGGCACTTGGATGCCACTAGCTCCATCCGGCTGTTGCTAAGTGGGAAAGGGGCTTTGCTTGGCCAGACCTTCCTGTTCTTCAGGAGGAATTAATGTATTGATTTTTTAAAAAATATATAAAATTATTTACTTTAAATTTATTAGTGGGCCAAATTTGGCTCTTGGGCTCTGAGTCCGAGACCATGAAAGACCACCGGCACAGCATGATGAGTGCAGTGAGGAAACCGGCCAGGGGCCTGAGCCTGGCGCAGGGAGCCCCGATTCTGCCTGGGGAGGTCGTTCATTCATTCAGCAAGTATTTGTGCCTTCTATAATGCGCAGAGCTCTGTGCCGAATGCTGGGGATTTGTTAGGCGAATGAGATAAGTGCAGCCCCACGTAGCCTAGCAGCGGAGACAAACATCCTGCTGCATGATGCTCTCTATGGTTTGGTTGTGAACTGTGTTGTGTTATCTGAGGGAAAGGTGTACAATGCAACGAGAGTCTGGATGCGTCAGGGTGGAAGTGATGTTCCGTCTGAGATCCGAGAGATAAATAGGAATTTATCTTATCCATCTACCTGGCCAGCTACTTATTCCTCCAGAGGTGAACCGAATGCCCAATGAGGAGGGCCTAGCTCAGGTAGGGTCATGGTCTGGAGAAGGGGCCATTTCTAAGGGGAGGAGTCCCATATGATTAGTGTTGGATCCTTTGCCTGCTGTGGAATGAGTTGGACAGAGCAGGAATCCACTGGGGGTGAGATGAGGGAGCAGAAGGGTTTCTCCTTCTCTGACTTGGGTCACATGCCATGGGAGCAGCACACACAGCCACTGTTGCACAGAGCTGACACTTGTGCAGGCTCTAGGCATCCCGGAACACACAGCTGAACACATCCCCGGCACCCGGAGCACACATCTGAACACACATCCCCGGCACTTATTTTTTCTTACACGTTGCAGAGATTTCACCTCCTCCTGCCTTCACTTACGGACACGCATTTGCACTCACACACATGCATCTGTACTCACGCATGGGCACACACCAAGGACATGAGTCCCCTCAGACACACCCTACACCCTCCCTGAGCACAGACACATGAAGATGCTTCCCAAACGCCCGTGAGACACCCCCACTCGCCCTAGACTCGCACACTGCAGCAGATCCCTCCTCCTAAGTGTGACTCTGGGCCCCGTGTCCCCGTAAGTGTGAAGACATCCTAACACGTACTGCCACACGCCCCTTGCTAAGGCGCCCTCGAAGAGCAGCTTATAAAAACATTCTCTCCGTGATGGAGAACTTCCTTCGGGCCTCTTCGGCTTGTAACAGATTAAAGGCGAACAGGCATTTGTCACGGGGAAGTGTACCCAGTTGTGCTGGAAAATGGACTTTTCGATGAGCGTGAGAGCTTGAACCTGTCACGGAGGGGAGAGCCTGTGTTATTGCAGCCTGCCGGGCTGCGGTGGCTGTTGCCAGTGTTATCGGCTGTGGCAGGCATCACCTCCGACTGAAAGGATCCCATTACGGTAAGTAATGGCTTAATCACAGCCAGTTTGTAATGGAGATGACCTCGCCGAGTCCCACTGGCCTCCCCGATGGATTGCGCCTCTCCACACCGTGACTAACAGCACTCCGTTCTGCTCTCCTGCAGAAGGGCCACTGGGTCCAGCTGGGACGAGCATCAGGCAGCGCCAGGGGAGGCAAGGGCAGGGAGAGGAGGAAAGATGCTGGAGACCTGTGGCCAACGGTCTGGTACAGGTGGGGAAACTGAGACCCTGACAGGACGCCCTGCAGGGCCCTTGTCTTGACTTTGTTTTACTCCCTGCCTCTTCACAGAGCCTCACATTTAAAGCAGGATATTAACGACAGTAAGAACTTCCATTTGAAAGATGTCAGGGTCTGTTTTGGTACTTTTCATGCTTCCTCTTGTTCCAGCCCTGGGAAGTACAGTTAATTATTGTTCCCACTTTACAGATGAGGAAACTGAGGCTGAGAAAAAACATGCGACTAGCCCAGGGTCGTGGAGTAAGTAAATGCCAAGACTATAACTCTACCTTGGGGAAGTGTGCCTCTGAAGCTAACCTTCTTGGACATTGTGCCCAGAGAGATTCCCATCAGGCTTTGCGTGGCCTCACACCTTCAGGGGTCCTAGCACCATTCTCATTCCTAAGCAGGGTGGGAGCTGAGTCTCCCCCATCACCCTGCCCCCCACCTGTATGTTCACGTGCCAGGGAAACTTCCGATTTCTGCCTGGAGGCTGTATGTGCCCGATGTTTGACCATCCATCCATAGACGGCCATTGTGGGGGCCTGAAGATCACTTTAGCCTCAGTCCAAGGTCAGGAGTTCCCCAGGAAGCCTGGCCATGCTACTGCCTTGACTATATGTCCTTGAGGTTGACTCTAGGGGGGAATCTTGGGGCTCAGGATCCCGAGGCACTACCCTCTTTCTTCCCCCAGGTCCTGTTCACACTACTCAGCCAATTGTCTAGCAGGGCCCAGGACAGAACATCTGGAGACTCAAGTGAGAGAGTCAAAGGACTCTTCTTGCCCTGCCTTTGCTCATGTCTTCAGGATTACACTTAGTGCCCAGGGCAGAACTTGGAGCTAATAAAGATTTGAGGTTGAGTCCTGGTTCCACCACCTACTGGCAGCATGACCCTGGACAAGTCCCACACCTCCCTGAGCCTCAGTTTCCCCAGATGTACAATGCCTAAATCTGCCTCGTAGAAGGCTTAAATGATATCACGTGTGTGGAGTATCAGACAATGAGCCTGCTACCTGGTAGGGCCTGGCGAAGAGGTGAAATACCTTCAGCAAAGCTTCCCGCAGAGAGAGCGGGCAGTGGCAGAGCCGGGTCCCAAGAGTGTGGTCTTGATAATTCATAACAGGATGTGATAATAATGATGGCAGTTAACATTTGTCGAGATCTTACCGTGTGTCAGGTACTAGTGCCTCCCATGGATTTCCCATTTAATTCTCCCCAAAATCTAGGCCGGAAGTAATAATTATTGTTCCCATTTTACAGATAGGTCAAATAAGGTTAGTGCTCTTGTCAGGGTCACATAGCTAGAAAACGGAGCTTCTGGGTACAAACCAAGGCCATCTGAGTGGGAGTGCCTAAATCCCTGTACTCTACTGAGTTTGTAACATTCGGAAAGCCCCCAAAGCCTGTTCTCCCTGCCTTTGGAACACAACGCAAACACTTCCTTATTGCCGTTCAGTGCTTGAGTCCTCAACATTCCAGTTCAGGGTAGGGTTGGGGGACTGTGGTCAGCCAGAGGGGCAAGAAGTGAACTTGAGCCATGTTCAGGAAGGTTCTGGGGGGGAGACACGGGTGGGAGGCCCTGACTCTGAGGAGCTTGCTGAGGAGACTGTAAGAGAGCCAGTATGGGAGAGGCCAGAAAGGGGTCTGTTAAGGGTGCACTTTTTTGCAGGCTGGCTTCTGGAACGATGCTTATCTGCAAGGATGCTGAGACAGAAGCAGCCCCCTAGTTTCATTTATTTAGCAACATCAATTAGAGGAATATTTATTAAGTGCCTACTATGTATCAGGCACTGGGCCAAGCAGCCATTGAGTTTCGTTTGCCGTTGAGCACCAGAGTATTTTTAAGTGCCCGCTATGTACCAGTTAGGTGCTGGGATTCAGTGGTGAGCAAGACTGACGTGATTCCTTCCTTCCGGAGGCGAGCCCAGGAGGTGCAGAGCCATCCCAGCTCAGTGCCCTCAGAAGCGGTTGGTGAGATGCCAGGGACCTTTGCATCCCCTCCTGTCATCCCCATCGCAACTCCATAAAGAGGTAATAGAGTGATGCTCGTTTTTTTCAAACGAGGCAGACAACAGACACATCTCAGAGACCTTAAGTGACTTGTCCCAGGTTGCACCGCTGTAAGAGATGAGCCCAGACTGGCCGAAAGTCTCTGGTTTTAACAACCACCAGTGTGACCCCGCCCTCTTGCCTACTTGCACCATCCCTTCAGGTCTGGGCCACCTGCAGAAGTGGAGTTGGGGATGGGGGTCACCCCGCCCTCTCCTCCTGGAGGGCTGCTTTCTTCTCTCCCACCTCCCCCTCACCAGCTTCCCCCAACCCCCTTGTCTGGGCCTTGCCTTCTCTGCAGTTGGGGAGAGCTTATTCTCATGCTAATTGCAAAACTAATTGTTCTTATTGCAAAATCCATTATATAGTATATTTATATTGCAGATAATGAGCTGTTTGGATTAAATAGCTCACTAAAAGTCAATAAAAAGAAATTTGCTTCACTGTTCCTCCCCTCATTTTTCACCAGCACCGTTAACACAGCCGTCCTTCTCCCTGAAGGCTAGAATTCATTAAAACGCCTGGAGCAGCGAGGGGGTGTTGCTGTGTGGTTTTTTTTTTCCTTTCCTTTTCAAAAGGCTTTGGGAAGAGAGGGTTGGAAGACAAGAAGCAGGTTTTTCTCTGGTTTTAGGAATGTGAGGGCCACTAACCAAGGTACAGCATACCTTAATTTCTAGCAGAATCGAAGAGCGTGGCTCTCTGGGGTCTATGTGTTGGCGGTGTGGGTGGGGACTAAAGATTGAGCTGATGGCACTGCCTGCCACCCCTCCGTGGGGTAGGGCAATCAGCCAAAGGCCCCAGTACTGGGCTCTGCGGAGTGAAGGCAGTCTATGCAGGCCGGCCGGGGGACAGAAACCAGGGGGCGAGAAGACAGCCCAGGTCACGCTTTGAGAGAGTGAATATCAGGTTTGAAGTCAAGGGTCTAGACTTCTGGCTCCTTCTTGTACCACGACACATTTTGTGGCTTCCAGAATTTTCCTGGTCTACCTATTTCTCTGGCCTTGGTCCTAAACCTGAAGGTGGCTTGTTTAGGTCGAATCCTACCAGGAGGAGGGCTAGTCTGTGAAGTTCAAGGGTTACTAGCTCAGGCCCTTCTACGATCACTGTGTTTCATTTGATAAAGTGTAGATTTCTCAGGAAGGGCTGGTGTTAAGACTCGAACCCAGGTCCAGGCACTCACCATACTATGGCACTGCTCTGAGCAAGCAAAGTGGAGTCTGAGAGGAAGGGCCTGTTTCTTATTTCTTCCTTGGAGCCAACGTCACATTTGGTCTGATAAAATGGAATGATCTGGGGTGAGATGGTCTGCATGGGGGCTGCCAGCTCCCACAGCAATTAGCCTCTTCTCATTCATTCATTCAATCGATAAGTATGTATTGAGTGCCCGTGATGGTCAAGACATTGTGTTAGGCCTTGGCGATGACTCTGAATAAAAACTCACAGTCTTTATTCTCGCGGAGCTTATAGCCTAACGGGAGTGCAGAGACAGATCTGAGTCACATAACCACATAGATGAGTGATTAGTTAAAACCAAGGCAAGTGCTTAGAAGGAAAGGAGAGCAATTCTAGGAAAGTAATCCTTGGAGGACCTAGCCTGGATGGCGGGGCCAGGGAAGACCTGGAGGATACGACGCATGAGCTGAGCTCTGCACAGTGAATGAGTTAGATGGAGAAGGCCTGCCCCATAGAGGGGGCACCAGGCAGTAGTGGGACAGCAAAAAGGCCAGTGAGATGAGGCTGGGATGGGGGGCTGGGCCTCGCATGTCAAGAAGTTAAGGAGTTGATTGATTTTTTTTATTGTAGGAACAATGGGAAGCCACTGAGGGGTATATAGCAGTGGGGTGACGATGACCTGTGCTTTGAAAAGTTCAATCTGGCTGCCAGCGACAGGGGTAGCACTGAAAGCTTTGAGCTTCACAGAAAGGAGGTGGAGCTGGTAGAGAGAGAAGAGCAGACTAGGAGCCCAAACCTTGGAAAGGATGAGAGAGAGGAAACTTGCCCAAAGGAAATCAAAGTTGTACTAGCGAGGGAGGAGAGATGCTGGCTATCTTCCCATTCAGTGCAGTGCTGAGAGGAACATAATTTGGGGGGCAGATTATAAACTCTCAGATAACTGTTGTGTGGGACCTGGCTCCAGCACCATGAAGTGTTCCCCAAGCCATTCTTAAGAGTGTTGAGGGCCTTGATGGCATTACCAGGGGTGCTCAGCTCAGGGCTTGCAGGGCAGGTAAATTCTCCTGGTAGCATGGTAGACAAAGAGATGCCAGGTCACTCCTTCATGAGTGCCCAGGGCTTGTGGGAGGGAGAAACTCTGGCATTGACCAGCCTGGAGCAGGGGCTACAGCCCCCAGCCTCCTTCCCTGAGCAAACAGGCTAATAACAAAAAGAAGGCAGCCTGAGAACATCCTATGGCCACCTTTACTAACGGCTTCGAAGGCAGATGGAAAGACAGGGAGGCAACTTGGATGTGGGAGCAACTTGGGTGTAACTGAAATCAAAGGCAATAGAATGTGATGCCACCCCTTTCCCCCATTCTGGGCCTCAGCATCTACAGAGACACTGGAATGGAAGGGCTTTCCTGGGGGGACACAGAGGCTCCAGGAAGCTGGGTCCAGCAGAAGGGGCACAAGAAGCCCCTTGCAGCCTTGCTTAGCCCAGTCCAGCCCCTTGGGGGTTAGGGTCTGAGGAGCTCGGGGTCTCTGCATTATGATGCCCCTAATGCCCCCTCCTCAGGGCCTCACAGGAGGAAATAGTGACCTCTTTGAGCCTCAGTGGCACCCTCCGCCTGGGTCTGCGTGTGCCCTGGGTTCTCATCCAGGCCTTCAGAAAGCTATGAAGTTGGCATGTCATGTCAGCAAGGGTTGGTTCTTTCTGCTGCATCTCTGAGGCTGCTTAAGAGTTGGATATGGGCCTCCTTTGCTGGACAGGTTTGAGATTGTCATGCTTAGGAACAGGGGCACGGACAAGTTGGCTTTCTTGTTGCAAGCTCTTCCTCATAAGTCTCAGTGGGGACCCTGGATTTGGGCAGAGGTCATTGCCTAATGACTTGCCACCAGTAGTGTCCCGTTCCTGCTTTGAGCTATTTTCCTTCCCTTGGATTCAGTTCTTCTGTGAGTGTCTAGATCTCCATTGATAGCCAGTTCCATGGGGGGAGGCTTCTGCCCATCCTTTTGGGCACAGTTCAGAGCAAGCAGTAAACAAATGAGTGAATAAGTGGATGAATAATGACTGACATTCTTAGAGGCCCATGACTGGTGCAATGTAGGAGTAGTTCCCAATAGGAGGAGGAAGAGGCCTGGCTGCCTAGGTCCTCGGGCTTTGGGAAGCAGTGGGACATTTAAGGGGTTTTATTTTCAATAACAAGAAGTAAGAATGGGAGCTTGGAGAAGGGCCAAGAGCTGTTTTCCTAGCATACAGGGTAAAAGCTTCGTGTTTATGTAAATGACCCGGTTGGAGAGTGTGTGTGTACTTATGGGTCGGGAGGGTCTCAGAGAGTAACCAGGGCATAGCTGAGAGTCTTCAAGTGCTACTGAGGCAGAGGGAGCCCCAGGATGACTCCATAGACTTCAGGGAACACAGTGCACTGATATGCCTGGTGAGTCTGGAGACAGGAGGAGTGTGTGTATGTCGTGTGTGTGTGTGTGTGTGTGTGTGTGTGATTATGGCTCTACAGTTTAAAAAAATGCCTAAAGACTCTGGGTCTGGGACTCCAGAAAGCATTTGGGGTTTTTTGGGAGGAAGTGTTTGAGTAGAGGGTGTGGCCCTGTGAGGTGAGAAGGTGCTCTGGGACCCTGGGGTGCTGGGTAAAACAGACAGAGCCACTGGGAGGGCAGGTGCAGGTCAATAAGATGTTGAGGGACAGATGTTCCTTTAACCCTTATCTTCCCAGCACTGAACAGAGTGGCTGGTCAAGGAGAGAAGCTGGGGCTGAGGATTCTTCCCCCTTCAGTTAGGATAAAAAGAGAGTCTATTCCTTTTCAATATCTTCCTTAGCAGCTCTGCATAAGACAGGAAGCAGCTCATGGTACACACATGAAATCAAGTATATTCAATGGCACAGCGAGTGGAGGTGACTAGGAGGCTTCACTCTGATCCCCCAGCCTTCCCCCCTGCCTTTCACCTGTGATACGGAGGATTCGACACCTGAAACATGGGGCACAGCACTGGACTCACTGGAGTAGGACTATGTAAGAGAAGTTTAAGGGCTGGGAGAGCTGGGCCTTGGGCCTGAGGGACGCTGTCTGGGTTCTGCCCTAGAGAGAAAGGAGTGAGGGCTCAGTGCCCTGGAGTCAGGCTCACAGCTCTGTAAGGGAGACAGATGGGAGCTTGGGAATGAGAGGAAACCAGCAAAGGCAATGAGAAGATTTGCGAGTAATAATAGTGTGTCAGGTAAATGTTTGCCTCTCTGTGTGTCAGGGTGAGCATGCACTTCTCTGTGTGTAAGAGTATGTACTTCCCTCTGTGTGTAACAGCACGTGTGCACTTTTCTGTGTGTGTCAGAGTAAGTGTGCACATCTGCGTGTGTGTAAGAGTAAATGTGCTGTATGGTGTGTGAGTTTTTTCTAAGTGGTAGAGAAGGTGTCAATCAAGATCCGATGCAGAGTATGTGTCTGAATTTGTGTGTTTGAGGGTTTCTGTGATGTGTAAACTCTCATAAAGTGTCTCTCTGAGTGTGGTTGTGTCGTTGTGTATGAGCGTTGTGAGCGTGCGTGCCCCTGTTGCATGGTCCAAGGGCGGTATGAGTTGTGCTTCTTCAGGGGAGGGAAGGAGTGTGTGTGTGTGAGTGTGCCGAGTGGCAGGAATGACAAATGATTAATCTATAGAAATCTATATCCTATTCTTCCATGCGTCCACTTCGCCCTTCTCACGCTCTCATGCATCACCTCCGGAAATTCCTCACCCGGCTCCCCGCCAAGGACAGGCTGTGAGCAGCGAGTGCTCGCCTTATTGATGGACTGCCTGTGTTTTTTATACATTTGGCTATACGGAGGAGAGCCTCATCATTTATTTTCTCATTCATTTGTTCCTTCATTCAATCACTGGTCCAGCAAATGGTTCATGAGTGCCTACTGTGTGCCAGGAGTGGTCCTGGATGCTCGAGGTACAATGATGAATAAGATAGATGTAATCCTTATCTCCTCTGAGTTACTGGCCGGTGGATATTCCAGATGGTACACAGGCAATTTCAGTGGAATGCCATCCAGTAGGTAAGGGGGATCCAGAAGAATAGAGGAGGGGCGGGAAGTTAACTTGGGTGGGTGTCACAGAAGGCTCCAGAAGGAGGTTACACCTCAGGGGAGCCCTTAAAGGTGATAGAACCAAATGAGAGGGAGAGGGAAGGTTGCACTAGGCAGAGGGAACGGCATATGCAAAGAGCCAGGAGCAAAAGCTTGCCTCTTGGGGAAAACTAAGAGTGGTTTAGACGGCTAGGGCTGGAATGTGAAAAAGAAAGTGGCAAGAGATGAGGGCACAGAGGTGGGCAGGGACTGTGGAGAGTTTCTGGTGTCCTGTTAAGGAGGCTGGATTTCACCCTGAAGGCAATGGGGAGCCACTGCAGAGTTTAGGTGGGGGTAATATGATATTGCACTTTATAAAGCAATCTCTGGTTGGTGGTGAGGAGTCTAGACTGGAAGCAGGGAGGCCAGCAAGTAGGCTGCTCTAGCAGGTTCAGGAAGGGATGGTGGTGGCTCGAATTAGGGTCGTGGTGCTAGGTATGGAAAGATGTGGGCTAAGTCCAGAGATATTTTGGAGATGGAACTAAGAGCTTGGTGATAGATTGGGGTGAGAGAGTGGCAAGCAAGACCCCAGGTTTCTGAGCAAGTTATTCTACTTCTCTCAGCCTCATTTTCCCCATCTCCAAAATGGGGATGCTTCACAGGGTTGGCGTGAGGCCATTTGACTCCATCTCAATTTCTGACCACCACCGGAGTCCTCTCTGTCAACAGCATGTCTATTCTTCTTCTCACACTGGTCCAAAGAGCTACCTTCCCCAATCTGCTCTTTTCTAGAATGTTTTGGGCTCCCAGGTGGATGTTCCTTAACCTACATCCCAGGCAAACCCTGGTGCCAGTCCTAAAATCCTGCTTCTTTTAGCCCCTACAGTCATTCAGGTGCATCTCTTGTCCACAGATTAGCACATAGTTTCTCAGACAGGAGAGAATCTGTCATCTACCCTTGCTGGTGTCCAAGAGGCCACAGACACATGCTAGACAGCCTGACTCTCTATAGGTTACCATATCCCACTCTCTACTCAGCAGGTAACTTCCTGTTCTTAGAGATTATCAGGGAGACAAGCTTCCTCAACCAAAGGATGAGGTTCCAGGCTCTCCTCCCGGAGGAAAGAGCACTGGCCAGGCCCAAGAAGGCCTGTTAATTTTTCATCTGGTCTTTGTGTGGTATGACAAAACATTCAGAGATGAGCATTTACTCTGATCCGCCTGGGACAGCCAAACAACTTCTGATCACGGAAACCTCGCTTCAATTTATTGCTTCTGTACATTTGAATAATGTTCCATTTTGCAGAACAACAATCCTTCTTAGACACAGGCCGAGTTGACACTTATCACAGCAAAAGTATTTTTATTTTTTTCCTTTTCCTTCCTCTCCCTTCCAAGTGTGCATTGTAATAGTACTGCAAAGTCCGCAGTGCAAAAGCCTCTTCTCTGGGGTGTGGCAGTGAGAAACACGGTCGCGAGGGGGATCTAGCCGTGCAATGCGGGGGAGGCAGGAGGGCTTCTTGGCTACCATTCTGCCCGGGTCTTTGATGCATTGCTGCATTTGCGCAGGAAATGAGGCTGTGGACAAAGGGGATCAGAGCCTCCTCAGCAAGAGCCAAAAAGTGCCAAGGAGAAGGCCCTGCACACCTAGAATATTTTCAAATTAAGTAGGTGATGGCGGGCACAGCACGAAGGGGGTGGGGGAGGAAGATGGCTGGTGGTTTTTTTTGGAGCGTTCAGTCACAATTTATCATTATTCAATTTTTTTTTTCCCTTGAGTTTTCTCTCACACACAATTTTTTATTCCGATCTGACAGCTAAATGAGGAATCACACTGCCTACGTTATCTGTTTTGTTCGGGAATTAATCCGGTTGTCAAACACGGACTGCCAAATGGTTAGCGTGAGCGGAGACTGACTGTGCCATCTCCCAGACAGCCCCGGTGTCAGGGGGCCCCCTTCCAGCTGGCCACCCTCAGGACCCTCCTGGAAACGTGGTCTTGAGAAGCTATGAAGGTCCCCGAGCACTGGCCACAGGGTCCTTGGCAAGAAAATCTCTCTGGGGTGGTTCTGGTCCAGTTCCTTGTCAAGTGCATGGAGTCATTAGAAGTCAATAATTGGAGGTCGCGCTGCCCCTCCCCTGTCTCCGTCAGCTTTGGGAAGAGAGGCACGGACCTCTGGCTTCTGTGAAGGGGTTAATCCAGCTGACAGTTGTCCTCTTGGGAAGTCCTTGAAATGCCTAACTCTTTCCTACTGCAGCTGGTCTCCTTGTGTTAGCACCTCAGCAAGTTTCTGAAAATCAGGTCAGACTTCAGCTCAGAATGAAAGGAAAGCACAGGGCCTCGGGGAGTTCATGTGGTCTTTCAAAATGGCCCAAGTTTCCTGCCTTTCTTGCTCCTCCTCCCCTTGTTCTTTCCTCCTCTTATTTCACTTTCTCTCCCTTCTTTCCCTCTCCTATCCTTTCTTTCTCTCTTTTTCTCTCTTCTTTCTTTCCTCTTCCTCGATTTTTGTTCTCTACTACAGCAATAAACAAGATGCAATGGCGAAACAGACTGTCCTGGCCTCTGCAATGGAATAATTGCAAATGAGGTGAATTCTGGGAAGGAGAGGCGCAGGGCAATCCCAGACTGAAGGATGAACTACAGGAACCAGGTGACAGAGAGAGCAAGGCTCAGGGTTTGGGAAGACAACGCCAAACAGAGTCACGCTGTCTCGGGGCCCTGGGCTCCCGACTTGCAGGCACACCTCCACGTTATCTTTTTTGTTCATTGTTTGACTGATGTCAGCCTTGCTCTTAAGACCGTCAGTGTATGAGAGAGGGACCATGCCTGGTCTTGTTCATTCATGCAGCCCAACTCTGAGCACAGAGCCGGTGGAGGTGTTCACAGGTACGTTAGGCATGAGTCCATGAAGAGGTGGAGAAGAGGGGTGGTGGCCATGAGCTGATGCTCCGACCCCACCCAAAGTCCCCAGGTTCTTCTGTAGCTGGCAATTTCCGGCCAGTAACTGGAAATATTATTGTCTCTAGATGTCACCCTAAAGGGCCCGCAGCTTGTGCAGAGGAGGAGAGGACAATTGCACAATAGAGGGAGGTAGCACTGCAGCCAAACCCCTGGAGCACAGACTCCTCAGCCACACATCCTGCACCAAAGCCAGGGTTGCTGCTTCCTATTCGTGAGACCACTGGGCCTCAGTTTCTTTCTTGGTAAAAAGCAGGTCATCAGGATATGCTCTGTCTCTTAGAGATTCAATGAGGATGGAGGAGACGCCGTGTAGCTGGGGCCTGACACATGCCTGCCCTTTTATGACTGTTCCAGCCCTGTTTTAACAGGGGGCCTGGGAAACTGATCCCAGCCTCCTCTCTTCTGCTCCCGGCCCCAGAGTGTTCTCGTCCTTGTCTTTCTCTGGCCAGCTCTGTGACCTACAGGTCCACGTGTCCTTTCCTTCCTTCCAGCTTGGCTAAGTGGGGATTCTGGTGAAGAAGCAGATGGCAGCTGGGGCTGAGTGTGACAGTGATTACGCTGCAAAAGGGTGATAATTTATTCTGCTCAGCCTTGATTTGGAGTTGTAAGGGGAAATCTATTACTTCTGGAAGGCAAGGCTGAAGGTGACCTCCCCTCCCTGACCTCTAACAGGCAGCTTGCCCATGTTCTCCTGGGTCTTAGCTGTGGGAGGGTGGGCAGCAAGTTTGGAAGGACCCCAAGGAGCTTCCCTGGGCAAGGACCTGAAGGAGATTTTGGGGATGAGGGGTGGGCTGCAGGCTTGGGCCAGGAGAGAGGAAGCTGGGAGGCAGCAGGAGGGCAGGGCCCAGGCAGAAGGGGTGGCAGGCCCAGGAGCGATGCTCTCAGTTTCTCTGACTTGGCTGGGGTACCTCGTCTGGGCCTTTCCCTCATTAATCTACTCGTCTTCCACGTGAGTGTCGGATGTCTTCTAAGCAATGGGGAGAAAGATGTAAAACTAATCCCCACTCTAATAAAAACAGCCTCCCGATTAAATATGTATGAACACATATTGATTTGGGGATTAAACAGAAAAGAAAATTGAGCCTGTAATTGAGCTGGGGAACATGTACAGGGTGAGGCTTGGGATGTACTTCTCCAAACACACCTGCTGGGCCCAGGCCTGGGCTGCCAGGGACAGGGTGTGGGGCCGTCCAGCAGCACTCCGGGTGCTTCTCAGCAGGAGGTACTAGGCCAGCCTCCATCAACTTTTGGAGGGGCCTCTGCTCTCTTCTCAATTTTGGGAAATTCCATGGGAGGACTGTGCTGTTCATTTAGATGTTTGAGCATGAGGCTTTTGCTTCAGGGCAGCTGGAGAGGCAGGCATCCATCTGGCCCTAAGGGAAGACAGTTTATCGTTCATCTGCTATATGCAGGTTCTGAGACAATGGAAGAAGCTGAACTGGGATTCAGCCCACAGCCTCTGACTCCAAGTGGAAGGTTGTGTTTACTACAGGCCAGATTTGGGCAGTCAGTTTACACCAGAGTTTGCAGAGCTATAGAATCATGAATCTTCATAGCTGGAAGGGCTTTCGACCTTGAGTCCAGCTCTTTGCCCCATACTGATGCAAGGTCATCTAACTTTTCCTTGGATGTTTCTAGGGATGCAGAGCTCACTATCGTTAAATGAGAGCTGAGGACTCTTGGAAGGAACCAAAGACCATCTTGCTATCATGTCCATCTCTGCTCATTGGGTCAGAAAGAAGAGGACAGAGGAGAATGGACTCAAAGACCATCTTGCTATCATGTCCATCTCTGCTCATTGGGTCAGAAAGAAGAGGACAGAGGAGAATGGACTCATAATTATTGAGCACTTATACACCAGGCCCTATGCTTGGCAGTCTCACATAGACTATGACCGTCTAACTTCCCAAGGACATTGTGGCATCTGTCTGATTATTTCTACTAAACAGCCTGGAAAACAAATTCAGAGATTTTAAATATTTTGCTGATCATCATCACCACAATCTAATGGAAACCATTTATTGAATATGTACTTTACGTCAGCCACTTTAGACACATGTCAATCCTCATAATAGCGCTGAAAAGTAGATATATTTTCTTGACTGTACAGAGAGGAGACCGAGGATCAGAGGCTGGAGGGGCCAGCCACAGCTTGCCTGACCCTGGCCATTTCTTGCTCTGTCCTGGGATGTGTGGTCTTCTGGCTTCTTACTGTTAATGCCTCAGAATTCTCCCAGCCCCAGCCCCGTGTGGTCCAACCAGGATGCTCCCTCCTTCCCTGAACCTGACTTGGACTCCTTAGGTCTTTGTGTGCTCCTCTCTCCTGAAATCTCATGGGGCTCCTACATCTTTCCCCAGCGTACATCCCCAGCCCTCTGCTCTTCTCTGCTGCTCCCCAGCCCCTGCCCTGCTGGGATCTGCCTTTTCCCCACAGCTCTAGGCCCCCACCTCCTCAAGGTGCACCACACTTTGTGGTTTCCAAAGCAATTTCACACTCGTTATCTCATTCAAGGTTCACAATGACCCGATATCCCATATGACAGGTGAAGAATTTGAGGCATAGACAAGTGAGGCAATTTGTTCCCAATTGCCAAGCTAGTGAGTGATTGCTAGGCATGTCGGCCACGTGATGTTTCCCCTGTCCCAGCAATAGGTAGGTGCCTTTTTGGGGCCCATACAATACACACTGAGGCTGCCTGACAGCGTGGAAAGAGTGTGTGGACTCGGGTTCAAGCCCCTGAGCTTTCTTCCTCTAGCTGGCTCTGTGACCTTGGGCAAATATGTAACTTCTCTGAGTTGTATTTTTTTCAGGCTCACCTTGATCCCATCTCTGGTACTGGAGCCAGAACCTGTATTTTTAAGAAGTACCCTAAGACTCAGGGTTGGCCCACATGGCTAACTGTCAGAGATGCACTTGCCAGGACAGCTGCCCCCTTGGTGTGACCGGGGAGAGAGAAAAGACAAAGATATTAGATGAAGAATAGAGAGACAGGAGTGTCCCAGTGCCCTGTGGCAGTACCCTACTCATCAAGCCCCATGGGGACTACTGAGCGCCCACAGGCCCCGAACTGCGGCTGCCTCCACCCTGTGGTTATTAGAGCAATGACTTAATTTTAATGAGCCTGAAGAGTTCTTCAGGAAGCTGCTGCCACCACACCATCCCTGATTAAAAGAATAAATCAGGCAGGATCCGGCTTCCACCTAGTGAGGCTGGGAACAGGAGCATTGGGCGGCACTTTCTCCAGAGACTCCAGCATCTGCAGAGCGAGCCCAGGCTTCGGGGCCGTGTACCTGCTCCTTGTAGAGGGGAAGGCTGGTGGCAGGGGTCCCAGGCTTTCACCATTGGAGACCTGGGCCTGCCTCCCAGCTCTGCTGCTGACCAGCTGCAGGATGGGGGGCAGGAACTTAGTCTCTCAGAGCCTCAGTTTCTTCTTCTGTGAGATGAGTATAATAATAGTTGGCTCAGACTCTTGTGAGATAATTTGAAAAAGGACACAGCGAACGGAGGCAGAGCCAGTGCCTGGCTCACGTGTGGGTAGGATGAGAACCCGTGACATGTTATCCTAGACATCAGCATTTTCTTTCTTGCCTTGTTTCTGTGCATCTGTTATATGCGGGCGATGATTCAAACTCTGGGCTTCTGAGCGTGAGTCTAGGGATTTTCATGACCCCAACATTTGAGCTATGGAAAATTCAGCCCCCAGATCCTTCCAGTTCTGTAGAATATTGGGATTGTAAACTCAAGACACACAGGGAACCCTCGAGGGGTCATTCTGTTTATAGTTTACTCCCCTGTCTCTCACCTCAATGACTCCCGCGGACAGAGAACACAAACATGTGACTCTCCTATTTCATCTGCAACCCCTTCTTAACTCTCATGATGGTTGGAGAAAGAAATGCTTGGGCAGGCTTTCACAACCAGCTCTCCCATTTCTTAGCCCGGCAAATGTGGGTCTGGGGAGGGGCCCTGCTTCCTCCTTAGGCTCCCTTTTGTAGTCCTACAGGAGCCTCTCAACGAGCACCTTGGGCATTTTTTTTTTGATTTCTCAGGGCTTGCTGACCCACTGGTTGGAAACCAAATTCCATTACATTCAGGATGATCCTGTGTGCTGAACACGTGGGTTTGTCTCCTGCAGGCTGGAGCTCCCTGGGGTTCTTGAGCTGGTCTGTTTGCCACAGGTGGCTTAGTTCCCAGGACATGCTGTTAGCTTCCTCCCGCCACCAACCACCATCACAAAACGCTTGTGAGGGTGCTTGGTACAGGCTGTCATGAGCCCGTTCCATCACCTCCCTGCGGATCGAGGTAAAAAGCCAAGTAAGATCCTATCACTCTCATTCCCAATGTTTTCCCACTGTGCTTAGCCCGAAATCTAAACCTCTTGCTGTGACTGTCAAGGTTAAGAGGGCTGGGTATTTCCCATTTGCCTCCACTGTGTGCTAGGTCTTAGGACGGTGACTCATAAGGATGTTCCCTGGCTCTGCGGTGGCACTGGCCAGTGGGTGTTACCAGCAGGGGACTAGGGAGAAGGGGGATAGCAATGTTGGGTAGTGACTCCACTGGGTGGTTTCCCTTTGGGGCCACTGCAGCTTGGATGTGCCCCTCGACTAAAAGTCCCAGCTTCTTTTGAGGCAGCCCTCCTCTCTATCCAACTTCGCTTGTAGTAACTTCTGTCTCCCTCCACTCTGTTGCTTGGGATTGTTATAGTCCCAGAGATCTCCATCGCTCTTGTGACTTCCCTGCCCGCACCTGTATAAAGAGCCCCTTTATTAAACTGTCTCCACACAACCCAGGTTGCATGTGCCATTGCTGTCCTTCTGGGCCCCTGGCTGATACACCTCTCTGCCCACCTGCCTGATTATTCAAGATGCTCGTCCAGCAGGTGTGACGGTCCTTTACAGCTGGGGAAGCCCCTCTGTGTACATGATGCCCGCACCAAGTTGTTAAAGATTTTGAATTTCACCCCTGACTTCATCTCTTTCCACCTCCACTCCCTCAGTACATTCCAGCTACATTGACCATTTTTTCTGTTCCTTGAACAACCTAGGCTTGAACTTGCTTCCCCGCCCACCCCCTGCCTCCCAGCACCTTCTATCACATCTGCCTGTATCAGTCAGGGGCCCAGCAGGGCGTGCAGGGCATGCTCAGCTGGGATTCTGAAGAGATATGAGGATAAGGAAACCCAGCGACCAGGAAGCTATTAGCACCCATGGGCCTGGGGGATCCTGCAGGAAAAGGCGCTGTCAGAGTCTGGAGACAACTGGAGCTGGCATAATAGAAGGACCAGCCCCTGCCAGAACGAGGCGGCAAGGCATGGGGCAGCAGAGAAGAAATCCCTGGACCTCTCTCCTGCGGCGTCCTCACTTCTTACTGGAGGTCCTGTCGTCTGAGCCCAGCTAGAAGCAGGCGGCAGGGAACCTTGGATGCAGCCCTCAGGGCGCGGCCCCTCAGAGCACAGAGCCGAGCAGGGCGGGAAGAACGGAATCGAGGCGGAAGACGAAACAGAAGGAACAGCGCGCCTGCGTTGCCTTCGTCGTGCGCATGTCGTGCGCATCACCACCTGACATGGTCTTGTTTCTCTGGTTGGCTGGTTGGTTGCTGGCTTTCTTCTCTACTAGAAGGTCAGCTCCGCAAGGGCAGGGACCTTTCAGCTTGGCCACTGTGGAACCCCCAGAGCTGAACAAGGTGCCTGGCACAGAGCGGATCCTCAAAACCTCTGTTGAATGAAAGAACTGGGAAAGAATGAACATCTCCATTAGCCTCAGGGTTCAGCCCAACAGCTCTGCTGCTCAGGGCTCCCTTGGCCAATCCCGGTCCTCCCTGGATACAGGTTGGGGGTGGGCACCCGGGACAGGGAAGAAGTGTGTGTGAATTCTGCCAGATGAGCGTTTGACATTGGCCCCAGCAGGCTCCATGGCCACTGTAGCCATGCAGGTATTAGGCCTGGTGGGTGGGGTGGGAGCCCCAAACTCCACTTTTCCCCATGTCGTGGACCCTGAGCTACTGGCCTAACTTTGGAAGGATAATGGTAAGTGGACAGACAGCCTGCATGCCGGGAAATTCCAGCTTGGCAGGAGGGCCCTAACATAGATGATGGGACTCTTCTTTGTTCTCATTCCAGCCACAAAATGAGATACTGAAAAGAGGAGAGATAGAGAGAGAGAGCAAGAAAGGGGTTTGGTTCCTCTATCTGGGCCCTATCACTCAGTGCAGCTGGGTTCCACGTTATTCACGCGGCTCTTCCATTTGTTTGCTTAGCGGCTGCTCAGTGAGCACCTATTGTTTGCTAAGCCCTGGAGATAGCTGTGAACACAGCACGGGGCTGCCCTATCTGCACTTTACCCACGTTTCCAGGGCCCCCGGCCTTTCTGGCACAGCATGTACTGTGGGCATTTTTCCACATTATAGAATCATAGCAGCTCTGGGTGGAAACCTAACTGGCGGTGTCCGCATTACTCAGCGAACCCCACGGATGATGCTTACATTACTCAGTGTACCCTCCTGTGGCCCTTGTGCTCATCGCTCAGGTTATCCTTCCAGATGCGTCCCTTACACTCCTGCTCCGCCTTTGCCGGGTGCGTCTCCCAGGACCTGGACACACACATCTTTACATTATCGAGTCCATCAGGAGGAAGTGACTGAGTTCACTTCAACCTGGACCTCCCAAACTTACAGGAAAATAATGTCTGGTTGCTGGCGGCAGTGGAAAGGGCCAGAGTAAAGGGCAGTCGCTAGATCAGAAAAGACAGAGGGAAAGCTCAAATACTCTTGGATCAGGAACGGACTTTGCAAAGTGGCTGCAGCTCCTTGCAAATGATGTATGAAATGAAGAGCATATGCTGCGAGCGATTTGTGCCCAGGAGCTTGGCTTGGCTGCCTAGTCTCTCCTGGCGGACTTATTTGCTGTGGCCCTGTGGTTGAAGCCCCCAGCATTCTGGAAACCCTCTGAAGGTGGGCTCCAGGACCCTCAGCAGATCATGGCAAGCCCACAGTCCCTCCCTCCTCTGGACTTTTTCTAAGAGAAAGTGCTACACTTAGTAGGTGCTCAACCCATGTGTCAGGCTGATTGCTTCTGCCTACCCTGGTCCTCTGAAGCCTGAACAGCAGGAATGAGAGTCATAGTGAGTCAGGAGATTATTAAACCAATCTTGGCATTTCCCAGATGGGGAAGGTGAGCATGGAGCAGGAAGTGAGTTCACCCCAGGTCACATGGAAAGTGACTACAGAGCCAGGGCTGGACCCCAAGTCCCTTCACCATCAGCCTAGGGGCTCTTAATGACACCTGGGGGAGAAGGACTTCATTTCTCCTGAGCAGCTCCCAAACCTTTATTTCTAATTGTGTGGTTTTGGGCAAGGCCCATACCTTCTCCGAACCGCTGTTTCCTCATGTGTAAAATGGAGACAGGTGTGCAAAGCTGATAGAGTTTGTACACAGCAAGCCTGGCCCAGGCTTGGCTGACTGAAGGCGCACAACAAAGGGTAACTCTGATTTGTCTTCACCCCTGATAAATCGCTGAAGCTTCAACCACACAGTTTCAGCAGCTGGTGGCTAAAACTCAAGGTGTTAAAGGTGAAAAATCATACACTCGTTTGAGCCTGTACATCTCATGAATGAGGCTGCCACACTCCTAAGCAACTGGGGTGGAGACCGCAGAGTCCTCTTCATTCTGTCTTGAGACCCCGCTTTCCTGCTACACTTGAGCAGCCACCTTCCTTTGTCTCCCCCTTTTCCCCACTCCCTACCCTACCACCTCTGGCCTGTTAGTCTCTGAATTAATCAAGATTTTTTTTTAAAGTTGCCAAATGATAAAGCTCCAATTTAAATGGGCTAAAGCATAAAGGCAATTTATTGGTTCACGGCAACTCCATGCTTCCAGTTGTTCAGGCCGAAATTCTTGGCATTGTCCCCGACTCCTTGCTTTCTCATTCTCTACAGTCGATCCATTAGCAAACACTGTTGGCTCCATCTTCAGAATGCATCGGAATTCATACTCTTCTTCCCGCCTCCATTGCCATTCTTCTAGTCTAAGCCGCCATCATCTCTCACCCAGACTGTTGCCGTTGCCTCCTAACGGGTCTCCATGATCCTGCCCTCAATCCCCACAATTGGTCTCTGAACAGCACCCAGAGCCGTCCTTTGAGAGCTGAAGTCGGATCATGTCACTCCTCTGCCTATAACCCTTCAGTGGGCTCTCCACTGGCCTGACTTCCTCCTCCGCTGCCCCCTCCCTCCTGTCTCTGGGAATATGGCAAGAGCACGCCAGCCTCAGGACATCTGAAGTTGCTGCCCCTGCAACGTGGAACACTGTTCCCTTAAGTATTGGTGTTGCTCATTCCAGGCTCTGCTCAAACATCACCTTCTCCAGGAGGATTCCTGACTATCATATCTAAACTTAGTACATACACCCTGCTCTGTTTTTCTTCTCACGCCCATTACACTCGACATGTTTTAGCTTATTGCGTAGACTCCTGTACTAGAGTGATGCCTTCGTGAGAGCAGGCATGCTGTCAGTGTCTGGCACGTAGTAGGTGCTCAATAAAAATTTTTGAATGAACGAATGAATAAATGTCAGGTACTGTCCTAGGTGCTGGGGAATACAATGATACAAAGAAGCAAAGTGGTTCCAGGACTTTATAGCTTGCTACCTCATGGAGGTGATGCACGTTAAATAATAACAAATAATGATTTAATTGCTATTGAGAAATCAGCTACAGGGAACCAGCAAGGCTGATATGACAGTAAATTAACGAAGGGTCTCAAAGCGGAGGAGAGGGTATATGGAGTAAGTATATCTGGGAGGGTTTCCTTGAGGAGGTGATCTTTTGGGTAAGAACAGAAAGAGGAGGAGTTGTTCCAGTGAGCAGTGAAGGGAGGAAAGCCTTCCAGGATAAAGCGAGAGGATGTTCAAGGTGCTTTCAGTACTTTTATGACACAATAGGAAGCCAGGGTGATCAGAGCAGAGTAGAGAAGGAGGACGTTGGAAGGAGAAGTTGCTCAGGATGGGAGTGAGGCTGTGAGCTCTCTGAGGATAGGAGCCACTGTTTCTGCTTCCTATCCTCCAGTTCAAGCTCAGTCCTGGCACATCACTGGCAATGGGGTGCAATGCAAAGAGCACTTGACGAGGAGTCCGGCCGACCTGGAGTCTAACCCTTACTTCCATATGTCCTTGTGCAAGTCTCATTGCTTCTCTGAACCTATCTGTCCCTCATCTACTGACACAGGGACCAACGATAGTACCGCCCCCTTCCGGGAACCTGCTCTATATCCTGTGGTGCTCATGCAGCTAGACAGGTGGCCAGCAGTGAAGGTTGGAGGCTGATTTTTGAGGTTGTCACTGCTACCGCAACCCCAGGATACAAGGATCTTGGAGATATTTGGAACTTAGGAAATGTCCTTTCTTGGACATCTTCTAGGTCAAGAGCTATGATTCTCTGACAGGGCTAGGGCTTCTCCATCATAGACAGAACAAAACACCCTTCAGCTCAAGTCACCTCGGATGAATTCTTGTTCTCCATGACTTGGAAAATCAGGGAACCGTGTCACATTTGGTCCCTTCCTGTTTTCCCCAGAGGGATTTGCCCAAGTGTGCAGCCTGTCTCGGACACGGGCTTGTGTCTCCCGCTGAAAGCATGATGCTTACAGTGAAATGAGATACTCACATCTTGCAAGGCTCGATCATAAAGGATGGTGATGACAGGCTCGAAGCAATAGGTCATGTTGATATTTTCACATTAGTTTTCTATTCTTATTACATTTTGATGGATGGAGAGAGTGGGGATTTTATCGTAATCTCATTCCTGTCTTAAACTGCTAATTCATGCCTGAGTTCCCTCTTCCATTTTGTTTCTACAGATTCAGCCAAGTGCTGATGGGATGAAGATTTAATATGCAGCTGCAAGAAGAGGCACGCTGATAGGAAAATGTTAGCTGGGGAGCAGCGTTTTTCAGAGAGCGGTCTAATCAAGTCATTTCGTTATGAAAGCGCCTTGTTACCCTGGGAGGTTGGGCTCCTGGTATATAATAGTAATAATGATATAACAATAAAACAATATCTTACATTCATATGGTACTTTTCATTTTTCAAAATGATCTAGTCAAGTGTTTTTTTTTTTTCTTCTTCTTCAATCCTCCCAACAGCTCTATGTGGCTGGGAAAATATTATTATTCCTATTTTATAGGTGAAGAAACTGAGGCTCAGAGAACGAAAGTGACTTAGACCAGTGTCTCTCAGACCTGAATGCTGAGAGGAATGCCAGGAGGTTTGGGGCAGAGTCTGCATATCTCACAAGCTCCCAGGCAATGTATACTTCGAGTAGCAAAGGTTTGATGATATTTGTATATGTACACGTGCCGTTACATTTTTTCCCCTGTATTCTGTGGCTTCCTTTCAACTGCCCTCCCCTGACTACACCCTTTAGCAGCTAAAACCTCCTACTCATTCCTTCCCCAGGATCCTAGAGTATTCACAATCTTTCCCTTCCCTAGGTCTCCTGGCAGATCTCATTTTGTCTCGCCCACCTCTTCCCCCTTTGTCTTTGTTTTTTGTTTTCCCCTGGGGAAACAAATCCTGTTGACAAACCCACACTGGTCCCTGACTCTCCTGCTGGCCTCCTGCCCCACCCCTTGGCATTTGGGGCCATGCATAGTGCAGCCTGGGGTCGGATCCTATCGCTGCAGCAGACCAGGGAGCTGTGTGATCGGTGGAAGGAGGCCTTCAAATCAGGGAACAAGATGGAGACATAGATGTAGGAATCCTGGGGCCTGCAGAGTCTTCTAGGAGCACAGCCCTCTGCAGTTACAAAGTGCCTCGGCAGCCATGCACATCGGGTCCTCGCAACTACCCCAGGAGGTCCCTCTTGGGACATATAAAGAAACCGAAGCTCCAAAAATTTCCGTGCCCTTGTCCAAGGTCATAAGCCACTCCAAGCAGGGCCTGAAATCAAAGCCAAGTCTTCTAACCCCAAGTCCAGTGCTATTGGTTGAGACCATCAGGCCTGTCTTGAAAGACACCCGGTGCAGCTCTTTCTAGGGCATTTACACCTTATCCTGTATTTTGGATCAGTGGTGGAAGTCACACTGCAAACATCCTTTCTGGCTGCTTCCTGCCAGCCTTTAGCGTGTAGTATGATTTCTGTAAACGTTAACCGGGTACGTGGTTGGCTGGCCACGAGGCATGTGGGGCATGAAACCCTTCGATTCCTCAGCTCTCTCTGCCCCTCTTCCGGTGTGCTCCAGAGTTACCGCTTCCCTTTCAATAGCTTTCTTTTTCCTATTGCTTTCTCTGTTTCTCTTTTTCTTTCTCCTTCTCTCTCTCTCTCTCTCTCTCTCTCTCTCTCTCTCTCTCTCTCTCTCTCTCTCTCTCTCTCTCTCCCCTTTCTCTCTTTTTGGAGAATAAAAATTACTGGACTTGGCATTATCTGCTGGTTTCCATGGCAATAAAATCTGTTTCGGATAATGGCCCTTCCCTGGCTGTGGTTAGTTTTGGTAATTTTAGCAACACTGTTGCACAGGCCACCTGCATTTCAATACGATGCAAGCTGGATTCGACTGCCGCTTTCAGGTTGAATAGAAATAAGGGAAAGTGCTTGCTCTAAAATTTCTAGGCTGGATAAATGCTCAAGAAGAAAAGGAAAAGTTATGTAAACCCTGCAGGCTTGAATGTGCAGACTCTTAAGACTTGACTGTGATCATGTCACTCTCCTGCTTAAAATCCTTCTTATGCCAGGTCTCCGGCTCTTGAAGGGTAAGTCCAACCTGCTCTCCTGCAGTGCTGGGGCCTTCAGAAACCTGGCCTGAAATCACTTGTTCTTCTGCATCTCCAGGGCCACTCGTTCTCTAAGGCTCTGGCCATGATATGCTGTTTCTTGCCTTTGAATCTTTGCCTATATTGTTCCATCTGCCAACGATACCTTTCCTATCTTGACTGCCGAGTGAGCTCCTGGTCAGCCCTTAGGAGTCTGTCCAAGCATGCTGCGTCCTCTCCTCAAGGTCTTCCTTTTTTAAGTCTCACTGTAACTCGTACATTTTTCCATTTTGCTAACATATCCCACCGTATTGGCATTTTTGTTTGCTCGTCTTTCTCTTTTGTGTCCTAGTAGCTCTTCAAGAACATGGATGCCAGCTGAGTTCATCTGCTGTGCGGCTCCAGGGCTTGGCACATACCATGTACTCAGTGAATTAAAACACACACACACACACACACACACACAGTAGCAGCTACCAGTAAAATGGTTCGCTTCCTTATGTGCCAGATCCTCAGCTAAACACTTTAAGTGCATCTTCTCATTGCTCCTCACTCACCCTATAAAGTAGGTATTATTCTCTCCATTTTATGGATTGGGAAACTGAGGCGGGAAGAGGTCAAGGTGCTGGTTCCAGATGACAGAGTTGGTTAACGGAATGAATATTAGTTCGATGAATGCACAGATGAATGGATTCAGGTAGAAAATCTGAGCGGCTGACACTGAGCTCAGAGCTTCCTTCTGCGTCTGTGGGAAGATTTTCTTGGAAATCTTTAGGGGGAGCTGTGAGGGCTTTGGTTGCAGGCGGAAGTGGTTCTTGTTTACATTGGCACAGTGGGGAGAAGGGGCTTGTGGGAGGGCCGGAAGGAGGGAGAATGCGGGGAGAGCACAGATGTGAGGGAGCTGCATACACAGATTTTGCTGATGCTGTGAGCTTCTGGGAAAGAGTGTCAGGAAGACCTGGGGAAGGATGGTCGGAGCCTCGAGCAGCCCAGCCTGAAAATGGGTTTGCATCTTAGCCCTTGAACCAGCCTTGACTTCTCTGGAGGAGCTGGAGAAGGTCTGATGTGTGCCTGGGCCCCATGAAAGATTTAAGACTGGCAAGCATTTTCAAGCTGTAAAATGCTTAGGAAGGCGAGGAAGGGGAAGAGTCAGGGAGAGGTGGGGAGATGGCTCAGCTTCTGTCTGCCGACAGCCATTGTGCCCTGGACTAGCTGTGCTCTGATTCGTGTGTGCGAGCCCAGCCCGCAGTTCCCCCAGGACCAGCTCTGTGGTGTTTATACTTGGAGTTGAAACGGTTTTAGATTAGCACTTAGTTGGGCCTGAGCCCATGAGTGCAGTGGGGATGCTCAGAACCTTGGGTTTTCTTAAGCAAGTTGCTGCTCTCTCCATCTAACCCCTCCCAATCCTGTGGGCTTGTGGCTGGAGTTTTCTGCAAAGCACAGAGCCCAGGGCCCTAAACTTGATTTAGGAGGTTCGAGGCACCCAGGATGGGGCCTGCAGGGACTTTCCACAGATCAAGGTCTGGGGCAGGCTGAGGCAGTGGAGGTGACTCCCACGCAGCTTCTGGCTTCATAGAGACCAGTGTCGAGCCACATCCCCTCCCTAACCTTTCTCACGACAGTAACGGAGGGCATCCAGCATTGTAAAAAGAGCAGCCTGATGTTCCTCCTTCATTTGCCTTCATGTGAAATTGAGGAAACTGCCTTCCGAGGCTCTGGGACGAGGGACGACAGGTTATTAATAATAGCCAACTGATATAGCACTTACAATACGACAGTGAAGTCTATCCTAATGTTTTTCCCATCTTACAGGTTAGAAAACCGAGACACAGAGAGGTCAAGTAATTTTCCCAAGGTCTCACGGACATAGGGTGGAGCTGAAATTTGATTCCAGACATACCCTCTTTTAACGACCAGGCAAGAAGAGACTGGCGGAAACATACCTGGGACATCGAAGAGCATCCCTTCCTTCCTGCATTTGATCAATAAACACTTGTGAGCGCCTTCCACGGGCCAGCCTGAGTTCCAGTGAGATGCTGGGAGGGTAGGATCACAGGGGAGCAGAGGCCAGGCCCAGCCTCCAAGGATGCCCACTAGGCTCTTGTGCCCCTTGAAGAAGTTGCAGGCTGATAGGACAGTGATTATCCACAGCAGGGTTTTGGGATCAGAGACTAAGGCTTGACTCTCTGCTTGGCCACTTTCTACTTGCACGGTCTCAGGCAAGAGACCCGGACTCCCCCCAGCTCAGGTTTTGCTTCTGCCAAATGGGAAGCACATATTTCACACCAGCTGTCCTCCAGGCTGACCTGCGTTCCCAAGAGATGATAAACGGCTTAGTGTTTTACAAACATACAGATCTCCCCAGAGGAGATGGGTTTTAGAAAATACATATTCTAGAAAGAATAGCCCCCCTTTTCTCAGTGTGGAGACCTTGTCCCGGGACCTCTCAGAGGCACACTTCCTGTTTCAGATGCTGCTCCTCTCCCTCCATCAGACCGTCTTCCTGTCTGTGCATCGGGAATTGCTTCTCTGCTTTGCGTATAACAATGTCTGTCACTATTTCAATTTGGTGATTCAATTTAGATTGACTTTTAATTCTGGCATTAAGAAGAACTGCATAAACTTTCTCGTCATTACTCCCATTTTGCAGAAAGTAAAACTGAGGTACCTGAAAGGCTCGCCCAGCTGATGGGAGGTCTGGAAAGTCTGACTTGTGACAGGGGACACACCTCAGGTCTTGCTCAAGATTTTGCCTCAGGCCAAGGTCTTCCCTAGAGAAGAGTTGATTCAAACTAGGATAGACCCCGAGTCACCCTAGGGATCCACAGGAGGTGGTTGCTACCCACTCCCCCAGGCCCATAGCCTCTGAGCGAGGCTTTCCCTCTGTGGGTCCATGATCCCCATGTGGCAAATGCTCTGAAATGGTCTGCCTGACTTCCTATTACAGTGACACCTCCGTATCACATAGGTCAGAGCTAGAAGGGCATCCTAGTAGAAGAAGGGAAACTGAGGCCCAAAGAAGGGAAGAGACTCTGCCTAAGGTCACTCTCCTAGCGTACTCAGTGAGTCCACATCTCTTGCTGATTTCTAAGCCGATCCTTACGAAAGGACCACTGCATCCTAATTCCTCTTCCCATCAGGTAGAAACTGTCTTGTTTAAACTGTCTCTAGGATTAGTCAAACAACCAGAGATCACAGCCAACAGCCACCCTGTGCTCTCATTACGGGGAGCCCATAATTAATATTTATAAACTGAGAGGGTGCTTGTCTTTCTTTACTGAAAAGGAATTCAGGATTTCCAGTTGGTGGCTACAAACATACAGCCTCTTGTTACCCATTGCAGACAAGGAGCTGGACTCCTTCAGCAGATGCACTTGTAACTGCAGCTGGCAGAGAACAGAGCCTAGGCAGTGGGAGGCAGTGGACAGAACCTGGATCGGGGATGCAGTGGGGAGAGGACAGGGAGACGGGTTGGGAGGGGCAGATCGTTACAGTGTTAGCGTCACAGAGACATAGAGATACGGAGAAAGAAGAAAATGAAAAACATGAGCAAGAGAGAAAAACTCTACAACTCTAGAGAGAGAAGGAGATTCACTTGGAGGCCCAGGCGGAAGTGGGTGGAGAAACGAAGGAGAGAGGCAGGGAGAGAGATACACAGACAGAAGGAGACACGGAGCTTCGGAGGCAGAGAAAAGATTGAAAAAGATAAAAAAATAATAAGGCAGAGAAAAAGTGAGAGAACGAGAGAGAGAAAGACTGCAGAAACCCACTGAGAGCAAGAGGATGAAGACAAAACATGGCAAGGTGACAGGGAGAGAGAGGGGGGCACACAGACAGCAGAGGAACTGGCAGGGAGGCTGAGGCGGTCAGACGCCTGGGTCATCTGTAATGGGGTGGGCGGCACATCTAATAGATCGCACCTCGCCGCCCCCCACCCCAGCGCAGATCTGGCCTGTGGTAGGTGTCCCTTGCCAGGGGGTATGCTGGGCATGGTGTCGAATAAATCCCGGAAGGAGTACATTCCAGCCTCCAAACCTTGGCCTGTGCTTTCCCACCTCTGACCAGCAGGGGGCAGTAAAAGGAGCATTGCGCTGGGAGTCAGGAAATCCAGTTCCTGACTCTACCACTGAGTCATTGACCTGGGCAAGTCTATATGTATTTCCATGTGCTCCAATTGTCTCATATGTTAGTTGAGTTGTGCCTTAGTCTCCCCATATGATAGATGAGGGTTGGTTCCCTCCAGGCCTACAATTCTGTGACTTCAAATCCCAACACTCTTCTGCCTCGCATCCCGTGCAGATGGGCCCTTCAGATTCCAAATCCAGCCCAGCCATCCTCCCCCGGTAGGCGTGGGGCCAGCTGTCCTGACAAGGACAGTTCTTGAGGCTGCCTGAGGGCCTCTGATTTGCACATCAGAACTTAGGGAGGGATTCTAGCCGTTCATGCCTCCAGGCCTTGGTGAAGCCTCTAGAGAAGCAGCAGCAGCAGCAGCAGCAGCAGCAGCAAAGAGGCAGCCTTGAAAGTGGAACTCTCAGGAGCCATGAACTTGGCCCCATGGAAGTGGATGCTGCATGGTTATTCATGAGGGCTAAGGTTGAGGCGGCGTGTGTGAGGAGAAGCCGTTCTCCAGGTGGAGAGGGCAGGACTGGGAAGCTGGGGGCTGCCATCGTTAAAGAAAAGCCAGAGACCTTGGAGAGAGATGCTTAAACCAGCACTGGCAGCCCCTTTACACACAGAGAGAAAAATGCTCTGTAATAAACCACCCCCAAAGCTCAGTGGCTTTAAACAACAGTTACTTACGGTCAGACACTTGTAGGTCAGCTGACCTGGGCCGAGCGTGGCAGAGGGTGGCTCTGCTTCCTCCTCCCCTTGAGGTCAGCCGTGCTAGCCTGGGCACACCCTTTTCATGGCCTTAGCAGAGACGTTAGAGAGCAAGCAGCAATACCCGAGATCTCTTGAGGCCCAGGCTTGGAGCTAGCAGACCCCGACTTCTACCTTACTTCACTGGCTGAAACGAGTGGCATGGCCATACCCAGATGAAGAGGTTGGTAAATATGCCCCATCCACAGTGACAGAGTTCATGGGGGGGAAACCATGAATACAGGAAGATGCAAGAAATAGAGGCTAATGATATAATCTATTAAAAGCACCTGTTACATGCCAGGCATTGTGTCCAGAGCCTTGGATTCACTGTCGATAGGACAGTTTGAGGTGACTGTCCTTACAGAGCTTACAGCAAACACATGAACAAATGAAGAAACAATGAAGCCACAGATCATGAAATTACAATAAAAGAAATCGCAGTGTGATGTGTTGGGGTGGGGGGAACTGAGGCATCCACTTTGATACGATGGTTTGGGACAGTCTCATTGAAGAGGTGGTGTTTGGATAGAACTGAAGGGTAAGAATAAAAAGATGGAGGAGGAGCATCTCAGACCGAGGATACAGCAGGTGTGGGCTCCGAATTTGGTGTTCTCGCCAAGCTTCCTTGTGACTCTTGGGGAAGAGAGCCCTGGGGATCCTTAGGGTGAACCTTTTTCTCTATCATCATGGCCACTGCTCTCATCACCTCTCTCTGGGTGACTGATCGTCCTCCACCTGG
Source organism: Rousettus aegyptiacus (assembly GCF_014176215.1). NCBI lineage: Eukaryota > Metazoa > Chordata > Mammalia > Chiroptera > Pteropodidae > Rousettus > Rousettus aegyptiacus. Next base: position 23,689,629 of record NW_023416284.1, on the reverse strand, counting down.
GCTCCTACCTCCTGCCTCTCTCCTTCCAATTGGTACATCCCCCATCACAGAGCCTGCTTTGTAAACTATGAATCTGACTGTGTCATGCCCTTGCTCAAGTCCTTTAAAGGCTTCTTGAGAGCCTACAGGATGTAGCCGAAGCCCCTGAACCTCAGATTTTAGGATCTGTACAAACCAGCTTTGCCTCCTCTCCAGCTTTATCTCCTGCCCCTTCCTCTTTGCTCTTGTCTGTCCAGCCAGATCACAATTATTTCTAAAACCTTCCCTGTACTCGCTTACCTCTGTGACTTCTGTCTATATTACCTGTTTGGCTAACTCTTGCTTTTTCCTTCAAGACTCAACTCAGATGTCAGCCCCTGTACAGGGTCTTCCCTGATCCCCTCTGGGAGTAAGACACTCTCTTATCTGGGATCCTACAGTGCCCTGTACAACCTCTACCGTAGCTCTTGCCACACTGTTGAAGTTGCTCGAGGGAAGTGCTAGAGGCAGCATTAGGGCCGGGGCCTCCTGCCTCTGAGTTCAGTGCTCTTTCTACCATCCCAGCGGCATCTAGGCTGGGGGGACCCAGGATAGCTTTGGATACTCCATTCCTGATACCATAGTCTATGTCTGCAACCAGATGGTGAGCTCTTTGAGGGCTGGGGCCACGTCTCAACCACATCTGTGTCTCTGTCCCAGAGGATGGGTCAGCCAGTGTTTGCTGTGACTGAGTAAAGGCATCGTCATATGCTGAGACAGCGCCGTGGGCAGCCCAGAGGAGACTCTTCAACCTTTCTCCAGCTGCAGGAAAACCCACACTCTGCCTCTATGCTCTAGTTCATGTGGCAGACAGCATCTTGGGGTACATGGTGGGGGACGGAGGTGGAGCTCATTTAGGATCCTAAGAGGCCTGCCGGTCCCAAGTAGGCACTGGCTGAGGGAGAGCTCCACTTGCCTTCAAGTCTGAGGCAGGAGGATTTTGGGACATGGCCATGGATGAGAGAGAAGCTGAGTCTCTGCCAGTTTTAGGGACAAAACTTTCAGCAAGAAGCAGAGTGCCTAGCACAGAATGAGGTGTCATAGTTCATTGAATGGACTGGAGAAATATCTGTGAATACTTCTGAGCCTAGAGCTTGGTTCTCAACCCTGACATTAGAATTACCTGGGGAGCTTTTAAAACATACCAGAGCCTGGCTCCACCCTGGACAACTAAGTCAGAATTTGGGGCTGGGGCTTAAGTGTGCCATATTTCAAAAAGTCCTGTATTAATTAAAGTTCCTTAGTGGCTATAACAGACAAAACTATAAATTTTAATGGCCTAATGTAGGAAAAGGATTTCTTGCTTATGTGAAGTCCACTCTGTGTGGGGTTGGTTATGCTCCATGCAGTCATTCAGGACCCAGCTGATGGAGGCTCTGTCACCATCAACTCATGGCTTCCAAGGTTACCTGGGCTTCAGCATCTAGTCAGCAGATGGAGGATTGCTTGGGAGGATTTTTATGAGCCAGCTATAGAAGCAATGTACGTGACTTCTACTCATATTCAATTGGCTAGAGCTCAGTCAATGGTCTCATCTCTATGCAAGGGAAATTGGGAAATCTAGTCCTTGGCAGCGAGGTTCTTCCTGGCCATACTAGGAGGGAATCATAAATCTTGGTGACCAGCTGGCTACTCTGTCATAGCTTCCCTGGTGATTCTAATGTGTAGACAGAGTTGAGAACCACAGGTCCCGAGCTTCACGGCTTGATTAAAAACATTGTTCCAACTCTTGTTGCCCAATCTCTTGGTGCAGTAGAGTTGCAGGTGGACCTCCTCCTGGGTTGCCATGCCTTCTATTATCATGATGTTTCTCATAGCCCGGCCAGGATGGGTAGGAACCGCAGAGAGTCTCAGGACAAAGCCATCTTCCCCTGGGGAGGTCCACACAAGGAAATCATGGGAGATGAGGCTGGAACAGATGGAGTAAGACCCTGGCAGATCATACCCAGACCAGCCTGGGTGGCTTAGCCTCTACTCTGAAGCCATCAGAGGTTTGGAAGCAGGCAAGTGACAGGCTGAGAATGAGTTTTAGGAGGGTTAATCTGGTGGAAGGAGGTGTGCAAAAGCCTAGAGGAGGTGAGGCTGCTGGTCTGCTGTGTTCAGATCAGGCTCTCTGTACAGTCCTGCCTGGTCTAAGATCTTCCCGGTGCCTAAGAGGAAAGATGGCACCTGCATCCTGCGTTACCTCCAACTCCCCCTTCCAGGAGGTGGTCCTTCTATACTTCCTGATTGGTTACCTAGAGACTGCTCAGAGGAATATATTATAGTCTCTGGAAGCAACTCTATAAAATAATTTCTTAATGTTTTATGCCATGGGAGTGCTGTTGTAAGAACTATTTATAATCTCCCAAGGGGATGGCTTTGTGGTGGAAATGCTCCTTTGTATATACAAGGTCTGGTTTGTTTGTAAGAGAAAATCAATACTTTATAGTTAAATTTATTCACTCATTCATCTAACAAATATTTATAGAGCTCAGGTCCTAGGCCGGACATTGGGGATATAAGAGTGAACAGGACAAGCATGGAGGTCCCTACCATCGTGGAGCTTGTGGCCTTTCTTTCCTTTGCCTAGAATCAGAAATGTGACTATTTGCAGATGAGTCTCCACCTGTTCCTAGATGCTCCATTACTGAGCCCCATTTAGGCCTTTTCAAATTTGAGCAGTACACTGTCGTCCTTTGATAGAGGCCCAATCGGAACATAGACACAAAGGTACCTTTGCAGCATGTGGAGTAAACAAAACAATTTCCTTTTGAGAAAATGTTTTTCAGGTATTCGGGCTTGGAAAATTGTGCCCAAAGATGGTGAAAGTCACAGGGCCAGTTTCTGTGCAGGTAATCGTTTGTTCATAATACTCAATTTCAGTCAGACATAACAGTCTTAACAGTTTAAAAAATAATGTTTATTGTGTTTTGGATTATAAAAGTAATATATACTCATTGTAGAACATTGAGAAATAACCAGCAGTAACACTTTGGTGTTTTTCCTTCCAGTTTTTCTTTTAAAGCTTACGTTAAGAAAAGTCACTATTAAAACATTACATCATAAGCATTTCCTCATTTTAGTAACATGTATTATAAGTATCATTTTAAATGAGTACTTAGTATTGGAATATATGCTTGTATCATAATTTACTTACCTTATTTTCTATGTGAAGCATTTAGGTTGTTTCTTATTCTTTGATATTATAAACAATGCTGTGACTACATCTTCATGCATGAAGTTTGGTCTGCTTCTCTGATTATTTCCTCAATATTGATTCCTTTAGAAATTAAGGAACCCAATTAAAAAAGGAAGAAACAATTTGAAGAGGTACTTCACAGGACAAGATATATAGATGGCCATAAGCTCATGAAAAGCTGTTCAATATCATTACTCATCATAGAAATGCACATTAAAACCACAATGGGATTCTACAATACACTGAGTGGGTAAAATTTTAAAAAACGACAGTATCAGATATTGGCAAAGATATAAAGGAACTGGACCACTTATACATTGCTGGTGCCATTGAAAATGGTACAACTGTTTTGGAAAATGGTTTCTACTGAAGTTAAACATGTCTACACTATGACCCAGACATTTCATTTCTAAACATACTCAAGAGAAATGAGTGTTTGTGTCCGTAAAAAGACATATACAAGAATATTCATAGTAGCTCTATTCATCATAGCCCCAAAGTAGAAATAATCTAAATACACATTAGCAGTTAAATGGATACATAAATTGTGGTACTTTCATACAATGGAATATTATACAGCAACCAAAAAGAACAAATGACTGGTGCATGCAACCATATAGATGAATCTCACAGGTGTTATGTTGAATGAAAAAAGCCAGAAAAAAATATTCTGCATGATCTTCATGATCTTATCTATATGAAGTTCAAGAACAAGCAAAATAAATCAATGTTTATTAAAATCAGAATGGTGGTTCTTTTGGGGGGAGATACAAACTGGAAAGGTATATGATGGAAGCTATGAGGTGCTAGAACTATTCCTTATCTTCATCTTGGTGAAGATTACAGGAGTGTAGAGAAAAGTAAAAAAATTATCAGGCTGTATAATGAAAACAATTACACTTTATATGCCTTACTGTGTACGGGTTATCTTTAAATAAAAAAAATTAGGGTGGGCTTTTGATAACATCAGAAGGTATTCCTGCCAAGAATTCCGAAATGCCAGAACCCAGATTTCCCAGTCACTACCTTTGAAGATTTAAGGAAGAAATAAACCAGGAACAATAGCAGAACTAGTATCAAGTATCACTTTGCTCAAGGCCATGCGAGTCCCCAAAGTTCCCAAATCAGAACTCTAGTGCAAAGTTGAGTCAAGGTTCTCTAGAAGAACAGAACATATCCATATGAAGAGATTTATTATAAGAAATTGGCTCATATAATTATGGAGAATGAGAAGTTCCATGATCTACCATCTGCAAGCTGGAGACCCAGGAGGGCTGGTAGTATGATTCCATCCAAGTCCAAAGGCCTGAGAAGCAAGAGCGCCAAGAGCAGAAGAAGATCGATGTCCCAGCTCAAGCAATCAGACAGGGAGGGCTCAATTCTTCCTTTCTCCATCTTTTGTTCTGTTCAGACCTTCAACAGGTTGGATCATGCTCACCTACACTAGAGGGCAAACCATTTTATTGAGCCCACCAATTAAGATGCTAATTTCATCTATACACACCTGCACAAAAACACCCTAAAATAATGTTTAGCTAAATATCTAGGCACCCTGTGATCCAGTCAAGTTGACACCTAAAATAAACCATCTCAGGGCACATGGCTCAGGCTTGAGGCTCAAGTGAGGCCAAGCACTCCCTTTCTCCTTAGATCTAGGCTTTGAGAGCAACATCCTCAGGTGTGCTCACTAACTTCTTCCACAGGTAGATGCAGGAGGTACCATCAAGAGCATGTCACAGAAATGCTGGCTTTCATGGACAGCGACTCCCATCTGCTAATGGACATGAACTGATTGACACCTCATACTCTGATCAATCAGATGGTGACTTCTTTGTTGAGTGCAGCAGGAAATGTCTGTCATGTGGGCAGTGACTGAAGCATTTCTTCCCACCTCAAGATTTTTGTCAAATTGTCTTCCAGGAAGAGCGTATCAATTTCCACTCTTACCAACAGTACACAGGAAAGCGTACCTCACCACATCTTTGCCAAAAGTGAGTATTATTATTTTGTCAGGCAGGCAATGGAACTTCAAGGTGCTCACCTTGGAGACCATCTTCGGAACTTGTGTTTTCCTACCTAAGTAGTTCTAACTGATGCCTGGCTGGGTAAATGAAACTAGTCACTTCAACCACAAGGGATTGGGGAAAGAGGCCAAAGCTATCCCTGAGCATGAGGACAGAGAAAGCGTATTGGGGCCAAGGGTAGGGGCTCCTGATGGGTGGAGTACCCATCAAGTTCTCTCTCTGGCACCCACCTGAATGGTACCCAGAAGGCAGGTGACTAGAGCTCAGCTGCATCCCAGAGCAGTCTGAGCTATTTTTTTTCTGTTTCCACTGGCCTTTGTGCCCACAGTGGCCAAAAAGATGGTTCCCTTGTGACCAGTTCCACCCTGGTGTCTTGATAAACCCCAGCAGCAAAGAAATCTGCCTGGGGTCTTGTCTTTGCCTCCCTAAAGATCCAGGCTAACATGATCATTTTTTTTTCACCCAAAACATTTTATTTGACCACAAAAAAATTGTGCCATGGTTGTTGTAATTGGTATTTTTTTTTTTGACTACTAGTGAGGTTGCATCTTTCTTCCTAGGTTTACTGGCCATTTGTTCCTCTATTTCTGTGGACTTGCTGTTTATGTCCTTGGCTAATATCTCCCCTGGGTATTTCCTGGTGGTTCTGACCAGCCTCAAGAGAGTCCCTTTTGCTGGTTGGGGTGTGTTCTTCATCGGTATAGACCTCTTATGAGTGTGCATAGATATACTTTTGTTGGTGGTGGTAGCACTTGGCATTTTTTGTCTATAAGTATTTTCCTGGGAAGCTGTGTCAGCCTTGCAATTAGCTCCCTCAATCAGGAAAGTAGCTCATCGTGAGATTAGACACAACTCAGTGGCTGATTGCCGGGAATTTGGGAGAGAGCTGGCGGGCAATAATCTCCCGCTTTCTCCCTTTCTCTGTGTTTCTTTTCCTTTTTCCATTTTAAATAACAGCTTGATTGTAAAGAGGGATGATTCACTACTCGAGATTTTTTCTGCAACTTCGTGGGGATGTTCAGAGAAAAGAACTACCTCTCCTTCTTTCCCATCCCTCGCTCAGTCCCAGATCTCTTCTGTTCCAGTTACTCCTGTGCAAAGGCAGGAAGAGGGAGAAAGAATGTAGCTGGGCCCTCCCCACACTGCCCCGAGAAAACCAGATGGTCTCTCTCACTCTGACCCTCACTCTGGGAACCCACTTCCTAATAGCAAATCTCTTCCTAAAAACCCTCTCCATCCAGCTCCAGGACCTTACATCTCTCACTGTCAAAAAATGCTTCCTATTTCTACCTCCAGTCCCTCATCCTGAATTTCATTTTGTTTGGTCCTCAAGACTATTCCTTATCTTCTCTGATGCCTTCCTCTGCAATACTGGCCAGGCTTCCCGTCCCTCTCTTCCTGCCTTCCTGCCTCCTTCCATCTTTCTCTCCTCGCTTTCTCTCTTTCTCCCTCCCTCCCTTTCTTTTCTTTCTCTTCTTCTCCAGCTAATATTTATTAAGAACCTACCATGTGTCATGCATTGTTCTAGGCAGGGAGGTTAAACATTGAACAAACTAGATGCGATCCCTGCCCTCATGAAGATTACGTTCTACTTGGGGAACAAGGCAGCAACAAAAAAATATATACACACATTTATATTGTAATGGCAGGTGGTGATCAAGTCAATGGAAAAAGGCAGAACAAGAAGATAAATAGCAATGAGGTACGTGGTTTTGTGGTGGTCAGCAATAGCCTCTCTGAGGAGGTAACTCTTAGCAGAGAGCTGAATGAGGTGAAGGAGAGGGTCGCATGGACATCTGTGGAGAAGAGTGTTCCAGATGGGGGAGCAGCAAGTACAAAGGCCCTGAGGTGAGGTAGGAGCATCCTGATGTAGTATGGCAGGGGCATCTTAAGTGAAGAGCAGAGATTTGGAAATGAGGCCAGAGATGGGCAAGGACGAGGTCATGCAGGGCCTAGCAGGCCATGATGAAGACTTGTTTTTTTTTTTTTTTTTAATTCTAGATAGAATAAGAAGCTACTGACAGTTTTTGAACAGAGGAGCGCCATGATCGGACTTTGCTTTTTAAAGCCTCATCGGGCTGCTCTCTGCTGATTAGACTGTACAGGGGCAAGAGTGAAAGAAGGGAAATAACCCAAATAATACTTTCTCTCTCAGTGAAATAATCCCCTCCCTCCAGCTGACAGCAGGGAGCAAATTCAGCTGGAAGTGTCACAGGCAGCTCAGCAACTGTTCAGTGAGGCAAAGCCCAGATGTCACCAAGGTGTAATTCGTCTTTTACAAAGAAAGGAGTTAAAAGGACAGATTATAAAATTCAGCCTCATGTTTTTTTTTTATTTTTATTTTTTATAAGCACCTACTGATTTTTTTCCTCTTTCAGATGTTTTGTTGATCAAATTATATTCTTGACATTTTGGGGACCTTCTATGTTTTCCCAAATGCCGCCTAATGATGCCACAGTGCAATTAAGACTAATTTGTTGGCAGAAATAATGGGAAGTTGTTCAGCTCTACAAAAGAACAAACCTCGGAGCTCTTATTATTATTATCCTTATTATTGAGGCCATTATTATTGCTAGAAGCATGTGTCAGGCTGCAAGAAGCAGGAGGAAAGATGAAAAACATCTGGGAAGGGAAAAGAGGGTGCCTCTAAGGAAATCAAAGCATTTGGAGTCAAACCTCTAGAGTTCAGATCGCGCCTAAACCACCCGCTCGTTGTGTGGACTAGGACAAGTGATAACCTCATGAAGGCTTGGTTCCCTCATCTGTAAGTTGGATATATTTAATATTACCTACACCATCAGATTTTTGAGGAGTAAATGAGGTAAGATATTTAAATCAGTGCTGGAGAGAGAGGGTATTGTATTATTTAGGATTAAGTTTGTCTGTGCCAAATTCAAATTAATAGTGGCTTAAACAAATAGTGGTTTATTTCTTTTTTACCTACAAGTCTGACGTAGCCAACGCAAGGCTGGTGTCAAGTCTACTCTGTTAAGTTCTCAAGTACTCAGGCTCTTTCTAGTTCCCTGGTCTAAAATAGTGGCCAAAGCTCCATTCGTCATTCGTACTCTCTAGGCAGCACGATGAAGAAGAGTGACAAAGATGGATCAAAGGACACATGCCAGCTGTCTTTAAGGAAGGTGCTTGAAAGCAACCACGTGACACTTTTACTTACATCTCATTAGCTAGAACTTAGTCACATGGCCATACCTAGTGGCAAGGGATGCTGGGAAATGCAGTTTTTATTCTATTCTGGGAGGACTCTCGTCCAGCTAAAAATGGGGATTCTAATACAATAGAAAAAAGAGAGGCTGGCTATTAGGAGATAAGTGGAGGCCTCTCCAACAGATGGCCCTAGAGGAAGGAAAAGGTAGGGAGAGAGACCCAGACACCACCCCAAATATCAGATTTTATTTCTCTTTCTCTCTCTCTCTCTCTTCCACAGTCAGTCAACCACCAAACCCTGTTGTCTCTACATCCTAAGATTCTTTTGAATCCACCCTCTCCCCTGGTCTCCCTGGAAACAGCCCTAGTTCAGACCTCATGGTCACTCAGTAGGACCATTGCAATGGTTCCTCACCACCCTTTTTGCCAACCTGTGTGTTTTTTTCTCTTTACTAATGTGTTGTCCATGACTGAGATCCAATGCGGTCCCTCACTGCCTATAAGATAAAATCCAACCTCCCAAGCTCAGCCTTCAAGGCCCTTCAGGACGGTCCCCAATTTCTCATTGCTTCAGTTCAAATATCGTTCCTGGCAGCCAAGCAGAATATTTTGCTGTTAGCTGAATAAGCCACACCCTCTGTCTTTGAAGCTGCTCATTTCTCTACCCTTTCTCTCTTTTCTGCTTGAAAAGCTCCTATTCCTGCTTTAAAACCCACATCAAATATCCCCTCTCTGTGAAGTTGTAAGGAGTGTGCCACTCATCTGACTGTCCCCAAATCCATCCCTTTCTCTTCTCCTCTATCATGAGGAGGTGGGGGTGGGGGTGGGGAGCAGATGGCTGACTCCTACAGGCTGTGTTTTCCAGGCTCCTGGTGAGCTGTCTTTTGTCTGGGTTTGGCCAGTGAGAGGCACTGGCAGGAGACTGAAGGATGGAAGGGAGAAGCTGGAGCATTTTTCTTCTCTTTGCCTGGGGCAGCATCTCTGGCAGCAGCCACATGTCCTGCTAGATACTAGATAGTAGCTCTCTCCAGGGTCTCACTCCTCGCAGGGCAACTCTGGTTTCTGGGATCTAGTAAAATCATTTCTTCTCACTGGCCATTTCATTCATAGGGGTGCCGGTGGCTTCCTGCTGTCACTAATTTTTAGATGGTGCTAATTTGACCTCTCAACTCTTCCACCACCTGTGTAACCAATCCCCTGAATTAAATTTCCACAGGATGAAACACCTGGAATGGTTTCTGTTTTCTTAACCAGACTGTGATTCAAGTGCCTGGCATAGTGCTTGACATAGAGTACGTGTTCAATAAATAGCTGTCCAACGAATACATGAATGGGTTTTCTCCCACCTCCTCTAACCATGGGCTCCCTTGCTCCCAGGTCGCTGATTTATTACAGTATTCATTGCACTTGTTGGTCGACTCATCTGTCTCCCCCATGAGACACGGCTGGTTGCTGGGGACGCAGACATGAAAGTCCAGGCATCTGACTCTCGATGGTGTTTTTCCGCTTTCTGCATCTAAGAGCTGGGAAGGAAAGGAAAGGAAAATAGAACTGGGAGGGGTGGAGGGTTTTCTATGGTCTCTCTGCCTCTCTTATTTTAAACACAGGGCCTTGCTTCTGGGTTCAGGCAAGAATTTATGAGTGTGTTTAGGCAGGAACACAAGGGGACCTTTGGCGAGAAATGTTCCCTGTCACGCTCTGACAGCCTATGGAGGGAGGCAGCTGAAAACATCAGAAAGGAGATTTTTCTTGAGCTGGTAGAGGCTCTCAGCCCAGCCCTTGCCATCCCTCTAAATGCCACCTGGAAATGCTTGGGAAAAGAGGGGAGGCTCCTGTCTTTCGGGTGGGATGGTGCTGTATCAGAGAGGGAGCACTGCGATGAATGTTCTCAGATTTCAGTTTGGGCTTCACTGAAGACAGAGCGAGGCAAAGGGGTTTGAACTGCAGTTGAAGGGTTTGGATTAGACATTGGGAGAAACTGTCACTGCATCCTTGATGGTGATAGGAAGGTAGACTCAGGCGCAGAACCTGGTTAGTATTATCTCCGAGGAGTCCCCCATTGTCTCCACTCCAGCTATACCGGGCTTCATTTCGTTTCTTGGACATGCCTCAGGGCCTTTGCACTCACTCACTGTCTTCTGTGCCTTGCCCGCCCTTCCCCCTCATACAGAAGTCCTCTTATTCAGATCTCAGTTTACATGTCACACCCTCAAGGAGGCCTCCCCTGACCACTTCATCCAAAGTGGCTGGACCCCATCAGCTACTCCCGAACCCTTGCCTGGTTGTATTTTTTTTTTTTTATTGAATTTATCACTATTTGTACTACTGTATTTCTTTATTTCCATTATCTGTTCATTTTTCATCTGAACCTACTAGATTATAAACTTCAGAAAGGCAGGAATCTTTTCTATTGTTTTTCCCACTCATAACTGACACTCAGGACAGTTCCCGGCCCATAGGGGGCATTCACTAAAGATTTTTTGAATGAATGAGTAAATTAATTAAAATGCCTAAATAAACTAGTTCTTAGAAATGGCCCTGGGCGTGGTTAGCTAAGGTGAGTCTGGGAGATCTTATAAGGGGAGGGGAGAGAAGGGGCATAATACTGGACTCTGGATCACAGATTGATGCAAGGATTAAATGACATAATGTCTGCAAAGCACTTAGCACAGGGCCTGGCACATTATCAAGGGCTCAGTAAACGCTGGCAGCTGTTGGGATCAGATGCGCTCCCAGTTGCTCCATATGGAAACCCTCCTGAGAGCTAGGAGTGCTGTCTGGGCTGAAGATGGCTGAGTACTAGGCCTGGGCTCGAGGTTGCCTGAGCTGGCATTACAGAAGAGGCTGCTGGGGTGAAGGCCAGGGGGCAGCTTGCTCCCTGGGGCAGGGAAAGGCTGCCTATACCGTCTCTGGGCCTCTGAGGACATTGTAGACAGACAAATAATATAGTTGCTGATATCGACTGTGGACTCTGGAGCCAGCTGCCTGAATTTGAATCCTGGCTTTCCTGTTTACTAGCCTGGCAGGTTACTTAACTTCCCTTTACCTCTGTTTTCCCAGGTGTGGAGTTGGGGCAATAACAACGCCTTCCTCACAGGACCTGCTCAGCTCTGTGAGGATTTCACGAGTACAGGTAAAGCACTTAGACCCATGCCTAAGTGCGAGATAGGAATGGGCTATCAACATCAACATCAACATCAACAGCAACGATGCTATTCTTAATTCTCCAGGTATTGTGGGCTGAGTTGTGTCTCCCCACCAGAACCCATTTGTCAAAGTCCTAACCCCTGGTACCTCAAACGTGACTATATTTGGAGGCAGGCCCTTTAAAGAGGACACAGTGAGAAGTCATCTGCAAGCCAAGGAGAGAGGCCCCAGGAGAAGCCAGACCTGCTGACACTTAGATCTTGGACTTCTAGCCTCCAGAACTGTGAGAAAATATATACAGTTCTGTTGGTGAAGCTCCCTAGTCTGTGGTATTTTGTTATGGCAGTCTGAGCAAACTAAAACTGGGCCAGGAGACTCAGAGGCCCAGAGGACTGGGCTGCATGTTCTCACCTTCTGGAATATCCCATCTGCAGTGCAGTCTAGGCCTCCCTTTGCCTGGACCTCCCTGAACCCACCTGCAGCTCCCCACATGTCAGCCCTCCCTCCCTCCTGCCTGAGAGTCATCAATGATGCAGCCACAGGTCCATCAGCTGCCCTGTCTGTGACTTGCTCATTGAGTCAGGGCAGTGCAAAGGAGGCTGAGGTCAGCTTTTTGAGATCCGTTCCTGGTAACGAGAAAACAAACAAGCAAGAAGGCTGCCTGCCTGGGCACCTCTGCAAACATAAGCGCTTGACCATCAGTCTATGGACCAGGATTAAGCTCAGTTCTTTCCAAGGATGCTGTCAGGTTATTCTGCTTCGGTTGCAAGGATGCCCTGAAGAGACTGAGTGGAAGAGTGTAGCTGCCTCGCACTAACTCTCCCCAGGCCCAGACTGGGGACATAGCTTGTAGCTCCTGTCCCTTTCCTGGTGGGGCAGCTGCAGCATCCAAGGTAAGGGCTCCTCAGACTGAGAGACTCTCAAAAAGCTAGCCTGTAGGGCCCTTAGAGGTATCCTATTTTACAGATGAGAAAATAGAGTTCCCCAAGAATGCCCAATTGGTTATAACATACCAGGAATATGGCTTAGTTTCAGGGACCACTAGTGATAAACTAGAGAGCGTTCACAGTGGAAGGTGGGATAGGAAAGGAGCTTGAAACCCTATGAGATTGTAGGATCGAGGGACGAAACAGACAGTTCAGCCTGGAGAAGGTCGTACAATTCAGAAGGGTTGCTGAGGGCCAGAAGGAGCTGATTAGGAAATTTGGGGGGCCCTCAAGAAGGAGCAGGATGGTTCATAAAATGTGGGAGAGTCTCTTCCACAAAAGAATCATAAACTTGGATTCCAACAGGCAGTCTTCACCCCCTTCCATTCCACCCCACCACCCCAACGCCCACCTCCGTCTTAAGCCTTGGAGTTTTACAGCCCCTTCTTTAGTCAGAGCCAATCCCAGAGAAGCAGGCACGAATAGGCCCATCTGATTGGAACAAAAAGTACCTGAAGGCGGGGCCAAGTAGTTGACTGTCTGGAAGGGCACCTGCCTGGGCCAAAATGTGGCTGCAGAGAGAGGCCAAGCGCTGGCTGCAGGGCAGGGTGGGCAGAGGCTCTGCAGCAGCTGGTCAGCCGGGGGCCTTTGGCAGTGGCTCCAGCTCTGCTCAGCTGGTGAAGTGATGCTCTCCTCTGATTGAGCTAATTATGCTGATTGAATTTCCTCCTCTCTTCAGTGCCTCCTCCTGCCTTCTCCTCTCTCCTCTCTCTCCCCTCCTATCTCCCTTCAGAGAGAAAGGGAAAGGTTTCCTTAATGTGACTGGTAATTGTTATGCACACAGTGTCAGATGTTAATGCGGGCCGTGATTGACAGCTAATCAGCCCATCAGCTGTACAAAAAGAGTGAATAACTCAGTAATTTGATTTCCCCTGATTCCCCTGCGTGGGATGGCAGGAAAGTCTAAATTAGCAATCAGGGAGCCCGTGGCAGATCCTGGAGGGTGGTGGTGGGGATCTGTGGGTGCAGCTGTAGCCTCATGGGCCCTGGTATCCAGGGTAGGGGAGCCCCCACCGGCCTGGACTTGGGTAGTGAAGAAGCTCTGTGAGCTGAACAGACTAAATGTGGAGAAACTCAGGCAGTGGGTTAAGTCCCTGTTCTTGGTGGCAGCATGGGAGAAGCCGTGGCTGGCCCCTGGGAAGGGCCCAGGGAGGTGTGCCCTCATCCTTCATCCCGTTGTCTAGGAGACCACCATGGAGGTGGTTGGGATGTGGCAGTTAGCCCCCCTTCCCCCATCCTTTTGGAGCTGGTTGCCAGGGTTTCCACTGTGTGACCCACATTCTTCCAATTCAGGGAAATAGTTGTCCCCTCACTCAGCTTATGGCAGATTCCATTCAGGTAAAGTGGAGCACAGGAGAAACACATGTGGATTATTTGGTCCCAGATGAAGCTGTCGCTGGTCTTCTTGGGCAGGCAGTAGTCACTCCCTGGGTCCAGGGACCATGCCAAGTACTGAGTCTGTAGTCATTGTTTAGAGGAAGAAAAACTGAGCACCTGGCTCCAATCCCCACAGTGGATAAAAGTAATGGAGCCGGAATTCAAACCCAGGGCAGCACCAGCTTTTGGGTGACGGAAGCAGGATGAATAGTGGTTTGGCCTGACGTCTTTAGAAGATCTCCGCACTCCCAGTGAAGTCCTAGTCCTGGAGACACCCAGCTAGAGCAGCGCCACTGAGATTTTTTAGTCTCTCAAAGACATGTGTGAACACTTCTCCTTTTACAGATGGGGAAGCTGAGGCCCCAGGATTGTCTGAGGCCACAGAAAGAGCTATCGACCTGGCTGGGACTCGAATCCAGCTCTCCTGCCCCTGCTTAGCAGTGTCCGGTTTCCCCCGGCCTCATTTCTCCCTGCTCCTAGCTGCCCACCACACAAATATCCCCCAACTGTAGAGCAGGCTGAGAGTTGAAAGTGGGTCCCGGTGACCAGCAGAGCCTAGAGATGCCCCCGGATGACTCTAGGTGGCAACAGCACATTGCTGGGAGGGAGCCAGCCTGTGGCGGCTTCTCCGGCTGCAGGAGAGGCAGCCAATAGGAGGCGGGGGTGGGGGTTTGGGTTTGGACCCCCAGATGTTCTGAGAACATGGTGGCCTGGATCTGGGGCCCAGAAAGGCTTGCTGTGCCTCCCGTCAAGCACTGCCTGGCTCACCTCCGGCCTGGAAGCCCTTGTTACTACACTGACTTTTCTGGTTTCTTCTTGAGGATATGTGTGTATGGTGAGGGAGCTGGTGATGTTCCCTGATAGAGAATGGTTGACTTGGGTCACTCAGTCCCATTTTTGGGCAGTGGGCACCCATCCCGGTTCATGTGTGTGTGTGCATATTTGGCAAATCCACATGCGAGTGTAGCCACACAGACATGTATGTGAAACTGTCTTGTCTTGAGTGCTCACAGATCGATCAGTCTGTGCATGTGTTCCCGTGTGCAAGCACTCCAGTGTACCTGAGCTGTGCTCATGCCTCACGTATTAGCCCATCTGTGGGGATCAGGACATGATGGGCCTTCTTAGACCAGCCACCTGGAAGCTGAGAGAGGGATGAGGGGTCTGAAAAGAGACATAACACAGGAGCCACAGTCTTTGTCCTCAAGGAGGCTTGGGTGGCTGGGTTTATACAGGAGTAACAGGCAGATGGACCAGGAGTTGAGTGTGAACGTCATGGCCCATGGCCTTGACCTTGGCAGGGTCAAGGGTAAGGAAATGGCCATGGGTGGTGGGGAAGTACCTGTAGTCAGATTTGAGTCAGAAAGAGATGAAGTCCAGCAAGGGTGGGATTTGGAGAAGCTGCACCCCTGGGAACAGTTTCAGAGCCTGTTTTGTTCCAGCCTATGTGCTGGGTACTGAGGGTAATTACCCTCAGGGTGCAGATGAGGAAACTGAGGCTAAGAGAGGTACAAAAAGAAGTTGCCTTAGGTCACACACCTGGGAAGAGGGACGTCCAGATCCTGCTTTGTGCCCAAGTACACCTTTGTGTTTCCCTGTAAGACACAGCAGAGGCTGCAGGAGTGGGGAGAGGATGGCAGAGGAGGAGGAGTGGGAGCCGGAGCTGTGAGGAGGGCATGAGGGCAGAGGTGAGTTGAATGCTCTGAGCTGCCGAATGCAAATATTCACCTATCTTTCAGACAACAAGTGTTTACCAGGCAAGTGCTGTGTATAAGGCACAGAGCTACATGCTGGGGCTACCTCAGCGAACCAAGCAGGCTGCTTGCCTGCTCTTACAGAACTTACTGTCCGGGGTGTGCGGGCGGTGCATGTACTTGTGTATGCATGCGTGTGCATGCGTGTGCATGTGTGCGCATGTGTATGTGTGGTCAGGGGACCTGGGCATTGTTAATCATGACACTAGCGGGAGTGATCATAGCTCACATGATTGAACCCTTATTTACTCATTTAATCCTCATCACAGCCTCATGGTGATGTTCTATTGTTCCTATTTTACAGATGAGAAAATAGGGGCGTGGTGAGGTTAAGCGACTTGCCCGAGGCCACACAGCTAAAATGTGGTAGAACAGGCTTGGGAAACTGGGCTATCTGGCTTCAAGGTCAACAATTTTACTAATCATACAAACAAATATTTACTAGCAAATCATGATGTGTGCTGTGACAGAATAAAGGGATGTTGAGGGATGCTAAGTATTTGCAGAGCCTTCGCCCGCACATGGCCCTGGGGAATTTACAAAGCTGTTGTTGTTCATCATGGAGAGCTGGGTTAGGACTCCATCTACCAGACGACGCCAGTGCAGCTCAGAAGAGACAAGTCACATGTGTGACGTCATGTGGCTCGTGAGACCCAGAGCTGACTCTCTGAGCTCCCACTCCCATCCCTGTCAGGGACACGTGGGCTGGTGGCTTCTGGGCTATCGAGGCTATGCAGTCCAAAGCTCGCCCTCTGCTCTCTGGGCAACTTGCAGGCTGGGGGAAGGGGGAGTTGTGAACATCAGACCCTGCTGGCTGCCGTCCCTGATGTCTTCGAGTGACATTTCCATGGTCTGGCCACTGAACTGTTTTGGGGGCCACCTGCCACACCTGAAGGGAAGGCTGATGGCCTCAGCTGTGAGAAGCATGTAGATTCTAGCCACTAGACTCACCCCTCCCATTTATTTCCCTCTGCCCCCACACTCTACTCAAGGAGCTGCCTGGGTTCTGAGGCTCCTGTTCCCCCAGGGAAGCTGAGGCTGTGGTATCCCAGACCCGTGGACTCCATCCATCTCTTGGTTAGTGTTCAGCTCTCACTTGCGGACGTGGTGGTCCCACAAGGGCCAATTCCCCAGCAGCATCAGTCATTTCCAGGACTCTCTCACTCATCTGTGGTCCTATTTCTTCCTCTCTCAACCCACTCCAACCCTCAGGCTCACTCTCCATCTGGTGGCATCAGAGAAGACCCTGCTGACCTGCTGACACAAAGTCTATGGCACGTTACTGGAAGTTGGTATCACATACCGCTTTTATAGATGAGTGAACTGACACTTGCAGAGTGAGTGCTTCACCCAAGATGAGAATTAGAGCTGGCCTTCTAGAGCCCAGAAACCATATTCTGGAGCCAGAAAGAGGTGCTGGGAGCCAGACACCTGGCATTTTGTGACTATTGTGCCCTTGCTCTGCGATCTTGAACAAAGTGGCACATTATTTTAAAGCCTTTTCTGGAAGCTCTAGCCATCTCCCCCTTCCCCAGAACTGACCACTCCACCTTACACAGCCCCTTATCTCAGGACACAGGCTCCTTCTTACACTGCTCACCTAATTATAAGCCTGCTGCCTCCTCCATCTGCCTGGAAAACAGGGGGTACTGGGCCTGACAATAGGTAGGTGCTCAACCAGTGCCCTCCAAACGGGCAGAATCAAGTCACGTCCCTTTTGACAGGCCTTGGCTCCCCCTCCCAGCCCTCTAACCCAGTGCTTCTCACCAAGGAGCTTAATAAAATGTAGATACTAATTCTGTAGGTCTGGTGCTGAGCTTCTCCATTTCTAAAAAGCCCCCCACGTGGTATGATGCTACTGGCCCATGCATGCACTTTGAGTCACCAGGCTCATTCCTCCAGGGTAACCTTTGACAGACCCAGCATCCTCTCTGCCACCTCCCACAATTGGCTTTGAGCTGGCTTGATCACCACTAATGATGAGAATGTCACTCCCAATGAGGTGAGGTTCCTTTGCCATACAGATCTTTTAATTCAAATCCTCCTTGCCCCACCAGGTTGAGTTCCATCTCCAGGGCGTCCTTCAAGGATTACAAGCAAAGGTCAAGGCTTTCTGGGTTTACAGCCACAATTTCTTCAGTTGACCTGGGACTATCTCCTTTATACATTCAAAAGTTAGTAACATCTAAGTGTGGTGAGAACTACATGCAATCTCCCAGGGAATCTGGCCAGAGCTCAGAAGCCATCACCTCCTTTCATCTGTGTATCATACTCCTATTGCTATAGCCTCAGACTGTACTAAATTTCTTCAGCAGCCACCTCACTCTGCTGACCTGTTTTTACCTTGTGGTCCCCTAAGGACACCAGAGCTTTGCCCTTGCACAAGTTCCTATCATATAACAGTCCTAATGAGTGACAATTCTCTTACATGACAGTCCTGAGGAATGTGATTTGTGCTCAGTAAGTGGCGCTGCTCCTTCTTTCCTCGTCACGCGTGAACTCAGAGATCCCTGCAGTTGCCTCCCTGGCTGACTCATAGGTGTGTTCTCTTTAGCAGGTTTGGTGCTTCCTCTGCATTTTCGTCCTGCCTGCCCCTCTCTGCCCTGTTGTGGTTCAGGAACCACAAACTCACTGCCTCTTTGTCTCCTTTGTACTTCTAGAACAGCAGTAGCAGGTCCAAATTAGGGAATCTGATATAAATGAAAACTCATCTTTTCCAGAGGAGTTGCTGCGGTGCCCAGGCCTTGAATATCTACCATGTGCCGTGCAAATGTCAAGGCACTATTTGCATGTGTCACTTGCCTGACCCCAAGACCTACAGAAAAGGGCAGGAGGAGGTGGTGGAGACTGGAACATTTCATTCATTCATTCATTCATTCATTCATTCATTCGTTCATTATATATTGCATGCCTACCATGGCCAGGCACTGCTATGATAAAAATAAGATAGAAACTCCTGTTTTCACAGACTAATAACATTTAATTGGAGTGATAGATAAGATAACCAAACAGAGGGAAAGGGGCCAGGGAGGGAGTTGGGGAAGGAAGCACTTTGGTCACAGACAGTATAGCACAATGGTTAGGGACCCAGACTCTGAAGCTAGAATGCCTGGGTTCGAGCCCTAACTCTGGCTGCTTGGCCCTGGACAAGTTAACAGCTCCATACCTCAGTTTTCTCACTCCCTGTGTTGTTGTAAAGTAGCTGGTTCAGTGCCTGGCACATAGTAAGTGCCGCTTATTATGTGAGGGTGGTCTAAGGAGGCTTTTTTGAAAAGAGGTGATATCTGAGGCTTAATAGGAGCCAGCAATGCACAGATCAGGAGAAAGGGGAACAGCAGGTGCAGAGGCCTTAAGGCAGGAAAAAGCTTGGCTTGTTTTGGGGAACTGAAAGAAGACCCATGTGGCTGGAGAGGGTGAGTGGAGGGAAAGGAGGTCAGATGTAAGAGGAGCCAATCAAGTGGTCTGGCTTGGAGGTCACTGTCAGTGGTATCACTGAAAGGTTCAGACTGGGATACCGTCTGGTTTGCTTTTTCCGGTTTGTATGTGTTGTTGAGCAGGGATGGTTTGTAGGGAGCCAGGAGGAGGGTGCAGCTGAAGACTAGAGTCCCATCCCTAGGCCTGGCTCTGAGTCAGGCCCATAAACCCAGCCTTGGAACTGGTACCAAGAAAGATGGTGGGAGAAGCGCCTCCCTACTGTTTCTGAATCTTCTTAATCCACCAGGGCCTTGAAAGGAGAAGCAAAGAAGCCTGGAGGGGAGCTTTTGAGGGATGTCATTTTGCATCTTAATTGCATGCTAAGCAGGCCCGTGGGCAGGGCCAGCTGCAGAGCATTAGCTGCCACCAAACTCTGGTGACTCAGGCCACAGAACCGTAAAATATTTATTTTTTCAGTGCATTTGGAATTCAGCAACTGTGCGGAGCCACCACCAGGAAGTGGGACCTGTTGGCAACTGTAATCTGGAAACAATGCAGAGCAGCTCCAGTCCTGCTCCCTGAGCAGGAGCCGGTGCCGTGGTGGCCCGTGTGCTCCTCTGTGGGGGAGGCTGATGCCTCACTCTCTGGGCTGGCTGGCCGTCCCAGGCACCTCTGGGAGATCGCAGCTTCTTCCATTACA
This sequence comes from Rousettus aegyptiacus, assembly GCF_014176215.1. Lineage (NCBI taxonomy): Eukaryota > Metazoa > Chordata > Mammalia > Chiroptera > Pteropodidae > Rousettus > Rousettus aegyptiacus. The sequence goes on along the minus strand of NW_023416284.1, from coordinate 23,669,866 downwards.
AACTGATTTTCCACTTTATAGCCTGGACCTGTAGTTTGCACCAGTCTCACATTCCTCTTGGGTCCATTTGAGGAACAAATCTAACTTTGAGTCCCGGGCAATGAGTATGTGAGTGGGTGTATTCTGGGAGTGTGTACATACATCTGCATTGACACAAAGATCTGACTGTCCCCAGGGGTATGTGGTAGGGGTCAGGGGCAGTTTAGAAGGTGGTGGGGTTGCATTTTACTCCCACCACTTGCCAGCACTGTGACTTTGACCAAGACACTATATCTCTCCACCCTTCATCTGAAAAATGGGACTAGAGCACCAATCTCACAGGGCCGTCTTGAAGTTTATATGATGTTATTCATACAAAGCACTTGGCCCGGTGCCTGGCTGTTCCTGAGGTCTCCATAAATGGTGGGTATTATTATTATGGTGCATTCTGCAGAACGTGAGCCCTGCTCAGGGACGGACATCCATGTGGCCCATGGGGAAGCTGGCCATGGACTCTTGGGTACCTGGATGCTGGAGAAGAGCTGAGGATGGTGAGGAGACTCAGAGAAGAGGGAAGACAAGCAGCATCTTCCTCTCCTCATAAGCATGACTGCTGGGGGGATGGGGTGGTGGGGGAACTTAAACGTTCGATGACTCAGATCTAGCTCTTTTATTCCGGGCGTCTGCTGAGGCTGAGAGCAGGCTGGATTACCATGAAGTGCTCCTAATTTGCACAGAGAGATAAGGAGCTCATCATAACTGAGAGAGGGGGGACAGCTATTCCCAAGCAGCTGCTGCAAGCTGGTCCTAGGTGAGCCAGAATCTATGGGCTGGGGTGGGGGTGCCCGGGCTCCCTCTACCTCAGGGGCCCTGCACTAGGTGGCCTTAGCCCTGGTTACCATGGAAGGAGGTGGCAGGGGAGGGACAGACACTCCTAGACAGAGGTGCTTGGGCGAGAGGCATGGACACAGGGAAGCTGAAGCTCATATTTGTGAAAATTGGACAAGTTATTGAGTTTTGCGAATGTCTGTCCTGCCCAAGTGATGCAAGGCTGTACATCGGAGGCTAGGTTGCAATTTATCTATCTCCTTCCTCAGTCACTCCTCTCACCTTGCCACCTCGGGTGTGGGGGAAAGTGATCCAGCTGCCTTTAGTCACCAGGTTTGTTCAGCCTGGGGCTGGGGCTCCTGCAGCTGGAAGGACACAGAGTAGATCTTGGGAAGAACTTCTGAAGGAAGCATCAAGAGGGCCTATGCAATTCTTGCTTCAAGAGGCCTTTAGGGAGAGGCCTCTGCCCTTTCCTGGCTCTGACCCTCAAATTGACACTGACCTTGGGAGGTTGACTGGACTTGACAGAGAGAGACAAGTGGCCGAACTTTCCCAGGCTCAGAAGGTCCGGTGGCAACAGGGAGGTCTAGAGACTTCATTCCGGTGGGATGAACTTCTCACATCTGAGCAAGAGAAGGGTTTTCCCAGACCTTGTCTCAGGCTCCTCCTGAGAAATAGGCACTATGCCCATTCTGCAGAGAAGGAAACTGAGGCACAGAGAGGACAATCTCAGGATCGAGCCAGGACAGGGATTCTGCTCTGCAGGTGTGGAGTCCTGAGCGGTGTCCTCCAGAGTGGCGGGCTGGCCACCAGGCTACCGCCTGTGGCTATAGAGGCCAGGAGAGGAGGACTCTCTAGGGTTGTAAGGGCAGGGTCTTCTGTGGCTGCAGAAGGGCTGCTCTGCAGAGCCGGGTGTCCTGGTGCTGAGAGACTATGCAGCAAGTGGGCTTTTGGAGGCCACCTCCCTGCTGGTCTGTCCTGCTGCCCTGTGGGTGCTGCAGCCTGAGCGGAGTGGGCAGTGACAGGGAGAATGCACAGTGGAAAGGGCACTGGGCTGAGAGTCTTGGGTTCTGGGTAGGAGTCTAGCCGCCATTCATTCCATAAACATTTACTGAGCACCTTGGTATTATCCCATTGAATCCCAACGACAGCTCGATGAGGCAGACACTCTTTCCATATTTCGTTGATTCTAACATGTACTCTTAGGATGGGATTATAACTGATAGCACTTTTCTTTCTTAGTGGTCTATGTAAAAATGGCATGTTTTACAGCCAACAAGTACTTCTATGAAATATAGAACCATCCCAATCTTATAAATGAAGAAATAAAATAATAATAATAATAATAATAATAATATATTAATAGGTAACATTTGTTAAGTGTTGCCCACATACCGAGCACTAGTTTAAAAACCTGGTTATTTTTTTTAAATTATTATTTCCATTTTGCATATGAGGCTGAAGAGGTTACTCACGATCACAGAGCATAAAAGGTAGAGGAAAGATTAGAAGCACATCTGGTTGGCTCTAGCTCCTTGGGTTCTTGACCACTATAGGATACCACCGTGTCTAGCTGCTCTGGGTGAGGCCTGTGCTGGGCACTGGGGGAGAGCTGTGAGCCAGGCAAATGCGGTCCTGGCCTGCTCAGATCTTCAGCAATCTGTCATGGGCGGGTAGCAGTGGAGGCTGAGGTGCCTGAAGACCTGGAGGGACTGCTGATGAGGAAAGGTGGGTGGGGTAGCTACCAGGGAGTTCTCAGGAGTGAGAAGGTGACGGGGATGTTTTACAAAGGACATGGCCTTTGGCTCCCTCGCCACCCTGCCACCTCCTCCTTCTCTCGCCTCTTTCATTGCCACTGCCTCTTGCACGCCATCACCTTCTGCAGGGAAGGGGGCAGGGTCAGTGTGTCCACCCGAGGTGGCACCAGAAGTCACGGGGTCAACATGCTTCAACTGACTCTTGCTAAGAAGTGACTGAAACCTCCAAAACCAATAAAGCCAAATCGCTGAACGGGAGAGCCACGGATAGGTGGGTCAGGGGGCTGATGGTGGAGCCTCACAACCTATGATAGGAGGGTTAGTTAGTGTCTGAGTGTCAGGTCCCGGGGGGGAGGCAGGAGTGTTTGGTGGATAAGAATTCAGATTTCGAGGCCAGAATAACTTTAGTTCAAATCTGGGCCCCTCCACTTACTCACTGTGTGGCCCAGGCAAGGCTGGAGATTTCTCTGAGCCTTGGTTTCCTCATCTATAACACAGGAATAATAATTGTTTTAGTTTTCTATTGCTGCATGATAAATATTCCCTCAAATTCAGTAGCTGAAAACAATACACGTTTATTACCTTGCCGTTTCCGTGAGTCGGGAATCTGCGCGTGGCTTAGCTGAGTCCTCCGCTCAGGCCACCTCGCAGGCTGCCGTTGAGGAGTCACCGGGTGGTAGTTTCATGTGAAGGCCGTGCCAGGAAGGGATCCACTCCCTGACTCACGCACGAGTTGTTGGCAGGATTCAATTCCTCAAGGGCCGTTGGACTGAGGGTCTCAGTTCTTCACTGGCAGTTGGCTGGAGGCTGCCCTCCGTTTCTTGCCATGTGGGTCTTTTCAGCTGGCTTTCATTATGCAGAGTGTGCACGTGTGCGTGCAAGAGAGTGAGAGAGAGAGAGAGAGAGAGAGAGAGAGAGAGAGAGAACAAATGTGCAAATGAGACAGAAGCCACAGCTTTTTATCACTGAGTCTCAGAAGTGACATCCATCACCTTTATACTATTCTATTCAATAAAAGTCAGTAGGTCCAGCCCACACTCAAGGTGAGGGAATTATTATACAAGGACATGAATATCAGGAGAGGGAGCTCACTGGTAACAATGATGATCATGTATATTTTGTGCGAAAGTCATAAGCATTAAATGAGATGCCGTATGTAAGCATTTAGCATGGAGCATGACACATAGCACGCGCTCAATAAATTGAATGTTGTTATTGTCGTTGTTGTTATTCTCAAAGCTGGACTGGGCGGATCTTAAGACAGAACAGAATCCAACTACTATCCCCAGTTCTCACTGGCCCAATCCCAAGGGAGATCAGTTTATCCAACCCCATCTCCATGCAGTCAATCCTGTCAGTTTTCTCAGGCTCACTTCATATGCCTCCCGCAGGAGGCTCTTCCCCAATCAGCTGTGAGCTGTGCCGCCCTGACCACCTCCTCTTTGCTTGCAGGGAAGGGAGCACTGACCCAGGCAGGGCTAATGGTCACAAAGACCCCGCTGGCATTGTCCCTATCCCACAGACCTTAGGCAGGGCAGGACTACAATGTTCAAGGTTTACAGATTTCTTGGCCGTAGCATTGGAAGAGATATATATATATATATATATATATATATATATATATATATATATATATATATATATTTTTTTTTTTTTTTTCTGGAAGGAAAGCAGAACTGTGACTTCTGTTTCACAATTGATGCACCTTCTGACGTTCTCTCCCTCTGGAAAATTGTGAAGGAACCATGTGACACCTTATCACTTTGAATGCTCTGCTAGTGTTAAAGATGAGGAAACTGCCACTCAGGGTGGTTAGGTGATTGGGCCAAGATTCTGAAATTGGCTCAGGATTTGAAGTCAGCTGGTCCTGAGCCTATGCATTGTCTTTATATTATATTCATTCATTGATTATTCAAGCAACATTGTTTAGTTTCTTCTATGTGCCAGGCTCTGTGCTGGGTGCTAGGAAGAGAGTGATGTACACGTTTTTGTTCCAGCCCTAAAAATCTTTGAATTTTTCCCTTCTTCTCCCACTCCCACTAGATTATAATTTTTCCAAATAGAGCCCCCGCCTTCTCAACATCTCTCCTTCCCTGTGTTTACGACACAGCTTTGAATTTGAAGTAGGACTGTATTTAAGGAGGGGTTCGATTGGTCATCATTTTGGGTAGAGATGTAGCAGGAAATGGCCTTAAGGTCCCAAGGAAAAAAGATATGACCAAATACAGAAGTTGGTCAAACAGAGACCCCAGTGAAAACGAGGAATGAAGTCTACAGATTAAAGCATCCGATTAACTTTTAACAGCAGGTCCTTCTCTAGCCCTTGCCAGCCCCAGACCTCTTCCCTCTCCCTTCTGTGGCCCTTGAGGAGTTAAACCCAAGCCACTGCCCTCCTGCCCAGTGAGCCAGGTGATGGGATTGCAGTTAATGGTAATTTGAACAAGTTTGGTCAACTAGAAATACATAAGGAGACTGAAACACCAAAATGCCCTCAAAATTTATACAATTGCTATATTGTGGCTCAGCCAGCTGTTAACTCCATTGTATGAAAGATGGCAGAAATAATTTGTAACCAAACTCACATTTGTTTACTGAACCTTTGCAGCAGAGACCATGGAGGAGTCAGCCATGTCACCAGGAATATCTCCTCTCCCCCAAGCCCATCATGCCCTTGCCCCCCCAGAGCAATTCCTCAGGCAAGAATTGCTGCCTGGAGGGACATTGTCTGCTAGGCAATGGGCATGTAGTGGTCAACAGGAGGGAGGGAGGGAGTCCTGCTTCCTGGAGCTTACCTGCTAGTGGGAGAGACAGACTGTAACACAAAAATGAATACACGAGTAATAAAGTCAGGTAGTGAGAAGTGCTATGTGGAAAAGAAGGCAGGGTAATGGGGTAGAAAGAGATGGGAGTGGGTGAGGTGGGAGGCTAGGAGAGCTTCCAGACAGTTCACTGGGGCCTTAAATAATTCTTGAGATGTAAATGCAAGCCTCACCTGGCTCTCTGTTCTACAGCTTTCTGTTCTACTTATGAGCTATATATCTTTGGGAAAGTGACTTAATCTCTCTGAACTTCAGATGCCTTATTGTTAAGTGGGAATGATAATACCTGTCACAGGATTATTGGAGATAAAATGTATTGGAGCTCATTGTTTACTGTATTCTACATATATGAATTGTTAGGATTGCAGTTGCAGTGTAAGATCCATCCATCCATCCATCCATCCATCCATCCATCCATCCATCCATCCTTTCTTTCCTTTACCAAATATTTATTATCATGTGCCTTCTGAGTACATGAAAGGGCACTCCACTCTTGATTTGCTATTCCTGCCCAAGCATGAAAAGACTTTGGCCTAATCGAGACTAATTGAATATTTAAACAAGACTTTACCAAAGGCTTGGGGATAACAACAGGGAAATAAACATGGTGTAACTTGTAGGTCATGTGTAAATGAACGTGTTCATGTGTCTGGGTCTATGGTATGTGTGCATATTTGTGTATGTGTGTATGTGTGTTTGTGTGTAGGTATTAGGGAATTGGGCTTTGACACAGGGAGCAAGGTGATTTTGCCCTATATGGGGTCTATGATATTTTCAAACCTCTTACGCCCATCGCCCCATGGCAGGTGACAGCACAGAGGCTTCTATTCCCATTTGGTAGATGACATAAGACTTCTCAGAATCTCTGGCTTAGAGAAACTAGCACCACACAGCACTGAGCTCCTGCCCAAGTCTCCATGTCACACAGCATCCTGTAGCCACCACCTTAACTATAATATATTCATAACTTCCCATAACTTGCAGGGTTACTGCTAAGAGTAAAAGAATGATAGACGTGGAGCAGCCACACAAGGCCTGGCCTCTGGAAGGTGTTCAGGAAAGACTCAGTCCTCGCTGCCCCCCACCCCCTACCATGCTGCCACTATTCCTGTTCAGAGGGTCTTCTGGTTCTGACTCATTCTTGAAAGACAGCAACCAAGTCCCAAACCTTTGTCCAGGAGGGTGGGGCCATGGCTCTTCTGCCCAGTTCCTACCAGGCTCCTCCTTGGCAATAAGCTGGGGCCCTGAACATAGTCAGCCAAGGCTGTCTTGGCCTATGATGCTCTGACTCTCTATTCATCTCTGAGCGTTGCTTCTGCCCAGAGATGCCCAGTGCACTTCCCCTAACCCCATGAGACTCTTAGTGAGTGGGAATTCTGGAGACATGGCTGACTCTTTTGTATTCTCTTTTACAAAGATTCGGTAAACAAATATGAGTCTGGTTGCAAGTTATTTATACCTCTAAGTCTCTCTCTCTTGTTGTCCTACCTGCTTAGTGCTGTGCCTCGATTGCTAACACCCTTTACAAAGCAGCCGGATCTTGGTCCAAACCCCTCCCTTCAGCTCACTCTAGCCCCATCCTCTGCTGGTTTACCCACCACAGGATTCCAACATATTAGAACAAAAACTTCCATCCATTCATATGTGTTCTGATCTCTGGAGCTGCACATGGTAAGTGTCATTCCTCCTACCTGAGATCCTTTAGAACAGTGGTTCTTGACCTTGGCTGCACGTTAGAATCACCTGGGAGGCCTTTAACCCATACTAATGGCTGGGTTCATCTCAGACCAATTGAATCAGAATTCCTGGGAGGGAAGTCTGAACATTAACGTTTTCTCAAGTTTCCCTCAGGTACTTCTAAGAAGCAGCCAGGGCTAAGAACCACTGCTTTAGAGCATGAATGACCCCTGGCTTTGCTTCCCCCATCTTCATCTCCTAGGAGCTACCTGCAACTTTCATAGGATTCAGTTTTCAGACATCTCATCATTCTGGCTACTGTCCATGTCATGTGTCCCAACTGGGCAATGTCACTTGGGAAACACGACTTCTAGGACAAGACCAAAACCTCCTTTGCTCATGATGCATCTCTATTAATATGACCCCAAATCAATAGAGCTCTTTTTGTCTACATCTCACTCCATGACTTGCTTATTTAATGTTGCTCAGCCTCTTCCCTTTAACATTTCCTCCTCTACCTGTTCCTACCAACTTAAGAATGCTTGTTCAAATAGGGTGAAAAGTTAATCCCACAAACACATGCAGTCAATCCCAAGGAAACCTTCCAGGACTGGGCACAACCTTCTGCAGGGTTCAGGCTGGTCACTGGCTTTCTTTCTGTTTCAACGGGTCTATCCTCAGGTTAGCTCCATCCGTTGCCCCCGGTTTGGGATGCACATAACAGGTATCTAACTCTCACACGTTCAATACTTGTTGTTCTTAAACTTAAATAACAGATTCCATTAAACGAGCATTAGTATGGTGCTCCATAATTAATCTTCTCCAGAGAACTAATAGTTCAGAAGGCATGCAGTCGAGCAAGGGCATCATACATCACTAAGCTCATTTATCCTAATTGATTTATCTAAGAATTGCTGGGGCAGCTGGCCTTGTGCCCAGTGACCTGTGGCAGAGTCCCCTGGTGCTTGGAGTTGTGGAGAAAGAGCAGTGTAGATGGAGCCGGGGCTGGCAGGGCTGGCTTCATCCTGATCACAAGGCAGCAAACAACATAATGGGCCAGCCTCAGAAGCGGGCCAGGCCGGGAAGCTTTTAGAGGCTCTCAGCAGCCCTTGTAGTACACCCAGATTATACGCAGAGCTATTTCACATCATTAAGCCCCCCTATTTTGTCCCTGGGTGCTGCATACTCTGTCTGCATCAGGCTGGGCTTCAAAGTAACTGCTTTGCCAAAGCAGGTGTAGCCACTATGGCAGGCTGACCCTGGGGCACAGAAACACATTTGCTGGCTGTTTGTTTGTTTGCTGGGCTCCCAGCCCTGGAGCTGGGGATGATGTGCTGGGGTCCTGCATCTGCTCAGCCTGTCAGTTTAGGTTCCTGCCGCCATTGGTGCTGGGGGCTAGGGAGTGGGCTGCACTGGGCTCCCAGACTCATCGGAGACCACTGTGGCAATGATCTCCCTATTGTTCCTAGCCCCCAGTCCCTAACCCATCCTTCCTCGGGGGGGGGGGTGACAGTAGGTGGGCATTAGGAATGATGCCCTCGTGCAGGATAAGCCTGGGCTGTGTTCGATCCTGCATCGAACACAGGAAATAGGGTACCAAAAAGGCAGAGCAGAACCCAAGGGACAGACCACTGTTCCAGGTGACACCTTCTCTGGCCTCCTGGAGCTCTAATGCTGGTGTTTTGTGCCAGTACTGACCTTTCCCCAGGCTCATTTGCTTTTCTCTTATAACATCCTGTCTGTAGTTCTTCCTGATGTCTAACCCATTGTGTGCTCGCTTCTTCCTCTGAATCTGCCCTCAGTTAATATCTGTGTCCTGCCTCCCCTGCTTCTAGGCTCCAGACCAACCTGATCTCCGTTCTTCCAGTTTCCAACCTTTCCAGCTTCTCCCTCCACACAGGCACAACTTGGGTGGGTCCTTGGACTAGAGTACTCACTATCAGCCCCTGTGTTATTGCCTTGGTTTATGTACTGCCTTCTGCATTGATTTCCTGGTTGTGTCTCCCAGGTTTTAGCTGGAAATAGTGTCCTGCTCTGCACAGCAGCCCATCTGTCTGGAGCACCAATGTGCCCAGTCCCCATCTAGCTTTTGCCAGATTTGTCCTCTCCTCAGGGCTGAATCCTGTTCTCTGTATGCCTGGCTAAACCTGACAGACCACGAGAAGTCATGATGTTACTGTCTTCTGCCCCATGGGCCATTTTTGTATCCTGCCTACTAGATCTTTGCATATTGAGCAGGGTCACCCTTCCTAAAACCTGAAAACCCCGGGTCCTGCTTTTGCACCTCTCCCACCTTTCCCTATTGTAGTCCTAACTGGCAGGAAGGTTGCAGAATGAGAGATATCAGCGGAGTCAGTGGCTCATACTTGTGTGACCTTAGGCAATTCCCTTCCTTTCTTTGAGCTTCAGTTTCTTTATCTGCGAGATGAGAAAATTGGAAATAATGATTCCCAGGGGTTCTTTAACTTTTAAAATAAAATGGAAAACAAGAGACACTAATGATAAAGGGGATTAATATGGTGGCCAAATCAAGCTGGGTCTACTCTCCCCTCTGCCTAGGGCCTCCACATCATGCAGGACTTGGCAATGGATTTACAGAAGACACTCAGCACAAAGGCCCTGGGCTCTCACCTTTGGAAAATGGTGCAATTTAATGGTAATGCAATTACAGATGTGCTGAGATTGAAACAGCCCATCTTATCTCAAACTCATCTTCCCCACAAAGTATCAGGGCAGGTGCTGATCCCTAATAGCTGCTGAAATGAATTCACCAGGCAGCTGGGGGCTCCTAGAGAGGAGAGTTGTGTTCAGAGAAAGAGAGAATGGGAGGGGGGGGAAAGAAATGGAGAGAGGGAGGAAGGGAACAGGGATGGAGTGAGGGAAAGGCAGAGGGAGAGAGAAAGGATAAGGAGGGAGAGAAGGAGAGAAATTATGCACAGAAAAAATGGAGAGAGGTAGAAGGATGGACAGGGGGAGGGATGACAAGGAAAGAGAGGGAGAGAGGGAGGCAAAGAAAAATAAAAAGAGACAAAGCAGGGAGAGAAAGAAGGCGCCGGTGAGAGTGAGGGAAATAGAAAAGAGGGAGGACATAGTGAGAGAAGAAAAGAGAGGGAAAAGAGAAAGTGTAATGGAGAGAGACGAAGTGATGGAAATACTGAGAGACACCATGAAGGAGAAAGACGGAAGAGGAAGGGCAAAGGGTAAAAGAGAAATGACGAGGGGGGGTGGGGAAGGGGGAGAGAGAGAGAGAGAGAGAGAGAGAGAGAGAGAGAGAGAGAGAGAAGATGGAGCGAATCAAAGAAGCAGGAAGGAACGGGCAGAGAAGGAGGAGGTAGAGAAAGAAGGAAAGGGATGTAGAAAGCAAGGGGAGGGCGAGAGGGAAGGGGGAAGGCAGGGGTGGAGACAATGATGAGACAGAAACTGAGTGAGAGGAAGCGTGAGTAAAAGGAATAAAGATGGGTCCGTGTTTCGGAAATATTGAGCTTTCAGACCCACCAGAGGCTCTGTGCCATTTTAAGGAAGAGTGCAAACAAAAGAGAAAACAAAAAGAAAAAAAAAAGAAAAAGAAAAATCATGAAACGGCTAGTAGGAACAAGCTCCTCAGGAAGAAGGTAACCGCCGAAGAGAGCAAGCAGGAGAGAGGGCACTTGAGTATTAAATCCAGAATTAGAGAGAGTATTGGGAGCCCTGGAAAGAAGGAAAATGTAATGATCCAAAACCCTAGAATGGGCACAGCTCCCCAGACAATCAGCCAGTCTCCCTAGCTAGTATTCATTCCCACTCCCTCGAAATTCTGGGACAGCGTGGTTCAGCACCATGGACAGCTCCAAGCCTCCCTCCGTGGTTCAAGCTCCACAGACCAGGGCAGCCTTAGATTGGTCCCTTTCCGCAGTCACCTCTCACATTTGCCCCTGGCTTTCCCTGAAAATGACTCTTTTGGATAGTTGGAATGCAGGCCTGTGAGCTTCTGAATAGATCAATTATTTTGCAGAACATGGTTTTGATCCCAATGTTACTTCATTGGATCATTGAGTGGAAAGGGCTCGCAGAGAAAATGGCATTTTTTTACAACCCTGGCAAAATGCTCCTGCACTGATGAGATGAGCCACCCAGTGAGCGCGCCCGCACGCATACGATACATAACTAACCAGAAGCATAATCTTCTAAATTGAAAGCCATAATGTTTGCTGTTGGAGCTAAATATTAACAGGGCATGGTCTCCCAATGACCCTCGGGAGGTAGCTGGCTTAGCGGGAAGCTGTCGTCATATTCAAGCAACTTGATTAAATCCTTTCTGCCATCAGAATTAAGAAATGAATAGTTTTATGAGAGTCATGCCACAAAGGACAAGGAAATGAAATGCTCGGGAAAGAGGGCGGGGCCGGGGGACTGCCAGTACCTGCCTTGTAGTTTTGTAGGGAGCAGTATCACTCTTCCTATGCAGACTCAGGACTGAAGGCTGACTGCTGGGTGACAGCCTCTCTCTTCTCCCTCTGGGTATTCCTGCTGACCAGGTTTTTCAGGCTCCTTCCTCCCTGCTTGTCTGAGAGCCAAATGGGTACATGGGATCCTCCTCAGGAAGCCTCTCAATTATTCATGTAGGAGGAAATAAAATGTGGTTTAATACATGGCCTCTGGAGCTAGAGTACCTGTGTTCAAATCCCAGCTCTGCCAGTCACTATCTATGTGATCTCAGGCAAGTCATTCAACCTCTCTGTGGTAAAGTTTCCTTCACTATAAATGGACTTATAGTAGGACCTACCTTGCAGAGTTGTGAGATTTAATGAGCACCAAGATGCTTAGAGTCAGGCTTAGTACATAGTAAGCACGATATAAGCATTTACTGTTATTATTATTAGATTAGGTTGAACTGTATAAAATTTACTGTTTCATAGATTAAAAAAATACAATACTGGCAGCTTAATATAAAGTCTATACAACAAGATTTTTTTTTCTTCTGTGGCCACTCTTTCCTGCCCCATGGCCCTGGCACAGCCTCAGCAGCATTGCAAAGGTTCTGTTGCTTAAAAATATACTCACAACGTGCTTCTTTTGTATTCAAGAAAGTCCTGCTTTTGTTAGAAAAATTACAATTAACCTCGGACTCAGAAAGTTTAATCAGAATTTCTTTTGGAAGGAGAAAGGCAAAGGGAATTATTATTTATTGGTCACTTTACTAAGCATCATGCACTGTGCCGATTGTATTGCATATGTTAAATTTGTTTCATTGTCTCAGTATTTCTGTGAGTTGGCCATTGGAACCCCATATTATAGATGAAGAAACTGAGGTTCAGAGAAGTTGAATGATTTGTTGAAAATCACATAGCTAGGGAGGCAGAACCAGAATTCAAACCCACTACAGTATTCTGGAGAAAGCGGGTGGAGCGGGATGCATACATGATTAATCCTGTCTCACCTCATCCATTCTTCTCTTTGAATTTCCCCTCCTGCCTTCCCCCTACTGCCTGTCCAGAAGGCCCATGGTGACCTTTATTTTTCCATTTTTTTACAAGAAAATTTTCTCTTTAATTAATTATGGTATTAAGAATTTCAAAATATACGTTATAATTTATTCAATTTCATTCCACAATCATTTTTTAAATTCTCTTAGTTGTAAGATACATTCTAGTCATTAAACTTTTATGTACTGAATCACTTCTTTAAACATTTTATTTATTTATTTAACTGAGGTAACATTGGTTAATAACACTGTATAAGTTTCAGTTACAAGATTATGATTTGGTATCTGTATATATTATAAAATGCTCACCACCAAAAGTCTAATTTCCATCTGTTGCCCTTTGACGCCCTTTACCCATTTCATCTTTCCCTCATTTCTCCCCTGGGATAACCACCATATTGTTGCCTGAATCTATGGGTTTGTCTTTCTTTGTTTTATTTTGTTTATTTGTTTCTTTTTGTTTTATATTTCACATATAAGTGAAATAATATGATTTTGTCCTTTTCCATCTGACTTATTTCACTTAGCATAATACCATCAAGATCCATTCATTTTGTTGCAAATGCCAATATTTCATCTTTTTTAATGTCTGAGTAGTATTCCATTTTGTGGTGTGTGTGTGTGTGTGTGTGTGTGTGTGTGCGCGCGCGCGTGCGCGTGTATTTATTTATTCATCTGTCAATTGACACAGGTTGTTTCCATATTTTGACTATTGTAAATAATGTTGCAGTGAACACGGGTGCATATATCTTCTGAATTAAAGTTTTCATATTCTTAGGATAAATACTCAGAAGAGGAATTGTTGGATTACATGGTAGTTCTATTCTTAAATTTTTTTTTGAGGAATCTCTGTATTGTTTTCCATAGTGGATGCACCAATTTACATTTATACCAACAATGTAGGAGGGTTCTTTTTTCCCCCACATTCTCTCTAACACTTGTTATTTCTTGTGTTTTTGCTAAAAGCCATTCTAACAGGTGTGAGGTGATATCTCACTGTGGCTTTGACTTGTATTTTCCTAATAATTAGTGATGTTGTACATCTTTTCATGTGCCTGTTGGCCATCTGGAAGTCTTCCTTGGAAACATTTCTATTCAGATCCTCTGCCCACAAAACATTGTGAAAATTAATGTCTAGAAGCATAATGCCTATGTTTTCTTTTACATGTTTTATTGTTCCGGGTCTTGTATTCAAGTCTTTAATCCATTCTGCCACTCTGACCTTTAATTAACTAGTCTTAGAAAGAGCTATGTTTAAGTGGGTGGTCCAAAACTCTGGGAGACCTGCTCCTGCAAATAAAGTCCTTCCAATAGTAAACATTTCAGGGGAAAAAGTGGGAGGGAGTGGGAATTAATAGAAATTGAGTGAATGGGATGGTGGGAGGGGAACTTGGAAAATAGCCACCTAAAATGTCATTTGTATTGGAAAAGAAATAGTCATGGGGGAATGCATAAAATTCTATTTTATTTCTTAATTTGAGTCCATTTTGAGCTCCAGAGAGAAGTGAACAGAGAGTATTCTGTTCTGACCATGAATAGATCAGGGGAGCCTGACCTGGGAAACTGTTTCTAGTGGTTCTTAGGAGGTTAAGAGAGCAGACAAGTGCCCTACACAACCTTAGGGTGGGGGTGGAGTGAGCAGGAGGGGCTAGCTACCAATTTAGAAAGGTGCTGAGCCCTCTGTGTGGCTTTCGAGCAGGAGCTCAGCCTAGGAGAGACTGACCCTAGGAAGTACTCTAGGCTTGGCTGGGGACTTAGATATGGGAGGAGGAAGATGTAGGTATTATTATTCATGCTTTCACATCTTTATTTAATGCTCATCACAGCTCTGTAAGATTGGGATCATTATCTCTATTTCACAGAGCAACTATTAATAAAATAGCAATAGCAGCAACGGAGGTAGTCATGGTGGCAGCAGTAGTAGAAGCAGCTGTTGTAACTACTTACGATGCACCCATGCTATATCTATAAACACTTGCAGACTTGAGCAAGCGTGACCATGTGTTCGTCCACCATAGGTTTGTGTCCCCCTTCTTCTTTATCGTAGAGTTGTTACTGGGAGGTGCTACCCAGCCAGGGATTGTCTCTAGTCCTAATTCCTCTTACATATAGATGGGGCTCGTAGTGTGGTCTCATAAATAAAATGGGAGGGGAGATAAGGTATGTTCCTCCTGGGCTGAGGTGGATAAGAATACGGTGTGTCTGTGCCAACTTCTCTTTCCTGTCTATTGGCTGGGTGCAGAGATCGCCATGCTTCTAGGGAATTGCAAAGCCACTGGATAGACATAACCTGGGGCCCCAATTCACCATGTCAAGGAAAGCTACCAACTAAACAGAAGCAATCTCATGCAACTATTATGTGAATGAGAAATATACTTCTATTGTGATAAGCTACTGAAATACTGGAGTATTTGGCTTACTTGTTTTAGTAGCTTCCATTACTCTAATGAATATACATACATTATCTCATTCAATATTCACAACCACCTTTGGGGGTGGGGAGAAGTATCAACCCATCTTAAAGGTGAAGAAATCTAAACTCAGAGATTAAGTGATTTGCCCAAGGCTGCACAATTGGTAAGTGATTCAGTCAGGATTTGAACCTAGATCCCTCTGACTACAGGTTTTATAGCATTGGGTTGCCACACTGTAACCTTAAAGTGAGGAGTGAGCTCAGAAAGAATAATATTACTTGAGGTGAGGAAGCCTGCTCCTGCCCCAGAATTAGAACCAGTCTTAAGCATAGATTTCAGAACTTTAGGACTAATGAATCAGAAAAAGAAACCTTCAGAGATCACAGGCTGGGCTTAGGTCCAGGAAGGCAGAGAAAAGAATGGCATTGTGGTGGGCCTGAATCTAAGAGCTCTGCCCTGACTAAAGCGGCCTCCATAAAGTTAAAGTGAGGGCTTGAAGCCAAGAGCATAAGCTTGATCTTTCCCTTCCAGGATCCTTCCTCTGAGACATGGAAAACAAGAGCAAGAACAACAATCATAAAAATTATACCAGGAGAGGTAGTAGTAGGAGTAGTGAGAATGGGTACTTGCATAGCATTTACTAGGTGCCAGGGACCATTCTAAGTACTTTACATACATAAGTTTAAGCCCTGTGAGGTAGGTGCTAAAACTGTATCCATTTTATAGAGGAGGAACTGAAACACAGAAGGAATAGTAACTTGTCAGAGTTGTACAGCTATTAAGAGAAGGAGCTGAGATTCGAACTTAGGCACTCTTACTCCTCAATCCATGCTCTTCACCTCCCAGGAAGGATAGTGCACCAGCTGGGGCCAGCACTGTCTGGAGATAGGAATCCAGGCCCAGGCTCAAGCAGAGACACTGCATAAGACCAGTGAGAAGATTTAGAACACTATGTGCCTGGGTGTATATAAGGCTGACGTTGATGGCTGTCTAGATTTGCCTATAAATCTTTCAAGCTCTGGCTTAGTTTTCTTGAGCAGTTGTCTCTGAATTTCTGGCTAACGTCATGCAGGGTTTCTATAGTGGCAAAGAGTGGGTGGAGTCAGTAATTGGGATTTACTAAGGAAGAGAGCTTATAGAATGTGAGATGGCGGATTAAGAAATACACCAATACGTTCTGAGAACAAAACTTCAGAACTGAGCAAATCAAGGTCTTTGTGATGAAGAAATAGTCTAGGCTGCGTCAAAGCTCAGGAAGAGCAGAACAGGGAGAGAGGGTGGACTTGACTGTGTATGGAAACATTCCCTGCTAATGGTTCTCCTGCAGTGAGACTCTAGGATGTTCTGTTGCTACCTATATCAGTTCGTTTTTGCTGTGTAACAAACCATCCTGGCACTTAGTGGCAGCAGGACAGTTTTATGATCTGGGCTCACTTGGCTGATCTCAGCTTAGTCACTTATGTATTAACTGGGCCTGGATGGATTCAAATGGCCTCACACACATGTCTGATGGTTACACAGCTGTTGGTTGGGGTGATAAAGGTGACTGAACCATGTGTCTCTCATCTCCCAATAGACTAGCCTGTGCTTCTTCAGTCGAAGGAATCCAAGAACAGCATGAGGTAACATTCAAGGAGCACGCACTTTTCAAGTTTCTGCTTGTGACATGTTTTCTATACTGTCTTACTGGTGAAAATAAGTCACATGGTCAATTCTAGAGTTAGTGTGCAAGGGGCGTGGATCCAGGGAGGCAAATTGGGCCATGACTTCTCATTGTTTCAGTATCTACATCTGTGGTAGAGGTTGTGCACTTAAGAAGGGCCTCTTTTAAACCGTCCCTAAAGAGCTTTGGATCCAGGAGATATGGGTGGAAGTCCTGGCTTTACTCCTAAATGTCTTAGGATAGGTAACCTCAGTTTCTCGGCCTGTAGATTGGGTGGCAGGGTTATAGTAAAGATCAAATGAGGTGATACTTGTAGAAGTCCTTTGTGAGCTGTAAAACCCTGTACAAATGTCAGTTGCTACTTTTCTTCCCCACTAGCAATGTAGGTGGGCCTTATTAATTCCTCACCTGGGAATTATCCACTTTGTAGCAAAACCTCCACCTCCAGGATGACTTAGCCTGGCTCCCCACCCACTTCTGGAGCAGTCCCGCTCATCACCAGTGTGTTCGGGGAATGCAAAATCACTTTAATATTGGCTAGAGACAAGCATAATTAGGAAGGTAAATCTGCTGAAAAAAAATCATATTATGCAAATGTGATTAGCAATGACTTTTGGGTTCTTTGTTATTTGAGAGTTTCTATTCCTTGAAATGAATGTGGAGAGTTGGCTACTGTGTTCCCGGGGGTGGCTCTTAGTAGGAGCTCATGAACACAGAAGTGGGGAGAGGGGCTTGCAGCCCTCGGCATTGGGAAGGGAGCATCTCTGTCAGACCTCCAGGGAGAGTCTGGGGTCCTCATTCAGGTCCTGATCTGATACCTGTAAAGAAGCTCCAGGGAGCAGACCCTCACTGGTGACAAGGCACCCTAGGAGGAGAGGGGGCTCTTCTTAAGTACAGCGAGAGTTGAACTTAAAGAAGAATGAGCTGGTTCTTGCAGTGGGACTGCCCTGTTGGACGTTTGGTGAGGTCACCATAGTTCAAGGGTGTGGCTCTGCCGGTGTGGGCCACCAGGATATAGGTGGTCAGAGCCTGGGGGCAGCCTCATGCCTGCGGGGGCCTGGTGTATGAATTGACAGCAGAGATGTTCCTTCCCAGTATTGGACCAAAATGTACTCTGCCAATTCAGGTGTCTGCTGGACATGGTTGAGATTGTCACACATTCTGGCTTTTGGAGTTCCTTTTATAAAGGCAATGATGATGAAAGAGAGAGAGAGAGAGAGAGAGAGAGAGAGAGAGAGAAAGGAAGGAAGGAAGGAAGGAAGGAAGGAAGGAAGGAAGGAAGGAAGGAAGGAAGAAGAAAAGAAAGAAAGAAAGAAAGGAAGGAAGAAAGGCAGGCCACCTACTTAGTGAGTGCTTATCAAGTTCAAGATGCTGTGCTAAGTGCTTTATGTAATTACCTCATTTAACTTTCCTCACCATTACATAAGGTGGGCACTATTATTATCATCCCTGTTTAGATTAAGAAACTGAGGCACAGAGTGGTTAAGCAATTTTCTTAAGGTCTCTCTGTCAGTAGCAGAGTCTGGATTTGAATTCGAGCCTAGCTTGATTCTGAAGTCTATGCTGCTAACCATGAGGCCACGCAAGTCCCATCCTTCCCTGTGGGGTGTCACATGAATGAGTCGGGGTAACACTTGCCCATCGTGCACACTCCTAGTCATGCCTGGGTGACCCCAGTGAACTCTGATGTGCCCAGATTTCTTCAAAAGTTTCTAGAAGCTAGCAGTCCCTTATTCATCCTGGGAAGGTGACCCTGTCTCCATCGTGGGGTCGCTATACACTGATAGCAACCTGCCTATCCAGGCTGTTGGGACATCTGGGTCTGGAGCGGGTCAGAGGTCCTGGGGGGAAATTCCGAGATGACCTTTTGGGACCTCTTATAACTTCCCCTTCAGCCCAGCCCCTCTCTCTCGATTCTGAGAACCCATGATCCCTTTGTGCGACCCATTTCTTTTCTGTCCCTTTGGAGGCCTGGGACCCCCAGTGTGACTCCCTCTCCCCTCTAAGGGGACCACAAAGTGTTGGGACAGCTCTCAGAAGAATTATTCCTGTCCCAGGTTGTGCTTCTCTCAGCCAGAGCAGATGGGTGACGGGGTATGGAGAAGTCAACACCTCCTTTTAGGGCCAGGGCATTTGTCCTGGGGTGGTGAAGCTGCAGCCCCAGTCGGGCCTGGAGTCCCCAGGTTTCTGCAGGCTCCTCAGTCCTCCCTGGCCAGTGAGCCAGGCACAGAGAGGCCCTTCCTTGAACTTCATTTCCAACAACCTCTGGATCCTCCTCCTCCCTGGAGCATCTTTGGGCCCCTCTAACCCAACATGTCCAGAGCTGACTTCTTTTTGCCCACAAGCCTGGTCTTTCTCAGTATTCCCCATTCAAGGATGGCATTGGTAACTCCCTTTCCATCCCTCACTTTCACACTGAATAGATGCCAGATCTCCCCAACGCATGCTGTTCCCTCATCCCCCCTCCATGCACACTGCCTTGGATTAGCTCACCATCTCTCTCCTACATTATCGTAAAGACCTCCAAGACACAAGCATACCTGGCACCATTCTTATCTCTCTGGTTCACTATTGCACGGCTGCACAGTTATCCTCTAACACAAAGTATTGATGGGCTCTCCATTGCCTACAAATGACATCAAAATCGCTGATAGTATCCAAGGCCTGCCATGATCTGGCCTCCACCTTCTCCAGCCCATGCCCCCTGATGTCCCTCACAGTACACCCCATATCAATCTGTCTTTCCTAATAATGGGCTCCCTATGTCTGCAATGCCTTCCCGCTTCCCCCTGGGACAACACTAAGCTGTGTCCCATGCTGCCTGCCATCTTTGCTGGCTCCCAGAGCACTGTGGCTCCTCCTTTCCACATTCTCCCAGTGCTCTGTCCTCTTCCCTGTGATGGCCCACATTGTGGTTATTGGTTTACATACCTGGCTCACAATTGGTTTTAGCTCCTCAAAGGCAGGAACACAAGCTTATTTATTGCTGAAGCCCCAGCCCAGCACATAGAGTGCCCGGCACATAGTAGGCACTCAATTCTTGTTGACTGAATTGATTTTCCTCACAGCTCATGGAATTGACTTGATTTAGAAATGACATTGCATCCAGAGAATTGATTTTGGCTTCCTAAAATGGCGTGTTATGACACAATTCACCTCCTCGTTGGCTGCTCTTTTTGCAGAAAACAAAACTTCTGTGTCTGGATGGAACTGAGCTTTCAGACTGTGCAGGTGGGGGAGGGGGCAGGAGGCCCTGAAATGGGGCGGACTTTGCTTTTCTCCAGGAAAGTTGTGTGACAGCCAAGGTACCCCATCATGTCATGGAGATAAAAGAGTAGAGACCACTGTATTACTTTCCACAATCTGCCAGAGGCTCAAAGTAGCCTTCTTTCCTCCTGGCTGACAAATAGAGGAAATAAATTATCCAGGCACTAAAAGTTGCATTAAGCAAATAAACATTTCGACAAGAATTATATGTGACATTCAAGAGAAAGCAAATAAACCCTAAGTTATGGCTACCTGTCAACGCTCTAGGAGGATTAAGTAACTAAAAATCGTTAGTAGTGTCTGCAACAGCCTCTTAAACCTTCCCTGGCTCCTGCCACCTACGGCAGAGGCTCAGAGAGATATCGACTGTTCCCTGCATGTGTCTCCAGAGAAATTCTCAGGTTCTTGGGACCTCAGATCTGGTGGAACCTCAGAAAGTCTCCAGGCCAGTGCTTTCAAACACTGTTCCGTGGAACACTGGAGCACTGCAGAAGCATGGCAGAGAGGGGCAGCCCAGGAGGCAAGGTGCCCTTCCCCGTCCAAGCCCCACAGGGATGCTCCTCCTTGATCTGGATTATACTGATTAGGGGTTCCAGGAAGCTTCTGTTACTAAGTGACTTAAAAACCATTGTCCTGGAGCAAACGAACACTTAGAGAAATCTCTGTTAGGACACTTTGGTAAATAATTTTCAGCCTCATCTGAATACCCCTGGCGACAGGGAACTCATTCCAGAATTTTCAGTCAGACCCAGTTTTCTCTATCCTCCTTTGCATGCGATTCCCATCCCAGGACTCTAGTGTCAGAGGCTTGAGTTCGAATTGAGACTCTGCCACTTACTCACTGTTTAACTCTGATAGTTACCGGTGCCCTCTGTGTCCTGTTTCCTATCTGTATTAGTTTCCTTTGGATGCTGTAATAACTTACCACACACTTCGAGGCTTAAAACAACGTGAATTTGTTATCTTACAGTTCTGGAGGTGAGCTGTTCAAAATGGATGTTAAGGAATTAAGTGGTTTCAGTGCCGCAGCACTCCTGGAGGCTCCAGGGAGAACCCTTGCCTTTCTAGGGGCTACCTACATCCCCTGGCTAGTGGCACTTCCCTCCATCTTCAAAGCACTGTAGCCTTCTGCCATCATCGCATCTCCTCTGACTCTGATCCTCCTGCCACCCTCTTAGAAGGACCCTGTGATTATACTAGGCCCACCCAGGACTCAGGATAATCCTTTCATCTCAGGATCCTTAAAGAAAATATACCTGCAAAGTCTCTTTTGCCATGTAAGGTGACGTAGTCACAGGTTTGGGGTGGGGGTTGGGAGGTGGGCATCTCTGAAGGTCATTTTCTGCCCACCACATAGTGGCAGTACCTGTCACAGGGGGTTGTGGGGAAGGCGAAATGGGGAAACGCACGTCAAATGCTTCACACAGAACCCAGCACACAGCTGGGGCTCAGTTTAAGTGTAAGTCAAATATCCATCCTGAGTGTGACTTCTCTGAATGTGCCCACCTCCACCTTGCTCTCCTCCAGCTCAGGGACAGAATGAACCACACCCTGGAGTTTAGGGCCTGCTCAGGAATATGGCCTTAGACCTGTGGCTGTAGGAAACCCTTGGGATTATTTAAGCAGGGGAGGGCCACAGATTTGCTGTTTAGAAGGAACTTGCTGATCACAGGTGGAGACAAAGCGAGTGCTAGGAGGACAGGATGGAGGCTATGCCTTGGTCCAGGTGTGATGAGCAGGCTTGGACAAAGGCTGAGGGAGCAGTGGCTGGAGCTGGGAGGACTTGATTGGATGGATGTATGGGGTAGGCAAAGAAGAGTCTAGGGTGACTCCCAGGTTCTGGCTTTACTACTGGGGATGTGTTGACATCGTTCACTGAAGATGGGGTACAGGGAGAAGGAGTGTGAGAGGATGGTACGTTCAGATTGGGGCCTATGGGGTTGGAAAGGCCAGTGGGCTACCCTGGGCAGGAGGTCAGAGGTCAGAGAGGGAGTTGGATAAATGGGTCTGGAGCTTGAGAGAGAAAACCGACCTAGAGTTGGCACTTTGAGAGGGAGTTCTCAGCTTAGAGGCGGTAACTGAGGGCTTGGTGGGCGGGTCAGATCACTATAGAATGAGAAGGAGCAGAATAGAGGATGGACATCAGGAAACCGCAGTGTTTGTGAGACTAAAGAGTGGTCAACGGCAGAGGCTGGGGGAGGTCAAAGAATGCAAGCTCCCCACATTCATTCCCACGTAGCTGGACCTGCCAGAGGTATCTCATCCACAGCTGTATACCTGGGACCACATTCTGGGATAACAGCAGTAATCCTTCCTGTGTGTGTGGCACTTGCCAGTTCAATCAGCAACATCACATTATCTTGTTTAATCTGCATAACCAGCCTGCGCCAGAGCAATTTTCCTTTTAATTTTAAAGATGAGGACGTTGGCACTCCAAGAGGCTCAAGACTTGCTTGATGCCCATAGCTCATAGGGATCTGAGCAGGAATTTGAACCCACATCTCCTCACTGCCAGGAATCCAAAGTGTTCCCATAGCATAGACCTTGTGACTCAGATGTAAGCAGGTCTGTGCAGCCGGCTGGCATTCCACAGCTAAGTTTTAGATGAGGCAGGGACTTAGCTTTGCTTTCAGACTATAAAGGAAGGCCTCAGTGCTGAGCATCCCTTGGGAATTCAGGTCGCAGGTGGGAAGGCCCATGAGGAGCAAGGATATCTTCAGGGCCTAGAAATCTATAGGGATGGGGATTGCACTTTTAGCTCTAAGACCCTTTTCCTTCTCAGAGGGAAGAAATGTCTCACATTTCTCAGTCTTAGACATCTCATCAAAGTCTCCCATCAGGAGTCAACAGTGAAAACTGGTTTAGGAACCTCAAGGTGGGATCTCAAGGTAAGGGCCCTAGGCAGGACTGGTCTGCAGACCTCCAGAATCTCATAACAATTTAGAGTGATATGGCTCCTAGTACATGCTGAGCTCTGCTGTGAGTGCTTAACATAGAGGAACTCATTGAATCCTCACTGCAGCCATGTAAAGTGGGCTCTGTTTTTATCCCCATTTTACGGATGAGGAAACTGAGGCCCAGAGAGGTTGCCCAAGGTCGTAGAGAGCTAGGATGCCAGCTTGGGCCGAGTTTGTGCTCCCCACCATCGTGCTCTACTGCTTCTCTGTGACAAGGGGGAGGGCAAACGTGTGTGCAAGGGCCCAGGTATGCTGGTCTCTGGGTGCCCTCTGCTCACCCCTGAGGTGACAGGCCCAGGGAGGGGAGGCAGAGCTGACCCAGCCTGGGATTTCCTTGCCTTCACTGGGTTCGTCTTGGGACAGTGGTGGAGAGGTGATAGGAGGGTGGGCCAGAGTTGGGCTGAGCTGCTGTTCCCTCCAGCACTGACGGGAGCTCCAGGACAAGAGGAATAGCCCCTGCATTTGTTATAAGCAGACGGTTCAGGGTTTGAGTCTCAGCTCTGTGAGGCCTTCTGACCCTGGGCAGGCTCCTCAACCTCTCTGAGCTTGAATTTCTTTACTTACAAAGCAAAAACTGGTGATTCCTTCCTCCTAGGGCGGTAGCGGTGGTTGTTGGTGGTGGTTTTTCCCTTCCAAGTTCTCCTTCTTCGTCGCCATCATCCCAACCAGCAAGCACGGCTACCTTCAGGCCAGGACCTGTTCTAGGTGCTTTGCATCACACCTTTAACCCTCACAGATATCCTGCAACGTAGATATTATGAACCCCACAACAGAGGAAGACACTGGGGCCCAGACAGGCCAAGTAAGTTTCCTGAAGCTGTTCAGCTTTTAAGCCAGAGTTAAGTCTGGATGAAAGATGGAGCTGCTCCACCGCACCGGCTCCCACCCACAGCCCAGGTATCCAGCCTGGCACACAGCGGCCACCCAGCACACACAGGTTTCCCTTCTCTTCTGCTCAACATTCCCTTGGCAGAGGATTCTTGCCTTCTCCGAATCCTCCCTGCCAAGATCCACAGGTTTCCATTGTGATTTAAAGACCCCAGTAAGCACAAAGATGGGATCAGGGGCCCCTGCTTGCCTCCCCCTCCACTAACCTGCAGCCCCATTGAGCATCTCCATCCCAGGACCTCCCCTTCCCCACCAGCATCTTTGTCAACTCCCAGTGAATTCAGGGGGTCTAAATTTAGGCCCTGTGCTCTGTTAACTCTGTGAATAATGCTAATTAGCATAACAATTCTTCCTGCAATTAAGTTGGGGAGGGGGGTGAGGAGGTGGTACTTGGTCCAAGAGGAAATTACACAGGGAGGCCTCTCTTATTGCTAGTTTTCAGAGGCCTCGCTTGAGGTGTCTGCTTGGCATGGTTCTCTCCTTGGATGGCTGGATCCAGAAAATGCCTATTTGGGGCGGAGGGAGGGAGTGTCTGTCTTTAACCTTATTGTGATGTGTTATTGGTGCATGTATTAAAGTGCAGCTTGGAGATATGCATGGCAATAAATTAGGTTTTATAAGCAAGCTGTCACCTGCTCTGAAAGGTGTGAAAAAATTATGAACTTCATTGTCCTGGAAACCACAAAATAGCACTTCCTCCCTGAAGTAAACACATAAGTTTGGGCTATGAAGTTGAAATGAAGTTATATTCAGAATTTAGATTTATTATTTTAGGGAGATTTGCCAATTCTCTTGCCTGACCCATCAATGCCAAGTTGCCCGCTCGTGGGTCAGGATAACCCTCTGGTTCAGTTGGGCCTCAGACTCCACCTCCTGCTTCTGTCCCTCCCTGGGCCATGTCATGAAGTCTGATGCCTCCACTGGCTGTGACCAGGTGGGGAAACCAGGACTGCTAAGCTTGGGGGAGATTGTAGAGATGTGAAAGGCCCCTAGAGAGAGGCTGCACAAGGCTGACAATCCTTCAGGTATTTACAGATAGCTTCCGTGAGCTGACGCTCCACTCCCTGGTTTTCTTGAATGCTTTCTTGGCACGTATTTTTAGAATTAACCTTCACTCTCAATTCTCTCTTCTGGGCATTCTTTCTGTGTAGCATAGAATAGAGAGGGACTGTCTCCTCCATTGCTCTGGTCACAATACCTCTATTGATGCAGCCTAACTAAGGTCACATTTTTTAAAGAGCCATCCAACTCTCTTGGCTCACATGGAGCTCGTGGACAGTTTAAACTATAAGTAGCGAAGCTGGGAGTTGGTGCTATACCCTATCCGCGCTTTCTTTCTCCTTGGGGAAAAGCCCTTAGGCAGAGATTTCAAGTTACCGAATCAGTGCAGTGGCTTTAATTTCTGGACATCGGTGGGGACTCATGGCCTGACCAGTGGTTGACAGGTGGTCTGACCCATATCCTCACCCATATGACCTGCCAAGAGGCCTGGCACATGACCTCGTATTTGGTGGACACTTGGTCTGACCCATATCCTGGTACGTGGCCTAACATGTGGACAAACGGACACAAAAGCTGAAGTCCAGCCCATCCCAGAGCCTTGAGGTGTCTGGGCATCACTACTCTTTGGAGCTTAATCCAGGGCAACGGCAGGCAGATGGGCTGTCACCGAGAGGCAAGGCTGTCCCTCCTTGCAAGAACTAAGCCCACCAGGACCCGCTGGGCAGATGGGACGGTGCTTACACACACGCATACACGAACATGCTCATACACACTTCCACACATACATACACACTACACACTCAGGCACACACACAAACATATACATGCTATCACACGCCCACATACACATGAACGCACGCACACACACACACACGCACACACACACACACGAAGACACGAGGGCTGGCGCCCTCTGCATTGCCATGTGGAGCAAGCTGCTGGCTTTCAGTGATGATGGATGTGTCTCCGCATGTCGCTCAGCTCTGCCTTCCCCCGCATTCTGCACGCAGAACTCACTGAGTAAACGGCTCTGCCTGGCTGCTTGGCAGGGGTGGTAGGTGGCGGGACCGCGGGAGGGAGGGAGAAGTGGAACCATTTGTCTGGGGCACCGGGAGGGGAGTTGGCCACTTACGGCTGTGATGGATGGCGATTCCGCTCTGCCATCTGTTGGGGCTGGCAGGCTGCTTAGCACAGCACTGTACACCTGGCTGGGGCATCCCTGTGGAGCTGCGCCCGCCTTTGCTGGGGCCTGGGGACCAGGCTCTTGACATCACAGGCAGGAGGCTGGCAGGGAGGAGCTATGTGGCGCTTCCTGGGCGTAAGCGAAGGAAAGATTACACACACTTTGAGAAGAGGGCTTCATGGGCCAGTCCTGTCCCTCGTTTATTTTTCTTACCCTTCAGCCCAGATCTTCTGTGGAAAAAAAAAGCATGACCACGCCCAGGCATTTCTGGGGAGGGAAGAACCCATCGGAACTTAGCTGCCACTTCCCTTGACAAGGAGTATATGCACATTCCTTGGCACAGTACCTGGCACATGTATACTCAATGGAAAGAAAGCGAGTTAGGCTATATTCCACACTGAGCCTATGGGAGGATGCTTTCAAGGTCACCTGGCTACTCGAGTGGAGGATGGGAGATGTCTTGGTCCTGCTGTACCCGCCCTCTATGATCTCAGAATGTCAGAGTTACAAGGATCCCTGGAGGCCGCCTACTCAAAATCATCTAATTTACAGAGTGGAAGCCGAGGCGCAGAGAAGGGAGGGGCCGGCCCCGTGGCCTGCAGCGCTCTGTCCTTTCTTCTCCAACCCCTCTGGCCTCCCCAGCAGCCTGTCCTGGGGCCTGTAACTGAGCTCGGTCAGCGTGGCCCTGCCCTAGTGCTTGGGCTTAAATGGTTGTCCCCTCCACAGGACTCCACTGCTCCATCCCCCAGCCTTTATCCACTGGGTTTACCTCATTCTCTCCTGTATGCCATGCTACATAGGTCCTACTGATGCAGGATGGGGCAAATTTCCCCAACAGGGGGAGGCCAAGCCCTGTACTAAGAGAAGATCCTTTGGCGGAGAGTAAAAAAATTCAACACACACGCCAAAGTGAGAGTCAAAAGGAAAGTTTATTAGAAAAAGGCTGACACTCCACAGACAGAGTGCGGTCTCCTCTCAAAGGGAGAGAGTGAGAGGGACAGTGAGAAAGATGGTGAGAGACAGAGTAGAAGCACTGAGAGGGACCCAGAGTGGTCAGGGAATTCAGTTTACGTGTCATTCTTTAGTTCCCATTTCCTTTGATATGGACATACAGTGGGGAAAGGGAAGAATATGTAGCAGTGAAAAGGTAAGAATGTGTAGAGTGAAGAAGGGCCTGCGGGCTGTTCCGTTTTTAATCTATAGGTTTAAACCATAGGTTCCCCATGGTTTTAGCCAGAGGGAATGGCTCTGTTGTTCCTGTTTCCCCTGCACAGGTGTGGGGCGTGGGCTGTTAACAATCCCAGCAGAAATCTTCCTCTGCTCTGAAGGTGTCCTCCTGGCCTGGCCGCAGGGCTGACCCGCACATTCCGGTCTCTGAATGTGGCTTGATTAACATTTTAATTCTCTTGCCTCCTCCCTACATTGCTCTCTCTCTTCCTGGGAGCCACTTCACTGTCTATGTCACAGAGTTCAAGTCCCATGCTCTGCGACCTCCTCCTTCTGCACAAGACAGCAGCCTGGTGAAGCCAGAGCAGTGACCAGCTCAGGTCTCTTCCAGAGAGGCAACTTGGGGCCTGAGGAGTCAGCCGCTCCAGGCTGGTCAGAGCTGAGCTGACTCCCCAGACTCTGCTGGAATGAGTTTAGGGTGAGCTAAAAACAAACAAACAAACAAACAAACAAACAAACAAACACCAAAACCTGGGACATTTTCCCCACATCTGAATCTACAAGGACAAACCCAGGCATATAAGCCGATCCAACGTAAAGTGGAATTAGGGGTGCTTCAGATGGAAGGGACAGCACCAGTAAAGGCCTGGTAACAAGAACGTCAGCTGAAACCATAACAAATTATGTTTGACTGAAATAGAAATTGCGACGAGGCATCACATTTTGTCCCGGCCCTCATGGAATTGCTTCATCGTGGAGAGGGGAGACGTGGGTATATAGTAGAGAATGCAAGGGAGAGAGTAAAATTCCCATAATTCAGAAGGAGTTAAGAAGAGAAGAGATGATGAAACTGCAATTTGGCAGGGCTCGTAAGGGAGATTGCATTTTAACTTCCAGGTTTTGCCGGAATGTCCTCTCCTGGGGGCATGAGAGGTCCTCAGGGACCTGATATAATAGATGATCTCACCCTCCCTTTGAGCTCTTTCTGACAAAGGGAAGTGAAGCCCACTGACCTAGTGTGTGCCGGGCAGGTGGAAGTACATTCTTCTAGACTGCATTTTCAGGACGACTTCGAGACAGGAATCACTGTTTCCACTTTTCAGCTGAAGAAAGGGAGGTTCAGGGAGGTAAAGTGATTTGCCCAAAGACACAGAGCCATGAGGCAGCAGAGTGGGAACTGTACAGCCAGGTCTCTGTCTGACTCCTAAGACAGTGTGTTCTCTCTGGCACCATTAACACCCTGTGGGAGACTCCGCTCCTGGCAGGTAAGTGGAGGGGCCCAGCAAGGGGTTGGCTGAACGGTTGGCATCGGCCGCTGGAGGTGAGTACTAAAATGCCCAGCTTGCTTCTAGATGGACAGCGGCTCTTTGTCTGCGACGCAGCTGTGGGCTGCAGCATTCCGTGAGCTGGGAAAGACTGGCTCCCAGCAAAAAGCGGGAGCACGATTTGGCTCCTCTTAATTGATTTGCAAATGTACTGAAGAATTGTGGTAATTCCTTTAAATTTTACTCTCATTCAAATTTCGAGGTAAACATAATGAGAAAGGAAAGTCAGCACCATATAATGGAGGGAAAAAAAAGGTCTAGCATTTTATTTTATTTTTACCCTGGGCATAAGGAAAGCAAAACTCACTATGAATACCTCATTATTTGAATTTCAAATATTTCTCTCTCGAGTTGAGCACAAAAGGAAACTTAAAAAAAAATATTAACACACACTCACACACACACACACCCTGAACCATTCCTCCTCTTGACTGTGTGACTCAGAATGTCCCAGTTTAGGTTATTATAGCGCAATTGTGAGAATCAATCAGCCCTAGATAGATGTGTTTACTCAGAAGTGCTTAGAAAGGAGACCAGTCAAAAGAACATTAATATCTTAAAACATTGAAATTATCTTTACCAAAGAACATTAGCTATAAACATTAATATTTGGGAACTCTTCTTTTGCTTGCAAAGTGTCTACATTCGGCTGAGCCCAGAGGTCAGTCTGTGGAGGAAAGTGAGGAGGTGGTTATTCAGATGAAAGCGCAGCGTGCTGGAAAGAGCTCAGGAGCTGAAGTCCTTCGCGCAGTCACTCAGTTATTAAGCAGTGTGGAGTACAGATTAAAACCATGGGGTTTGCAGTCAAGCAGACCTAGGCGAAAGTCTCTGCTCTACCACTTTATTAACTGCGCCACTCTGGGTGAGTGAGTAAACTGCTCAGGGCCTCGGTTTCCCCATCTGTAAAATGGAATTAATAATAGTGTTGGGCAAAGGATTCCCTTTCAACATACTTAGCATGGGATCAATACAAGGTAAGTTCTCAATAACCGGTAGTGATTTTATTGCCTTTTCTATCGAGTGTTCATATGTACCAGGTACTGCTAAGTGTGGGGATAAAACAGTAAAACAAACAGACACGATACTTCTCCTCCCAAGCTTATCATCAAGGAGCAATTACAACATCAGGTTGCTCAGAAGACTGGGTTTGGATGCTGGTTGAACCCACTTCATAGCTGTGTGACCTGGGGTACTCCTCTAACCACCCTGATCCTGGTTCCTCATCTGTGAAACGGTGATAAACTGTCTGACATTCAGAGAAGTCATGAAAACCAAGGAGATCAACCACAGGAGTTCTGGAAAAGCGAAAGAGTTCTGTTGTGGTAGAGTGAGGTACTAGCTAGGGAAGGTTGTGTCCTGGTGCGTTTAACACTTCTGGGCCAAGGACCCAAGTGCAATCAGTGTTGAACACAAAGGAGTTCT
Source organism: Rousettus aegyptiacus (assembly GCF_014176215.1). Classification (NCBI taxonomy): domain Eukaryota; kingdom Metazoa; phylum Chordata; class Mammalia; order Chiroptera; family Pteropodidae; genus Rousettus; species Rousettus aegyptiacus. The sequence goes on along the minus strand of NW_023416284.1, from coordinate 23,640,057 downwards.
CTTCCTTCTGGATCATGTTTCTAGGACTTTCTGGCTATGACTGAATGGCCCTATGTGGTCCATCCTACCAGGTGTTGGTATGTTACCCTGAGGAAAATGGGGGGCCAATGGAGGCTTTAAGGTAGGAAAGTGATGGTTTCAGACCAGGTTTGGGAGGACAATTCTGACTGTGTATGGAGGGTGGGCTGGAAGAGTGAGCCTGGAAGCAGAGGACTCAGAGGTAGGTGACAAGGACTCAGACCAGCTTTAGTCAGGCTCTTCTGAACCCTCTTCTCAACTGGCCTCATCTTTGGTTTGCCATTCATGCTCTGCTGAGCCCAGTTTTAGCAAGAATCCTGCAATGCCACTTTGCTAAGAATTTCCCCACTTTTGATGCCTAACCAAGTTCCTCTTAGTAGTTTTCCATCCACTGGCCCTTTTACCTTGCCCGTTAGCCGTAAATCCCCAGTTGCCCCAGCTGTATTTGGAGTCGAGCTCAGTCCTGTACTCAAGTCTCTTCCCTACTGCAGTAGACCAAACAAAATCTGTCTGGCCAACTTTAGCCAGTGTCCAACGCAATTTTACTTTGACATGGGGCAAAGGCCAAAATGAACATAAGATGATGAGGATTGAGAGGCTAAAGAGGAGCGCACATGCTTTGAAGGTAGAGTAGAAAGACAGGTTGGGGGGGGGGGTTGAAGAGAGGAAGGAGTTGGACACCATCCAGGTCTCCCAGGTGGAGGGAGCGACAGAGATGTGGAATCTGAGAGGGAAAGTAGCTTTGGGGACAAGGTCTGTTTTTGGACTGTGGGATTTGACCCAGCTTGTCTTTGGCGCAATCCTTTTGGTGTTTTCCTTTCAAATGCGACCTCTTTTGAGCTTCCTCACCCTGTTCTCAAGATGACCACTGAATTCCGTCGGGCCTGCTGTCTCTCAGCAGTTCCCCTCCCCCTCATTCCCTTAAGAACCTGTTCTCCCTGTGTCAGGTGCCTAATGTAAACAGCAAATCTGGGCTAATGAATGCATGCCCTCCTCCACTCAGGGGATGCATTTGCCTTTTAACGGGGAATTGGGAGGTGATTCCCTTACCTCAAAGACAATGAGAGGAGGTTTCAGAGGACATAGACTGATGGTGGAGGAAAGATTTAGAGAGTAGTGCAAAGAGCATGGGCTTTGGAATCAGGCAAAGCCGAGTTCAAATCCAGGCTCAAAACGGTTCTTGCTCTTAGCCTGCCTGCTTTGGTAGGGGCACTGTTGCCTCGTTTGAGGAGCTAACCTTCCATACTTTGAACATGTCCCTTACTTTTCTGGGCCTCGGTTTTCTTATGGCCAAGGGGGGTAGTCATGCCTCCCTTGTGAGCAGGTGCATATAGTTTCCCTGTCCCAGTAAGTGCCCCCTCACCTCCCCCTCTACCCCCACCCCAACACACACACTCTCTGGTCCTCTCCCTGTGGGTGGAAACCTGCTTACTATATCCCTTCCTCTTTCTTGACCTTTGTGTGTGCTGGGTGTTTGGTCTGAATCCCCAGTGCAGGAGAAATCCAGCTGGCAAGCTTGTTGTTTCTAAAGATGGGTGGAGAGGCCCACCCTTGTTGCATTGCAGGCCAGGCTCAGCGGAAGCTGGGGCTCTCAGAAGGCGGCCCTATAATTAATCCCCCAGCTTTCTCACCACCATTGTCTCTTTCCTATTGAGATCAGCCAATTAGCAATTCCGCACTCCTCTGCGTGGCAGCCACTTATTAGCCAAGACAAAGGCAAGCATTGATTCCAATTTGTCCTGAATTTGGCTGTCTTTGAAGTTAAAGATTGCATTTGGGTAGCAGTGCTGGGGAAGAAATGCAGGGGCAATGTAAAGAGAGCGCCTAAAATTAGTTGAAATAATTTTAGTCCTATTGTGAATGACTAAACTAAATATAAACAGAAGAAAGAAGAAAAATCTTCCTAATGTTAATTACCATAAGCATTAAGTACCCAAAAATGAGGCATACAATTTGTTTGGTGACACTCTGATAATTAAATCATTTTCTTCCATTGAGGCTCCTTGCAGGTTTGTGTGGAGCCTGGATTTTCTTGAGTAGTTTTTTTCTGGCCCCAAGGAATGCTCAAAATTTTGCTCCCCAGGTTTCTTCACTCACAGTTTTTCTCCAGTCCAGGCGAGCTATGTCATGTTACCATTCACCCGAGTAATCTCTCAAGTGATTACTGGGTTTGGGGCCAGCCTGAGACGTTTGAGCCAGCCTGTCTGAATTGAAGACCCACACGTGAAAGGTTTGATAGGGGTGTACAAAACATAGAATGTTGGTATGTGTGTGCGTATGCGTGTGTGTGTATGAGATTGTGCGAGTGCATGGCTGTATCAGTGTGAATTTTGAAGAAGGTCAGTGGGAAGGTCAGGGTATGTGTGTAAATGTTCTGTGTGTGAAGGTGAATATCCAGTCTGTATGTCCTGACTGAACAGGTCTGTGTGGGCGATGGCATGGCGTCCACATTCGAGTATTTGTGCGAGCCCTGTTACTTTAGACGGTCTGTAATCGAAGGTCAGATCATGGTTTTATGTCTTCCTGGTGGGGCAGCAGCATCCAAAGATAACCCCTAACAAACCCGCTCCTGGTATTCACGCTGTTGTGTAGTGCCCTCCCACGTGGAGTCTGGTCTGGCCTCGTGACCCTTCAAAGAGAGAATGCGGAGAAGCGGCACCATGGCACCTCTTGGTCTAAGCCTTAAGAGGTCTTAAAGATTCCTCTTTTGTGCCTTTTGAAGTCCGAGCCGGCTACCATGCTGGTGAGATTGCATGAAAAGACTATGTGGAGGAGGAGACCTGAAACTCCATGGGAAGGAAGAACCTTCACCTCGCACCCACTCCCATTAGGCAGGAGACATGTGGATGAGCTGTCTGATATGCTGCAGCCCAGCCAAGCCCCCAGATGACTGCATACCCAGCTGACGTAAAATGAGCAGAAGAACCACCCAGCTAAGCCCAGGCAACTCTCGGAATCAACTCTCAGTAAAATGCCTGCTGTCTTGAGTCCCTAAATTTTGGGGTGATTTGTTAGCCACAATAAATGATTAGAATACTTGGGTAACAGGTCCTCTCCCTGTCTCTCCAGCCCCACACAGGAATGGGCTGCTGACCTTGGTATGGGTCAGGGGGTTGGAAGCAGACAAGGTACTAGAGAAAGTCAAAGCCACCGCTCCCTTCCCCCTTCCCCTTCCCCTTCTTGTTCTCCCTTCTTCTTCTTCTTCTTCTTCTTCTTCTCTTCTTCTTCTTCTTCTTCTTCTTCTTCTTCTTCTTCTTCTTCTTCTTCTTCTTCTTCTTCTTCTTCTTCTCCTCCTCCTCCTCCTCCTCCTCCTCCTCCTCCTCCTCCTACTCCTCCTCCTCCTCCAGCCTGGGTGGGAGGAGCCTGGGCTCAGGTTTGCTTTATTTAGTCTCAGTGAATGTTTGGTGCCTGGTGTCTTGCCTCACAGTCTCCTCAGGGCAGGGTTGCAGGCCTGTTGGAATTCCACCAGCATGCTACTGGGCAGACAGGCATCTGTTTGAGTGGATAATTTCATCAAGGAGGAGAGGCACTGTGCACCGCGCTTGGAATCCTAATGGGTAAGGCCATTCGGGAAACACATTTAAACCTGGGAGCATGGTAGCTGGGCTTAGACCTGTGAGCATTGGAAGCTGGGCCCCAGCTAGTACCTAAGCCGTAGTGACCACCCTAAGACTCAGACCCATTTGAGGACTGCAATTAGAAAAAAAATTGAGAATCAACTTACACTATGGTCCAAGAAGAGCCTCTTGGAAAAACTCACCTTAAGAGAAGAAAGAGAAGATGGTAAAATCAGTTCAAGGCAAAGGGCCGGTGGGGAGGGAAAACTAAACTCAGAGGTGTTTTCTCTTGGAGGGGTTCCCAGCACAGCCCCTGGGCTTGGCCCGGGTTCTGGGGTAAGGAGGCTGAAACAAGAGAGAGACACTCAATTTCTCTGCTTTCTTAGGCTCTAACAGAAGCCCACTCAAATTGGCTAAGCAGAATAGAGATTAAATTGTAATATACGGGGTATCTCCTGGAAGTCAAAGACATGAGTACGTTGGGGCCCAGAGAGCCAAGATCAGGAGCTCCCCCACTTTCCATTTCTGTTTCTTTTCTGTCTGTCTGCACATCGCCTTCCTCTGCTTTTTCATCTCTAGAGTGTAACATGATGGCTTCAGGACTCATGGTTTGTGTGCACAGTTCCAGCCACTGGCAGAAAGGAAATGGCATTTGTCAGTCCTCATTCCAAATCCCTGGGAGAAAGATCTGACTGGTTTGTTTGATCAGGTGTCTCCCCGGCCCCACTCAGCCTGGGAGGCATGGCCCGGCATTATTACAAACATGGCTCTACCCCTGTGCATGAAGGAGCCACTTCCAGAGCAAGGCTGGGGCAATTGCTGAGAGTTATCCACTGCGTCTGCAATCACTGAGACACCAAGCATTCAGCGCATTGACTGTGCGGGCCCACATTTGTAACCGTGACGGGCAGGGCTAGGTCTAGAGTGACACAAGCAAGGCCCCTAGGGAGTAAGCTTTAAGAAGGCATTCATTCTGGGAGCTGTGAGTGTGCAGGGTTGACACCTACGTGAGCCTGAACATGGGCGCCTCCTTGAATTTTGCACCCTGGGTGCCTCATTTGCCTCCCTCTAGCCCTAGCCCTGGCCAGGGGAGTTTGCACTCCCGCTGCAATACGGTGCAGGTGCCGTGGACCCTGGCAACCTCAGAGTAGACAGTGGATGCCCACAGGTAGCTCCAAGCCCTGGGAGGGTAGAGATGGTACCTCTATTGTGTGCAGGGTTGGCAGTAAAGGGGGCATGGTTTCAACGAGTCATAACGCAGCAGAGGCCACACAGTGACCTGAGGGCACATAAAATGTTCCTGGGAGGTCTTGGAGGTTTGTGAGAGGACTTAAGGTGGGCATGAGGGTGGACTTCTCCTAGTGCAGTGGAGGGTAGAGCCAGAGATGCCAGCTTGTCACTTACTATGAGCTTGTTCATATATCTCAGGCTGGGGTGACTTGGAAAATAGGTCTCATCACTATGATGCCCAGTGTCACATTTTCCCATGCCCACTATCGGCTGGTCATCACAACAGTACTGGGCATGGTTAGAGATGATCATCTCACACACGCGTAGGAGCACACAGAGGCTCAGAGGGCCTCGACACTTACCCAGTCGTTCGCGTCATGGGCGTTTGGAACTGGAAGAGTCCACAGAGAGCTGTTTCAGCCTCCTTTCTCGATACTCGTGGAAAGTGAGGACTGGAAAGTTGAAGTGTGTACCCATGGCCACACAGTGAGTTAAGCAATGGAAATCAACCCCGCTGAATCTTTCCCTTTATTTTCCAACCACTATCTATCTTGTGCAACCCCACTGAAGCCTGACTAGCACACACTGTATTTCCAAACTGGGAACGAAACCCTCCCAACCTGGTGTGTGGACCATTAGTGCCCAAGCCCTTGCAGACTGTTTTGGCACATGCATCAGGCTTCTCTGTCCTATTTCCTTCCCTTCTCCCACCTTCCCCAGGTGTCTCTTTGATTTTGGCTGAGGTGGGGCAGCTCAGCTAGGACCTGCATCAGGTCCTATTTGGTTAGAAGATTCCATCTCTATTCCCGGTAGTCACCAGGGGCTCCCCTCACCTTAAGGGAAAGTACAAAGTCCAGCCAGGTAGCAGCATGAAGTACCTACCAGCTGTCAACACCCTCTTTTTGCCTGACTGTCTTTGCCTTAGCCCCACATTCGCTGCCAGGCAACTACTGCATCTTTGAAGCTTGAGCCTGCATCACTGCTCTTTTAAAAAATGATAATTTTTAAGAGCAATAAAATCTGCACATTAAATGCTTCATGCTGGCTGCGGTAGCAATGGCTCTGACCACCTCCCAGCTCCCTTTTGAGTCGGCTTTGCCAGGGGAGCTTCCATTATCTCCAGGGTCTGCAGAGCTTCACCTCTAAAACACATCTGCAAAGGGATACACCGTGGGTTTGAAAGAGATGCAAAACAATGCTCTTCTAAATAACCCTTGGGTCAAAGACAAAATCACAATGGAAATAGGGAAATATTTTGAACAGGACAAAAATGAAAATAGGAACAAATCAAAACTTGTGAGAATGTAGCTAAAAGAGTACTTGGAGCAGGTGTTCTTAACCTGGGTTAAGAATTCAAGGACCTTGTGAATGTGGTTGGGGAAAAAACCCTGGAGTGGAAACATAACAGTGCTTCTATTAGGAATATGGGCAGAGGTCCATTGTATTAGTGGTACGCCTAACATTGTCACCAACAGTATCACAGATAGCGAATCGACACTGTCCATCAGTTTAAGGATCCAGACAAATTATTTTCTCTGTCTTGGTCTCACAATATGCACTCAGGCTTGTCTAGATTCAGAGACATAAATGGCAACAGTTTATGTTTTTTATTGCTTACTGAGCTATGTCAGCATAGGCACTGAGGAAAGGTGCCTAGAATTTTGCCAAAGAGGAGGCATGAGCAAGATTTTCAGATTACCATGCACTGAAACGTCCATAGGAGCATCTTGCAAAGAGGCCAATTTACTAGATTCTAACAGTAGTCTGAAAAGGTCTCAGATGCACTCTCAGTCTCATTTACCTTTTTTTAAAAACCTTTTTATTTTGAATATTGATTCAGGGGAAGTTGCAAAGATAGCAGAGAGAGATCTGGTGGACGCTTCACTTCCAGTGTCGCCTGTTGGTTACATCTTATGCAAATATAGTACAATATCATAACTAGGATACTAACATTGATAGACAGTATGTATATAGTTCTATCATGTGTGTAGCTTTGTGTAACCACTGCTGATACAAAACTAGTCCATTACCACAAAGCTCTCCCTCATGCTACCCTTTGCAGCCATGCCCTGCTTGTGACCATTTCTACTCCCTGGCAACCACTGACTCATTCTTCATCTTCATAATTTTGTCATTTCAAGAATATTATATAAATAGAATCACTTAGTGGTCTCAGCCTATCAATAACCAATGTTGTGATTGGACCAAACTTTGTGGTTCTTATTATAATTACAAGGTGACCTTTATCTAGTCATGTGGCTGGCAACGTGTTTATTAGATAGCCATCTTTGGAGTGGATGCCTCTGCAATCAAAGCTTAAGTCAGGGCACTTGCAATACAAAAAAGAAACAAAAACTATGAGGGTTTACACTGTGCCCAGAATGAGACTTTCGAGACAGGCATTTTTTCACTTAGATTATGTCCTTGAGATCTATCCGAGTTGTTCTGTGTATCAGTAATTTATTCCTTTTTAGTGCTGCAGAGGATGTCACGGTATGGATTGACCACAGTTTGTTTAACCATTCACTGATTGTAGGACATTTTAGTTGTTTCCAGTTTATGGCTATGAATGATCGTGTACATGTTTTTGTGTGGACAAGTTTCTTTTCTCTGAGATAAATGCCCAGGATCATATGATAAGTTTTTAAAGAAACTTCCAAACTGTTTTCCCGATTGTTGTACCATTTTGCATTCCCACCACCGATGCATGAGAACTCTGGTTTCTCTGCATTTTCACCAGCGTTTGGTGTTATCACTATTTTTTATTTTAGTTGCTCTCAGAGATGTGTAGTGATATCTCACTGTGCTTTCCCCGGTGGCTAGTGATATCAAGTTCAGGTACTTACATACCACCTTATATTCTCTTTGGTGAAATGTCTTCTCATGTCTTGTGTTCATTTTCTAATTGGATTGTTTGTTTTCCATACTGTTGAGCTTTTTAAAATTGTGATAAAATACACACAATATGAAATTTACTGTCTCTACCATTTTTAGGTGTACAGTTTAGTAAGGTATTTTTGCATTGTTGTTCAACCAATCTCCAGAACTTTTTCATCTTGCAAGACTAAAACTCTGTACCCACTAAAAAACAACCCCTACTTCCCCTTCCCTTCAGTCCCTGGCAACCACCTTACTACTTTCTTTCTCTATTAATGTGACTGCTCTAGGTAATTCATATAAATGGAATCACATAGCATTTGTCTTTTTGTTACTAGCTTATTTCTCTAAGCATAATGTCCTCCAGATTCCAGCACGTTGTAGCATGTGCAAGAATCTGCTTCCTCTTTATGGCTGAATAATATTCCATTGTATGTATAACCACATTTTGTTTAATCCATTCATCTATTATTGAACACTTGGATTCCTTCTACCTCTTGGCTCTTGTAAACAATGCTGCTATGTTCATGGATGTATAACTATCTCTCAGACACCCTGCTTTCACTTCTTTTAGATCTCTACCCAGAAGTGGAATTGTTGGCTCACATGGTAATTCTATTTTTAATTTTTTGAGGGACCGTTAGACTGTTTTCCACAGCAGCCATGCCATTTTACATTTCTAACAACAGTACACAAAGGTTCCAATTTTTCCACATCCTTGCCAACACTTGTTATTTTTTTAAATAGTAGTCGTAGTAATGGTTTTGAGGTGAAACACCGTTGAGTTTTGAGAGTTCTTTTACATTCTAGATACTAGTTCTTTATTAGATATGTGGTTTACAAATATTTTCTCCCAGTCTGTAGCTTATCTATTTATTCTCTTTACATGGTTCTTTTAAGAGCAAATTTTATAATCTTGATGAAGTCCAGTTTATTGATTTTTTATTTTATGGATCATGTTTTCGGTGTTATGTCTAAGAACTCTTCATTAAACCTAGGCCTTTTTGACACCGCCCAAAAGCAGACAGAAGAGGCTTCAGTACCTCAATACATCTGGATGAAAATGGAAGACTAGGCTCCCCATTTAGCCTTCCCTTGTGGTGGTGGAGATGCAGCCAAAGTTTTTCTTTGATTTTTGGCTGGATTAGAGTGGTTATTTTCTAGAAGTTTCCTATCTTGCTAAGCTGTGCTTTTCTTGGTCCTTTGTCTACAGAAGATTTTCTCATGGCCTTTCTTTCCTCTGCATGCATTGGCATTTCCAGGTTGCCTAACTCTCCAGAGCCCAGTGGGATATAGGAGGCCAAAAAGAAAATCCATGGGGGTCACTGCTGAGTTGTTCCTTGGGTCCTGAAGTCCCTAACCAATCTGCCTTCTTTCCAACTTTAAGAGTCTTATGTTTATTCATGTCCAGAGTTTTAGCTATACTTAGCAAGAAAAATAGGGTAAAATGTATCTATGTTATCTTTCCAGAAGTAGAATTTTAGTTATTTACTGAGTTGATGATCTGGGAAAGACAGAAACAAATCAAGGTTTTTTTGCAGATGTTGGGGTGCTTTGACTATTTTCCCTTAAGGCTATGTCAGCAAGTTGGAAAGCCAGTTTGCTTGAAGTTCTGGGCATCCTCATAATTAATACCAGGCCTTGGCGTGATTATTAATAGTGTACCTCCACAGCTGGACCTCACAGATTTTGATTGAATGCATTCAACCTTGAAAAAAGAAACCTGCTAAATAAGCTTGTTTCGTGAGTCAGTTTATCATTCAGGTGAACAACAAATTCATTCAGCTCATCGATGTTTTCACACTAGGTTTTGACATCTCAGAAACACTGGCCAGCAGTTCGCCTTGCAAAACCGGTGTACATCACTGAAGTAGGACAAGCTTTTCAATGCACTTTCCACAAGATAAGTATTCAAACCGCCACTTATTACAAAATTTACTCATTTTACTTCCCCAGTGAGAGCACTAAGGAAATCAAGAGGCTGACCCTTTGAGGTGAATCATTAAGGGCAGCAAGGCAATGATTCTGGCTTATTCAGTATGCGCCCGAACCTGCTATGAGCATTCCTGCGGTTGCGCCTGTCAGAACTTTACCTCCATCTGCTCACTCCCTCCAGCCGATACCAGGATTTGCTCAGCAACTCATATCATCCTGTTGAAATTTTCTTAACCAGTTATTTCACCATCAAGAAATTTGCACTTGATGTCTTATAGGTATCATCATTATAAACATAAACATGGCGAACAAAGACCAATACAATGTCCTGAACATCAACATCTGCTGAGTCACATCTGTTGAGGCTGTAAGGTGAAGAACCTACTTACCCTCGGTCTCCTTGCTTGTTTTTCAGACATGCCTTTCGAATATATTAAAGTGCATTCTTTTATAGTTCAGTCTACAAAGCAACTTGTCTAGCTTCTCTGCCTCTTCTGATCCCAAACCTTCAGCCATATCTATAGTTCCGTTCCTCATGTTCTCTCCTTCATCCCTATTATAAGGGCTTTTCCTTCTCAGGTGGTTTAAAAAAAATTGTGGCACAATACACATAACATAAAACTGACCGTTTTAGTCATTTTTAAGTGTACAGTTCATGGCCTTAAGGACGTTGACATTGTCATGCAACCATCACCACCCTCCACCTCCAGAATTGTTTTTTTAACTTCTCTAACGGAAAATCTGTACACAATTAAAACAATAACTTCCCAACCCCCACTCCCCCAGCCACTGGCAACCACCATTCTACATTCTGTCTCTATGAATTTGATGACTCCAGGGGCCTCATATGAGTGGAATCATGCATTATTTGTCCTTTTATTAGTGGATTATTTCACTTAGCATAAAGTCCTCAAAGTTCATCCATGTCATAGCATGTGACAGGATTTTTTCCCCTTTTTACTCAGTTATTTTTTAAATAATTAAATTTTTTCTATTACAGTTACACACAATATTATATTTATTAGTTTCCGGTGTAAAACATAGTGATTTAGACATTTACATACTAAGAAAGTGATCACTCTGATAAGTCCAGTACCTATCTAACCTCATTCATAGTTTTTACAATATTATTGACAATATTCTCTATGCTGTATTTTACATACCTATGACTATTTTTATAACTGCTTATTTATATTTCTTAATTCCTTCACCTTTTCCACCCTATTGAGTTTGTTTTTAAGGCTGAATAATATTCTACTGCCTGTCTATACCAAATTTTGTTTATCTATTTATCAGTGGACACTCGTATGGCTTCCATCTTTTGTCTATTGTGAATAATGCTGCTAGAAACGTGAATGTACCAATGACTCTTTGAGACTCTGTTTTCAATTATTTTGAGTATATACTCAGATATGGAATCACTGAATCAAATGGTCATTTTATTTCTAATTTTGGAGAAACTGCCACACTGTTTTCCATAGCAACTGCACCAGAGATATGGAACACCTCATGAATTTGCCTGTCACAGGGGCTATGCTAATCTTTGTATTCTTCTAATTTTAGAATATGTGCTGCCAAAGTGAGCACCTAAGGTGATTTAAAACTAACTCTCGAAGAAGGCTTTAGACACTTTTTTTTATTTACTTGCTTGCTTGTGTTTTTTCACTGTACAATTCCTTTTCAATACTTCTTTTAAAGTTGCAAAAAATTCTGTCAATTAACACTAAAATGCACCTGTGTGTATTTATTAATAGTTATTTAAAAATAATAACTTTGTTACTTCATGAAAGTAATATGCCTTCATTTAAAAGTTGAAGCATCATGGTAAATTTTTTTTAGGAGGCCAAGAAATCATTTCGAATGCTACCACTCTGAAATAAGTAATATTAATATTTTGGACACAATTTCCACCATTTCTTTCTTCAATTTAAATACAGAAATATAAATTGATAGAAATAATTTTATAGGAATGGGATTATATTATACATACTATTGTAACATAAAAATGTTAAATTAATTTTATTTTAATTCTATAGTTAAAAAAACGAAATGAAACTGGACATGCTGAACTTCAGAAAAATATTTCCTCACTTTGAAATAAAAAAGGTCTTAAAGTGCTTTCTAGATTAAGATATGGAAAGCATCAAAAGATGGAAGCCACTATATAGATATCACTTACATGTTTCAGTTTATTTTTTATTTTGTAGACAGAAGTCCTACCACATGTTAGATAAGGTTATTAGTTCCTTGTACTTCCTCTTCAATTCTTCTCTTACCCTTTGATGTTAATTGTTTTAACTTTGTGAAGATTTATAAAGTAGATGTTAGGAACTGTGTGTTACAGTTCGATATTTCCATGGATTTGATGCTCACCGTGAGGCTTCTTTCTCCGTGTTGCCATCTCCACACTCTTGATTTTGATTCCTTCTTGTGCGCTTGCATTTCAACACGGAGTTTTTTGTTTGTCCGTTTGTTTGTTTGTTTGTTTTTCAGAAAGGACTCCCAGGAGCTATATTCTCTGAGTTTTTCATGCTAGAGAATGTCAGTGATTGCCTTTGTACTTGAATGATAATTTGGCTGGGTATAATATTCTTATATTGTGTGTTCTTTCCTTCAGAATTTTTTTTTTAGCTATCTCTCTACTGTTTTTGGCATTGAAGTTGTTATGGAGACGTTTGAGGTAGTGACTTGCCTTATATCTTTGAATGCCTGAACTTCGCTTTTGAAGTTCAGTAATTTAAAAAAACTGATTGTGTCTCAGTTTGGACTTTCTGTAACAGCTTTTCCCCCTGGCATATGGTATACCCTTTTGATGTGAAAATTCAGTTCTTTTATTTCAGGGAAAATTTCTCGCATTTTATCTCTGCGTCATTCCTATCTTACATGTGTTGTTGAGTTCTTTTTTTTCAGGGACAAAAATCACTCTTCTTTTGGCTCGTTTTTGCTCTAACCTCACTGTCTTGGGATGATTTTTTTTTTCATGTCATTAATTAAATTTTAAGACCCATTCCTTCTTCCTCATTTATTTGTTAGATCTTATATGTTGCTGTTTTGGTTCTTGATTCCCCCCTCCCCCACCCTTAGCTCCTAATATTCCTTTTCACCAAATTCTATTTCATCTTTTTTCTTTGAGCTCTTATTTTATTGACTCGTACTCTTATTAAGGTCTATGGCACTCGCCACTCAGAAAATTTGCTTTTATTTTTTAAGTTACGCTTTGTCCAGGTTGAAGCCTTTGACTTTTGCTTCCTTTGTCAAGATAGTGTTTTATTGTCATTTTTATTTTCTACCTTCCTCTTTTCTGCCTCCTCCCTCTGTTCCTTCTCTTTCTCCCATTTCTTTCTTTCTTTCTTTTTTTTTTTTGGAGCATGCTTGACTGGTGACTCTGCCATGTATTGGCAGGCTCCTGCTTAATGTTGGCAGCTCCAGCCAAACCTTTCATTTTCTATACCTCAGTGAGGATGGATTCTGCTTGATGCCTTTCTGAGACAAACCAGAAAAGTGAATTGCACAATAATGACCCAGCTTCTAAGGGTATCACCATTTCATAGTTTACCTTGATAGCACAGTTGCATACCTAGCACAGTTTCATGGTTAACTTTAGAAATTGTGGCATTGTTACACCGATTCCTTAGCTTAGGCCATGACAGTGAGACCACATGAAGGGGGTATTCTTAGTGCAGTTTCCCTGATCAGCCAAGGTGTCAGGGGCTGCACTGACCGATGACAGCAAAGACAAGACATCTAAGGAACTCTTCCTTGGTCTCAGCATCCTCAGAAACCTTGAAAAACCTCTGATCAACTCCCCTTTAGATACCCCTTCCTGGCATGGGCACCCAGTTGTCACATACTGTCCATGTTTAACCCCTATACAATATGTGAAATGCCTTTATACCTTTGAATGATTGCCCTTGTTTTGTTCTATGTAGATATCATTCCATATGAGCCCCTACTAGAGTCACCTTAACTGGGACCAATTTGTCTGTACCCTTTTGGGTTTCAGTTTGGAGACTGGTGTGGTTCTCTTTTCCAGTGTAGCAAACTTCCCCTAATATAATAAGCATTTTATTTTATCTCATGACTTTATGGGCCAGGGAGTTAGGCAGGGTTTGGCTGGATGATTCCTTTGCTCCATGTGGCAATGATTGGGGTCATTCAACTGTATTCAGATTTTGGTTAGTTTAGTCTGAAGGATTCGAAGTGACTTTAGCTACCTGCCTGGTGTCTTGGTGGGAATGCTAGAAACTGGGCCCAACTGGACCCCTCTCCCTCTCCTTATAGTCTCAGGGCTTTCTGACATTGTCTCTCTAAGCTGGATAGTTGGATTTCTTACGTGGGGGCTTAGGGCTCTAAGAGCAATTGTTTCAGGAGGCAGGAAGTGGAAGGCGCCAGTCTCTTAATGCCTGCACCTGGAAATTGGCACAGTGTAGCTTCCACATTGTTCTATAGGTCACGTCCATCACAGAGTACACCCAGATTCTAGGGGGAAGATCATAGACCCTACTTCTCAATGGGGGAAGCATCAAAGAGTTTGTAGCAATTTTCACTCTTTCAAACTCTTGGTCTACTTTTCTATAATATGAAGATTCTGTAGCAGGGGGAGCAGAGTCCTGCCATGGTGCACATTCCTACAGGAAGATGGGGCCTGCTTCTCCTGGGGTCTCATTGTGTACTCTGTACCAGGGTCTACTATTCCACACAGTCTGGGAGGTGTCCATCTCCCAAGGGTCTTGGGCATATTCCTCCAACTCAAGAGAGAGCCCCTCCCTGCCATGTGATAAGCCCAATAGCACCTTCTTCCTGAGTCCTGCTATAGTGGGCTATAGGGAGCTCCATCACCTTAGAGGTTAAAAACAATATTCTCCTGGCTACTCAATCCCAATTACACTTTCACTCCTTCCCTAAGGGAGCATGCCAGAGAGACTGCGCAATGAGGCACGATTTTATTGACTCAACTTCCTTTCTCAGTCTTGCCTCTGGGTAGTAGGGACAAAGTTAGGAACTATGCTCCACTATTTTGTGTCAGTTATGTTTTTTTATTTCCTTGGTTATCATTTTTTTGTTCGTTTCTGTCCTTAGTTATCACTTTTTGAAGTTTATGATATCAAGTGTATAATATTGCTTTCCTTGTCTGGTTGTTGCTAATGATTTTTTTTTCTTTTTTTTTAGGGAAGGAGTGCCTTTTTTTTTTTTTTCTATTTCACTAGATAGTAAACAGGCAGATGCTGTCATCCTCTTTTCTACCATCTTTTATGAATGTCACATCTTGGGTTATTTCAATTTAATTTGTTTATTTTGAAATAATTATATATTTACAGGAAGTTGCAAAAATAGTTTATAGAGGTCCCCTGTACTCTTCACTCAGTTTCTTCCAAAGATAGCATTACATAACTGTCATACGCAATGTCAAAACCAAGCCGAGAAATCAACGTGAGTACAACCCACAGACCTTATTCAGATTCCATCGGTATTACATGCCCTCCCTTCTGTGTATGGGCACGTGTGATTGCATGTGTGTATTTAGTTTTATGTGATTTTATCACATATATTGAGTAATACAACCACAACTTCCATCACGATACAGAACTGTTTTGTCACCACAAAGATCCCTTGTCCTGTCTCTTTATCGTCATAGCTGCTGCCCCGATGACACCTCTCTCCTTCCCTAACACATGGCAGCCACTAATCTGTTCTCCATATCTGTATTTTTGTTATTTTGAGAATTTCGTATAAATGGAATCATACTGTATGTGATAGTTGAGACGGGCTGCCCCTTCCCCCACCACTCAGCATAATGCCCTTGAGACCCACCCAGGTTGTTGTGTGTATCGATCGTCCATTTCTTGGTATTGCTTAGTGGTATTCCATAGTATGAACGCACCATGTTTTGTTTAACCATTAACTGATTGTAGGACATTTCGGTAGTGCCCAGTTTTGGCCTATTACAAAGAAACCTGCTGTGGACAGTCAAGTATAGGTTTTTATGTGGACATAAATTTAATTTCTCTGAGATGAATGCTTGGGAGTGTAATTGCTGGGTCAAATGTTAAGTGTCTATTTAGTGCTTTCAGAAGCTGTCAAAATATCTTCCACGGAGGCTGTGTCATTTTACATTTCTACTAGTAGTGTCTGAGAAATCCAGTTTCAATCCTCACCAGCATTTGGTTTTTGGTATTGTCACTGTTTTTTCATTTACCTTTCTTAATAGGTTGTATATTGGGTTTAAAATGTCACTTTAAGAGTGATGGTTTCGTACAGCTATTGCTCCAGGTTTTTCTGAAACATGATGCCAAACTCTAGGTTCAGCTGCAATCCACAACAATAAAATAGATTTGAAATAAGTTTTAAGCCATTCTTTACTCTCCCCTCCACCTAATTTTTATTATATTGTAGTAGCATCTTCTTCATTCTCAATCTTTTTTTTACTAATAAAATAATTTTATTTATGAATCTCCTAATACAATATCATATATTACCACTGTTACGCATACAACACTTGGGGAAAACTCTCGGATGACTTTTAAAGTCATTAACCTTTATGAATGTGGAATTCTTTCCTTGTACATGTAAAACCTTGACAAAAGCAGTGATGGTTTGGATATCTTATGTGATACTAAACCAGCCAAGAGTCTTGTTGTACTACAGCTGATGTTGAGTATAGTTTGACCTCTTCCTAGGGCCCGAGAGCTCTTTATATGTCCTTCAATTCTAAATGATAGCTTTGTTGGGTAGAGTAATATTGGTTGTAGGTCCTTGCTTTTCATCATTTTGAATATCTTCTGCCAATCCTTTTTGGCCTACAAAGTTTCTCTTGAGAAATAAGCTGACAGTCTCATGAGAGCTCCCATGTAGGTAACCAATTGCTTTTCTCTTGCAGCTTTCAAGATTCTCTCTTTGTCTTTAACCTTTGACATTTTAATTATGCTATGTCTTGGTGTAGACCTCTTTGGGTTAATCTTGTGTGAGACAATCCATACTTCCTGGGCTTGTATATCTATTTCCTTCACTAGGACAGGGAAGTTTTTAGTTATTATTTCTTGAAATAGGTTTTCAATTCCTTGCTCTTTCTCTTCTCCTTCTAATAGCCCTATGATGCAAATGTTGGTATACTTGATGTTGTCCCAGATGCCCCTTAAACTCTCTTCATTTTGTTAATTCTTTTTTTTTAGTTGCTGTTCTGATTGGATGTTTTCTGCTACCTTATGTTCTAGATTGCTGATTCAACTCTCTGCTTCATCTAATCTGCTGTTGATCCCTCCTTAGATATTCTTCATTTCTGACTAATTTTTTAAATGTGTTCTATCTCCACTTTTATGCTTCCAATATCTTTGTTAAAGTTCTCACTGAGTTCCTCTACTCTTCCCCTAAGTTCATTGAGCATCCTTATAAACAATGTTTTTGAACTCTGCATCTGGTAAATTGCTTGTCTCCATTTTGTTTAATACTTTTTCTAGAGCTTTGTTCTTTTCTTTCATTTGGGACATGTTTCTTTGTCTCCCCATTTTGGCTGCCTCTCGGTATTTGTTTCTATGTATTAGGTAAGGCTTTTAAGTCTTCCAATCTTAGTAAAGTGGCCATATGTAGTAGGTGTCCTTTGGAGCCCAGTGGTGCAATCTCCCTGGTCAACTGAGCTAGGTGCTCCAGGTGTGTGTCTTGTATGAGTTGTGTGTGCCCTCCTATTGTAGTTGAGCCTTGGTTGTTGTTTGCATGTCAATGGGAGAGATTGACTCTCAGGCTGATTTGTTGTGAGGACTGGCCAGTGACTATAGTGGATAAGCTCTTGTGCAGGGGCTGACCCTATGGAGCAGGATTCAATTTAGCAGAACTCTGGTGTCTGCCGAGTCTGCCCTTTGGGTGTGTCATCCTTGGATGTCATCCCAGATGGTGCTCCAGCTGAGACCAAAGCCAGCCACTGGGCTTGCTGGCTGGGGTCTCTTGGAAAGGACCCCACTGCAAACCAAGTTCAGATGCAGCCTGTGCCCTGCCTTGGGCCATGGCACGAGCCACCAAGCAATCTACAGGAGTTCCGTCACCCGTGTTAGGCTTGGATGTGCCTCAAGAAGCCAAGCCACAAACTGCGGCCAGCTGCTGCTAATGTTGGGCTTGCGGCTGCTCAGCAAGAGATATAGGGCATGCTGAGGCCAAATGCTACTTGTTTAGGTTTTGGGAAGCTTTGAGAGATTTTAGGAAAGTCTGCAACATGAGCCAAGACAGGCTTTTTGCATGGAAAAGCCATAGGAAGTAGCTTGGGTGGACCCATATACTGGGTGGGGAGGAGCCTCAGGGAACCACCTGGGCAGCATGAGTGGTATCAGCCAGGTTGACAGAGACACAGACATGATGGTTGCCTGTGTCTGCATGCAGGGAGTGGGGAGGGCTCAACAAAGAAAGAATGGATTCTGTCAGCACTTCTGTTTGGGAGAAAGCTGCTCCTCCAGCCATTGCCACAAAGCCAGATAACTCAGTTTCCCCTATGTTTTCTTGGCTCTCTTCAAGCAGCTGCTCCAGCTCTGGAGCTCAAAGTAAGTGAGTCTGTCAGCAGTAAGCGCGCACGTAGTCTTTTAAGAGGAATTTCAGCCACCCTCTGTCTCAGCCACAGTCTCTGTTGTTTTTCACAGCCAGATCTTGTGGGGATTTCTCTCCCCAGCATAGGAACCCTGGGCTGGGGACCCTGGTGTAGGGCTGGCACCATTCACTCCTCTGGGGTGACTTCCACAGCTGAGATAACTTTTTTTTAACTGCCACATGCAGGTGTGAGACTAGCCCATTTCACATCTCCACCCCTTCTATCTTGAGGTGGCCTCTTCTCTGTGTGCCCAATTGTAGAACTTCTGTTCAGCTAGATTTCAGGTGATTCTCAATGATGGTTGTTCTGTAGTTTAGTTGCGATTTCTGATGTGGTTGTGAGAGGAGGTGAGCACAGTGTTTACCTACTCCACTATCTTGACCGGGAGCCCCTTTATTTTCAAATCTTCATGGGGGAAGTTTAGCGACTAGAACAAAGCTACCACACCATGGATGATTTGGAGTTCTGAATTTTCCTCATTATTTGGATGGAATATTCACTAATTTGAAACTTATGCTTCAGACTTCCTGTTTTTAACAGCTGATCCATGATCCCATTGTAAGATGGAATCTTTAAATTATTACATTATGAAATGATATAAGAGGAATGAAATTGAAGCCCTAAGATTCACAGTTTTGGGATTATTTGGAGTTTATGGTAGCGGGATGTTGAAATAAGCATATTCCCACATTTTGTAAAAAGAAAAAAAGTCAGTAAAGCATATTTTCGTTAGGAAGTTGAATCATTTGTACAATGAAACTTTATGTGTTAAAAGCTTTTTTTAAAAAGATGATAGACTTATTTTCAAAAATCTAGGTATGTATTCTTCTGTAACCTCTGAGCAGATACCACCTTACAGCTGATCCATCCTTACAAGCCATGTGGGCCAGTGCTGTGATTTCAGTGTTAACTGTGCTCTCTGAAGTCTTTGTACCTTCCCTGATCACTTAGAGATCACCAGTCTTAATCTTAACTTTAACTATATTGTTAATTCAACTGGGCTTATGTAAGATACTTTCTAAAGGCTTTAGTATTCAGTGTGTGCAGAATGGGATGTGAAAAAGAGTTGAGTAGATCCAATCCATGGAATTCTGAGAAGACCCAGGCTGCAGAGGCACTGGTTACTGAGAAGGTTAGGGGCGAGGATTAAATCTACAAACTGGGTGGGGGTTGTTGTTTGTTGGGGACCCCTTGTGAAAAAGTTGAACCTTCTCCCCGAGTCCTATTTTCTACTTTTGTGCACACAATGCTAGCAGACAGATTTATACCTTCTCATCCCCTCCACCACAAAAAGAAAACTGGAAGTTTATTCTCTGGACCCAAGAAGTTTAGAACTGAAATTCAGCCAAATTAAGTGAAAATCTAATGGACTAAACATTCCACCATCAGCCTCACCTCCCCACTGCTTGGTGTGCAGACTACACCCACCAACAACAAAGTAGGAGAAAAGAAGGTTTTTGTTTGGAGAAACTGAATTACCCCGGAGAAAACACCTCCTGACATTTTGGACATCCACGCATTCATTGGACAGCTTCCTTTTTCGTTATCCTAATATAAGCTCACCACGCGTGACTCTTGCCCAGGACTTTGAATTTTCAGCCCATCCTTAAACATAAACAGACAATCAGAGGTCACTTGACAAATGAGAAAAGTCTTCATTATGAAAGAAAGCAAAATAAAAAGCAAAACTGAAAAATGGAATTTGGGAGAAACAGAAATAATACAGGGGTTGGGAGAAAACCCCTAAAATGACTTCCAACCTGGTTCTAATAAATATTCTTAGGAGCATCAAGAAGGTGTTGCAATTATTAATCAAGAACGAGAAACTATTAAGATCTCATGAAAATAAAAATTATGGTTCCAATTTAAAAATGACTCAAGGGAATATGATATAAAAAGAAATAAAAAAGATAAAGGGGTCAAAAATATGAGAATGATGAGAAAAGACATAGAGAATAAACCCTAGAAATCCCACATCTTGCTAAGAAGATTCCAGAAAGAAAGATGAAAAGAAAGAGAATAGAGGAAACAGAAGGGAAGGAAACAGGGAGAAATCTAAGAAAAATCTCCAAATTGAAGGACACCAGGCTCCTAAATGAAGGCTCACATCATAAAAGGGACACATCAGAATGAGAGAAAAAAGACTCACTTCAAAGGCACTTTATAGAGAGGCTTTTGAACCCAGGATTAGGACGTTCCCTAAAAGCTTCCAAGAAGCAAAATAATACGAAAGCGGTCATACATAAAGAAATAAAATCTTATGGAATATAATTTTCAACTGGGAATTTTATATCCTGCAAGGCTATATCAGTCCTGTGTGAGAGCAGAATGAAGACATCTTCACCTATCCATAGACAATTTGCCTGCTGGAAACTCTTCATAGAAAGCATGAAAAATGTTTTAGCAAGTCCTGAATAATCCAAAAGAGGGGAAAGTCATAGGATCCAGGAAATAGGGGACTCGATCAGGACGGCACTGAAGAGAAGGTGTAAGCTGACAGCAGAGAGGGTCCTTGGCCCAGATGGAGAAGGAGGTTGGAGGTGAGTATGTGGAAAGGATTAAGAATATTGGTATGGAAAATTTTGCTAGTGAAAATAATAATTAATTTGAAAAGAAACACTAAAGAGCCTGACATGAAAGGATATGCTATCATACACTGCTCAGCTCTACAGTGAAACCATAAATAATTTGCTGTGTAATTATAATGATACAAACCCTTATATCAGTGAGGAATCTTTCCTTTGCAAGTAAATGAAAACTCAAAGTGGCTTAAACCATAAAGCGAATTATAGTATTTTGCTCACATGATTGGAAACTTTGAAGTTAGTTTAGGCTCCAAATGAAGCTTGATCTAGGGGCTCTCTAAAATCTTTAATTTTCATCTCTCCCCCTTGCCTTTGGCAGTACGTATTCAGAGTAAAATTGGCTTTCCTCATGGTTGCAAGGTGGCTTCCAGCAACTTCTAGGGGCTTCATGCTTCCTTATTCATGTCCATCAGGGAGAAAATAATTCTCTAGGGGTTTCTGCAGAAGAACAAAGGAATTCTATCCCAATTTCTTCAGAAAACCTCTCCTGGGTTGATATAGAATTAAATGCCTTTTTTTTTTTTTTTTTGAACAAATCACTATAGGTTAGGTCAGTTCAGCCAATCAAGGCCTCCCTGTAGCCAGAAATGGGGTCAGCTTCCCAGGAAAGTGGCCACTGTGTAGGGGAACAGTGGCTTCCTAATTGGAAATCGAGGTACAATAAAAAGAGGAAAAGGAATGGATGTTAGGCAGCTACCAAATAGCAGGTGTCTATTTTACAAGTTATTTAACCAAAGAAATGAAATAGCTGGATGGGGCAGTACAGATTGTGAGAAGGAAAGGGCCAGACCCACATCCATCCTGGTTCAAAATCAATAGAGAACGTCTGAAATTTATGGATCAATAAATATCAGCTTAAACATATTATTTAGAAATATGGAGGTAGCTAGTAGGAAAAAATAGCTGTAAGAGTCATAAAGAGTTATAAATTGTTACCTCCCGGGACCCAGGCTGGGGTATATAGTGGAATAGGGCAGGCCATTGCGGTTTTTTATGAGAGGGTTTTTTTTGTGTGTGTATGATTTGATTTTAAAATTATATTCATGAATTACTTTGACTAAAAAGTTAAAAACAAAGCAAAACTCCAAGCTTTCATGAAAACTCCTGAAATTAGGTGAAATGGAAAAGCAAGACGCTGCCGATTTGCCTTGTGATAAAGACACGCAAGAGTGAAAAAATTCAAAATAGAGCCCCCCATCACCACCCCCACACTCCCAGCCCCTTTTTTAGTTAAATCCACACGCCACCGATGTGTGCGGTGTGGCTTCATATACCCCCTAGCACACTGCTACATATCTCTGGGCGAAGGGAAGAAAGGGCCCTAGCGTGAGAAGTATAGATCAAGACACAGTAGGGTGGAAAGTTTGAAATGTTTTAAAATGAGAAAACTCAAATTTTCCCCTAGAAAAACACCAAGACCAAGGCTTCCCATGAGCGCAGCGCAATGCAATAACACAAAGTTGAGTCTGAAAAGGTGCCGGCGTCGGAGCGCTGTCCAGAATTCTGCCGAGGCACTCTTCTTTTCCTGTGGGCCGCACCGTATTGCATTGTCCTATCTTTTGCCACATACAGTTTCACCGTTCATGTTGTGTCTCCTCAGACCATCAATGCTCCTTCCAGCAGCACTCAAAGGCCTTTTCTTTAGTTTTCATCACCAGATCCCAAACTGTTCATTTCTCAGGGACTCTGGGCCCAGAAGGGTAGCATCTTTTCCTGTAAAGAGCCATTTCTGGGGGTACAGGGGCACAAATATCGGCTGTTCCCTTTAGGGACACTTAAGTGCAGGACAGGCCACAAAGAGGGAGAGTGGTTTAGGCACCACAGATTATTCCCGGCTGAGTCTGGAGATAACCTCCAAATTATAAAGATAGACCCTAATATCAGTGATTAGAAGTGTCAGGAAAAGGTGCTTTTTTAAAAACTAGTGGCTTCTTGTTTAACTAAGGGGAGATTTGTATTTATAACTTTGAGGGAGAATTATGTCCCGATTTAAGACAAATCTTTTAATGAGAATTTTGGTTTCACAACTGTAAGACGAAACGCTCTTTTCTGAAATGGAATTTTGGGAGCTGTGAGGAATTAAACTGCTCTTTACAATGGTTTTAACACTATGTCTTCACTTCGGGATGAGTTGCACATCTGCAGCTTTGGGGAACAGAGAACAGAGGTCTTTTTTTTTTCTTCTTATTGCTGGATCCCAGAGAAGACTAGGACGGGAACAAGGATTTTAACTCACGTAAGGAAGATGGAGACAAAGCGATTCTGTTGCAGAAAGGAAGCTGGTGACCCTAATAACATAGCATCAGGCTGGAGCCCAAAGAGGGAGTTAGCCCTCTGCGTCGTAGTTTCTTTTTGCTCCACCCAAGTCTTCAGTAAAATTTGGTTACATATTACAATAAGGCCTTAGCTATGCTCTGGGAGAATTTAGCATGGGATTTTTAAGAGAGCAGAAATAATCCAGAGATATGCAACACAGGAATGAAGAAACAGATGACCAGAGTCAGAAGCTGCTCGATGTTCCAGTGATAACCAGGGTTGCTTTGTGGGACATGAGACATGGAAGGAAGTAGTATTTCTCAGGGATTTTCAAAGATCCTTAGGGAGCAAACCTGATGAAGAGGGAGGCTTTTTTCCAAATAGTTGGAGGACTTGGACTTGCACTATTTAGATTTTAAGGGAAAGGTTGATTTTGGAAGTCTGTAGAACTTGGGTGCCTTGAAGGTTTTTGTTTGTTTGTTTGTTTGTTTTTAAAGACCTTGAATACAGTTCTGGTACTAACTCTAATATCTTAGCAATTTGTTTCTGTAGTTTAGCATTTCCCCGATTCCTTAATGGAGAACCATAGCCAGTGAAGGATATCAAAGACCACAACCAAAACAAACGCCAGGTGTATAGCAGGTTAGTTCTACTGTATTATACCAGCGTTGCACGTGGACACACTGAGACAGTTCGAACTGGACGAGTTCCACGAGCTCAAGCTTCATTCCCAATAATTCAGTTGTAGGCTCTGACCTATTTCAGTTTCAACTCATTTATTTTACTTTCATTAACCCCACCCCTAAATTATTATGAGCAATTCTGGTTAAATCTCAGAGCTCTTTTTTTTAAGGGGGAAAAAACAAAAAAAACCAGAAGGAGAAAACCACACAGAATTATAGAAGAGCAACCCTTTCTTATTTCTAAGTAAATTTCATTTCAGTTGAAACATCCGATTCTTTGCCAGAGCCATACATTCAATGCCAACACTGGACTTTTAGCATTTAGGGTTGCCAGCACATCCCTCCCATCCCGTGTCAGATAAGATATTTACTTACTGATACAAATTTAAATTCCACAGAAATAACCAAACTCAAGTAAACATTTTGATTCAAATTTTCATCATGAAACAAGGGCCCACCAAACTAAGGATTGCACCCAATTAGAATAACAAACCCCCCAGATTTGTATTCTCAGTTTTACTGATTGAATTCCCCATTTTCACTTATCATTTTGCTGACAAACAGAACACCCACCCCAACGTGGGCTGAGTTTTCAGGGAAGTGGCCCCACCCATCTGGAGCCCTCATCATAGGGAGTCCCTTGCTGGTGGCTTCTGAGTGCCCAGGAGAAGAAGGGGTTCTTCTCGGAGGCCTGGAAAGCCCCTCAAAGATGGTGCTTCATCTTTTCCTTTCTTGCCTAGAGCAGAGAGATTCCTTCATGTTACTGTCCCTCAAGCAGCTGTCCTTTGGAACTTGGTCTCTTTTCTCTCTGGCCTTCCAGTCCACAAAGTCCTGGCTCTTTACTGTGGCTGAAAATTTTACAATTTCTTTATTTGGGCATTGAGCAAGAGGTGGAAGAGTGTAACAGAGTGAGTAAACAATGCCTTTGACATCACAGAGCCTGTCTTAACTGCTTACCCTTGTATGACCTTGTGCAAATGATTCTAATTCAGATCTGAAATACAGGGGCCACACAGTCCTTGCTCATGGGTTGCCGAGATGATTGAAATGATGTGTGTGTAGCACTTGGCACAGTGCCTGGCACGTGGTAGGCATCCAATAAATGCCACCTATTAATATCACTTCCAGCTCTAAAGTAAGGAAAGAGGAGCTCATTTGGTTGAGTCTAAAATGTAAAATCAGTACTTTCATGTAAAATTTAACTAGTAGTAGCAATTGTTAGGTCAAGGCCCTGATAGTTCTTATTTTTGGCTTTTCCCAGAGCAGAAACAATAAATAAACAAGACTGAATTGTTTAAGAATGCATTAACTCCTTGTTAATCAATATGTAACTAAGGTATTTGAAACAGGCCTGAAAGGCAAAGGAGACATTTGTCTGGCAGACAGTGGGCCTTCCAGGATGACAAACATGCAGCTGGGATCTTGTGCACCCCTCCACTCTTTGTACTGCTGCATCTCCCCTGCCTATGGCGGGCATCATTAATTAATCCCAGTATCTTATCTTGTTGAACCTGAATTCAGTCCTATGATGGTTTTCCTTCTCTTTCTTTTTCTGTGCTAAAGCATTATAAAGTAAATCCCAGATATTGTGTCATTACACCCCTGCAGGATATCTCTCTAAAAACTATAGATTATTTTACATAACTCGGCATTATCACACCTAATAAAGTTAATAATATGTCCTTTGTTTTGTGTAAAACCCAATTCCTAACCAAATTTCCTTGTCTCAAAATATTTAGGATTATGTTTAACACAGCTGTGTATCGATGGTCAGGGTTTTAAGCAGGAGGGGTGACCTTCTCAGAGGCATGAGTCAGAAGCACCTGCAGGCTTCCCTTTGGGAAATGGAAAGGAGGGGCATCTCTTGCCTCAAGATAATAGTTTCATGCCCCAGGGCTTTTTCTGGGAGTGGGAGGGACAAAGAGTGGAAGCATCTATTGTCTACCTTCTCTTCTGAGGATTGTTAGTTCCCCGAATCCTCTGTTCTACCAGAAAGCAAGGGGGCCTTCCTATAAACAAAACTTAGGTTTAGGGTCCCCAGGTTTTCCAAGGATGACCCCCACTGATCGGGCCCTGCCTTGCTGTGAGTGGGTGGGGGCTGTAAGTAGAGGCTTATGGGGTTGTCTACCCTGGAAGGCTGACTATGGCAGTGAGAACCTCTCCCTGACCAGGCTGTCCCAGGTCATCTGTCCTCTTTGTACTCTAGGAAGTAGGCACTCCCTGCGCTTTGGAATCAGCTGCCAGTGTTCCAGCAGGGACGGGCATGGATTTTCCATTTCCTGTGCTTGTCTGCAAGAAGATTGGAGACTCAATTTCAGGCTGCCTGGGCCAGCACAAAAGCAGTGATGATGGCTATTGTCTGGGAAATGGCTCATTGTGGAGAGCGGGTAGAGGGCAGAAAGTTAGGGAGTGAGTCCAATCAATTACTGTCGATTTCTTCCTTAGGGAGCTGAGCCTGTGCTCTCTGCAGACAAAGGTCTGATTTAGTGTAGGATGCATTGAAGGCGGAAAGGATGTACTGGGGGAAGCAGCAGAGGATTTTGACTGAGATCCACTGTCCTCAGGGTCTTGCTGAAGTCAGGGACTCAGGTTGCAGGGCAGGAAGAGGAGCAGGGTGGCCTAGTAAGGGATTGCAGGGGCTACTGAGAAACTTAGACTTGAAGATTTGCACACTGACTTCAAGTTATTTATGACACTGCCTTAGCCCTTTTAGGGAGAGTAGGACATTGATTTTTCTTGTCTCTCTCTCCCTTTTCCATCTGTCCTTCCCCCCTTCTCTACCTTCCTTCCTCCTTACTTCCCTTTCTCCTTTTCTTTTATAACCTCATTAATTTATTTATTCGCTCATTTATTCGATGACCAATTATCAAGGGCCTTCCTCTATGTCAGCTATGGTGCCCAGGGCTTAGGGTAGGATGATGAAAAAGGCAGACATGGGATTTACAGGCCTAGGGAGAGACAGCCATCAAACAAGGGAATACAGAGATAAATGCAGTGATTACGAATTGTAGTAAATATTACAAGTCAAACAGAAGTTCTGAGATAGGACATTAGACTGTCTCTTTCTTGTTCCCTCTCATGTTCTATCTAATAGTCCATGGCAGCAGCTCAACATCGACCAGACCCTTGCCCTGCGTTCCTCTCTTCCCTCACAGCTATGACTACTTATCTCCTTCCTGTGACCACTGGCTCTGTGCTGAGCCAGCTGCCAGTGTTCCTCCCGGGCTTCAAGCAGGTGGGATTTGAGAGTACTGGTTCGACCTTCTGGGACTCCGTTAAGACTTCTTGTCTTCTGGTTAGGCCTTGGCCTTGAGCTCTAGACCTATTTCTGAAATGGAGACCTTGTCCTTTCTCTTTTATTTCTATAAATATATATTTTTATAATTTACATAAAGTGAAACATACAGAACTTTAGATGTGTCAGTTTCTGCTTCATGTGTTTTGAAGCTCTGTTATTAGATACATACACATTTAGATTGTTCTATCTTCTTGATTACTTGACTCTTTTATTATTGAAATGTCCCTCCTTACCTCTAGTAATATTCCTCGTCTTGAATGTACTTTGTCTAATATTAATATAATCGCTTCAGCTTTCTTTTAATTAATGTTCCCTGTTCCCAGGGTGTATTTATTTTATTTTATTTTACTTTTAAGCTCTCTGATTTTATAGTTAAAGTTCATGCCTTATACAAGAATATAGTTGGATCTTGTTTTTTTATTGTCAGATAATTTCTGCCTTTTAATTGGAGTGTTTAATTTATTTACATTTAATGTAATTATTGATTTGTTAATTGAAAGTATTGTTTTACTATTCATATTTATTTTCTCCTTTTGTTATTTAAAAATTTTTTCCTTTCTTTATTGCTTTGAGTTCTTGAAAATTTTTAGTATTCTATTTTTATCTCATTTACATATTTTGTCCAACATCTCTTTTAAAACGGTTGCTCTTGGAATTGCAAGATACATTCTTAAATTATCAGTCTATCTTGAGCGAATATTATTCAACTTCATATACAATGTAAGAATTCTACAACAGTAGACTTTCATTTACTTTCTCCTTTGTCCTATTTTTGATATTTATTTTATTTTTACATATGTGAACTCCTTCAATGCAGTATATTATTATTTTTGATTTTAAATAGTCATTTTTCTTTTAAAAAAATTAAGAATTAAGAAAAAGTTCTTTCACATTGACTTACATATATTACCACTTCTGGTGCCCTTTATTCCTTGGTGAGGATCTCTCTTTCCATGTGGTATCATTTCTCCTCAGCCTACAGAACTTCCTTTAGCATTTCTTATAAAGCAGATTTGCTGGTGATGAATTCTCTCTGCTTCGGTTTATTTGAGATGTCTTTATTTTACCTTCGTTTTGAAGGACTTTTTTTTCCCTGAATATAGACTTAAAGAGTGATATATATTATGTAGAGCATCTCTTCATATGCTTACTTACCATCTGTATATCATCTTTGGTGATGTCTCTGTTCAGAAATTTTGCACAGGTTAAAATGTTTTTTTTTTTTTTTAATTGTTGAGTTTTAAGAGGGGAATTTTGTATGTTTTGAATAACAGTTCTTTATCAGATATGTCTTTTGCAAATGTGTGCTTATCTTTTCAATTACTTGACAGTAATTTTTTAAAAAAAATTGGCAGCCCCAATCTCTCTCTTTTCTTTCTTGAGCATCAATTCCATTTACGTTACATTCTTTGGTATTGTTCCACAGGCAACTGAAGTTCTGTCCTATTTTTCCACCCTTATTTTTTCTGAGTATTTCAATATTCATGGTTCAAATGTTATATTTCCAAATTTACTTTTCTTTTAGTTTCCAATCTATTGTTAAACTCATATAGGCGGTTTTTGATTCTAGATGTTGTATTTTTTTGTTCTATAATTTCTATGTGGTTCCTTTTATACTTTCCATTTTTCTGTTAAGAGTCCCCATTGGTTCACTTACTGCATACATACTCTTCTTTAAAGCCTTAAACATATTTATAATAGCTCATTTAAAGTCACTGCTGATTCTAACAACTGTGTCATCTCTAGGTCTATTTCTACTGATAAAATTTTCTTTGGTTATAGGTTAACTTTCTCTGTATTTAAAAAAATTGTATACAGAACAATGTGGATGCTGTATTGTTGAGATCTGGATTTTTATTGCCTTCCTTTAAAAATGTTGTGCTTTCACTTTGAGATGCAGTTAATGTACTGGTGAATCAGCCTGGTTTTGTCATGGCTTGGTTTTGGGCTTTAACAGGGTAAGTATAGACTAGTCCTTAGTATGTGGTCTTCCTTGGGACTCTGCTGAATGCTCCAGGTGTTCAGCTAGATCTCTCCACTCTGGCTGGTCAAATTCCACTGTCTCACAGAACTGTAACCTCCAAAATCTCTGTTTGCCTCTCTGTCAGGCAGCATAAAGTCTCACTCTATATTCATAGCTCAGTATCCAGTCAAAGGTTCAAGAGAACACCTATGAAGATTCCTGATGCTCCTTCTCTGTGTACTTCCCAAGTCTCCTGTAATCTGCTCCACAAATTCCAGCTGTTCTAGCTGCCTCAAACTCTAGTCTGTTCCCTCCACCTTGAAAGACCTCTGATCTCTCCACCTAGAAAGACCTCTGCTCTCTTTGGGGTCCACTTTTTATGTTAAAGTTTGGAAAGTACTCACTGGCAGAAAGTTGGGATGAGTGTCAAGCTTACCTTATGTGTTTTCCTTTCTCAAGGATCACAATCAGGAGTTAGAATCTTGGAGACTTAAAAAGCCAGAGAAAACCATGAAATATTATTTCAACTCTTATTCCTATACGCCCCTTGCATCCTTGGCTCTCCTGGAGCCATTTTCCTGGGGAATGTGGGAGAGGAGGAGGGAGTCAAGGAGGGGGGGGAAGGGAACCTGAAGAAGGCAGTTGGGGTATTGCTTGCTATATTTTGTTTACAGCTTCCCAGTGGCGCTCCATAGAAGGAGGCAGCTGTGTGTTATTGAGCCTCTTGGAGAGGCATGGAGGGAGGGGAGGTGTTGGGGAGTGCAATTAGTCAATGGTTTGAGACTGATGAAGAGGATAATGAGAGGTGCTAGCACAGATTTTTGTGCTAAAAAAGGAGACAGGGAAGAGACTGTTGCACATTAACCTGCTCAGGCCTGATTTGTCATAAACCTATTGCCTGTCAAGAGGCCAAGAACCAGAGGATTCCAAGGTTGTGCCAGTACCTCCTTTCCAGGTGGCCCCCTTGGGGATTCTCATCATAATTCTCATTATTACCAACATTTACAAAGATCATCTGGACCAGGTCTTATGCCAAGCAACTCTTATGTTTTACTTCTTTCGGTGTCCAAAACAACACTGTGAATTTGGTTTTATTATCATCCATTATACAGATGAGCAAACTGATGTGCAGGGAGTTGAGGGACCTTTCCTAAGTAACATTGTTAGTAAGTAGTGAAGCTGAGTTTCTCACCATGGTCTGACACCAGAGCCTGATGGATGCAGTCTTGAACTGGGTCTCATGATACAGATATATTCAGCTCCGGTGATTGTCCTCAAAAAAGAAGAAACATATCTAACCTCCCCAGGATCTGCTGCGTGTGAGACTCTGTGCTAGACACTGAGCCAAGCACATCATATTTCTTCTCGTTTGTTTTGTTTTCAGATTATTTCTAATAACACTCAATGAAGAAAGTGATATTTCCCCCCCAGTTTTACAGAGGATTAAGCTATGTATTAACAAAATTAACTACCTTGTCCCAAGAACCAAATGTAGCAAGTAGTGGAACAATATTAAGATGTATTAAACTTTTAGCCAACGGTTATGTTTTGAATGCCTTTTGTGTGCCAGGTTTTATTCTAGGTACCAGAAAGATAGCAATGAATAGAAGAGATAAAAACCCTGCCTTCATGGAGCTTATGTGTTAGTGGGGTAGGGGGCATTGGTACACAACGAATAAACTAACTGAATGGAGGTTAAGTGATATAAAGAAAACAAAGGCAGGGGAGGTGAGAAGGGTGTGTGTGGAGGATGTGATTTTGCTTAAAACATTGGGAAGGTTTCCCCGAGTATGACTTTTGAGCAAAAACTTGAAGAAGCTGAGGGATCCAACCTGTGGATATCTTACGTAAGAGTAATCTAGGCTAAGGAAACAGCAAGGGCGAAGATCCAGAGGCACAGAGCTGCCAAGTTACCCAGCTCTGTGGACAGCATTTATGAAAGCACCAATGTGAAGGGTATCTGCTGGGGTTGTGCAGTGAAGGAGTTTGGGGTGTGTGTGTGGGCGGGGGAGGATGGATAGAGGTAGGGGGTGGTGTGGCTGGAGCTAAGTGATAAAGGGAAGAGTAGTAGCCATGAATTAGAGGGGTAACCGTAGCTGAGCATGTGGGGCCTTTTTGCTCATTATATGAACACAAAGTCTTCTCTAATGTGAATGGAGACGTTTGGAAGATGACCTTTAGAAGGTCATGGTCAGCCACTTTGATAGCCTCCAATTTGCCTCCAAGTTTTGCTTTCTTCTTGTGTTCTGCCGCTTGATGCCACCCTGGCTGAAGTGATTCCACTTTAAATACCAAAGTGTCCTGCCAGCTCTCCCTCTTAGCCCAGGTAAGATAGCCTGACACTGTAAAGAGAACTTGCCCAAATCCCGTGAATGTAGAGGGAACACCGCTTACCCACTGTGTGACTTTGGGCAAGCACCTGCCTGTGGAGCTGCATTCTTCC
Source organism: Rousettus aegyptiacus (assembly GCF_014176215.1). Classification (NCBI taxonomy): domain Eukaryota; kingdom Metazoa; phylum Chordata; class Mammalia; order Chiroptera; family Pteropodidae; genus Rousettus; species Rousettus aegyptiacus. The sequence continues at coordinate 23,608,646 of NW_023416284.1, read as the reverse complement.
ACGTGTTGAGTGGGGGGCAGGCAGAGGAACACAGCTCAGAGTGCAGTTGTAAGGCTTAAGTGAGGTGATATGCACCTCAGGGGGTAGTAGGTGGGAGGTCATTCTCTCACTCATATGCAAGGATCCAGCCCCAGATGCTTAATGACTTGCCAATCTTCTCTTGAGTTTCCACTGCCAGGAACTCCTCCTTTCTTTCCATTCATCAAAATCTTTTGTGCCACAGCAGAGGGAATGCAGTTAGCATTAATATGATGACTAGGTGGAGGGCCAGGGGACAGAGGGAGCAATCGAGGGGACTGTTTTATGAACTATATAGATGTCTAACCAATGTATTGTATACTTAAAACTAATTTAAATAGATAGATAGATAGATAGATAGATAGAGATATAGATAGATAGACATTTGTGCCAAATTTGAGGTCTGCTAAAAAGTTACCCCGACCCTTCTGATTAACATCTCTATGACATCCAGGTAGTTTACTGGAGATGCAATGACCAGGGTTTTGACTCCAGACAGGCCTGAGTTCCCAGCTTGCCTCCGCCTTCGGGTGACTTTGGGAAAGTCAATAAATCATTTGAAGCCTCAGTTTCTTTATCTGTGGGATAGAATTTTGTTATGGAGGTGTTTTGAGAATTAAATGAGATGAGGCAAGGAAAACACTTAGCAGGGTGGGCGTAAGTTGGTGTTATTCTGAGTACTTCGGAATCCCAGTTGACCCTCAAACGGTTCACCTATAGTTTATCTATATCAGATGTTGGCGAACTTTTTCTGTAAAGGGCCAAACGATAAATATTTTAGACTTTTCAGGCCGTATGGTCTCTACTGTTGGTACCCAACTCTGCCATGGTAGTGTGAAATCAGCTATAGACAGTACATAAATGAATGGGCGTGCTGCATTCCAGTAAAACTTCATTTACTGAAACAGGCGATGAACTAGTTGCGGCCTATGGGCCATAACTTTCTGGTTCCTCATCTATACCAATCTTCTCACTTAACAAAAAGAGGAGAAAGAAACCCAGTGCCAACAAGTCACCCATCCCAGAGTGGCCGAGCCACCCAAGCACAGAGGGAAGAGGGTAGGCAGGCAACCTGACCCTCCAGCCTCTCTCCTTAATTATTCTCTTACTGTTTTATGTGAGTTAGCATCCTCTCCCCCGTTGGTTTGTCAGTTGCACACATACTAGTTATTTATTGAATATTCATCTGATTGGTTTAATATAATAATATATTTTTGACACCATCTTGGAAGTTTCTGGATTTGTCCCTTGGAGAAAGCTGTGAAATCAGAGGTGAGAAAGGAATCGTGGGCTGGCTCAAAGTCCCTGGCGAGTCAAGAGTTTCCTGTTCCCAGGCCTAGAAGACACTATCGGCATGACAAGGACAGCCTGACAGCACCCGCGTGGCATGGCTCTGCAGCCATGAAATTCTCCTTTTGGTTTCTCCAATAAAACAATCTTCTAAAAAGAATCTGGTCTATTAATGTGATTATTAATCTGGAAAAAAACACTTCTCAATAAAATGAATCTGTGACAAGACAGATGTAATAAACCTGGTTAGGATTTATGATGTGCCCAGGCAGCGTTTTGCAAAAGATAATGTTCCCCTGTAATGTTGATTTGCCGGATGAGAACCATGTAATTTATTCTGTCAATGTACATAAGAAATGTTATCTGTGTGGGGAATGACTGATGGCCTCATGGAAGCTGGCAGGGAAACAAATAAAACAATTTGGGCCTTAAAAATGTAATCACCTAATGATCACGTCTCAGCATTTGTGATAGAGCAGGATTGGGGAGCTTGTAGCTGCCATGAATTTGCAGTCCAGACTTGGGGCCATTTTCCCTGAGCTTGACACCAGAGGGCAGCAGGGAGCCCTGAGAAGCCATCCCAATCATCCAGATTCCTCCCTCTGGGCCTTTGCTTAGGCTGTTCCCGCTTCCCAGTTGTTGTTCCACATACTCTTCAAGGGGCTCAGCAGGTCTCTCCTCCCTGGCATCCTTCCATGCCGGTAGCCCCCAAACACAAACCTGGCAACATCAGGGATGTTTCCTTTCTTAGGACTCTTGCAGCCTCCCTCGGGGCCTCTTTTATGCTGCTCATCACTTGCTCTGGTGGACTTCAGTCTCAAAGAGACAATGTCATTGTCTCTTTGAGACTGAAGCCCATCTTGGTTCAGCATCCTTCGTAGGAAGGAAAATCAGTAAGTGTCATGAGTGTTTGCTGAGTGAACTAATACTCAGAAGTAGAGCCATCATTTATTGAACATTTCAGATATGCCAGGCACCGTGCTAGGTCCTTTACGACATGGTCACATTAATGGAAACACCCCTGGAGGTAGGCACCAGCATCGTTGCTTTTTGTTGTTTTTAATGCCTGCAGCACCCGGTATTCCTAGGTAGTCTCCATTCCAAGTACTAACCAAGCCCAACCCTGCTTAGCTTCCAAGTGTTCCCTTTTAATGTAGTGAGAACTGAGCCTCATAGAGTATCTGTCTTGTCTAAGGTCATATATTAGCAGATGAGGAGCCAGTTTCCAAATCCGGAATGCAGTGTCCTTACCCTGGTTCTCTTCTCCATGCTGGCCGCCCCTCCTTGGGGCCATTTCTTCTCTTGGTTTCTATACACTATACTCTCCTGGTTTTCCTCTCACTTTACTTCGTTCCAGGACCTTCTTTCTTAACTGTTGGTGCCCATCAGGCTCTGTGCTCAGCCTTCCATCCTCACTCAGTGGTGTGTCCTATTCAGCACTTGGCTTTCTCAGCGAGGTCTTGACTCTCAACTCTTTACCTGTGTCCTAAGTCCGTCTACCTACTGTACATCCCCAAGCGAACATTCTCAAGGCACTTTGAATCCAATATATCTAAAACTGAATTCATCATCACTGCCCCCAAGTCTGGCTGTTCCCTAAATCTGTTCCTCCTTCCATGTTCCTATTCTCAGAGACTGGCAGCACTCTTATCCACCTAAATGCCCAGGTCAGAACCTGAGAAGCACCTTGACCAGTCCCCCTACCTTTCCCTCAATGGTTGATACATCACCAGGTCCTGGCTGGGCAACAGAGGCCAGTCCTGGGGAGGATGTGATATTTAAAGTGCCATGGGGCAAGGAAGCCTACATTTCAAATATACTCAGGCCCAGGGCCTTGTACAATAGTTTAGATCTGAGGAACAGCATTCGGCCTGGACAGGGAAGCCATGATGGCTGGGCCATTGGACCTTGAGTCTGGGGAATGTGACTATATCATTTGGGGGCTGGAGAGAAACAAAACTCATCCTAGATGATTTGAATGAAGAAGTCCTAATGGGTGGACTACTTAAAGAAGTGTGAATAGAATTAAAGTAATTAATTTCTCACCTCTGCTTCCAAGTCTTAGGCTTCCTCTCTACCCCAACATAAGCCCACCTTGCAGGACCCATCTAGTTCTTAGCACAAGCTCCCGGTCACAGTCACAAAGAAATCTGCTTGCTCCTTGCTGCAATGTGCCTGGAAAGAAAAAAAAATTAAAAGTTAACCAACACCTTTACTATACAAAGTTGTTTAATTTGTTTGAATGTAGTTTACAATCACAATAGTGGCTAACATTTACTGAGCAGTTTCACTGTGCCAGATACCATGTTAGGTTCTTCACATACATTATTTCAATCCTCTGAGGTTGTGCTTTTATTATCCTCAATTATACAAATGAACAAACTGAGGCTCAGAGAGAAAGTGCCTTGCTCAAGGTCACGCAGCTAAGAAGTGATGGATCCTGGGTCTCCCAGTTGGAGCTCGTGTGCCGAAAAACTCCGCTAACCATTGTCTTGGGTTTGGGAAGGAAAACGAATAGCCCCTCCAAACCCCTGAAAGGGCCCTTCTCAGTCACAAATTGAGCAAATGGTACAAAAATGCAGACAAGTGACCCAGGAAGGCTGCTCCATAAAGTACCATCTCCAAGGAGCAGAGCCATTAGGCGAAGAAATGGAATGACTTTCTTGTCTCTAAAATAATGAGCTCATATTAATGTAAAAACATTTTCACTTCATTGTCCATGATAAGAAATCCAGGTTTGATTCCTTCTGCTTGGATTACTTCTGCTTGTCTCTTTGCATGGCTAGCCTTTTCTCATCTTTTACATCTCAGCTTGAACGTCACCTCCTCAGAGAAGACATCCATGACCCTCCAAACACGAAGCAGGTCATCCCTGTGGTAGTTCTGTGCTGGCCCTCTGTTCCTCTCCCTCACAGTGGTTATTTGCACAGCACCTTTTACAATTGCATATGTGCGTGTGGGTGAGAGAAATGGAGTTGTTTCCGTCACTAGATTCGAAGCTTGGTGAGGCTAAGGACCGCCTCCTATGCTTTACTTGTCTAGACGCCACACCCAGCACATGTCTCGCAGGCACATAACAAACACTTGTTGAAAAGATAGATGAACAGTGTGGTGTGTTCTTATTTAGCAGAGTTCAGAAATCCATTTTTATGTTCTCTGATCTTATTTAATAACATATCACTTAAGAACAATTTGATATCCATTCTAATATGTAAACTGGGAAATCATATGAATGTGGTTATTACTTTCTGGCTATTAATGATGCTTTTATACTCTTGGAAGGGAGAAAAATAGAATAAGAGAAAGATTGTTGCACAGGGAGTTGGGAGATCTGGGTATGAGCCCTGGCTTTGCTGCTTACTAGCTGTGTGACCTTGGACGTGACCTTTTCCCTCTTGGGTCCTGAGTCTCTTCAGCTGTAAAATGAGCTTGGACCAGTGGCTCTCTAAGGACTCTTTCAGCTGTGAAAGTTTAAACTCTGAGAATTACATAAACTGAACTTGTATGTGGCTGAAATGATTGGATTCCAGGCATCAAAGCATGTTTTGGGCTGCACTGGAACTGGAATGGCATTTCTAGCTCCAACCTGAAGACCGGAGGGCATCTTGTGTTGCCTTCAGTGTGGCGGGAGCCTCACAGTCTTCTCTCTGTGGTTCTGGGACTGTGATGGAAGGCAGAACTACTCCCCTTTCTTCCTGAAGGGGCTCATCCTTTTTCTGCCCCATTTTGAGAAGCCCTGCAACCCTCAGCTGGGTAAGAAAGAAGCTGCAGAAGAGGAATAACAACTTCCCATTTTTATCTGCCATCGCCATCTCCTCATCCTCAGACCGCAAACCATTTAATTGCTGCTCAGTGACTGGGCTGGACTGAGAGTCGGAGGAGATGCGACTGAGAGTTTCCAGGCGCCTTGGCCTGAGGAGCCTGGGCGGGGGGGGGGGGGGGGGGGGGGGGTTAGAGGGCCTGCCCGGGCCAGTGCCGCAATGCCTATTAATCGGTATTTAAGTGGGTTCATCCACGTGGAGCGGCTGCCGATGCTGCTGAGCTCAGCCCGGGACCAAGAAGCCGGGAGCTGGGTTAATAACACCTTATTTAGCAGAAAATTCCACTCCACTGGAGCATGTTTCAGAAGAGTTTGATTTGAATGAGGATTGATGTCAATCCTGCGAGGCAAAGGCGCCTGAAGCTGCTACCGCCGCGGCCGCTATAAAATGAGCTATTCGTGGTGACCGCAGGGGTGCATGCAGAACATTTTAGTACCCACCTCCTTTCCTCCAATCCCGCCCCTGCCCAGACACAGGCGTGTCCATCCTGGATGAGTAGAAGAAATAGTCCTTAAAGAACCCGCCAGTGGGAATCTTGGTGCACCAGAGATTCCTGGACTTGTTTTTAGCTTTGGAGCCAATAGACCAGGGTTCAGATTTAGAGCTCCCAGTTCTTATAGCAACTTGTATAACCTCTCATAGTCTTGGTTGACTCATGTCCACCATGTAGCTACTGATACCAGCCTCGGAGAGTTGATGGGAGGATTAAAGGAACCAGAGTGCAGTGGGTTAGGACCTAAAACACTTCCTGCCACAGAGTTGGCCCTAGATCCATTTGAGATCCCATTCACTCCTGTCTGAGGTAGAGGTAGGGATGTGGGGAGTGAGAGAAGGAATGTGGATTTAGGAGAGAGTTTAGGAAAGCTCTTTCTATCTTCTCCAGGTTGTGGGGATGTGGTTTCACTGTGACTTTTCTTTAAGGCTTTCGCTCCCACTGGTGGTTTATGGGATCCCTTGGACTTAGGCCTAGTGAAGAATCAGACACTGCCTGCCCTCAGTTACCAAAGGTGGGGCTGGCAGGGCCTCGTGGCTCCAGATCCAGGGGTGTCCAAAGAGGTCCAGATTAGAGACAGTATGGTCAGGCAGCTGGTCTCCATAGGTCTGTCTAGTAAAGGGTGATAAGGAATAAAAATTTTTTCTCTAGTTTTTTTCTTGCTCTTGCTGTGATTCTCAACTTGCACTTTTACAACCCCCTATATATGCAGTATGCTATTGGAAAAAGAGGTCTAGATGGAGAATCAGGAAGCCTGTGTCCTCTCTTTTCCTGAGGACCTGACTCACTCTGAGGCCTTCAAACCTCCTCCGCAAGTAGGTCTCAGGGGCTCCATCGAAGACCCAAAGCTATGGTCTCCAACAGCTGTAATGTTTCCAGATTGCGAGCAGGGGAGAAGTTCTGTGTTATTGTCTTCACAGCCCCGACAGGGCCACAGTTACCTCTTTAAGGCAGGAGTTAAGAGACAAGGCCACACAATTTGCAGCTGCAGAGGGACAGGCCCTGAATGTGGGTACACAGCTCCATTGTGTCTCCACTGAAGGACTTTGTGAGTGCCTCTAAATGGACCTCGAAGCAGTTTTCATGTTTATTTTTAAACCTCTTTGGGCTTGCTGTTCTTAGCAGTGCTGGTTTTAATTCTTTTCCTTCTCTGGCCCTTCTATACAGGAGCTGGATGACAAGGTATAGGCACGACTGTGTTTTCCCAAGTGCAGATAAGATCGGTCTTGGCGGATTTGTAGAGCCCCAGCTCCCAGACTGAAATGGAACATAATAAACAGGTACCTGGTTGGTGGGGGGGAGATAAATAGGGAGGATTAAATCTGAACAAAGGCAGGAACATCTGGGATATACAAAAGCTTGTTCAGAGAATGGCATGAGAGAGAGGAATGAAAAAGAAAACAGCCCACTTTGCTCTTACCTGACTCCTTGACAAGCTGCAGGAGCACAAAGCACCCAGAGGCGGCCTCTTGAGAGGGGTGGGTGAGACTGGAGCAGAACAGAATCTGTGCTCCTGGAAAATCCCAATTGGCAAAACCCTTGTTGCTCCCCTCACAAGTTGTCCCTGTGGCAGAGGCCAAGGAACACTCAGGACCCCAGCCCCTCACATCAGCCCTCATTGCCCCTCCCCAAGACTTACTTCACACTCCACTGGGGATCTCTCGTATCTTCTCTCTCACAAAACTTTCTTGGGCTGCCCAGAGAAAAGCAGGCAGCCTCTTCTCTTCCTTTCATTGTGTCTGGGTTGGTTCCCTCTGGACCTGCTTGTCTGATGGAGCATGAGCTCTATTTCAGCTCCCGGTTTACCAAAGGAAAAGAAAAAAGTATCTTATATAAGCCTCCTGGAGTAATCTGCTTCTTTGCAGCCACATTGCTTCTCCTGCCCTGGTTCCAGCAACTACCATTCTTCCCAGTAAGATTCTCCTAACTGTACTCTTGCTGTCTATCCCATTCCTTTAATCTATTCTCAATACTGAGGCCAGACAGATCCTAACAAAGTGAAGATTGATTATGTTAAAATAGAGTTCTCCATAGGAGGGAAGCACTTCCAGAATGACAGAGTTAAGTACCTCCAAAAATCTACTCCTCCATAAAAGCAATGAAAACACTGGGAAAACTGTCAAAATCAATATTTTCAGAACTCTGGAAATTAATCAAAAGCTTGAAACAATCCAAAAATGTTTATTCAAGAAAAATGGCCTAATCTTAAAAATAACAATGAGTGCTGTTAACATTTTGACTTGTCTCAGTCCCATGCTTCTTTCCCTAGCTCCGAACCAGCAGCATCACAATCATAGTAACTGTCAAAACCAGCAGCCTAGCCATCACTGAATGGGGGAAGTATGAGTTTGGAGCTCCCCAAAAGCTCCATACTCAGATAATTATCACTATTTGACTTGTACAGCAGCTCCCTGGAAATCTTTGGTCACAAGGCTCCTCTTTATTTGATCTGACTCAGAGCTCATTCAGCACACTCTGCAGAGCATTTGTCAAAAATAATCATATGCAATTGCTTAACATCACATTTATCTCAGGTGGTAATACCTAATGGAAAAATAAGAGGTTGGCCAAAAACTTAAATCTGGCAAATGAGATGTCCATAGGGAACTTTGAAAATCTCAGACATATTTCTGGGGATTAAGAAGACCACGTACAGGCGCAGAACTATGCTCATCCCCCCAAAAGGCTTGTGAAAGCCTCAGTCTCTCACCTCTGGCTGATTTGGGACTCTGCACAAGCAGAAAATGAATTGTATAGGCAGAGTCTTGAAGGTGTGCACTGACACACACAGAACACCCCATAAAAGGATGGGAGACTTATTAGTTGAAAGCATTTAGGAAAATCTATGTTCAATCATTAGATAATCAATAAGGTAACTGAGCAGAGACCTCAGTGGCTGAACACAACAAATCCAATCAGAAAAGTCACTATATATAGTAACAGCAACAATATTAAATAGCAACAATGACAAATCCTGGGATGAGAGAAAATGTGATATCCAGCATTGTCACAATATAATGTTTAAAATGTTTAGTTTTCAACAAAAAAGATATGAAGCATGCAAATAAACAGGAAAAAATGGTTCATATGCAGGGAAAAATGAAGTCAATAGAAATTCTCCCTGAGGAAGCTCAGATGTTGGACTTACTAGAAAAAGACTTTAAATCATTTATTATAAAGTGTTCAAAGAATTAAAGGAAAAACTTCCAAAGAATTAAATGAACATATGAGAATAATGTGTCATCAAATTGAAACTATTGATAAAGAGAAAGAAATTATTTTTTAAAAAAAGAACTAAATAGAAAATCTGGAGTTGAAAAATTTACTAAGCAATCTCAACAGCGTATCTGAAATGTAGAAGAAAATATCAGCAAACTGAAAGGTAAGTCTATGAGATTATCTAGTTTGAGGAACAGAAAGAAAAAAAAAAGAAAAAATGAACAGATCCTCAGAGACCCATGGGACACCATTAAGCATACCAACATAAGTATAATGGAAGTCCCATAAGGAGAGAAAAGATAGGGGTAGACAATATATGTGTGAATTAATAGTGTCCTAAAACTCCCCCAAATTTGATGAAAAATGTTAGTCTGCACAACTAAGAAGCTCAACAAATTTCAAGTATAATAAATTTAAAAAGATCCATACCTAGACCCATAATAGTCAAATGGTCAAATGTCAAAGGCAAAGAGAGAATCCTGAAAACAGCAAGAGAAAAATGACTCATCATATACTAGTCATCCTCAATAAAATTAGGAGTGGTCATCTCATCAGAGACTACGGAGGCAAGAAGGCAGGGATGACATATTTAAGATGATAAAAGAAAAAGGTCCACTAAGACATTCTAACAAAACCATACTTCAGAGATGAAGAAAATATTAACATATTCCCAGATAAACAAAAACTGAGAACTTGGTAATCGACCTTCCTTACCAAAATTACTGATTAGAGTCTTTCAGGCTGAAATGAAAGGATATTGGGTAGTAACTAGAATCCACACAAAGAAATAAAGAGTACAGGTAAAGATAACTATGTAGGTAAATATAAAAAAAATATAAATACATTTTTGTTTATAACGCTTTTGTCTTCTTACCCGATTTAAAACACAACCACATAAAGCAATGATTATAAAACAGTGTTTATTAGCTTATAATGTGTAAGATCTAATTTGTATGACAATAAAACAAAGAGAGAACAGAGATATAATAGAACAAAATTTTTGCATATTTTTTAAATTAAAGTGGTATTAATCCAAACTAAACTGTTTTAAGATATCAATTGTAATTCTCAGGGCAACCACTAAGAAGATAACTTAAAAATATAGTGAAAGAAACAATAGGACATTAAAATAATATACTGGAAAATATCCATTTAACAAAAATAAAACAAAGATCATTAAAAAACATGATATACAGAAACCAAATAGCAAACTCCAGAAATAAATCCGACCTTATTAGCAATTACATTAAATGTGAATGTACTAAACATGCTAATAGAAGGCTGAGATTGGCATAATGAATTTTTAAAATGACCCAAGAATATGCTATCTATAAGAGACACACTTTCGATTCAAAAACACAAATACATTTAAAGTAAAAGAATGGGAAAATATATATCATGCTAATATTAATCAAACGAAACCTTGAGAACTTATAATATCAGACAAGCAGATTTTAAGACACAAATTTTTACTAGAGACAGAGAAAGACATTTTATAATTATGTAAGACATCACTATAAATATACATGCAGGCAAAAAAGTGCCAAAATACATAAAGCAAAAATGTGATGGAATTGAAGGGAGAAATAGACAATTCAACAATAATAGTTGGAAACTTCAATAACCCACTTTCGGTGATGGATAGAACAACTAGGCAGAAGATCAACAAGAAAATAGATCTGAACAATATTATAAAGTAGACATCTGTAGGACAGTTTGCCCAATAACAGCAGAATGCAATTTCTTCTTAAGTGTTCATGGAACGTTCTCTGAGACAGACAACATATTAGGCAATAAAACAAGCCTCAATAAATTTCAAATAATTGAAATCATGTAGAGAATGCTCTTTGATCACAATGAAATGACATTAAAAATCAGTAACAAAAGAAATGTGAGAAATTCACAAACGTGGAAATTAAACACCTTCTAAGTATCAAAGAAAAAATCTACAAGAGAATTTAGAGAATACTTTGAGATTAATGAAAGCAAAAGCACAACATACTAAAACCTCTAAGATGCAGCAAAAGCAGATAAATATATAGCTATTAGCACCTATATTAACCAGTATCTTAAACCAATAACATAAGCTTCTACCTTAAGAAACTAGTAAAGAAGAGCAAAGTAAACCCAAAGCAAACAAAAAAGGAGAAAATGATAAAGATTAGAGCATAGATAAATAAAACAGAGAATAGAAAAACAATAGAAAAATCTAATGAAATCACAAATTGGTTCTTTTTAAAAATCAAAAATGTAGACAAACCTTTAGATATAAACTGGCCAATAATAAAAGAGAGAAGAATCGAATTACTAAAATAAGGATTTAAAGAGGAGATATCACTACAGACCTTACAGGAAAAAAAAGATTACAGTAATATGATGAACAAGTATATGCCAACAAATTAGATAAGCTAGCTGAAATTAACAAATTACTAGACGGATACAACTACTGAAACTGACTTAAGAAATGGAAAATCTGAATAAATCTATTATAAGTAAAGAAATTTAATTAGTTAACAACAGTAACACTTCCAACAAAGAAAAGTACAGGTCCATATAGCCTTACTCGTGAATTCTATCTGACATTTATAGAAAAACTAATATCAATCTTTCACAAATCTTTCCAAGAAATAGAAGAGGAGGAAACACCTTCCAACTCATTCAATAAGTCCAGTATTATTCTAATACCAAAACCAGACAAAAACATCACAAGAAAACTACAGACCATATATATAGACACAAAATCCTCAACAAAATACTAGCAAAATAAATTAAGGAACATATAAAAATGATTATACACCATGACTAAGTGGGATTTATTCCAGGAAGGCAAAATTGTTTTAGTATCAAAAAGCAATTCATATAATACACCATATTAATAGAATAAAGAACAAAAACTACATCATCATGTCAATAGATGTGAAAAAGTATGTGGCAAAACCCAAATCTCTTTCAAGATAAAAGGATTCAATAAAAAAGGAATAGAAGGGTTCTTCCTGAACTTGATAAAGGTCATCTATGAAAAACCCACGGCTAACATAATGGTGAAAGACTATAAGACTAGGAATGAGACAATAATGTTCACTCTTGCTATTTCTGTTTAGCACTGTAACAGAGGTTCTAGCAAGGGCAAATAGGCATGTAAAAGGAAAAATAAAAGACACTCAGATTAAAAAAGAATAAGTAAAATTATCTCTATTTTCAGATGTTATGAAGATACTAAGAAATACAGAAAATTTGTATAGAAAATATTAAGAAACATACACACACACAAACTATTAGAATGAGTCCATCATGGTTTCAGAATATACGATCAATATACAAAACCAATGATATTTCTTTATACTATCAATAAACAATCCAAAAATAAGATTAAGAAAAATTCCATTTACAATAACATAAAAATACTTGGAAATAAATTTTACAAAAGTGCAAGACTTGTACAACAAAAACTACAATTGTCTAATATTGTTTCAGAGTTAAAGAAGACCTAAATAAATGGAAAGATCTCCATGTTCATGATCAGAAAACTTAATATTGTTAAAATTGTAATATTCCTCAAGTTAATCTACAGATTAAGTGCAATCCACACCAGAATCTAAGCTGACTTCTTTGTGGAAATCGATAAGATGATTCTAAAATTCATATGAAATTACAAGGGACTGACAATGGCCAAAATTATCTTAAAAAACAAGAACAAAGTAGGAGTATTCACACTTCCTGATCTCAAAAAACTTACTACAATGGCAGTAGTCAGTACAGTGTAGTACTGGCATAAGTAAATATGTGCTGGTCAATGGAATAGAATTGAGTCCAGAAATAAACACATGCATTGATGGCCAATTGATTTTTGAAAGGATATCAAGACAATTCAAGGGAGGAAAGAGTAGTCTTTTCAATAAATGGTGCTAGACACCAGACAGCCATATGCAAAAGAATAAAGTTGGATTTCTACCTCAGCCATATAAATAAATTAATTAAAAATCGATCAAAGACCTTAATGTAATAGCTAAAACTAAAAATACCCAAAAGAAAACACAGAGAAAATCTTCATGACCTTGAATTTGCAGTGGTTCCTCAGATTTTATACCAAAAGCACATGATAAAACAAAACAAAAAATAGATAAATTGAATTTCATCAAAATTAAAACTTTCGTGCTTCACAGGACACTATAGAGAAAGTGAAAAGACAACCTATATAAATGAGAGGCAATGTATGCGAAATATATATCTGATAAAGGACTCGAATCTAGAATATATAAAGAACTCTTACAGCTCAGCAATGAGAAGAGAAATAACTCAGTTTTAAAAATGGGCAAACAATATGAATAGACATATCTCTAAAGGAGATATACAAGTGACCAATAAGCATACGAAAAGATACTCGATACCATTAGTATCTTTCAGTAACTTTACATTTTAATTCATTCTCACAATGATCTCAAGAGGAGGCTTTCATTTTCTCCCTTTTACAATTGAGAAATTTGAGGTTTAGAGAGACTAAGTAACTTTCCATTCTATCCCCTACTCCATACAAAACCATCGTTGAGTGTTGTTCCTGGCCTTCTCTGAAATTTTATGAGCTGTCTAATAACTATTGATACATTTATTTTCTTTTTAAAACCAATGTGAGTGGGTTGTGAGTTCTGACTCATGACCATGCAATATGTCATGTGTTCATGTTTTAAACTCAAGTCTGTCTGGCTCCTGTTCTTTCAAGTATATTAGGCTTGGTCAAGTCATTCTCCTGTACAAAGAACTTCCACATGTCTATTTCCCAGAAATGAACTCAACAGCTTTTCCTGTCATTCAAGGCCCTTTTATGAGCTGGCCCCAATCCGCATCTCCAGCTAAACCAGCCAGCTGGTTTTTCATGTTTTCGTTTGTTTCTCTGAATTTTCATTTGGCTTTTTCATCATACATAGAAAAGTTTTCCCTCTTTTAGCAGGAATGCCTCCTGAAGTATGCCTCTTATAGGCTTTCTTTGAGAACAAAGGGGATAGCTCCCTTTTGCTCTGCAATAGAAGAGATTTGGCACATCTAGAACAGGCTTCTTGGATGGGAGGGGCAGAATCAGGAAAGGAGGAAAAATAGGACATGTATGATAATTGAGTAACAATTATTTAGGGGAATTATTAGGATGTTTATATAATTTATGGTCCAAGCTGAAATGCTTTGAGAGTAAAAAGGGTGCTATTAATAATTATACTAGGATAACAGGAAACAACTGAGACTCCTCTGTGAAACCAGGATGTGTGGTCATCTTGGCAATTACCACAGTTATGAATCCCACCTTCCCAAGAGAGAAGTCAGAACTCACTTTCCCAGCCTCATGCTAGCTACCATGTAGGCATGTGACCTGGGCTCCTGCTGCATTGATGAGAGGTTTCCATTTGGAAGAGAACACCTGGAGGAAGGCAGCACCAAGTGGAAGCCAAGCTGTTAGCAGGGAAATGATGGGTGATGGAGGGCCATTAAGCAGTGACTGAGGTCCTGGGCATGGTATCCTATGCTCCAGGTCTACCGAGCAAACTTGAGTGCCTGTGCCCTGGACACTGGCAAGTAGGCCAGAGACATATGACTTGAGCGTTGTTCCCGGCAGCATAGAAGACCAGCTCTCTGGCCTTCTCTGAAATTCTGTGAACTGTCTAATAACTTTTGATACATTTATTTTCTTTTTAAAACCAATTTGAGTGGGTTGTGGGTTCTGACTCATGCAACAGGGAAATGTGTAGGCTTTTGTTGTTGTTGGTTTATTTGAATTGTGTGAGTGTCTGTGTGTGTGTGTGTGTGTGTGTGAGCGTGTGTGTGTGATGTAAGCAAATTTTCCAAAGCATGGAAAGTGGCAGCCTCAAGGCTATAGGTAATGGAGTTATTTGTTCACAGCCTTGAGCATTCCTACAGGTGCTTCTGTGGATGTTCAGGCTGCTCAGCTGAGCATGCCTTTTCTGGGACCAGTAGTCTGCTCTTACAGAAAGTACAACTGACAGGGGCTCACAGAGCCTATAATCCCACAAAACTCATCTTCCATCCTGCTTTCCTGTCATCAGCTTATTCCTATATCTTTTTTCTTAACTTGCTATTCAGAGAATCTTCTGTCATCCTATGGTGGGAGCTCCCTTGAGGGCTGGCCTGGAGAGGGGCCCTTGTCCAGCCCACGTGCAGTTGCCTTTGTCTAGTGGCCTCCGATCCTGGTCTCAGGACCCAGGGCAGCTATCTCCAGCATCAATGTAATTTGGCCCTTGCCACAGCCTTCGAATTCTGAATCAAATTCCTCCTCCTGCCTCAAGTCTTCCTTGTTAATCCAGCTCAGTGACTTCCTGACCTGCTCTCACCCCAGCCCTCCATAGCTCTCACCATCTTGCCCACTTATTTAGCAATTAATCACATTGTCTTGTTTAGTATTGTGTACTGTCTCATCCTTTAAAATGATTGAATTTGTCACATGATTCTGGATAGTTTCCCTGACTAGATATGGCAAGCTCATTGAAGGAAGAGATGATTACTTATACTCCTTATTTCTTCTCTGTATTTTCCTTTTAGAAGATGTTCAAATATATTTGTTGAAAAAATAAAACAAAGCAATATAGAAGTAGAAAAAAATTAAAAGTGAGAAGAGCTTCTAAACTGTTTGCTTTGATTCACTCTGCTTATTCCGTTATTGGCTGCTTTCAAGCATGCAGAGGCCCACTGTTTACGAATTTCATTCAGGCCAATTTCTGCATGTGTACACATGGGGAAGGCTCATTCTCCCATGAAGTCACAAGTCACCAGTTCAAGAATGTTGCTGAAGAGGATCTGCCGTCCTCCTCCTCCCTTCTGTCCTCCTCCCCTCCTCTGTCCTCCTCCCTTTCCAGTTCTTTGGAGCAAGCATCGATCTTGGCCCTGTCTTCTTTGACACACTTCATAGCAAAGGCAGCGTGGTTTACATCCTGCAGCAGGGGCTCCAAAGCCAGCTTCCCTGGGTTCGATTCCCAGCTCTTCCACTTTTAGCTGGTATGCCTTAGGTAAGTTATTTAATCTTTCTGTGCCTCAGTTTCCTCATGTGTAAAATAGTGATGACATCTACTTTATAGGATTGTTACGAGGATTAAATTAGCTATGATATGTGAAATGCTTAGAAGGTACTTACAGAAGTGCAGCTATGATAATTATTGAAAAATGATAATGTTATTGGAAAAAGCAAAAATTTGCATGCAGAACAGCGTGAAATACAAAGACCACATAATAATGCAGGAAGGTTTACAAAATTCTCCAGCACTTGCATATACCTATGCAAACCTCAGAGAGACAAGAAAGCTGAACCCTAGTGAGGGAGACATGGTGCTAAGCCCACTTTCCTGACATTCGAAAACTCTGCTGAATGGCCTTTCAGTACCGAGTGGAAAGGCCCTTCCCATCGTGCATTAGCCAGATCCATATTCAGCCTAAACAAGTGTTTTTTGTTTCCAAGTCACCCTGGATATCTCAGCAGAAAAGTAGCTGTATTTTTTTCTAGGGTCAGTTCTTTGTCTCTCATCCATCTTGCTATGGCTCTTTTCTGTAGGTTCTCCCTCAAACGAGAAAACTCAGTTATGACTTCAGGCCCATGGCAGACATTGCTAGTGCCAGTACACATTCACACATTCAGTCTTCCTTTCCTCCCAAGCACACAGAAAGCTACACTTTCTAGCTTCTTTGCAGTTACATGAAGCCATGTGTCTCATTCTGTGAGGAAAGGTAACAAAGTGCAGAAGAGTATGTGTGAGATCTGCATGCACTCTCTTCCCCTGCCTTCTGCAGTGACCAAGAAGACCAGGCTACAGAGGGTGGTGCCTTTGTCAGCCTGGATCCCTGAATGACTGTGAGGAGCAGAGACCCCAGGCCAACCCACAATGAGCAGGCAGTGCAAGTGAGAAATAAAATATTGTTTATGAAACCACTGAGGCTTGGGATTTAATTTGATGTTGCGGTGTAGCTTACACTACCCTGACAGATACAAGGACCTTTGGAAGATTCTCCCCTAGGAATTCACAGACAAAGACATCCTCCCTGCCCCCTGGTCATGATTACTCCCTATGGTACCACCTGTAATTGTAACTAAAGCCAAGGCTCTCTGCTGGCTATTTCATTCCTACTGAACCAGGGATTGTATTTACTCTGTCATTACCTTGCTCCCCTATAATCCGTTCTCCATTCACCAGCCAAAGCGATCTTCTGAAAAAAACACAAAATCAAGTCAGATCACTCTCTTGCATAAAGCCAGTCAATTCACCATCCCCCTAAATCATTATACTCAGGATCGATGCAGATTCCTTGCTGCAGCTGTAAGACCCCAACTACTTCTCTGACCTTGTCTCCTATAGTCCTCTAGTCCCGCTCATTCCCTCTTTAGAGTCTCCTCGTCTGGCCGTTCCTCTGACTGCCTTGCTCTTCCCTATTCTTATTACTCAGGTTTCAGCTTACCTGTCATCTCAGACTCCCTCTGCTAAAATGCCCCCCACCCACACGCTCGCTGCTGTGCCACATCACTCTGTTTAATGCTTTTATAGCACTAATCATCGTCTGAAAGCATTCTGCTTAATTATTTATTTACCTAGAACATAAGCTCGAAGAGGACATGGACTTTCTCTGTCTCATGCACCGTCATATCCTCAGGGGCTAGTACAGTACCTAACTCACAGTGGTTGCTTCGTAAATATTTCTTCAATGAATGAATGAAGGAATGAATCGTAATCAGTATTCCTGCTGATAACCCCCTCCTCCATGAAGCTACCTGCCTTTGAATTAGTTTCTTCTTTAGTAACTTGACCTTCTCTAGAGGTGGTGGTGGAATACTTCCTGGAGAAGGTGATATTTAGGCTGAAGGATCTGTAAGAGTTTCCTGGGCAAAGAGGGAGGAAAAAGACAACTCCAGGGACATCTGTGAGAGTCGGAGGTAGAAGAGAAAGCATGAGCTTCAGAGGAATGAGAAGCTCATTGTGGCTGGAGTAGCACATTTGCCAGAAGAACCATCCATGAGAAACAGCTGGGCCCTCATGGACCAGGATCTTGTTCCCACCTCACAGAGTTTGGAAACCACCTTAAGGATAAAAGGAGCCACTGAAGGTTTTTAAACAGGTTTGTTTCAAAGTTGGGATTGGAACCCAGTATCCTTCTTCCCAGTCAGCTCCTTTCCCTGCACTAGTTGCCTTCAAATTTTCAACGAAAATGGAATTTTGCTCCTCCAAGACACAGTTAAAGCAATTTGACACAAAGGTGGCAAGTCACACGTTTACAGGGGTCTCAAAGGAAATACAATTTCTTTGCCTTTCTTTTTTTCCCTGTGACTGTAGGACTGTTTGTACCTTCCCAGTCCAAGGTGACACTGCCAGTGCTGAGAAAGTATAGTGACATGCAGAGAAAGATTGAGGGGCATTCTGGCTGCCTCTGAAGGATTGTCCAGGGAGACACAGTGAACAGTCATTCTCTGTGCTGGGAGGAGGGACACAGGCCGAGGACAGACCCTGCTGGGAAGACAGGTAAAATATCCTCAGCCTTGGGCCAGTGGATGAAGGGGGACAGAGGGGCCTTGGAAGCCAGGTCCTGAGGGCTAGTAGTTCACTATCTAAGGCTCTGAGCCCAACACTGTGCAGAAATCTGGGCTTAGTCCAGGGAATGGGCGTGTAAGGCAAAGGCTTTGGAGTCAGCCTGCCCTACGTTCAAATTCGAACACAGCCACTACTTATTGTGTGATATCAGACAAGTAAGTCACCTAACTCCTCTGTTCCTCATTTTCATCTTCTGGAAAATGGGAATAATAATAATAACAGCCACTTTGAAGAGTTGTAAAGTTTAAATGAGATAATCCTATAAAGCACTTGGCTCTTTGCTTTTGCAACCTAGAGGCTGGGGCCAAGCAAAGTCTGGGGACCCAGTCATCCAGCTACAGCTCAAGACAAAGTCATCAACTTCTTCTTTTTTTTTTTTTTTCACAGTAGAAAAGAAAAGTTTTATTAGAAGAGAAAGTACACTTCCAGATGTGGAAGCGGGCCTGAGCAAGAGAAGCATGGCTCAAAAGGCCTCAACATCTTGGCTATGATAAGATCTGTTCATTTGCAACTGGCCCTTTGGGGACCAGAATACAGGTGTCTGCTGCCCCAAGAGGGGGAACAGGAAAGGTGTTGGTAGGTCCCAGAGCTTTAGTAGAGGAAGGCAGAGTTTGGGGCAGGCAGGCTCTTGGTCTAACCAGGGAAACAGGTACATATTGATCAAACATGGTGGGAAGTGAGGGGGGACCACACCACATGCTGAGTGAGGAGCCCTCTAACTACAGTCGTTTATTTATTCATTCTTTCATTCATTTGTAACTAATTAATTGAGCTTCTGCCACATGCCAATGTCCTGGCTGGCGTTGGAGAGATGGCAGTAAACAAAATAACAGCATTCCTGCCCTTGGGAGCTTCCGCTCTAGCAAAGAAGAATAAACTGGACTTATGAGAGGTGATGGTTGTGCCAAGGGAAGTAAAACATTCCATGGAGCACATGACAGGAGGACCCAATGGGGTGTGGAAGTCAGGGAAGGCTTTCTGGAGGAGGTGACATTTTAGTTGCTAGCTGGACAGGTATAGAGTTTGCCCAAGGTGGTTAAGAGGGAAGGGAGAAAAGCATTGAGGCAGGAGCACAGCATGTGGGTAAGGCATGATCAGAGAAAATGTGCTTCTTTGCGAAAAGATTATAAATCCAATGAGACCAGGGCTAGAGATAAGGGAGAAAAGTTTGAGGTAGCTGACTAGGAAGACCAGGAAGGCCCTGGGAACCATGTTGAAGAGTTTGGACTTTACCTGCTGGCAATGGGAGAGTAGTCAAGAATTGATTTTATATGGCGACACATTCTGTAGAGTTGTGCAGTGAGCAGCTAGCAGAACTTTATGCAGTGGTGCTGGGTGACCCAATGGGTCAGAGATTCTGAGTGTCCTTTCTGCCTGGATCATGATGTGCTCAGGGCATGGGCATGGTGGGAAAGGCAGTAAAGGGCTCCTTGGGCCCTCCCAA
This sequence comes from Rousettus aegyptiacus, assembly GCF_014176215.1. NCBI lineage: Eukaryota > Metazoa > Chordata > Mammalia > Chiroptera > Pteropodidae > Rousettus > Rousettus aegyptiacus. Next base: position 23,588,795 of record NW_023416284.1, on the reverse strand, counting down.
AAGAGAAGCTGAGAGCCACATAAAGCAGAGGATGGTCTTCATGTGCCCTTCTGAAGAAGAACTAGAAGGTCCCTTTCCAGAAGGCAGTCACTGCTGGGATGGGGGTGGGGCGGAATCGGGGGTAGGGGAGAGGGGAGAAGTCAGCTCCCGGGAGCCCCTCCTGAGTCGTACAATGGCGCCAGTGGATGTTTCTATGACACTCGAAGTGATCGACTTCTGGAATCAAGATATTTCTCAGTTAAAAAAAAAATCAATGTTTCACGTTCAGCAGTGTTTGGTTAAAAAAAGAAAAATAGCTACAGCTTGTGCTTTAACGGCAGAAAAGAGTGAGCCCCATCAATTACAGCAGGGAAAACAGCGCTGTCCTGCAGCGGTTTTGTACCTTCTGCTCCAAAAATATTAAGTCATTTAGCCCACAAACCATCCACTTGGCGAGTGACAATGTCTTCATTTGAAAAGTGTGAGTACCAGAGCCTTGATGGCCAGCATGCTGTCTCCCAAAAACAAGGATGTCAGGGAACCCAGGCCTCTGCCTTCTGGTCCCAGGCAAAGGCTCTGGGGATTGGCTACCTGGCTGACTTGTAGGTCCCTCTGAGAGAACCTGGAGTCACCATAGGACCAGACCTATGTGCCATTCCCAAGAGATTGACCCCAGGCCCCAAGAGGCACCCCCACCCCGCCCCCATCTGTGCCCCAGAGCATTTAGTGCTGACTTCAAGTCAAGCCCTTAGCAAGTAACAAGCATCTTCATTCCTTTCCTTAGTCCAGGCTCATCCATGGCATACACTAGTGTTCTCAACCCTGGGGCACCCTGGAATCACCTTGGATTTGAAAACACCAACATTCAGGCCATGCTCCAGACCAACGAAATCAGAATATCTGGCAGTAGGGCCCCTGCATCAGTCCTGTTTTTAAACCCGTTCAATTGAGTCCAATATTCAGCCAAGGTTGAGAACCAAACAGGGTAGAAATCTCCTAAGGGGTCTTTTCTGAATCGAGATCTACCATTCACAGTCCCTCTCCCAAGCCCTTTTTGCCCTGGTGAAGTTGAGAATGTGAGATGAGAATGTCAGCGGGAAAGATGTATGGCTATTCTGAATGGGTCTCATGAGGGACGATACTTTGACAGGGATGCCAGGTTCAGATACTCAATATGCCTGCAAGGCTTGAGACTCAGGAAACCAACTCAAACTGACTAGATTCACAGAAGCCTGATGCATAAGCTTGTCACCACTTATTATGGGGGGTAGGGAGAACTGTTTATTTCTACAGCTAAACCCTTATAGTCACCTTTCAGAGAAGTTTTTTTATGATAAAAAAAAAAATCTGCCATGTATTTCCTTCCTATCCTTATTTTTCCCATACACATTTTTCTTTTTAATAAACGGCAGTCAAAAATTTTTACAATTTTATTCAATCTTCCTACATAACTATATACCATACAAAATTATCGTGCAAAAGTGCCAGTGAGGAATTACAGCATAGTTTACTTAGCCATTGAATTTTTAGACATTTTACTATTTTCATATTTCAGATTTGACATCATGCATTTAGTGATTTTCACATTAAGCACTCATTTATTAGGCCTGATTCCCAGAGGTGAGACTCCTGAGATGTGATTATCTCTGGGTCAGCCAAGCATCTTGGATCTTCTATCCACCACTGTGCACTGTGTGTGAGATATATTTGTCTTTTTTTAAAAAATTTTTAAAATTAAGTTTATTGGGGTAACATTGGTTAATACAATTATATTATTTTCAGGTGTACATTATAATTCGACATCTATATATCCTATTGTGTGATTACACCCAAAGTCTAGTTTCCTTCAGCTATCATATATTTGATCCCCTTTACCCACTTCGCCCTCCCCCTACCCTTCTATATTTGACCCCCTTTCCCCCATCTACGTCTCCCCTCCTCCCCCACCCCCTACACTCTGGTAACCACTTGTCCGTTTTCCACGTCCCTGAGTCTCTGTTTGTCCTGTTCATTCATTGCTTTTAGGTTTATATCTCACATATAAGTGATATCATGTGATTTTCTTCTTTCTCAGTCTGGCTTATTTCGCTTAGCATGATTATCTTGAGGACCATCCATGTTGTCGCAAATGGCAGCATTTCATCTCTTCTTATGGCTGAGTCATATTCCATTGTATGTATGTACCACAGCTTCTTTAGCTAATCATCTATCGTAGGACACTTCGGTTGCTTCCATGTCCTGGCCATTGTGAATAATGGTGCTATGAACATCGGTGTGTAAATGTCTTCTTGGATATGGGTTTTTAAGTCTTTGGTGTTAATACCCTGCAGTGAGATTGCTGGGTCATATGGTAGATCAATTTTAGTTTTTGAGGAACCTCCATATGTTTTCCATAGTGGCTGTGCCAATTTGCAGTGCCACCAGCAGTGTATGAGGGTTTCTTTTCCTCTGCATCCTCTCCAACAGTTGTTATTACTTGTCCTGTTGATTATAGCTATTCTAACAAGTGTGTGATGGTATCTCATTGTAGCTTTGATTTGCATTTTCCTAATAGCTAGTGTGATGTTGAGCATCTTTTCATATGTTTGTAGGCCATTTGTATGTCCTCTAGGCAGAAGTGTCTGTTCAGGTCCTCTGCCCATTTTTTGATTGGATCGTTTGTTTTTCTGTTGTTATCAAGTCATATGCATATGTGTATATGTTCTTTGTATATTTTGAATATTAGGCCCTTATGGAGGCATCGCTTGCAAATATATTCTCCCATTGAAATGATTGTCTCTTTACCTTGCTGACAATTTCTTTTGCTGAGTAGAAGCTTTTTAATTTGATATAGTCCCATTCATTTATTTCTGTTTTTACTTCCCTTGCCTTTGAGGTCAAATTCATAAAATGTGGGGTATATTTGATCAGTAATTTCCTAAAGTTCCAGGAGGAGTTAACAGGTGTTTTTGAAGGGGGTGAGGGAGCTCTCTAGCCAAAGTTAAAGTACAAAATTGGGTTAAACAAAGTTAAAGTAAATTTCTTTCTATTGAGATCTCTGTGAAAATTCAAAGTTGAGTCAAAGTTAAGATAAACTTTACAGCAAGGTGTCCTTTCTTATGCTAATGCGCATCATTAGTGCCTGGCATTTCCAAAGCTAAATTGACCCTTGAGGGTCTTTTTAGTGGAGCCTCTAAATGGTGCTAGTTTTCCAGGGAAGGCGTTTTGAGAAAGCCTGATTAGAGGGTCTCGAAGATTCTTTTATGCTCTGAGGTTCAGAGGCTTTTGATCCAATTAGTAAACCCACTCACTCTCTGTCACTCTATTGTAACTCTAGGGCTTATTTCTAGTCCATTTCCCCTGACACTGTCCTAGCCAGGCCTTCATTTGCTCTTACTTGAATTACTCCAACAGTCTCCCAGCTCGTCTCCCCCACCCTTCTCTGCTCCACCCTCCACACCCATCTCTTTCAACTCCACTATGATCCTGTCATTCTCCTGCTCACGGGATCCTTGTCTCACTTCCCAACCTGACCTTCCTCACCTGCCTTCCCTGAGACAGCTGCCCCATGCTCAGCATGCACTCAATCAACATGTGGGCCCGAACGCTGTGCCAGGACCTCCATCCTAAGAAGACCTGGCCTTTGGCTTTGCAGAGAGGTCTTGCGGGTGAGAAGGAGGCAGTGAGGAAGCAATGGGAGACATGGCAAGAGCAGTGCAGTCTCTCGCCTCCATGCCTTCTTAATCAAGAGGAGCAGATGCTGCCTCTGGTGGAGAGAGAGCCCAGCACCCTGGGCTCACACTCCCTCATCTCTGCGGCAACTATTCTGTGAGGCCTATATGATGGAGTTTTCCTCAAGGAAGGCCCTTGAGGGGAGCTCACCCTTTTTCTCCTGGAATCTGAGCCCCGAGGGCTCCTAGGCCCTGATTCTGGCTCTTACGCTTCCCTCCTTCATGAGCTCACTCCTTTTTTTTTTCTCTCATATTTATTCATCAGCACATAATCTTTGAACCTCTTCAAGTGTGAACCTCTTAGACCTGAAGATCAGAACATGGTGTAGGCTTGGTCTCTGGATTTCCGCTGAGCATTTATCAGAGACTCCCATGACACGTGTAGAATAGACCAGTAATACTGGAGCCCATTTATTGCATCCTTCCCATGTTCCAGGCCTCTTTCATATATATTCTTTTATTTACTCATAAATCACAAAATGTCAGAGTTAAAAGGGGCCTTCGGGATTATTACTCCAGTGGTTTTCAAACTTGCTCTTCCTTGATGAACTTCTTTTTTTTTTTTTTCCTAAATTTAACTTTTCCTCAGAAGCTCTACATACAAAGCACATGCAAGAGGTACTGCTTCGGTTGAAGTGGGGTTGCATAGAGCTCAACTCTTTGTTCCTCAGCCTCTCCTTGCTTTTAGGGGATGTTAGGACCCATGGAAAACCATTAGAAAGCTACTGATTTAGGCCCACCCCTCATTTCATGGAAGAGATTTGTGGCTCTGAGAAAGGAGGGCACTTCCAAGGTTACACAGAGAGTTAACACTGCCCGGACTTGGTCTTACCTTTCCTGAACCCCAGTATGGTGTCTTTTGTGCTTCTCCACCTTGTCAGGGGGTGTGTGCCTGTGTGCCCAGAGCTCTGGCAGCCTCTGCCTGGCTGTAGAGGCAGAAGCCAGGCCTTCTGTTTACACTGTGACCCTGTCGTGTGCAAGATGGAGAGATGCCCATTGAGCAGATGGTGTGGCCAGCACCAGCCGATGCTGTCAGGAGTGACCAGATGTGTGGGCATCAGATACCCTCACAGAGCAGACTAGCTTCTTGTGCCATTGAGATCTACCCAATGCAAGATTACAGCTACTCTGAACATTTCTAGCATCTTCTGGAAGATGGGGCCCCTCACTTCCCCAGCACACACAGGCTTGATTTATGCACGGATGGTAGATAGCTGTTTTTTGCCCTGGAAGTGGATGATCCTGAAGGAGCTGTTGGCCATTGGCAAGTCCAGATTTCCAGCACACTGCCCCAGGGAGGCCTGCACAGCAGGAGCCTCTCTCACCAGCCTAGGCTGAAATGTTAACCAGCCCACCACGCATGTTGAAGGAGAGTGCTGGCAAGTGTCAGAGTAGGAGGGAGGTGGATCCTTTGCTCTTCTCGAGGAAACAGCTTTCTTCTCAGGCTGATCCAAAGGGTGCCCACACCACTTACGTGGGAGGAGCGAAGGACAACCAGAAGTGATTCTGCTACAAGGCTGATACTTGTTTGGGTAAAGTAAGATTTGAGACTGGCTACAGAGATGGGGGTGTTTGTGGCTGAAAGGAAGGAGCAGGTGATGAAGAGAGTGATGGAGAGGTGACAAAAAGCATTCCTTAGTTGCTCCACAAACATGAGCCAAGAAGCTTCTGTGTGCCAGGCACAGCGAGGCTCTGGGGACAAAGACATAGATGTTCCCCACAAGGGGCTTCCTTGAAGCTTTCCTTGACCCCAGGCCCAGGTCAAGTCCACTGTTATTTGTTCTTGGAACCCTATGCTTTTCCTTCATAGCACATGCCACAGTGTACAATTAAGCATTTGTGATTATTTGGTTTCTGCCTGTGTCTGCCTCTAAACTGCCAGCTTTTTTCACTGCTGTGTTCAGGCCCAGTACAGTGCCTGGCACATACCAGACACTCAAAAAATATTTATTGGACGAATAAATCATCGCTTTTGGCAATCGCAGTATGGGCTTCTTTCAAAGTCCCAGAATGTATCCTTTAGAGTAATGATTATATAATTCCAGGTCAGTCATGGCATATGGCTGGTCAGGGACAAACAAGTGAAGACACTTTTGGCTTAAGGGATATGAAATGTTACAGTGCTACTGGGTGGGGTGGGGGCGGCACTGAAGGCAGACTTATGGGGTGGATAGAGAGCTAGGGAGCAGAGGGCTGTGGGTCTTACCAAATGGAATCGCTGGCTTTTCTTCTTCTAATCCGATCTTTAGTGAGAGAGATTCAGGAGCCAGAATAGGATATGCACATGTCAGGAATCTATGGCAAAGCATCCTGCTCCTTTGGATTTTAAGGGAGAATTGGGATCCCAATCCAGCAGACCATGCCCTATTGGCATCCAGATTTTCGCATGTGGGTGAGGCATAAAATTGGCACCACAGCTGTCACAGCAGGGAACAAAAAACCCTCCTGTCCAGTGAGGACAGCCATGTGCCTGCGGTATCCACTATTATATTCGGGTCCAGAACTTTTCCCCTCTGGCTGCACTGTGGGCTGGGGAGCCTGCAGAGAAGTCCGCTGTGAGGATGTGTGTGGGCAGAAAGGAGGGAATCCTCCTCAGGTGGCTCTTGTTAGTGACTTCGTAACCCCGGAAGCTAGAGGAAGCACCGAGACAGACACTTTGAGAAGAAGTGTGACACCCGGATATTATATACTGTAATGGAACCAGCCAAGTGGTAAATGTAGCTTTTAAATAGGTTTTGTGTTTCCTATTAACTGCCCTGATGTTGATTAGCCTTGACAGCCAAGAAGAAGGGTCTGGTCAGCAACTTTCCCCTGACAAGGCCTCCTTGTTCCTCAGAGTTGTGAGGGCTCAGCCTAACAATTTGGCCATGTACCGGAAATTGCATGGACACATGGGAGGTGAGGTGTTTTCTGGAAGACATCTAGTGGCCAAGCTCCGCCTTAGGCTCCTATTCTCTTTCTGCCCCTATTCTTACCCCTGCACCTCAAGTGGGGCTGACCATGTTGATTTGGTGCTAGGCGTAGTGGGATGTCTTCCCTTTACTATACAGGTATGGAAAAGGGGCCACTCTAATAAAGGAGTTGCTCGGTCTGGAGGTGCCTTGGAATCAGAATTACCCTCTGGAATTAGAAATACTTGAATGACCAACTAGTTCTGATTTATTTAATGGCCTTTTCTAGATGCACCTTCAGGTTTGGTACTAGAGACAAGTAGGTCCACATTCAGGAGTCAAGGAGGATACATGGAGGTCTTCTAAGAGCCCAGGGTCCCTCTCATTAGGATGCCAGATTTTCTAAAGCAAAGACAATGACTGAAACCATGGAAGATTCCAGAAATCTGGTAATTTATCTGGGATTAGAATAAAGGAGACTCTGGGATTGTCCATGGAGAGAAAGAGGCGGGAGGAGCTAGGGATATTGAATCCTGTCGGGTAGTTATGGTCAAGGTTCATAGGTATGTTGGTGACTCCAGAAGACAGAGGAAGTAGGATGTGTCCCTGGGCTTGCAGGAAAGGAGAGTTCAGAGAAATTTGATCAGGGGCAGAGAAGTGACCCCAGGGTGCGGAGCCTAGAGAAACTGGAGAAGGGCATGCTTCTCAGCCTCCTATTCTCATCATATATATATGAGGACCCTGGGTCCAGAGTATTTGACCAAACACGAAACATCACCTTTATGTGCCTTCTTCTGGGTGAACTACTTTTGCTCAGCCCTGAATTTGAGGAGGTAAAGTTTAAGGTCATGGAAGTTTATCATCAGTAGCACCCCCTCCTCCGCGTCTGACTCTGTGGGTTGCCTGCCTTTACCTCACAATTCTTTACCCCACTGCTCTGGCGATGTTCACACGCGCACCCCCAAGATGAAACCTCCGAGAATGGTTTCAACTCATTGGAGGTAAACTACAGAGCTGAGTTTTAACTCTATTCTCTCTGACTCCATGTTCGTGCTCTTTCAATCACCCCATGTGGTTTTCACATAAAAATGCTCATCATAGCACAGCCTATGAAATAAAAAATTGGATATAACCTAAATGTTCAACAATTAGGGGGATGTTCAGTAAATCATGGCGCATCCATTTGTTAGAACATTATACAGACATTAAAAGTGATCATTATAGAGACTGTATAGTAACTTGGGGAAAGGTTTATGATAAGACACTAAGTGGAAATACAATGCAAATACTACAATTGCTTCAATTGCAATGATGGAAAATATGTCAGTGTGTCAACAAGGGCTGAAGATAATATGCAGAAGCAGAAAATAATTGTGTTAAGGTGGAGGAACAATTGATTTTTTTTCTTTTAAAATGACTTGCTTCTCTTTTATTCCTTTTGCTTAGTCTTTTTTTCCTTTGCAATCATTTTTCAGAGTTGGTGTAGGGCATACACAATATAAGGTCAGACAAGATCAGAATGTGAGAAATTTTCACAATGAGAACTCCCCCTAGACAGACTTCATGTTAAGGGACCCCAGTTCAGACAGAGAACCTATATATTATGGTTAATATAATGGATGTAGAAGTCAGGTAGACATGGATTAGAATCCCAGATCTATTACTAATAGCTGTATGACCCTGAGCCTGGCCTAGAGCAAACACCCTTAACTTTTAAAAGTGCAGAGTCAATGCAACCGGATATAGAAGATGAACTTCTCAATGTATTTTAACTTCGTAGAATGTCTTGTCGACTTCTCCTCCATAATCTGTCATTTCTACTGAGTGTTTAAATTTTCCTACACTCTACCAAATCAAACCTAACGTTTGGGAGAGTGGGGAGAATGGCCTTAACTGTTGCTGTTCGTCGTTCTGAGTCAGCAGGGCACAAAAGTGTGTACATGGTTATTTCTCTAGGAAGAGGGTAGTCCCCTTACCCTATCCATTCCTCCCTGAACCTAGATTCATGCTATTAAGTTCAACATGATCTACATCAGTGGGAGAGTGAAAAACATTGGGATTTCTGGAGCTGGGCAAGAAAGGGAATTAGAACAAGTTACGGTTTGGGGACAGGGAGTGTAGAGGACACGTCAGCCCTCACCCAAGTTATGATTCCAGTTAATGGCAGCAGGCATATCATGTGTTGGGCAGAAAGTGAAAGTTTTAAGTTACAGTAGCCTTCGTAAGCATTGAAATCGAGAGTGAAAAACAGGACCAACAGTTGGTGCTAGGGCTCTTTTCCTAATCTGCAGTTGTCACAGAATCTCAGCATGTTTTATAAAGTGTAAAAAGGTGACTTTGATGATCTGTTCCATAGACTATCTTCAAAATGTTGCTTGAGAGCAACAACAAACAGCGACTCTGGTAAGAAGTAATCTGGACCCACTCTATCTCTGTCTCTGTCATAGTCTTTCTCTATTTATCTCTGTCTATCTCTGTGCACAGGCGTTCTCTCTCTCTCTCTCTCTCTCTCTCTCTCTTTCTCTCTCTCTCTCTCTCTCCCTCCTTCTCCCTCCCCTTCTCTCTCTCCCTCTCCCACTTTCCTCTTACTCCCCTTCTCCCTCTTCAATCTATTTTTGCTTGTCAGAAAAACACTATGTAATTTTCTTTAAAAATTAATTCTATTATACAAAATATGTCTAAAATATTCAGGAGAAAAAAAGTTTCCTTCAAGATTTGCTTGCATTAAAACTGTTTCTTCCAGCATAATCGAGTTAATGAGTACCCTCTTAGAATTTAATGCAAAGTAACTTTCACACTGGTAGTGAGCTTCAAAGAAGGGTGAATAGATAACTAATAGCATGGTTCCCATTGGCAACCAAGATAAACTTTGATCCGGATTGGGCAAAATAGTCGAGGGAAGGATGCAATTAAGTACAAATAGCCATATTTGTCACTAGTGTTCTTTGAAGCAATGAGAAGAGAAAAAAGGCAATAATGGAAGGTAGAGAGTATAGGGGTGGATTGTGAACCTGCAGTTAGTTGCAAAAGTTTTCTTTTTGGGTTATGGAATTTGATCTGGATCTAACTTGAGAACCTAGAAGGCAGGAGGGACACCCCATTCTAATAAAAGCAAAACCAGCAAAAATTAGTTTTAATGTGTTTGAATATAGAGGCTATCAATCTGTGAGCTGCTGGAGGAGGCCATCCAAGAGGGATGAGTCCACTTTGCTTACTACCCTTGAAAGCCAGATCCCAAGGCAAGAACAAACATAACCCAGAAAGTTGTTGACATAAGGACATGTTTAAGAAAATTTACAATCCAGATAGCCTCTGAATACTCTTTCTACTCAATACCTTTTTAATTTGTCCATTTTCTCCATCCCCACTGACTTGACCTAAGCTTTTATCATGTCTCACCTGAACCACTGCAACATCTTCCTAACATGTCCCCATATTGGCCAGATAGGTTCTACTCATCACTCCAATGCAGTCATGGCATTCCTTGCTTAAGTCTCTCCAAGAGGATAGAGATACTTCACATAACATAAGGATACGTGGTGTAAACTCTCTAGCATTGAAGCCAAGGCCCTTCATGGTCTCACTCCAGTTCTCCTCGCCAGCCAGAAACAGCTCTCATTTCTCCTCTGCTCTACCCCACCATGTAGCCTATTATTACACATTCTGAACAACCTATCACTTCACTAATTTTTATGTCATACTCTCCTTTTTTCTGGGTTATTCCTTCTGTCTGAAATTCTCTCTCCTTTTCCTACCTTTTCCAACTACATCATATCCCTCAGGATTCAGGTAAGGTATTATTCCTGCCTTCCCTGACCACTACTTCCTTCAAAGTCTTGGCTTATTGTCCTTTCTATGTATTTTCCAAACACTCAGCACATCTCTATTTTAACACCTATCATCTTGCCTTATAACTGTTTATTTACCTGTCTCTGTCTTTACTATAGGCTGCTAGAGGGCAGGGGCTGTATCTTGTTTATTATGGCACCTAAGCTCCTTAGCATGGTGCCTGGCATATGATAGGCACGCATTAGAAACTTGTTGAATAAATAAATGAACCTAAGATTTCCAAGTAGAAATTAATTATAAACAAGGTTGAAAGCGAGAAGGAAATAAATATGTCCCTTGACACTGCATTTTTTAAAGTCTTTCTTCAAGTAGAATTTTCTCCTAATTTTAATATACAATTGAAAAGTCAATGTCACCACTATTTCTGAAATTTTATGCTCTCAATAGAAGAAAAGTAGCACCTGTGTGAAAACAGGAACTATAAGTGAAACATAAAATATAAAGAAGGGTAAAATGATGACCAGACAAAGAGCTTTGGCAGAACAGAGATTGGAGGTTGAGCACGATGATGGGGCAGTCCTCTTGCAGCAGTTAGGAATCATGTGCCCTCCTCCCATGCCTTTCACTCATGTGGGACCCACTCATGCGCACGACTGGTGGCGGGTGTGCTGAGTTTCTGGCATCTCAGCTCTGGCCACGGTAGTGGAAGAATATCTTATTTTTCCCGCCACTGTTCTCATCCCTGGTTTGTCCCAGTGTCTCTTCGGGTTCTGACTCTTCTGATTTGGTCTTTTCCTCCTGGTTCCATGTTTACCTAAAAGATACACTCTCTACGGTTGTTTTCCTTAGAATCCCCTAGGATTTAGATCTATCTCCCTGCTCTTCGGTATTTCGAGAGACCCCTGAGAGCTTACATGTGTTGTCCCGTTGGATCCCTGAAACGGGGAATGGGTAGAAAATGAGTTTTAAAAGGTGGTGGAACCTTAATAGGCAGAAATGGTAGAAGGAGCATAAACTTTTCAAAGTGAGGGAGAGAGGGAGAGAGTAAATTTGTGGGTGGGAGATCAGCGGTCGAGTGCCTATTTTGGCGTTGTGTCTATCCCCACCACAACTGGTTCCCAGTGAGAGCATGGGGTGAGCAGGGCAGTTGCTGAGAATAGTGGATAACGCCTTGCTGAATGCCAACCACTGGGGAAAAAAACATGAGTCAGCAGGCAAGGCAGTGAGCTTCAGGAAAAGCTGCTGGAGAACCTGAAAGATACTGTGGTGGGAGTCAGGCAAGAAACCAAACCAAGGACAAGCCAATTCAGAGTCAGAGCCTAGGGAAGTGTTACGTACAAACTTCAAACCAAGTTCTTCCCACAGTGCAGTGTAGGAGGCATGGCCAGGGTCACAGACAAGGATGACGTAATGAGAGCAGTCGATCTCCATAGGTCATTTTAGAGCTCGAATTTGACAGTAACAGCCCAAAGACAAAGACAAAGACCAAGAGGGATGCACGGTCGGCCTCAGACAGGGTTATCCTGGGAGGCCGGAGGTTGCTTTTGTGAGAACACAGGACAAACCTATATTCACCCTGAAGTCTTCTGGATCTGAAAACTTCATGTGGGAGGTGGGCAGAGTCCATAATGCTAAATGCTAAAGAGACTCGAGTTTGAAAAAGTCATTGGCTTGGGAAGACAATAAAGGACTTTCAAAGAATTCTTTGATAATATAAAAATAATGTGTCAAGTTATAGGCGGTCAGAGGAGAACCATGCTTCCTTGGCAAGTGTGGCTGTGAGGAAGGTGGGAACTATGACAGTAGCTAGAAGGCTAAATGGATACTGTTGTTTTAATAGTTATAGTTTCCATGTAAAAAGGCCACTCAGAGAGATGCTGTGCGTTCATTTCTGGCCATGTACTCCCAAGGAAGGAGCCCACCTTAACCAGGACCTCAGCTCAGGTAGAACAGCCCAATGCCTGGAAGGATGAAGGAACTGCCTGGAACTGTCATCTGAAAACTGAGCCCTTGGATGTGCAAGAGTCTGCGAAGACAGCAGGGCCTCTCTCTGTGTCCTTTGAACTGTCTTCGACATCCCCCAAAACTCAACACAAAAGGTGCATTCACCTGTGATCAGGACGCATAAGGCTCATCAAAGCTGAAATGGCAAATTTCTTTGCTTTTGGCTGGAGGTACCTCAACTGCACGTTGCAACATGAGCGTACTCCTGCTGCTCCGAAGCTCTGATTGCCAGTTATAGAGGTCTTTGATGAATTAAAAATGGGAAAGCGAATTATTACTTACGGAATGCAGATTGTTTGGTAGACAAATATCTTTCAAAATTTGAGGGAATCAGGGAGGATAATAAAAGTAATACTGAGAAGTTGATAAGAAGGTTGGAGTTCATGGATCTAGGAGCAACTTTGAAAACCCAGCTCTATAATAAATGATGACAACAACCTCTCTCTCTCTCTCTCTCTCTCTCTCTCTCTCTCTCTCTCTCTCTCGCTTCTCACCCTCCCCCTTGGTACTCATGTTTATATAACATTTTCTGCCCCTCCCCTATCACGCCAGTTTCCCTGGGTCTCAGTTTTTCTATCATCTTGCCCTATTTTATTTTCTTAGTGCAATCTGAAGTGACTGTGCTTGGGGGGGTTACTTGCAGACTGTATTCTCTTCTACCCTGACCTGTTACTTAGCAGCCTCCATCTTACTCACATCTGCCTCCTCGGTGCCTAGAACAGGGCCAAGCATGTAGCGGGGGTCAATCGATACTTATTAATTGGCTGGGCTCTATGTCTCAAGATCTCCACTTCCATTTTTATCCGTCGGCCTAAATCTCCACGACTCTTGAGCCTCTCATGATCTCTAGCTCTGTCTTTATCTGTTCTGGGCTTTCTGCTTCTCTGTTATGGTCTTGCTTTCTCCCTAACTTTTGAAACTTTCTCATGATCTCTGTCTCTGTCTCACCTGGCATTTCCTTTATGGTCAGCTTATCTCTCCTCCCTCAGCAACATGAGATGGAGTGGGAGGGGAACCTGGGCCAGGGCAGAAACCAGACCACTCCTTCAGGCCCTGCCTCAAGCCCAGCCTGCTCTCCAGAATCTTCAAACAACAAAAAGAAAGATTCCTTTGCTTGTAAGCAAACAGGGGTGGCCCCTGGTTAAACAGATTAGGCTGCCTCCGAGTTGATTAGCCATTCTCCACCTTCCTGCCTGGCTGCCTTGACCAATCAAAAGCTTTGAAGAGCAGCTCTGGGAGGTGACAGCAGCTGGCTTACCCCTGACTGGATTGTGGTGTGGGAGCCACTTCCTGGGCAGGTTCTTGCCTGCTGTAAGCTAAATTATAGATGGATGACATTATTGCTGGAACTAGCAGCTGTCTCTGAACCCAAACATACTGCAGGAGCCCAAACTCTGAAGAAAGGTCAGGCCCGGAGCAATGAAACCAGTGGGTGAGGTTCCAGGCTGTCAGGGTTAAGAGCATGAGTCACACAGACTGGGTTAAAGTCTCAGTTAAGGCACGGACCTTACATCTCAGTTTTCACATCTGTAAAATGGGAATGGTAGCTTTTATCTTTTGGGGCTGTTAGTGGATTAAATGTGACTATACATGGCAAGTACAGTAGCTATTAGAAATGGTGGAAGGCAGAGAAATGCTTCTGCCGAAGAATTGAGGCATGGATGCACGCCCCACGACAGCTGTGTGTATTTTTAGCAGCAACATGTCTGGAGTCGAAGAATTCTAGAGCGGGAAGGTGCCTCTGCCAGCCATCTGGTCCAGCCCACTGCCTCAAGCAGATGATTTGCAGACCACCCAGGGCAGATGGCAGGTGTTCTCTTCCAGAAGTCGCCCAGGGGTAGACACACCACAGCATCCCTCCATCACCCATCTCTAGTTTTACTTCCGTAACAGTCAAGATGGGATTCCTTATGTCCCCATATAAAGCCTCTTGCTTTCACACGGGCCTGCCGGCTTGTCACAAGTGCTCCATAGACCTGGAGAAGAGCCCTTGAGCTGTCAGCGGTGGCCCTTCAGAGAGTGTGTCTCCCAGGCGGTGGCTGTGACTTCAGATGGAGCCTTCACAGTTCCCCATTTCAGCAAATTACAGGAAGTCAAAGATGACACAGAGTTTGTAGTGCAGAGCCAAAAATTCACTTGAAAAAATCTCCAAGGCCTTTTCCAATTTCCTGGAAATTGACAAGTGTTTCCAAGACTCAGCCTCTGTGAGTGGGCCAGGCTGGGCCCTGCCTTCCTCTCTGCCGCCCCTAAACCTGGGAACCCACTGAGGCCCAAGCCAGTCTTTACTGTGGCTTTTCACCACCCCGGGCCCACTGCCCTTGGCTGTCTGATGTGGCCCTGTGGATCTCGACACCTGCAGATGCTGGCAGAGTGGGAAGAGAGGTTTGGGTGAGACTTGTTCCCATCTTTGCTCCAGATGACTCACCACCTGCCTTAGCTTTTCTCTTCCCGTCGTTACGTAATCCTGACTCCAGGATTAAAAATACTTACTGACTACCCCGTCCATCTGTCATTCTCTCCATTCTCTCTTTTTCTCTCTCTCTCTCTCTGTCATATATATATATGTAAAATCTTTATATATGTATATATTATATATATTATATATATAATCTTATTTTAAAAATACTTCGGAAAGAGGACTTCCATCATTCGTATTATATCAGAGATGAGTTTCCGAGTCAGCCCTGGCTTCCTCCAGAACAGCAGTCCTGGAGGAGTGAGATTTCCCGAAATCTCGAGGATTGCAGTCTGTTTTGCGTCTTCACTCTCTCTTAGGTTTGCCTCATTCAAAGGACTCATCTTTGGAGCTGCCCAGTACTGACTTAGAGCAGCTACTTGGTCCTGCCCACAGCCCGGGCTGGCATTTGCTATGTGGGATGTCTTCTTCAACAGCCTGGGAGTTAGAAGAAGTGGTGAGCTGGGTCATCTGGCCTAACTTGAGGTCCTGGTGGCAGACAAGCTGAGTTTAGTCACCAGAATGGAGGCCCCTGTTCCCTGTCCCAACCCATAACCTGGCTTCCCTCTGTCTCCATATACCAGGAGTCATCACTGGATTTCTGGAGAAGAAGTATAAGAGTTGATCACTGTTATCCTCACTGTCATACACCCTGAAGGCTATCGAGAGCCAGAGGGAACTGACATTTAAGCTAGAAATACTCATTCATTCATTCCCTCATTCAACACATACTTATTGGGGTTTGCCAGGAACTTTGTGGGCCAGGAAGACATAGTGTCTGCTAAGAAAGTGCAGCATAGGCAGGGGAGACAGCTGTGTAGACCAGAGAATTTAATGTCACAGGACCTGGGTTCAAGTCCAGTCTCTGCCAGATACTAGCTATGTGGCAATCATTGGGAATCCCAGATTTTCAATGTCCTCCTCTGTGTAGTGGGCACCATCAATTCTGTTCCCGGGGCTGGTGCAGCATTAATGGGAGTGAAAGTGCCCTGGAGGCAGCAACACTGGGTAGAATGTGTCATTCAGTGTGACCGCTTACAGAGCCAGAGAGGCTCCTGCAGAAGAAGAAAAATACCTGTTTGGATTCTATGAGCCAACAAATGTCTCCTTTTTGGTAAGCCTGGATGGAACCCTTTCCTTCACTTCTAATGCAACCCTCGAGGCTCTGTGAACTGCTACCATGTGCCAGGAGATGGAGGTAAGTGGGGTCTCCCAGTAGTTTCAGGAAACTGTGCCCTCTGCGCAGATGGGGAATGTGAAGGCCAAGTGAACTGAGTACCGCCCAAGTCGCTGAAGCTGGCTTACTCTGGCTTTAGAATCAGGCATGGGCCTCCTGCTTACATGCTCCTGACCTCCCATTTTTGGTCTGCCCAGACTTGTTTTCTCTATTCTTGTTCCAGACTGAAAGGCAGGGTTGGCCTGGACAGAGCAGGGAGAAGAGGGCCGACCAGGCCCTTGTCATTCTCTCTTGGCCTAGGCCATGTGTCTCTCCCTCCAATGATGTCCCCCAGAGCAGGTTCCTGAGCCCAGGTGAATATGAGGAGGGCCACCGAGAATAGGGACTTCTGCTCTGCTGTAAACATGACATGGACATACCCTGGCTGCACAAGCTGGGCTGGCCTTGGCTAGGTGGGGAGGCTGGGAAGAAAAGCAGTAGGGGAGGAAAATTGCTTTGTCACTGTCCCAACTACAATCGCTTCCAGACTCTTACATAAGGAATAAATGTCAGCGTCTGTGAGCAGGCCCCTGGCCTCACACCCCTGGAGAAGGCCCTGCTCTGGGGTCTGCTCTGTGATTGTTATTGGTCCTGATGGGATGGCTTTGGGGGTTGTTTGGTCGGTGGCGGAAGGTGTCCAATGTGCCGGCTTCCCCAGGGCGTTAGCTCGCTGCCCTTTCTTCTGCCAGCTTCTTTTCTGCCCCATCCCCTGCTGTCCTCCTGCCTCCAAAGTCATTGAAGGGCCCAGCTGAAACTCAGCCCTGTTTGTACCGTGCGTCCTAGGGTGCAACTGATGGAGCCAGTGTGCTCACAGGTGCACACTCACAAACCCACTCAGATAATCTCTCTCTTCTTCTCATGCACACACACACAAGCTCCCCCTGTGCACACACAGCCACACTCACGCACAAAGAGGCAGCCCATCTCCAGTACACATTCTAAAAATCACAGTTCCCTTTACAAACCTCCATGGGGCTGTAGACATACCCATATCTACTCCCCTCTCAGGCCCTCTCGCACACACTCCTAAGAATGTACATCCTTTCCTAAACATTGAGCTATTTGTTCCTTTTCTCTTTATTTCTGTTTCCTCTTTCCAGCGTGTTCTCTCTCTCTCTCTCTCTCTCTCTCTCTCTCTCTCTCTCTCTCTCTGTCTCTCTCTCTCTCTCTCTCTCTCTCTCTCTCTTTCTCTCTCTGTTGGAGATGAGGGGGATTTGGCAGCAGCATCTCTTTGTCTCTGACTTTTCTCCGTCGTCGTCCTCTCTGGCTTGCTCCCTGTGGCTGGCAGCATCTGCACACACAGGCACACACGACCATGTGAGGCTGAGTATACACTCCTTCTCACAGGCAAACATGTAGGCTGCAGTCACAGGGGCTCTGATCTGTGGCGGGGGGCAGTGAGGGATTCCAGGAGGTGGCCCAAAACAGAAGCCTGGCAGACAACCTTGGCGTTAAGATGTCTGACGATGGAGACAACAGTACCCAGGACAGAGCCGGTGGCTTCCACGTAGAGGGTAGACACAGTGTGGTGATTCGAAGCCAGACTCTCAAGCCAGCCTCCCTTGGTTTGAATATGTGACTTTCCTATTTACTAGCTATGTAGCTTTAGGCAACTTACATAACCTCTCTGTGCCTTGGTTGGTTTCAGTGTCTATAAAATGAGAGTATATCAACACCCACCTCATAGAGCGGTCACAAGTTAGATGAGTTAACATGTGTAAAATGCTTAGAATACTATACTTATTAGCAACCATTATGGCGCTGTATACTAGGTACCATGATAAGCACTATATATGGATTGTCATATTTAATTCTCTCATTAATTCTGCAAAGCGGATATTTTCCCGTAGAGGTCAAAGGACCTATTTAAGGCCACATAGTTATTAAAGGGGTAGCTAGACTTAGAACTCAAGTCACTGAGTCATTAGCTGAATACTATGCTAATCCCCCACCCATGATAGCTCTCCTTTCCAGAGACAGATTCTGAGACAAGGAGACAGAGTGCAGCCCTGGGGAAGGACAGCCACAGAAGCATGGCAAGAACTAAGACCTCACTGATTATCAAGGTTAGAAACTCTAGGCAGATGTAAGGCCGGAAAACAATGCAGATGCCCAACAGAGTTGACTGGCCAATGGCAGAGTAGGAGGAAGGCTCGGTGGGCTAATGGAGGCGGAGAAATGGGAGGGCTCTGGTCATGGGACTGGCAGATGAGGAAGGGATGGGCAGGTTCTGGCACAGGGACTGTGAAGGCTCCTGGAGCCAGCTTGGAAGGCTTGGCTGAGTCAGATTGGCCTGGAGTGACTTGGGGTTGCCCTGAGGCCACTGTGTGAGGGCAGGACAAAGTGTAATTCTGCTACTCCTCTTTCTGGGGGCAGGGTGGGGACCTGGGAGGGCCTGAGCCTGCAGTGGCAGAATCAAGCATCAGTTGGGGCAGGTGAAGGATAAAGGAAGGACACAGATGTTCACTGATGTGTACTGAGCCTGCGCGTATATAATCTCATTGAATGCTTATCAGAACTAACCAGGTGGGCATTCTCAGTTCCATTTTCAGAAGCAGAAACTGAGGCTTAGGCAGCTTAGGCTTGCTTAAGAGTACCCAGGGGCATATACTTGGGCCCCCAGGACCTCCGCTAGGGCAGGACTTGATGGAGGGATGGCTGAGCAGTTCCAAGTAGCCTCAGCCTTGAGAAGCAGGGGCCTGGGCGTGGCATGTCACAAACAGATTTCAAAAAGGCACTGCATCCATCGCTTGGCACTGGTGCACTCCGGTTCTGTGATCCAGTGGTAGCGGCATGTGGCTGGGACGGGAATAAAGGTGCTTTTGTGTTTAGCCAATTACCGCCATATTCTCTCTCCCCATGGGCATTTTTTCCTTCTGTTCCCCTTCAACAGAAGGCACTGAACCGTTTCTTCCCCCAAGTGGCAGGAAAAGTCAAATTCCACAGGGCGGTTTGGGGAGAGGGGGTGAGTGGCAGGAGGGCTGAGTCACCTGTCTCAGCTTCTGGGCACATAATGCAAGTTTGGATGGATTAACATCCGGGCTAATTAACATTTTTTTCTAATTAACATTTCGCATGGAAAAGCAGGGCTTCCAGGGGTGGCAGCGCCCCAGCTTTAGCTTGGGAGGGAAATGGGTCTCCTGGCTCTTCGGCTCTGCATAAGTAGGTAGTGGGTAGGGTGGTGCTGGGAGGATAGTACCAGGATGCTGCTGGCGGTACACTGAGTGACAGGCTCTGGGCAGGAAGGTCGAGTACCCAGGGGTACATGGCGCTGGTGGAAATGATCCCACAGCCAAGCTGCCTAGGTTCAAAGCAACTTTGCATTCGCCCACTCAGGGCAGGGACCGTGTCTTAGTCATCTCTGTCTATGTGGCATTTTAGGACCTACCATGTGCCAAGCACTGTACTAGGTACTTTGGTCGATGCCCTTATAGAAATTACAGGCTAGGAGTAGAAATAACCCACAGTAACAATAGACTATGCATTCTACCGTGCAGAAATATAGGAGCTGTGAATGCATAGAGCAGACCTATAGCTAGCTACCTGGGGCCAGGCTGTAGACTCTGTGAGGGCAGGGACCATGTCCATTTTGTTCCCACTGGATCCCCAGCACCTAGCACAGTGCTTTGCACATTTTAAAGGTCAATTAGTGTGTCGAATTAATAAAGAAATGAAAAAATGACATAAGCTGAGATTTGAAATATAAAGAGCTAGCCAAGCAAAGGGTAGAAATGGTATTCTAGGCAGATGCGAAGTTGAGCAGCAAGAAAGAACATAACACAGGTTTAGCAGCTCTCAGAGTGGAGGTGGGCATGGGGCGAGCAGGGAGGGGTGAACAGGGCTAGGAGACCAGGCTCCAGAGGCAGGCTGACCACGTCATGACAAGCTCGTGGTTCCGTTGGGGCAATGAGGACAAGGGATATGTGAGAATTGTGTGTGAGTAGCCCTGGTGGGGAGGTGGATTGGAGTGAGGTAGCCTGAGGGCAAGGAGACCCCAGGGGCCTGTGGCGGCATCTGAGAAGGGAGAGGATGGTGACTTGCTGGGGGATGGGGATGGTCGTGGAGATGGAGGGAAGGAATGGAAGGGGCGGGATGCGGAGGTAGAGTGAAAGTAGAGGCGATAGACGGGCTAGCGTTATGGGGACTCTCAGCTTCTGGATAAGACCATTGGATGGAAGGTGGTGTCCTTCCCTGAAAGAGAAAGTGAAGGTAGAAGAAGGAACACGGAGAAGGCATGGGGAGCACTTTTGTTGAGTAAATTAAATCCCCAGACCCAGTTAGGTCCCTCAGGTAGAGAACCACATCTTTCCCGTCTTCCATAGTCTCCAAAATCATAGTTAGCCCAGTATTTGTATAACTGCATCTCCCTCACCCCCACAAGCTCCAGAGGGCTACGGCCACGTTTGCTTTATTGACCTCTATATCTCCCAGTCTCTGGTATACACTCGATTGGTATGTCAATGAATGAATGTAATATATTTAAAATTATTTGTATCATGATGAATGTTTAGCAACAGCTAATTTCCAACATTAGTAAAGTCAACTGAGACCAAAATAGCAGAAGCAACCACTTTAAATATAAACCTCTGTGGAGATGACACCCAAGCCTGTGCCTCCAACCAAGGATCTTTCCCACTTCCAATCTATGTATTCAACTGCCCACTGGACATCTGCCCCTGGATATCTTTGTCAAAAAATGTCTCAAAACACTTTTCTGGTTTTCCTGCTTTGGTTACTGGCCTGTATTTTGTCTTTCAGGCATCCTAGGCCAAAACTGGCTGGAGCCTGTCCTCAGGCCCCAAATGTTTTCCAGGGATGGAATGTGTGACCTCGTGCCATAGGGTCTTCCTTTCGGTCCTCCCTCCCATGGATTCTCATCTGGGGACAGAGGATGTGTGGGCAAGACACAGACATGTCAGGCATCAGGCAGTGGCTAAGAGCCCCGTGGATTCCTTGCAGGACTGGTTAGTACCCCACTAAGGGACCGGGGGTCTGGGCCTGGCTACAAGGCCACAGCAGGCAAATAGGTTACAGCTAAGGAGACAAATGGGTCTGCGACCAAGTAGAGACCAAGTAGAAATGCAAAGGCATGGGCTGAGAGGACTTTCTTTTATTTCTCTATAATTTATGATCTCGGCTACATCCAAAAGTGATGTGAGGTCACTTGCTAAAAAAATACTGGTAAAAGCCTATAGGGAGATTCAAAGCAAATGGTGGGGAGAGTAGCCACCCAATAGATGAAGGGGAAGAAAGTGGCATCAGGCACAAGAGCATTGTCTTCTGTTAAAACAGTGCTTACGGATTGCCAGGCTTATTGTGACTATCATGGCCTCATTTGATCCCTACGGTCTCCTCTACTTCTACAGACGGCCAGAGAAGCAAAGTCACTCAGCTGGCCAGTGGCCAGGGGTGGTGACTGTAGCCTTGGGTGAAGGGTCGGATGGGGCTCTTCCAGGAGTCCCTTCCTCTCCATTATCTTGGCATGCTTGGTGCAGGCCCTTAATCCTGTGCCCGCTGAGTAGAAACATCTTACATCTTTGTACAGTAGGGCCAGGTGCAGCTCCCTCAGCCATGGGCTTGTGACCCCCTTGCTGCCTGGTCAGAAACTCTGATAGCTCTCTTTCATCTGCAGAAGAATCCACACTCCATTTGCTAGCACCCCATTCAGCTCAGGGTCAGCCTCAGGTCCTGTTCCCCTTCCTTTCCCACCAGCTAGCAGCCACAGTGGAACATGATCCAATTCCAACTCTAAGCTGGACTTTCCTACACTTATTCCTTTCTACTTTGAGATGGAATATGGCAGAATGGTCAGGCACGTGGACCTTGGAGCCAGACCGCCTGCGCTCCAATTCTAGGACTGCTAGTTTAGCTGAGCGACCTGGAATAAGTCCCGTCACCTCTCTATTCCTTGGTTTTCTCATTTGCCGAGTGGCCTCCCTCAGGGGTGCCTCTCTCATAGAGTTGTCCTGAGGTTTAAGTGAGAAGGTTATGCATGTCGAGGGCTCAAAGTTTAGCCTGCCCTCTGAATGCTGTTAGTAGGAGCCATTCTTATTACTCACCCCACTTTTTTTTATTTGGAACCCCCAACTACCTCCCACGCCATATCTACCACTGAAATCCTAAATACCCTGAGTAAAGATTCCAGCTGGACTCCGCCTCCTACTGCTTGACCCCCTCAGCTTACAGAGACTGTTTCAGCTATGCCTTTCCCACAGTCTGATATTCCTTTGAGTCGTAGGATGCTGCCTTTGATCATGAGGGTTTCTCTCTCTTTCTGAGAGTGTCTTAATCTCCAGAAGGATGGTGAGCTCCCAGGGCAGGGACCCTCTCTTATCTCTTTCTATGAGAGTCATGGCAGGTGCTTTGGAAACACTTATTAGGTTTATGTTTTGTATTATATGCTCTTCAGCCCTGGTAAATCAATCTACTCACTCTTAAAGTGGGATTCTCTGGGCTGGGGATTGCGACATTGGACCGTCTTCTAAAGACTCCATCATATATATATATATATATATATATATATATATATATATATATATATATATGCTGTTATGAGCCAGGCGATGCGGTGGGGGGCAAACGACGGGGAGTGGACTGCCAGCCAGGAATCAGACAGCAGGAGAGCAGGCTCCCAGGTCCAGAGGCTGAAGGGTAGGACCAAGGCTGGACGGGCCAGGACAAGTTGTTTCAACCAAGGGCAAGAAACAACATGAGAGCTGGGGGCTTGGAGACTGACTAGAAAGGAGGAAATGAGATGGTCATCTCTTACGGTTCCAATATTTTTAATTGCTCCTTTCATATTGGGCATTCCACTCCCTCAAAGATGGGTCTCTCCCCACCCTCTCCCTCCTGTGCCCCCTCTCTGACCTCAGTTGCAGCCTTAGGCCTGCCACCTACTAGTTGCTGACCTTGGGAAAGCACTTGCTTCCTCCAGCCCCATCTATGTGGAGGGAGTAACAGTGTTCTCTTTATGGCGTTCTAGTGGGAAATATGATATAAAGCTTAGCTGGGCAAAGGAATGCCCTAAGGATCAAAGGCATATACCAGGCCCCACTACAGTCCGTATAAATCAGAATTTCCATGGCATGAAGCTCAGGAATCTGTATCTAAAAGGAACCAAAATTCCACAGGTATTCCAATTCAGTTGGTTCATACATGATGTTTGAGAACACTTAAAAAAAAAAAAAGAAGAAACATGTCAAAGTAGTTCTTAATCAAGGTTCATATAATTTTTTCTTTCCCTTTTTCCCTTCCTTTTAAATTCACTAATGAAAAGCCCCCAATACTGAATAGTTTGAGAGAATTACTACTACTTGATTGCTGTTAAGGGTGCCTGCTCCAGCGGGCCAGGGCCACAGCAGCTCTTGGCAAGGCCCTCAGAAGATTCTGTCACCTTAAGGGATTGATGTCTGCAAATGTCGGAAGAAGGCAATGAGCATCTTGAAAAACATTTGCCCCTCTTCAGTTATTCAGGCCTCCTGGCCATCCTTTGTTTTCATCCTATCTATTTGCTCAACCAACTCAGTCATTGATTCAACAAGCTTGGAGCAGCTCCTAGGCACAAGTCTGGGCAAAGTACTGGGGACTCAGAGATTAAAAAAACAAACAAAAACACTGAGTCCCTGCCCCCACAGTCTAGTGGGGGAAGCAGAGCCATGTACACCATCACTGAAATGAAAGCAACTGATCCTATTGGAATAGGTTGGGGCCTGCAGGATCCCAGAGGAGGGGAAGTTGGATTTGGCGTGGAGCCTTTTTGGAAAGTCTCACAGAGGAGGTGCCTTTTGAGTGGACATGTAGCATAGTGATGGCGGGCATGGCCTCAGGAGCCAGGGCAGCTGGCTTTAAATCACTGCTGGCTGTGTGTCATTAAGCAAGTTACTCAACCTCTGTGTTCCTGGAATTCTTCCCTTGTAATGTGGGGATAATAATTTTCTTTATTTTTAAAGATTGTGTTGAATATTAGATAAGTTAACATATGTAAACACTTAGAGTAGTCCCTGGCATATAAGAAATTTTTAAAAATGTACACACACACACACAGACACACACACACACACACACTATTGTTATTATTTTGAGATGCATGAGACCTTACCACACAGAGAAAGGGAAGGCATTCTGGGCAGGGGGAAAATAGTGTGGAAAAGCACTGAGGTGAGAAAGAGCAGGACGTGTTCAGGGGATGGTGAGTGGTTCGATGTGGCTGGGCAGCAGGTTAAACCCAAATTAACTGGATTTGATGGCAATCTGAATGCATATCACTCCATTTGGTAAGGACCATGGTCACTAATTGACCACTAATCTGAGCCTGTTCTCCAGCTCCCACCACAGTGAAGCACCCTCTACCCTGTCCCCCAAACCCGTCATCCCACAGAAGCTCTTATGCACCAGCACCTCATCTGATCCAGTCAAGAGAAAGCGCCAGGTCAGACTGGGGGTTAGTGGTCATTTGCCTTGGCTGTCGAGACCCTTGGACCACCCTCCTGTGTTTGGATAGCTTTCAACCCCACATGTTCTGGGCTCTGAGGGAGAATCCAGAATTCTCTCTTTCCCAGCCCTCTTTGTAGCCAGAGAATAGGCCGATGGCCTGGGCTCCACCAGTCAAAGCCACTTGTCTAGACTTTCTCTAGAAGTAAGAAAATTGGGGAAAATGCTCCCATGAAATATGTTTTGCTGTTGAGTGCGACTGTCAAAGCTGCCTGCTCAGGCGGGCAGCAGGGGCACAAAGCAGAATTCCTGGGGCAGAAATGACGTTAGTGCTGGAGTGAGGAGCAGGTGCACACAAGGCAACTTCCTGGCCAGAGTGCCAACAATATGGCAGGTGCTCGGCAGTGGTGAGGATGGCAGAGGTGGCTTCCTCCTCAGGCCGGCTTTGTGGCGTGGTGTTGGAAGCTCAGCCTCGAGCTGATTCTGTGGCCACTCACCACCCTTTGGGTGACTGACCATCTATTCTGCTTAAATGCCTAGAATCAGCTTCTGTCGCTTGCAATTAAAAGTCTTCTTGAGTTACAGCTCTGCCTCTTACTGGCTGTGTGTCCTTGGGCAAATTACTCAACCATTCTGTGCCTTGCATCCCTCCTCTATAAAATGAGATAATAACAGTAGCTATCTTGAAGGCTCGTTACTAAGATTCAGTGAGACACTGCACATTACTTAGCACATCTATTAAGCCCACATTAAATATCAGCTATTATTTTCATTAAATCTGAGAAATATAAGGAAAATGACTTTGTTAACTAAAGAGGCACAGAGAAGTGAAGTGACTTATCCCAAAGCTACCAAGAGAGCGAGGGAAAATATCTCCGGCCTCTAAAACTCAGGTTCTTTCCTCTCTCCTGCAGCCGCCTCGCCATGCCCATGTATGTGTGTGTGTGTGTGCTCATTCTTTATTACATAAAGCCACTGTATTATGTGTGCTGTCAGATATCCTATTAAAAAGCAGAGTGGAAAAAACAGTGAGCAGTCTTCCTCTGCCTGAGCTTCCACTGATTACAAAATTAAATTAAGCTCTGTGGCTTGCTTCTGCTGTTTGATGGGGGAATACAATGAATTGCTCTTTGCCTCCCTGTGAGAAGTCCCAGAGAACAGGGCTGGGGGAGTCAGCCCAAGACAGTATTTCTTCCTCCCAATGCCCGGGGGGCAGAGCCTTCCTCTCTCCAGAAATGTTAAGCCCCTGAACCAGACCGCCTTTTTATTAGGTTAATAAAATACCAGGCCCATCAAGTCTCAGGCTTGTAAAGGTCACTGAGTCACGTCTGAGTGCAGGGGAGAGCTAGTAGGGCAGCGGCCGGCTCCCCAGGGCTGGGGGGCAGGGAAGCTCTCCTCTCAGGCCAGCACTGACTCTGGGCCCAGAATGAAAGGTGCGGGCAGGGCTGTGAAGGCCAGATGAACAGGGTGACTCATGTGTCCCTCTAGCTTCATAGGCCACAGCTGAGCTGGATCCCCAGGAAAGGGTCAAGACTAGAAGCCAACTGGTGGAAGTCAGCACTGGCAGGAGGGTGGGACCTGAGTCTGAGAGACAAGCAGGCAGAGGGCCAGGAGAATTAAACAAGGGCATCAGGACCAGAGAGGCTTCGATGTTTGAAGGTGACGATCTTCGAAGGCCCTGCCATAGGTAAAAGTAGGCTCTTGGAGTCACTAAGTTCTGGGTTCAAATCCTGTCTCTTCATCTGCTTTTGCCCACCTTCAATTTGTTCTCCATGCTTCAGTTATCTATCGCTATATAACCACCCTAAAACTTAGTGACTTAAAACAACAACATCCATTTTTCTAAGGTCTGTGATTTGACTGGGCTCAGCTGAGCGGTTCTTCTGCTCCACGTGGTGTTGACTGGGCTGCAGTCGTCTGGCTGGCAGCAGGAAGCTCAGCTGGTGCTGTTATCTGGCATGTCTCCATCTTCCTCCATGTAGCTTGGGCTTCTCATCAAGGTGCCTGTGTTTCAATGCGGGGCATTCCAAGCGTCCAAAACAGAAGCAGATGATCTTTGAAAACCCTATCTTGGAAATGACACAGTACCACTTATACTGCACTCCATTGGTCAAAGGCCAGATTTGAGGGGAGCATAAATGCACTCTGCCTACTCACAAGAGGAGCAACAAAGAACTAGTAGCCATTTTTAATCCACCATACCTCCCAAGGCAAACAGTGATCTCCTTAAAATGTAGACGAGATTGTATCACGGTTCTGTGCTCGCTCATTGGCTTCCGTTTATCCTTATGATAAATTACCCTGGTGGCCTCCAGGGATCCAACCTCTGCCTACCTCTCTAGATCTCATCTCATTCTAATGGTTACCTTGATTGCTGGGCCCTGGCCTCACTGGCCTCCCTCCAGTTCGTCCAACATGCCAAGCTCTTCTCACCTCAGGGCCTTTGCACTTGCTGATCATTTTACCTGGAGCTAGCCATTCCTTGCCTTTCTCATTCCTCAGAGGTCATTCCTCATGAATGCTTTTTTCATCAGTCAGTCAGCAAACATTTATTTTGTGCCCACTATGTGCTTGGCATCGATCTAGGCCCTATGAAGTGTTGACTTTGTGTTATTCTCGACTTTAGCATCCTCCCCTGGTTTTTGCTTTAATTAAAGCCTGTAATAATCTTGTTTTATTTGTTTTTCTGGTTCATTATTATTTTCCCCACTAGAATGAGGGCAGGTCTGTCTGGTTCACCATGGTTTCCCATGGCACAGAGCTCAACACAGAGTAAGTACTCAGCAAATACATGCTGAATAAATGAATGCCACTTACTTAGGCTTGTGACCTTGGCCAAGAGATTTGACCTCTTTCTCTCATGTGGTTATAAGAGTAACTATCTCATAGAGGTGTTGTAATGATAAAGATAAGTTAATACAAATAAAACACTTTCAATGCTCCTCAATAAAATGGTCTTGACACTGATACTATCATTATTATTTTATTAAAGCAAAATTTTGGCTCTGCTGGGGTAAAAACTAGCCTGTGAGGTCTGCAGGCACTATGCTACCTGCTTCTGAGTTCTGTGTTAAGCAGCTATCATAGTGCCTTGCCCTCACAAGGTGCTTAGTTAATATTGATTAAACAGATGCATCCTGTGTGGACCCCCGTGCTGGCTATCTGTTCTGTCCTAGAGCAGCATGGAGCACTTCTGGCTAATAGCTAATACTTTAACTCATGTTAAAGTCCTATGGTAGTACTGACCATATAATTGGGGGTGGGTGCCTAGTGCAAAATGAAAAAGGGCCCTTTATTCATAAATTACTAAGGACTTTGAGAATATGACAGTAGGGTATTAAAGCCAGCATGGAGACCGTCTGAGCATGGGGCCCTCTGTGACAGCATGGGTTTAACGCCTATGAAGCCAGCTCTGCCCTATGGCTACAGACAGAGGGTAATAATAGAAGTGTTTAACCAATATTAAAGTTCATCTTGGCATCTCCCCCAATGGGCTATGAAATCTTATAATACAAGTCATCGGTTTAGTTTATTTCTCTTTTTGACCCCCAGCACCTTGCACATTGGCTTCAAGTTCAAGGACACTGGGTAAGACAGATGTAAGCAGCAATGCCTTTGACCGAGACACTCCCTAGAGAAGTAGGTGAAACTTGGGTCCACCACATCTTGCACTGTGAGCCCTGTCTGGGCCTCTGCTGTCCTTCCTGCTGCATGGACACAGCTCTTTACTGTCTCAGCTGTCTGGGGCTGGTGGGGACACTGAGTGAGCAGTAGGGAGTGTCAGGTGCTCAACACTTCCCCAGGGCCTCAGCAGAGCCCGTGCCTACAACCCCAGGCCCACAGAGCTTTTGCTGGTCCTCGGAGGTGACAGCGATGTTTGCCCACCCGGAGAGAGGAGCTACTAAACATGAAAATCCTCATGCATTCCTTAGACCTGGCCCAGCCTGAGACTTAGCTCTCCCCGTGGCTGGCACGCCAGCCTCAGGCACTAAGACCGCTTACCTCCTCCAGCAGCAGCATGTGTAAATGTTAAGTGCTACAGAGGGCAAACATGTTCAGGAAGCCTGGGCTGCCTTTCCATTTACCTTTCCCTCCTGCGGAGATCAGCCAGCCCAGGAGACTGGATGCAAATTTCAGCTGGCCCCCTGGAGGCTTTGGCCAAAAGGAGGAGGAGCAGGGACAGACCCTGTCCTTTTGGAAGTGGAAGGGAACCCTGCCTGGGATGAATTTGTGGGAGGACTAGGTTTGGGGCATACACCTCAATCCAGGCACCCTTTTTCAAGTTCTACAAAGCACTTACAAAATAAGTGTCTTTCCTTCTGCTGTGGACCATGGCAATGCCTCTCATTCTCACAGTCCTCATACTTTCACGCATGTTTTCTCAGCTGAGTTTCACCTGCATCCTTTAGGGTTGTCACACACCTGCGGGCAGATTGAGAAACTGAGGCTCCTATGCCCAAGGGCTGGAAATATGATTTAAAATGTATTGGTGTTGCCGACTGTCCTGACCCATTTAACGTGCGTGCTCTGCCTCCAATGCTCTTTGCACCACATTGTGCGCATCACTTCAAGAGGTGGTCCAGGCTGAAAGTACGGATAGGGAGAGAGAATGGAGATAAATGCCTCATGACTGACCATTGAGCTAATCATGTGCCCTATCTCCGTACTGGGCAGTGCTTTAAGGAATGAATATTCTGGAACGCCCCTCTAGAGTTGGGGAGTCTGGGGAGGTAGCAAGGACACAGGGGGATATAGATGGGAAGGGGTCATGTAGACTGTAAGTGCCTCCTGCGTAGGAAGGCAGGTTATTCTTAAGAATGGCAAGTTCCCAGCAAACATTTCAAAGGTCAGTGCAGAAAGGAAATTCTTTCTGAATCTTTGCTGCCTGCAACTCTCTCCCCGTGTGTCTCTGTCCGTTTTCATCTGTGCATTTTCCCTATGTTTTTGTGCCTCTCTCTCCAGCATCATCTTTCTTGATCTTTTCTCCTATCTCTTCCATCTGTCTGTCTCATCTCTGGTCTGTCCTGTCTTTCTTCCCTCTTGCCCAGACCCCTCACTGTCCCTCCCACCATTTCCCCTGCCAGTGCTGTTTCCAAGGCTGCACACAGGTTTTTTTTCTGTCCCCAATGATTTATGGACCTGGCGTAGCCTGAGAAACGTTGAGTGGAGCCTGTGCTGTTCCAGGAGCTGATGCCTGCAAGGCAGTCTCCACCCTTGATCCCCAGGCAACTAACTGTCTCTGGGACTTGTTCATGTGGGCACCACCCCGGTACTCATAGACAGATTTCCGGGTTGGAGCTGCTCCCCTGCCTGGCTGTCTCTGCTGTCTCTCCACTCTTCCGATGTGATTTCTGGCTGTCTTCATGTGTCTCTGCTTCTAGTTCACTGCCTGTCTCTGTCTCTGCATGGATCTCTCTCTGTATGTCTGTCTCCATCTCTGAGCTTGGTCTAGGCCCTCATATATCCATTTTTATCTCTAGCTCTGCCTCTTTCTCTGCCCATGCCTCTTTTTAGTTCTGTTCCTGCCCCTCCCTAATTTAGCATACAGCATTTAAGTAATGCTGGTAAGTGCAAGGACAACCCTCAGGCACGTTCTCTAAGCCATATTATCCTCAGACAGCTAGAACATAACCTGGGACCCTGGGCCATGCAAAGCCCCCCTCCTCCCCGTTACTGCCCGCTCCCCCCTGCTCCCCCACCCCCCATCTTTCATGTCACGTGGAGGAAGTTTCCTGAACTCCAGGTGACACTGCTGTCAGGGCCTGACTTACCAGGAGAGCATGAATAATTAAAAGCTGTAGCTGCGGCTTGTTCCGATTTAAACAGTATTAGTGTTGCCAACTGTCCTGACCCATTTAATATTCATGCCATTCTTGGCTCTTTTAAAGAGAAGGGAGTTTGCTACCTGATTTAAATTGCACCTGTCAGTTTCGATTAAAGATCAGGTTGACCACAGTTGCAGAGAAATTAAATGAACATTCTCTTAAGCAATATCATAGAATTTAACGTAGCAATTAATAGCTATTGCAATGCGCTGTTGTCACGAACTGCTTAGAGTAAAATCGAGAGCTTATGAGGGCAAGGCCAGCAATGTCCCCACAGTCTTGCTTTTCCCAAAAATGGGGCCCCAAGTGGGCCTGGTCTTTGAATGGCTTCTTTCTTCAAGAGAAGCCGAAAGCCCAGGAAACAGCTACTGCTCTTTCAGGCTCAGAACAGATCTTGCAGCCTTTTATCGAAATCACATTTGGGGAAACTGAGGCACGAAGCATCAGAGGCTTCAGTTTCGATTTGGAACAGAAGTAAAGCACTGGACAGAAGAAGGACCAGCCTGTTGGGGCCAGGAGTGCCCAGGTGGCACAGAGAGACACAGAGGAAGACAGGCAGAGTTCTTTCAGACAGAAGGTCTGGGAGGGCCTCTGAGGACCTGCAGAAGCAGAGGTCGTTTGCAGCTAAGGGGTGGCAAATAGGTTTCAAAGTGTGGGCAGACTCTGATTGATTAATGGCACCTGTCTACAGGAGGACCTGAGTTTATGCCACGATCTGTCAGCTGGGTCTGCTGTGGACCTGGTGAGGAAGTGGTGTATGGATGTGCTCTCTGTCTGCCACGGGAAGATGGGAATAATCATCTGCTTCTGAAAGTGGTCGATGTGAGGAATAAACAGGCTGAAAGGCAAACCACAGTCTCGGGAAAGGCTATGCTGCCTAGTAGTTAGGAAACATAGTCCTGGGAGCTGGGCGGGCTGGGTGTGAATCCTGGCTCTGCCATTTAGTAAGTGCATGTCCTTGGACAAGGTACCTTCTCTGACTCAGTGTCCTCATCTGCAATATGCGGATAATAACAGTGCCTTATCTTACAGCATTGGTCCCCAACCTTTTCAGCACCGGGGACTGGTGCTCCTATGAGAATTTTTTGTCTGATGATCTGAGGTGGAGCTGAGGCGGTATTGCTAGTGCAGGGGGGTAGCTGCAAATACAGATGAATCTTCACTCACTTGCCCGCTGCTCACCCCCTGCTCTGAGGCTCAGCTCCTAACAGGCCACAGACTGGTACCTATCCGCAACTCGAGAGTTGGGGACCCCTGTCTTCTAGGGTTTTCATGGAAGTTAAATACATTAATACATGTAGAGTATTGAGAGCAGGATCTGGTCCAAACACTCATGGATACTTGCTCTAATTAATGTGATGTGAGGACTCTGAACAAACAGGATGGGGATTTGTTGTCGTTACTCTTACGTGAGATTGCTTGTATGGCACCATACAAGGACAAGACATT
Source organism: Rousettus aegyptiacus (assembly GCF_014176215.1). Classification (NCBI taxonomy): domain Eukaryota; kingdom Metazoa; phylum Chordata; class Mammalia; order Chiroptera; family Pteropodidae; genus Rousettus; species Rousettus aegyptiacus. Next base: position 23,557,047 of record NW_023416284.1, on the reverse strand, counting down.
GTTTTATTTTCTCCTTTTCTCACTTTTTAACTCATCTGATTCATATGTGTGTGTCTATAAAATGAAGATAATAGAATGGACACCAGTGTTTCCATTCTAACCTAAGAACTGGAACATCCCCAAACCACTGACTCTCTGGTGAGTTCTTCCCTAATTATAATTCTTTGCCCTCATCAATGATAACTCTATCTGAATTTTGTGTTTATCGCTTTATTGTTTGATTTGAAAAATAAGGCCCAGGTATTATATTATTGGTAAACAAAAAATTATTCATTTTGCAACTTTTTAATTCAACCTTACTTTCTAAGATTCTTTCAAGCTGTTTGCAGTGTTGCAGTTCATTCCTTCTTAGTGTTGTGTAGTATTCCATAGTGTGACTAGAACTCAAATCAAGGCTTCTCAGTTTTCAAACTTCAGGCCGTTAATCTCTATACTCTCCCCATCCCTTGCCACTCTTCCCACAAACATACCAGGTCATTTACAAACATCACACAAGGAGTAAGTACCTCGTTCAAGTCATTTGACAACATTTTACTCAGCATGCTACATGTAGAGTAAAGCTCGGTGTCAAAAATATATGTATCATGTAACCATTGCAACTATGAAAGGTGGGTATTATTTTATTCCTACTTGACAGACATGTCAGGTAAGGAAACTGCAATTAGGAGAGATAAAATGGTTTTCCCCGATTTATCCACTCAGTAAGTGGCAGAGCTCAAATCCATCTTGTGCCCTGGAGCCCACATGTTCAGCAGACAGGGGAGAAGATGTCTTTGCATGTTAAAAATAGAGAACAATTAAAGATTAACATGTACAGCAGATGTGGGCATTCCTACCCCACCCAACTCCATGCTGGAGGTGGATGGTAAAGGGGTGTTGAGGCAATGTGCAAATCTCCCTGGGATAAACTCAGGGGCATCACCTAATTTACTCTGTTAGCTCCTGCCTGAGAAGTGGCTGGGAAAGTAGAGGGTGCTCATTAGACTTCAAAGAGAGAGTTTATGTAGGAGCAGGACATGGTTAGTTGCTTCTAGCATGGTCTGGGGAAGCAACTATTTGGTCTCTGCAGAACACCCCCTGAATGAGTGTACAGTGATGGTTGGGAGAGTCTCAGGCCACATGGCTCATGCTAAGACCCTTAAGATGCCCTTTCTCAAATTCCTGGGGCTTCCAGAGCTCCAAGTGGACTTCAGTTGGAAATTCAGTTTCTTCTATTTACACACGTCCATGGGTAAAAGTAGTCCTGGCCAGCTGACTGCCGGATTCCACTCTGCTTTACAGTTCTAGTTCTTACCAAAAGTGATGAATCGGCTTCTCTGAGGGTAGTTGAGCAGCGAGTGGTTCTGAAACTTCGGGGAGAATAAGAATCACTAGACTTGTTAAATTTGCAAACTCCTGGGCCCTTCCCAGGAGTTATGGCTCTAAGTTGTCGCAGGTGGAGCCAAGAACGTACAGTTTTAACAAACTTCTTGGGTGATTCTAATGCTGGTGGTCCCAGACCACACTTGGAGAGACACTAGGTGTTAATTCTGTAGTCAAGCTAGGCTAGGCTCTGCTGAGTTAGCAAATACACTCTGACATCTTGGCAGCAAAGGTTAGTTTGTGCTTGTATCACAGTCTGATGTGGGTCAGGCAGCAACCTATGGAGCTATTCTCCTAGTAGTGACTCAGGGATTCCCTTTTCATCTGCAGTGCTGCTATTCCCAACACAAGACCTCTAAGGTCACAGATAAGGGGGAAGAAAGGGCCTGGATAGTGCTCACACAGGGCGTTTTATGGTCTGGCCTAGTAGTAATGTGTAGCAATTCTGCTCATAACACATTGGCCAGACCCAGTCACATGACCTCCACTTAACTACAAGGAAGCCCAGGAAATGTAGTCTTCCTGTGTACCAGGAAGAAAAAATATAATGGGATTAGGTAAATGTATACCATTGTCTCTCTCACAAAGCTTGATTCATTCTGGGCACATTAGTAATACTGTTTCTGTACCTGCAGTGTTGAGGACAAGTGGCTGGTCCGTTCTGCCCCCAGGAGGTCCTGCCAGCTAGTCTTTCGTGTCTTTCAGCTCATTTCGAGAGAGGGCTCATCCATCGCTGCTTAGGTTGGTCACAATTCACAACATGGTCCCCGCTCTCCCATCCTGTTCACATGGTGAAGGATCTGCCTATAGAATTTATCTTTGATTGAGTGTAATGTTGGGTGAAGAGGATATTTCGAAAGCCACATTCGTACTCAGTAAGTCTTGTGAATGAGTAGCAACATCTTCCATGGGATGACAGGAACAGCTGGTGGCATGCATGCCACACTTTTGCCATCCTTATCATGGCTTTTAGGAGGACTGACTCTGCACAGCCCTCCCTGATTCCTATAAGTCCAAATCTATCCTGCTGAGAGAAAAGTTAAGAATGGGTTAGGAGCGGCTTCTGGCACATAGTAAAAGGTAGGTGAATGCTAGCTATTATCAGGTGGCTTCTCTGAACTCATACTAGTCTGTGCATCCCTCTCAGGGGAAGATTTCTAAGAGTTAAGTTCAACTTTGTAGATGTGGGCTGAGCCAGACAGAGCATAACAGGGTTTCCGCCTCCTTCTTTCTACATTCTACATCTGTTAATACAGCCAAAGACTATATCAGCTTTTTGGTAACATTACACGAGTGGGGCACATTGATCTGTTTTCTAATCCCACTAATCTGCCTCATATATATTTCAGCCAAGCCCTGTGTGTCATCCTCCCTGTCTTTGTTCAGATTTTCTTTATCTGAGATTAGGACTGTGCATTTATTTACTCCTGTTTCATTTCATCTTGTTCAATTCAGTTTGTGGATTGTCAAGGTCTCCTTTTTTATGCCATGAATGCTCTTTTGTCCACTCCTAAATTGGCTTTTCACAACCAGTGTGAAGACTGGGTTGGCTGGCAAAGAAACCCAAGTGGAAGAATAATAATAATTGTTTATCTAGCACTTGCTATATATCTAGTATTGTGCGCTTTACATATATTATCTCTTTTGAGCTTTATAAGAGCACCATGAGGTACATATCATCATTATCACCACTTTATAGGTAGAGAAATCACACTGGTAGAAAATGGTAGGGCTGTGTTTTGAACCAAGGCTTTTCTAAAGCTAGAGACAATGTTCCTAACCCATCACCAGACCTCTAGAATGGACAGAAGACCAAAGCGGAATCTGGCGCTGTTCAGGAGTCTTAATTGCAGGCAGAATCTACTCCAGCTGGTTTAAAGAAAAATAGAGTTTTTTATTGGGATCCGGTAGTAACAGAACATCTGGGAGGGTCGGGAAATAAAGCCAGGAAAAATGTCCTGTCATAAAATAAAACAGTTCTAATGAAGCCCCATGGCCACGACCTCCACTAATTAACACCTATGACTAGGGACTTCACAGTGGACATTTAACCAAAGCTTCTGTAGAAGATCCCATACCTACCACCTCACCTGGCTCATTTCCACCATCCATGTCTCCTCTTATCTGTCAGCTTGGTGAAACCTAGGTCATGTGCAAAAACCTAGTCAGCAGAGGATGTCAGAGAAATGTAGCTTTTAGTTTTCCAGTCTCTATTGTACAGGAAGACATGTCTAAGGGCAAGCATGAAGTACCTAGTGTACTAACTAAGGGGGCTCAGAATTAACAGAAAATCCTGGGATCTTGTCTTCTGAATAAGTTTTTACTCAGCTCACATATCGCTCTTCAGATGAAGCTTGCTTTAATCCCTCAGGCTGACTTATCATGCCTTCTATGGCCTTCTAAAATTTTTTACACACACCTCTGCTGAAAACTATTGGACTGTATTCTAGTTAGTGTCTCTATGCTCCACTAGCCTGAGCCTTCCTCAAGGCCAACACCGTGTGTTTTTATTTATATCTGAGGTGCCCTGCATGTGATCTGTCATATAGTAGGTGCCAACAGATGTGTTTTCGAAGCATGGATGAGTATGCAGTTATTTGAAGAAGACTCCCTCCTGTCCTAGCTATTTTCAGAAGTGCATGTCCTGCAGGGGAGAGCCTGGGATGCCACTGCTCTCTGGACAGGAGGGCAGTGCAGAGATCTGGCCTCTCTTCCCAGGAATGCATTTATTTTTCACTGTACCCAGGGTGCTGCCCCACTCCTCGGGAACACTGGAGCAAAGCAGACACAGAGATCAGCCTATTTCATAAAATCTTAGGATACTCTATTGACCTCATGATGCACAACAAGCGGGGCCTAGGAAACTTAACATCTCAGAACCATCCCACGGGAATGAACTTCGTAAATAGTACAACTGGCCAAATACCTTCCTCATTTGTGATTCCCTACCAGGTCAGTCTCTGTCTATCACCATGACTACCTGCATCCCATGGATGCAGGGAATACTTATCCCAGGGAGCTTTTCATGTTTGCCTCCAGAAGTCCTACCCAGTGGTCTTACCTTGTTGATCTTTGCTATGCACTAGCATCTACCCAGGTTCTTGATTGAACATGTCAGAAACTCAACTTCAAAATGTAACCAAAAAAGGGACTTTGTTAGAAGACTCACGTGATTGTTGAAGGGGTGTGGCTTGGCCTAGGGGAGGAATTAGAACTACCAGGTTCTATCTCTATCTCTATCTATTTTTCTCACTCTCTATCTCTCTTACTCCATTTTTCTCATCTTTATGTTTCAACATTGTTCCCTCAAGTCAGCTTCCTGCAGATATCAAGAAATGATCACTGGTATTTTCCATGCTTTCCACTCCACAGTTTAACCATCAGGGAGGACCAACCCCTCTTCTCTAATTCTGGGTCCAAAACTCTCAAGGATAGCCTCTGGCTGTGATACTTGTTCCACTCAGCGCCTGGCGCATGATTAAGCTGCATCCGAATTACTCAGTGTAACCACGGAGTAGGTACTATGATTGGCTGCCCCTCTAGAATCACATTGCTGGAGAGAGAAGGACAAAAGAGGGGACAGCTGCTCCCAGAAAATGGGTGGGGTGCTGGGCAGACAAAACATTAAATGAGCCCCGTCTAAACAGCATTCAGTGTGTTGAATCAGGTGCTCCCAGCCTTCTGGGGCCAGACTTATCCCTCAGAGCCATAACTATCCTCTTGAACACCCTATATTAGTACATCAAAATTAAAACAAATGCTAAGATGATCCTTCATGGACAGTAGGGGAAGGTCAACATTCCCATTTTGATCCAGCTTAGCCATAAAAGGAGCTTATAAAGAAAACTAGCAACTTGTCTTCAGTGATCATGACTGGCTGGAGCTCTGGGTTGAAGTGGTCTCAGTCCTACATCCAGCAAGAAGGAGTGCCACGATCAATTAGTGATGTCTGCCACTGGCAGAGTATAGAAGGCAGATGAGTGTGCCATTTCTACTCTAAAATGCTCTGTAATGGAAGGATCACAGTCTGAACATGGATCTGTACGTGCTTCATTAAGTGTGCCAATCACATCCTGATTGCGTTGCCATGGGGACCTGTTCTCCCATTAGTGATACTAAGGTGACTTGGTTAATTGTGTGGACTCAGGCTCTGAAGACATCCTTAGTGGACAATTGTCTCTCCAGTGCCCTAATTCATCTTGATGGACAAATGTGGAGCGGCTAACGCTGATAACATGGGAGTTCCTTTAGGCCAAGCAGAAACCCAAACGATGCTTGTATTCTGGAAAAATTCCACATGTTTGTAGAAGCACCTTGTTGGCATCACAGCCGCTAAAAAGAAACTCTAATTCCAGGATTTCCTCTTAAGTAGTTAAAAATAATCCTGAGTCTTTGATTATATTGTTCCAGGAAACTAAGTGGGCCAGGCCCTGAGTGGAACAAGTATTACTGCCTGGGTCACTCAGTTTCCCTAGCACTGATTGCAAATATTTATATGCTGGGCCCAAAGCTGGCAAAGACAGGATGTGCAGATGTGGTCTCTGTCCTGTCTTGTCCTATGTAGGCTCAGGACCCATGCACTGTCCATTTGTGACCAGTGCCAGGAGAAAGAAAAACATTATACCAAAAGACACAGTTGGCTCCTAAACCAATGAATTGCGAAAGTAATTTTAAGGTTCAGTTAGAGATTTGTCCGTGACCTCCAGGGTCAAGTTTAATCTGGCCTTCCAAGCCTTGTACAACTTTCATATTGCTAGAGGCTATATACCCTGGTGGTCCAAGACCCTTAAGATATGTGTCGTTATCTAAAACCAAACGACCATACAGCCTTATCAAGAAAGAGTACAATTGATTACAGGGAGAGGATAAAGGATGATGAGTGCTGTCACCTGGGCTCCATCTACCTGGTCCTAAGCCTTCTGGAGCTAGCCTCACTTATTTGCCTACCTCCTGCTGAGGGAGTCAGGGTCTCTGTAATCATGGATCACTACCCTTTTTCCTTAGGTGGAGGAAAGAACTAACATGTTCTAGGTTTCTGTAGGATAGTCTACTCAGGAGAGCCTACTGGATTTCCTTTCTCTCTCTCTCTCTCTCTCTCTCTCTGTGTGTGTGTGTGTGTGTGTGTGTGTGTATCTCCTCTTATCTTTCTATATCTGTCTCACTCCAGCTCAGCCCATGCCTTCTCCTACCACAAGAGGCTTCAGAGAGAGTGGCCTTTCTCTCCCTAGGCCGAGACCTTTGGTGGGCAGACCACAGACACTCCACCCTAACCCACACCACCAGGTTTTCTAAGCCCTTCTTTCAGGCAGTGGGCATGATGGAAGCCATGATGTGGTATTTGGAGCATCTGGCAGGAAGCCTGGTACCGAGAGGCAGGGAAGCCCATGAGGAAGTTTCCAAGTCCTGTGTACTGTGGGCTGTGGAGTCAAGTTCATCTGCAAGTGAACCGGTATGGCCATGCACTAACTATAGAGTCTCATAAGGTCATGAGCTCCTTGTTACTGAAGGTTTACAAGAAGCCTTGGCAAATTGTTTCTTGAGGATTTCTCACCAGGCAGAGAGCCAAGCACCCTTATTGTCTCATGTGTAAAAGGGGCACAAGGTTGTGTGTGGATTAACTGAACTCTGCTCAGTGCACATTGGGTCTCTCTGGTCTTGCAGAAGCTGATGGTCCCCCTGACTATATGGCCCCCACCCTGGTTCTAAGAGGTCACCTGAGTAGGCAGGGCTCTCCCAGAGCCCTTCTGGTTCTCACCCTTGCAGAGTTTTTACTTAACCAGAAGCAGAGTTTCTTCAAACCTCATCTCCTACAGTCATGAGCTCAGTTCTGGCTTCCGGCTCCTTACCCACTCTGTCTTCTCTCTTCCAGCTCCTCAGTTTCTTCCCTCCTCCAGGCCTTAATCCTTCACCCACTGTTTTGCTTCCTCCCAGTCAATCTCCAACCCACACCCAATTTGCATTTACAATCAACCTCATCTACATAGAACACCCTTCTGGTGGCTCCTGGATAATGGGAACAGGTGTGTGCTACTATGCAGGCCTCTGGTAAGAGGCTTTGCCCCTCACTTTTTTGAGCTCTGGGCAACTCGGTTTCTTTATGGCAAAGACCAGTTGGCTTGTTGATATTGATGTTGATATGGGAGGCAGAGGGGACTGTAAGCTTTATGTGAACCAAAGAAGTGATGTGGATAGGAGGCTGTAGCAAAAGGGGTCTGATGTCCAGAATGATGGAGGAGATGGCTTGTTTTGGCCTTGACCTTGCCTGGGGTTTTGACACCATGTTCTTGGGTATGTTGAGAGGAGGAGGATCAGGCTCAGCATGACAAAGCCTGTTGTGGCAACTCTGGAAGGGAGGTAGTTTCGCACCACGTTTTATAGATAGGAAGGTTCCTATACCATGTCCAAGGTCACTAAGGTAGTAAATAGCTGAGCCAGGATTTGAACCTGGGCAGTCTGACGTTGGCCAGACTGGCTGGGGAGAGATCTAGATAGGACTCAACATTCTGGGACCTCAGTAACCTGTTTCTGGAAAACCCTGTTAAGAAAAGCACCAAGAGGTGGTGTGGAGTGCTTTATTTATGGATAGTCTGGGCTTCAAGTCCCATCTGCCATTTCCCAGCTGGGTGACATGGATCAAGTTTCTCAACTCCTCTGAGCCTCAGTGCCAGCACTTATAAAATGTGGATGATAACAGTACGAACTTGTTGTTTTGAGGGTTAAATGAACTAGTGTATGTTTAGTAACTGGCACAAAGCCTGGCCCCAGAACACGAGCTGCTGGGGTTGGAGGTTTGTCCCGGCATTGTCCCATGCCACTAGCTTCATCGTCAGGAGGCTGAGAGCAGGAGTGACTGGGGGAGGGAGAAAGAGGCCCAAGCTGACAGCTGCTTCTCCTGCTCTACCGAGCAGGCACCTGAAGGCACAGGAAGCCTGTCTGCCTTCCTCTGAGGGGTCTGACAAGTGTAATCACACAGTTTAGCAGTAACACCAAAGAGTCTCTGGATACGAGAGATTTGTCACTGGCTGTGAGCAGGGCTGGCTGCAGGCATTGCCTCCAGAAGACACCTGCAGGAGACTGCCACCTGATTCCCAGCTCCTGAGCTCCTGCCTCATCCCCGACCTGCCTGGGGATGGCCAGATGGGCTGAGAGAAGGATGGACAGGGCTGGGCACTCTGAGCTCTCCTGACCTGTTTCTGGAAAACCTTGTCAGGAAGAGTGCTGAGTGGTGCTGTCAAGAGTCCGGGTGCTAGTGGATCACTCTCGGGGCCCTCTGGGGTCCTGGGCACATGTGTGTGTGTGGGGTGGGTGGGGTTGGGGGGACAGACAGCTCAGACCAATGGCAACTATGTCCTTCTTACATCTTCAGAAAAGATTCAGTGTGGTCTAGCCCATGGGCTGCCCAGGATGAAATAGCTTTAGGAGAAATCCCCTCTAACCCTCCTCCCTGCACCTCATGGTCAGCTGACAACTTTGCCTCTTATTTCCCTGAGAAAACAGAAGCAATTGAAAGTGAACTTCACAAACTGCCATCACCACTGCTACAGAGCTCCCTGCGCCCATGTGGCCTGTCCTCTTTCCTGAGACTATGGAGGAAACATCGGGCTCCCGTGCAAAGCCAAGCCCTGCACTTGTCCACTGGACTTTATCCCTTCGAACTTACTCATGGACATGGACCTGCACTTGGACCATCACTGCCGTTCCCTATTGCTACTGGATCATTCACATCATAAACACAGCACTCTAATTACATATCTAATTTTTAAAACACCCTCTCTTGACCTCACCCTCCCTGACAGCTCCCAGCCTATTTCTCTGCTTCTCTTTGCAGCAAACTCCCAGAGGGACTGCTCAGTGCTTGTTGGGTCCAGGCCTTCACCTCGCTTTCTCTCTTGAGCCCATTCCACCAGAACTGCTCTGATCAAGGTCTTGGTCTCCATCTGCCTCTGTGCTGCCAAGCCCAAGGGTCAGTCCTCTACTTTCACCAGGAGCAGGTGACACATCGGCCACACCCTCCTCCTTGAAGCCCTTTCTTTACTTGGTTTCCTCTACTGACTGTTTCTCAGTCATCCTTTTTAGCTTCCTCATCATCTTCCAGAGCTGAACATCAATGGGCCCCAGGTTCAAGCTTTAGGTCATTCTTTCTCCCTGTCTGTTCCCAGTCCCTGCGTGATCCCTTCTGGTCCATTCGTTCTACCCTTCTACTCTCCAGTGGCTTCCCCAGATCACTCAGAATGAAATCCAAGGCCTCCACTGGCCAGGCATGATCAAGCCCCTCCAACATCTTCAAATACAAATAGCTGTTAAATGAACAAGAACAGGAGCAACATGGGGAGGTTGTGCTCGTGGCCGCACAAGGACGTGGCCTCTCTTGCCTCTCCGGGCCTATAGCTGTCCTGCCTCTGTGCTTCCTGCCCCGTAGGATCTTCCTAGGGTCATCCCTTGTCCTTCATGGGATCCATCTGACAACAGCCAGATAAGCCCCTCCCCCACCTGGGGCCTGATAGATTCCCCAGTACTTGGCTGTTCCTTTATCCTGTCTTTCATAGTGGCCACGGGAGCTGCTTGTTGTTTCTTAGGCAGATCAGACTTTTTCATATCCCTATGCCTTTGCACCCAAAGGTCTACCTGGAGCTTCCTTTCTATCCTCCCTCCTGATTGCACCTAGTTTTTCTTCAAGAGCCAACTCAGGACTACTTTTCTGCAGCATCGAATTAAGGAGAGGACCAGCTGAGTTGCTGCCTGGAATACCTTGTCAAAAGGGCCCCCAAATCACCATTGGAAAATTACAGACATGAAGGATGTTTTTTTAGCAGAATTCCCCCTGGGCGGTGTTCTTTGATAAGCTGCTGGGGGTATGGATGTAGATGGGGAGTGAAACTCTCAAAGGAAAAGGAGAATGGGGGGGCCTGTTATTTGAGGGGCTTTAGTTTTGATACAAATGTGGGGCAGTGCTGAATTACTTAGGACATAGAGGACAGGCTGAAACTCTCATCAAAACAGATCAATAGTATTGGTTTGAATAGGTACTAGATTATGTCTTCTGGGGCTCTCTTATGAGCGTTCATTTGGCCCTGCTTGCCTGTCCTCTCTCTTCTGAGTTATAAGCACGCCAGTTCTCCATTTATTTGGCATCTTCTACCCCACTAAGAACTGCCATGCACTGTAACTTTCTGTCCGTACATGTGTCTCTCTCCCAGACTGCAGCCCCTTGGAGGACAGGGTCTGTGTCTTTTCTATCTTTATGATCCTAGCTATTAGCACAGAAGGCTGACATGTAGTAGGTGTTTAATACATGTTTGTTTATTGAGTGGCTGGATTTTTCCCTTTCCGCCACACATGCACCAAGTGATCTCTAAGATCACACATATGTCACAAGATGTTCAGGGGGCCCCAGAAGATGCACAGGCTTCAGGCTCAGGAATACAGGGTCCTCCTCCCTGTGTGGGCTTGAGATGGTCATTTTTCCTCTAAGAATCTATCTTTCCATGAGAAAGAAGTTGGGGTAGCGGCTCTCGAAAGTCCTTCTCACTCTGAGAGAAGCTATGAGGGTAGCGAAGGGCTCCTGAGATTTGAAGTCAAAAGAGCTGGTTCATACTCTGCAAACCTCAGTTTCCCCATGTCTAAAATAAGGGCAGTGGTGAGGACTTAACCTAACAGATGTAGACATGCTTGGGAAGCTATACGGAGCTATGTCCGTGAAAGGGATTGTAAGCAATGGTTGCTTCACGCAATCACCACCTGTGTCTAGCAGTTCCTATCTGCCTTGTCATCTAACCTTGATTCATGTTCCTAAAGACCTTGGAGACTTTCATTCATGCTCTCATTCTATTCTCTGTATCCTCATTCATTAGTTCATACATTTAATACTTTTATTGAATGCCTGCTATGTGTCAGGCCCTTGGGCTACGATTGTACTAAATTGAACAAAACTGGGATAGCTCCAGCCCTTAGGAACTAATGGTTTAGAAGGGTAATAATAGCTATTATCATTTATTGAGGCTTCTATGCCAGGCACTGAGTCAGGGGCTTTCATAGTGATGATCTCATTTCATCCTCACATAATACTGTATTTTGTAGCTGTGTAAATTGAGGTGCAGTGAGGCTAAGTTACTTGCCCATCTAGAAATGGTGGAGATAGGATTAGAATCCAGGTCTTTTGGTTTAAGAGCCTAAGCTCCCTTCCTCACCCCCGTTAAGCTATACCACCTTACTGAGCCCATGTTCACATGTAGCAGCTAATTATGAAAGAGCGTATCTGCCTAGAGCTCATGTTCCCACCCCAGAGGAAGGAACGAGGGCCCAGCCAAGCCCTGGGGCACACATTGTGTGGGTCCTCCTGGGAGATCAGCATTGCTGAGTGCTTGGACACCCACTCACTCGAGTAAATAACCCAGGTCACAGAGTGAGAGGAGCTAGGGCCCATTCTCTTGGGATACCCCCACAGGTGGCAAACACCTTATACTCACAGACTCTCTACTGACAGCAAGAAAGAGCCTCCTAGAGGTGAAGGTAGGTCAGGACAGAGTTTCACTCTCACTGTCGTCCCCTATGAACGCTTCTGTGAGTAACCTGGCATTTGTGTTTGAAAATGTGCTTGCGCAGAACAGTGCCCGTGTGCGTGCAGGTGCGTATATGCACGGGGCTGTTTGGGTGCATGCCTGCATGTTCCTGTGCATGTGTTTATTGGTTAACTCTTGTTGCATAACAAACCACCCCATTTATTGCCGCCCATACATCTGTGGCTCAGCTGATCTAGTTTATGTTCTGGAGTGTCTCTGCTGCACATGTCACGTCCTTCTGTTGGGACCAGTGGGCTGTCCCAGACCTGTTCTACTTACGACGTTGGCATAAAGACAAGAGGGCAAGTATAAACACGTGAGGTGTCTTAGGACCTTGCCTTAGAACTGGCGCTCCATCACATTTGCCTTATTCTATTGGCCAAAGAAAATTACATGACCCAATGCAAAGTCAAGGGGCAGAGAAATATAACCTGCCCCTCCGAGTGGTAAGCACTGCAATGTCACGTGGCAAAGGATGGTTATACAGGCAGAGATGAAGAATTAGGGCCAGTATTGCGTTCTTTCATGTGTGCATGCATGTATACTTGCATATGCTTATGTACATGTAGGCAAAATGTTTGGGAGTGTGCATGAGAATATATAGCTGTGTATGTTCATGGGTGCCCTGTCACATGTATGCCAATGTATATGTAGCTGTATTTATGCAGAAGACTGTCAAGCTGTGTATGTCTGCATAAGAACCTCCCTCAAACACACACATATAGCACCTGGACAGGCCACACCAGAATAGGGGACAGGTCCATCTTATGAAGTAAAACAAACCCTCACAGGGATGCCTGTGGGACCCTCTGGTGAGTCCTGCACCATCTGCATGTGCTCAAGTAGATCTTGCTCTGTTAGTGGTCCTGAGAAAATTCACTGGTCAGTTGCCTTGTAGTCTATTATTACCCAGATGTCTGTGTGTTCCAAACAATTGTTTTTAAATTGCTTCATTAGTCTGTCTCAGCAGACCCGATCCTGCTACACTTGACTGGCTCAGATTCTCTGAGACAGAGCTGGTGGGAGCTGGGCAGGCTGCTTGCTTGCTGATACATCTCCTAGAAGGGGGTGCCCCCAGAGGAGACAAGTAGGAGGTGCCTCCCATCCCCCCACTCCCTCACCTGCCCCCCCACAGAAGAAGAAGCATTCAAAGATGTGGATTCCAGAGTTAGAGACAGCTGGTTTCAAGTCCAGAATCTGTAATTTACAAACTACATGATCTGTGTAAGCTCCTCGAGCCTCAATTTTCCCTTCTGCAAAGTGGAGTCATTGTCCTGATATTTGGGGTGGGTATAAGGAGGAAGAAGATGATGTGGGGTGTGAAGAACCCACGTGGTACCTGGCCCAACTGGGTGTCCCCTTCCCTTTGCTTCCATAAAGAGCCTTTGATCTCTCTGTGGAGGTCAGGTCACAACCAGGTCTGAGCAACTAGGTAGGTGGCACCAGTGACCTCCAGGGGTTCGCTTGATTCATTGATATTCCAGGTAATTTTACCTGAGGATTCACATCTAACTGACCTTGCCCTGTCCAAGAAAAACCCTGCAGGCAAAGGTCAGGACACAGGACATAGGGTCATGAGCCTGGACTCAAATGCCTGCTCCCCACTCACCAGTGGTGTGACCTTGGGCTAATCACCTATCTTCTCTAAGCCCCAGTGTTTTCCTCTGAAAGCAGGGATATTAATAGTACCCAACTCAGAGGGTACATTTTCTGCATAATCGAAGCTTTTCCTTGCAACTCCAATCTCTATCTTACTCCTTGGGAAGGAAATTATCCTGGATGTCTTACCCAGGTCCCTGCCTCCCCAGCCAGAGGATCGTGAAGACAGTCTCTCTCAGGAACTCAGCATCATTGTATGGTTGGCCCCCACCATACAATGCAGGGAACCAGCGCTGGGCTTCTGAGTCGTTTCTTTCTCTCATTAGCTGTCAGTTCTCCAGCAGCCAGGGTACAACAGAGATGCTCTTGGTCCCTGCTCCTAATCCACACAGAAACATTTGCTGTAAAGGGCCACATAATAAGTATTTTAGACTTGGTGTAATCTCTGCCACACATTTTTTGTGTGTTGTTGTCAGTTAGTTTCAACCCTTTAAATATGTTAAACCCATTCATTGCTTGACAGCTGCACCAAAACAGGCTGATTGCTGGACGCGGTCCATGGAGAGACAGGTAAACACACTAGTTAAAAATGTATATTAAATAAATGTTATCCAGGCTATGAGCGAGGGCACCGTATGGCTCTGGGTCAGTAATCCCAGCTACTTAAAGGCATTTTCCCCTCAGAGCAGTGAGAGGTTGTGCTCCCAAACCTTTTGGACACCTGGTGTTTTCATTACTGTGGTGTGATTGCCACCAATAGCAAACATTCATTTAGCACTGATTATGTGTGGGGCACGGTCCGGGTACCTCCACGTAATTGATCTTACTTATTGTTCAAATAACCTTAATAGGTGACAATTCCTGTGCCTAGTTTATATAGGGGGTCAGAGCCGACATTCCAACTGTGGTCACTTCGCTCCAAAGCCATCTCAACAGAGAGGGCCCCCACATGAGAATTCGGAGGCGGCACAGGGAAAGGGCGGGAAGGGAGAAGGCGGAGGAACCAGAAGGAAGAGAAAGCGCAGACACTCTTCCGTCTCCTGTCCTGAAACTGACTAAATAGCATAGCGAGTTTTTGAAAAGTGTTTTTAACTTTCTTTGCTAAAATATGATATGTGTTTAGGATTGTAAAAATCAGTCGAAGGAATGAACCAAGAAGAAAGTTAAAAAAAATCACCCGAAATCCTACTCCCAGAAACAACCCCTGGTACCGTTCTGGTGAATATTCTCAGACACCTCTGTCTGATTGTAAACACATATGGACACGGTTTTAAATGAACGGGAGCAGACTCCACATGCTGTTGTGTAACATGCTTTTTTCTCTCGACAATATGTTGTGGACATCTTTCCACGTCAATAAATATAGAGCGACAGCTTCGTGTTAAATGGCTGCATAATATTTGATGGCATGTACAAACAGAACTTGTGAACGCAAAAGAGGCATTCGGTCCGTACGGCTCCCGACGTGTGTGTCTGTGGGACTGGGCTCAGGTGCCTGAGTCACGACACCGTGGCTGTCAGGGCCGGGGGGTGCGGGGGGAGAGGTGGGAGGTCTCAGATTTACCCTGTTAGAGACCAAGTCTCTCCAGGGTGGGCTCCAGCAACCTTGGACTCCAGGCGCAGCCTCAAGTGGGACTGTTGGATGGGGTCAGTGGCCCCAAGTCACTCCGCAGAAAGCCATTGCCATTCTCTCCTGGGGTTTCTTTGTGAGCCGCCCCAGTATGACATGGCAGGCATCTCCATTTTATGCAGAAGCTGTGAAAATCCAAACCTACACATCAGAAAAAAAGACGATTATTCTTCGGGAGATTATGGTTAGCGATTAAGGGCAGCTCACTGCTTTTGTGATTGTGGGCAAACCGTTGAAATCCCCAAAATGCAGTTTCCCCATCTGTAAACTGGGGATAATAATAGTTCCCAGATCGCAGAGCTGTGGTGAGGATTAAATGAGATAATGGGAATGAATGGAATTCACTGTCTCTCTGGCATAGGTAGGTGTTAGTCATGTCAGTTCCCTTCCCCAACCATTTCCTCCACCTCCCCGTCCACTGCTTCCTCTCTGGAGATCTGCAGGTTTCCTCCAGCAACAGGCTAGAGAGACAAGGGCGGACAGAAGCCTTTCTGTATGATTTGGGCTCTCCGAAGAATGGCTGGGGTTTTAGAGGGTCAGACGGCAGAAACGGGTTTTTTGAGGGGATGATCTTGGTTTTCCAATCCATGCAGGAAGCAAATGAGTAGGGGAGGGATGAGGGACTCAAAATTAGAGCTCCACCAATGGGGGTAGGTGCTGGAACACCCAGGATGGGTCGCCAAAGGCAGAAGCTTCTAACAGGAGAGCCTCAGTGGGCTGCCTCAAAGGATAATAAGCATCTATCACTGCAGGGCTGTGAGCAGAGGTGGGGATGACCTGAGCGAAATCTTTCCAGATCAGAGCCTGTGAGAACAGAGGTCAGCCTGCTGATGCTCCCCAGCTGGGTGGGAGGCAGAGGGGACAGAGGGGCAAAGTGTCTCACTGGCTCCTGGGGGCAGGCGGGGCCCCAGCGGCTGCCTCTGTGATTTGCATTCAGCCCTCGCCTCTGACTAACTCTGCATGCGGCAGCCTGCTCCCAGAGATGAGCTATTTTAAGTGCTTCCCCTCCGCCCCTAAGGGTGCCATGTGTTTATCTTGCTTTCGAGTTAAAAGGGAAAATCAATTTCACTCTTACCTTAGGAAGGTTTGGGGATAGGGGCTGTGGAGTGGCTTCATTTCATTAAAATGAAAGTGGGAGTGGGGGCAGCAAGGGCTTCAGATTCCCACCGCGTGTGGATAGATATGAATAAACAATAACCTGGGCCCACAGTCTGCTTCTCTCCCCCATCAGCCCAGACTATGGGGCCCCAGGAGGCCTGGAGTTCTTCTGTAATAGGGGACTGGACTTTGGTTACAACCTCCCATCCCAGAGAGAAGAGCCAAGCTCATGAAGAGCCAAGCTCGTCGTGTGTGTGTGTGTGTGTGTGTGTGTGTGTGTGTGTGTGTGTGTGTGAAGATAGTCCAAGTATGTATGCATGTATGGGCTTAGCACAGCTCTGAGCTCTGGGCACCATTCTCTTGGATGGACATGGGCTCTGACCCAGGCTCCAGGTCTCGGCTGGGCTATTTCAGGCTCTGCTTGGCTATACTGGGTCTGCCACCATCCCTACCCTCCCCTTTCATAGCCCCCTGAGTAGTCTGCATTTCTACCATTGTTCCTTGCAGACCTCAGGGGATCCCAGCTGCAGCCCTTGGCCTAAGGAGCTGTTCAGGTTGCCTCCTGCTCTGAAATCTGGGACCCAGGAAGTGGCGTGGCTCCAGAGAGAGTCTGAGGTGGCCAGGTGTAGCTTTCCATCTGTAGAGCAGAAGGCACCTGACCAGAGAAGGATCAGCTAGAGGCCTCTCTTTAGGGTTGAAGGTTTAGAGAAAGTGTTGAGGGGAATTCTGGAGACAGAGCCTCCCTACAGAGTGGTAAACCCAGTATAAAAGGTGGGTAGTAAACCTGCCTGTCCAGCCATCCCTTCCCAAAGACCACCCACCCCAGTGCTTCCATGGAAGCAGAGTGAAGGCTGCTGGGATAAGATCTGGGGTTGAGTTGACGTTTTTCTTTCCTTTCTACCTGGTTATTTAACTAACATTTAGTGAAAATACTTAGGTTCAAGCTGTTTTAAAAAATCTCCTTACCTTCCGGTTGATTAACACTTTGCATACACTGGGCTGAAGGAGAGCTCAGCAATAAAGCAGACAGGACTGCTGTCCTCAGGAAGCTCACAATCCAAGGGGAAACAGACAGGGAAACAGAGTCAGTGAGGCAGACACTCCAATAGAGAGACATGAGCAAAATGCTGCAGGAAGGAATGCGTGGTGATAACTCATTCTGTAGGGGACCTGCAGGGCAAAGGCTCACGGAAGAAACGGGGTTTAGCTGCCCCTGAAAGGATGAGCAGAGATTTAAAAGGTGCCTAAACAGGTGAGGAGTGACCGAACCTGTGGGAACGACCTTGACAGATATTCAGTGACCCAATGTAGGTGGCAGGCTAGGAGCAGTGAGCGGGCTGGACCAGGAAAGTGGGAATGCACCAGAACCTGGCGTCCCAAGGCCACAGTGGGTTCAGTACACCGCTAGAGACGTCACAGCTCTCATTTTATCCTCATGACTATCTTCCAAGGTCAGCATGATCATCCCCATTTTACAGATAAGGAAACCGAGGCCCAAAAAGGACCAGTGATTTGCCATATTTCAGAAAGATAGTAAGTGGCGGAACCAGGATTCAGTGCTGACTCTGTCTAACCTCAGAGGTCATGCAGCCAGAAACAATAGGCTTGAACATTTGGGGTTTATGATAGAGGAAGTGGGGAGGGGCTGGGGGTCTGGAAGGTTTTTGAGGAGAGGAATGGGAAGTTCTCCATTGTTGCTTTAAGAAGATCACTTTGTAAGGGAATGGATGGGCCTGAGGGGAGGGAGTGAGTCAGGCAGCTGTCAGTAGGCTGTCAAAACAGCCCAAGCTGGAGAGGGAGGAGTGAGGTGATGGGAATGCGGGTTAGGAAGGGTGTGAGAGACAGGGCTGGATACTGGCAGGTGTGTAGAGCTTGTAGAATGGACACTGGGTGGGGCTCTCACCACCACCTCACAGAACCCATGTTGACCGTGTCCGTTAGGTCATGCTGTCCATGCTCCTGCCTCGGATCCTGTTGCCTGAATTCCCTGGAAATCACCTGGGCTTTGGGAACAGTGAATGACTTCCCCAGGGTGTAAAAACACCTCAGTGTCCAATCTCACTCCTCTAGTACGGGGTGTTCACTTCTTTCTGACTCTAGGATGCTTTCCGCTGTTAGAGAGGTCTCTTTTTCAATTAAAATGAAACTTCTCTCTCAGCAGCCTCCACCCGATCAGATACATGATGACCATTCTCATGCTCTCTCAAAGTCTTTTCATCTCTAGGCTACATAGTAATAATGGCAATAATGTGAACATTTAGTGTGCTTTTATGTTCCAGGTGCTGTGCTAAGAGCTTTACATATGCCATCTCAGGAGCTAGATCATAAGTAGTTTTGAAATGTCTTCATGAGGAGTTTCATTGTAATCCCAAAGGCATAAGGGGTTGCTGCAGAATTTTAAGTATGGGAAAGGATATGTTAGGAAGACCACTCAGGTGTCCAGTGCGAAGAGTGCCCTGGCTGGCATGAGAATGAGGCCAAGAGGCTGTTGGGATAACCCAGGCGATAAACAAATAGGATCTGAACTTCAGTGGTGGTAAATGCTATGGCAGACGAGATAATCTGATAGACATTCAAGGGTAAAATCAATAGAATCCAGGGAGTAGTTAGACATTGGAGGTGAAGGAGAAAGAAGAATCCAGGGTATCTTCAAATTTTTGTCCCAGGTGGTTTTTGAGACATAAAGTTTCTGAAGAGTATCTGGATCACTCTGTGGGTGATGAGAGGCGTTGATTAGAAGACAGGATTGCATTTAGCTTTGAACATGAGGAGTTACAGATGCCAGTGGGATACTATTCATTGACTTGTTATTTTGTTCATTCATTAGTTCATTTAACAAGCTTTTACTGAGCATGAACTACGCACCAGGCACTCTGCTAAGTACTAAGTTTATGAAAACTTGGTCATCCCTGTTCTTAAAGGGCTTACTATCTAATAGAGGGAGACAGATATGTAAACCGACAAGTATAAAAAAAGCTAGTATTACAATTTTTTTCAGTAAGTGAATGAATAAACTGTGATGAGTCCACACAATGGAATATTTTTCAGTGTAAAAAGAAAAGAGGTATCAAGCCATGAAAAGACATGGCGGAAACTTGATTTCATATTACTAAGTGAAAGAAGCCAATCTGAAAGGGCAACATGCTATATGATTCTAACTACTCCACATTCTGGACAAGACAAAACGATGGAGACAGTAAAAAGATCAGTGATTGCCAGAAGTTTGGGGGAGGGAGGAATAAGTAGGCGGAGTGTATAAGATTCTTAACCAGAGAAACTATACTATATAATGCTCTAATGGCGGATACATGTCATCGCACATTTATCAGAACCCATAGAATGTATAACACCAAGCGTGAACCCTAAGGTAAACTATGGGCTTTGGGTGACAATGATTTGTCAATGCAGGTTCATTGATGATAACAAATACAGCATTCTGGTTGAAGAGGCTGACATAGGGCTGTGCATGTTTGGAGACAGTAAGTATACGGAAAGTATCAGTACTTTCTTCTTAATTTAGCAGTGAGCCCAAAACTGCTCTAAAAATAAAAACTATTTTAAAAATTAGTATTACAAGATGCCAAGATGGAAATCTGTGTAGAGAATAGAATT
The DNA here is from genome assembly GCF_014176215.1 of Rousettus aegyptiacus. Lineage (NCBI taxonomy): Eukaryota > Metazoa > Chordata > Mammalia > Chiroptera > Pteropodidae > Rousettus > Rousettus aegyptiacus. The sequence goes on along the minus strand of NW_023416284.1, from coordinate 23,537,187 downwards.
CTGGGTGGTCAGAAAGGGATTTGTTATGGAGGTGACTTTTGACTTGTAAAATAAATGGAGATAATAGATCTACCACTGTATAACTCAGGACAGGGCTCTGGGTGGGCGATAATGATTTGGAATTCATCAGATCATCAGTGAACACCATGTAAACCAAGGGAACCCAGGGAAGAGTGTGTCAAGTTCAGAAGAAAAGAGACATGAAGGTGGGCCCTCAGCTATCCTGATGCCTGAGGGGAGCGAAGAGTATGGCAGAGATGAGAAGGTATGTTCTGAAGTGGAGGCAAAAAATGAGAAGAGAGAGACACTAGGTAAAAGGAGAATGCTGGAAAGTAGAGAGAGAGAGAGAGGCTAATTCTATATGAGTGTCACTGGGGAACTCAGAAATGAGGGAAATAGATAAGCCTCTGAGAGTCTATTTGAATCAATGGACTAGAGCAGAGATATGCTGGGTCATCTAAAAATGAAAAATAGTTTGGGGGCCGGGAGTACTGGACTGTAGCCTAGTCTGTATGTCTAGCAAATCTAAAATAAGAATGCGTTGGTCAGAAGAAAGTTGGTCACAGAGCAGAAGAAAGTGAGAGTCCCCAGAGTAAAGATGGGCAGCGCCCATGTCAGCACTGTGTAGAAGAAAGGAAACCTCTTCTGCCCCTAAGGACAGATACGAAGGGCTCAAGCCATAAGACTTTTGAGTTGTCTGGTCCCAATGGCAAGACCATCGCAAGAGCAAGATGGGTAGATGCAGAAGGCTGAGGTGGCCTCTAGCCCCTTCACTCAGCCTTTGTTCTGAGTCTGTTCACCAAGCAGCTTTCCAGGCCCACGTAGGGCTGGTCCTCAGATGCTAGGTCCTGAGCCCAGCCTTTCCCTGTGGAGACTACGAAGTTGGAATTTTTGTCAAGCTGCTCATCTAATTGCCTACATACCCTTTATTCTCCTCACCTGGCCTCATCCTTCATTAACAAAATGAAACTCTCTCACCTTTCCCCTACCAAATCTACTAGGCTTCCAATATCTGGCCTTTAAATCTACACTCAGTATCTTCCCTTCAGTTACATAGATTAAGGGCACCTGTGTCTATCATGTCCAAATCCTCCATTTATGCCCTGAACTTCATCCCAGCTCACCTTCTGAAGGACTTTGCTCCTTCCATCCCTCTCTCCCTCTACTAGATGATTCTCATCTGCATATGTACATGTTTTGGAATAAGCCATCTTTTTAAAAAACTCCTCATTGACTAGACATCTCCCTCAGGGTATTGTCCCATTTCCCTGTTTCTCTGCACAACGAGACATTACAAATAAATAATTGTTTAGTCACTACAATCACTTCTCCACCTCTGATTCTCCCCTGGACCTTTTCCCACCAAAACCACTCTTGTCAAGATTACCCATGATCCTCATCTTGCCAAATCCAATGGCATCTTCTCATTGGCACTCAACCCTGACGACTCCTCCCCTTTCCTTAAAACAGCTTAGCTTCTGGGACACCCACTCTCCTCGATTCCTTTCCACATCATGGGCCTCTCTTCAGTGTCTTTTGCAAGTTCCCCATCCTCTATTTGTTGGTGGACCAACAGCTCCCCACACTACATCTTTAGCCTTGGGCTCCACTGAGCCTCTGGCTCACCCATTCCAATGCATCGTTGACAATGTCCCGTGGATGCCTATCAGTCCTCTCACATGGCACATGGCCCAAACTTCTTACTTCCCTCACAAAAATCTGTGCCTCATCTCAGGAAATGGCACCACCATTCACCCCAGGGCTCAAGGCAGACACTCAGAGTCACCTTTGACTCCTCCCATGTTTTTTCTGTCCTGCAACCAGGCCAACTACAATTTTTATTGGTTCTACTTAGAACCAGTTATATTTGACTCTGTCAAATTTTCTACATTTTTACAGTATCACCTGTAGCAGATGCTGTGGTATGTCCAGGCACTCATTCCTCCAGCTACTGAGTGCTTCTCCAGGAATTCCCCTCGGCTAAAGAGAACACCTTGGCCTGAGGCTGTGGCCTCTCCTCAGGTCCACATTCAGTGACTGGTTGATTCTAGGGTAGGAAAGCCTAGCCCTCTTGCCTCAGTTCAGGATAGCTCTGAGGGTCTCTTGCAACTGTAGAGCTTCCCGTGGGTTGGAGTAAGGGCTTTGTCACAACTTCATCACGGTCTGATTTTTCCCTCTGTCCAATCCTGCCTTCCTCACTCCCCCACAGGTGTTGTTCCTGAGTTCAGTCCCCAGTGAATTATCTGTATGCAAATCACAGAATTTCTAAGTCTGTCTCCTGGGTAACCTGACCTCCATCACTCTAGTCAAAACCACCATGATTTCTGCCTCCCTACACATACACACCACTATAATAGCCATCTAACTAGTCCCCCTGCTTTGGCCCTTGCCTCCAATAATCTATTCTTCACGTAGCAACCAGACTGATCCTTATAGAATAAAAATCACGTCAATGACTCACCTGCTTTAAACCTCTATTGATTCATTGCTATACTTGGAATAAAATGAAACTCTCCACCAGGGTCTACAAAGCCACATGTGGTCTGGCCCTGCTGATGTCTCTGGCTTCATCTTCTATAACTCATTGCTTGCTCAACTCTGCTCCAGCCACACTGGCCCTCTTTCTATTCCTTAGACATCCCCAATGTTTTCCCCACTTTAGAGCCTTTGAATTGGTTGTTTGCCCTAGGATGCTCTTACCCCAGATCTTCCCATGGCTGGCTCCTTATTTTCATATGGACACTAGCTCGAATGTCACCTCCTTAGAGACTTCTTCTCCAGACACCCAGTCTAAGGTAGCCTCCCCCCACACCCATGTATCATTCTCTATTACTCTACCCTGTCTTACCATCATTACCATCTTTGCTACTCTTTGAAGTTGTACTGCTTGTCTATGTATTTATTTATTTTAATCTGTGCCTCTATGCCTAGAACGTAATCTCTATTGGGAGTAGGGACAGTTCCTATATTACTGAGTGGTTTAGTGCTGCGTCTGCAATGTCCTGAAGTGTGCAAGTATGTGAATGGATGAATTAACAAATGTATGAATGAGTGAATAAAAATTGCCAGGAGCCAGCCTGTCAGGGTCTGATCACTCTTGGGTCTTTTCCTGAAAGAGGTTTAGATTCAGTGAGTGTCTCCTTGGAACAAGCTCTAAGTGACTTCAGTCACCAACATCAAAGTTCACAGAGAAGTCAAGTCCAGGAGGTATGCAAACTATCCATCAGATTTAGTAACCAGGATATGATTGATGACCTTGAAGAAAACAGTTTCAGTGGAGTAGAGGAAGTAGAGGAATTACGCTGCAAAAAAAATGGGAGTGAATAGATGAGCAAGAAGTGAATGAATACAGAAAACTCTTGGAAGGAATTTGTCAGGGATGGAAAATCTCTCTTGTTCCCATTGATTTTTTTGTGATGGGCTTTGCTTGGTTATAATATAAGGAAAAATTGCTGATCTAGCACCACTATGTGCACCAGCTAACATCATCGGCTGCTGCCTTTGCCAGGCTCTCTTCTAAGCTCTTTGTGTATTTTCATTTTTTATTGCTATGTAACGAATTACCACAAACTTAGCAGCGTAAAGCAATGTGTATTTATTATCTCACAGTTTTTGTGGATCAAGAGTTCTGACATGGCTTTGTTGGCTCCTCAGCTTGTGGTCTCACATCCAACAATCGAGATGTCAATTGGGCTGCATTCTCATCTGGAGCTCAACTAGGGAAGACTTTACCTCTAAGTTCACTCACATTGTTGGCAGAATTCACTTCCTTGTGGTTGAAGGCCTTGCTTTCTTGCTTTCTTGTTGGTTATTGGCTAGAGGCTTCCCTAGAGGTCCTAGGACCTACAAGTCATACATGTAAGCCACTTGCAGTTGTTACAGGCACCCAAAGTCTCTAGAAGATGCTCAGAGTTTCCCAAAGTGGCCTGTCCTACTTGGCTGCTTACTTCATCAGTCCATCAAGGTGAGTCTCTGTCTCTGTCTTCTAGCACAGAGTCTTATACAGTGTGACATAATTATGGGTGTGACAGACAATATTCTATTAGTTAAAAGCAAGTCGCAGGTCCTACCCACACTGTGGGAAGGAATTACACAAAGGCCTAAATGTGGGGGTTGGCAGTGGAGATCATGAGTGTCACCCTAGAGACTCTCTTATGTGTATTAACACATTTTATTCTTACAAAAGCTCTGTGAGAAGGGTCTCACTGTGATACTCATTGTATGGAGAAGAATGCTGGTGATGAGAGAGAAGGAATGACGGATAGACAAGGCAACCAGGAAGGAGACATGGCCGAGCATGCCTGAGAAATTCTCCTGTAATTGGAGGAGAAACACCTCCGTCTTTGATGCTGGAGAGGAAGGAGGGAAGAAAAGGATTCAGATTAGTATGTAAGATCGGGGTGATATCCTAGGGATCCACCCAAGAAAAATAAAAATATATTTCCAAACAAAGACATGTATGTAAATGTTTGTAGCGGCATTGTCCATAAAAGCCAAAAAGTGGAAACAATTCAAATGTCCATCAACTGATGAATAAACGAAATGTGCTATATCCATACAATGGAATGCTATCCTGCAATAAAAAGAGGCAACTATTGTTACATGCTACATTCAACATATTAAATGTTACATACAACATGGATGAACCTTGAAAACATCATGCTGAGTGAAATAAGTCAGATACAAAAGATTGCATATCGTATGACTCCATTTATGTGATATATCTGGAAAAAACGAATCTATAGAGACGGAAAGTAGCTTAATGGTTGCCTAGGGCTGGGGCTGGGAATGGAGAGTGAATGCAAATGGGCACAGGATTTCTTTTTGAGGTGATGCAAATGTTCTAAGATTAGAATGTGGTGATGGTTGCACAATTCTGTCAATACACTAAAAATCATTGAATTGTACACTTCATGTGGATGGATTTTATGGTATATAAATTACACCTCATAAAGCCGTTTAAAAAAAAAAAAGATTGGAGCAATAAGTTGACAAAGTATCTCCCATCCCTGCAAATTGGCGTTTTTCTCTCCAGTGTACCTGTCTGCAAGCAGGTGCCTTTTGGCAACGCTGAGAGTGGGGAGTATGGCCCTGGGGTGAGGGGGTCTATCAAGAAGGGACAAGAATTTAAAAATCCAGTGAGGGGACTGTAGACAAAGCTGAGTGTAGAAGGTCATTGCTGGCAGAGCTGAGTGCCCAGCCCAGGGGGAGTCTGTGATCTGGTTGTGTTCCCAGTCTACAGAAACCCAAGTCCCTGAAAAAAACGAAAAGCATCATTGGATTAAACCAGGCTTGGCATTTTGCTGGATGGGATTGGGGGCGGGGAAGGACAATGAGATTGAGAGTGCTGGCACGATGCGGATCAGTAAGGCAGTGGTGGCAGCTCTGATGTGCAGGTGAGGAAGCGATGCCGTGGCACTGGGGAGGAGCTGATGGACTGAGACACTGTGGAGAGTTCAGAGAAGAGAGGTCTCGAGAAGGACGAGGACCAGGGTCTGCAGGGACAGTCAGATGGGGGCGCTGCACGTGCTTTACCCTTTATGTCCTCAGCTGTTGATGTCCTTCCAGAAAGCATGGCGTCAGAACTGAGCGTGCCATCCCAACGGGCTGTGGTCTGAGCAGAGTAGAACAGGTCATCGCCCTTGGGATAGGTGCTAGACTTCTGTTGGAGCACCCCAAGTTTAGTTTTGTGGGGCAGCTTGGAACAGACTGAACCATGGTGCTTTGTAGCCAGCTTGTCTGTATTTGTCTGCAATTCGGCTCTTGCCTCCACTCTCTATGTGTGGTCCTTGGAAATGCTGCTGAACTGCTCTTTGCATTAGTTTCCTCATCTGCAGACGAGGGATCATAATATTTTATAAGCCAACGTGAGGATCCAATGGGACATTGCTATAAAGCACTAAGTATGGTACCTGGCCTGAAGAATGCATTCAAAAAATGTGTACTGTTGTTGGTACCCATGGCAGAAAGCTGACATGCTGACCTCATACTTAACTCACAGCCCAAGAGCTATGGAGTGAGGGTTGCTGTAAGTCAGAAATTGGGTTTGGGACCCAAAGGCAAAATCGCACATTTATACTTATGGCACTTCATCTCGTAGATCTCAGCCTCTTGGTCCAGCCTGAGGACGTCTATTTGATCCCACCTCCTCGGCAGTGCCTCCACAATTTCCTGCAGCCGTGTACTGTGTACCTGTCTGCAAGCAGGTACCTTTTGGCAATCTCTAAGTCACTGGTGGAAATGCAAGCTCCTGGGCTCCCATGCTGCCTGTGGCAGGGGCCCTGGGATCATGCATCCAAAGAAGGAAAATATAAAAAGTGCAAGCCCTTGGGTCTTCCAGTATCTGCTTGGGGACTGAGGCAGGGGGAGGGAGGGACCAATCTCTTATATCGGATACCTCCATTTGGGCTCAGAACCTCCTCTCCTCAGCTAGCAGGGCCCTTCGAAGGTGAAGGTGATTTTACGCTAGCCTCCCTCCTGGAATGCCTTCCATTCACGCTTCGAGTCCCACAGGAAGGGGGATCGATGCTTTCTGTGTCTCTGGGAGACAGACCACGCATTCCTGCAGGACTATTGACAGCTTCGCCTCTCTCGCGCATATCTTCCATACTTCATTTGTGAAAAGAACTGTAATTACCCTCAAGGAGTCATTGGAGGAAAGTGTACAAATTGAAAAGGACTGGAAATGGGCACCTCTGGCTGCAGAGAAAACACTTTCAATATTGAACCGTTCTCTCCCGGGCCTGTGAATTCCCATTTGGTTGGCCCTTAGCATTTCTGCTACAAACTGTGGCAGCCTTTGTGGCCACCCTGACAATGGGTGTTTGACACCGAGGGCAGCGAGATTAATGAAAGACTAGAATTTTCCATTTCTTCCTTGAACAGCTAACTACTTTCTTTTCAACTCCTACTGCTAAATAGCTTGGACAATTAATAAAGCTTCGGTTGTACTTTGTTTTTTCTCTTTTCTTCTTTTCTTCCCACACAGTTGGTTGTTTATGCTGCCTTAACCTGACCGTCCAGTGGCCTTGTTAACTGGTCCAGAAACTTGGATCTTGCCAAGTGTGGAGAGTTCTGGGATTTGCAGAAGAAAAGCTCCCTGTTATGGGAAGTTATCCGAGGATAAGATGCTGAAAGCTTTGTCCCAGGCCCCGAAAGGTGACCTTGGGCCAGAGCCAACCTCTGAGCTCCCTGCCCAGCTGCCTGGTCTGATGGTACCTCTTGGCCTAGAGACTTTTATTCTTGGGGACTGGAGCAGGGGGAAGGAGGGACCAATTTCTTATATCAGGTGCCTCCCTCGGGCTCAGCACCTCCTAGGGCTGCCATAACCAGTGCCCATGAACTTGGTGGCTTACAACAACAGAAATGTATTCTCCCCCAGTTCTGGAGGCTAGAACTCCAAAATCAAGGTTTCGGCAAGATGGTTCTTTCTGGAGGCTCTGATGGAGAATCTGTTCATGCCTTTCTCTCAGTCTCTGGTTGCTGCCAGCAATCCTTGGTAGTTCTTGGCTTGAAGCTGCCTCTCTCCATTCTCTGCCTCGATTTCTCAATTCTTCTCTGACCCTGCATCTCTGTGTCTTCTTTTCTACCTCTTACAAAGACATAGTTGCTGAATTTAGGGCCCACTATCATCTAGGATGATGATCTCATCTTGAGATTCTTCCCTAAATTGTATATGCAAAGACCCTTATTCCAATAAAGTCACATCCAAAGGTTTCAAGTAGATATACATTTTTTGGGGGAGGGGGCACAATTCAGACCATTACAAGACCCAACACAACTCTTATGCGCCCTGAAACTCAGAGCTTGAGCTGCCTCGAGTCCCTATTCTCTGCTCAGTGCTGGAGGCTGAAGACCATCCTGTGCCCACGGGAGCTCTCATGGAGCAAGTCGGGGTGGGGGTGAGGCAGGCAGTGAAGGAGGGGAGTGAGCACAAACCACTGCAGCAGTGGATTGCCATTGCCCTCCCACTCACCTACCCTCTGGCTGTCTACCCTACATAGAGCGAACCCTCAAATACCAGCAGGGTTTGAGGCAGCTGCTCAAAACCCCTCTTTCTCAACCCATTTCCTCTTCATCTTGCCACTCTAGCTCTGAACTCTCAATTCAACCATGCCTTTGACCCTTCCCCTCATTTCTGTCCTTGGACCTCTGTTCTTGCACAGACTCTGCTGGGCTCCCTCCCTTAGCCCTGGCTCCTTCTACTGTCCTGGGTGACAATAACAACACTAATAGCACACATTTTTAGTGTTTATTCTGTGCCAGGCACTGTTCTAAGCACTTTATATACATTAGTTCACTTAATCCTCACAACGGTCCTATGAGGAGCCATTTCCATTTCAGAGATGAGGAAACTGAGGCACGGAAATGTTCAGGAATTTGCCTAAGGCAGGGTTTCTTAACCTCATGGCTACTGTCATTTGGGCTGATACTTCTCCGTTGTGGGAACTGTCCTGTGCTTCGCAGGATGTTTAGCAGCATCCTGGGCCTCTACCTACTAGATGCCAATAGCATCCTACCCCCTCTGTTGTGCCAAAGTCTCCCGAGGGGCAAAAGCACCCCCAGTCAAGAACCACTGGCCTCAGGTCATCCAGTGGGGAGCAGCCAAGCCAAGGTTAGAGCCAGGCAGGCTCCCTGTGGCCTTCCCACCACTTCCCGCTCTCCAGTGCCTGTTCTGAGCTTTAACCTGTGCTGGTCCTGAAAGTGCAGAGTTAGGGCTAAAACTTCAGCATGTACCCCATGGAATCTAATGTCCATCTGGTCTTTCTAAAAGTGCCAAGCCAGGCTAACCAGGCACTGGGAGGAGGGGTGCACACTTTCAGAACATCATGGGGTCTCCTCAATCCCGCATGGCTCCTGGCTGCCTGAGCAGGTTTGGCATTTGGGCCCAACCATAGCAGCTCCGTGTGCACTGTGACCCTGCCTCACAAGCGTACCCTAGGATTCTCCCTGGTCTCCCATTCTTACAACAGGAGAAGGGGATTGATCCCTATGATGGCTTCCTAGGGAAAGTGCAAGGATTCCACCTTTTCTCCTTAAAAACACGAGAGATTCCCACTGTACTCACAGGGGAGGGTATGACCTTTCAACGTCTCTTCACTCTGGCTTTTGTTGATTCTAGAAATGGTGGGGATTTTGGAGTCTGCGGAGAAGGACTAGTCATTAAAGTACCAAGTTAATAGCCCCCGGTGGTCATCGCTCCTGCCCTTGGCTTATGTCCATCTTCTCTTCTACAAAGAAGAAAAGAAGGTATTAAATTAGGAAAGCCAGAAATGGTTGTTTGCTTGCTCTCTCTCTCTCTCTCTCTCTCTCTCTCTCTCTCTCTCTCTCTCTCACACACACACACACACACACACACACACAGAGATCTGTACAGCGATTGTATAAAGCTTTGCATTTCTTTAACAAGAGCCCCTTTCCACCTGATTCTATAACGAACAAGAAAGGACCTTATCGTGTCATTCTCGGGGGAAATGTTCCTGCACTTTCTAAACATACCGCGACTCCGAGGTGCTAGCTGCTTTTCATCGTCTGCTATAATCACTCGTTTTTTATTGGCACATAAAAGGGCTTCCTATAAAACATATTAAAGCTTCCAATTCTAAATGAAAAGCACTTGATGTAAAATCTCTTCATGAATAGGAAACACTGTCGACGTGGGGCAGATGACATCTCCCCTGGGTGGAAGGGACAGCACCCTGGATTGTGGTCTGGCACCACCCTTCCAAGAATCTGGGGCTGAGGAAATCACCCTCGGCATTTGCTTCTTCTCCTACGCCTGAGCCCTCCGCAGATGTGTTCAGACACGTACCAAGGAAGATCTGAAGCCCCAGGCAAACATGATACACGGCTCCCGGATGCCTGTTTTATTAGAAGATTCAGAAAAAAAAATGTTATTATCTTCACATGCAAACAAACATGGCAATATTAAGGAGTAGAATATAAAATATGTGTGCATGTTTAAGACTAGAATGCAGAATTTCAGAGAAACTGCCTGGCTCTGAGTGAAGCTTGCATCTAGCAAGGTCCTCCTGTGGAAGAGTTCGAGGTGCATTGGCGTTTAGACCCGAGCCCTACTTCCTCAGTAGTTAGAATCCTTTATGATCCGGCTCCATCGCTGGGTGAAAAAGTCCACCCTCTGAGAACGTCAGCTCCCTGAGAGCAGGCCTGCATTTTCCCAGATGAGAGAACTCAGGCTCGGAGGGGAAACCTGATTCTCCCAGCAGCACACAGCTAGCAGCAGCACTGTCAAAACCCAAGTCTGAAGCTCCTGGCTCACTCCCATGCTGCTGCCTCTGGAGACTGCTGCCCATGCTGAGGCCTCCTGCTATCGGTCACCAGCTCCAGCTTCACCAGACGGTGTCATGGTTAAGACCACAGGAGCTAATTGTAGCTTCCAATCAGGACCTGTATGAACACGGACAATCATAGTGTCAGCTCACGTTTATCAAGTGTTTACCATGCGCCAGGCAGTCTTCTAAGGCTTCGCATGTGTTAATTGATTTGCTCTTAGTAATAGCCCTATGAAAGAGTTACTGTTATTATGCCCATTTTATAGATGGGGAAACTGAGGCACAGAGCGGTTAAGCATCTTGCCCAAGGTCAGACAGGCAGGAAGTGAAAGAATTCAGGATCTGAACTCAGGTAATCTGGCTGCAGAACAAGCACAGAACTGTCTCCCAAGCTTCATTATACCTACTTTTTTTAGACCAGTGTTTTCAAAGACTAGTCCCCAAGATCAACAGCATCAGCATCATCTGGAAACCAGTTGGAAGACACATTCTCAGGCTGCACAAGAACCTCCTGAGTCAGAAATACTGGGGCTGGGGTATAGCAGCTTGTGCTTAGAAAGTCTTCCAGGTGATTCTGAATCACACTCAAGTTCAAGAATCACTGCTTTAGAGGGTTAAAATAAAATAATGTTTAAAAAATTCTTAGCACAGCATTCAACAAATGTTAGCTATTATCATGACCAGATTATTTGATAAGAATGAAAAGACCGTTGTGGAAAATATATTTAAAAAACACCTGCTTCCTTGGTAAAGTGCCACATAAAGAAAGCAATTTTAACTGGCTGAAAAAAAAGGAGGAGGAGATGAAGAAGGAGAAAGAGAAGGAGGAGAGAGACAGGGAGAAGGAGAAGGAGAAAAGGAGGAGGAAAGTATTCAAGCAACGACTTGGAACAGGGTGGGGGGTAGAGATATCGACAGAACCATCATGTCTTACCTGAGACCTGGCACCTAATTCAGTCCAAATGGATGCAGCCAGCTCACTCAAAGTGGCAAAGCCCATTTCGTCATCTGAAGGATCCCTTTGCCTCCTCCATGGACCCAGTATGGTTTAGTTAATGAGCTGCTCAGGTGATTCGATGTCTGTCTTCAGAGTTAGACCCAACCCAGTCCCCTCCTGGGCACCCCAGTTACTCCCCCGCATGGCCTCCTGGCTTGAGAACAAGGATGACACAGCCACTCACCTCCTGTGCTTGCTCAGATATTGGGGAGACCCTTCCCTTCAGGCATGACCTGCCCCCTGTGATGACATGCCTTCCCTTGCCTGGGCCAGGTATATAATTGGCCTGGCATTACCTAGCAGTCTATGGGAAATTGCTTCTGTCAGGAATGGAACAAGCTTATCTATTTAGCCTGAATTATGTCACCATGCGCTCAATGTAAATCTGACCTCTTTCCTGAAGCCCTGGGCCTGCATGGATTTGTGAATAATTTCACCACTACAATTATTTTATGATTTTGAATCTTCCCTGGCAACTTAATGCATAGTTTGCAGTGAGAAGCTGCCTAAATCAGAACTTCAAACAAAGGCTCTCCAATCAGGCAAGGGGCTCCCAGTCACGCCTGAGAGAGGCTGTTGAGCCTCCTACTCGGGGGGCGGGACCTGGGCTTCCTGCCCCCATCCCACCCAGGCCAATCCCCCAGCCTGGAGCTTCTTTCTGCTCAGTGGCCTTTGCAGTACTCTCCAGGTTAGTTTTTTCTCATTATCTTAGTGTTTTTAGTTGATTTGCACTTTTACAAATGGGAGTGGAAGGTAAAGTAGTTTTACCTCCTCTCTTCCTGCTTCTAGAGCCACTGTCCCTAATCTCCACACCCTCTGGGACTGGACATCTGAGCTAGCAGGGTCTAGCTCATAGATCGTCTATTCCAGCATCTTTCAGTGTCTGACGCCTGAGGTCCCAGAGGTGCCTTAGGGGCTGCCTTGGAGGGCAGCAAACAGGTTGGAGAGAGGCTCTGCCTTATCAATCAAGGCAGCTTCCTTTTTATTTATTTTACACATGGGGTGAATAAAAAGGTTCAGCTGCTAAAAAAATTCTAAAAACTCATGGTCTAATCTAAACCTTTTGTTTTACAGAATGAAAATTTGAGGTTCAGAGAAAATGATAAATTCGCTAGTAAGTCAGCCTCTGGAACAGGTCCCCCAAACCAGGTTCTTTCATTCACTAGCTTGTGTGACCTTAAACTAAGGCCACTTAACCTCTCCAAGACTCAGCTTCCTCATCTATTAAATGGGAATAATAATAGATTAGTTCTGTCGATTAAATGAGGTCATGTGTAAAGTGCCCAGCCCAGCATCTGGCACTCAATAAATCGATAACTGTTAAGTACTCAATAATAAATACTCAATAAATCAATAACTGTTAGGTAATGTTATTAAGTTGGGTCTGTTAAAGCCCAACCACGAGAAGACACAGCAGGAACTATTTTGTGGCAGTCTGTTTGTAAGGAAAAAGAAATTGGTGTGGACCGAGCACTTAATACCTGCCAGTCTCTTGTTATTTCATCTTCGTAGTCAGCACGTGGGTCTCCTCATTTGCATTTTGCAGGGAAGGAAACTACGTCTCCAAATGGCAGGTTGACCTGGGCAGGCTCCTGATGTGATTGCACCCTCCTTAGTCCAGACACTGTCTGGGCAGGGGTTTCTGTAGCCATTATAGCTGAAAGGGTTCTGCTGGCACTCAGGCTGGGCTGTTAGCAGTTTCTTTAAACCCTGCTAGCTGTTTTCCCCAAGTACGTCTTATTAGCAGACTTTAGTCTCTATGCTGCTTTTTGACTGTGTTTACTTTTACAGCAGTCTACTCCTGCACTGTGTGGTTCTATGAGCTGAGTTTCCCACACCCAGTTTTGTTTTTTACACTCCTCCTACTTTTGTAAGTGATGAAGGAGACTCATGAGGGCCCTGACATGGGGGAGGAAGCACCCAGCGGAGTGGATGGTGCTGCTCTTTGCAAGCTTTAGGCCGTAGACAAATGGAAGTTGTTCTTTCTCTGTACATATGGGGGAGGGGCTGCCCATGCCTTTACTAATTCAGTTATTTAAGTGATATTCATCAAGTACCTCCAGGTGCTGAGGGCACAGTGGTGGACAGGTCAGACCTGGAACTCTGGTGAGGAGTGGGGAGGGCAGATAAACTAGATGTGGGAGGACTGAGTGTTGCTTGTCCTCTCATGGCTCCTGGGAATATCTCTCTGAGGCCTACACCAGCACCCAGCTCAGGGCATGGTCCAGAGGGGGTCTCAGTAAAGTTGCTGAACGAGCATTTGTGAGAAAAGAATAGCAGCATTGGCTCCTCGCTTACATGCCCAGTCCATTCCTGGGGTCCGCAGCTGGTGTCTGCTCAGACTCGTAGTCTTCCCAAGGAGGGCTCCGCTGCCAGGGGTGCAGGACAGCCCTTCGGGGGTTCTCTCTGTTTGCCTTCAGGACAGTGTCCCATTCCTAGGCCATTCCGGGCACCCCAGCTTTCCTTCCCTGGAGTCCTTCCTGGGCCTGAGAGATCCCCAGTGGGGTGGGGATGAGCAGAAGAATGAAACTCCTGCCGTTTTTAATACACGCAGTCACACACATGCACACATGTACAGGTACCTACTGTATACACCTACACACAGACCTGCGGGCATAGATGAGTGTGGGCATGCAGACAGACATGCTCTCCTCCTCAGAGGTACATGGCAAGCGTGCACGTGTACGCCCACACACAGAGATCATAGATTCGTCAGCCAGTTCTTGTTGAAAACCTATTATGTACTGGACATTCATGGAGACAAAGAGTAGACAAGTTAATACACACATAAATATACAATAACAAAAGGAAATACGTGTGCGAAAGGAAAATAAATAACAGGTCGCTGTGAGAAAACATAGCAGAGAATATGTTCTTCAAGTCGGATAAGGAGGTAAATAGCAGGGGAAAGTGTTTCAGGCCTGAGGGCACGCATGCGGAGGCCTCGAGGAAGGAGAGAGCTCCCTACGTTCAAAATAGCAAAAGATGGGATATGCACAGAGAAATGTACACACAGATGAGAGTGTGCACCAAGCAGACATACTGCACTCTCACACGGACAAGGGCACAGAGCGCTCACACAAAGTCCGAGACGCAGGTACCTGGGTGGACGAGCACATGCGGACACACATATATGTCAACACGCAGAGCAGTACGCGGGAGTACACAGAGCCGCGTACATCAGGATTGCCTCGGTAGAAATAAACACAGGAGAATGCACCAAGGGGCACTGGCACATACACACAAATACGTGCACGTTTTCCCGTGTGCACGCAGACACAAGATGAGTGTGCACCACATCTGCACAGGTCTGCGCACACTCGCGCTCCGCACGCGGCATCACACATGGACACATGATACGTGCCAGGAAACAGCATATGCTCCAGAGTGTCAGAAAACTCAGCGATTCATGAGCCCAGATCATTAGAGTCAATGGCCATTAAGTAGTTAATCCCTCATTCAATTCTCAGAACATTTGGGGGCGTAATCCGTGGCCTCCTCCATTTCCGCACAGCTTTGAGAGGATTCTGGAGGGTGAGGACAAGCCAAGGGAGATTGGGGTCTTAGAGTCCTTGACGTTGTTAAGCCTTTTCCCGCAGCAGCGTCTTCTCCCCGGGCTGTATCAGAGGGGGTTTGGCTCCGTAATCCATTTTTCTCTGCCTTTCTTTGGAGATTAGACAAGTGCCCCGCTGGCCACCGAGGCCAGCTAAGGCTCCCCGAGGCCCGAGGCCTTTCTTTTCCCAGCTAGAGAAGGTCTGGACATTCCTCTCCACTGCTGGGTGAACAGGGAGGGTCTAGAGGTCCTGTTCTCTGGGGACATGTGGCCAAGGGTCCAAAACAATTTAGCCGAATAGATTAATTAATTAATTAAAATAAACCTTAACAAAATTAAATGAGGCCTATTTGGGAGCAGTGCAAAATAAGTGTCAGCCGCCTGGACAAAGAGTCAGTTAATTGTCTGAGCCTAAGTTTTGTCATCTGTTCAATGGGTTTTGTCATCTGATACCTTGGCTCCCACGTCAGTGGGAAGTCTGGAAGACAAATGGGCTAATGGACCTCCAGTTTCTTTGCTGGTCCTTCAAGGCCCCTCTGTGACCGCAGCGCTCCTGTTACTGCCCTCCCTGACCTCATTGCTGGCCTCTCTCTTCCCCGCAAGCCCTTCCGCACGGTAGTTCAGTCACACTGGACAGCTTGAAGTCCTGCCAATGCACCCCGCTCTTTCTCGCTGCCACCCCTTTGCCCAGGCTCTTTCTCTCCTTGGAATGCCCTCCCGGACTTGTTCCCTTAGCACCTTTCTTCCAACTTCTAAGACCCACCTGAGGTACGGTCTCCCCCAGGGAACCTGCCCTGATCGACCCAAGGGGTGGATGTTTCCTCCTCTGTGGTCCCACAGCTCCTCGCTCAGGGCCCCCTGGCGAAACGTCTCCCCTTTTCCTGTAACTGTGTCATCACGCTCTCCTGCCTCATTTGGAACCCCGTGAGGAACTGGGACCATAACCTGGCCATCGCCACATTCCCCTGGTGTTCCAGAAGAGCTCGTCAGCTGCTGGCTGGATGAGGAAGCACCATAGAAATGGAAGGTTGTGTAGATTTTTTAAAAAGATGACAACTTATTCTGAAAGCCGGATGCAGAGTTTTTACTCAAGAAAAAAAAAAAAAAAAAAAAACCCTACCATTGTTTGGGAAAGTGCCTCTAGGTTCTTTGGGGAGTAAAAAGAGAAGTCCATTGCAGTCCTCCCCATTGAAAGCCAGGGCCAGAATTAGCCAGACAGAGGGGAAAGGAGGGGAATTTCTCAAAAAAAAAAAAAAAAAAAAAAAACTTAAGTGGAAGAATTTGGAGTTTCAGGAGCAGCTAGGAGAGAGGAAAGCTAAGACTCAGGAATGGAGAGGTGATAAGGCTGGGGAGAAAGGACCTAGCAATATAGTGGGATGCTGGGTTCCCTAAAGGAATGGCTGAAGGCTTTCAGACTTTTAAGAGCCGACTTTCAGTTGATGCTGGCCAACATGTAACTCCTCTCCGTTCCCACCTCCCAAACTTCAGGAAAACCGGTACACGCAACGCCTTGTGTTGGTGGTGCTTAGAGGAAACCGAGGAAAAGGGGATGTGCTCGATGCCAGGAGAAGGAAGCCAGCTGTTCCAGAAGAGAGAAGCCAGGCAGAACCGAGGTCAGTTAGGGTGATAACAGGAATCACTGGTCTGAAGAAGTGCAGTGACCTGGGGAGTGGGAGAGAGGTGGGAGAAGGTACGGGGGAGCTTGCTGAGGGTGGTGGGGCTGGGATGTGTTCTCAGGTTGGAAGAGGATTTGGAGGAGTGCTGCGCTGCCCCAAGACCTAGAGAGATTGGCCAAGCTGAGTCTGTAGCTGATGGGGCTTGTCAGCAGACAGGCGGGAACCTCTTTCAAGAAACTTCAGATACAGGGGACGAGCAGCCTGCCAGGGACCGACCAATCCATACCCTGGCCAGAGTGGGCCGAGACTCCGTTGAGGTAGCTCTGCATGCAAGAACCTCTATTATAGCCCCTCTGCTGTTAGCTCCCGCCCCGGGGACCACACAGGGAACCGAAGGCTCCAAACATACCCATCACACCTGGCCCTGGGGAAGCAGAGCAGAGTTCACCCGACTCGGCCATTCGGCGCATCTATTAAATCAGATCAAGCAGTTACTCGTGGTTTAGAGGCAGAGTGATGGAGCAGGAGGAAGGCTTGCCAGGGATGGCGAATGCAGATGTGCCACTCGAGTTACACGTGCTGATCCTTACGTAGTCCGGCTCCCGACAACAAAGTCCACAGCCACTGAGCCATCCTGCCTCCCTGATGGGGGCAGCTCAGGGCGAGCCAGGACGTAACTCTCAGAAAAAGAAGAGTGAGAAAACGTGAGCAACGGAGGGAGACAGCTGGAGGAGTTGATGCTGGGCAGGCAGTGCGGAAGGCACAGGGAGTGGGCCTGGCATATGGAGTCGTTTAAGACGAACTCCTTAGGGACCGTGTTCCCAGGAAAGAGAAAGAGAACAGCTCACTCATTCATTCGGTAAACATTTACTGGGAACCTGCTGGGTGCCAATTCTTCGCATTTGCGAGAGAGTTTAGGGGAGCAATTAGGTTGGAATTTAAATGTCCGCACAAAGAGCAGAGACCTGAACTTGGGTAGTGAACTTGGCGTCCGGAGTTCAAGTGCTCTTATTTCCTCTTGATTAAGAGAGTTTCACGGAAGAATCCTTGACTTGACAGAGAGGCAGGGACAGGGAAAGGAGCCAAAGGTGGAAGTAGGAAATGAACTTGGAGATGTCTGTAGCAGCCTGACTAATGAGACTTCGGTGCCAACCCAGCAGAAGTGCCCGTCCCCCTGGCTGGTGCCAGCTACCTCTGCAGACAGTGATGGAGGCCTTTGAGCTCTGACCAGCTGGGCGAGACCACATGTATGCCAGAGGAGAAGACTGGGCAGGAGGAGAGGACACAAGGGAGAGGGAGGATAAGAAGACAGGGCGGGATCGAAGGCTCATCTTGGGTAGTGGCAGCAAAATAAAGGCAGGGCTTGCGTGAGTTTAGGGAGCCTGGCGCAGTGTCCAGAAAGGGGGTGAGGAGACCTGCTGTCTGCTTCCAGCTGTGCTGCTGCAGAGTGTTTGGGGTGGGCCCAGGGAGGAGCCAGACAGAAGGGAGGGGTTCGGCTTCTGGGCAGCAATAGAAGCATTGAGAGGAGCTGGCTGAGATGCAGGGCACGCACGTTAGGTACCACAGAGCATGCCCCTGGCCTGACTCCTGTTCTCCATTCCTCCTGGGCCAGGCCTGGTCAAGCCAGGGTCAGGGACTCGGTGAGTAAGTGAACAGAAGGGTCCAAGGAAGGCCAAGCAGATGGGGGTACAGGCATGGGGGGAGAGATGTGGCAGGAACCAAAAACCATAATGCAATGGATCTTTCTCCAAGTGATGCTGTTTAGATGTCCTGTAGACGATGCGGGCGCTTTCTCTCTCTCCCTCTCTCTCTCGCTCTCGCTCTCTCTCGCTCTCATAGTTGCCTTTGACTCATTTTCATAAAAATATTTATTTAGATTGAGGGTATGTGGATGACCAGGAAAGAGGGACTACATATGGCTACAGGAGAAGAGGGGAAGAGGAGAGAAAGGAAGGCCTTATAGGGCCAGAAGTGTGTGTGTGTGTGTGTGTGTGTGTGTGTGTGTGTGTGTGTGTGTGTGTAGTGTCTTTAAGGCAGCTCGCACAAGGATTGTGGGGCCCCGGGTCCATTTCCAGTCAAGGGTTGAGGGCTGAGTTTGGCACTTAGAAAAAGGAACTCAGATACTCCACCCCCTAGGCTGGTGGCAGAATGGTGAAGGTGGGAGGAAGTGTGAAGAATTGGGGAAAGACCATGATGTGCTACCATTTATGCCCATTCGATTGGTAAAAATCAAGAAGCCTAACAACCACCTGTGGAAGAGGACGGGGATTGATGCGGCTTCAAACATCGTTAGGAGAACAAATTGGCACAACTACCCTAGAAAACAATTTTACATTGTCTTGTAAAATTGAGCGATTCAGATAGCTCTGGCCCAGCAATTCCACTCCTAGGTATATGCACTTGTGTCCTGGGAGACACATACACAAAGGCTTGGAGCAGCAGCGTTCATAACAGTAAACATAAAGACACTGAAACCTGGAAACAACCCAAATGTCCAATGCTGGAAGAATGGCTAAATAAATTGTGGTAAAACTCACACTACAGAATGATATAGGGTAATGAAAAATGAATGAACTGCAGCTACACACAATAACTTGGATAAATCCTGGGAACATAACATGGAGTGAAAAGCAAGTCTCTAAAGACTAAATACAATTCGATGCCTTGTTTATAACGATCAAAAAAAAAGGCAAACGGATAATTCTTTAGGCATGCATTATGTGCGGGAGGGAAGGAAGGAAGGAAGGAAGGAGAAAGGAAGGAAGAAAGGAAGGAAGGAAGGAAGGAAGGAAGGAAGGAAGGAAGGAAGGAAGGGAGGGAGGGAGGGAGGGAGGGAGGGAGGGAAGGGGAAGGAGAGGAAGAGGGGAGAGAGAAGCAGAGACAAGCGAGGGGAGGAGAGAGAGAAAGAAGGGGAGATGGAGAGAGGGGAAGAGGGAGGGAAAGAGGGAGGAAAAGAAAGGGAAAGAAAATGAGAAACTGATTGTAGTAATTAGAAGCGGGAGGGCAGGACCGTGGAATTAGGGGAAAGCGCACAGGTAGATGCAAGTTCTAATTCGTGCATTGAGTAGTAGATTCACGGTTGTTTGTTACATTATTTAACCAAAAATAAATTTTAAAAAAAATCAATAAAAGAGGGTTATGATGAAACAGAGCGTGTCATGAACAAAAGTTCCTGACTAATACGTTTCTGTGCGCTGAGGGGCACGGAAAGGGTGGAAGCCCCTGGGGGGTACATTTTAAGACCTTGCTCAGCTCTGCCAGTGTCCTCAAGATGCCCCCAGGCCCCACCCTGCCCCTTCTCTACTGTCCCTTTCCTCCTACCATCGCCCTTGCACTTCCTCTGGGCACCTCTCTGAGCTCGGCCTGGAGGGGAAGCTGGGGAGGCGGGGCCGTGGAAGGAAGGATGAGGGGCCAGTGCTGCCGGATTTGCCGCTGCGTCCTCAGACCCCAGCGCAGGGAGAACTGGACATTCAGCAGACAGAGAGCAGATGCAGGATGGCTGGCTGTTCCTGTGTCTGCTTTTTATCCTTGCCTTCCTCATGCTCTTAGCTACTTCCTGAACCCCTTTGCTGCACCTTTCTGCCCATAGCGGGGTGGGAGACCCTACTGTCAAAAGTCCACAGCCTCGGACATCATAAAATGCCCCCTGCCCCAGCTCCTGCTCCGGCCACATCAACAGCTCTTCATCTGTTCATTCATTCACTCAAATATATCTGCTGAGGTCCTGCTGTATGCCAGGCACCATCCTAGACACTGAGAACATAGTAGGGAATAGAAGGAGCAAACACCCTTGTGGCACTTGTCTTCTTGGTGGGAAGAGGGCAGGCAGGGTTGCAGACAATAAGAAAATAAACATGAAAAAGACCTTGTGTTCTGTGTAGCTGGCGATACATACTATGAGGGGAGAGGGGATATCAGGATGAGTTTTAAATAGAATTTAGAGGGTGAGAAGGTGACATCTGTGTGACAGTCTGAAGGAGGCCGGAGAGTGAGCTGTGGGGAAAAGGGATGGGTGGGAGGAAGAGCCTTCCAGGTAGAGGTAACGACCAGTGCAAAGGTCCTGAGGTGGCAGTGCCCGAAAAGAGGCGAGCTGGGGAGAGTCAGAGGAGTGACATAAGGGCCCAGGCAAGGTAGACACGTAAGGAGGCTAAAGTGGCCCCCTGGCAGGAATCAGCGGATGACCCGGACCAGGCTGGTGGTGGTAGAGGTGGTAAGAATTGGTCAGAGTGCTTATGCTGACACCACCCTCCCCTGCAGCTGCTTGTCAGCCTCAGGGAGGGGACTGAGATCTCTGCAGAGGGTGGGCTTCTGGGCAGACAGCACCTCATTCCCCAAGGATACCCTGGGGCCTCCCTGCCTTCTCTTTCAGGAGGTTTGGTCCAGCCCAGTGGTTTTTCAAACATTCTTTTTTAAAGCCATGGGACCCTCCAATGAAATCTTCCCTGGCGTGGAGAGGGAAGCCAGAGAATCTCCAAGAGCAGGGACCCCAGGCTCCACACAGCACGGCTGGAAGACGCCAGTGTCCCCCTCCAGGCTCTGCCCCGGAGACTGAGTCCCTAGGTCTTTGCCTAATGAGTAAGCAACTTGGCCTCCAGTTTCCAATCCTGTTTCAAAAAGTCTGTTATCTAGACAAAAAGCTTGCCCTCTCTTCCTCCTGTAGAAATGAGGATTGTAGGAGTACTTTCTTTGTAGATGAGTATTCAACAAGACAAAATACCTGAAGCAGTGACTGTTCTCTATTGTGACTATGGAAAGGCTCCTCCAAGTGGAGCCAGGTTTAGGGACAAGTAGCTGGAGGTCATCACCACCCTGAGGATACCATTGTTGTAGGATTTCATTGAGCTCTTCCACCATCCTCTCTGTGTTCGAGCACTTGTGTTCAGACAGCTGCACTGTCTGCCTCTCCCCTCACCCTTCCTTCCCTCCCTCCCCACCCCCTCACCTGCCTCCTCTCACCATCCCCCTACCCCAGAGGGATGCAGCCATTCTACACATCATCACCTGAGAGACTAGCAGGTGCTATAGGGACAATGGACTTCTGGCGAGTCTCCCCCTTCCTGTGGCCTCTCCGAAATTGGGGGCAGCTTCTGAAGACGCTGTTTTTGGCCCAGGCACCACTAGCCCAAACAAAGGCATTTTCTATGGCTGTTGGGAAGGCGACAATTGTTTCCATTTAGGAAACGTTTGCTGCCAGCCCCAGTGTTTTGGAAGCCAACGTTTGGTTGAGAAGACAATGCCAAGCTAAATATTTTCTCTGCATAAAAATCCCTTTAATTTTTTAATCATTTGGCAAACATCTCCTGCCTCCCTCCCCTCGCCCTTCTGTTCCTCTTCTCCCCCTCGCCCTAGCTCTGGCTGGGTCTCTGCAACACCCAACATCTGGGCGGGAAGGGAAAGGTTTGATGGGCCACACAAATGTTTCCAGACCCACAGATGGTGGGCTTTGTGCAGACGCACATCTGGTTAATGTGTTAACATTGTTTTTTTGGATGTTTTATATGGAATGTTGAGGTCGATACAGACGTGGCCTTTCCAGATTCCATCCTATCCGAGTCCCATTCTAGCCGCTTACATTAGGCCCTGGCTAAGAGGGGCCAATCAGTTATGAGGGGCCCCTGTGCCACCAATCAGGGCCAGGGGCTAACCATAGCTCTCCATCACTCTATGACTGATAGCGAAGCGGCTGTGGGTCAACCAGCCCCCCTTGCTTCCGGAGCACCCCCCGAAGAGTTTGCCACCATCTCACTCTCCATTCCACAGTCTGAGGGTACTCAGACCTTCCAGACCTTCGGGCCTCCTTCCTGATAGCACCATGGCTTGGGGCTGACCATCCTCTCCCGCCTCCCTCCTGGTGCCGGCCCTTCTGAAGTAAGCTGCCCTCCTATCTAACCACCTGCAGCCAGACCTCCTCACCACCCCTATTAGATGCTAATGCATAGCTGGAATACTTCAGTTTGGACTTGACCCATGTCTCCCTCCCTAGAAACTTAAATTTCCATACCACAACCTGGAGGGTGAAGCATATCTTGGCAGGACTTGCAGAATGAATGGATGAGCAGATAAATCAATGAATGAGTGGATGGGGCGAGTTAGTGAACAACTGCCTGAAAGCGTGAGACCAAGTGAATAAACGGAGCCATCCCTGTATCTGTGCCCAAGGGTGCAGTGTGCGCGCTGACAGTGGAGGTGAGTCCAACGAATGTGCAATTGTGTGGAACACGTCTCCACGGAGCACCTCGCCGGTAAAGGGCAATTGTGTTATTTCTCGTCAATGATAAAAGCTCCGCCGTCTGCAGGAACAGCGCCAGCTTCGGAACCTAGGTCATTCGTCTGCACTTGATCCCTGGCTTTGTCATTCCTTGGTTTGACAAGGAAATGGCGGCTAGGCCCTGTGTGGACACGGTGGAAGCAAACTGAAGAGATATACTTTAGAAGAGGAGGCCACATGGTCCTTGGACGTTTGCGGGTGGGAATGACATAATGACTCACGGGTGACCTTTTTGTGACCTTGAGTGGGGGCTGGTATTAGCCTCTGACCTGGGGAAAGCTGGAGTCAAGATAGATCTGATGGGAAAACATTAGACACGTTCACCTCGAGAGGCCCGTTCGCCATCCAGGGGCTGTCGTGGGCTGGAGTTCAGGCCTGGAGGCGCAGATCTGGGCTTCCCCGGCACACGGGTATGATTTAAAGGGACAGGATGTCATCGCCTAGACTGAGGAGTTGGGCAGAGGGCTGGGCTGAGTCCTGGGCACCACGGCATTTGGGAGTCAGTTGGAGTTAGAGGAGCCCATAAAACAGTCTGCAAAGGAGGGGCCAGAGTCCTGCCTCTGACAAATACCAGAGGCAGAGCTCGTTGTCAGAGAAGCTCCAGGACCCTCGAAGCCCCAGACCGCACTGCCCGACCTGGCGGCCGCCCGCCACAGGCGGTTACCAGGCACCTGAAATGCGGCAGGTCCACGTTGACATGCACTATGAGTGTAAAACACATCCGATTCCGAAGATGCAGTATGAAAACCAGAATGTGGACTATCTCATTAACGATCTCGATATTGATTATACGTTGAAATGCTAACACACTGGACATAGCGGGTGACGTAAAATAATAAAATCGATTTTGCCTGCTCCTTTTTACTTTTAAAAATGTAGTTACTAGAACACTAAATTCATAATGAGGCTCACCTTTGTGGCTTGTACTGTTTTCTATCAGGCAGCGTTGTCTTAAAGGACCACGATTGGGTTTCGCTCCCACGAAATGATGTAATTACTGAAGCACTGCCCAGAGTTGTCCCCAAGACTCTCATCCTTCAGTCCTCTAAGGTCCCTGGGCTTCCCCAACCACGAGTCACATTTCTCTGCAAAGACTTGATAACAAGTTTTCACTCTAGTCTATGCAGACCCTGTTTCTGCCTAGAAATCACATGCAGTTTTCATCAGAAAAAAAAAAATGCACACAACATGAAACTAAAGAAGGAAACAAAATTTCCCTAATGCACTGCCAAGCAACTGTTCCATTTCCCACAACGCCCTGCAGTTTCTTCAAACACAAAGACGTTTGCCACATGGTCAATGAAAGCATTTTGAAAAGTGTGAACAGACCATACGTGGTATTGGGAAGTTTGGGAGCCGTGATATTTCCCATTCTCCACGGTGGTCTCTGGGAGTCTGTGCCTGTCTCCCTAACTTAGAGCCCCCTGGGGTGGGGTGAGGGTTTTCCACCATCACATGCCTATCAATTCACAACCCCGTAGAACACTGAGCTCACAAGAACTGCCACTGAGGGTCGGTGTGGGGCTTGGGGAAACCTTGGGACTCTAAGCAGTTATCATTTCGCTTAATCGAAGAGATTTAGAACTCAGCAGGGTGAGGCAGCTGTGGGGAGTGTCATCTTCCCCTGCCTACCCACAGCCCAGACCAAGCTGATCACTTTGGCCAGGAGCCGTTAAACAAGGTGGGCCGTCGGTAGAGCAAGGATGTACTCAGGCAGGCCCGGCCTGAACAAAGCTCAGAGGAAGGGAGTACATTCCTTCTTTCCTTCCTTCCTTCCTTCCTTCCTTCCTTCCTTCCTTCCTTCCTTCCTTCACTCGCTCACTCATGAAGGCGTAACTGAGTACCTTCTATGTCCTGGGCACAGCACTAGGTGTGAAGAACACAGCAGTGAGTACACTAGATCTGATGGCTGCCTTACAGGCCAGCGGGAAAGACGTTGAACAAAGAATGTGTGAGTGTACTTATCATGAAAACTACAAATGCTAAGAAGAACAGGGATACAATGCTATGAAATCCCCAGCAGAAACATCTGAGCGAAGCTGGGGTACCAGGAAAGCCTTCTTTGAGGAACCGGCATAACAGCTGAGGTCTGAAGTGCGACTTGGGAAACTGCGTGTACCAAGCAGAGGAAACAGCATGTGCAAGGACTCTGTGGCAGGGCGAGCGGAGTGAATCTGAAGAACAGAGAGCAGCGTAGCTACGACCAAGATCATTAAGGAAAGCATGGTAGGGGATGGATCTAGAGGGGGGTAGCAGAGGCCGGACAACAGGAGGCCTCATGGTGACGTTAGAGTGAGGCTGGGAGGTAGCGTTGAGACTACGAAGCCAGAACTGGAAAGAGCAGGAGACTTGCTCGTGGCCAAGGGGAGCGGGCACGTGGCTGAAGCAGTGAGAGGGTGGTACTGAACCTCGAGTCCACCAGGGTCAACCGTGAGCCACCTGGAGCAAACCGGGTCTGAGTTCACACCCCCATAATAGATTTTACTTGGTGACGATTCAATGAAACAATGCCTGGGATGCACTTAGCAGACCACTGGCACATGGCGAGTGAACACATTGTAAAGCTCTTATTAGTCTATTATTAATACTGTGTGATGGGGGATCCAGACAGGGACACCTACGGCAGAGCTGAGACTTAGGGACAGGATGGTTTGGGTCCATGGAAGAAGAGGGTTGGCGAGAGGCAAGCCAGGCATCAGGGGCAGCATGCCTGCAGGGCGCTGCCAGGCGTCCCTGCCACCACAGTCTGGGGACCAACTCCCCATCTCTCCTGCCATCTGCCAAGGAGGCAGGTGGGCAGCAATGGCTAGGCTGTTGGCTGGTGTTTCCCATGAGGGAAGTAGACAGAGGGGGAGTCCTGGGGCTCTGTCCTTGCATCTTCCTCTGCCCAAGGACCTCTGCTTTGGAGCTTGAACTGAAGAAAGAAGAGCTTTGTTCCTCAGGTGGTGACCCTGGCGCCAGCTTCTGTAGGCCTCCTCTGTGGAATGCAGTCACCCTCAAACCTCCCTCTTGGAGGGAGCCTGGGAAATTGATTAGCATCGAGGAACCATAGACCTCAGGGCAGGGAACAGTGGGGTTTAGAGTGTTTTAGGCTTCTCAGAAATTCCAAACTTCTAATCTGCCTTGAAAAATTATGTTTTTATTTCAATTTCAAAGGTTTGGGTTGTTTTTTAAACGGTGCCTACAGCTGAAGAAATCTGAACAAAAGAACCTGCAGATCTGGAAGGTAATTAGTATACATGTAATATTTATTAGTTTTCTCTTAATTATAAAAATAACTCTTGCCCAGTCTGGAAGCTTGTAAAGCACAGAAAAAAAGACAAATTTAAAAAATGACCTCAAATTGCTACCCGCAGATACTCACTGTTACTAGTACACGTGTACCATATTTTGAGCTCTAACTACGATACATACCAGCCATTGCGTTTGAGCTTTTCACACACACAATCCCATTTTGTCCTCATGACCAGCCTGTAGGCTAGGACTATTATTATTCCCATTTTACAGATAAGAAAAGGGAAGCTTAGGGCAATCGTGTAGTTCGTTCGAGGCCATTTGCACTCGCCGAGAAGAAGCAGAGCTGGAATCCGAACCTGTGCCTGTCTGCCCCTGAGCCCACCCCGGTCACCGCTGCACCCCGCTTCCGCCCTGGGCCGCGTCCTCACAGTCTTCCTCTCTACGCACACTGTGCGTTCGCGGCTACGGTTACGTGCATACTGACTGCACCGCCTGGACTGTGTGCGTAGCCCACCTTTTTCATTTTGCAGCAGAGCATGTGTATTTTCTCACACCGAGATACAGTCCTCTACGACACTGTTTTTAATGTCTGCATAGTGATTCTCAAATGTTGGTTCCAGCATCATCTGGGGAACGTGTTGGGAATGCAAATTTTCCGACCCTACCCCAGACCTACCGCACCAGGTATTCTGTGGGTAGAGTCCAGGAATCTGTTTTAACAAACGCTCCAGTGGTTCTGATGCAGTGTAGGTTTAAGAAGAGATCCTTTAAATTTTCTGTATTTTTCTTAACTCGTTTTCAGGTTTTGGCCATTCAAAACAAGGCAAAATAAACATCCTTGTTTGCTCGCATGTGTGAAGATTAAGAAAGTTTCAAAATAAAACGGGTGTTGAAACCAAACCCAAACAAACAAAAACCATAAAATAATACATTTTATAGTAAAAAGGGAAACTAAGACAAAGCAAGAGAGATTTTGGTCAGACCTAAAGAAGTACTTTCTTTTCCCGCAGGACTGCCTGGCAGGAGGAATGACTCTGGAGTCACCGGTGGGGACAGCTCAGTCCTACAGGCAGCACAAGCAGCTCCCCAGCACCCCTGATGAGCTCCAAGACTTTTCTAGCAGTTTCTGGGCTTTGAGCATAATGGCTCAGAAGGTTATTAAAGAGACAGCTGCCGTCTGGGCCCACCGGCAGGGGGAGGGCAGAGGGGCTCTGGAGCTGTGAAGAAGGATCTAGAGAGCAGGCCGGCCATTCACCTCCCAGCTGGCGATTTCATTAAGCAGGGGGCCTGCTGAGAGGGCTCTGCCCTGCGCCTCCCTGTTGCCCTGCAAAGCCGTGTGGTCGTTAGCCTGAGGCCGACCCAGACTTTAGAAATAAACTCCAGGCTGTTCCCCTGGGCCTTGGAAGACATCCCCCATCTGATGCCGAGTGGAGATCTGTCGAGAGGGCACTGACAGATGCCTGTTCTGTAGCCCAGGCTATCACTAACGCCTGCCAGTTCTCGTTTCCTGTCCAGCTCCCTAGCCTGCCTGTTGGCAGAAGAACTTTCCCCGAACCTGACGGGCCCGAAAAATGCCTTCACGAAGAATTAAGAAGAACGATTTTAACTTTCTGGCGCACATCAGTCTTCTTGCCTGTTAAATGGGAGTAACTACGCCTGTTTCGTGAGAAGAGGGACCAAAGGTGGGTTGTAAATGGTCTTACATATTAGATGGGTTTTTGATGGCATTGTTTTCATTTGTTTGTTTTTATTCTGCTGCTGCTGCTGCTGCATAGTAAGGAAAGCGCAGGTGTCTGAGGACATATTGGCCTGGATTCAAATCACCACTCTTGCATTCGGTGGCTGCATGACCATCGGGGAGCCACGTCTCCTTTCTGAGCTTCCGCTTCCTCATCAGTGAAATGGAAGCAGTAATATCTACTTCACAAGGTGAATGGGAGAGCCGTGTGGGCCAGCAGTGGGGAGCACCCAGCACAGTGCCTGGCACATAGTAGGCTGCTCAGTAAGCGTTTGTTGAGCTTGGGTTTCCATCCTTCCTGCTTGGAAGAGCTCATCTGCCTCTCTGCTTGGGAGACCGTGTAATCAGCAATCTGCAGTTTGAGGTACCTGCAAGTTTGGGTCCTGATTTTCCAGTTCATGTGTAGCCTCAGGCACATTACTTCACCTCTGTGTGCCTCAGTTTCCTCATCTGTACAATGGGGAAACAATAGCATCTACTTTGTAGGGTTCTTGAGAGAATACGATAAAGTCACGTTCTTAAAACACGAGTGATTGTCAAGTATCATTATTACTATTTTTCCAGATGTGGCAAAGTCTGAGCCCTGAACTGCTGAACCTCTGGAAATGTAGAAACGCAGAAAAAGAGTTGACTGCTTTTCAGTTTGATTGGACATTCAGTTGGCAGATACTGAGCACCAGCTGTGTGGCAGGTCACTTCCTAGCCCATCAGTCCCTTGAGCTTGGGATTTGTGAAGGATTTTACACATGACAGAGAGGTTTCTGGACAGGAGATGCAGGAGGGCACAGGGGCCACGGTGAAGGTCAGAGGAAGTGAATAGCCCTTTGCCACCCTCCCGTGAGGAAGCCAATTTCTCAGCCATGTGGCCACATCTCAGAACAGTGGCCGTCTCTGACAGCCCCTCTCCCCTCTCCACCACCTCTAGAAAAGCAAGACCTAGAGAAATTTCAAGTTAAAAATGAGCCCTCAAATTCCCCTGTAGGTTATTCAAGGAAGAAAAAGAATAAAAATCAATACGAACCAGGTCTCGGTTCTGAGGAGCAGTTTCTTCTTGTTTATAACCTGAAGGGATCAATAAGAGATGCTTCTTCTGGTCCATTTTTAAAGCTCGATACCATGGATGCAATTTGGTTGACAATTATGAACAATCAGTTACCTTGTACAGTATCGCTCCCACAGCCAGCCTCCCATTTGGGTAATCATGAGCTATTACAGAGGGGGATGGTGATGGCGAGGGGCTGGCTCCTACATGCACTCACCAAAGATCACTCAGAAGTAAACAGAATTCGCCGATCAATTGAATCATTGGGATGAAGAAGTTGTGAACGCTTCAATGCAAAAGCCTGGCTTTCTGAGTTTTCTGACCCATTAGCCCCAGTATAGGTTCCTATTGATTAAATCATCTGTCTCCCCGGCATTGTCAATCTCAGGGGCCAAGTGTCGAGGTGGAGACTTGCAAGAGTTCAGAAAACCAAGTGAGAGTGCAGAGGGACAACTGTCTCCACAACATAGATATCTGAGTTGGGCAGGTAAAAATCTGTGGAGTGCCTCTGGGTGTTGGTGCCCCAGTGACAGCTCTGTGCTAGAGCTTGCCGATTCCCTAGTGGGGAACATTTCTCCAAGATTCTTGGCATGTGGCCACGTTGCGCTTACAGGGACCCACAGGAGCAGCCCTGCACAGAGCCGCTGAGTGCCAGGGACCTCAACCCCTGTTGGATCATGGACTGCTCTGAAAAACTGATGCAGGCTCTTCATCCTTTCTCTAGAAAATTGCTCAGGTACCCCAAGTTTTGCATATCATTTTAGGGAGGCCCATGAAACCTGGAATAAGAATGTCAAGCTAAAGTGTTGGGAATCAGATATACCTTAAATTCCTTACCATTTGCAAGCTGTGATCCTGGGCCAGTGACCTTAGCTCTCCAACCTGAAATTCCCTCCAGATCATGAGAATGGTAACAGTATCGACCTAATAGAATTGCAAGATGATCCACGTGAAGCAGTAATCCATATGCCTAGCATGTAGCAAGTGCTTAATAAACATTAACCAGCATCGTAATCAACATGAATAATAACTATTAGGAAAACAGCTATATATTGTGTAATCTCTCTATGCTGCATCTGTGAAATGAGGATATAATAGGACCTACCTCACAGGCACATTTAAGGAAGTGTTACTTAAAAAGATGTGTATGAAACATTCAACCCAGATCTGGCACATTGTAGGTGTTCAATAAATAACTGTTTATTGTGATTGCGGTTGTTCATATTTTTTTCCCTTTCACCTCCCATCTGTCCAGGACTGGGTTGGCGCTGAGGGAGATTCCAAAAAGGCCTTGGTAGCAGGCCAGTGACAAAGACTGTGGTGTCCCTTATGGCCTCTGGCAGGGCGTTGAGGGGGTGAAGAGACAACACAACAACCACCTGATGCAAGCTGCCTGACCCCAACTTTGTAATGGATTATGCTGTGTGAGCTTAACTAGGTCTCTTTCCCTCTCTGGGCAGCACCTCCCCGCGTGCATGGTGGGAGATTGAACTTGATGATCTCCAATTGTCTAGAGTCTAGCTGGCTCAGCCCGTCTAGTTAATTGCTAGAGAGATTTCCTGTAGCAGATACTGGGTCTGGACAGGCATGGCTTGATGCTGAGGGTGGACCCAGAAGAAGTGACAGATTGGGCAAAGGGAAAGAATCCTCGTCCTTTGCATTTTCCTTTCCCTTGGAAAAGTAGGGCTCACTGCTACAGGCGTTTCCCCCAACCTCCTCCTGGCCTTTGTGGATCATCCTCTTCCATCACATCTAGGAGCCTCCATGAGGCTGGGGCCCACGTAAACCTTAGTTCACCCTTCTATTTATAGCTCCTGCCCACATGCTGTCACATAGTAGGTACTCACTATTGATTTATTGAATATATTAATGGATAGTTAGATGGATGGATGGAGAGGTTAAGAGGGAAAGTAAAGACTCTATAGAGCCAGCCCTTTACAGGTGTGAGTTCAAAGGAAGTTTGCAGCAGGGAGAGGCCCTATATCAACAAGTCAATGTTTCGTGCATGTCTGGTAGGCATCTCATCTCTGAATTAAAACTCGGGTCTCCCCCCAGCTCAGTACTTTGCCAGTAAATACAGGGTGGATCACAGGGTCCAGATATGCCCCACTTCCCACTACCCTGCCCTTCTTCCCACTCAATGGCAAACCTGTGCTTTTGTCTGCCTCTTCCCAAACCATTTTGCTTTTAGGAAATGATCTAATTCTTTCAGGAGCACCTGAGACTTAACTAGATTCATTTTTGGTGTTATTTACATTTTAATCACCAGGAAAAAAACCCTGGGAGTCCAAGGGGTGATGATGCAACAAGCCCTTTTGCGGAGGCTCTTCCTGGTGTTTAGAGAGGTCTGTGGTAAGGAGGGTTTGGCCCCTGCTGGTTGAGGTCCTGCTGGCAGATTTGTGGACCATACTGCTTCTCTCCCCACCTCCTATCCCCAACATCTAACGCTCCAAAAATATTCTTTATTTCCAGAGTAGGGCTGGGCTCTCAATGGTGAGCATCATAGAATTTTTCAGAACTCAGTTGCAGGCTCTCCTTACCCCGCATCCTCAGTCTAGAGTCTCACTACCTGCCCATGCCGCCCAGCTTGGCTGGAAGCCCCGATTCAGCACCCCCACCCCCACCCCCACCCCCACCCTGAGAGTTGCAGCTTCTGCATAGAGACTGTAGCTTCCGCAGAGGTGGGACTGGAATAGCCAGGCTGTGAAGAAGCCAGAAATGGGTTTGCAGGCAACCCCCAGCCCCTTTCCATAATTAGGCATGAGCTGGTGGGGAGGAGGAGGGAAGCGAGAGCAGGCATGCGACACCAGAAACACAGCCGTGAAGTGCCTGCAGCTTCCTGGTTTAAACAGTCTCCCAGAAGGCCTAGATGGCTATTAGTGACCCCCAACGGAACCCTGGGGTGGAAGGGGTGGGTGGAGGTGGGCGAAAGGAAAGGGGCCTTTTCTACGCCTCTCTGGCGTAGGGAATTGCTCTCCCAATGAAAAGCAGGCCCACTTTAGCCTAAGTAGCTGCTCTGTGCAGTGCATTCATCTGGTATTCATGAGCCTGGCATTAGAGTTAATGGCAAGGCACCGCGGGCTCTGGCTGTGATCCTCAGCACGGCCTTGCCGTTCCCTTCCCGCCACTCTGTGATTTCCCATTAGTGAAATGAACACGCAGAACTCAGACGGCAGTCACTCGGACTGCCAGGTGCAGGGACACACACACATGCAAACATGTCTGCATATGCAGGCATATCGGGCTGCGTTCTGACTCAATGACTAGATGACGGTGGCAGGAAAGTCACCTCCAAACCCGGCTAATGGTCCTCAGGGATCTGCTGGGAACCTGCTACATCACAGAATGCTAGAGGGCTACAGAGGAAGCACACTGACTTGCAGCGTCAAGGGACCCGGTGGTTCAAATCCCAGCTAAGATTTGCTGTGGCCCGTGCTGGGGGCAGTATGTGCCTTATCTCCTCAAATTCTCGCAATGAATGCTCCAGTAGATGTTATCCCATTCTACAGGTTGGGAAAGTATGATCGAGTAACTTACCTGACACCTTTCAAGCTAAGAGACAAGGCTGGAATTCAAACACGATCTGTCAGATGCTAGCTAAAACATAAGCCGGTCCTGACACTGTTACTTATTAACCTTCTCGAAACCTCATTTTCCTCATCTACAAAAAGGAAGCTCATTCCTCTCCTGCTTCCTACACAGGATTGTTATGAGACTAGCAGGTTACAGGCACACATGCACACATACGTACAGTCATTGAGATTTTTAAGCCTCTTGGCCCATGTTAAGATCTACACCAGTGATTCAGACTGTCTGCGATAGCAAAGAACGTTCTGGCTATTCTTATTATGCAAACCCCACACTGGTAGCTCGAGAAATGTTCTTTTCCTTGTGAAGAAGAGTGGAACTGATATGTTGTGGAAGAAGCGATGCCCGATAGGATTCAAGGTAACGAATGTCCAAGAACTTTCACCCTGGCCTCCCTGACTCACTGCCCTGAAGGCAGAGGAAGGAGCCAGTGAGTGGAGCCTGAGGCATCTGGTCCTTCAGCTTCGGGCTCTTGCCCACAAAGAAAACATTGGAATCCCTACTCTCCTTCCTGCATCTAACCTCCTTTTCTGTTAACTGTCTCCCAGGTCAGTTTTCTCAGGGCTTAGACCAAAAGACATTTACTTTGCTCGTACCTGAGTCAAAGACGACTGAGAAAGAATGAACTGCCTTTCTGAGAAGAGGCACTGGGCAGCCGGGAGGCTGATTTTTGTGTCTCAGAAGACTAGACACATGACGGCTGACAGCTGAAACCACTAGGTCTAGAATGACCTGGTACGACTGAGGCAGTAGGATCCCCACTCTACAGAGCAACCCTCCAATCCCATCATCCTCCACACGAGCAAAGCTGCAGCCTTCATGAGGAGCTGGAGAGGTGATTGGCAGTCTGTTACCTCCACATTGGAACGTCCCAGCGATGGGCACATGGAGACACATGCATACCAGGTGGCGCTGGGAGACAGAGTGATGTGATGACCTTGAACTGCTGGGGCCTTTGTCCCAGACCTGGGGAAGGCCGCAGGAGACCTGAATGCAGGAACCTGGAGAAAGATGAACTTGCCAGAGCCACCGTTTGGTTGAAGCTCCCTTCGGTCTGCTCAAGCCCCTGGAGCGGAGGAGCCAAGAGCCTCCTTCTCTCACTTTACCTGCAAGTCTCTTCTCACCACTCTTCGTGAGAGATCATGCCCCAAGCCCTCATCCGGCCACATCTGGCTTTATGAGCCAGAGAACATTTATAAAGACGTATGTGTATGCATACATGTACCTATGTATGTGTGTGTGTGTGCATATGTGAGCATGTATGTGTGTGTACAACATGTGTGCGTGCATGTGAGTGTTTAATACAATCACAAGCTTCTGCGTTTGCATGTGTGTCTGCATCCTCAGCTCACCTTCTTCCTGACTCCTTTTCCTACCATGTCTGGGGCCTCCCAGACCACATCCTTAGTTTTTTTCTTCTGAGTCTACCTTCTCAGTGGGATCCCATTTTTGTCTATGGCTTCCTTTCTTTCCCCATGAAGATAAAAATCCCAAATCTATATCTCCTGCCTCTGACTTCTCCCAAGCTCTAAAGCTTTGTTTCTAATGGAGGATCTGTGCATATCTGAAACCCAACGGTTCCAAATCGTCCCTTACCACCTTCTTCCAAAAACCAGTTTTGCCTCCAGCCCTAAGTATGCCTGAGACTGACTTCGCTGCCCTCCCAGCCTCCTCCTCAGGTGTTAAAGGCTTGTGGCTCCTTCCTGTGAAACACGACCTTCTCTATTTTTACCACTGGCGTCTTGGCCAAGCCCTATCACCACACATCTGTTTCACTCACCAGCCCCTTACTGGTCTCCCAGTATACAGGCTCTCTGGCCCCGGTACGCCCAGTTCAGGAAGAGCAGAGTTCTTTTTAAAAGTATGAACTGGATTATATCACTTCTCGCTTCAAATGTTTTGCTGGTCTCATATGGCCTTGAGAGCCAGCTGAACCCAAATCTCTCCCAGATGTTTGCTACCTATAGGTCCCTGGCCCTTGTTGCCAGACTCTGTGAGCCACACCCATGGATTCCACAGAGTTACGATGAAAACCGAGCAAGATAATGCGAAAGTGCCACTAAGTGTCTTTTACATAACATATATGTTGTATAAATGTCTATATATCTAAATAAATAATTGAAACAAAAAAATTAAATAAATACATATTTATATTTATTCTTAATTTCACTTCCTTGGTTTTGGGAGAAAAGTCGTGTGTGCGTGCGTGTGTGTGTGCATGTGTGTATTTGCGAATAAATAGGCAATCGAATGCTGCATACAGCTACATACACGGAAAATCTTTTATTTACCTATCTTGTTATTCATTCATTCATTCATTCAGCAAGCAAGCATATGTTGACTCTACTATGTACCACGTGTTAGTTCAAGTATAGAAAGAGACAAGTTCCAACCTTTTAAAACTTGGTGTCATATATGTCAAACCCTAATTTCCTCATCCAGTCAGAGTTCGTGGGAGCGCAATAAGGTTTTCGAGGAGGCCGGACTGGCCCTGTGCCTCCGCCACTGAGGGAACCCATGCATGGAGTTATTTGTCCTGGAAATCACCAGGCTCCGCAGAGTCCCTTTTGCAGTCCAACAGGCCTGGCCTCTGCCCTGCCTTGCTCTGCTGAGAGCTTTGCTCTGTTTAGTCAGTGCAGGTGGTGACCTGAGGGGCGGCCGGGGGGGGGGGGAGGGGTGGTGGTGGTCAGAAGTGGGGTGAAGCCCACAGACCCTGTGAAAGCCATGCCTGTGTTTGTGGGGGGCAAGAGGTACAGGTCTACGAGACTCCGTCGAACTGAAGCCTCTCCACTTTACTTTCAGGAAAGAGCTCCATTAACGTGAACGTTTTGGGGAAAAAACAAAAACACTAATCACCATCCGAAATGTACATGCTATTTCCCATCTGGTGTGCGGAATTGGATCGCCTTGGAGTCTTGGGAAAATGCAGCAGATGGGCTGGGTTTGGAGCTCGTCTCCCCACAGGCAGTGGGGAGAGAGGAAGAGACTTGGCACGGGGAGCCGGCCTGTGTGAGGAATGGTGGGCCCTGCCGGGCTCCACCGACAGGGTCCTGGAGGAGCCCTCCCCACTGTCAGATGCCTGATGCAGCCAGAGCAGCTGTGTTGGCTGCCCCCGTGGCTTCTGGTCCATTCTGGGAAGCAGCGGCTCATGCTCTCGGTGTGCAGAAACTCTGCTGCAACTCAGGCTGTGGTGGTGCCAGGGGAAGATTTGAGAGGATCAGGCACTTACTGATACTACTTCCTAGCTGTGCAGAACAGGCCGGTCCCTCACCAAGGATCATAGTTAGTGACTTCCAGAGTCGCCAAGAGGCTCACTGAGGTCAATGGGAAACACCTAGCACTGTATCCACAAGCCTTTACTTGGTTTGGATGCCCTCCAAGCAAGTGATTTCAAGATGTTCCAGAGAGCATGGGGGCACAACGATAGACCTCTGCTAGCGGAGGAGGTCTCCTTCTTGATGTTATGGCCTGCCAGGCAGAGGAAAGAGGTGTTTAGGGTCCCCACACAGCACCGCTGCAAAGGGGCATGTGTGTCACAGATGACAGCTCATCCTGTGACCTTTGAGGGAAGCCAGAAAGGAGAGGGGTGTGTGCAGCAAGCAGGAAGCTGGAACAGCTCTCAGCAGGTGGAAAGAGAGAAACTGAGAGGAAAAGAATCGGTGGGAAAACAGGGTCCCTGGAGAGAAGGACCCTGGAGAGACAGCAAGGAGTGGACGATGCTCTTTGAATTTCCCACTGATGGGATCCCTTCTAGAGAAGGTAGCTACCCCCCTCCTCTGTCTGACCCCGCAGATGACTGCTGTCCTACCAGATGGCAGGATGCCACCAACACCTTTCTTGTCTGCTGTGACTTTCAGTCCCCCTCTCTGGGGCGCCCCTCCCCTCAACATCTAATTAAAGGGAGGAAAGTAATTAAGGAAGGGCATGTAACATTCCCTGGAACACTGAACTAAATAGCACCCTGCCCCTCCCCCACTTTCGATCCATAAATATGACACGCAGAACGACTCACCACAACACCAAATTGTTTATTACTTGCTAAGCTGGAAAGCACTTGAATTAACCTCCTGCATAAGTGGAGTTAGGAAAGATCCAGGCATCTGTAAGTGGAAAGAGGATGTGAGCCAAACAGAGTCTTTGTCAGGGAACCCAGAGGATGTGGCCTCACTCATTCACACACTCACTTACGCATGCGCGCACTCACGCACTCATTCATACAAGGATTTGCTGAGGACCCACTATGTAAAAGAGCGTTTGGTGGTGCTCAGAATTATAGAGGAGCATAAACCAGCATTGCCTCTTTACGTAGAAACGTGTTGTCTTTTGCAGTTTTAAATGGTAGAAGGTGACCCAATGAAGGGAGGGTGTGCTATGCTAGGAGAGGACCCTTCAAGGCCCACGACTAAAATGAGATGGCAGGACTGTCCCTCATTCCTGGCTGGACCGCTGTTGTTCAATAAGCCTATTATATACACAGGCACTGCCCTGACCTAGAGAAACTCACAGTCAAGGTGGGGGGATGGACCGGGCCATAGCGTGAATTGCCACGTCAAGAGAGCCACTCCTTACCTGAGCTGTGTGCCAAGTGCAGGGAAAGCACAGAGACAGCAACGGGAAGATGATGCTCAACCCAGGAGGTATGTTATGTCCTCTGGGCGGGGCTGGCTGGATCCCGCCACTTCTTAGCTGTGTCTCAGTTACCTCATCAGCAGAGAGGAAAGAATAATAATACCTACCTTACACGGTAGTTGTGTAGATTAAGAGTTAACATATGTAAAGCGCCTAGAACGGTGCCTAGCATGTAGCAAGCAGTGGCGACTGTGCTTGATTACTATGTAGTTCTTATTCCTTCCCACCCTTCCTTCACGTACTTGTCCAGGAGCAGCTGGAAGGCTTTGAGCAGAAAAGCAGCACCTTCTCTATTGCATGTTGCATTTGGGAAAGGTCCCTCTAATGCTGGTTTGGAGCCAGTATGTTGCCAAACTCCACTGTCCCTGGGTCAGGGTGGGGAGAGGGTGTTCTCTTTCTCAATGGGATTTCCTGAATCATTTCTCAGTCCAGAGGCTGGGAAGTTCCCCTGGGGTTGAGAAGATCCTGGACTGAGACGTAAAAGAAGTGAGAACTATCAGCAAAGTCAGGACCAAGAGGAAGCCCAGGTGGGTAGGGGTGGGGGCTTGATGGGGAGGAAAGAGCCTGGATAAACATCCAAACTTGGCAACAAGTCTGGAATAGGAGCCTAAGGCTTCCCTTCCCCTTGGCAGCCAGCCAGCCCATGGCAGGAACACAGAAATTCCTCCCCTACACACACACAGACACTCAAAACCCTACAGCTTCTGTGGGCACATTCCATGCAGTGTTGGGTGGGGGGAGGGGAGTAGAGAGATAGCTTGGTGTGCATCGTTCCTTCTCAACCTCTCCACACTCTACTCACACATATCCCAGTGGGCCCCGGAGGACCTGGAGTGAGTGTGAGTGAGTGTAAGTGTGTGTGCAAACACACCGCCCTTCCTACCAGAGGCTCGCAGGACAGAGGGTTTCCTCCCACAGTCCATTCAGGAGTCCAAAAAGTCCATGCAGCAGAGAGAGTTAATCACAGGACAATGTGCCCTGTCCACGTGCCTAGCACTCATCTCAGCACATCGCATGCACTCATTTAATCCTCACAATGACCCTGCAGGGCAGATACAATT
This sequence comes from Rousettus aegyptiacus, assembly GCF_014176215.1. NCBI lineage: Eukaryota > Metazoa > Chordata > Mammalia > Chiroptera > Pteropodidae > Rousettus > Rousettus aegyptiacus. The sequence continues at coordinate 23,499,166 of NW_023416284.1, read as the reverse complement.
ATTATCCCTCTTTTACAGACAGGAAACAGAGGCACAGAAAATTAGGTAGATTACTCAGGGATACTCAGATAGTAAGAGACAGTGTAGATGTGAAATCAGCCTGCCTGGCTCTAGAGTTTGATTTCACTAGTCCCAGGTGAATGCTAGTAGTCCTGTGTACATGTGTGTGTACATGCATATGTGCAGCAGTGCAGGCATGTTCCTGTACTGGCATGTGCGTGTGTGTGGGACTGGGGCCTCTCATGTGGGCCTGCCCAGCTGTGCTCAGTGAGGTCCTGAGGAACTGGTCTCCTCTTCCCCAGAGGAGCCTGGAGCTCTCTTCTGCCCAGGCTGCCTCTGCCTCTGCCCAGCTCCCTGAGACTAGTACTCAGCCTCTCTGTGCCCTTGCTGCCCGTGGATGAGACACCGAGGAGAAGAGGCACCAGGAGGAAGAGCAGTTAAAAAGCAGCAGAGGCACACTTGAACTCTGAGTGTTTGGGTGTGGGGGGGAATTGGTTTCCGGTACTTGCTGCAGCTGGAATTTTGGCCACTCCCAGCTCCACTCTGGGCACAAACATCAATGAATGAATGAACAAATGGATAACTTTCACATTTGGACAGTTGCTGGAGAAAAATCTTCTCTCCCAGAGCATGGCGAGAGAGGGGCTGTACAGTCAAGGGTCTGCTAGACCATCAGAGCTCAGGTCTGACCTCATGGGGAGTTGGGGGCCCAGGGTCCACTCCCCTCTGGGCAGAAAGGCAGCATCTCTTCCCAACAGCCTGCTGTCCTCATCTCCCCCTGGGTCCTCCTCCTGAGTGTCGAGGGCACGTGCTTCTCTCCACTCCCAGCCTGGCTGCCTGCCACCTTGACTGTCTTGCGGGCAGAGATGCACCATACCTGTGTGCCAGAGAGGCACAGGTGTGCCTGCGCCACTCGCACAGCGTACCACCTGCTGGAATCTTGGCGGAGGGTGGACTTGGGATGGGATCCACGGGAGAGACAGTCTGTGGCATAATTAAGAAGGAGCAAAACACAAAACAAAACAATGTTTTCCTTCCTCGCTCTTTTCTATCACTTGCCCTAATTATTTTCCCACTTTAAAATTCTACATCAACTTTAATTAAGCTGGCCTTCGGGCAGGGAAGTCTGGCAAACTTGGAGAAGTTCACTTGTTTATTTTCTTATCATTCAGTGATTGGATTTTCATGGCTCACTCTGTCTCTGTCTCTACGGAGGGACGATGGCAGCCTCCTGCCCGCAGGGGGACAGGTGCAGACAAGAATTGCTCATTGCTGCCTCCAAGAAAGGCACTTCTCCAGAACAATCTACCATTGGCCAACTTATGCTCTAGTTCTGGCTCGCTTCCCCCTCCAACCCCTGCCTTCTGCTAGACCTTGCAAGGTCAGGATGTGGTAGAGGAGAGCAATTGTTAAGCAGCTGAGAGAGTGCTGAACTTGGAGTCCAGAAACTTGGGTCAAAAGCTGAGTTTTTCCATTTATTTGCTGGGCACAAGTCATTCATTTCATCATTTGTTCATTCACTTGTTCATTCATTTGCTCATCCTCTTGTGTATTCATTCATGTATTTATCCACTCTCTCTCTCATTCATTTGCTTATTCACCCGCTCTCTCCACATACTGAGCAAAGGTACGTGCCTACTTCTGCCACCATTAAGCCTGCCCCCAGACAGATATTAGTGGGCAAGTTATTTGACTCTTCTGAGCCCATTTCTTCATCTCTGAGTTTCAAGGACAAAGAAATCATGTGAATGAGAGCCAGTGTGGGTCCTGGCTCAGTGTTATCGGACCTGGGCTCCAGGTTTTAGTGGGCTTTGGCTTTTCCTATCGAGTCAAAGGCCCAGACTTCTCTGGGGTCAGGGATGTTAGCTAATCTTAAAGGTTGTTGATATTCGTGATAAAGTGGAGGATATAAGACTTGGGGGCTCTGAAGGAGCCAAGAAACCTGGGTGGCTAACCAGGGACCTCAATACATTGCTGGGGCACACTGGGTTGCACCATGAAGTTGGATGGTGTCTGCAGCTCAGCTTGAAAGGTGGCTGAGGACAGGAGAAGCGGGCAGGTGTCTGCTCAGTCTGGTGGGGAGGCAGTGGATGAATGGCAGAGTGAGTGAGTGAGTAACCGAGAAGTGGGTGATTGAACAAAGGACTAAACATGAATTTATGAGTGAAAAATTGAGTGACTAAGAGTAGATGACTAAGTAAATGAATGAATGAATGAATAAGTGAATGAGTGGATGAATGTGAGTGAATGAATGAGTAAGCAAATAAATAAGAAAATGTGAGCAACTATTATGCAAAAGATTGACTAAATGGATAAACAAGTGAATGTCTGAATAAATTATTAAGTGATTGAATGAATTCCTTAATTAGGGAATGACTGAATGAATGAATGAGTGGACAACTCGATAAAGGACTTCATTTCCTTTGGGCGTCCCTCCCCTTCCCCTGTGGCAATAGAACACCATGACCTGCAGACCATCGATGGCTGTTCCATTATGTATAGATACAAACAGGATTGCCGTGTATCATTTACTCCTCTACCAGAACTGCACCTGAACTATTGAAACGCAGACGTCGGTAAAATAACATATCTCTGGTGGCTTGTCTACCTGTCTCCCTCACTGCTGAGAAATATCTCACAGCAGCAGGTTAAGCTGACAATAAACACAGGAATTGACTTCAGTGGGAATGAATTTGCTTGACTGTTGACAAAAATCTAAGGTGATGCAACCTTCACCGGTCTTCTTGCTTGCTCCGGTGACAGCTGGCTGCTGCTATGCTTCTTTCTTCTCGGGACAGGGATGAGGGACGAAGGCCCCAGGCAGATGAAAGCGTTCCTATCCCTGGGCCCAGAGGCAAGTCGCAGTGTCCTGAGAGGGCCAAGGCTTGGCTCTTGTGGTTGGCACAAACTTTGATGGGGAGAGAATGCTGTTAAGAGTGGGTTTGAGGAAAGCCTCTCTTTTTCCTCCTTGCTCAGGCAGTTAGCAAAGATCAGGCAGGGGCTGGCAGCTGCCTCCTTCTAGTCCTGGCCCCCTTCCAGAGTGAGGTGGCCTCTCCCCCTATTCTCACCAAGGCTCCCCAGCACAGGTCTGCATAGCTGCCATGTGCAGGCCAGTCATGGGACACTTAGGGGAGTGGGCAGAGACCCCCGGTTCCAGTATCCGGCAGCCTGCCCGCCCACAGGGCAGCCTGAAGGGAGATGAAGGTAGGCAGGCTTCAGCAGAGGGCACTCAAGTCCTAGGAATCTGCACTCAGCTAACCGCACACAAGTGCTCCGTGGTTTCCCGGGGAAGCTTAGATCATGAATCTCAGTAACTCGAGCCCAGGGCCTCATCACTCACCATGATTGTGGGGGGATTGAAAGCTGGAGTGGATTAGTCTAAACAAAACACACACACACGGGACTCGTCCAAATGAGCCCCTTGGCCACCACTGGCAACCCACTCCCACCCCCGCAGAAACCAGGGAAGAGTTTGGGGAGGGGGCCTGGAGGGGCTGGCCAACTAGATTTTCTTTGTCCCCCTACCACACCTGTGAGCCAGTGAGATACATGAATCTCCCTGGCAGCGACTTGGGCCAGCTCAACCATTTTCAGGGATGTTAATGAAATGCAGGAGCACTTGTCCTTTCAGACAGCAGCCCCTTTTATTTTGGAATGAAAAGCTGCATTAGTCTGAATGAGGTTTGGAGGCCTCATAAATCCGGGGCTGGCTGCCTCTTGGGGGAGCGAGGTGCCCAGGCCTGGCTGGTGGTAGACTTGTTTACCAACAATTGGAAAAGCCAGGATTGGTGCCTCCCAATCCCCAGAGATACGGTTTGAGATCATGCCAGCCCTGGGTTCCTGCTGGTGGCAGGACCGCCTGGAGAGGCGCACAGTGACGACAGGGAGAGCGGGCTGCAGGTTTCGGGAGGTGACGGAGCACCCTAGTTTGTCCTAGTAAAGGGTCTAAATCCTATTCTACTCTTAGCTGTTCTGCAAGCAGCCAGAAAACCCCAGTGGGCCTCCAGCGGAAGTGATGGGGATCTTCTGCTAGAGCCTGTCCCCTGCTCAACTCAGGCAAGATAGGACAAGGGTTAAGCCTGCAAGCTTGAGAGGCAAATAGGCCCGCAAGTAGATCCTGGTTCCTCACCCACAGAGGCTAGCAGTGATAGCCAATAAATATTAGAGGAAGAAAGGAGGAAAGAAGGAAGGAAGGAAGGAAGGAAGGAAGGAAGGAAGGAAGGAAGGAAGGAGGGAGGGAGGGAGGGAGGGAGGGAGGGAGGGAGGAAGGGAGAAGGTCACATAAGAGCTGTGCGACTTTGAACTTCTTAAGCTCATGAGGTGCAGAGTCTTCATCTGCAAAATACAAATGCCATGGAGATCCTATCATTGCCAGCTGTGGAGAGGGTTAGATGGAGCAATTCATGTAAGATATGTTGAATGAGTATGTCATCCAAAACATAGAAAACATGTAATAAATACTAGTGGTCATTACTATCATTGCTGTTGTTTTGTTGTAATGCTTCCCATCCTCCCCCAGACTGGGAGGGAGGAGGCTGCTGTCAGTTTGGGGAGACTTCTATGTTACAAAATGGCTTGTGGCTAGGTCCAGAAGAAGGCCCAGTCCTGGGCTGGGGGCAGCTGGCTTCTCTCTGACTCCAGGGCTCCAGCCAGGCTGCTACGCCCAGGGGCTGAGCCCCACGGTCCCTGCAGCTGGAGGCTGTTTCCCACCGCAGCCAACATGGCAGCAGAGGAAAGCCTCCCTCCGCGGTGCTGGCTAATTCCCGCCCACTCTGAAATGTGCAGGAGCAAGGCCCAGACTGTGCTGCTTCCCTGGAATTGTCAAGGGGGCTTCAGGTGACAGGGCCACACTTTCATGCCCCGGGGGCCTCAGATTCCCCCTTCACCTTCATCCGTTCATTTCTTTAGTACCACTGTCATGCTGGTTTTCTTGGAGGCCGCTCTTCTTCCTCCTGCTCCTCACCCTTCATCTCTCCCTCCCACTGGCCATTCCCAGGGTTCCAGTGTGAGATGCAGATCTGCCCATTCCTAGGCATCACACTTCTGTTTTACTACCCCAGCCAGGCCACTGTTTCCTGCACCCTGCCCTTCTCCTGGCAAGAGGCTGCTTGCAGGATAACCAAAACAGAACTAGCATCTAGGCTCTCCTGTCCTCTCTCATAACCTAATCATCCTTGGCCACTGCTGGTGATGCCTTATGAGCCCTTCACCCTCTGCCTTGAGTTCAGGTCCTGCCAATCCCCTTTTCATCCCCCCATCAAGGCACAGGTATTTTCTTTCTTGGAAAACAGTCAGGACTTTTTGATTCCTTGGAGCAACTAATCCGGTTGTAGAAGCTTATAGATGATGGAAATGGAATGTCCGGTGTTAGATGAAGACACACCTCCAACTTTATCATAAAGGGTGGGGCCTTCTGCGCCCCTCTCCTGTGCTTCCTCCTTGCTGGTGCCCACTGGGGCCCGTTACTCCCTGTCAAGAGGTGGCAGCTGTCGCTTCTCTGGCTCTGGTTTGTATGCCCTTCCCTCTGGTCTCTTGGGCGACATTTTCCGGTGGCTGCCTCTGAAACCAGCCGTTCCTGCTCAAGGGTGAGGAAGGTCCACGTCTGGCAAAGACAGCAGGTAACCTTTCTGCTGGTAGATCTTCGAGGATGGCCCCAAGACAGGCACACCTCTTTCTCTTCTCAGGAGGGTCCCTGTAATCTTCCCTCATCCTCCAAAGCCACAGTCACCACCACTTCGGGTGGGAGGGAGCTCCCTCCTAAGGGCAGGACTGCCCATGTTGCACTATTCGGGTCCCCACACAATGGCCACCGTCCCCTATGCCCAGACAAGACAGAAAAAAAAGATGGGGAAATTAACAGGCCAGATAGAGCTTGACTCATAGTCTATTTGTAAGAAAATTAAAGATTTGTTTTTCAGATGTTGGGGGCCATGCTCTTACCAGACAGCTGGCAAATGGGAGAGATTGGGAATGATGGGATAGATCAAATTATTTAAATGAGAAAAATAAATTCACACACAGCCTAGCCGCTGCCAGTGACAGATCCGTTTATTTATCTACTGTATCGGTACCGCTTTGTCTCTGTCAAAAAGGTCATTAAACTCGCCTAACTGCGTAATTCGCAGCCTCCTGCTCCAGACTCGCTCCACAGCCCTTCCCTTCCCTCGACACCCAGCGCTACTTGAAAAAAAATTTATTATTGCTAATAAACAAGTTTTTTTTTTTTAACCCTTCCTAGCTTGCTCCCCCACGGGTCCTGCTCCATCCTATGGCAAATCACAATTTCTCTTTATTCTTTCTCAGTTGGAATGGGGAAGGGAGGCCAATCCCGCCTACATAGCTGGAGAAAAGGGATGGGAAGTACCAGGGTGCATCTCAGCCGCCCCTCTGCATCTAAGGATTTAGCGGTCAGATGCCCCTGTCATTGCAATGCACCGGTCAAGTCCTGCCTTCCACAGCAGAGGGTCTGGCCTGGCCTCTCCTGCCCCTACCAGCTCTTGCAGTTCCCGTAGGCAGCCTGGACAAATTCCCTTTGAATTGTCTCTCCGAGCTACAGCCCTAAGTCTGCTTCCACGAGGGATGGGGTTAGGGAGGGGAACTGGTTCCTGGGTGAGTCTCTGGCCGCCTCCGTCCAGCCAGGGCTCGCCAAGTGCGAGCTGGAAGGCGAGGCTCCGCAGACGGCAGGCTCCAGGTCCCGTTGCTCCCGGCGGGCGCGTCTCCTCCGACTGGTCGCGCCGCTAGGCTGCCGCCGTCTTCCAGCTCGCGGTGCCAGCTCTCGTGCTCCACGCCCAGCTCCCATGCCCTCGCAGTTGGAGAGACACGGGGCGGTAGGGCGGTTGGGGACTTCTGGGAAGCGAGGAGAGGCCTCGTTCTCCGGGCGTCGCCCCAAACTGCGTCTAGAGTCCCCTTCCCTGCCCCCATGCGCAGGTGTGAGCGCGCGAGTGTAGCCTCGGCGGGTGTGAGCGTGAAGTGTGTGTGCGCGGGGGAGTGCGCGGAGGGAGCGCGGGAGGCGGGCGGCGCGGGAGGCGGGAGGCAGGGCGCGGGGGAGGGGGCTGGGAGGGAGTGTGTGCGCGCGTGCAACTCCACTCCGGGGCTTTGTGCGAGCCCGGGCGATAGCATCGGCGGCGGCTGGAGGAGGAGCGGCCGGAGACGCGTGCTGCCCTCCCGCCAGCGCCTGGCAGCCGGGGCAGGTGGGAGCCCGCGCGGGAGCGGAGCCGACGCGAGCCGCAGCCGAGTCCGAGAGGAGCCCGGGCGGAGCCCAGGAGCCTCGCTCGCGGGCGGCCCGTGGGCGGCAGCCGGGCGGGGCGGACGCCCGCGGGGTGGCCCCCCAGTAAGATGTGCGCGGCGCCGCGGGGCGCCCCCCACTCGCAGCGGCGCTCAGGAGCCGGGCAGCTGGGCCAGGCGGCGCCTCGGGGGCTGCTGCGCGCCCGCGCCTAGAGCTGCCGCCCCAGGGAGCCCGCCGCGGCCGCGCCCCGGGCACGCACGGCGGCGCCCAACGATGACCGCTCCCTGGCGGCGCCTCCGGAGTCTGGTTTGGGAATACTGGGCCGGGCTCCTCGTGTGCGCCTTCTGGATCCCGGACTCGCGCGGGATGCCCCACGTCATCCGGATCGGTAAGGGCTCCCCGGAGCCGAGGGTCTCCGCGCGCCCGGGCGGGGGCGGGAATGGGGCCGCTGAACACGATCCCAAGAGATTTTGCCAACCTCTACTGGCTGCCGGGCCGTGTGACCACAAGGAGCTCTTCCCAGTGAGGACAAAGTTCCAAGCCTGGGTCACGGGCCTCACTTATTAGGGAGGAGGCAGCCGGGCCGAGGAGGGCAAGGGGCCCTTGTCGCGCTCCTGAGAGGCCAGACCTGTAGCGAAGCGTTTCGGCCCCAACCCGAGTCGCGGGCGCATTGACCAGCGACTGCCAGCAGGACCCGCCGCAGACCGAGTTCTGGGACCCGGTTTCTCCGCGGAGCGGGAACCCTGGGGAAGGCGCCAACTTCTTTTTCCTCTTCGCTCCCCGCGGGCCCCGCGCCCCCACCTGGGGCACGGCGCCCGCGGCCGCGGCGGGGACGCACGACACGGCTTCGCATGACGGAGGCAGCCAGTCCCCTCTCCCAGGGGCCGCCCTTGGCCTCGGTAGCCCGCATTCAGCCCCGTGGCGTGGGGCAGGGGAGGGGCAGCCAGCTGGTCGGTCGCTTCTGCAGCCCCTTGCGGTGGGGGCCTCTCCCCCGCCTGGGGCAGCGCAGGTGGGGGGAAGGGAGCAGCGGAGCCTGCCCCGCGCAGCCACAGCAGCCGGCGAGAGGGACGCGAGTGGTTTTTAAAGTTAGCCGAAATCCCTCCGCAGCTGGCGGCGGCGGGGCGCGCTGCGCGCGGTTTTCTGGGGCCTCTGGCGTCTCCGCGTCTCTTCTCGTCGCGGACTCTTGCTCCAGGCTTTAACTTTGTTGTGGCCGCCCCAGGCACTCCGTAGGTAGCGCTCTGGGCTGTGGGGGTGAGGGGTGCGTGTCTCAGGCTCGCGGCCGCCAGGGCTGGGCCCGGTCTGGCCACGCGGGAGCCTCCGCCACGTAGGCTCTGCACCCGCCGCCAGGCCGGAGACTTGGGCCGCCTGGGTTCGCGAGGCGCCACCACAAGCGCCTTGCACAGGCGGGCAGAGCTCTGCGGAGCCAGGGCCACTTTCCTCCACTGGGGCTGTTCGTCTAGGCGCGGCCCCTGGGCTGCCAGCGGCGTGAGGGGTGCGCGGAACCAATGTCGGGCTTGGTTTCGTACTTGGGATTTTCCTAGGAGGAGGTCAAAAATCTCGGGGTCTGTCTCTTCTGTGGCTCTCTCCTGGATCCCAGACCCCCTTGAGCTCGACACCTGGATGACAGTAGAACACAGTCCTCAGCTCTGGCCAAGCGGGGGTCTTTCAGTCCAAACCCAGGATCCTGACAGGTGCACATCGGGAAGCAGAGGAGTCGTCATTGGCCTCGGGGAACAGCCCTCGCGGTCAGGCTTAACCCTTTGCAACCTAGGGTGTTTCTGGCAAGTCAAAAACATTTTCGATCTCTGCCTGAGTGCTCAGTTTGGTCACCATTCCCGGGACAGGCAGCCGTTTAGTAGTGGGCCAGCGCTTCCTTTATTCCTTCCTTCTTTTCTTCTGTTTTATGGGGGGGTCTGCATAATAGGGTGCCCTTGGGAGAAAAGAGAGGGATTCAAAAGGCGCTATGCACGCAGCCCACTCATTGCAGGTTCCTCTTCCGTGGCCCTTCCCCTGCAGGGGTGGGATGGGCGTATTCCCAGCCCAGCCTCAGGACTGCAGGTCTTTGGTGGCCCAGGAAGACAGCAGCAGGTGAGGACAGCCTCAGAAGAATGAGCCCGGGAGGGGCGGGATGATGTCTTCTCACCTGCCCCCTCTTCCTGTGAAATCAGCTTGCATTTGGGGACTCCTCACTGCCCTAAGGGGAATCCCCAAGCCTGCCTACCCTTTCTTGGGTTCGGCGTGTAATAATGCAATTAAGGATGGTAAAGCCCTCTCCTTTTCTAATCTTCATATTAAACCCCAGGATTAATTAGCATGTCAGCCCAGGCCATTTATATCTGAGCCCAGCCCCATTTGATTCCCAGCCCGAAGACTGGGGTGCTGTGCCCATGCCAAACGTGACCACCGGAGCTGTGCCAGCTTGGATAGAGGATGGGAAGGCTCTGAGGCCTCTGGGGTTCTCTGGAGCTTCCTGGGGAGCTGAACTTCCATCCTTCTGAGCTAGGCTTGAGCCTCAGCTGGAGTCAGGGAACTACGGTAAATGTGGCACAGTGGCTGTGGCAGAGAGAGAGAGAGGGAAAGAGAAAAGGAGGGAGGGAGAGAGAAAGAGAGAGAGAGAGAGAGAGAGACTGACTTTCATGCTGAAACCCAAACACACTGCCTTGGCTGGGCCCAATGCCATCTCCCTTGTCTCATTCCTCCCCACCCCTGTGATCTCAGGGCGCTGGCAGGGGCTGCAGGAATTGAGGCCCTAGAAATTGGGCTCCAGAGTGTGTAGGGTGCTTCTGGTTCTAGGGACTGGTGCCTGAACCGGCAGCACTTGGAGCCGAATCCTTCTCCAGCAGGCAGGCGTTGCCGAGCACCAGCCAGGGAGAGGGTTTTCCTGCAGGTGCGCAAAGGGCTCTCTGGGCTGGGGAGCAGCGTACCGCCCCTTCTCTTTGTGCCTCTTTTAGGGGCTGAAATTTCCTCCTAGACAAGGAGATGGATAGCTCAGCAGTGTGACAGAGTGTTCAAACAATCCGTCTTGAATAGATGAATTGCATTGCTCTGTCTTTTTGTAATTGTGTCTATCAGAGGGAGAGGTCAAGGCATTGATTGCTTGGATGGTTTGCAAGTAACAAAGGAGAGTGAGGGAGAGAGTGAGGGAGGGAGAATAATTGGATTGTAGTCTGCGGAAAAAAAAATGATCATTGATTATTTTATATGAATATGTGGAAGATGTATTCTGCGTGTGATTATTAAATGTTGTTCATTGAAGATTTTTAAGGCATATTGTTCGGCATTTTATTATTATTATTATCGTTTTTGTTCAGATAGATGTCGGTCTTAACTCATGGAAAGCAGTTTAATACATGGGTCCTCTCAGCCAAATGGGCTTCAGTGACCTCATGTGGGGACCTGGATTTCCTGGTTATGTGACCTAGAAGCTGAAGCGGAGTGGCCCCTAGGCTGAGATCCAAGAGGCTTGGGTTTTCTGCTCTGTCTTCTGCCAGTTTGCTGGGACTTCTTGGTCAAATCACATTCTCCTTCCAACCCAGAGGCTCAGTTTCCCCATCTGTAAACTGTTGGGCTGACCATCATGGTTTGGGCTCTTCTGTGGCTTCAGAGTTCCGTTCCATGCAGGCTGGTGGAGACTGCCAGCGCCATTGTAGTTTTCGTGGTTAGCTCTGTTGTGTTTCATGTTACATATATACTGTAGAATCGAGGGCCAGCCTGGAATTTGAAAGAGGAACCAGACAGCGGTGGCAGCAGCTGGGGAGCTTGAGTGGCTGGTGGTAATCTCTAGTCAGACAGGAGGGAGGTTCAGAGCCAAATGACTGCAGAGACATAAAGCAGGTGTGTGTGCATGTGTTGGGGCTGGGGGTTGGGTGGCGGGGGGAGTGGGAGGGTGGGAAGGAAGGGCTGGCTTAGCTCTAGACTCAGAGAGCATCTACAGACAGAGCAGATCAGAGCTGTGAGTCCCTGAGCCTAGGCTGGGGGGACCCAGCAGGCAACGGCAGTCTATCCCAGGGGAGTGAGGTTCCCACCCCCAGAGTTCCCAAACCAGCCCCGTCTGCATCTCCTCCCATCAGTTCACTCAAATGGTCCTGAACGTTTGGCTCCTGAGTTCGGGAGCTGCTGCATGTAAAACAATGAGAAATTTCTCACAGTGACTGGCGATGCGCTGAAACATCGCGCCTTGTAGGAGCAGACAGAAGCTGAATGAAGATCAATAGGGTTTTCCCCCCTGGAAGTAAATAGCTTCAGACAAGACCTGGGAGTGGCCTGAGGGGCCTTAGAGAGCATTAACTTGAGAAATTTCTGCCTCTACTTTTCTAGCCCAGCCACTCCTGTCTCTCCTTCTCTAGCTGGAGTTTAATTTCTTCTTGATGTCTGCCTCGCACTGCGCTAAACAGTCTTTTGACGTCAGGATGATCTGGGGCTTTTAGAGGTGGTTTATGCAGGGCGAGCCAGGCAACCAATCCTGACTAGGTCTTTCCAAGGTCACTTGCATCCCCCTGCCTCTGAGCAGGACAGCTGACTTCAGGAGTCTAGCCCGCTGTGCTAGTTCGAAAGGATTTTCAGGGGCCACTTTTCATTCCTACCTCTTCAGGAATACAAGGTTTCTTCGCTGCTTTTAGGATCCTTTGTGGAGACAATGAGCCTTTCTGAGTCCCTGTGTTTTCGCGGGCACTCTCTATCCCTGCCCCAAGAAACAGAGTACCGTCTGTGGGGGAAGAGGCACAGATGCCCCTGTAGGTACTAGAACAACCCCCCTCGGAGGAGGTACAAGGCCACATGCAGAGGAGGCTGCGGGGCTGCTTGGGGTGCTCTTTTAGGGGGAGACCTGATTGTGTTCCACAGCCGAGGCCAGACTTCCTCCACCTTGTCACAGACAGCCGCCCTTGCCTCTGCCTCCCGCACTTTCAGCCTGAGCCCCACTTTGCTTACTCAGGACCCTCCAGAGGAAACTGAGAAAGCTGAGGCTCCACTTGGCTGGGCAGCAGCAGAGGGGAGCCTGGAGCTTCCCCAACCCTGCCTGGCAACAGAGAGGCCTGAGGCTCCAGGATCGGGGCCCTTCTTCTGGGGCCAGCACCTAGCAGCCCCGGCTTGTCTTCAGGAGGCTGGTGTGATGGGGCTGGAGCTTTGGCGGGGCTGGTGGGGGAAGGGGCTGATGGAGGAAGGGGCTGATGGGGGAAGGGGCTGGTGCAGATGGGGGCTTGCGGTGAGCTGCTTGGCTTAAATTGCTTCTCCCGGGTGCTCATCCCCAGCAGCAGCACTAGGGGGCAGTGTGCCTGTGCTAAGGTGGCTGAGGTGGCCTCGTCTTCTGCCTGGGCCCCCACCTGGGTCTGGAGCACAATCAGACTGATAAAACAACAACACAAGGATACACTGGCCCCAATCTATTTGAGCGCTTATTCGCTGTTAGGCATTGTGCTAAGTGCTTTTCAAACAATGACTAGTAATGTGGGTGAATAGTAAGTGCTCAATAAATGTAGCTGTTGCATTTCCCCCATCATCTTATTTAGTCTTCACCACCCTGCAGGCATTCTTCCCATCTTGCAGATGAGGGAACTAAGCTTGGTGAAGTCACTTGCCCAAGATCATACGGCCAGTGAGTGGTAGAGATAGGATAAGAATTCCCCTCCTGTCAGCCTGACTCCAGATCCTGTGCTTTTTTAGCTGTCTGTGTATTTGGAAGATAGAAATGAACAGTTTCTACAGGCGCTGAGTGCAACTCCCCAACCCCGTGGTTCTAGGTACTGAGTGTGGCCTCAGCTGGGCTGGGCCGTTTGGCTTGTTCTGCGGCATGGCTGTGTGGGCCCTGCAACAGTTAACCCTTCCAGGCTTTCAGAGTCACACTGGCCTTGCTGATGGGCCACAGTGGCAGATATGCAAACTTGAGAGGAAAGGCATGGATTGTCTTTCCCACTCCTTCTGCCAATACACGTTCTTATACTGACTGCACCCCGCTTTGTCTGGGCTTCCGCACTCTGCCCAACACTTTAATCCAAGGAAATAAAGGTTGGGCTCTCTCTCGGGTGTGGTCAGCCCACCCACAGAAATCTCTCTGTTCTGGGGACTCTAGCCTGCGTGTCCCCCAGGCAGCCACCAGGCTGTTCTCAAAGACAATGTCAGAGCCTTGAGGAAACCCCAGGGCCCCATGTCTCTGTCTCCTCCTCACCTCCACCATCTTCAGCTAGAGACCTGGCCAGAGGAGGTGACCAGTAAATCAGCTCTTTGTTCTCCCTTTCTTTGCTCACCTCCCTTCTCCCTCCCCAAGCCTGTCTCCTCTCTCCTCCACCATTATTTCCAGGCTAATAGGTTTTATGGTCATTTTACTTTTAAGCAAGTGTCACATTCTAACCTTCTAAATAGAGACTGCCTTGCCAGGAATTGAGTCCAGGGGACAACATTAGGGTAAAGCTTGCCGACACTGGGCCCTGGCATATGCATTAGGTGCAAGAGCTATGCAGTCCACCCTCCCCTGTGTAAAAGAACCAACCCTTCTTTTCTACCATGTTCCTCCTCCTTTCGGGGGAAATGGGGAGACTAGGACAGTGGTGGCTGCCAGAGACTGAACTGTTCTGGCAGTAGGAAAAGCTGCTTGGCTCAGAGTCCTTACAGAGGTGACAGATTTGAGACAAGCATGATCAGAGGGGTCATGTTATTTTTCTAGGGCCTCAATTTCCCCATCTGTAAAATGGTGTTGATATTGCCTGCTTCATAAGGTGGAATAGACGTGATATCTTTAAAAAAAAAACTTAAATGCTATCCAAAGACCAGCATTCCTTCTTGTTTTTCAAGGAGTCTGACTGCACAGGGCCAGGACTAGGGTGAGGTGAGTGAGGCAGCTAAGGAGCAGGATTTAAGGAGGCTGTTAACGGTGACCCTGAACTTGCACAACTGACCATGAGAGTGAGTACCTCCTTACATTTTGCACCCCTAGGTGCCTCGCTGTCCTGCCCCAGCACCTGTGTTTGCTGTTCTCTTCTCCTTCTCTTGTGCTCCAGGGACAGCATCCTCACTGAGGGCAATTGGGAGAGAGGGGACTGAACCGAAGGCAAGGCGACTGGTTTTGAGGACAACAGGTCGTTCTGATTTTGCTTTTGTTTCTCACTAGCCACATTTTGTAGGAGTTGCGCCCACAGCACTGTTCTCCGCCTTACCTCGTTGTCTTTCCAGGGTCCACACTGTCTCTAGCTCCAGCCTGGCACGCCTGTCTCCCCGAAGCTCACTTTCCCATGTCCCTCTTCTGGATTCCTTTGGCATTTAGACTTTCTTTACTAAAGCTTATTGACCTTGACTGTGGTTATACTTGTGGGTGTCTAGGGCTTTCTCTAGTACATGTGTGTCATACTTCTACCATTAGACAAGGAGTTGCCCAAGGGTGCTTAAGGCCACCTCTCCCTCATCTCCACCAAGAGGTAGAATGAATTTTTTGGAGTCAAGTGATATATTTCATTGATTCTGAGATTGACCCCCCATTTTTACATCTCTGAAATCAGTATGTATCTCACATGTCATGTCTGCGTTTACTTGCAGGGTTTTTTTCTTTCTTGGTACTTCAAATATAATGGTGTGTCTTGGGTTTGATGAAATGTGGAGGATGTGAGTTTGAGTCTAACATGTACTTGCTGTGTGACCTTGGGCAACTCATTCAACCTCTGAGACTCCATTTCTTCATTTATAAGATAGAAATATTAACATTAGTTAAGCCACATTCAGCTGTTTTTGACCTACAAAAATTTCATATGGTTAAACCTTATAGTATCATCTTGATAGGGTTTGTGTGAGGATTAAAGTAGATAAAGTATATAAAGCTCTTTGCACAGTGCTGGATGCTCAATAAATGTTAGGAGAAAAAGATTTCCCAAGGGTGGAGGCCATGTCTCTGCCATCAGACTGTGAACTCTAAGGATGTCTGCTTCTCATGTATCCTTTGCCTTGTGCCAATCTTGAAGCTCAGTGTTCCATGCAGCTCAATATGTGGCATTTGCCCATTACCCATATACCCATGTACCTGCAGTGGAATGGATGGATCAACAGCCTGTGATAATTATCCACCATGCTAGAGAGCAAGAGAGGTGCCCTTCCAAGGAGGCTTCTTTATGTCAGCTCCCAGACTCCCCCTGGCCTGTTATTTCTCATACACCTGCAGCCCACAGGGTGCTGGTTCTTCCCTATATTTGCAGCATTTTCCATGTATTCAGAGATGGGAAGAGTCTGGTCATGGGATACTCTTGAAGAGTTGGTCCAGGGAGTCCTGATCAGTCTTTCTTGGATGGAGAGTCCAATCTTGCTTTCTGGGCAGGAAGCAGGTGCAGCCCAGAAAGAAGGTCTGTGGCTAGAGGCTGGGACCCAGGGGCTAGACACTGCTGCCTCTGCTGGGAGACACCAGGTAATGAGGCTGCAGCAAAAGCCGGGGAGGAGAGAGTCCCCATGATTATCATTCAGATTGGAGAAAATGAGACGGAGTCAGATCCGGGGGGAGTGAGATCCGGGGGGAGTGGCGGTTTCGATTCTAAATCCTTTGGTGCCATGCTGAATGGTAGTTAAGGAAGGCAGAGGGAAAAAGAAGAGTGAGAAGGAGCTAAGATTTAGTTTGTGTGAAGAGGGTTCCAATCCATAGGAGACAATTAAGTCTTGCGCTATTAAAGGGACCGATGCAGACAGGCTGCCGATGGAAGGGGGTGTATAGAGTTCTCAGAACAACTGCAGGGATGAGCTCTTTAAAGATGGGAACATGGAGACTTCTGCAAAGCTTTCCTGCATCTGCTTTGCAGAACTGAAATATGCTATTCCAAAGAGCTTGCCCAATTGGGCGGAAAAGCAAGAGCAGGCAGCCACGGACTTCTCAGGGCTCTAGGCATCACATTTCCTGTGTATGGTGAAGAATCACAGAATCCGCACTTAAGAGAATCTCAGGGGTCATTCCAGACCTCCGGTTCTCAAACATTCACTTGCACCGGATTCACCTGGAGCTCTCAGTAAAATACAGGTTTCTGGGCCCCACCCCACAGCTTCTGATTCAATGGGTCTAGGTGAGGCCTGAAATTTTGCATATTAACAGATTCCCAGATAATGCTGATGCTGTTTATCTGAGGACTGCACTTTGAGAACCACTGCTCTGAGTCACAGGAGGATCCGCACCCTCCCGCCCCCGTTGTAGGTCCGTATCTAGTCTCTGATTGAATACCCCTGTAATAGGAAGCTCATCTCTTTTTGACCCTACTTCATTCCTGATTGCAAATGCTTTGACCCACTCCAATCTTTGCAAAATTTCTTCTCAAATTTGTCTGCTTGCAGTTCCAGGGAAAGCAATATAGCTTGGACATTGAGAGTGTAGGTTCTGAAATGCATCTTCTGAGTTTAAAACTCTCATTCTCGCCCTCCAGGCTATGTCACTTTGGGTAAATCACCTAACTTTTGTAAGCCTAGATTTCCTCACCTGTAAAATGGGGATAATAATAGATTTGACCACATGGGTCATTGTGAAAACTAACATGTTTGGTACAAAGGAAGGTGTCAGTACATTTTAGCAATCGAGCATTGTGGGTAGGTGCACAGGTCCAGGAATCCGACAGCCTGAGCTTGAAGGCTGCCTTCATCACTTCCCACCTGTGTGATCTTGGATAAATTGTTTAATCTTGCAAAATAATAATAATGATAGTACTTGCCTCACAAGTTTTTTTTTTTATATATATATAAGGTTTAAATGAGTTAATACAGGTGAAATTAAGTTTAGACCATAGTCACAGTAAGCACTCGATAAATGTTACCCACTACCCTAACTGCTGTGATCACCCTGCCCACTGATTCTGGTTCAGATTAGCTTCCTGTCTGCCTCATATGCAGCCCTACAGAAATATAAAGCTATTTCTCTGGATTAAAAACGCCCAATTCTTCCTTTCAGTGTGGTGCTGAGAGCTAATCACAGTACTGTTTATGTATTGAAACCAGTAAGCTCATCACCTCCTCAGATCTCAGCTTTGGTGTTTGGTTATACAACCCTAGATTATTCTAGCCTTTTCAGCAGCCATTTTGCTCTGTTGATTTTTACCGAGCCAGCAGTCTCATGAGACATGAGGTCTTTTCCACAGACAACACTGCTGATCTATAACTTCTCTCATCTTCTCTTTGGCAGTTGATCTTTTGAGCCTAAAGGCAGGACCTGTCATTTATCTCTGGTAAATCCTATCATTGAACCTCCAGGCAGTTATTTTTCTCTTTGTTTCTGGACCACCAAAGCCTGTTCCCACCTCCCCATCCTTGGTAGGTAGGCATGAATTTCATCCTCTTCCTCCCTGGCCTCTCTCCTCAGGTCTATGGTAGAGAGGTTATGTGCTTATTGGCCTACAGTATGGCCAGGGCTGGGAACCACTGGTCTGGACAGTGAAGCTTCTATGGCCCCATCTCTGTCATCTGGCATGCTTCCTGCTATCTGAGCCTGGGTGAACATGCCTACCCTCTCTTCAGCTATGTCTGCCACCAACACATTAGGCAGGGAATGACTGATGTTAGAGTCTGTTGTCTTCATTCAGTGGTCCACTACCCCACACTTTAACCCATTTCAAATCCCACTGGTTTCCTCATGCTTTCAGGCTATTTGTGACCTACTGTAGTTGGCATCTCCAGACTCATGCACTGTCTCTCCTTGGCTCACACATCCTCTCAGCTCCAGCGTGCTGAATTCCCAAGTCCCTGGAAGGAACTGCGACTTCCTTCACACTCGGGGCCTCTTCTCTTGCTATTCTTTCTGGCAAACTTCCAGTCATTCTTCAAGTCTCAGCAAGTATATCCTTTCCTCCAGGAAGCCTTTCTCAGCTCCTACCTTCTATGAGTCCCCACAGTACCTTAAATTCCCTTGTCATAGCACTTACTATACTGTAATTCTCAGTCACCTTAGAGATAAACACTATACAAACGTGAACTTTAGCTGGCTTACTCACCACTCTGTCCAATGCATTTAGCATTGTGCATGGCACATAGTAGGTGATTAATAACTATTTGTTGAATAAATAAATGCATTGATGAATATAGTCATTTGAACGTAAGTCCACCCAACTGCCTTGTCATTCAGCTCAACACCTTCTCTATGCTGTCAACAGGATTTCGTGGAAGACATTGTTAGATTCTTCAGTGAAGTTAGGGTCCTCATGGTGTCTGTGGTATTCTTTTGATACATCAATTCAGCACCTTCTAAGCCAAGACCTTTTCCATTTAGATCAGGGGTCCCCAACCTTTTTGGCACCAGGGACCAGTGCTCCTATGAGAATCTAATACCTGATGATCTGAAGTGGAGCTGAGGCAGTGATGCTAGTGCTGGAGAACTTTTGCAAATACAGATGAAGCTTTCCTCGCTAGCCTGCCACTCACCTCCTGCTGTGTGGCCCAGTTCCTAAGAGGCCACAGACCAGTATCTGTCCATGGCTTGGGAGTTGGGAACCCCTAATTTAGACTATTGGAAAGGATTAGAGTATTTAGAGGAGTGGGCCCTTCTTCCTCAGACCTAAAATTAGTCTTTACATCCATTGTCTGGTTTTATATCATGATTCTCCTCTTGAGAAAGGCACAAACTGTCTACTTCAAGAAAAGGCAAGAAAAGACCACAATCTGCCTGCCTTTTCTGGCCTCACTCTTTCCTTCTCACTTATCCCTCAGCATTTCTGCCACTCCCTTTGGGAGTTTAACCAAGGGAGCTTAACAGGACGTCTGCTGTTCCATCTTTAATAGGCCGGTCACTTAGGACAGCTGCCAGGCAGAACTGTAGCTGTGCCCTTGTACTGCCACCAGTCAGGATCAGGGGTCCCTTTTCCTGCCTTCACCACATCATGGATCCTGCTAGGATGTGTAGACAATAGGTCTACATGACAGCTTTCTGTAAGCGAGTTGTTGATACCCTGGGGATTCAGCCTGGGCCATTTAGCCCTGACAACATATACATCTTCCATCCTGGGTTCTGGAGAGTGTGAATGTGTACATATGTCTGTGTTTGTTTACTTGAAAGAAATGACTAATTTGAGGTTAGCTCCTCTAGCACAAGCTTCCAAAATTGGGGCTCAACAGCTATTCTTATCTCAATCCTGATGTGTAAATACAGTGACTTTCCTTTGGACTAGTGGGGAAGCAAAGGACTTAAGTGATGGTTCCAGTTCCTGGCTGACTGGATTGATCTGCATGCTGTCTTAATGTAGTTGAGAGTGAGGACAGGTTGGGAGGGGCTTGCAGTGGAGCCCTGAGATTCCGCTCCTGAACATGACAGGACCAGGATCTTCCCTGAGCCAGGCCCATCCCTTTCTTGCTTCCTTCCCCAAGGAAGCAGATGACACTTTATGAGCAGAAAGAGCCTGTTGCCTACATGGCCATTTTTCCTGCCCAGTTTAATAGAGATGACAGCCGTCTATTTTACTTGTCTCGTAACATCGAATCAGTAAATAAAATATGGGTGAACTCTCAGGTTGATCTGAATTATGGCTGGTCTATGGAGACTGAGGGCTGGGGGAGAGCGGAGCAGAGATTGAATCCCCAGCTTCTGGCAAGAGAAGCTGAGCCTTATGTCTCTTTCTGGATCCGGAAAACCTTTCTTTGCTGAAGGAGGCCAGACAAGATCATTCTGTTTGACAATCTCTGAGTCCATGGAAGGGCACAAGTGGAGCCACCCCAAGTGTTGAGACTACAGGAGTGTAGTGCCTGCCCCCCACTCTTTTCTATCACAGCTTGAGATGCTGAGGACTGAGAGGGTAAATGACTAATGCCACAAACCTTGGTGAGCCATTGGAAAAATCAGATGAAAACGTGGATCTCTGACCCCTAGTCTATTAAGAAAATCCTATCCACTTCCCTATTACACACACATACACACACACACACACGCATGCACGCACGCATGCACACACACACGCATACACACACACACACACATACACGTTTGAAGCTTTACATTTGCAGTCTTACAGATAAGGAGACTAGATTTTTCCGCTGTGGCAAAAAAGAATTTTTTTTCACACTGAAGGAGAAATACAAATAAGATTCATAAGTGTTTATAAAAGTTCATAGATGACAATACACCCTGTGTGGTTTGGCGACAGGTAGGGAAATTAAGGTTCACCCCAACGTCTGAGTTCAGCACCACGGAGAGCAGCCAGGCCCTCAGGTAGTGAGAAGCGCCATCTGCACGCTGACTTTTTCTAGTAAGGGTGATGTGGTTATTGTAAGGTCTTACTAAACAGGCATTCTTTTTCCAAATGCTATTCCTCTAGGACTCTGTTGTTCATAAACTGGACTGAGGTGTTTAGCAGGCACACAGTAGGCTAGTAAGAACTACTGTTTGTGGTCGCTCGAACTGAGTAACAGGAAAAGCAAATGAAGTGAATGGATAGAATTTTCTCCCCTTTCCCCCCCACCACATAAATTGTTCTTAAATCTTTTGTGCCTTGTACAACTTGTCTGCTAGGGAGCAGTAGCAGATGACAAAACGAATGAACGTTCCATTGTCATATATCACACCTGATACCGAGAATCTTTGCTCAGCTTGTCAGCATCATCTATCACATTGCATTTGGTAAGTAGGCTTTGGTTATATGTTTTTATCCTGCTAAATGTGATTTCTTAGAAGGATTTTGTGTGTTATTATTTCCTGAGTTGTGGAGCCCTGCATACCTGTAATAGAGCTGTATTTTCTGCTAAATACAGCCAAATAAAATTACTCCTCATTCAGGTGATGGGAATTAAATGTGTCACAGCTTTGTGGCATTCCCCAAAGAACCCAGCAGTACCAGGTGCTCCACCACCTGGATGAGTCTGAGAAGCCTTGCGATTGGGCTGGGCATTTACAAAGGTCTCTCCCAGACAGTAAAGTGACCTCAGCATGTCTCAGAGAAAGGGGGGAGCTTTTGTCTACCACTGGGGGACTGAGAGTTGGCTGGAATGCCTGGACTAGACGCCAAATGGCATAGGAGGCTAAGAGTGTTAGAAGAATAGAGTCAGAGGAATTGACTTTTGCCTCTGAACAAAGAGTGAGGTTTAGGTAAGTTGGCTCCAGGGATTTAGGAGGCAAGATGCCATCTCGAAGTCATAAAGCATCTAGAAAGATCTGGAATGAGCAGGGAGGACGTGGGTCTACCAAGTAGGGTACTTTAGGGTCCTGACTTGAGACAGCTCAGTAAGAAGGGACTGGGGTTTTTGCAGCTCTTGCTTGCATTCGCAGAATCAGAGAGATCTGCTTTGGAAACATGGCTATTTTTATGCTGTTTGTAATTTAGTGTTTATTTCCTGTCTTTTTCACGTGGGCTCTGGGCTGACTCACTGATTCACCGAACATTTTTGGAGCGTCCACTCTGTGTACTGCAGAGTACACAGGGCAGGGGATTGCAGGGGTCCAGGGGGGTGGAGCAGCATTCTTGGCCCTGCTGGTATCTGAATGACTTCATGGTTGGTCCAAGTAAGTGACCTGCAGTGATAACCATGGTTCCTTGAACATTTAGATACATACAGTTCAGACAGTCTTGCACTTGTATCCTCCTCACTCCCCTGTGTGCTGGGGAGGAGGAGCGCTGAGGCTCAGAGAGAAGAGTCGAACTAAAGATCACCCAGTGGAGTGGAGCCACAGCTCTTCCTTTTCACCCTTCATTCCCGCTCTTCTTCTTGCCCTTGCTCCTTCTCGATCATTCTATAACTTACCTTGTTTCAAGAATTCTTTCACTCCTGAGGTGTCACTCTCCATCCTCAAATCCCACTCAGTGTTCATTTTGGCCATTTCTCTGTCTCTCTAGATGGGATAGGTGCACATATAAAGAGAAAGAGGAAAGGTGAGGGCAGGTGTTAGTATCCAAAGTTTAAGTCTCTGGGGGATATGATTCTGCCTCCTGCGAGAGAAAGTTCTCCTTTCTGGCTATTTCAGATTCTTCCTGCTACAATGTAAATCCATTTCGTCCGTGACCTGACATGGCTATTTGTGGAATTTGGGAGGGGACATCTAGATTGGAAGCCAGCAGCTTCAGGGACTTTTCTTTCTGGGGCTGTAGCAAAGAAGCTCTCAGACAATTAAACTAAAATGGCTACACTTTCGCTCACATGGGCTTGGACAGATTTATAATATTTTCTTTTTTAAAAAATTGGGACTTTTTTTCCCCATGCAGACAATGATTTATGGAATAATCAATTTCTTTAGCTACCTAATACATTGGAGTGAGCTGTCAGTGCAGACATCCATCTCCCCCAGAGGCTGGGGAGGGCGGAAAGCCTTTAGCTTGACTCACCCGGCAGAAGGCAGCTTTTTCTGTGAGCTGCTTTGATCCCAGACCTGGATCTGAGGCCCGTAGTAAGGAAGGTCTGGGGCTCCTGCAGCCCCATGCTTTGAGCAAAAATGCTAATGCTTTCTCCTTATCAGTCTCAGCCTCACCCAGAGAGGAGTGAGGTGCAGCACGTGCTGTCTCCATCATGCAGGTATGGAGATTAAGTGCCGGAGAGGATGCTCAAGGACTAGAGTTTGGAGATGTGAAGGCAAGCATGGTATCTTTGAATCTCTGAGGGCTGCAACGTAGAGGGAGGAAACCTGGTTTTAGAGGTTCCAGTAGAGAGATTTGGGGCCAGTGGGGTGATGGTCCAAGGAGGCAACAGTTCAACTCTTGGCAGTGCCCAGGGGTCAGGAAGGAGACTGGGGGCTATAGCCAGCTTCAGGGAGGGCCCATCAACGTTTTTGAGCAGTATAATGCCTAATATACTGCTATGTCTGATGTCATTTAATTTTCACTTCTCTCTAATGTAGGTATGATTACCTTATTTTGTAGATGTAGAAATTGATGTCTAAAGCAGGTGCCTGAGCTGAAACCCCTTCTTCCGCTGAGGGTGGTGCTGTCCTTCTCCTTGGCAGACTTGGTGAGAGGAGAGACCTCAGCCTGCAGGACAGGTGCAGGAGAACTGATACATAGGACTGCAGCAGCAGGGGTGGGAATGGCAGCCCCACAAAGACTTGTCAGGGTACGTTTCCCTTATGGTTTCAATTTCTAGCGTGCTGCGCTAACACAGTATGACTATATTCATAAAAATAACAATAGAGATCCCTTGGAGGCTTACAATGTGCTTATAATAAGTTTACAATAGGCATCTTCCAGACATTCAGTCACTTAATCCGGCACTCTAAGAGGTAGGACTTTATCCCCACTTTATAGATAAGGAAACTGAGAGCCTAGGATAATGCACACGGAGGAAGCAGTCCGTCGATGTTAGCTAATACAGTCATCATCTTTGGGGTCATCATCATCATCATGATTGCTGTTTTATTTTCAATAATGGATGCAAAGACCTATCATAGTGCCTGGTACACAGTAGGTGTTCAGGAGTATTTGTTGAAACTGTTTATACAGATTCACGCAGAAAATGGAGTGAGTGGACGGGATCCAGAAACCAGCTTGGGACAGGCTCTTCCCAGCTCCCTTGATCCCTGAGGATCTTTGCTCCCATTTCCCCAGCCCTGGCCTTTTTTAGCCTGGTCACTTTCCTTTCTCGTGCTCCTTGCCCGTCCCCCATTCCTGTAGCCAGAGCACCCGGATTCTCTGGCCTCCCTGGCAGCTATCCTTTCCTGGCAGCTGCAAGGAATGCAGGGACAACCCCAGTGCCCCTTCTCTTGGAGGTGAGGGGTTTGCAAGACCCCTGTCCTTCAGGATTTCACATTGCAGGGCTCCGCCCCATCCTCAGCCACTAGCAGACCCCTCCCCTGGCCCCCAGTGAGGGCTCCGGAGAAACCGCTTTACATGTAGAACCATTATCAGCTCGGGGCTCCTGTGCTTCTGCACTCTGAGCTTCCCACCTGGAATACCTTCCCCTCTTTGGCTGAATTTCTTCTTTCTCATGTTTCATGTCCTTTTGCAAGTCTCACCTTCTCCAGGAAGCCGCCTTTGGTGCACCGAGGCAGTGATGGTCATGACCTTTCTGAGCCTCCCTGGAGCCTTTCTCTAGCCTCCTTTTCAGAGCACTTCTCATTGGTGTAGAAATGATTGCCTTCACCACTGGTCTTCCTTATGAACCCAGAGCTAGCACTTTTGAAGCTTGTGGACATCTTGGCATTTGCCTCAAACTGTTTTTTTTTGTTCTTGTTGTTATTAAAATACCGTCACCAACAACAGTGCCTTTTGATGGTTCATTCTCTTGAAGACAAGTCCTTAGCCTCGAATTCAAGGAATACTCTTCCCGAACTCTGTTTCTGGGTTCTGCCTCCCCCGCCACCCCCATCAATTTAATTTTAAGTTGAATTAGTTTTGTAAGTTGACTTAATCAGCACTCAAAAATTAGGATGTTTTATACAAACTTTTAGATTTCCAGCTTCTTGTGCCACGTGCCGCAGCCTCCTCTCCCTGTAGTACATCCCCTGCGTCAGGGCCATTTTCTGTCATTCATGTGCTGTTTCCCTTGCAGTAGAGTTAAGAGGGAAAAGTAAAATATTTTGTGCACCCGTGTTTTTATTTTCAGGAGTAAACAAAAACAGACTAAGAGGGCTGTTCATTTCTCGTGTTTCTCTCTTACCAGTCCTGCTTTACTTTAGGTTTCCTGTTGGGCCCCACTAGCACCTCACCCCGCCCCCAGCCCCCTCCCGCCATGGTCCAGGAGCTTCTCAAAGGCAAGGCCCTTATCTCATTCCTATTTACCATGATAATAACAGCTATCATTCATTGAGCCATTGTCTATCTCATTTAACCCTCACAACAGGCCTAAAGTAGGTACAGTTATTCCCGCTTTCCAGATGGGGGATCGGAGCCCTGGTGAGGTCAAGGTACCCCTTCAGTAAGTGATGGTGTCACGAAGATGTGAATGCTGTTCTGCCAATTTGTTCCCCAGTGTATTCTCAACCACCCCATGTGAGGCCAACAGTAGGCAATTAATAAGTGTCGCATCAAATCAAATTGAATTCCAGAGTCAAGGATGGGACGGAGCCAGGTGGGACCCCCGCATCCTCACCGGCAGCAGCACCACCACAGTGGACCATGGTAGGTTTAGGATGCTTCTTCCTTCCTTCTTTATTTTGGCACCTAGCTGGCTCCGAGCTGCTGCTGTACATCTCTAGGGCAGCATTACCCAGAGTTAAGTTAACATGCGCCGGGCAGAAAATCTGCTGTGAGTCCCTTCATATTACCATGTCTTTGAGGAGCCAGGACATGGTGCGGGCATCAGAGCTCTGCAGGAGCAGTTTAACAACCTCTGTCCTTGTTCACTCCCTGCAGTTCTTGCAGCGGCCGCAGGCCCATCACTCTGACACAGTCCCAGCAACTAATTGGGCCTGGATAATAGGCCACACAGACACATGTCCTTTCCCATCCCCCTCCAGGCTCTGAGGGGTGATTCAAAGTAAGAAGCTCTGCAAAGCTGCCCCTTCTGCTTGGCGGCGGTTGGGGAGAATGGAGAAGGAAGGGAGAGTCTGTGCCCCACCCAGGTGGGCACAGGGTGCTGGGCATCCTCACCCTGGCCAGGCTACACCTACAGTGAGAGTGTGGGCTGTCTGGTGTCAAGGGTTCCCTGTGGACATAGTCAGGAGGCGGCCGCAAAAGGAAGATTTAGCGAAGAATAAAGCTCCAGTTTCCCACCTAGAATAGTGTTCGTAAATCCCGCCTCGCTCAGTTCCTGAGATCTCATTATCCGCGTGGCCCCTTGGATCCAGGTGGTAATGGGAAGCTTCAGATTAATTTGGGAGATTTTTTTTTTTTTTTTTTGAAGAACCTCCAGCTTTCTGCACAAGTGAGTTAAGTTCTGGACCAAATGGGGGCTCCTACTTTCTCACTGTGTGGTGTTCGCTTTGCCTCCTGCTGCTGGGATGTGCTTTGGGTATATGGATTATTCTCCAAATCCAGACCCAGAGATCCTAAGACTCCAAATGCTTCCAGTTAAAGATCCCACACATCTGTCTTTCCTGGGTCTGGAAGCCTGTCCTTTTTCAGGAAGAGGGTATTTTTGGTGATGTTGTTGAAAGTCTTGGCAGGGATGAGGAGTGAATACTCCTGACACCATTTGAGATGATGCCAGAGGCCACGTGGGTGCACAGTTCAGGCCACTTCCCTGAGCTGAGCTCAGACTCTACCAGTTATGGAAACTAAACGGTTTTTACTTCCTGGAAATTGCAGAGGCCCTGAAGGTCATACTGGTGCTTGAACATCTGTGAAAGTCTGTCCGAGTGTCCTTCATTTTTCCCAGCCCCCATAGGCCATGCTGGGGTCATCGGCCCCACCCATGGGTGAGCACATCTGGTTTCTCCATCTCCTGGGTGCTTAGAACCAAAAGTGGAAAGAGGTATGTGACACATTCGACCACTCTCAGGTTCAGAGATTCCTGTGCCAGCTTGAAGTGACTTTCCAATGCTGTCCAGGGTAAGACAGGGGTACCCATCCTGAGACAGACCCCTTCTGCTTCAGGGTTTTATAAGAAAACAGTCCAGGCCGGGACATCCCAGAGTCCCACAGTCTCTCTGTGCTCTTTGTCCCTTGGGGTCTCTGCTTTAACACATGATCTCCAGGGAAATAGTGTTTTTCCTCTCTTTCCTGCTGTGTAGACAACACTATCTTTCCTCATTGCCCCAACCTAGGAGACAGGCTCGCACTAAAAACAAAACAGCAAAAAGAACACACAGATTAAAGCCAGGAAAAAACTATAGCCAGTATTCATTGGGCACTTACTATGCTAGAGAGTGTTCTAAGCACTTTTATGTATTCATTCTTTAATCTTCACAAGGACCTTAAGAGATGGTACAGTTAGCCCCACTTTGCAGATGAAGAAATTATGGCCCAGAGAGATGAAAGGACTTGCCCTGAGGTCCTGCAGCCAGTAGGTGGCAGAACCCAGATTCCAATCCAGAGGTCAGGCCTCAGAGCCTCTAGATTTTACTCTAGGATGATGATTCAACATACTTAGAGCAAACCTGAATTATTGTTTAGTGTAAACAATAATTCAGATTTCTGAACCTAGTCCTGATAAAATCTGGGCAGGAGTTTCTTGGGCTTCAGGATCCCTTGATGCTAAGATAGGATGTTTAGACCCTGTTTTGACCTCATTATTTTAACCCCTGAATGAACCAATGTAGATGAATTCTTATTGAGATGAGTGAAGAAGAAATAGGAAGCCAGTGATTGAGACAGAGACTTTCAGAGACAAGGAGACAGAGGAAACAGAAAGAGAGAGACAGAGAGGGAGGTAGAGAGAGAGAGAGAGAGAGAGAGAGAGAGAGAGAGAGAGAGAGAGAGAGAGAGATTGAATAGATTCTAGTACTAGGCTCCAAGCTCTTAAATGCCTCGTAGGGTCAAGACTTCCTCCCAATCAAAGTGGCAGGTTCAAATGTCCTAGACAGCCACCTGGGATCACTTCACTCTGATCCCCACCTGTGTTGCTGGCCTCCCTGCTGATTTCCAGCTTCTCAGCAACGAGGCCACTGGGTTTGGCTCATCTTCTGTTAGTGGATGAGCGCCATATGTCAGATATTTAAGGTTGTGCCAGACTGGCAGAGTGGGGTTCAAAGATTTACTTTATGGAGTTTTCCGGGAGGGACCTGAGCATCTAAATGGAATCCATGTGAAGAGATGTCTGAGAATCTGTCAGAGAAGGAACTCTAGATGGAATACACCCATCCCTGCTGGTGCTCAGAAGCTGGTGTCCAGTTTGTCTTGCCTGGCTTCTTTCCTCTCTCTCCTTCTCTTCCTCCCATCCTCTCCCCCTTCCCTCCTGCCTTCTTTCCTTTCTTTAATAAATGCTGGTTGAGTACCTACTAGGTGCTAGGTGTACTGGGTGCTAGGTATAGAGTGGTGACCAAATTAATGAGATTTCCTTCTTCATGCGATCTTGTCTACTTAGGGTGACAAACAATAAAATAAACAAACAAATACATAGTTATTAATTGCAGCAAATGCTTGCATGCAAATAATTGACGGAACTACTCTTTGATTTGGGTACAGGGAGGGCCTCTCTGAGGAGGTAGCATTTAGACTGATGCCTGAAGGACAGGGGAAACCTGCCATGAGAAGAATGTAGAAAGGAGCATTCCAGGCAGAGGGAACAGCATGAGAAGAATGTAGAAAGGAGCATTCCAGGCAGAGGGAACAGCATGCCTTGAGCTGGCAAAGAGCATGGGATGGTCCAAAACAGAGAGGAAGTTCACATGGATGGGTTTGGCGTGCAGGAAGTAGGGGATTGTCTTAAGATGAGGCTGGGGAGGTGGATTTCCAAAGCTCGCTCTAGCATCAACTTGGGGCTCTCCTGAGCATGTGGTCCAAGGCACATGCTAGCTTTGTACCAGGCTCTGGGGCTCAGCTTCATTCCCTCTTGTCTACATCCTTTCGTGGAGCTGCTCATGGTGAGTGCACCCCCTTCCATCAAGGAGTCTCACCCAAGCCTGTCCCAGGCGTGGGCCTGATGTTACTGTGGAGGAGCTGGCATTGCACCTCTGAGGAGCACAGCTCTCTGCTGGGGAGGGGCTGCTTTTCCAGGGAGATTTTATTTATTTTTTCAATCAAATCCTCAGTATCTAAGTGAGTGAACCCATGGAGGTTTAAAGGTGTCAAATCATTACAGGGGCAGGTGGGGAGCAAAGTAGCAAAGATTCTCAGTGGCTCATTCCATGAAGCATGTGCCAGAGTTTGTACCTATGGATGGCCCGCACATCTGGAGGAAGAGTACACACTCTTTCAGACACCTGGATATTTCAAGGATGGGACACCAGGCCATGGCTTAGTCCATTGATGAGTTATTCAACATCAATTAGTGTCTAGGTCCAGGCTAGGTTCTTTGGGGAACTCTAGAAAGAGAGGCCATCATCTGAGCCATGGAATTCTCTTTGGAATGTCAAGTGAATTCACATCTGTGTCCTGTTCGATGCTTCCAACAGTGAGCTCAGCAGGCAGGGCAGGACTGAGGCTCCCCAAATTACACATGAAGAAACCGAAGTTCAAGTGAGGCCAAGTCATTTATTCAAAGTCACACTAGTAATTGCTGGATCAGGAAAGTCCTGAAGTCAGATCTGCATGTGAATCATTCCTTTACCGTTTAGTTGCTCTATGACCTCGGGAACACAATGCCAGCCTGATTATTTTCATCTGAAAACATGGAGAAACGTGGAATGTGTCAAAGCACTTAGCTCGGGGCATGGTAAACAGTAGGTGCTCAGTAAGAATACAGCTCCATTTCCTGGGCATCTTCTACCCCATCACCTTTGTCCCTGCCTTGAGGGTTTCAGGTTCATTGCTGTGATCTAGCACAAAAACGTCTTGATATTTGCTGTCAGGTAGACAGAACATCTGGAAGATTGGCCCATCTTTTTTCCCTCCATCCAAATGTTTCGGTGTCATGAAGATAAAGCCGCAGAGGTGTAACTGCCAGGGCCTAGTTCCCAGAAGGCCATAAAACATGGGTGATTCTGCCTGGCCTCGCCCGCCACAATCCAGTAAAGTGCTCCTCTCATCCAACACATGGTTATTTTTTTTACAAAATCGCTGAACTAGCCATGTTAGCTGTATTGATCAATAAATTACTTTGATGAAAACTCAATAGTCATTGGCCCCCTGGCACTCATTCCCACACAAAGGAAGGGCTTTACACTTTTTACATCTCAAAAAACTTAGTGCCATTTCCTGTTCCATTTTTCTTCTCTGTGTACCACTCCCAGGGGCAGCTGCCCGAGACAGAGCCTGTCTGGACAAGACTCAGGGATTTCTAGGACTACTGCCAGGGCTTCTTCTGGCCCAGGCCATGGGGGCTCCCTGGGAGGAGAGTTGATTCATCTACCCAGACCTTAAAGAACAGTTTTGCTTTCCAGGGCACACTGGACCCACAGCCACCAGTGCTCCTGGGCATCCTGCGAGGTCCCTGAGACCATCATTAGCAGCCCTGCTGGGGGAATGGCAGCCAGTTACGGCACCAGCCTCCTGTTTGGAAGAACCTAGAGCCATGGTCTTCCTTTAAATTCATTCATTCATTCATTCATTCATTCATTCGATTTTTTTGGAGCCTTCAATGTGTGCTGGGAATTTTCCATGTCTAATCTTACTGAATGCTTGTGTTTGGAGTTAACGCTTGCCCCTGAGGCACAACAATATCCTGTATTGCGTGCTTAGAAAAGGCAGGTGCTGTGCTAAGCATATGGGCATCAGATGCAGCTGCAAAGCTGGTTTTGACCCCAGACACTGGAGCCTCATTGCCTGGATTCAAATCCTGGCTCTTGACTTTAGGAAAATTCTGAACTTCTCTGTGCTTCGGTTTCTCTATCTGTAAAATAGGGATGAAAAGGGGTAGAACAGATTGATTTACTGTGGATAAGCACCACGTACCTGGCACATACGTGTACCACGTAAGCGTTGGCTGCTTTTAGCTGGTAAAGACTTAATGAGTTAATATGTGTAATGTGCTTAGAACAGTATCTAATACATAGAGCTTGACACATGTAAGCTAATATCATCGTTTCATTTAATCCTCACAATACTATGAAGCAAAAACTATCAGTCTCCCATTTTACACATGAGAAAACTGAGGTCAAGCAGATCATCTGGAATCTCAGAACAGAGATTTAAACGTGGCTGGTTCGACTGTAGCCCCAGGCCTTTTTCTATAGCGCTGGATGACTGCTCGGTCAAACACAGTGCTCTTGATTTGGAAAGCACCTGTGACCTGCCTGGGCCAGCAGAATAAATGTAGTACAGATGGGAAAACTAAGGCCCAGAAAGCACTTGGACAGTCGGTCAGGTCGGATGACTCCGGGGTGCTTTCTGCCCACATCACAGCCAGTGACCACACGTCCTCAAGTCGTCTGGGTTGTCCTGGTTATGTCCGTTGTCCTGTGTAAGTATGAAGTGTGCCGTTTCCCTCCAGAACATTCTTAGCATAGCTGTTAAGTGAAAAGGTTCTTGACTCAGACTTGCTGGGTTTGAATCTGGTTTCACCACGTGCCGTCTGTCACACTCTCTGTGCCTCAGTTGCCCTTGGCCTGTAGAAAGAATCGAGTTGGATAAGATGCCTGATTCATAGAAAGCACTCAGTAGATGTTACCTTGTATTTATTCTTCTCAAGAATAAACATTAAAATAAGGGAATTAAATGCCCTTTGATACAGCTCTAAACGTATTTACAACTTGTCTGACCCTCAGGCAGCTCTGGAAACTGGAACAGGTAGAGTCTGCCATGCCTAATTTATAGTCCAGCAAAGAGAGGTCCAACTTGGGTGCCTCACAGGTCACGTAGCTGGCTGACGAGAGAGACGAGACTCAGACTCACATCTGTGTGATCTGCAAAGCAGCCCTCTTCCCTGCATCACACGCGCCCTTTATCCAAAGGCCTGGCCACAGGGAGAACCCAACCACCCCCGAAGAAGCTGAAATCCAGCAGAGTTGGCCTCTCAGGTAGCTTCTCCCCTCTTCCCAGGTATAGGTGCTTTCTCGGCAGGCCCAATACTTACCTCCTCTTCTTTATTTATCAGCACATTGGCCACCAGTCCATGCTCCACCCTCACCCCCCAAGCCTCTGTCCCTGCCCCCTCCCATCAGCATCCTCTGGACTGTGGCCGCAGGCCAGGGGACATTTTTACCAATTATTGCGATTGCCTAAGTTCCTTCCTCAGCCTGGCCCAGCCCGATTTGCATACCATTAGCTATGATGCCATGCATTATGGATTCATATTTAATTTTAGTACTTTTTGGAGGCAACTCTAACCTAATTAAAATCTCCTTCTCCAAGAATCTGACATTTCTTCGAACTCTGATATCATGGGCTCTGCACAGATGGACCACACACACAGACGCACACACACAAATGCACAGACACATACATACATACACCTCTCCAGCCATAGACACATGCTGCCATTGCAGCCCTCATTCCATAGATTCTTTTTTTTATGAAAAAGTAAATATGAAAAAAGTCCTTTTCCTCCAAGTAGATTTGTATGCAGACTTAGCTCTGCGTACTCCCCTGGCCCATTGCAGGAGAGACTGCCAGAGCCAGACTCCACAGAGAATCTGGGGCTGGGGGAATGAGGGGACCCAGGCTGTGGCCCAGCCTCTACCTGCCTCCCTCTTGGAGTCACCGAGCTTTCCCAAGCCTCAGCGGCCCTCCCTCTGGAGATTCTCAGAAGATCAAACCTTTATGCTCCACATCACACCTCTATCCTCAACCCATTTCCACTCAGGTGTCAGAAATGCAGTACATAGAAATCTTTTTCCCTAATCGACTGCAAAAAAAATAGCAGGGTGAGGAAGAGATGAATAGGTGGGGTGCAGGGGATTTTTAGGGCAGCGAAACTACTCTGTATAAGACTATAATGGTGGAAGCAGGTCACTGTATAGTAGTCCTCCTTATCCGTGGAGGGTGAGGGTACATTCCAAGACCTCCAGTGAAATCACGGACAGTACCAAACCCTTTACATACTATATTTTTTCTTATACTTACGTACCTCTGATAAAACTTAGTTTGTAAATTCACAGTTAAGAGATTAGAAACAGTAATAATAAAAGAGAAGTTATAACAATATACTATAATAAAAGTTATGTAAATGTTTTTCTCTCACTCAGAATATCTAATTGTACCGGACTCACCCTTCCTGTGACGATGAGAGGTGGTAAATGCCTGCGTGATGAGATGAAGTGAGGCGGGTGACACAGGCATTGTGATGTAGCGCTAGGCTGCGGTGCGGCTACTTGAACGCAAGCCCTGCAGTACCGCCGCTCGATCCGGTAACCAAGACGGCTGCTAAGTGACTAATGAGAGGGGAGCATATGCCGTGTGGGTGCGCTGGACAAAGGGGCGATTCAGTGTTCCTGGTGGGACGGAGCTGGACAGTTCGAGATTTCATCACACTGCTCAGAATGGTCTGCAATTTAAAACTTATGAATTGTTTATTCTTGGAATTTTCCGTGTAATGTTTTCGGATGTTGGTTGACTGAGGGTAACTGAAACTGCAGAAAATGAAACCACAGGTAAAGGGGGACTACTTTCTTTCTGGTTGTCTAAACGCATAGAATGTACAACACCAAGAGTGAACTCTAGGTAAACTGTTGTCTCGGGGTTCTAATGATGTGTCCATGTAGGTGCATTGACTGTAACACATGTGCCAATCTGGTGGGAGAGGTTGGTGTTGGGGGAGGCTGTGCGTGTGTAGGGACAGTGGGTATATGGGAACTCTA
This sequence comes from Rousettus aegyptiacus, assembly GCF_014176215.1. Lineage (NCBI taxonomy): Eukaryota > Metazoa > Chordata > Mammalia > Chiroptera > Pteropodidae > Rousettus > Rousettus aegyptiacus. Next base: position 23,465,822 of record NW_023416284.1, on the reverse strand, counting down.
TACTTCCTGCTCATTTTTGCTGTGAACCTAACATGTCTCTAAAAAAATAAGGTTTATTAAAAATAATAAATAAATAAAATAGCTTAACATTTTTTGAGTGCTCACCGTATGTCAGGTACTTTACATGTATTAACTAATTCTCATGACAACAATTTGAAGTTGATATTCTTATTACTATTACTGTTATTACATCCCCATTTTACAGATGAGGAAACTGAGGCTCGGAGAGTTTAAGTAGCTTGCTCAGGGTCACACAGCGAGTAGCTGATGGAGATTGGATTTGGACCCAGGCAATCTGCCTTCAGAACCTGTGGTCTTCACTGTACCACAGCTGTGTCTTCCTTTTTACCGAGGAAAGAATCAGGGAGATGGGCTGGAATTACTTCATTGTTCTAATTCTATGATAATGACTTAATTCTTGCTGGACTCAGGGGGAAAGTGTGAGGTACCATTCATCTCCTGACATTTCTCAGAATTCATCAGGTCAGAGTTTTCTGACCCAGCTGTACTGGAGGAGGTAGAGCTTAGACCACACCTGGGCAAACGGGCTTTCCCTCATCTGGGGTGAGGGTGGAGAGACCATAGAGCTCCCCAGAGAGAGAGAGAGGACACTGGGCTGGCCGTGTGCCATTCCCAGGCTCTCAGCATGACCTGCCCAAACCCTTGTGTCTCTGTTTCCACGTGTAGGTTAGCCAGAAAGATGCCAAGGTGGGTTGCTTTGTCTGTATTTGACCTGGGTTTACAGTGTCAGGAGGGCGGAAACATGGTATTTATTTTCCCCAACATTTAATAACAAGAAATATTAAATGTACAGAAAAGTTGAAAGAATTTTACAGTGAACGCCCATATTTCACATGGTGTTTTTTCAGTCATCCTCTGCCTTGTGCTGTCACTGTCCTGGATGACTTGCATACACGGTCATTTCAGTCTTCACACAGACCCGGTGGAGTGGGGCTTCTCACTTGTATTTTACAGGTGAGGATGCTGAGGCTCAGGCAGATGAAGAAACCCATCCAAGGCCACCCAGCTCAGCAAGGGTAGGACCAGGAATTACACCAAGAGCCGTCTGACCTCTCCCAGACCTGCCCTTTTCACTTATCTGCTCTCTATTTTCCCCACAAGACTCAGAAAGTCCCCTTTACAGTGGCAGGTGAAGTCCATCTGGCCCCAGCCCCTCTGGGTGCTAAGAGGAGATTCGTATAGTTGTCAGAGGATGGCATGAGAAGTGGAGGTAAGGTACGGGGTGTTTCTCTCAGGTAACATTGCACCGGGCACATTAACCTTCATGACAATAATTCTTATTTGTGGGGCTCCTGGCCCACCTGGAATCCAGAGCTCTGAGGAGCAAGCGAGCCCTCAGCATGGCTGAGAGGCTCGTGGGCCCCAACGTCTACTCGCATCTCCTGCTGTTGCTGTTTGGTTTGCCTCCTAAGGAAGGCTGGGTTAGGGCTGTGTTCCATCATGCCCTCCTCAGAAACCTCATATGGCTGCCACTAAGCTCAGGTCCTCACCTGAGCCTCCTCAGACAAGTTACTTCACCTCTCTCCCAGGACTGTCATTCTCTAATGATGGAGCAAAGAAATAATCGTTGAACCAATAGACATGTTTGATAGTGTCAAGAAAACTCAAAAGTGCCCAGCCCAGGGCCTGTCATGTAGTAGGCATACGGGACCAGAACTGTTCTTGTGTCCTCTATCTGAGGCTTCCCAGCAAGATTTGTTCCCTTGTCCCTAGCCAGGTCCTAGAGATCTCAAATGCCACTGCATACTCAGGCCTCCTCACTTTTGTCCATTTGGTCTGCTCTGCCCGGAATGTCCTTCCCAACATCCATCCAGGTCAGATCCCACCTCCTCCAGAAGGTTTTCCAAGATCCTCCCTGTAGGAATGACTCTGCCCCCTCTCCCTTTCCCTGGCACCTGAGTTCTATAGTTAGAAGCACAAAGGCTTGCACAAGGCTATCTGGTGAGACTTTCACCTCTGTCACTTACTGGTTGAGTGACCTTGGATAAGTTGACAGTCCATTCTATGCCTCAGTTTCCTCATCTGCAAAAAGGACAGGATGATAGTACCTACCTCATCATGAATCTTATATGAGGTATGCTATGAATAGCGCACTCTCAAGTATCTGCACATAGCATCTCAGAGCCTTGCTCACAGTGGGGCCTCCTGTGTTTGTTGACTGAATTGAGATGACTCTGTGTTCATCTTATGTGTGTGAGACTCAGCAAAGAGGAGGCATTGCAGTGAACAGGATGCTCTGAAAGGCAAAACTCAGGGCAGTTGCTAGACTAGGATGGGGAATGGGTGTAGCACTGAGCTGAGGCAGGGGCTTCTGTCCTGCATGGGGGCCATCTCAGTGAAGAAATGGGCTTGCAGGGCTGAAGTGCCAGCGGTGAGGGGCTGTGGAACAGTGTCTTGGCTATAAGAAGCAGCTCTGGTGACAGGTAGGCATGAGTTAAAATCCCGACTGCACCACTGGCTCACTACCTGGCCTTGTGCAGTTCCTTAGCCCCTCCCAGGTCTGTCTTCCCTCCTGTGAAGTGGGGACAGTAATGGTATCCACCTCCTGAGGTGCTCAGCACGACAAAGCCGCAGCCCTTCCAGCATTCGTTCAGTAGCTGCGTTACTTCATCCCTAGCTTTTTCTTGGCTGCCCCACCTCCCTCAGCCCACAGCCCTGCAGGTGACTGGGAACTGGCCTCCGAAGTATAAGCCACATGCCTGGTTTGCATGGAGACTGCTGTTTATCCAGAGGGATTTAGATTTTTAACGAACAAGTTCACCTGAGTCCCGTGGGGCATTGACCAGAAGGTCTTTGACTCGAACCTCCCATTAGCTGTTCCTCCTCATGCTGAGGCTTTTTCAGAAAATCATTTAATGTTTTCTCTGTGTTTAAAGACGCCTCCGAGGGCCCATCAGGCTCAGCCTGGCTGGCCTGATCTTGAAACAAAGTGCAGTCCCCGGAGGAACATGCCAGCCTCTGCTCTTAAGTAAATTCAAGGGAGCATTTTTGCACTTGGCCTGGTAGGCTATATTTAGGCTTTGCCAGGTCTTTGAGTTCCTCTCCCACTACATTATTAAGGTCGCTCTGAGCCTGAGAGGGCTAAGGCCTGGCAGGAGGGGAGAAGCCTCACCCGAGTGAATATAGCTGGAGTTTCTCCTACAAGGTCTGGAATTCAATCTTGGCTCTGACAATTGCGTGTTTAGAGGTGGAAGACAGGGCCACAGACCCCAGCAAAGCAGAGGGCCTTCCACATGAGGAGGCTCCCTCAGCCTTGGGTCTCCTGAGTCTCCATCTCATTCCTCAAAGACTCATAGCCATGCCCTTCTCTCTGTTGCAACGTCTTTGTCCTTACTTTGGCCTGTGTCACCTTTCATGTCTAAGATTCTTTCTTATGTCCCTACGTGTCACCTTACCCTCACTCAGGAACCCTCAAGGGCTCCCCAGTGTCTGCAGAATAAAGCCCAACCTCCTCAGCCTGGCATTTAAGACCTTCCATGATCTGACCTCCACCTACTTTTTCATCCTCATCAGCAGCTGTAAACCCCCTTGAGTGTGAGCTCCTTGGGGACAGGGGCTTTTGTCTGCTTTATTTACCACAGTATGTGCAGTGCCTTGAAGAGAGCCTAGAACCTTGTAGAAGTGTTCATTGAATATTTTCTGAGTGAATGAATGAAGAACTGAACAAATGACTAAACAAATTAATGAATGATGCAGTGTTCTACAGTTTTCCCACTCTCAGGCTTTTGTTCGGACAGCCATTTGCCACCAGGCAAGCCCCTGTTTGTTCACATGCATCCCGCCCGTTAAGTCCCAGATAAGATCCTGCTTCTTCTGTGATACCTTCCCTGGTGGCCCAGCCCCTGTGAGCCCTCCCGTTAGCTCCAACACAGTCTGTTGTTAGATACTTAGTTCACAAGCTCCTCTGGAGGTTCTCGGGTATCATCTGAGACCGAAGAAAGAGGCAGACCACTCCAGATTGGTAGGTGGCAGGTTTAATAAGTGAGGGAATTTACTTAATGAGGCTTGTCTCAGACAACGACAAGATGAGTAGACCTCCACACATGCCTGCCAGAATCTTAAAAGTTTATATAGGGGCCCTAATTGGGTTCAGTCATGTACACCATCCTGATGATGTCAGTACCACATTTCTGTCTCAAGACGATATCCTTGGGACAGCTACTGGGATGGAGAGAGACAAGCAGAACACACATTCCAAGGATAGTGAGAGGATAGGGCGCCTCCAACTGCTCACATCCAGCTTGAGGGTCAAGTGGTGGTCCTGTCTTCTCAATGACCTTCTCCAACAGACACCCAATACCTCATTATTTGGCTTTCTCGAGACCTCGTCTGCTCTTAGATTTGGCTGTATACTTCCAAGGTCCAGGATGGGTAATGTACCTTTACCCATTTGGCCACCTCACAGAGACCTTGTGTGGCTTTCGCTTTCAGTGTATGGGGTGGGGGAGGTTGGTCAGGCAGGAAGGGACTCAGGATGCTCAGCTGGCAAAGATGCAGCCACAGGTAGTGGAGGGCCTGGTCCTTCTAGGGCAGAGCATGATGTCCAGATAGGCTGGCATCTGATGTTCACTGGGGACTCAGTCAAGTAGGGCCATGAGGGACATGTGACATGGGTCAGTGGAGTGGAGAAAGTGACAAGAACCTGGAGGGAGAATCCCAGCAGCAAGTAAGGGTCAGAGGTCCAAGGCAGCAGGCAAAAGTGGACTAGGATTGGGTTTCCTGTTGTGGATAAACTGTCCTTAGAGAGAAAAGGCTATTAGGCAGGTGTCAGAGACAGGCACTCAAGGCCAGGAAACAAGGTGGGAACCCTGTCCCACCCAGTGACCTGCAAGTGGGAATCCAGAGATCTCAGAATGAGGATGCTCCAGCTACACACAGTAGATGTTTTTGTAATTATAGACTTTAGTCCCTGTGGGTAATTGTTGTTCCTATAATTATGGTCACCATGCCTATTTCACACATGAAAAATCTCCTCCATTAGAAGACTCTAGAGGACATACACACGTAGACACACACATTCACACCTACACATATGCAAAGACACACACACTTGCACACGCAGATAACAAAGGAACGCCAGGCATGAAGCGCTGTGAGGGAGCAGACGACCTCTCAGTGACCTCTGGGGGACCTCTTCTCTGAAGACTCAAGCCTGTTGATTTAAGGGAACAAATGGAAACAAAAAGGGTGGTGATTCTATTTGGGTGAGGGGCAGGAAGGAGGCTGGGAGCCTCTTGGCCAGAGTTTAGACCCCCGGGCCCCCGCCCACTACAGATCCTGAAGCTCAATTTCCTCTGGTTCTTCTGGGGTCACTTAGCTCTCAGAGAGAACAATTGCAGTAACAATTCTCTTCTGCTTTGTGTGATTCTTTATCCTTTTCAAAGCCCTTTTGTGCACGGTTTTCCATTTGATACCCCCTGTGAGATAGGCTGGTATTCTTATCTCTGCTTTAGAGATAAGGAAATGGAGGCTCAGAGAAGGTGCCTGGCTGGTCTAAGCCCCCTCTGAGGCTGGGCTGTGGAGCGGGGATTAGAGCCAAGAACCTGTGACTTTCTGCCCTTTCGCATTTTCTCTCATTCACCCTCTGATGTGTGTTGGTTTTGAAGACAGCTTCCTTTGGCCTGCATGAGTCCATGCTGCCCTGTTGATTTCTGGGGTATGTGTGTGTCTATCCTGAGGGGGAGCTGAAAACGGAGGTTGGTTAAGCGCTGCCTCAAATATTTCATCTCTTCCCCTTTAAATCTTCCTCAGGTGGGCTTTGGGGATACTGATGGGTGGTAGGCACTGTTCTTAGCTTCCTTCTTCCTCTTCCTTCTGCCCGCCTGAGGCAGCCCTAGCTGAAGAATGTGGAAGCTGGGGAGCCAGTGGGGTGAGGAGGGGAGAAAGAGTAGAGATGGCCCCCTCGGCCCAGAAGGGTGATGGCTGATGGGGCTGGACGTTTGCCAATGTGGAGAGAGCAGAGAAGCAGAATAGCCCAGCTCCCTGGTACTCACAGAAGAGGTCTGTCTTGAAACTCAAAGGAACAAGTTACAGGATAAGTTCAAAGGAGAGGTTAAGAGGAGTTTGGAGAGAGATATGGGTTTATAATCAGTTGCTCGGAAAGGCTAGGAGTTGATTCAAGGGTTCAGATGAAAATAAAGAGAGTGGTGATTCCATTGGTAGGAGGGGCAGGGAAGTGGGTGCTGGGAGCCTTTTGACCAGACTCCAGACACTGCCCCACCCCCCAACTCCAGATCCTGAAGCTCAAGCACCTTCGCCTTTTGAGGCTGAAATCATGGAGGTTAAGCAAAGGACCTTTCTCTTTCATACAAGGTGGACTCAGTGTCTGAAATATCATGGCACTGACCCAGCAGAGCATCGTTGATGTTTCATATTTGCGTCCAAAAATGCTATTTGGGCCATCAGCTGGGCTTAATTTTTTAATTAATGAATTAGTAAGTACCTCATTTCATTCCACGAAAATAATTTCCAGTTTTTTATTAGTTACATTTAATAAGATAGCTTATCATTCAAAGAATTTAGGATCTAAAAAAATACAAATTTGAAAGACAATGTTTCCTGGGAGGAAAAAGAAATGTTATATTTAAGTCGTACGTACATTACAGTTGCTATAATTGGGCCAAGTATGTGATTCTGTGCTCCCTGGTGGCCAAAGGAAAAAGAGAAATACTAGTAGTTACATAAATTTTACCTTTTTCTATGTGGAAAAGTCACCCTAGTATCTCTGGGACAAAATGAAGCTTTTATTAACCCTTCATTTTAAATTAATTTTTGCATCTAGGGCTTTTAAAAGAAGATATAGAAAAGGCAACATCCAATTATTAATAGCAGTAGCAGATTTCCTAAGACTGTCTGGTATTGTCTGTTCTCTGTGTCATCTGAAGGCATAATGACAAAACACATAACGACAAAACCAAGCAAGAAGCCTAGGCACATGGTCCAAGTAAACAGCTCGATCCACGGATAAATCCTAGAATAGCTGGAGAAATAGGCAGCCAGCCTACTCGTCTGTCTGTTCTCCACAATGTCATTTCTCTCCATCAGATTTTTGATTCGTGTGAGACGGTAGATGGTTGGGATGACCATCTCTGGCAAGACCTAACATTTTCGTGGTTGTTTGGTGGCGGGGCAGCAGTTGGGAGCAGCTCCCATTTAATTTGAAGCAGTGATCACCAGGCTTCTTTGATTGATAATGATCGCCCATTAGTAACAAAGTTTAACATGCACTCTGATAAATGTAATTTATTCTTTATAGGTTGCATATAAGTACACCCAAGTCAATCTATTACGTACTTTATAAATCATACATGAAAATAAGTAATTAAAAGGGATGAGATTCAAATCAACAATGGTAGAAGTTAATAATTTCTTCCTTTCTCCAGCGGGTTGTCTTATGGAGTCCTTGGGCTGGGCATTTTCACCTTTGGGTTCCTCTGTGAGCCTGGGCTGCTCCCTGAGAATACCTCCAGCTCTGTGAGCTGGAAGGGGTGGGGCGAATGCCTCCTTTCATGACAGGTGAGGAGATATCCATCACTATACCAGCTTCCGCTCCCCTCAGTTGGGATAACTGACGATGCAGTTTCTTCACCATCTCCCTAATGGTGGTGGTGGTAGCTGTAGCTCCCGTCATCCACAGTGATAATTTGCTAGCTAATGCACTCATTCCATTATTAGCTGCCTGCCTTCTCCTGTCTTTCTTCCCTCTTTCCTACCAGTGTATCCTGAGATGACCTCCCAAATAAACTACTGGCACTCGGCTCTGTCTCAGGTTCTGCCTCTGGGGAAATCCAAACTAAAACAGCTTCTTCTTTTTTTTGATGGGAATCAAAGAACCTATCAAGACTCTTGTCTTCTCACTTCAGCATGGAGAAGAGGCCCCAGGTTTTTTTCTTCGAAACCAGTCCTGTGTCTCTTCCCACAAATGAACAGTTCTCTACCTGGTGTGATGAGTCTGGCCTGGAAGAAGTCCTTATCAGTCACACTAGGACCCTCTGTGAGCAGGAAAAATTCCATAAAGCTCCCAAGGATGGCCGGGGTTGGAGCCCTGTGGTTTCCCACCAGAGAAATCAGGTGCAGAATGTCCCCAAGTAACTAAGTTAAGCTCCCTGCTGTATAGACTTACTGAAGATAAACTCATTAAATTTGAGAGGACAACTGCCAAATGCCATTGATTTTACTTTAGAACAATTGATCTCAGACAATTCTTTCTGACAATAGGCACATGAAGGACCACTTGTCCATCACAGCTACTCCTAGTTTGTGACAATAAAGTGGAGTCATTGGCCCATGGGAGCTCATCTTTCTGAGTGCTATGGACAGTGGAGGGGGGGAATGGGACATAGATTTGCAGCATCTAAAAGCATTTCGATTCTTTAAGTTATAAATGAAAATTACTAGTTGACAATCCCAGGAATATCCTTGGATAGTTATTGACAGAAATTGAAGTAGGAACTGCTGTGACCTTACACGTTTTATTCCCTTACCTCTGCAGCCAGGTACTGCCACCAACTTCCCTGATTGAGGATTAAGTGAAATCGGGGCCCCATGCAATACTGTGGTGCGTGCCAGTGGATGTTCATTGAACGTTGATTTCAGAGGTGGATGACTCCCCACAAGCATGATCCAAGAAATGAATTGGGATCTGGGCCACTGTCTTCAAGGCTCACCTTCTCGCCCACTCTGATCTCACGTCCCTCTTGAATGCTCATTTCTTGCGAGAAGCTTCCTGTCCAGCCAGATAAAGGGAAAGGAAGCTGAATTTGGATTCAGACAGATGGGGGGTTAAATCTTGGTTCTGCACTTGGCTCCCTGGGTGACCTTTCATGAGTCACTGCATCTCTTGGCCTTGGTTTCCCATTATATAAAATAAAATGATTGCCTGGTAAGATATGAAATTATATAATCCATGTAAAGCACTCAGCACGGTGCTTAGCACATGGCTGTGTGATCCTGGGCAAGTTACTTCTCTTCTCTGAAATCCATTTCCCCTGCCTGTCAAGTTGGGTTAATAGCACTTACCTCCTAGGGTGGGTGTGAAAATTTAATGGATTAGATTTAAGTATGTGAAGTATTTATCCCAAGACCTGACACATAGGAAGTGCTCAATAAGAGTTAGCTATTATCTCTAATTATTATTAACTCATATATGATAGAGGTAATAAAAGTAACACCTGTCTTGTCAGCTTTAACCATAGGAGGGCTGAAAGATCAAATGAGACGATGGATTTCTGAAGGTCATTTTTTCGTCCATTCAACAAGTATTTCTTGAGTGCTTACTTTGTGCCAGGCACAGTTTTAATGCACTGGGGAGTAGCAGAGAACAAAATAGCAAAAACTCTTGCCTGCAGAGAGTCTACCTTCTGGTGGGGACACTGAAAATGGCCACACAACAATTACAGTAAAAGACAGAGCGTGCTCGATAGTATTAACTACTAAGGGGACCGAATAAGCAGGGATGAGGAAGAGGGGTGGGGGAGGGCTCGTGTGAACCGTGATTGGGGTCCCCAGAGTTGCAGTGACAAGCTGTTTGAGTAAAGACCTGAAACGGCACTTTGAAGGTGGGATGTGTCACCACATGCAAGGGACTGCGATTGGCCTTTGCCCTGCAGTTGTCTTCTGTTAGGAGTGGGTCGAATGTGCCACCCTCGGCCCAGCCGGACGACCCTGCCCTGGCCTGTGATGGCCCATGCTTCTGGGGGAGGACTGGATGGGCCAGGTTAAGTGACCAGTCCTTGAGGCCCCTTTCCAGCTGCCTCAAGCCTCCTTTTGGGTGGCCAGTGGGGAGAGAGACTTAAACTTTGGGCCTCAGGGTGCTTTCCAGAAAGGACCATTCTAGAAGGCAACCCTAAAGGTTGGATGCGGAGTGCTGTGCTTTCTACCTGTTCCGGTATACACCTGGGCTCCTGACTTGCAGTTTCCTTCCTACTGAGAAAACACTGTCTGATCCTGATCTGGGAGAGATGATCTGCTCCCCCACCTGCCCCCATACCTGCCTCTCCCACCTCAGTGCACCTAGGCCCCTTCCCCAGTCTATGCACCTAGGCATCCCAATTCTGCTCTGAGCCTCCCTCCCTGATTCCTGGATTGTCTCTCTCTATGCAACTGACTTACCTTCCCCCCACCCCAACCCACACATCGCTTTATGCATTCAGGCTCCAAACTCGGGCACCTGGGCCTGCCTTCCCCTCTTTACCCCACTTCTCAGCAATTCCTCTAAGCTGCCCCAGGTCTGATACCTGTGAGATCCTCATCTCTCCCCCACTCCCCACTTCTGAAGTTCACCAGAGTATGGCAGGGCAGAGTTAGAGGCATGTGATGGGAGCTATGAGCCCTATAGGTGGACATCCGAGGACATAGCAGGGGCCTGAGACACCCCTTGGGCTTTACCCACTGGGATGTGCCCTGTGGTAATTCTGGGGACCTAGAGACTTACCTCGCTCCCCTTACTGCCTTGAACTGAAATTCAAGCTGCCATTCACAGGCTGGGAGAGGGGCTGGCTCCCTTCAACACTGGGGTGCTAGGAACAATAGAGTGGAGTAAGGGGGGCTTCTCTGAACTTTAAGCTCCTCTTCTGTAAAATGGAGATGTAACCCCACATCACAAAGCCATCAGGAGGGCTAGGTGAGATGGTGCAAGTGAAGCGCCGAACACAGTGCGTGTCACGTGGTAAAGAAGATGCTGCTGGTACCTGCGCATCAATCATCTGTTCATTTACGAATCCCCCAATAGACAGTCATCAAGCATCTTCTGCGCATAGGCCCTTGGCTGATGCTGGAGACAGAGTAAACTAGACATGGGATTGGTTCTTGGAGAAGCCACAGTCTTACTGTGTAGGCAATGTTAAGTTATAACCCGCCGTGGGCTGGCCCTAACAGAGTGAGATGGGGTGCCAGGAGATCAGCATTTGGACATGGTCAAGGAAGGGTTCCTGTTAGAACCGGACGGAAAGGGTCCCATTAGGATGAGGTTATAGGCCACTTTCTCAGCAGGAGGCAACATTTTCCAGGGCCTTCCATCCCCAAATCTGAATCACATTAATAGCCTCCTGTTTTCCTAGCGCCCTTGGGTCCTCCAAACAGAAACCTGGGCTTGAGGGAGTGGCATGACCAGCTTTGGCCCCTGTAAGATGGGCCTGGATACCACTGTCCCCTCCCATTTCATTCATTCATTCATTCGTTCATTCATGCATTCATTCAGCTACGCCCACTGTGTGTCAGGCACTCTGTGCTCTGAAGTTATAGGCAGGAACAAAACAAATCCTAGTCCCTGGATTAGGAGAGCTTCAATTCCAGTTGGGGCAAAGATGCTTAATAAAATGGGCCTAGCTCCTCCCAGACTGGGAATGGCCACTCCTGGTTCCTCCTAAATTAGATTTTGTCACATCTCTTCCAGGACCCAGGCTGGGTTTGGTACCCTTGACAGGTTAGGCCCAGTTTAAGACCCAGACTAAGCCTGATGAACATGGTGGGCTGGGTGTGGTCACCCCTGGCCCCTCCAAGGCTAGGCCAGGCCACTCCCATTTTCCCTAGAGGCAACCTGAGAGGCAGGAGCTGTCCAGGGCTTTGGACTGACACGGTCTGCCAGGGGCACCTCCACCATTCCCAGTCTGGTTGCAGCCAGCCCCTCCTGCCCGGTGCTGCGGAGCGGTGGGGCTGGCTCCCCCTCGCCGTGTGTGGCGTTGATCTCTGGAATTATATTTTTTCCGATTTAACAACTGCAAGTGTTTGCTGCAGCTTTACTGCCTTAAAAATGTTTTCTAATAATCCCCAGGTGTTTCTCTCGCATACAATAGCCTGGCTTGTTACAGCCCAATTAAATCCTTATTTGAGACGCTTAATTAAAACGCTGAACAGAACAAGCCATAAAGCTTGCTCCTTGCCAGACTCATGCCAAAAGTGACTTTCCCAGGCCTGCCCCTGGCATTTGCAGCTTTCCATTTTGACCTGGTTGGGGAAGGGACATCCAGTTTCCCATCTCGGGGTGGGGGGAGGGGGTGTGCCATGGATGCTGAGCTTGGTTACCTAGAGACAAAGGGATGTGCTCCTGGAACCCTTGGCTCCCAGTTCCCCAGCTGGCCTCTCCTGGCTCCCCCCAAGCAGGATTTCTCAGCCTCTGAACTACTTGGGGCCATTTTTTGTTGTTGTGAAAGCTGCCCTATGCATTATAGGATGTTTAGCAGCATCCCTGGCCTCTACCTACAGGATTCTAGTAGCACTCTCTCCTCATGTTGTGGCAAACAAATATATCTCCAGACATTGCCAAATGTCCCGGAGGCGGAGCAAAAATAACCCTCTGCTGAGAACTGCTGTCTTAGAGGGAGGCATCATCCATCGCCAGGAGCCAGGGCACAGCTGCGTGGGCCCTGAAGCTAATTCACCCTCCCCAGCTCAGACCGAGAGGAGACCCCTGCCTCGGAACCCACAGACACATCTCTGCGGCAAAGAACCAACTTTTCTTCAGATATTCTTGGTCTTCCCTTCTTCTTCCATTGCTCAGTTTAAGACGGAATGGAGCCAGGTCCTTTTGAGCAAGGTAGGGTGACCAACTTGTTCCAATTTTCTCAGACTTCTGGGTTTCATATTAAAAGTCCCAGGTCCTGGGAAATTCGGTCCGAGCAAACTGGATTGGACGGGAGGCCTGTTCATTTCTCACGCCGCCAAGTGGTCCCGGAGCAACTGAGAGCGCTGTCCTAGAAGGATGAGTTATTACTGACAAGCCATGTGCCCTGCGTGTACCATCTGGTGGGTATGGTGTTATTAGCTTCATTTTATGGGTGAAGAAAGCGAGGCCCTGAGAGACCTGCCTAGATAACACAGCAGTGGAGGACCAGGATTTGAACCAGTCCTGTCTCTTCCCACTTCGCTCTCAGAAGCTTTTTTCACAAGATCCTGCAGGAAAGACTGGTTCTGATCCAAAAAGAGTCTCTCTGTGGCCTTGGCCTGACCATGAAGGAAGTATAGCTGCTTTCCTGGTGCTGACACCTGTTGACCAGAGGCAGGAGGTGCTGATCACAGGCCGAAGCAGAAGCCAAGCTCGTGGAGATAGGAAAGGCGGACCTCCAGACATCAGCTATGAGATCCTTGGTCTTTCACGGAGCCTCTGACAAGTTCTTTATTAGCCTGGTGATGGTTCCAGCTTCCATAACAAAGAGAATGTGACTGGAGGTGCTGTTTGGGACCTAATCCTGACCACCAAGAAGGCAGTAGAGAGACATGACAGAACAAGCTCTGTTTGTGATGTCCGAGGAGCATGCAGGTGACATATTGAAGCTCAGAGGACACATGAACAGGGCTCTGTGGCCTGAGATGGGAATCTCAGAGAATTGGGAAAATCGCAGACTCCTGTTTTTGACGGTGTCATTGCAAATCGACCCAAGGAAGTAGAATGGGTGTGGGGCGGTTCCTAAAGAAACATGTGGTTGTGTGGAGAGCTCTCTGGAGAGGTTGGATTTATAGTGGTTGTATCCGAGGATGGAAAACAGGGAGGTTAATCAAGAAGGCACATCAGAAGGGATATGATTCCTGGGACATATCACTTCCCAGGGAGAGTTCCAAATGCTGTAGCTTTAAGGCAGTATCTGGAATATGCTTAAAGAAATCACCATAAGGTGTACTAATGGCTGTTATTTATTGAGGGGTTACTGTATGCCAGATACGTTGCTAAACGTTCTCCATGTAGTGTAGGAAGTATGGGTCACCCTGTTTTTTAAGATGAGGAAACAGGCAGATTCCGGCACCTGCCCAAAGGCAGAGGTGTAGTCAGCGTTGGAGGCAAGATTGAGTAGCTACACGGACCCGTTTCAATTTAAGGTTTGGCCACTTCCTCTTTCTGTGGCCTCTGGTCAGTTGTCGATTTCTCTTTTTGTAGAAAGGAGGTTCTGAGACTTAAAAGAATTCATTCATGTGATATGTCCACAAAGTGATGGGCGTGTAGCTTATGTCCAATCAATGAGTTCCCTTTTCTCTAAGAGACATGTAATAATAATGTACACATAGCGTTGCAGAGAGCCCCTGAATGAGTTATGGAGTGGAAAAAGAAGGGAGCAAAAGGCAGGCCAGAGGAGAGTAAAACAGTCTTTTCAGTTTCAATTGAGAATGAGAAAAGCGTTTCATATTGATGGGTGACGAGGGACACAGAGGTGGCGCTTAGGTTCTGTTTTGTTTTTATGTTGAAGGAAAGCACCATCAGCCTAAAAGGGGCGGGCCAGATTTTGGGGAGAGAAGTAGCTCCGGGTGAGCTGGGCAGGAGTCCTGCGCCTGGGCACTGAAACGACTGGCTGCCGAGACTCTTGAACCACTGCCAGTGACTTCTGGAGAACAGAGGTTGCAAGGTTCCTAGAAGACTGGGAATGGGCAGATTCCAAAAGAAAAAGTGCTTTCCAGAAACTACACATCAGGGAGCTTGCTTGAAGCGGAAGTTTGTGAGCACCTAGACTCAACGTGAGTTCACCATAAACAAAACCAAGCTTTCCTGAAGATCTGTCATGTATCACGTGTTATGTTAGGCTTGAGGCCAAGTCCTGCCAGACTAAACTTTCTTCCTTGGACAGTGTAAGTAAACTTCAGACCAAGGACATGCATATGACTGGATATGCCTGGACAATCTCAAGCTCTCCTTGTGGACAAGATGGAGAAATGCAAATATCTAGAAGGGCGATTAGGCAGATTAGTAACTGGCCCAATGTTTTCATCCCAAGGGTGCTGGCTCATTAACGGTTCTGTCTACATGCAGAAGGGTTACTGCCGGAGCACCGCACGGCTCTGTCCTTGGCTCACATACATAGTGGATGGGTTATTAAGTACATGTGCCTAGGAACCAGTAAAAGTGAAAGCACCAGGGCTTAGGCAGAATGGAAGCTGAAGGGTGGTTTGGGTCTAGGATGTCCAGCAGCATGAATGTCCCATGGAAAAGATTCAGGTCCCTTGGTTTCCTCCCTGCTTTCCTGACTGCCCATTGCCTCCTCACCCTGTTCTCTGCCTCAGAGCTCATGCTCACATGTTGTTCCTGCCCTGCTGTGCCTCTCACTTGCACATGGTCTGTCACGACCCCTCCATCCTCTCTAACCTCCCACTGCCAATCGCTTCATGCTCACCATTGCCTAGTTCAGATTCCCATGAGAAGGAATCTGATGGGCCCATCAGCTTTTCATTGTTATGGGTCTTGGCCAAGCTGTAGATGGGCTGCCAGCCTCTCCCAATCATGAAGCCCCAAGAGGGTGTAGTCTGGGTGGGGGAGTGGGTCATAAGATGCAAAAAAGAGGTGCCCAAGGCCTGCCCTTTCAACAGATGTGGCGGATTGAACATGACCACCATGAGCAGTAATGATCATTGTTATCATCGATGGTGTGGCAGGTATAAATATGCTTATTAATTTCACATATAACGTGAAATTGTGGGAAATTGCAATTACCTTGGGTGACAGCAGCAACAGTTACAGAGATCTTGATGGCTCTATAGTTTTTGCAACACCACTCCCTCCCTCTGGCGGGCATCTCCACAGCTCCCGTCCCCAGCAGCTCTCTCTCCATCCCCTCCAGCACTCTGCAAAGGTCGCTGACAGTGTCAACCCATCTCATTTGTGACTTCTCTCTCCTCTTTTATTCGTGAAGGACTTTTGCAAGGCTGAGCCCAACTGAACAAGGCTAACTGTAACAGAGATAACGGGCAGTCAAAAGGCAAAGATATGCTATTAAAGTGTGTGTGAAAGTTTTCAGGGTGCTTTTTGTTATGTTGTGTTTTATTTTGTTTTGTAAGGAGTCTTAGAATGATGCTCAATATGGCGTGGTGGCTGAAAAGAATCATTCTCCAGACATTCTGGACAGCATTATTAGAAGTACAGAAGCTAGAGCAGGTGGTGGCAGGGCTGGATTGCTGAGTATGGGAGAGTCCATAGCCAACTGTATTGCATTTCATTCCTGGTACCAATGGCTAGAAGAGTTCTGAAGATAATAGCTGGCATTTATTGAGAACCTACTGCATGCAAGACACTGTTCTATGAGTGTTCCATGAATTAAAGTGCTCGTCCTCACCATTATTCTATTAGATTAATGCCATTCCATGAGTTATAAAACTGAGGAACAGAGAGATTAAGTAACTTGCTTAAGGTTGCTCAGCTTAAAATAACTTAAAACCTGAATGCGTGTAGCATTATTGGAGAAACTGAAAATGAGAAAATATAATAATAGTCAAATGGTGTGAAGGCAGAGCCTGTGCTACATACCAGGCAATACGTGGAGCTCTTTAGAAGCTATTCCTGGTGTAACATCACACTGACATGCAGTAGGGGTTTTTATGCCCATTTGATGGGTGACAATTCCAAGGCTCAGAGAGGTGAACTAACTTGTCCAAGGTCACTGAGCTAAGAAATGGAAAGGGAGAGAGCCCTAATTGGTGTTGGACGATGTGTGGGACCTTCAGAGAGGTCAGTGAAGCTCCCTGGCAGGAGAACCAGGTAATGGCCAGCATCATCCACCGATGGGCTGGGCTGCATGGGGAGGTGGAGTCTCTCTGTCACTGACAGTGTGCAAGTGTGGGCTTGGTGTTCTGTCCAGGCGTTTATTAGGAAATGTGCTTGGGACCCAGCTGGAGGGGACACAGGATTCAGCAACAAATCCCCTAAGGAGTTCTGGAGCTGGGCTGGCCCTACCGAATTGAACTGCACTGGGACAAGAGCACTCAGCTCATCTACCCCTGTGCCGATTGGTGGTTCTAAGTGGGCCACTCCTGGAAGGAAGCATGACCGTGGGTGAGGCTGTTTTCTTTAGCTGACTCAATCTCCAAAGCAGGCTGCTGGCTGAGGGCCATCCTGGCGGTGGGGGGACACTCTTTCTTCTTAAAGGGTATCTTTGCGGTGCGTCACGGCGTCTACCACACCCCCTCTCTGTCTCGCACATGTCACTACACATACCTTGCCCAGACTCACATCACATTACCATCGCTGCAAGGGTGCTTATTAATATCCATCATATATCCTGTTAACAAAAGGCTTTTGAATGTTCAGTTTCATTTTATCCTCCTAAATGACCGACGAATGGAGTGTTTTATTACTAACGCCCCCACTTAGTGGAAGATGGGCTCAAATGCTCACAGAATTAAGATATTGGTTCAAGGCTGCACATCCAGCAAGAGGCAATGTAGAATGCACCAAATCTGGCCTCCTGGCCGCAGCCAGAGTTCTCGTCACAGTGGGTCAGGGCACTCTCCCACGGCACACCCGCAGATGGCACCCTAGATTTGCCACACTTGGTCACCCTACCCAGCTCTTCCTCTGCGGCAGCTCCATTGAATGTCCTCTCCATGACCCCACCCAAGGGCTTCATCTCCCACATTCATGCTGATGCCTCCAATATGCCTTCCTGGGATGGACATTTTCTCCCTATTCGCCCGCCCAGATGTCCAAGAACATCTCAGACTTGCCATGTCCAGCACTGATTTCATCTGAGCCCAGAGCTGCAGGGTAGTGAAGTGGCATGAACTCATGCCCGGGATTAGACGGGAGTCTAATCTTGTCTCACCATTTATTAGCTATGGGCTTAGGAAACTATTTAGCCTCTTTGTGCTTCAGGATTCTCATCTGTAAAATAGGGATAAAGATAGTGAACCCGCCTCACAGAGTTATCAGGCTCAACGGAACTCACGCATGTAAAGTGCTCAGAGCAGGGCCTGGCACACGACCAGTGCTCCATAAAGTGAACTATTTTCACTGTTGCTTACGGTGGTGCTTAAAAGTACCGCCATCCACTGAGTCCCAGGTAGGGGCACATGCTCACTCATGCCTCACATCTGATGGGCGTCTGCTTCCCCTGCCTTAGGCACACGCCCCTTTTGGCTTCCCCATCACCACTGCTCAGTTGTGGCCGGCTCCGACCTCCACTTGGACTCAGTATGTCCTAGGAGGTCCACCCAATCCTTCCTCTAATATTCAGCCACCAGAATTGGACATTTTTAACGTCAGTTTTTGATCATGACCCTCTTCTGTTCTCAATCCTTCCATGGCTCCCTATTGCCCTCGGGTTATGGTCCAACTTCCCAAGGCAGGCGTGCAAGGCCCTCTTGCCTCCCATGCACGGCCCCCTCTCCAGCTTCTTCCTGCCCCTGCAGGCTTCTGGATTCTGCCTCACTAAACGCCTGGCATCTCCCTGGACACCCTGTCTTAAGATGTGTTCTTGTCTCACCTGGGTGCTCTTCTTTCCTTGAAGTCAAGCAGTCTCCTTTACTTCCTTAAACTCCAGGAATGGCAAAAAATGCCATCTTGTTCATTTCTGTGCCCTGGGGTTTACTCATTATAGGTGTTCAGTAAACTTGAACACAAGGAGAGGCCAACAATAGGAAGGTTGCCAGCTCTGCTGAGAGCAGGAGTCAGGCTTTTTCCTGGGGAGCCCTCCTCGTCAGTCTCCCCTTTCCTGCCAGGCCTCAGCGTCCCGGATTCCCAGACTTGTGGGATTCCCATCCTAGCCTCATGTGTTCTCCCTGGGAACCCACACACTATCTGCTGCTGGGAGCAGCTGAGAACCAGCCACACCACCTCTGCCCAGCACACGGCCCCAAGCCAAACCTCCTCTGTCAGGTGCGGCCTCCCAGCCCACGCCAGGATACAGCACCTCTGTACGGAGGTTTATGCACTGGTCCCAGGCCCTCCCCATCACCTGACTGACAACCTTTGCTGTTTCAGTGACCTTCTATTTCCTCAGCCTTGGATGAGCCCTCAGCTGATACCAGAAGAGGCAAAGGGTGTGAGACTACCGCCCCTAAGATGTTAGAGTTCCTTTGGGAAAAAGCAGGTTCTCGAGGAAAACTCTGTTTTAGAGTCTGAGAGACCTGGGTTTGAATCTCAGCCTCTCTCCTTGCTGGTGGTGTGGCCCTCCCAGCCTGGTTTTTCATTTGTACAATGAGAACCGTTGTCAGGAAGGGCATAAAGCAGCCTCTTGTGGAGGTGAGCCACTGGGGGCAACCAGGGTACCAAAGGGAGGGTCAAGACCTGGGTTTGAGTCCGGTCTCTGCCACTGATCTACTGTGTGACTGAGGCTGCTCATTTCCTCTCTCTGGACCTGTCAAATCCAGGAGTTTCTGTGGCCCCTTCAGGCCTCGACTTATGATGGTCTATGACTTCTGCGAAGGTGAAGGAAGAGTAAAGGAACTGACCCTTAAGGAGCACCTGCAAGGTACCAGCACTGTGCTAGGCGCTTCCCTTGCATGGGATCATTGCATCCTCCTGGCAGCCGGGTGGGGTGAGGGCTGTTATTCCTAGTTTATAGATGAGAAGACAGGCTCAGAGGGGTGAAGTGACTTGCCTAAAATCACGCAGGAAGGAAGTGGTGGTACTGACTCTGGAGCCCATGTGCTTCCCTCGGGTAACTCAGGGTAATCTACAGCTTCCCTTCTCTGCCACCCCCTCTCCCTCCTCCACACACATACCAAGGAAGGGGCAGCTGGGGAGCAGAGTGTTGGACAGGTGGGTCAGGGCCCAGGACTCAGTCCCCACACCCATATAGACTGTGGAGGCAAAATCATTGCCCCTTTCCAGAAGGCTCATGACCCCAGCATGGCTTGGACTTGAGCCTGCAGGTAAGCAACTGGCATCCTGATCCCTGTCATCTGATCCCAGTGGCCCTTGGGGCACCCTCCCCACTCTCCGCATCACCCTCGTAACTGCGTCCCTACACATCTTCAAATTTCCATAATGGATCTCGAGATCCTGTAAATGCCTTTATTTGCCATTATAGAAGGAGTTTTGTTTTTCTCCCTTGTAAGTTGGGCTCTAGTCCAGGCAGCTCCCTGGAACTCAAATATTGAAAGCAGCAACTTAATCGAGACTTGTCCGGGTAGAGCTCTTCAGGGGTCCAGATGCTTCCCCAGAACTTTGCGCTAGTCCTCCCAACAGCCTCAGAAGCTATCTGGGGCCAGCAAC
Source organism: Rousettus aegyptiacus (assembly GCF_014176215.1). NCBI lineage: Eukaryota > Metazoa > Chordata > Mammalia > Chiroptera > Pteropodidae > Rousettus > Rousettus aegyptiacus. The sequence goes on along the minus strand of NW_023416284.1, from coordinate 23,445,895 downwards.
TTCTGGAGTTCTCCCAGCCCCCAGAGATGTGGGGACATTGCTGGTACAATGGAACTGGCCCTACCAAGCTGAGAAGTAAAGCAATATCCCGTGATAGGGAACCCAGATAGTGTAGACGTGGCTGTGCAGGGAAAGGCTAGCCTAGTGGACACAGCAGGATGGGGAAAGGACAGGTAGTAACCAGACAGATGGGACATCATGACTGCCAGACTGGCTCATATTTCAGAAACATGACCCTAAGTCTAAGGGAAGGATCTGGGAGGCTGGGCAGGGGCTCAGGGCTCAACTTGGCAGGTCTGGAGTCTGGATGGCTGTAATCAGGACAGGGACCTGGAAGGCAAGGAGCGAGAGCCTTGTTCAGGTGTAGTGGTTAAAGGTAGGCATCCTGAAGCTGGGCTGCGTGGATTCAAATCCTTACCTGCCTGTTACTTTGCTACAATCTTAAGTCACTCAATCTCCCTGTGTATCAGTTTCCTGTTCTGAAAATTGAGGGTAAGAAAAATAGTATCTACTTCATAGAATGTCAGTGAGACTCAAAGGAGAATGATCTCTGGAAGAAGCTTAGCATGGTGCCTGGGAGGAAGTAATTGCTCAGTAAAACGGGGGTGTGGTTGTCATTGTATTGTGGGTACCAGGTGAGAGAGACTATGAGTTAGGACTGCTTCAGGCTGAGGCTGTGGTTGGGACAAGCTCTGGTCCCAAAAGGACATGCAAGACATGTGGGTGGGCATGAGGGCAGCCTACCTTTTCTGAGCCAGGTGCGGACCTGGCCCATGTCCACTGTGTGGTGGGAGATGCTGGGCCTGGAAGTGGTGGAGGCCAGGCTCAGTCTCCTCAGAAGGATTCCAGAGATGAGCCTGTGATTCAGAGGGGCCATTTTGCTGACAGCTCCCTCCACCACACCAGACTCCAAGCAATTAACCAGCCAGGCCCCTGAGAGGAGTACTCCGCGGCAGTCGGAGGATAACCTTGACCTCCTTCGCACATGCCTCAGCCTCCTACCTCCCATCTCCAAGGTGCTCAAGTCTTGTTGAAGGGCAACTCCTCCCCAGCATCGGTAGCACTCCTTCTCTGCCAGCCAGAGCCACGAGCAAGGGCGCCTGGGCCACAAATGCTGGCATTTGGTTCTCCCACCAAGGCAATTGGCCTCATTTGGCCTTTAGCCCAGGGCACCTTTCTCTGAGATGCACGACATCCTCAGTTCTGTGTGTGTGTGTGTGTGTGTGTGTGTGTGTGTGTGTGTGTGCATGTGTGCACACACACATGCTCATGAACGTGCACAAACATGGAGAAGGGATGGAGTGTGCATGTGCGTGAGAGCGCAGGGGTGGAGACACCTGTATGCATATGTGCGAAGGGAGGGGCCATGCATGTGCTCAGCTGCAGGAATCCTGACGAACTGTGCAGGAATATGAAGGAGGAGTCAGGGCGCGTCTGTGTGGGGAGGGTGGGGCACGCGTTGAAGGGATGGGGACCTGCACTCAGGGGAGGAGGGGAAGCGTGCGTCAGCATCACATGAGCAGGAGGCTGCGAAGGGGAAGATGGGCTGAGGGGTGTGTAGGGCTTCGTTTTGAGGATGTCGTGACAGTTGGCTTCCCGCCACCCCCTCTCCACCAGCTCGGGCCTGTACGTTTCAAATACTTCATTGTCAGCCCTGGTAAAGCCTTTATTTATAAAGCGCGGGTGTTTCATTCAGCTTAACTGAAAAGGCCTTTAAATCACCGCAGCTGGGAAGGGCTAATTGCAGTTAGAGTTGTCAAGGACTCTCTTGTCTGCTTTTGCCATCTGTGACACAGTGAATGCAAAGATCATTTTAAACATAGGCAGTTAATGTAGAGAATAATTTGAGAGCTTTAGATATTTATGGTAAATTATTTAACTTTACAGTTGAATTTTATTGCCTCATTATTCTACGTGCGAAGAATCTTGGCGTTTTCTGTGACTCTGCACTTTGCGGAGTTTCACTTTGCAGGAGGAAGTTACCCTGACTTACGTGAGAGGTGGGTACATCGCCGGTCCTCCCACGGAACGGACTCTCTGATCTTTGCCCATCTATCTGGCTGACGGCCACGGTTCCTCCTTGCCCTGCCATCAGGGTCTCTCAGTGGACCTGGGTGCCCAGCAAAGCTTTCGGATGCTTCTCGTCACCAAAACAGCCCCAGTGCTTCCTGCTGCCCCGCAGGTGAGCTGGCAGCTCTGTCAGCCGAGGCACTGCCCCGCTGCCACACTGCCGGGGACTCCACAGTGATGCGCCAGAGGCCAGGGGGGTAGAGACTCTGGGGGGGCACGGTGCCCAGGCACGGGTTTTCGTTCCCTTTAAAGCTCTTTGGAGCCTCCGTCCTGGCACCCTTCGTATCCCGCCTGAGTTCTGTGAGGACGGGCGCTTGACAGCTAGCTGTCCTTTATCTGCTTCAGTTGTCACTGATCACTGTTCCCAGTTGAACCTGCCCAATTACTTAGGTTTCTTCTGAGTGTCTGAAACTTAAGACTTTCCTCATCCTAGAAAATATTCTGTTTCTCCCTGCCGTGGTCAGAGGGGCTCCTGGCATGGCCTGTGTCTCCGTGGTACTCGCCATCCCAGTCTTGCTGGCAGGGTTTTGCAGCAAGCACCTTCCTCAGGTCAGAGTGTCAGTGCTGATGCCTAAGGAACAGCCTTCAGCCCGGGGTGGATGGGAATTGGAGGATAAAGTGAGGCTTCTTTGCACCTCTGTGGGATAATCCTGGGGCATAGTCTGTACTGTCTCCCAGAACATCCCAATGGGATTGAGCCTGAGTTGCCCTCGGCCATATCTACTCAGCAACACTCCTCTTTTGGCTTTTTTTTTTTTTTTTCTCCTCTGCATCACTTCCCATTTCTTCACCACTGGTTCCTGGCATCACCTCCCTCCAAAATAATTGAACTCAAATCTTTGTCTCCAGGTCTGCTTTCAAGAGAAACTCTACTAGGCAGATGTGCAGTTGAACCATAGCGCTGTCCACCAGAGGGGCTTGGAGCTGTTACCCTTGAACTCTGTCCCCTCAACCATGGCTCGACTTTGGGCATGGCATGTCCATTGCTTTGGGCTCTGCTCTTGACAGTTCCACCTTGATTGGAATTTCTGTGAGAGGGGAAGAGAGTGCCCAGCTAGCCAGGGCTATGGCATATGAATGGGCTGGGATTTCTAGGGGAAGTCTGTGTTCTTGGGAGGAGCAGGTAACAATCTACTGTGAGGCTCTAATTCCTAGTTCAAGGTCTAAAATGACTGCACCAGGTTCCAGCTCAATGGCTGGGGAGGATTTAGTTTGAACCCCAAAGTTATTAGTTATAGAGCTAAAACTGTCACAAGCCACCTCTGAGGAATGTTGGAATGAGCTCTCCCCCACATCTCCAGCTGGAAGACTGCCACTCATTCCTCAAGGCTCAGCTGAAATGTCACCTCCTCTGCCAAGCCTTCTCCAGCTCCTCCAGGCTTTGGCCGATGTATTTCCACAGCTCTTTGTTCATAGCTTGATAATTATACTTATCACATTGTCTTATCATTTCTCTGTGTCCATGTCTGCTCCCTGACCAGGCTTGGGAGCTCCTCGAGGGCAGGGACTATGACAGTTCATCTTTTTTGTCCCCAGAGCCCAGTTCCTGGCACAAAGACGTGACCTGAATTAATGGTTATATGGGTGACGAGTCAACTGAGGGATGGATGGATGGATGGATGGATGGATGGATGGATGGATGGATAACTGAGGGAGGGAGAGGCTGAGGGAGGAAGAGATAGATAGGCTGGTGGGTGAGTGGGTAGATGGATGAATGGACAGATTATTGATTGGATGTTGAAGAATCATGGCATTCCATGCTCAGGTCAAGCTTCAGAACTAAGAAACATCCCGCTTTCTCCAATAACCCCACATGCTTGGGCAGTTGAGTCCTTATGATTATACCTGGAAGCCCAGAGAGGAGGAGGCAGTGAATCTAGGTCCCTAGGTGTAGGTCAGGGACCCTCTAGGCTGGAGGGTGGGGTCCTTCCTCTTGGGCTTGATGAGGAATAGCTGGGGTGGGAGCTGTGGTCCAGGGAGACTTCCACACTTTCTCCTGGAGCCAGCATGTTTCTCTACCACCTCTGCCCCCACAGCTTTACAAAGACACCACAGTAAGGAGGCAGGAGAGAAATCAGCCGAAGGGGGCTGCCCACTCTCTTCATTGAGGGTCCTACTTTGGGGAAGACAGAGAAGGGCCCCATGTGTCATGGACATTGGGGAAAAAGGGAGCCCATACATGATACCAGCGTTTAGCCAGGAGGTCTGGGGGTAGCAGAGGCCAGCAACAGCCTGGAAGACAGGAAGCAGGGATGCCTTAAAGATCTAATTACTGCAGCTGGGGGCTGACTGGGCAGCCACCTTCTGCCATTTGGCGGTTGCTATTGTGTGGGAGGAAGGCCAAAGCCTCAAGACTGTTCCTCCGCCCTGAGACCCATCCTGGCCTTGCCCCAGTGGGGAAAGGCTATCCCACTGCCACACCTGAGACCCATCCTGGCTACCTTGGGGATGCGCGACACCCACACCTTTCGCCCAGCAGAGATAGAGGAGGCCAAAGGAAATCAGAAGCACATGTGCCACATGCGTGTCCAGTTGGCACACGCCTTTCTGTGCACAGCATCACACGCATGGGTATGAAATTCACCGTGCCTGCTCTTGCTGCCCCGCCCCAGTCATTCAAGCGATCTCCATGAAGACTGTGTTCTAAGGCCCATGTCCCAGAATAAGGGCGGCCCCCGAGGCAGGCACACAGGAGGGGGCTGTGGTTGATACAGAGGATGCACGGTGAGCTCCAGCCACGGGCTCACGCGAGGTTTTCAGGGCTTCTGGCAGATCTATTAGGGACAGGCCTGAGGAGGAGACAAGGCAGGGCAAGAGCAGCACCCCGCACCACACCCCCGCACCCCGCCTCATCGCCACTATAGAGCTCTGAAGAGAAAGGCCCCGCTGTTGTCACCCTGACCCTGTCTCTTCCTTTCTCCCATCCCCTCCTTGTTGGTTCCAGTCTTCTCTCTGACCCTCCGGCCTACATCATGGTCTCCAGAGCTGGAAGCTGTTTCTACCCGCAGCACTCCTAAACATGCACCATGGGGTTATCCTGTTTGGGGGTACTCTGAGTGTCAGTGCCAGCATATTCTTTCTCCTCCTGCCCTTGCTTCATGGAGCCTGTGACCAGCATGCTGGTCCCTGCCTGGCTTTAAGCCATGTCTCAGTCTCCTATCCACCCTGCCCTGCTGCCCCCTTAGGTGCCTATTCTGCCTGCACCAGCTCTGCCTGAGATGTCCCAGAGGCCTGGAACACCCTGATCAATTCTCGGTCTGCTGTCAATACCCGCTGTGGCTCTCTTGGCCTGGGGCCTGAACCATCACCACCAACATGGCCAGATGATTCTGGAATGGAAGCTTTAGCCAGGCCAGAGGGGATGCCAAGGAAGGGAGGGGGTTTGGTCCTCACCCCAGGGCGGCCTTCAATAGCAATTCACTGCATTCTTCTTCCCTCCTGGCTTCCAAACCCAAGGCTTTGTAGCTACCCGCCCCCCCCTCCACACTCTCTCATCCCTGCACCCACCATTTCCTGCTAGACCCAGGCTCATTTAAAATAACATCCTCAAAGCACCTCATTATCCACACTGACTCAATCTTCGTGATTCCCAAAGGCCATAAATCCCGGAGTTTGGGCAAACAGGAAGTAGCCATTTAGGGATCCGGGGGCAGGATTTCTGGCTGCCTGAGAGGGTCACTTACTGCAGCCAGGTGCACTGACCACCATGCCAAGAGAAGCAGCCATTCTGAGAGCACAGACAGCCCTGCATGTGTGTTGGGGGCGGGGCAGAGGGGGTGGGAGAATCTGCCTGCCGCCTGGGTGTGCGTATGCATGATGCAATCCCATGTGTGTGTAAGGATCGGATGGAACGAGTGATTAATGTGACTGTGAGAGAGAGCGTCGTGTGTGCCATAAGAAGAGGAGCGAGAGCCACCCAGCAGCAGGTGGGCCCAGGTTGCCAGGCTCACTCAGAGACAACCGAGTTTTAATTGTCCGTGGAGATGATGGGGCTCTGGGGAGTTGTCAGCAGCCCGCTGAGAGCTGCAGTCAGCTCCTTGCCCTACTTGTTGGCCAACATCCTTCAGCTCAACTGACAGCCACTTCCCCTCCTTCCCCTCCTCCCCCACTTCCTGCTCACCTCCCTCTCTTCTCTCTCCAGCCTCTGAGCTGTTTGACCCCCTCTCCACCTCTTCTCCCTCTTCCCTCACCTTCCTCACTGCTTAAAGACATGCAGTCCCCTGGGCTGGCCCTTCCACCCTGGACCCACCTTCAAAAGGCTTGGTCAGTGGTCCTGAGATGGGCACCGCTCCCTCCCTGCCCTCTCCCTGCTCCCTCCCTGCAGACCCACTGGATGTTTCCTTCAGATCAGTGACCTAAGGCAGTTTTTCTCCAACATGAACAAATAGATCGTTCCTAGGCAGATCCAATTCTGTGGGCCCACGGTGGAGCCTGATACCCCAAATGGTGCTGGTACCACATGGTCCAAGTGCCACACTTTATGTAGCAAGGACCCAAGGCCTTCAGGGGCCTGTTGTGGATCAAGTGGGTTTTCCCAAGGACTCTGTGTCCTCCTCACTTATCCTCTCTGGGCAGTGGGGCAAGCCAGGGTAAGTCCCCAGTAGCTGCATGTGAGACCCAGACCTGGAGGACCACAGCCACAAAGCACGGCCTCTCCCGAGAGCCACCTTCACCAGCACCGACCTACCCATTGTCCCTGCCCAGCCAGTTCAGCTGGACAAACTGGGACGTTGCCCTGAGAGTGTGTAGGAAATATGCCTCTGGGGTGTCCTAACCTGTGCTGGCTGCGCCGATTGAGATGGTGACAGCAAGAGTGGGATTGCCGAGCTGGGGGGAGTGAGGAGGACTTGGGAGCAGGTCGAGGACTCTGGGGAGGCCTCCTTTCCACCTGCGGCACCTCCTCCAGGCTCCTTGTTTGCAGCTTCACCTTCCTTTGCTGACATATCCCAGAGACATGCAGACATGCCGCTCGCTCACAGCTTGGCTTGGTGTCATTTGCTACTTGACATTATAGTCTATGTTTGTTGGTTTATCACCTGACCCCCACGATGAGACTTTAGGCTCCAGGAGGGATTGTGTCTAATGTCCTTTCCTCTGTGCCTAGACCAGTGCCTGGCATATAGTAGGTGTTCAAAAACATTTACTACATGAGTGCCATGAGGCAGCCTTCACAGCCTCTTAGAAAGAATAAACAGAACAATAGAGAAGATGCATGACTTGCCCTTTACCTCCATTCCTCCCAGAGGAATGACCAGGCTGGCTTCTGGAAGGCAAAATGGAGCGGATGACAAACAGCATCTGATCAGACAGGCCGGGCCGCACCCCCTATTTGGTCACTTATAAGCTGTGTGCTATTAGACAAATTCTCCTCTCCAAGACTCAGTTTCTCAACTGTCGAATGGGACCAATAAATGGGACCACCTCGTTGTGGCTACGAGGAATCCCAAAGTGCCCAGGGTTACTAGGCAACAAATTAAGGGAGCATGGTGACAGGTGACCCCTCCCCCCTCAGAAACCCAGCTCAGATCCCTGTTTTGATGGCAGGTGAACACCAGCTGGCTTCAGCTTTCTTCACACACACTCCAGCCACTCACCGCCACAGAGAAGCCTCAAATTAGCCTGAGATGACCAAGGCGGCTCAGGGTAGTGGGGCAGGCATTAGTTCTGGAGCAAGACTGCCTGGGTTGAAAAATCACCACTTAGCAAAGGAGGGACTCTTAAACCTTCCCTGAACCCTGGTTTTCGCATCTAGTTGATGTGTTGTAAGAATGAGGTAAAATCATCCATGTCAGACACTTAGCATGGCGCCTGGTGTATGGTCAGCACTCAGTAAATTACAGCTGTAGTCATCATTTTCTTTAGATATAGCCGTCAGCTCATTGCTCTTATGGCCAAGCCGATGGGATGGGAATGGGAAAGAAAGATGTATGGATGGATTGTGGGAGCTTATGTTTCTTCATCTGTAAGTAAAACAGCAAGCCAGTCCTTCAGATAGTACCAGGCTGGGATTTTCTGTTTATCTGCTGAGTGAACACATTCAATCAGGGTCCCCAGGGAGGAATTCTCTGTTGCTGTGGACTTTAAACTTACCCTTCTTATCCATTCCTATGGTCTACTCTCTTCCCCAGGAATGGGAGGGGGGATGGTGGGGGGGACCAAGCTCCCTTGGTATCTTTTTATTAGCACCTGCTGTTGTGGGTGAGTCGAGTTCCTAAGTCTGTCTAGGAAGGGTTCAGGTGTCCTCAAGGATGTCCTGGCATGTTTATCGTTCAAACCATACAAACTAATCTCAGTAACTGGCAAGTAAATGCATCCCAGGAGGAGGGTGGGTGCCACAGGCAGAGGAAACAACAGGGGCAAGACTCTGTGTAAAAAGAAGCAAAGCACATTTATGCCATGGGAAGCTGGGTGCCCGAGCGGAGCTAGCTAGCAGGGGAGGGGCAGTGTGGCGGGAAGTGGGCCAAGGGCTGGGCGGGGGCTAGACCGCACTGAGCTCTCTAGGCCTCAGGAGGATTTGCAGTTTATCTTAAGTATAATCTGAAGTGTCCAAGGGATTCAAGCAGGGCTATAGCCTGCTCAGAGTTGAATCTTAAAAACATCCCTCTGGCTACTGTGTGGAGAATGGGTTGGGAGTCCATGGTTTGGTCCTGCTGGTTCTGATACAATGAAGTCAGACTCATTCAAAGGGAGCTTTACTAGAAAACTGAGAAGGACATGAGGAGACCCAGATATGCTGCAGCATGTGAGCTTATGGAGTATTGTGGCCGGGTATGCTGAGATGCGAGGAATAAAGGCCCACTTAAGAGGGCTCACTGTCAAGATGCAGGTGGATTGGAACTGTAACTGGAAAGCCTTCAGAATCCATGGGGCTCTGGAGAGCAGCCTCTCGCACTCCCTCCTCTTCTGTCCCTGCTCCCCGACCTAATCTCAGGGGCAGTGTGCTTTTAGCCTTGTGAAATGTGAGTCCTCTCTTTTCTCCCTCCATCTCCACCCTCCGGAGTCCACAGCTTCTGTGCACCCATCACTTGGGCTTCCTGTGGTCTGTCGTACCTTCTGTGGCCTAACAACACCTCATCTTTCATCTGCAGTTCCTTCCACTGACCAGCAAATCTTTTCTATATTTCTGAATTCAGATTCCTAAGAGAACAAATTTAATTGGATCAAATTCTCTTTAGGAGCTGGGTCATTGTTTGTCTTTGGGTCAAGGGACTGCCCCTTTGTTTATTCAGCTGTCCAAGGAGAATGTGCTCCAAAGCGTGACCTCTGAGTTAGCAAAGGCTATGAATGGGGCAGCTCCCCTTGTAGAGGGTGCACTTAGGGCAGGCACATAACCATCTTATTTCAGATCTAGATCATTCCTGTGCCAGAGCTCCAAGCTCCAGGGCTTCTAGATCTGACTGCTCAGTTAGTTGTGCTGAGAAGCCAAAACCAGATCTTCGAACTCTTTGGTGGACCAGATCTGGACACCAGTCCCCAGCCATAGGTAAGACCTCATTCTGATTTCTTATTTTACTAACCCATCATCATTGGTTCCAACAGAGGAGTGTGACCGGTTCCTTGTAGCCAAACCCTACAGTCAGAGCTCATGTTATAGTGAGGGCTGGTGGATCTGGGGTTCACTTTTGTCTTAGTGACTGGCCCATTAGTCTGGGGCTGGATACCACATTTAGAAGGGCAATTCTACGGTCACCATAAACTAATATAGTTTATCTGTCCCTGACCTACTGGTAGGCTGTACTCCAACATCGTGAGGTGGTACCTGCGCATGATTAATGCCAACCTCTCTTGGTCTTCAAATATGTATTTTTCAGGCACCTCCAGTAGCAGGTTGTTGGCAAATGGCTACAAGTTTTCATTCCACTGTGTATCCACAATCTATGCAACATGACTACAGCATCTTCCATCAAGAGGTGAAATCTATCTTGGCTAATAGAATGTGACAAAAGGGACAATGTGCCAGTTCTAAGCCTAGACCTCAAGATTCCTTGCATGCTCCATCCCTCTCAGTCCTGCTACTGCCATGTACCCGCTGGATGATGAGAGATGGGTGGCCAAGTCACTCCCATTGTCCCGTTTGATAGTAAAATAACATCCAGCAATTAAATAAGTTAATCCCAGAATAGCTAGCTCCTACAGATCACAGACACACGAGCCAGCCCAGGCTAGGTCTGCCTAGCTTGATCCACATCAGTAAACCATCGGTTGATCTTTAGACTCCTGAGCAATAGCAAATACTTGTTGCTTTAAGGCACTGAGTTTTGCAGTAGTTTGTTACGCAGCAGTAGCAAACTGATACACCTCCCTGCTAGGAGGCCTCCAAAGATGTGTTGATATGTGCTTTCCAGTTCAATCCCTGAGCCTGGGAGGTCCACTCCTCTAAGGCAAGACTCAAAATGTGGGCGGACTCAAGTTGCAATGATGACTCTGTATATTGATAGATGCCCCATAATCTGGGTGCAGTGCGTGCCAGGCAGCTGCACTTCCTGCCACTTACAGAGAATTTGCTGTAATGCATTGTGATGCATTAGCATAATAATTGCTAAGCATTCACAAATGAATAGCTCACTGACTGATGGATTTTGTACAGAATCTGTGAAGGTTACATCGAGGGTGAAAACATTTCACTGTGTCAATGAACATACTTAATTTTTCTGGAAGTGCTATTTAAATTGCGGCGTGCTATGACATTAGCATAACAAAGACATAATGCATTCGTTTATGCTGTCGTAGAGAACACTGCCTTCATCAGCGGACAGGATGGTGGGGGCGGGGCCCATGTGCAGGTTGGCCTGGGAGCCTCAAGAAGTGGCCCCATTGGGTTCCCATGGCCATGCAAGGGAGGTCCCAGCCCTGCAGGTCCCGCCCCTTCAGGGACCTGCTCTGGCAGTGGGTGGGCTCTGTTTATTGGCACGTTTCCTTTTCACTGATTTTCTCTTCTCACTGTGTTGGCCACAGAGTCCCTGTTAATGGGTGGGTAGGTCTTGGCTGTCAGAAAAGAAATCCTCAGGAGAATTAGGAAGCATTCAAATCTGGCAGGATTTACCCACCCCCTTCAGCAAGACAGGGCGGCCTCACTAAAATCAGCCAGCTGGTCTCAGAAAGCTGTGCCTTGGGCCCTTGGTCTCTCCAGCCCCCTCCTCTAAAAAGGCCCTCAAGGCTGTCACAGAAAGCCTCATGAGGAGGCTGTAAGATGACTCTATTATCTTAATTTTCTGTTTTCTACATTTCTGGCTCTTCAAGGGGAAGTGTTTGGGAAAGACAGAGCCTGCTAATTGAGCATCTACTGCCTGCCAGGCACTGAGCTGTCTTTACAGACACTAGCTCAGAGCTTCTCAACCAGCTGTGCACAGATGCTGGGTTTCATGGTCCAGCCCTGGGTTAAACAGAGTGAAACAGGTTTCTTTTATGTAAATACCTTCTCAGAACCTTTAATATAATAATGAATCTTATGCATCTCTAAGAGGGAGATATAAGGGTATCAGACCTTTAAAACAGTGGAATCTGGTGACATGATTTCATTCGTTACTTTAAAAGGATTTAGTGAGGTAAGGATTATTAACCCCATTTCAAGTCTAAGGAAATGGAAGCTTCATGAGGAAGCAATTTGCGTGGATCTGGCAAATGGCCCAGGTGGGATTTTAATCCACATCTCCCTGAATCAGGCACCAGAGGAATATGTGGACTGGCTTCCTGAAGGGAAAGGAAGGGACTGACAGCCAGCCTTTGGAGGAAGAGACCAAATTGAGTCTGACCCACAAATGCTGCTGGTCACACCCACTTGGACTCATACAACCCTGATTGTCTCAGGGAGCCCGTTCTGGAGGTGTTGGGACGAAGTCAGGACAGAGATATGAGTGACTCTCATGTGTCCTGTAGCCAGGGGTCCTTCTGGCAGAAAGCATGTAGTTCAAAAGTGTGAGTAACAGGGGATGAAGACTGGTCAGCTCTCCTTCACCCCTGAATTAGGGCACACAGAAGGGGTCACTTGAGTGTCCTGGTGCTTTGTGACTGGGGTGGTATGGAGCGAAAGGGATCAAAGACTGTTGGGTCTCAGACCCAGGTGATGACTCAGAGCCCTAGGAAAAAGGAGGAGTCAGGAAATCCAGGAACCATGCGATGTGGATAGAATCAGCACCCCGTCATCCCCTTGACCAACAGTGTACCCTTGAGATGTCATTTATTTATACCCCTTGAGTTCCACTCCTCAATCCAGGTGGTTATGAGATCTGGATAGTGGCTCAGCTTACTGAGTGGACCCCTCCACCCTCACCTGCCCAAATCTAAGGCCCACAAGAGTGGGGAACAATTTGAATGGGACCCTACCCAAGAGACTTTTTCCCCAGAGTCAGGAACTTATCACTCTTTGAGGGATCACAATGTTCTTTTAGAATCTGATAAAGGAACAGACCCTTTCCCCAGAAAAATGCATGTTCATATAATAACTTGCATACTATATGGAGGGTCACAGATGCTCTAAAGACCATCTCCAGGCAAGGCCTCTTGTCTTAAAGAAAAAGTAGCTTAGACTTGAAACTCTAGGTAAAAGGAAGAGGCAGGGAATTCTCCCATTGGCTTATAATGACTCATCCAAAAGCCCTAAGCTGGCAATTGAGGACTCATTCTACCTTCCATCTTTCTCTGCAACCACCCCAGCACACACACCCTTCCATATCCCACACTCTTTGCCAGCCTAGCACAACAGGTCATTGTTCCTGAACATACCACAAATCTCCCTACTTGGGGTTCTCGCTTGGGACACTCTCTGTCTTTTGCTGCCTGAGCAAATCTTGTTCACTTTTGGAGCCTCTCTTCTTCCAGGAGACCTTCCTTATAATTTCAGATCTAATCCCATTCAACTGAGCATTTAGTTACTGACCACTCCCCACATGCTACAGGCTGGAATACAGAGAGGAACAAAGCTGTGGGTCACTGCTCTCGTGTGAACCTCCAGGCCCCTGGGAAATTAGAAACGGAAATAAGCATCTACAGGTGTCATGAGCATTATAAAATGGAGAAAGAGGAGGGTTCTCTGGGAGCATGTGGCAGTGGGGATTTCATTTCATCTAGGGTGGAGTTTCCCAAACTTTGACCGTTTAATTCCACCTTCACCATTTTTGCCACATCAGTATATCATCTGTAGTATTATTTGCTTCTCATTTTGTTCCTTTAAGTAAACTTAAAACAGGCTCACTGATCTTGTTGGCTTTGTCCTAAGTAATATTTTCTGTGAAATCATAGATCTTTATATATTGTTTATAAATTTTTTAAACTTAAAAGTTATTTTTTGTGGTTATCTATATATAACATAAAATTTACCATTTTAAAGATTTTAAAAGGGATGATTCATTGGCATTAACTACGTTCAGATTGTTGTGCAACCATCACCCACTATTCACTTCTAGAACTCTTTTAATCATCCCAAACAAAAACTCTGTACTCATTAAACAATAACGTCCCATTATTACATCCCCCAGTCCCTGGTGACTTCTATTCTACTTTCTGTCTCTATGAATTTACCTGTTCTGTATAGCTCATGTAGGTGGAAAAATACAGTACTGTTCCTTTTGTGTCTGGCTTATTTCACTTAATATAAGGTTTATTCATTTCATAGCCTGCATATGAATTTCATTCCTTTTTAAGGCTGAATAGTATTCCACTGAGTGTATATACCACATATGTATCCATCCATCTATGATGGACATTTGGGTTGTTTCCACCTTTTAGCTCTTATGTGTGTTGTGTTTACTATGTGTTAAAGAACCAAGTGGAACTCACCTCAGAATGATCAGGTTATCTGGGCACATCTGCAATTCCCAACACCCATTACTTTATCTCCCTCCATCCTTCCTGGTTGCTCCTGAGATGCTCTGCAAGTTCAAGAAAATAGGGAGAATGGCTTGTGCTTTAAATGGGACATGGGCAGGGAACTGTCCACCACTGAGGTGCTGAAATCAGGTGCGCTGAGAGGACGTGCCACGCTGCATCATATGTCGACAGCATCATCTAAGACATTTTTATATACCTCAATCTATGTTATGGGAGGGTTGGCCCTGAAAGAGAGTGATGTCTAAACTGATACCTGAAGAAAGAATAGGAGCTAGTCAGGTAAAGAGTGTGGGAAGGATGTCTTTGATGGAAGGAGCAGCTCAGGAAAAGGCTTGGAGTGCAGACATAGCAAGGCATGTTTCCAGAAGGCCAGAATTGCTGGAACAGAGAGGAGGAAGCATAGGAGTGGAAATATGGCTCTAGGAAAGAAGGCAGGGGGCAGGTTCTAGAGGGCCCTGAGTGCCTTGGTGATGTCTGTGTGCTATTCTAAGAGCCATGGGAAGCCTAGGAAGGATTTAAACAAGGTTCTGGTGTGTATGCTGTGACCACCTGGTACTTCACCTTTCTTCTGTTCTCCTGGGGCAGAGACTAGACTGTCATGGGTCACTCACTGATAATAACTGACTATCTTCTCAGAGGACTATCTATAGTGGGAGCCTTTCGGGTGTTTGCACTCTTGGGGCCAATCACCTGGAACATGCTCAGAGTTGATGGTGATGATGGTGAAGACCCTGAGCCAGACCTCCATGTGGTTCCTTCGGTGTCAGCAAATCCTCTTCTGGACACACATGATTGGCCTCCAGTGTAGTAGAGAGGAAAGAATCCCATGGAACTGGGTCCCATCTCTGCTACCCGTTAGCTAAAGGACCTTGGGCAAGTGACTTTTCTTCATCCCAGTTTTCTAGTCTGCTAAACAGGAGTAATAATGCTTGTCTTGCATGGCTGTTGGGCAGATTCCATGAAATAACTTTACCAAGGGCACAGTGAAGTGCTTGGAAGCATAGTAAGTGCTCAAGATATAGGGGTTTCTTTTCCCAGTAGTCTACACTCCTCTCAGCTCCCCGAATGTATCCTGGCCCAGCCTGCCTGAGGGAAAAGTCACATAACAGTGGCAAAGGAACTCCTGGTGGTGGTGGGATGCCTTATTTGGATAGGGTCTGCCTTCTATTTCTCAAGATCCTGCTCCTACCTTTTCCATCCTTTCCTATGTGTAATTAGGGGACAGAATCATTGTCTGTCATTGTGTTTCCTCATCCAGGAGCTGACTGAAATTGGATGGTCCAGTACTTTGCTGCCAAGTTGCTGAAGTCAGGAAAGGCTAGGCCATTCCAATAAGATCTGTTTACTTCCAGCCTGAGTTGGTTCTTTGGACCTAGACAGAGTGAGCTCCTTGGGAACTCCAAGGCAGCTCTAGCCCCAGAGAGGATCAGTCAGATAATCTCCGGGGCCCCCAGCCCTGTGGATTCCCCTTCAGAAATAATAGCCTCTTTGGGATGCTAAACACATGATAGAGCCTATGCCAAAGATGGGTCAGGGGCCACCATGTGCGGCCTGGCTGGGATGATTATTGCCACTAAGTAAATTGCCAGTGCCTCCTCCAACCACCTCCTGCCTGGCTCTGTGATTCATTTTTGTTCAGAGAAGTTTAGTAATTAGCAAAGGGGATTTCTAACAACAGATGGTGCCTGGCCCTGGGGAGTGGTTCTGCTGCAGACATACTTTACAAAGAGGTAAGCTGGAGACAGTCTCCTGCTCCCTCCAAATGGATATCTCCAGGGCTCTGTGAATACTGGGTCCATTTGCATAATGAGACTATAAGAAGAGCAGAAGGAAAGGTGGGTTTTGGTTAGGGGCATGTGGGTGCTGGTGGCTCTGCTGGGGAGGAGATGCCACAAAGTATTCTCCTTCACTCTGCTGCCCACCCGGAGGTCTTCTCTGATAGAAGGTCGGAGCTGCTAAGAGCTATGAGAGACCACTCAGGAGCCTGCCTGGGATTGGGGCAAGACAGTGTGAATGAGCTAGGAGCCTGCAAGAATTTCTAAGAGGCTTCTGATATCCAAGTGTAAACTTTTCCCCTAAATCCACTCCGAAAGCAGAGCAATTTGCTCATCTTCTATCTCCCTCATGGTACAGAGGGAGAATTTAGGCCTTGGACTCTTGATTTTAGAAGCCCAACTCAGAGTATCTTAAGTGAAAAAGGAATTGGCAGGCGCTTCAAGTTGGACAATCTAGGAGTAGACTGGCTTCATACATGGCTAGACCTAGGGGATCAGGCCATGCTATCCCTGGGCTTTGCTTCTGTGAAGCCTAGATGGGGCCTTATTCTTCTGTTAGTGTGGGAAAGATGTTTCCCCTGCTAGCTCTAGCATAAACCCTCCAGATGGGCTTGGACTTAATCGTGTGTCCATCCTGGAGTTGATCGCTGTAACAATGAGAATGACTATGCTGATTAGCCAATTTGGACAGTTGCCCATCCTTGTGGCTGAGAGAGACAGCACCATGATTGACAGCTCCAACAGAATCATGAGGAGTAAGAGGTTCTGCAAAGGAAGGGCTGCAGAAAAGCCAAACCAAGCATGTCCTTGAGGTCCAGAGAGAAATTGCTAGTCAAGGTCAGTAGCAGCAGAGTTGGGATTAGGCAAATTGTGCTTTGCTTAGCTAGTGGCTTCTCATGGCTCAGTACAGTTCCCCTATGATGGCTTGTTATGATCACATCATCACCTAGTGAACTCCTGCTGGGACTTACCCAGTGGGAACTGTCTCGGAACAAAACACAAGGTCTTTCTTCTTGTGATAGTTGTAGGCTACTTGGAGAACAGACGTGAAAAAGCAATTGCAAAACCACGAGGAATATAAGAGACTTTGCAGGGCAGTCTGTGGAATCAAGTCATGATTCATTTCCCATTACCAGGAATTAAGAGGAACAAGTAATCACTGTGAGATGGAGTGGGGGGGGGGGAGGGTGGGCCCTAGAGAAGAAGTCTTATGAGTCAAGTTTTCAAAGCTTACTTCAGATAGAGTTTTAGACAGAGCAATGGTATGGTGGTAGGACCTATCGAACCATTCATTCATCCACCTTTTTATTCCTTCTACAAGATATTTATCAAGTACAATTTATGTGCCAGGAATAGAGCTTACAAAAGCGATCAGAATAGCATATAGCGCGGAAGGTGAATGGTGAGTCGAATGACCCAGCTAGGTTAGAGAGTATTGTAACTGAAAGAAACAGCTGTAAATGCGGCTCGGGTCAGAGTGTGGGGCCTGAAATATCAGACTTAGGTATTGAAAGATTTTCTTGAGGGCAGCCAGGCCTGGCATGGTGAGGCGACCGCCTTCACCACTCATGGATACCATGGGAACAACCTCCGTCAGATTAGGCATTTCAGGAGCAGAGAGACCCTACAACTGCTCTAATCAAGTGCCTTTTTCCCGGATCACAGACACTGAGCAGTCAGTTGATAAGATTTTCTCAATCACCCTAAACCTATATACATTTTTATTAAACATCTGGTGCCTGGTCCCTGGGAAGCAGTAGCAGATGACATGACCAATGACTGCTCAGTTTTCAGATATCGAACCTGACATCAAGCATCCTCGCCCAGCCTGTTCACCTTGCCCTTCAAGTTTTTGCCGGTGAGAAGACTTGTGTTAGGTATTTTCTCCCTGCCATGATGGGATTTCTTAAGTGACTCATATTGTTACTTTTGATATGATCATAATTTCTGTTAGCTGAATTGTTCTAAGCTCACACAATAGTGTTCTCTTCATTCACAGTTTCACAGTGTTCTGTGAAGAGCACTATGATTTCCGGGCGTGCTGTGCCGTAGAGGAGTTTGAGAAAACCTTCATTGCAGCCTGAAGCGAGGACCCATGATTTTGTTTAACTATGAACTCCCCATCTCCCCTTGATGAACTCCTACTTATCCTTCTAGTGCCTCTGCCGATATCCCCTCAGTTGTGAAGTCCTTTCTGATACCATCAGAAAATAGTGACTCTTTCCCCACCGTCGGCTCCAAGGGTACCCTGCACATAGCTCTACCCTAGTACTAATTCCAACACGATTTTCATTCCTGTGATTCCAAGGCCTAGCCACAGGCCTAGAACATGGTTGGTGCTGACAAATGTTGAATGAATGAATGAATGAATGAATGAATGTATCTATTAGTGACTGTGTGTGAGGAGGTTAATTTCTCAAGATCAAAACTGCAAACCGTTTCAAAAAAAAAAAAAAACACCAACAAAACAAAAGCCAACTCTGTTCCCAGGTGGCAGATTTGAACATGGGTCCCACTCTCCTTGGTAAACCCCACCTTTGATCTCACAGGAGACATAATGGAGTGGGAATGACCAGACACAGCCTCCTGTGCTGGTTTCCAGGGGCAGGAGTGACCTTCCTGAGTTGTTTGAATTCATTCTTCTCCCTTCTTTCTGGCTGTCTCAACAGGCTCCTGCCATTGGCAGGGACCCACTCAGCCCCCAGGAGGCTTTTGGCAAGGGAACTTCCAGGGCTGATTAAAAGGACAAGCCAGAGGATGCTCGCCTGGTTTTCTGGGAAGGTTGCTTTGTCTTGGGAGCCAGAGTAATTTGGGGGAAAAGAGAGTGGCATTTGCAGTCAATTTCATTAATCGGGTTTCCTTGTGGAGAGCAGAGGGAGTGGAGAGTCGGGGCTGGCTCTGAAGAGGGCACTCTGATGAGGCCACTTAATTAGTTTGCCTCCCTTGGGATAGGGTTGGAAAGACTCTCTGCCTTGTTTTTGTCTCCAGGATGAGTCATTCTGTTTGCTCAAATTGTCGACTGTCAAACAACAGTCAAGAGTGCATCCTGGGTGGGAGTGTTGGGGCTGTCCTGATGGGCATGTATGTTCCTAAAACCCCCTGTTAGGAAATGGGGGCCATGTTGCTACCAAGTTACTGGCCTGAATGTCTTAGCAGGAGCCCCATGAGGGTCCAGCTAATGCCACATGGAGCTGTGGGAGGGGAATAGGGAGGTAAGGGCTTCCAGGCTGATAGGAGGGTGCATCTACATTGACCATGTCCCAGTGCTGATGGACTGATAGGGTGTCTGCATGTATATAAGGAGGGGGAGGGTCTATAAGTCAGAAGCCTTTGAAAAGGCAGGTGAAGTCTGAGCTTTCCAAAGCTCGACTGGAAACAGATTAAAATGTTCTTTGCTCTTGGGGGAGCTCTGGGGGAAGAATATCCAATCGACCTCCTTAACAAAAAGCTTCTGACTTGTCTTATAGGAACATGTGTCGATCTCAATGGCCACCAGTTACCCTGACCTGCAGGGCACTGGTAATGATGAGGGTGGCAGAGACAGAAAGAGACAGAGAGGGAGAAGAATAAACCTAGAGAGAGAGAGCATGAACAGAGAGAGACAAAATCGAAGCAGACACAGAGTCATAGAAAAGTAGACGGAGAGAAAGACATAAGAGCAGGTGAAACTATGGGGAGGTGAGTAACAGTGCTCCCGTGACCTGTGGTAGAAGTTTCTAGGGATGTTCCTACCTGCAAGAGACAGATAGGGTGGCTCGGGCAGTGGGGGTCTGCTATCATCACAGAGCACCTGCACTCTACCAGCTCAGCTTCTCAGTGGGACAGAAAGCCTGGAGCTGAGTCTGGACCTCTGTTCCCGGGTGCCTGGGAGCTATTCCGTTAGAACAGGCTAGCTAGACAAATAAGAGCCATTATTATCAACATTACTATCATTTACTGAATGCTTACTATGGTTTATAGATCTATTATTTTAATTCATTCTCACAACAAGAAGGTGTTTTTGCTATTATTAGCCCAGTTTCGCAAATGAGGAAACTGAGCTTTTGGGAGTTTAAGTAAACCACCTGCCTATAAGTGATAAAGTGGGGCTTCTAACCCAGGCCCATCTGGCACCCAGGTGCATCTCCTTTACCCTCTGTCCTTCACCACTCATCATAACCTTCTATGAGTACTGCCTAAGGACCCCCTAGCCTTGCTTGCACTGCTCTGTGTCAAATCCTAGCTCCTGCTCTTGCTAGTTATGTGACCCAATGATAATCACACCCACTTGATAAGGTTTCTTAGAAGATAAAATGAGATACTTTCTATAGAGGGGTTCAACACAGACTTGATACTTAGCGAGAGTTCATCAAATATTAGTGATGTTATTATAAACTTATTTGTCCTCACCCGTACAGACAAGGATTCATGTTTGTGTGTGTGTGTATTTGTGTATATGTGTGTGTATATGCATACATATATATGTATGTGTAAAACATTTGTATCCCCAGAAACAAACGCACCTTCTGGCAAACAGGGTCTTAGTACGTATTCATTGAATGCATGAATGAATGAATGAATGAATGAAAGACTTGCCATGCCTGGATTTATTATTTTTCCCTCCCGGGGCCTAACTTTGAAGGTCAGAATCCCATGAAGTTGATAGTGCAGTGGGGAGCAGGGTGAGGTGGACTCTACCCTGGAAGAAGGTTCTGATGAGGAGGACTCTGGGAAATAAACTGGCACTGAATCTGTGAGGGTCAGTGATGTACAGAGTGATCCATGGATGTCCAGAGACACCCAGCTTCATGAGAAAGGAAGAAAGAGAGGGCTTTTGTGTGGATGAGGACAAACCCTCTACACAAAGATTCGGACCTGCCTGGCCTTTCAAGCTAAGGATTTCTCTCACCTGCCTTCCCACGTGGGGCTAACCTGAACTGTAGGAAGTGAAAAGGTTATGGTCATGTGCAGCCTTGGTCAAGGAGCTGCCCCTGGTGCTGACCTCCCAGCCCCACTTTGGTCTTGGCAAAGAGGCTGTAGTCCAGACTAACCCTGCCCTGTCCAAGATGGCCTGTTCTGCTGAACCTTCCAAGGCCCCTGTTGGCTTGGCAAAATTTTTAGGCTCAAAGCAGGCCAAACTATGGCCAGCATGTCTGACACTTGTCTGGTAGCCTGTCTGGTCCTGTCTACTGCTTGAGACATCACAGATCTGCTACCAGCTGCCTCAGCTGATATAATCTGGGCCTATGGAGAGGAGATCAAGGAAAGGAAAGCGCAGTGATTTTCCTCCGTCCTTTACTCTCAATACTTCACTTCTGATACCAGATGTGGGTTTTTTTGCCCCTGTACCAAACAATTCTCCAGTTCTCTATGGACACTGACAGGGTGTCCTACAATTTAACTCAATTTTGACACTATCTACCTGTAATTAGCATCGTATCCCACAGATTAAAGGCTGAGTCCCACAGGACTGCCCCCATTGCAGATGCCAGTCTCAAGTAGTGCGTACCCAGATTACTCACACTCCTGTTTGATTTGGTTATAAATTGGGGGTTCCCATAACCCCCTCCTCAGGTTCAATAATTTGCTATAATGGTTCACAAGACTCAAAGGAACACTTACGTTTACTGGATTATTACAAATTAAAGGATACGATAAAGGATATAGATGGACAGTCAGACGAAGAAGTACATAAGGCAAGGTCTGGAAGAATCCGCAGCACAGGAGCTTTGTCCCTGTGGAGGTGGGATGCATCACCCTCCCGGCATGTGGACGTGCTCACCAACCCAGAAGTTCTCTGAACTCCATACTTTAGGGATTTATATGGAGGCCTCATCACATAGACACGATCAATTATTAAGTCAATCTCTAGCCCCTCTTCTCTTTCAGGAACGTAAGGACGGGACTGAAAGTTCCAAACTTCTAATCACGGCTTGGTTTTTCTGGTGACCGGCCCCCATCCAGAAGCCCACTAAGAAACAACTTGTTAGAACAACAGACACTCCTTTCACCCAGGAAATTCCAAAGAATTTAGGAGCTCTGTGTAAGACACTCCTGTCACCTCCATCGCTGAGGATTTTACAAGGATTTTAGGAACTCTGTTTTAGGAACTGAGGTCAAAGATAAAATACAGCAGAACTAAATGTATTTCTTGTTGTGTCACAGGTAATCCTCAGGACAAAAGATAGGGTGCATCAGTGCACAGCTGGCTAGATCAGCACCCTTTACTAGAGCCTCTCACTGGCCAGCATGCCCTGTGGCCCAGAGTCTCTAGGGACCATGGGCCATATTTCTCTTGCAGAGCAAAACTCATGTTGCAGGTGGGGCCGAGAAGTGCCGTCTCAGCACGATGCTTCCTCAGCTAATATAGCAGTGTGAAGGCTCATCCTGGAAGGGAAGATTAATCATTTTTGTCCCAAGTCACCATCAGGCCAGATTTATGGTGGCGGGAGCGTGGGAGCCCCCGACTTTATGGTCTTGTAAATTACAGAGTTGCTTGTGCAAGAGGCAGCCTGGGTTGTAAATCATGTGTAATTGCTTGTAAATTGGGAAACAAATAGTATTTTTGTTTAAATTACCCTCTTTGCAATGTTTCTTAGGGAATTGAGGTTCTACATAGGAACTTTAACCTTCCTAGGACCCGAATTCCCATTGGGACTCAATATCAAACATCACAGTCTCTCCAAGCCACATCCCAGCAGATCTGGAGGCCTTTGGGTCAAATGAAGAAAAATTGACGGCAGTTGTTATAAATTCCTCTCTTAGGCAGACTTAAGCCACATTCTCCTGTGACCTGCCTCCTTCTCTCTCTCCATTTTGAATTAACCCTAAGCATCCCATCTGGCCTCTAGTTATGGCCAGTCCTCTCCAAGGCTCTGGAAAGACAAGCAAGCCCTCATGAGCCCCAGAGAATCCAATTTTATTCCTCCTTATCCCACACACAAAAGCAGTGACTCACCGTATGCTGGTAAGCATTGCATCTGTGTTAAGATGCTATTTTCTGTCTTTTTCTCATCTTTTCCCATTTCAGTGAAATTGCATTTATAATCTTTTTGCCCGCCTCGGTCAACTTTGAAGAGTCATTAAATTTGCTGATAGGCAGCCCAGTAAACTTTAATTGAATCACGAATCACAGGCTTCCAGAAGGTTCAGCCTTCAGGGGACCTTGGGGACCACATAATTCAACTCCTTCACTTGACAGACGAGGACTAGAAGTCTAGGATAGTTAAGTGACTTGCCCAAGGTCGTACTCTGAGTGAGAGCAGCTCTGGGATGAGAAGAACTGAGCCTCCTTTCTCGAGTGCCACATGCTTTCCGCTTCACCGTGCAGGGCCCTCAGGTTTAGCTGTCATTCGTGC
This sequence comes from Rousettus aegyptiacus, assembly GCF_014176215.1. NCBI lineage: Eukaryota > Metazoa > Chordata > Mammalia > Chiroptera > Pteropodidae > Rousettus > Rousettus aegyptiacus. The sequence continues at coordinate 23,422,887 of NW_023416284.1, read as the reverse complement.
AGCTCTGCTGCGTGATAAACCTGAACGGGATCAACAAGCATCTGTTTTATAATTGGGAGAATTAGCGGCATTCAAAACCTTCCCTAGGAAACTGAGTCGGCTAATAAGCTTGGGCTGTGATGGTGGCACCTGGCGGCAATGAGACCTTCCTTACGGGCTCTGGCATAGGACTTTTGTCAGATCTCTTTGGGGCTCCACTTTTCGAAGTGGCACTTGGAGGCTTGATTTTGATGCTGTTGGTGGTGGCTGCACTGTTCTCATCACGTGGGGTGGCTTCAGGGGCTGGGTAGTAGAAAGGACAAGAATAGAATGGGAACCCGGCTCTGCTACTCACTATGTGTATGGTATTGGCCAAGTCACCTCACTGAGCCTCAGTTTCCTCATCCAAGACATGGGAATCAGGGGCTTTCCTTTTCAGGGTTACTGTGAAGACTATAACAGATAAGGCATGAGAAAGCATCTAGGCCAGGGCCTGGCACATGGGGAGCTCTCATAGGTGCTGGTTGTATCAGGGCAGAGATGTGGGGCTTTGGGTTTTGAATGACTTGAACTTTTCTGTGGATGATTTGTGTATAAGGAGAGGGAGAGAGGTAACTCGTGGAGGCCACTCCTGGTCACATGGGACCTGTAGTCCTGTTTCTTGTCCTCGGGGCCCTCATCGGCTGTGCTAGCTGAGGCTGCCAGGCCAAAGCTCAAGGACACCCTCCACGGGAAGGTCACCTGAACTCTGACAAATCCTGAACTGTCAGCCAGCATCTCTCTGGGCAAGAGAAGGCAGGGGGACACTATTTGGGGATGGACTTCAGTACTGTCCAGAGGGCAGAAGTACAGCAGCTTGACACACCTGCTCCATCTGTTCCAGGTCTTACTCAACTGTGTGAGCAGCCTGTGCCCCTAGACTCATGGGTGGCTCTCTTCCTGGCCAGGCCGGGCCAGGCCCATGACTTCTCAGGAACCCCTGCCTCAGCACACTTTGTCCCATGGGGCCTCAAGGGCCGGGGTGGTACAGAGAGAAAGGTAGTAGGCATCTCCTTGGGAGGAGAAGGTTTCCAGCTCTAAACACCATCTCCTCACTCTCGCCAGCTAGTTCTTTGTCCCTGGGGCTAGCTGTGGCTGATAGAGGCAATCTGGGACCAATGTGACACATTGCATGCTTTGCGAGGCCCTTGCCAATGACAGTCGTTCAATGCAGAGGTGGCTCTGGGCAGTACACACCTGCAGAGCATGAAGGAGGCTGAGGGATTGTCTCACTGAGGATCATTTTCTAAAGGACTGTGGGCTTTGGTAGCAGGGGAGTTCCCACAGAGGCCAGCACCCTCACGCCTCTTTATTGATCACAGGAAACAGAAATTAAAAGTAGAGATTCAAATCCTGACTCTACCACTTACTGGCTGTGCAACTATGAGAAAGTTCCCAAACCTCTCTGAGCCTCAGATGTTGAAAGGGAGTGAATAATGGTGCACAGCTCAGAGTTGTTGTGAGGACTCAAGGAGATAATGCATAGAAAGAGCGTAGCCAAGTGCCTCTCACACAAAAGGCGTTCTTCGACGTTGCGGTTATTAATGTAACTCTCAAGCCCCCTTCCGGGCACATGAGAAACCATCTGGAAACGTGACGAGTGTGACTTTCATGTTCAGTCTGGCGTCCTGAGTGTCCTGGTCTCAGGAGGCTGAGCAGGATTGTTTATTCTTGGAGCTGTTTTCTCCACTGCCCGCCTCCCCCAGACATACTTAAAGAGCCAAGTGGGCAGGAGGCACGAGGGAGACCTGCCAGCCTGATGGAGTGGAAGACTGTGGATGAGCTCCTGTGGACAGACAGATGGAGCAGAGGACACTGGGCACCAGCCTCCCTGCCCAGGGCCCTGACCCCAGGCTTGTTCTGGCCTGGATCAAACCGCTCCTCCTTTCTTCTCCCTTCCCACTTCTTTCTTCCCCCTGACGCTCGCTGGTTCTGCCCCCCTCTGTCCTTTCTGTCCTTGCTATGGCCCCTCCTTACCTCCGCTCATCTCTTATAATTTTTGGCTGTTTATTGTCTTTCTGGCCTTTTCTCTCTCTTTTTTTTTTTCCTTCCCTTCTTATCCCTGGGCTTTTTTCTTTCCCCATTTGGGTCGGTCCCTCTCGTTACCTCTCTATATCTCCCTCTCTCTTTGATCTTTGAATCACTCCTGTGTCCTGTCTCTTAGCCTTTCTGTCTGAGTATGTCTCTCTCATTCTTTCATTGTCTTGCTTATTCTTTTACTTTCTGTCTGTCTCTTTCTGTAATTTATCCATATTTCCTCCTTCCCTTGCCCTGCCTCTCTGTACTAACTTCCTCTCCAGCCTCTCCTGCTCCCTCCTTCCCAGGGTTAGTCAGCCTCCATTATAGGTGTTTGGGGCTCTGATCAGGACTCCTCAGGTCTTCTCCTAGACCAGCTTGGGTTGCTTGTCTCTTCTCCTTCCCTGTTTCTTCCTCAGAAGCTGGATGCATTACTTTGATTCTTTTCTAAATAGTAGGATTGGGGCCGGAACTGACCTCCTGGAGCATGTACCTGGGGGAGACCTTCAGAGCAGAAAGAGAGAGGGAAGGAGAGCAGAGGCCTGAGCCTAGGATGCTCCACCTGTGACCTTTTTCTGACCACGAACAGAGCTTCCATTTGATGAGGATTTATTAAGCCCCCTGTGTGCCCGAGACTGTGAAAGATGTACAAGAAATAGGAGAATGCCTACTTGCAAGGGTCTTTCCACCAAGTAGGGAAGCTAATACATAGAACTTGTTAGAGAGGCAGGTCCTGGGATTGTCAGGGCCAGAGCCGAAGCTCCCACTAACACTCGGCCAGCCTCAGCCTTTCACTCAGTTCTTCCTTGGGTCTACATCCCTTAAAACTCCTTCCATGTCTTCCCTCAGCAACCTAGAACTGGGGTCCTTCATCTGCATGTCAGGGCACCTGTACTTGGACTCTCAGACCAGTTGTCACAGTGTATTGAAATCACCTGGCTGGATTTTTCAGCCCTCCATCAGGCTGGAAGCTCCCCAAGAGCAAGGACAGATGGCTTTCCTGGTCCCTGCTGAGTCCTAACACCTAGCACAGTGTCTGGCACAGGGGAGGGGCACATTCTGGGCTTTTCATAAGAGACATTGGGAAATGAGGAGATGTGACTTGAATTAAACCAGACAACCTTGATGCAAGGGTCTTTGCATCCGTCGGCAAAATAGTTTTGTCCGGCACATCCCTGCTCTGCCATCTTGAGGCATTAGTGCCAGAGCCAGCAGGACCTTGGAGATTGCTTTGTCCAGCCCTCCCAGTTTAGACGGGACCCCGAAGCCCACACTGAGCCTGGCCTGCAATGGGAGGTAGGAGGGAAGGGCTCCCTGCCTCCCGCCCCGGGGCCAGCATCCCTGCTCACTCTTTTGGGCAGCTGCTCCCTCCAAGGTGCCATCTCTCTCAGTGCCTGTTGCTGTCTTTGTCTCTGCCCCCAGCTATCTCTCTGTCTGCCACTGTCCTCCTGCTCTCCTGGTTTTTTTCCCCCTCTGATGGGATAATTATGCTAATCAGCCTGTCAGAACAAAGATAATTTGTGGTGGGCTATTTCAGACTTTGGAATTCAAGCTAAGGCCCCTTTCCTGTTTGCCTCTGCTTGCCCTTTAACCTCCAGCCCAGAGCCTGAGGCAGACAGGTCTGTTGAGGGGGGGCATGGTGGTGGGTGTTTGAGGACAGGTGGCAGGACGGGACGAGGGTGTGGGTGAGTGTGTAGGTGTTCGCATGCGTTGCACAGGGTCTACCTCTGTGTACAGACGCATTGCACCAAATGTCTATAGAAACCAGTGGCACACAGAGATGGGAACCAGAGCCACCATCCCCAGGATTTGAGAGCTCAGAGCAGGTCATTTCTCTGTGTCTGGCTCCAGTTCTGGGGTGACCACTGACCTGCCCCAAAGCTGTAATGGGAGTGACACGTGCATGGCGGTTCCCTGACAAAGGCCATATCAGCACTTTTCCTTCCCTGGGGAGGTTGTACTGGCCCCCACCTAAGCTCTCCAGCCAGTCCTGGCTCGGCTAGAAGGGCATTGGGATGCTCACTCCCTGGGTGGGGGAAGGGGGGCTGGTGTGCCAGGAAGGAGGGCTGGCCAAACGTGGCCAGAGGGACAGTTCCATGTCCCGGCGACCTCCCAGGGCTGAAGGAAGGGATCACAAAGGAGCCGGGCGGAGCAGAGCGAGTCCTGGAGGTACTGATGGGAGGGCCCAGGACCAGACATGGGATTCCGGACCACCTTGCCTGCTCTCCTGCTTCTTGGTGATTCTGAAATGAGCCAAAGGAGCATGGACTCAGCCCAGGAGTGGATTCGGAGCCACTGAGGCCACTGCTCAGCCAGCCAAGCACGCTTTACACACCTCACTCTGGTCTCCAGTAGCCCCTGATCCCCTCACGTGCCTTCCACTTTTATTCACTCAGCAGTGCTTTTGCGCACCGAGCAGGTGCCAAGCACCGTGTTAAGCAATGGAGTTACAGACAGGGTTCCCACCCTCAAGGATTTGTGGGAGCTTCTCAGAGTCACCTTCATTCCCCATGGCTGCCCCAGAATGCTCCCTGCAGGGTAAAAATTTCCTCTCTATTAGCAAGAGTGCAAGCCTCCCATAGTCAGATGAGGGTTCAGGACCTGAGCCAGCCTCATTCTGTGGCTTGTTTTTTAGAGCCTCTGTTTCTTTATCTGTCACGTGGGCATCATGCTCCCTACTTCCCAAGAATGTAAATGGGGTGGCAGAGGGGATGGTACCTGGCGCTGAGCCTGGCTTACTGTGGTGCTCAAAGGGTGGTGGTTCTTTTGCCTTCCTCCCTCTGCCACCAGCAAGCTCTTCGCAAACACATCCGGCCCCCTGCCCCGTCCCAGACTCCTAGCTCTTACAGAAGACCCACGCAGCAATTAACATTAGGGCCAGCTTCCCCTGCGCTAGCCCAGGCCCCTTCCTACTGCATCTGACCTCTCTGGACAGACTGCTGGCCCCATTTCTCACTCTCCGGTTGTCTTCTCACCACTCACCTTATCAGCACAGGGCCCCCCGCTCTGCGACTGGCTCCAGCCCCAGCACAGGGTCTTGCTTCCTGTTCCCCTACGGGTGCTAGGCCTCACCCAGAGTGATGCAGGTGAGTCCACTGGACGGTGAGCTCTCCGAGCACAGGACCTCTGAGAAAGTGATGGATTGAATAAATGCAGATTAAGTGAATGAATGGTGAATGAATGTTATCTCCGAGAGGGGATTCGAAGCTTCTTTAAAAAAAAAAAGAAAATTTATTTCGGAAAACTTCAAACTATGCCAAAGTAGAGAGACTAGAACCGCAAACTCTCATGCCTCATCGCCCCTTGTCACCAATTGTCAGCTCACGGCCAGTTCTGTCTCCTGCATCTCCACCTGCCTCTGAGCGCTGGGGGTGCTCACCGGAGCTGTTGCCCTGCCTTCCCTCTCACCTGCCCAAGGACGCTCGCCTTTTCAAAACCACACCAGGCCGAGCCAGGGAGTGTGTGGGCAGGGGCAGCAGTGTGGGGGTGGACTTGGCCCTGGGCAGCCCTTTTCCTAGAGCTGCATGCTAGATAAAAGGGATTGGTGGCATTTCACCCTCTCTCTGTCCTGTGATTGGAATGCAGCCTTTCCAGTAAAGTGGCGGTTTCACAAGTGAGTCTTCGAGTCAATTAAATGGCTATTGGCGAGATGCTACACTGACTCATTTACTCTTCGAAGCAACTTTCCCCTTCTGGGCTTGTGCTTACACAGCACCTTGGCCCAGTCTCCAGCCAGGGTGGCTGCTGGGACCCACCAGTCACACCCGCCTGCCCTACCCCCAGCCATCTCTTCCAAGTGCCTCATGCTTCTCTGCCACCCCGATTCAGCCTCCTGATGGCTTATCTGGAAGGAGAAGAGCTTCGTGTTGGAAAGGGTGGTCATCAGAGGTCCCTGGGCCCCGCTCCCAGGCCGACTGCTGAGATGAGCGAGCAGGGTGCTGCCACTGAGGACTCCTGCCCAGAGCCCTCCACATGCCCCGCTGGCTGCCAAGGCAATTCGGTAGCCTGGGAGAGGAAGTGACATCCCAGACTCTGATTCTGGGCACTTTCACCCACCAGTTCTGAGAATCCAGTCTAAATGTTGGACCTTTATCGAAGAGGCCTTGGCCTTAGCCATGTCTGCCCCTCATGGGTGACCAGACGTTGGCCCTGCTGGCCAGGTGGAAGAGGAAGGGAGGCAATGAGGCGACCCTTATGCAGAAGGTCAACAAACAGCCCATGGATGTGTGTGTGTGAGTGCCTGTGCGTGCGTGTGTAGGGTGTGTCTTTGGTCCTAAAAGTCTTGGTGTATTTGATGCATCCATGTCTGTGCAATGCGTGGCAGGGCGTTTGTGAGCCTTCTACTGTTGCGTCCGTAGGTATGTGTGCTTCAGCGTATGGGGGTTTTGCATGTTCTGTGCATAGCCGGACATGCGTGTGTTTGCTCTGCGTAGCCCACGTGACTGCCATCCGTGTCTGTCGGTCCGGATGTGCTTATGTGCGGATCTGTGTGCACGTGCCCTATTTTTCCGTGGATCTGGGTAGCATGCGTGTGTGGGAACATGTGTGCCATGCGCCGATGCCTCTGCGTCTGTGTGACGCGAGGGTCTGGGATGACGCAGCACCATGTTCCCATGCACTGGTGCCATGCGTGTGATCGCGCCTCAGCCCGTCCGCCGCTGTGCCTCTGTCCTCATGTTTGCGGGCTTTCCCACGGGTGTACGGGTGCCTTTCGAGGGGTGTGGAGACGGTGAGTGTGGGGTCAAGTCCAGCTTCCACATTCCATGCCTTCTCATCCTGCTGGAAGGGTTGACGACAGCCTGTGCCAGGCCCGGCCATTAGCCGGGTGGGCTGTCACTTATCTACGGCTGCTATTTCAGGAGGGGAAGCAGCTGGCCGGCAAGCTGACGTGTTCACCAAGCCTCTGCGAATCGGTGCGCTCAAGGCCCCTTCCGGGCACCGCCTTGCTCTGCAGAGAGCTATTTAGGGTTTCCCAGGGCCAGGGACCCATGTGGGTGAAGCCTCTGTCTGATGCTGCCTAACACACCACCACCCAATGCAAAGCCAGCTTGGCCTTTCTCCCGGTTCTTGAAGGAATATATCTTGGCCCAGGTTGATTTCCCCTAGTTGTTCTTTCTCCCGTGAGCCTGCGTGTGTGTGAATCTGTGTGTGCACGGGCAGGTGCACGTAGGAGTGTGTCCCTCTGTGCACATGTGCAGGTGTTTGTCCATTCTACCCTCATGTGCTGAAGTGCCTTCGTTTGGCCTGAACATGTGTGTTCCTGTGTCGCTGTGCCAGGTTTATATGTGGTATGTGTGTGTGTCCTTGTGTGTATGCAGATGTGCATCTGCATTCACATGTGTGTAAACCTGTGTAGGTGTATCTATGTGTGTGTGCACGGTATCTCTCCAGCCTCCTTACACTAATTAGGTTAAGGCCAAGGACCTGTTCTCCTGCCTCCAGCCTCAGCCCCTCTCTGATCCCAAACATCCTGGAGACCCACACACAGCTCAGCGCTTCCCTCTCAGAACCCTCTAGTGGCCCCCATTGCTTGCTCCGGAAAGACCACCTGCTGTATGGCAGCCTGCAAGGCGAGGCCACAGGTTTCCCTCTCACTGCCCCTTTGGAAGAACACTCGGGCCTTGGCCTCTGCTGTGACTTCCCCCACAGAAGGACATTCGTGAACCTTTCTTGAGCAAGTTCTCGGATGTGTTCTGGGCCCTGGGAGATGCAGGCAGGAGCAGGCACCACCCAGCATTCCAGACTTCTCAGGCTATTGCAGCGGCGAGATCCCAGACCTGGGGTGTAAGGCACGCAGGAGAGACAGGAGCACTCGGCCAGGCGAGGTCCCCCCAGCATGGGCGCCCTCCCTCCTTCTCAGCCTGAAGAAGCCCCCTCTGTCTGTGAGGGTCCCTTCCACAGCCCCTCTGTCTGTGAGGGTCCCTTCCACAGCCCCTCTGTCTGTGAGGGTCCCTTCCACAGCCCCTCTTCCAGGAATTCGCTTCTGGTTTCCCCCCTGCTTGTGCCTACGCAGCAGCAGCAGCCCTCGCACTCCTGGGAGATCCCTTTTCGTCTGAGAACAGCAGGTTTTCTGAACCAGAGCTGGGTACAGCAGCGAGCACAGAGGAGGCCGCCCTGTGCAAGGGCAGTCTGACAGCAGGGGTGGCACCTGGCGCTGTCGAGGCCCCGTTTGGCTCGCCGGTGTCCTCAGTGCAGTGCTGGGCTCCTCTTGCCTCTGGTCGCGCCCACCAGGCCCCTGCAGTCTTCCTTGTCGACTGTTGACTCTCAGGGCTCCTCTCAGGACTCGCCCTCCATGGGGGCACTTCCAGGGCTGCTCTTGACTGTCCTTGAGTTAATAGGGCCCATGTGAGTATCTCCTCTGAGCACCTGCGTCCCCCGATCCTTCCTCCATGTCACCACCTGGACTCTTCAAAGGCACTCGACTTCCAGCAAGTGACACCTTCAGGTGTCCACTTCTACCAACCGGAAACCCACAGGGTCACTGCTGACTCCTTCCTGTCTGTCTCCCCTCCCCCGCCCGGCGCGTCACTCTGTCTTACAGATTTCTCCTTCCGTACGTGCCTGGGTTCATTTTCTTTTCTCCATCCTCTGTACCTCTCTGCCCTGGGCCATTGTCATGGCCTCCTAAGCTGTTCCCCTTGCATCCGCTCTGTCGCCACCCCTCCGTCTGCTCCACACGTGGTACTTACAGATTTGATCGTGGCGCTCCCCTGCCTAAAGCCTTCAACAGCTGGTCATTGCTTATAGGATAAGACAGAAGCCCTTTTCTTGGCCATTAACTTCTTTTCATCTCTTAGATACCGGCTCAACAACGCATTCTCAGGGGGCCGCCTCTGACCTTCTCCTTCTCCCCGACTCGTGCCAGGCCGGGTCCTGCCACCCACTCTGATCACCCTGAGCACCCCTTAGCACTTTGCCAGAGCCCCAGTGAGATGTTGATTGGGGGTTATTTATTTCACTAGCTTCCAGCCCCTCCTCCTGACCGAGGACTGTGAGGCCAGGGCTGTGTCAGGGTTTGCCCAGTGCCAGCAGAGAGGTACATGGTCTGCAGAGACCAGGAGCTCGGCGTGTTGTGCTGAACAAATGGGTGAGTGGGAGGAAGGAAAAGCGGAGGGCACGCAGGTGCCGTCTCTTCCTCCTGCCTCCCCTCCTCCAGGTCGTCCTGGGTTAGCCGGCAGAGCCCCTTCCGAGGACACTGTGGATGCCTGGGTGGTGACGCCGATGCTCCATCATCTACCTGCACAGTGTCGCACACGCTGCTCCCTCTACTTGGAGAGATTTTCCTTTGGCCACATGGCCAGGCTCCTTCTCATCCTTCAGATCTTAGCTTTAAATATTCCCTCCTTGAAGAGGCCATCTCTGACCACCGTATATACATCAGACTTCCCCGCCCACCCTTCTCCATCACTGCACCCTGGCTTTTTCCGTTCTAGCACTTACACAATTGAATGTTCATTCATTAATTCATTCATTCGGTAAACGGTTTTGTTGTCTGTTTGCCTCACAAATCCATAAGCTCCATGAGGGCATGGACTACGCCACTTTATTCCCACTGGTTACCCAGTGCTTATCACAGAGGCTGCTTGGCACACAGTAGGTGCTCAATAAGCATATAAATGAATGAAGGAAGGAATTCATTTTCCAACCCTGCGAGGGATCCACTTTAAGATGAAGAAACAGATTCAGAGAGGCCGAGAAACTCCCCAGTGGGAGTTCCAGAGCTAATGAGAGGTGGAGTGGGGATTCAAACCCAGATTTTTCTGACCTGAAAGCCCAATACATTCATTCATTCATTCATTCACTCAGTGCCTGCTCTGTGCTGGGAACTGGGGCACGGAGATGAACCGGCAGAGTTGCTGCCCGGGAGGCATCTCAGGCTGGCAGGGGAAAGCCCCCCAGTGGATGGCCAGTGGGAAGCACTGTGGGAGGGTGTGGGAGCCCTGAGGAGACTTCCTGGAGGAGGAGCTCCTTGAGTAGAGCTTTGAGGGATGAGTGGGCTTTCATCACTGTGTGGTACATGTCATACAACAGAAGGAGAACTGGACAGGGAGTCAGGAGGCCGGGGCTGCAGGCATCTACCATTCTCTCCATGCATAACTCCGAGAAAGACACTTTCTCCCCCGGACCTGCTTCCACATCTATAAAGCAAGGCTTTCAGTCTTCTCTGACAGTGTGTAGGCTAAAGTGGCTAATTGGCAGAGACGGTCATGTCCTTTTCTCTCCTCATGAGAGAGAGGGAGAGACCGCCTTACAAAGGTCCTAAAAGGGCTGTTTTGCGGGGTGAGAGAAGCACAGGGCAGCTGCATGCTTCCCAGGACACTGCCCTCCTGCATCCCCGCCTTCTGCCCCCTCGCTGCCCTCTCCTCCCTCCCTCACACCTTCAGGTTTCTGTTCCTTTCTCTCCCTCCCCTCCTCTCCACCTCCTCCTCCCTCCCCCTTCTCTTTCCTCCTCTTCCTCCTTTTCTGCCTCCTCCCCTTTCCTCTCCTGCCCTGCCCAAGAGGGAGAGCACAAAAGGTAGTCAAAGTTAATTTAGGCTCAAGTACCTGGTCACCTAGAAACAAGGCCAGTCCCCAGGCGCGGAGCCTCAGCCGTGGCCTCATTAATCTGCGTGAGCCCAGCGCTGGCGGTGCCGACGTAAGTAGGACAGAAGGCACGCTGCGTGGAGAGGGGGCCTTGAGCTCTGGCCGCTTGGCCCCCAGCAGTCACATGGCCACCCCCAGGTGTACACTGGGAAGAAAACAAAGGAGGAGGAAGGAGAAACGAATACCCCAGGGTGTCCGCTGTTCCTTCCTCCGTATGTCCTTGCTCCCAGCCCAAGGACCCCTGGGTGTTTGCTGTCCCTTTCTTGCCTGTGTCCTTGATGGGGGTCCACTCTTCCTCACTCTGAATGTAGGGCTGTGTTGGTCCCTCCCTTCAGAGCTGCTCCTGAGCTCAGGGTCACCTGTCCCAGCCTCTGCTTGCGTACACCGACCCTCACGGGACTCCCGTGTCCTGCCTCACAGCTGTGCGTTTTGGCAGCAGAAGTGCTGGGTGACCCGGAGCAGCTCGGCCTCCTGGCCCAGCCGGCTCCCTCCCCAAAGCCACCTCCTCCCAGTTGTACAATCCAGGTCTTCTTCCTTCCTGGATGCTGCTCTGGGAAATTTTCCCTTTGAGTCTGAATACTCGTGTTCTGCTCCACCTTGGTTAATATTCAGAAAAACCTCCGACCCCAGCCTGCAGCTGAGGTTCCACCATGACCCCAAGACCTTACCTGCCCCCTCAGTGTAGCATCACAGGTCCCTGGCATCCCAGCAGGTGAAGGGGTAAACGTGTCAGTGGTAGGTGAGAGCACATGACTGTTCATGAGATCGGCTCACACAAATTGTGATCCCCAAAGCCACTGTTTTGTTCTCCAGAAGGGGAATCATTTAAGTTGTTGTCAAGACAGTCCCTAAGAACACACAAGCAGATAAATCTTCTGCAGCCTCTTGCCTTTACCAGTGCATTGGGGTAGTGGGTACCATATTAGCCACCATCTTCGTCACACTGCACCTCCGCTCTGCAGTGCCCGCTGGCCACACAGCCAAAGACTGGCTCATCCAAGCCCAGAAGCAAGTTGCCACATCCTTTCTAGCTTTGTCTTCTGCAATCCGATTTCTCAGGGAGTGGGAAGGTGGGCTTAAGTACTGGACACAGCCGAACTGCCCAGCTATTAGGATTTGTCGAGAAAATTATAGAGCACCCACATTATTTATGAAAAAACGTTTTATTTTACTGGAAAAATATTATTTTATAAGTGGAGAAAAGACTGGAAGGACTTGTGCCAAAATGCAAACAGCGATTTTTCTGGACAGTGCGACTGTAAATGTTTTTTTTTTCTTCTTCTTTATATTATTTAGTAGATGTGTGTTTTGTAAGCAGGGAGGAGTATATTTAAAAATGTGAGTTGGAATGCCAACTCGATTGAGTCTCAGCTGTGCTATCTTTGGCAAGTCTGTTCTCCTTTCAGAGTTCCAATTTCTACACCTCTAGGACGGGGATAATAAAAATCATTTCAGGGTATTGTTGCAAGAAAGAAAATGAGAGAGAGAGAGAGAGAGAGAGAGAGAGAGAGAGAGAGAGAGAGAGAGAGAGAAGTAGGAGCTGGCACACATTTAGAGCAACTCCGATCTCGTGGGCATATGCAGCCACTCTAGTGGCCTAAATTAAAATCCTGACTCTGATAATTACCAGCTGTGTGACTTTAGGGAAGTCGCTTAACCACTCTGAGCCTGTTCCTTGTTTATAAAATGGCATGTTTCATGTTGCTGGCTGGGCCTTTCCCTGGGTCCCACCCTCACCCCAGCCTCCCCACAGGCCTCGCGCCTTCTTTCCCAAATAGTCTGAGCTCCCCAGAAGTGCCCTAACCATCCTCCTCAGCGAGGCATGAGGAGCTGTCCTCTGTGTCCTGATCACTGAGCATCTTCTAGCTCAATGAATGGCCATCTGAACTCTGGCAAAAGGGAGGAACACCCTGACTTCATCTATGACCACCTGGGCTGTATTTCTAGAATAGCTCCTCTCCATCTACCTGGTGGGCAGTGGGCTGTGGAGTGGAGGGAAGGAGGCTCAGTACCCCTTCCCCCAGGCAGTGACAAATTGATGGAGAGTCCAGATGCTCCCCAGAGCCGAGCTGGGCTCCTGCGCTGGGCTTTGCTGGTGACAAGCAGACAGGATCTGTGTGCACAGATGGCCCTCCATGCGCTCGTAATTTGCCAAAATAAATAGTTATCATTAATCTCCCCTGTGCTTTCCTTCTTCCCCTTCCTCTCCCATTTATCGCTCATCCCGGGCTGACTGTGAAGACTTGAAGACAAGAGCTAACTTTTACTCATCTTGCTGCCCCAGTGCCTAGTTCAGGACCTAGCACATAGTAGGTACACTCTCAACATGAAACCTGAAACCAGGCACATAGTTCCCCTCCCCCACCCCCCGCCATTGTAAGAGCTCATCCAAAAAACTCTATATACAGTAGGGTTTCAGCCAACTTGGGTTGGCCCACAGTAGGTGCTTTCTCAGCTTGGAGCCTGGCACAGAGCAGGACCTCTCCAATTATAAGACCTGGCACACAGTAGAACTCATCCAGCGTGGTATTTGGCACACAGTAGGGCCTTGGCCAACCCAGAGTTTGCCTGGAAGTGTAGGTAAATTTCAGAAAAATGTTTGTTGAACCAAGTTTTCATTTTTTCTGCTATTTATGCTCAAGCAATATTGACTGAATACCTAGTATGTACTCAATTTGGTACCAGGTACTATGTGACAGAACAAGGTAGATAAGACACAGAGCTTTCATTCTTCTTTAAGGAACCTAAAGTCAAATAATGAAATATTAGCGCTTTCTTTATAAACACTATCACAAGGCTGATTGAGGTAGAGAGGGCAGCTGCTTAGAGAAGTGGGTACTGGAGATGGGTCAGGTTTCCCATTTCAGCCAAAGTGCAAAGGCGAGTGATAGAGAGTGAGTGGGGCCCATTAGGACAGCTGTGAAGTGTCACTGGTCGCTGTAGCAAAGACTGCAAACTATGGGGTGGCAGGCCAGTCATTCGTTTATTTAATAAGTATCAAGTGCCTATGATATGCTGGCCCTGTTCTGAGCCACCTGATGATGTGGCTCTGAATAAAACCATCCCTGCTTTCGAGGGCACAGGAGGATTGAAAATCCAGTATATTAGCAATCAGTTGTTGCTAGTGCTTTAAAGAAACCTAAGGGAGGATAAGGGGGTGAAGGAGACCAGAGGAGGTGGGCTCTTTTGAAAGCATGGCATGATGCGATATGATGACATTTGAACTGAAACTTGAATCCAGGAAGGGGAAAGGCATGTGGTATAGGGAGAGAACCTGGCAGACAGACAAAGGGAAGGTGGGGAGGTGGGGGCTAGATTGCCAAGGGCCTTGAACTCCAGGGTGAAGAATTTGGACTTGATTCTGTAGGTGCTGGCCAGCCTTTGAAGGACTTTGAACACAGAAGCGACATGTCCAGATCCATAGGATGAACTGGCAGAACTAAAGGTTGAGGCCGGTGGGGGGCAGTGGCAATGGCCCAGGTGGGAGATGATGATGATGATGATGATGATGATGATGATGATGATGACGACGACGACAACGATGATGGGGGGCCTGGACTCAGGTAGTGGGGGCGGGGAGAAGAGGGGCAGATGCCACAGACATTTACCAGGGGAATCGTCTGGTTGTCTAAGGTTGAGGGAAGAGAAAAATGCAAAAAAGGTGGAAGAGGGAGGATGGGGTCCCATGACGAGAAATGGAAACGCCAGACCGAGGAGTAGGTTGGGGGAGCAGATGGTCTCAATCTTCTGAAACTGCCTTTTCCTCCCCCTAGATTCGCCTCTCCCCCTTCAGTGCCTCCCCTTCCGTCGAGAAACCCCGCAATCTGATCCCGACTACTGTCTCCTCTTCTTTCACCTTACACATGTCCTTTCTTCTCCTCTGTCCTTTCCTACCTTTCTGAGCTAACCTTCCTGGGGAAATGTTAAAACTCGAATGGTCAAGTTCTGTCGGGGCATGGGCAACATCAGAAATAAAGTGTCAGACAGAAGGAGATTTGAATCTTGGCGCTGCTGGTTAAAAGCAGCATGATGTTGGGCGAGTTGTTTAATATCTCTGAGCCACCGAGTCCTCATCTGTAACATGAGCAGATGTGTGTGCTAGCACAGGGCCTGGCACAAAATCGGGGTTAGAGAGTGGTGGCTGTTACTATTATTGTTGTTGTTATCATTATTGTTATTGATGAACCAAATGTGAGGCTCTTCAGAGACCAGAACCACTTTCAAGGAGGTATGTGTGATTTAAAATCAGGCCGATCTGTCCAACTCACTCCCAATGATGTGTACACCCAGGTGCCCAAAGTCCCCACTCCAGACAGTCTGCCCAGTAGCTACTTGGGGAGCCCTTTCTACAGCTTACAATATGTGCTAGACTCTCAGTCATCCTGTAGAAGGCCCAGCGGGCATTTGCAGACATTTTGCTGCTTGCTGGAGCTGCACACTGTAGGTTTCCCCAAGATCAGGACCCCACCCTGCACTATACTGCCTCCAGAATCTGTGCCCCCCCCCCCAAACAAAGGACAGGTGTTCCATCTGTTTCCTTGGGGTGCAGCCCTGCCTTTTAGCCTCAAGACCCAGGTGTCAGGGCTTCCCTGGGAGGCTCTAGATGCAGATCCCACTTCTGTCCCTGGCCTAGCCTGGGGCCTGGGCCATAGCTTTAATGGTGGAACTTCTGGCATCTGGGCTTCCCACTGACCACGAACCAGCCCTATCCTGGCTGCACCTCCTCTAGCTGCCTCTCGAAGTTCTGCTCTCCCTCTTACTTTCCTCAGCTCTTCACCTCAGACCCTGCTTCCACCTCCAGACAGGGACTTCTTGGAGGCCAGAAGTTTTGTCAACCTGGGGAAACCAGGGTACCCTAGAAGGTGACTTCTTGGGCACAACAAGTCTTTATCCATAGGGACCCAGGGGAATGAGAGGCACATCCCCATTCAGCATGGGTGGAAAGAAGAGCAGAATACAAAAAGCTACAAGTCATCAGCCCTGTGACCTTGGGAAAGTCACCTAACCTCTCGGAGCTCCTGTTTCCTCAACTCTGAAGTAAAACTAGTAATTCCATCCCTTCAGGGTCAGTGTGCTAATTAAATGAGATTATAAACACCCAAAGCACCTTTGAAGCTGCAGCATGTCCGGTAATACTGGTTCTGTATTAATGCCTGAGGCAGGAGGCCCAGGCTCTGACTCTAACTTGATGGACAACTCTGAGCCATCTGCAGTCTCTCTCAGGTCCCCAGTGTCCTATCTGTTGCATAAAGGATCAGTCTTAATGATGTCACAAGCCCCTGCCAGCTCTGAGAGTCTGTGATGGACAGCTGGACTTTTCCAGTCCCTGGCGGGAACCCTGAGACCTGAAAGCCCACCCCTGCCCAGGCAAGGGGCCCACGCCTGCTCCTCGAGCTGGCTCAGCCTCCGCTCTAGCCGCGCAGCCCCAGTGCGCTCCCCTTGGCCCCTCTCCATTCCACTTAAACCGGCCCATTGTCCAGAAAACTAATTGCTGTGACTTCAGCGTTTATTTGGAGACAATGTGAGTCGATGGAAACTGCCGCATCAGGAGAAATATGTTCCACTTAGATCTTTAAATTAGTTCGGCGCTGGCCTTTGATGAGCCCCACTTGGGAGAGGCATCTGCCCTTGTGCTCTGCCGATCATTGGCCACCATGGGCTATTTGCTTAATGAACAGTGTGGCCAGTATCCAGGGGGTGGGACCAGCCAGGTACACCTGTTGCCCACAGACTGGAGAGGCTGGGTGGTCCTGCGGTGCCATTGCCTGGGCCCTCTGCCTGGTAGCTGCCCTTCTGGCTGGAGAGGGAACCAGGGTCAGTTCAGCTGCTTCTGTGGCCATAATATAAAGGTGGCACCAGCCACCGAGTACTGGACCCTTCCTGTGTTCCCTGCCAGGCACGGGCTGAGCTCTCTGCAGACCTTACCTCACTGAAAATTAGAGCAGCCTCAAGGGGTCAAATCTGTTCTTCCGTTTTGCAGATATGACTGATTTAGACCCACCTCTCTCTGACTTGGAGCCTATGGAGGTCACGGGATGAGGACAGAAGGAAGGGGCTGCAGGGGAGAATGAAGTTAAGATATGGGAAGCTTCCTGCCAGACATGTGAGGTCGCAGGAACCGTTACCTGATGTCTCCAGGTCCAGTTCCAGTTCCCTTTTGTCCCTGTGGCCCCGGTCCTGGAGGCAGATTCTCTGTAGCCTGAGAATACTCTCTGCCGCCTCCCCTCTTCCCCTCTCCTCCTTTCTCTTTTCTTCTCATCCGCTCCCCTCCCAATCAGAGGGTTACTCTCATATCCTGCAACCCTATATTTCCTGCCCCACCCCCAGATGCCTGCACTTGGGGAACAGCAGAAATCAATGGGAAGCCTGCAACCCTTTCAGCCTGAAGGACCTTCCAGCAAGAAGCCTATTTACCATCTCTAATAGTAATCTCCGGGGAAGGACATTCTTGATGTTCAAAATTCACCTTCCAGCTGTTTTGTTTACTAGCAGAGCTGGCCTTGGAAAGTTGCTCTCCTGCTCCTTTCCTCTATTTCCTCCTGTCCTGGTTCCAGGCCCTCTGCCTGTGGGGGTGGGATTTCTAAGCCCTCTAAGGAACCCCAGGCCTAGGCAGCTGTGTGTATCCCAGGTGGAAGGGGATGAACGGGGTGGGGGGCGGTGGGGGGGTGATCATAAGTCTTCAGAACATAATTCTCAGATTTCCTCTGATGCTCAGTGTGAGATGTGGGTCCTGAGCTGATCTAGAGCCTAGGGAGAAGACACTGAGAGGCAGGAGTCTTCTCACCTTCCCCAGAACTGCTGCATCCTTGCAGGCCCAGCTGAGGTCTCTGTCTTGGAATCAAGCCTTCACCTTGCAGCCAGGTACCTGGCAAGTACCTGCAGGTCCCTGAAATAGGGAGGGGCTAATGCCTGAACCAGACCAACCCCTGGTTAGGTAGGGCATCCCTGGCTTCACAGGGCTCCACCTAGACTGTTAGCTCCCTGTACTGTTCTGCACGGGGCTGGACAAGATTAGGCATGAATGAACGGTAGCTCACTATCATTCATTCAGTTACAAATCATTTATTTTTTATTTTCTTCATTTGCTTATGTATTATCTACTCTTGCTGCAAAGTTTCCCAGTCCAGATTCCTAACATGTAATTATCTCCAGAGCCTGGACTAAGAAGAGACTAACGAGATGCCCTGGGCACAAAATTTAAGGAGATGCTCACCCGCAGGGTCGTGCAAGTGTCTAATTATCATAGCTCCTGAAAATAACCTTGTTGGTAGGTATCGGCATTTCCATTTTATAGGTGAAGAAATGAAATCAGAGAAGAGCTAATTACTTCCTGTGGTCAGCTGGCTTGTGAATATTTGTTCCCAGACCTATGTAACTCCAATCAATGCCTTTGTTCTTCTTTCTAATAGTCCTCAGTTTCCCTGCCTTGCCTGACCTCTGAGCAAGACTGTGGCATGGGGGAGGGAGAGAGTCGCAGCCACTTATTTGTTTTTGTGAGTAATGCCTCCCTCCACCCTATCTCCTGCACCCTGTGCATAGACCAGCTGCCTAGAATCTAGTCCCATCTCCTCTACTTGATAGAAGACAATGACTTTGGGCAAATTACTTGAACTCTTAGTGCCTCAGTGTCCTTACCTATAAACAGGGACAACATAATGGTTTCTATTTCATAGGCTGCAGTGAGGATTCTAATGAGTAGGGGTATGTAATATGTATAGCACTTAGAATGGTGCCAGCCACATAGCATGCTTCATGGAATTGTTAGCCATTATTTTTAAAGCTGGGCAACCTATTATCACCCAAAGGTAGATAGAGTCTTCAATGAGCCCCAAAGCCTTAGCCCATTGAGCTGGTAGAGTTCAGTTCCTGCCTCTCTCTCAGGTTCAGCCCCCTACTTCTCCAGGGTTAACAGTGCCCTGGGTGTCACCTCAACTCTCCTGGGATGAAGAGTCCCCAAGAGTCCATGGGAGGTGGAACAATGGGGGCCTCTGACAGTCCCGTGCTTTTCCAGCTCCAGACAAGGGAGCAGCTGCCTTGGCTCCTTACAGCTTGAGCTGTCCTGGAATTCACAGGAGGTTTGGAGAGAGAGAGAATTCACACTTCACTGAAAATGTGTTTTAAACAATTAGCAGGTCTTTACCAGAGGAGCCTTTGAAGTGAAAGCCCAGACTCATCTCAGTGAAGGATTTCCCCAGAATTGACGGGCTGGCAGACACTGCCACAAGCTCGGCCCTTCCCTGAGTGTCGAGGGCTCCTGGCTCTGCGCTGGAACCCCGAGACTCGTCTGAGTCCCTCCACGGTAGCAGCTCTGCTGTCCTCTCCAGCACAGAGTGCTGCTGTGGCTATAGGCAGCACAGTGGAGCTGGGCATCCGCAGGGGTCCTGTGTCAGGTCCATGGGATTTTTCTGTTCCCAAATTTCTCTCTGAATTTTCCTACCACAGGCTAGGGTAGCTGAAGCCTTTGACTGTGAACTTCGAGCTCTTGTATCCTTGAACTGTTCCTGAAGCTGTATATAATTATCAGTTGAATAAAGGTATAGATTCCTCCAATGATTGGCCATGTGGACTAGAGCTAGCCTCCATTTCCCCATATGCAAACTAGAGACAGGTGGGGTAGGAAGGGAACGGGCTAACTGGTCTCCTAGAGCCTTGGGTTAAACCTCACTTTCCTTGGTCAGGCTTATATTGCAGTGGAATGAAGGTTGGGTCTTGCTTCTGCTCCCCTTTTAGCCTTATGATTTTGAGCGTTAGCTGCTGCGTCTCAGTTTCACCATATATGAAGTGGGTAGATTTTTCTATTTTGCAGAACAGTTGTGAAGATTAAGCGAGATAATGCCTAGAAAGTGCCTGGTACAATGACCGCTCATGATTTACTGAATGCAAGCTATACTTCTTAGTATGCCTTTTCTTACCTCTTCTTCCAGGGCCAAAGTGGACTGTTAGCTATGGTGGGAGGGGTCTTTTATGCAGCATCCCCATCTCACAAAACTGGAGAGGAAGGGCAGAGAGAGCCAGCCAGGATGGGAGCTGAAGGGGCCTGTCCCTACTCTTCTACTCCGTGAAGCTGCCCCCAAGTCTGGGCCTTTATTTTCTATTTGATTCCCTTTCTCTGACATTCCATCCATCATTATAATTGCTTCTCCCGAAAAATGAATTTGTAGTTGATTTCTTCAAAAGAAGGAATCAACCAACAGATAAAAAGGTTGTTTTATTTAATTTGCATGCAGAGGCTGCCTGCTGCTGCCCAGCTGTGCTGGCTGGGATGCGGGGAGGGCGCCTGGAGGTGTGCAGTGTATGTGCACAGGTAGGCAGAGCTGTTTCCTGGCTCAGGACCTGCCTTTCAGGTTGCCGGGATTCTGGCCTCAGAGATCAGATCCTTGGTGTCCACACTGAGCTGAAATCATTCTATCATTGGAGACCTATGATTTATTGAATACAAGCTATGCCTGCCCCACACTTAACTTTTCTGGGGCAGGACAGGGCTTCTAGCCCAGGAGGCTGAGGGTCAAGAAGCCAGACACTATGGGGTCAAAACTCAGGAGATCAGGGGCTCTATAAGGCCAGAGACCCAATGCATGTGGAACATGTCATTAAATTTTCTTGGGAGAAACGGGCATTTAAAATTTGCATGTGTGTTCAGGTCAGATCAGGAACCCCCAACTCCTTGTGGAGATACAGTTCACCTAAGGGTGCTGTGTTTCTTCTCCATCCAGCAAACACTTAGTGGTGCTCCATTGTGCCCTGGGTGTGGCTGGCTCTCTCCAGAAATTTCTAGTGCTATGAGTGTGAACCCTGTCTTCAGGAGAAATCCTTGGCAGGGGCAGGGATTAATAGTCAGGGGAAAGCCATGGCTGGGGGTAAAAGTGGGGTCAGGCAGGGAGAGCCATCTGAAGAGATGCTTCTCCCTCTGCCAGGCCCCTCAAATGTTAGGCGGTATCCAGGGAGGCGGGCCCCAAGGTTTCCTGGGCCAGAATGAGGCAGGACTCCTCGCGTTGTCCAACATCTGGAGAAGACAAAAAGGTGCAAAACATTTGTTCTGGAATCAGAGAATTGGGTATTCCATGGATTGGGGGTGCATATAACTTGTTTTATTTATTTTACAAGTGAAGCATGGGTTCTAATAATAATATTAATATCATTGTAATGTTAATAATTCATTAATAAGTACTCTAGGACAACAGGTATAAACTAGGAGTATCTCTGGCAAAGTAGAAGTATGATCACCAGATGCAGTGGGGACTTAGGCCAATGGGGCATCCTCCCAGGAGTGGCCAAAAAGAGCATCAGGCATTTCTGGATAAAGCCACAGGGCATCCCCAGGCCTACCGGGGCCTCAGAATGGGGGCGGAGAAGCAGGTGGGCTCTGGATTTCATCCCCTGGGCTACTGCTCAGGGTGGATCTCTTACTCTCTCTGGACCTCCGTCTCCTTTCCAGAAGATGCTGAACATGAAAGGTTCTCACATACTTATTACAGTCTGTAATTGCCTTGCTCTCTGATTTGTTTACTTGCTTTATTGCTTGTGTCCTCGCCTGTCATGTGAGTCTCTGAGGACAGAGGCCTCATCTGTCTTATTCAGTGCTGCATATACATAGCTCCTAGAATGAGTAGACACTGGAGAAGTGGGATGTGGACTCGAGGGGTCTGCAAGGGGTCTCATGACAGTGTCAGGATGGTCCAGGAGAGCTTTAGTGGAGGCTAGTGGCAGACCAGTTCTCCCCTGGGAGTTTCTCCTTGGTTTCTGTTGTTTCTTTGTGGCCTTCTCTGATTCTCCACCCCCATTCTGCAAGAAGTAGCAGCATTCTGGGCACCAACTCTTGGTGGCAATTATTAAGGTAGGTTTGGGGATGGGGTGGGTGATGAGGTTCCTTGACTTAAAACTTTTTGAAGATGACCAGAGGATTATTTACAATGACTAGATACTGTTTATAATCTTCTACCAGTTAACTTAAAAAGCATTCTGACCCCTATTGTGGCCCACCCTGGGGGCTTTTAATACTCATTTCTACTTCTTTTCCTCTTCCTTGAGGGGCTGGTGAGAACCCCTGCCTGAGATACTGTGCTGTACCATCTAAATTGTCCCCCTTCTCGAATCATCCCTTCTATGTGGACTCTATTCTCTGTCCCAGGGCCGCCTCATCAAAGCTGGGGTGGTGCGGCCTGTGTCGGCACGGCCCTCTCTGCTCTTTGTGGAAGGGGTTTTTCCTCTGCTTGCTAATGCACAAAGTCCAGGGCAGGGTCTTTCCCTACTGGTTTGCTTGGGAGAGTTTTCTTCCTTTGCAGCACCACCCAAGAGAAAGGCCGCCGTCCTGACCTCCTCGGACTGCCTCTGGGCTCTGTTATCCCCCGGAGCCTGGGCCTCCCCCACGCGCTGCCTCTGCGGGTGCACAATCAGCTTTTCACGTTCCACTTCTGTGCACTGTGTGTTAGAGGGACATTAGGCTTTGATTGCAAGTGACAGAAACCTCACATCGCGAAGCCGACGTGTCAGTAGTGGCGTTTATTGGCTCATGTAACCAAATGTGGGAAGGGCAGGCTTGGCTTAGCCTTGGAGACAGCCACAACCAGGGACAATATCTCTCTCTCCCTCTCCTCATCTTGCTCTGATTCATGCGTCCTGCTTTCCCCCGTGAGTCAACTTCCTTCTCTCGAGTGGCTTCTCCACGAGGTCAGAATCCCAGCTTCTGGGAACTCCAGGCTCTCAACTGTTACAGTGTTCTATCGAGAGAAAAAGTCTTTTCTCTCTCCATCTCTTAGTTGAAAGACCCCGGAAAAGGACTCCGTTGGCTAAGCTTGGGTCAGGTGCCGACTCCTCAACCAATCACTGTGGCCAGGGAGTTGGCTCAGGTAAGTGAGCAGTAGTTCTCATTCGGAGCACAGGGGGCGAGGGGCTGGGGGGAAGCATCGCTGTTCTAAAAGACGTGGCACAGACATGGCTGCAGGGGGAGTAGGGCGAGCCGGGCCAAATCACTGAGCCTGTGACTGACGCGGGACGGGTGTTTCACCTCCCAGCCTTTCAGCAGGGAGAACTTTGAGAGTCAGTCCAGGCCGAAAACACGTTTCTCCAGAGAACAGAAAGGCGGGCACCAGGGAATTCCTGACTGACACTACTGATTCCTTCCCTGGCAGCACCCAGGTGAGGTTTTACTTTTTCATCACTGTAACCCCCTGCTGTGTGGTCAGTTATTCGACTCTGGCCTTGTGGGGGAAGGGAGGTTGGAGTGAGCTAGAAACACCCTAAAGTTATTTCTGGAAAAGGAAACCAGATCTGTGTCCCTACTGTCTGGCACAGAATGAATCCTGTCTCTCCATCCTCTCCCTGGGTTAGAGCCAGCCCAGTGGGCCCAGGGGCGGGGGGCAATGCTCTCCATTTCCTACTTTAGAGAAGCCACTCTCTGCTCCTGCCCTGTGCTCTATATGTGGCCTGTGCCCTCCAACTCACTGACATTCTTCCATCCTGATTCACGGTACCATCCCTCTGGCTTTGTGACAGGCTTCTTATTTGGTGACAGGTTCAAGGAGAAATAGAAAGCCCCCATTAGGTCTCTCAGCGTTAGTTACGTTTTCCAATGTAACACTTATAGGAAGAATATAGAAACGGGAAGGAATGGGGGTGTACAAGACACTTGCACAGCTACTGACTGATAAAACAGTACTTCCTTTCCCATTTAACTTACATGCTTAACTTACGTGGTACTCCTCAGCCAGGAGTACCAGGGACCCGTGTATCCCCAAACCCAAGGCCCCTTCTGCGCCATCACCGGATTCTGGTTTTTCCCTGCTCTCCAGACCAGCACAGCCTTCTTCTCATAAGTGCACAAGGTGGCAAGGAAGCAAAGCTCTTTCACCCTGCGCTTCCTGGGCAAGAGTCTGCATCCAGTCTGTACAGTTGACCCCGCGCTCCCCTCGCTGGGGCTGCCCTGGGCTCAGGGGAACCTCCCTTCCCTGGCACCTAGTCCAGAAGGATGTTCAAGGGGCCTGTCTGCCAGCCCCAACTCAGCCCTCTGCTCTCCTGCTTGCCACCCCCACGACGTCGCTCTTTTCCTGGTTACCTACCTGAACACCTTTCCGAATCTGACCTTCTTCTCGATCTTAACTCCACTGGGTTTTTCTGCCCCGGCCATGATGACTGTTTCGGTTCCTGAATAAGCTGAGCTCTTCCCTGTCTCAGGGATTTCCAAATGCTGCTCCCTCTGATAGAACTTATTACAAATGGTAATTATATGTGCAATCTGCAAAGGTAACAGATCTCTCCCAGTGCCGGGCTGAGGCAGCCTCGCTTATCATTGCACTAAGACGCACACACCTACCACGTACTCACTCCCGTACGAAGACTACGAAGACGCAAACACTCAAGGTGAGGATTCGGAGCAGGAGTTCAGCATACGTCATCCAGCAAAGCTGCTACCGCTTCTCTCTTCTCCTTGCTCTACCTTTTTAGCCGCTCTCCTGGCTTCCCTTCCTGGCACCTGCACCTCCTTTTCTTCTCCTTTATATCTGGAACCTTCCCTTCCAGATCTTGATTTTCCTATTGTATTTAGAGTAAGTTGGCCCTCTCCCAGTTCTTAAATCCATTCCCTTCCATTGCCCACCCGCCAAATAAATGGTGTAAAGGAGCAAGAGGGTATCTAATAAATTAATCTGTATGTCTGTATCTCTTTGATGACTGCCACCGCTAAATGTAGTAAGACTTTTCAAGTTCTATGACACTTTATGGCTTCATGGATGCTTTATTCGCCCTGTATAACCAGCACCTACCATGGTGCCCAGCCATAGTAAGGGGTAAATAATATTGGCAGCATGAATAAATATCATGTTTCTCTGATGAAACTCATTATTGATCTCAGTTTGAATGTTGAGAGCCCCTGAACATCCAATCCTGGGTGCCAGTTAGAATGTCAGGTATAATAAGAACCTAGATATAAAAGATTCTTGGTCTTTGTCCCCAGTTCTTGACACAGAGCTCCTAAAAAACTCTTGGAATTGCCTGAGTGATAAAGGTGATAGCATCTTTTGTTCAAATGAGGAGACTCTTGATAGGCCCCCAGATTGCTTCAGGATGGGGGTTAGTCGCCATACTCTGGCCTTTGTAATCTCCTGGTACAAGCATTAGCATCCGAAACAACCAACCCGGATTACATTCATCCCATTTGGGCAAGGTGTCCTCTTAATCTGGGATAATGGGGAAGACCATCTCCCTTTCTTCTCCTCCTTCCTTCCCCCATTGTCTCTCCCCTGCCCCACCCCCACACACAGTAAAGATGAGGAGAATGATTGAACAAGCATGAAAGATATGGAAACTTCCCTCCTGAATGATCCCGCTAATGGTAAATTGATGGGATTGAATACATTCAAGTCGGAAATGATCCAAATATATGCTAATGAAGCTGAATATGCATTATTTAGACTAAAACAAACTAACTGTGAGTCAGGAAATAAAGTAGGTGAATTATTAGTTTGGCAACTCAAAGAATCAGAAAACTCAAGCGCTGTTCCAGAGACTGGCAGAGGCAAGCAGGAAAATGTGGTTAATGAATTCTAAACCAATTAACCGCAAATTGATGGTGCACTCGAAGACTCGCCACCCCCGACTCTCTCAGATTGCTTTCTGAAAATTTAAAAAGAAAACGCTGTCGCAATGCACTTTTGTTGTTTTCATTTCCTAAATGTGCTCTCCTGGAAACTTGAGTCTCAAGGAAAAAAAAAAAGAAAAGAAAGGAAAACTACAAACAGATCCCAAAGATCCAGAGACAGGAAATGGGGCTATTTTGGCCACAGGGGGAAATAAATAATGCAAACAGGAACTTCTCAACTCTTCTTTGTCAAAAAGAATCATCCTCAGACTGAAGAGAGGAGAGCAAGCCGTGTTGGGAGGGAACTAAAGCCCGAGATGGGTACAGAAAACAGAAGAACATGCCTCGCCTGTCTAGATTAGAACAACTCAACTGTCTTGGGTGAATTACAACCCAAGGCATAGAAGATCACAAATAAGGTCCCCATGAGACTGAGGCTGAGGAGTCGCAAGGAAGGCTTTAGGACACAGGCAGTGGCATAGTGTTTTTCAAAGACGGAATCTATAAATTCCAAGGAAGAGTCTCAGGTTCAATTCTTTACTTTGTGAGATCTTAGGAAAGTAAACAGTGACCAGTGGACCAGCATGGGTGGGTTCACCATAAACTAGATCTTTGCTAAAAGGGCGCCTCTGTTGATGAATGCTGTCTTGATCTCTCTGTAGAAAATAGCCCTGCCAACCCCACTTGCCCCTCCTCATTACCATCCCCAGCTTTACATTTCTCTATAGCACTCAGTGCCATACAACACATATTATTTACTCTTGTATTTTCTTCTCCTCCCAAAGTCTGGGACTTTGCTTGGAACATGGTAGGGGCTCAATAAATATCTCTCAAATTAGTGAGATTCCTTCCTTATTTCACATTCACCCAATATGGCCAGACCCTCAAGGCAGACTTGTCCCCACCTGCCCACCCACTCACAGAGACATTAGAACAGAGAGCCGGGAGGACAGCCCCTGTGTCCCTAGTGTTCAGGTCCTGACTTCTTAAGGCATTTATCCCTGCCCATTAGGCCCAGTGGACTCAATACTCAGACTGACAATTCATCATCCCACAAGGGGCATAAGGAGGGCCCAGAGGAAGCCAATCTGCTCAAGTGGAAGGTCCTTCTTCCTCTAGGAAGAAACAGCAGCATGAGGGGAAGGGCAGCCGTGGCCCCCTCTGCACACTCATGACTCGCCTGATCTAGAGGGTAGAGGAGATGAAGGAGAAGGCATCGCTAGTGAGTCTGGCTCTCAGCTTTGTGTCCCTTCTCCTCTACCTTGCTACACC
Source organism: Rousettus aegyptiacus (assembly GCF_014176215.1). Lineage (NCBI taxonomy): Eukaryota > Metazoa > Chordata > Mammalia > Chiroptera > Pteropodidae > Rousettus > Rousettus aegyptiacus. Next base: position 23,396,426 of record NW_023416284.1, on the reverse strand, counting down.
TGAGCTTGGAAGTATTGCTAGAGAAAAGTATGTAAGACACACGAAGGACTTCTGCTGCTTCGAACCGGCCAAAGCATCTAGATATATTCTACCTTTGATCATGATATAATGACTTGGTTATCTGTGGGTGGATTAACTGGCTTGCAGATGAACCAGGGGAAAACAAATCAGAATAAGGAAAATAATGGGAAAGGAGTATATGCAAAAAAAAAAAAAAAAAAAAAAGTCAAAGTGTTTACCAATCGGTGATAACTTCTTTCCTTCAGAAGAAGCCAACTCTTTGGAACAACCTAGTTACCTCTAGGCCCACATTGTGTTCCCGGCAACGTGAAAACCTTCCCCCATCAGCAATCTGCGCAGGCAGCACATGGGTAAAAGTGGAACAGTGAGCACACTATGAAAATGCCCTTATGACTGACACGCTGTGACACGCGTAGACTGAGGTCTAACGCCTTGAGCAAAGTGAGATCACTTAGCAGAGAAGTGGGGAATGGCACAAGGTCGAGTCGGGGCTGCCCACAAAATCAAGAACCTGAAGCTGCTGGGCTCTGTCACCTTGGCCCATGCAGGCTGACAGACTGTTTAGACAGCAAAGAGCTCAGCCTGCTCAGTGACAAACCGTGTTAGTGTAGCCTTTGTTCTCTATTCACAAAAAAAGATAGCTCAGATGGAAACAGACAATGTAACAGACTGCAGAATGAATGGTAAATGTGTTTCTACATATTGGATGTGATTGTAACAGAATCAGCTGACACTAAAATGTGTCCTTTGGCATGTTTCCATTATTAGTGTTAGCAGCAGTTTGGGGTTCTCCATGACCTCTTTCTCCCTTCATTTTCCCACTATAGTCATTCAAAATAGATTTATGTGCCAGGCAGTGTGCCAGAGATGCAGCAGTGAGCAAACAGACCTGGTACCTAACCTCAGGGTGTTTACAGGCAGGAACTGACCGCAGACACCCTGGTACAGGTGACCAGGCGTAACTGTGCCTCTACTCTCCCTCAAAAATGAAAGTAAAGCTTATTCAGGAGGTGGAATGGATGGACACGAAGTAGCAGTTAGGAAAAACATAGGGATCTTATTTTAGCCAAGAAGCTTCGTAATGGAAGAGGTGCTACTGGGGCTACTTGGGGTCCATCCCATACTTATCCCTGGGAATGTTGCCTCTGTGTCCTCTGACTTCTGATCTCCAAAGGGAAGGGACACAAGACTCCAAGTGTCTCCTGGTAGAGAGTCTCGGAGGTGTTCAGGTGTCTCTTAAACCCCTACCGTGGTGGTGGAGAGACATCCAAGTCCCAGACCGTCACTGGCTTGGAAGTTGTATTCGCTGTGTTTCTAGAGAGCAGATGCTAACCAAAACCCAGGGCAGGTTTTCTTTTCTTTTCTTTCCTTTTCTTTTAATTTTTATTTGTTTATTTATTATTATTATTATTATTATTATTATTATTATTATTATTATTACTACTACTTCTGTGGTGACATTGGTTAACGAAATCCAGTAAGTTTCAGGTGTACAATTCAACAGTAAGGCATATATATATATATATATATATAGCATTGTGCATTCACTGCTCATGTTTAGATTTCTCTCTGTCACCACATGTTAGACCCCTTTTACCCCATCTACCTCTCTCTTTTCTTTCCCCCATGGTTTTCTATAACACGATAAAAATTGAAACGAGATTTAGGTTAAGTCATGTAGAAACTAATACCAGTCAAATTATAGTTAACATAAATTGGTAGGAAATTGTCAGCATCAGATTTCACAGCTACAGGACACTTTGTCTTTGCCCTGGAGACAGAGGGAGGAACAAGCCAAGAAGCCAGTAGATATGTGGGATGTTGGCCTGCAAGGACACTTCAAGCATAGAATAATTTCATCAAGAAAGGGGAGAGAATGATGAATCCAGGTCATTTCGGCAAACGTCGAAGTCAGAGATGGGTTCTGAACAAGATGGAGAGGGAGGAGTGGGCTGGCAGAGGGTTGGTGAAGAGTCTCTGGAAGGTCCAACCAGGATCAGACAAGAAAATGATGTGATGGACAGTCCACTCCCAAGAAATGGGGGCTGCCGAGATGATGTTAGTAAGTCAACCCCAGCTAGCCAGCTGGGGGCTCCTGGCCAGAGGCTGGAGACACAGCATCTGAAACCCAGACAGAAGAGGATGAACACACCATGCTGTGGGAGAGGGTTGGAGAAACTCTCATCTGATCCTGATGCCAAATCAGGAAGTAGACTCTCCGCCGGATGTCTCAACTCTTGAGCATATTGTAAAGGGAACACTTCTATTGAGGCAAGGACAATCATTTCTTGAATACCAGCATTGTACTGGGTGCTGAGGACAGGGAGGGAAATCAAACAGGCATTGCCCATATCCCCACGAAACTTGCAGTCTTGTAAGGGAGATAGACAATAAGCAAGTTAAGTAAATACACGGATAATGACAGAATGTATTAAGTACTAGGGAGGAAACAAATAGGATTCACAATGAAGACTAAGAGGGTGATAAAACCTTAAAGAGGGTGACCAGAGAAGGCTATTTGAGGAGGGTGAGGTTTAAGCTCAGCCCTGCAGAATGATGAGAACCCACTCATGCCTCTCTTTAGAGGAGACTAGAGCTAAGATGGAGCTTATTTCAGCAGTAAATGCAGGCAGGTGTTTCTATTTCTATTCAGTCTTGCTCTTTATTGAATTTCCCTGTTTATCCTGTTTTTATTAAGTGGCATCTCAGGTCTACTATAATAATTTGACAAATCTACTTTCTAGAGAGAAAACATGCTTACAGAAACTTGTGACAAATACTTTGAGTCCCAACAGACTGACTGGAGGGGAGACCTCGCTGAATCTGGCTCCACCAGACACATGTGGCAGTGAACAGAAAGACGAGCCCAGTGCCTAGAAAGGATATATTCCCTGGGAATGTGTTGCGAATCAAGGTATGCCAGGGACATGAGGTCAGCAGGCATCTTAGGTACTTACCTGTCCCATTTATCTCTCCTGACTTCAGAGGTAGCTGGTTCTACTGTAGTTGGATGTGCGCAAGTTGAGAGAGATGGGTGGGTCTCGAGGTGCTGGTTTTGAGGACAAAGGTTTTAACTCTTATTGTTCCCTGGGAAAGTAGTGGCAGAGTCGCTCAGAGAAATAAGACAATTATGAATAGGGCTACTCGAGGCCCATCCCATGAGATTTATCCTATACCCCGACCTCCACAAGGGCTCCCCTTATACCGTGTCCTTGGCCTATTGCGGTCAGGGCTGCAGAAAGTTTCAGGCTTTGGATTGAGATGTGATGCACCTCTGGAATTTCAGACCACTGGATTTACATTCATGTCTTGTCAGGCATGTGGGATGGGGAAGGGACACAAAAACTGCCAGCCATGGTTTGTCACTAACTTTCTCTGTGACTCTGGACGATTTCTTTGGTTTTATTGGCCTCCATTTCCTCTACTGTGAAATAAGAGTTCAGACTAGAGATGGCTTCCAGCTCTGACACTTAGGATTTATGATTCCACAAGGTCAAGAGATTTAGGAGGTCAAGAGAAAGAGCTGATGAGAGCAGAATGTAAAAGCCAAGTAGCTAGAGGACATGGCTGTGATGATTCAAAATAGAAGTCCGTATACCTGTAGGCCTGAAGAGAGGAGATGCGTACTTGACGCCAAGTTCCAGAAGCTTGAACCAGAGGGCCGCCTGGATAGCCAGTCTCCAGGAAGGCCCCACGGCAACCCTTGCCTCTTGGTATTCCTGCCTTTATGCATTGCTTTTCCACATTGTGTCAGAGTGACCCCTGCGTGACCAATAAAATATAGCGGGCCTGATAGCCTGCGACTGTAATGCTAGGTCATAAAAGATACTGCCACTTCCACCTTGCTTTCTTAGATCACTCATTCTTGGGAAGCTATGTCATGGGGACACTTGAGTAACTCCATAGAGGATCCATGTGGTGAGTAATTGAGTCCTCCTTCCAGGAGCCAAAATAACTTGCTGGCCGTGTAAGTGAGCCTTCTTGAAAGTGCCATCTTAGCAGCCGAGATTGACATCCTGATTATAGTAGACACAAGATCCTGAGCCAGAATCCCTCAACTCAGTTTTTTTCTGAATGCCTTACTTATAGAAACTGTGTGAGATGATATTTATTGTTATTTTAAGTTGCCGAATCTGGAAATAATTTGTTATGTGGCAGTAAATAACTAATACATCATCCCTTATATTCCAAAGGAGGTGACTCAAGGATGGTGCTTTCCAAATTTTATTTGCTGGTCCCTCAGGAGATGCTCACCAACCAAAAGAACTTAAGAAGCCCTGGAGTAAACAAGCCTGCTTAGTTTTGTTTAACCCTGAGTTCTCCAAACTCACATGACAGTGGACACCCTTTTATGCTTTACATCTCCAGGAATTCATGCTACATAAAATGTTTTGGGAACTACTGTTCTAGGACAAATAGAAGGTTTGATTTTTACTTATGTACTATAATCTCGTATACCTGTTACCCTCAGAGTCTGTTTGGGTTCAAAATACATCTAAATTCATTCATCAATTTATCCACCCATTTATTTAACAACATTCACAGATCTCTCATCTCTCATGGAACCCATGCTGGGTACCAGGGGTACAGAAATGAATTGTACAGTCTCTGCCTTTAAAGACACACAGTCTAGCAGGGTTTTATAGGATGGTTAGAGTATGGGCTTAGATGTCACAATGCCTGATTCTGGAGCCCAGCTCTCCCTTATAAGCTGGGTGACCATGGACAAGTTTCTTCACCTCTCTGATTTAATTTCCTTATCTGCAAGCTGAAACTAATAAGGATTGTATCTATCCCATAGGGAAGATTTTAGGATTCAGTGAAGGAACATAGATAAAGCACTGATTATGTTGCTGGCACATAGTATTAAATAATTATGAGCTGTTTTCTTTATGTTTATAATTCATTCTGCAGAGCTCAACTCAGATGCTGTCTCCTCCAGGAAGTGTTCTCTGACAGCTGTATCCCCAAGCTGACTAGGGTGCCCTAGTCTCTCCTTTCTTGAGAATATCCTGACCTTACCTTCATCCTGCAGAATTTTCCTAAAGCACAACTGGGGACAGATGGCAAGGGGCCTATTATGGCCAAAGCAGAGAGTATAAGGAACTGAGGCTGAAAAGGTAGATTTGTGGGAGTTTTTTGTAAGCTGAATCCTTTGGGTGATGGGAAGTTGTGAAGAAGGGTATGGCCAGCTGGCCCTCCATCCCTGGGCCTGGCCCAGACTGCTGTCAGAATGATGTCCCATAGACCATCTCTATAAACACGGGAACAGAACACTGCTCTAATCCCTGTGTTGGGAGCTGGTGGTTTTGCAAGGCAGGGGGTTACATCATCGCTCCCATCACCCAAGGTCACTGCCACTTTTGTTCAGACACATCTTTCATTCGGGTAACATTTGGTCACCTGGGCAGCCATAGTGAAAAGTTTGAGTGACGATGTTGGGTCATCCCTCGGCCTGTGTCCCTGGGATGGAGGGAGCTGTGCACTAAACAGTGGCTGTAGGAGTTTCTTGTGTTATTACAGCATACTCAGAGGAATTTTGCAGAGAACAGCTGGCAAATTTATTTCAGTATCTTCCTCCCCCCAGCCCTTGCCTTCACTCACGTCTTCCCTCCCTCCATCCCAAATGGGTAGCTGCTTTTCCATCTAGACACAGCTTTGAAGGAGCCTCCGAGATGGCTCCAAGGCCTTCCCAGCTCTCCAGAGGTTGTTTCCAACCAGCAGGCCTGGCTCGGAGGTTACATAACCTCCCTCCCACCCCCCTCTCTCTGAGCAGGACAAGTGGCCAGCAGCTCCAGGGGGTCCAGGCAAGGCCCCCACCTCTGCCCTCTTTCCTTCTCACACACAATTCCGGAGGTGGAATTCTTGACAACCTCTTTTTCTTCTTAAAGCTGTGAAATCAGGAACCAGAGGGCAAACTAGGGCTCTGGGTCTCCAATTATCCCTCTCCCCCTGCTTCTCAGGGAGCCTCGCACTCTCCCACTCAGCTCCAAGCAGTCAACAGCCTCTTGGAACCTGTTGAAATCTATTACTGACCTTTGGTCTCATCACCACAAAGGAGCTTTCTGCAGCTCAGAGATGGATTAAACAGAAATGAATTGACCGACAGAGGCTTTACGACCCTCTCTATTCTTGCCTCTTTTTTTCCCCTTCTCTCTCTCTCTCTCAATATCACTTTTATTTTTTATTTTTTTATAGAAAGCCAGCTGGGCACAGCCAAGATAAGGCAACGTGGCCCGAATGGACTGAGGTCACAAACACCTGAATGAGATCCACTGTGTTCATTCTGCAAACTAGGACACCGGCAGTTTTATGTCACGGGGGCCTGTTAGTGCTAAATACAACACGTCTGGCAAAAAAGAAAATAAAACAAAATGAAAAGCCCATAAAGTTGAACCGTTAAATATTTAGGGCTCGTGATGAACAGTATGTCATAATATTTGTTGAATTGCATTTACTATTCAATGCATCTTTTCCACTTAAAGCCTCTGTTTTGGGAGGTAGATGGAGAAACCTAGAAGAATTAGGTTGCGTCAAAAATGAAACGTGGGCTTTAATTTAACCTCGAAAGACAAATCTCGCTGTCTGTGCACCCTGGGCTGCATGGCTGTTAGCACTCTTGAATGGGGGTCCTTGCCTCCCTTGGAGCCTGTCTCTTCGCACACACACACAGCTCCGTGTGTAATTAAGCAGATGCTCTTCGACATTCAACTTAAATTATCAAATGTCAGGACGTGACACTTTATTTGTATATGTTTTCCTTGCTTAGCAATTCAGGCACTATCTGGGGAAAGGAGATGTATCTGTTCACAGAGCTTGTAGTGCTGTGTCTGAAAGCCTAGTCTTAGAGGTCCATTTCTCTGGCTTCTTACCTCTTTTCATGCAGATTCCCCCCAGGAGAACCAGTGCAGACTCAGTTACTTACCTGATCAGAGGGTGGGTTAGTAAGATCTTTTCTAGAGAGCAAAAAGCGAGAGTGAATATAAGAAACTGGAGAGTCTGAGAGGTAGGAAGGCCGGGGCGCTGGCCTGGGAGACAATGGTAGATACCTTCTCAACAGGCCTGGGAGATCCTACTAAAAAGGGGGAGGGCCTGGAGGGAAGAAGGAAGGGGAAGAGAGAGAAAAGGAGGGAGGAGTTCTCCAGTGCCTGCATTGTGTGTAAATTACCAAATTCACTCGAAGCACTTACCAGCACCACCACCCCACCCCAGCTCTGTAGTGCTAACCATCTAGTAAGGAAATTTGCACTGCTCAGGGAGCTTGCCTTTTTGTCGGAAGCCCAAATGGCCAGAGGGCAAAGCCAGGTCTTCTTAAAGTAGATGTAGGGTCCCAAGAATGCTTGGGACTGGCCCTAGGAATCACTGCGATCACAGGGGTTGGCAGGAAATGGTCTTAAGGATCTCTGTCCACGACTACCCATGTAGTGACCTTGAGCATCAATGAGCAATGACCTTGAAAATTAGTGAGATGTTGGTCTAAACTATCAGTCTTTAGTAATCTTGAGAACCAGCAGGCTGTGGTGTGACCTTGGAAATCAGTGACTAGAGATCTGGTAAGTCAGTAGTGATGATTCCCAGTAGAGGGCACTCAGAGAGGCCAGGAGTCAGCAGCAAATCAGGCCGTGGGTGCCCAAGTGGGCCAGGATGGTGGCGGCTGAGACTGTGGGTGATCCTTACGGTTTCTCAGCCAGGCTCCCACCACACCAGCACTGAACATTTTCTCTGTCCCCTGGGCTACTAAGATCCAAGTAGCCTTTTGCTGATCTGCTCAGGGCTCTGGAGAAGTCTAGACCCCGGAGCTGAGCCCTCTTCCTCTGTTGCCAGGCTCATGTGCCAGGCTCGGCCTATGGCAGCGGCTGCACTGGCCGCATCCTCATCAGAGCCCAAGCCTCTCTGCAGGGGCCACTCTGCAGGGCCAGGCTGGAGCCAAGCTCCCAATTTCAGCAGGCTTGTTTGTTTCCATACAACATCTGGGACTTACTGCCACCATCTGGACTTGTTCTCCATCAAAGCCCACTCTCTCTTGCTGGCTGCTGATGCTGTTATCAACATCAGCCAGGTAGCCTGGCCAGAAGCTGAGCAGCTTGCAGGCAAAGGGCTCAGAGGGCATGGGCTGGCTCTCTGGAACAGTGTGTGCAGGCCCCTGGGGGGTTGCTGAGGCAGAGGGTACATGGGCTGGGAGGGAAGTGGTTGTGCCGTTTGTGTGTGTGTGTGTGTGTGTGTGTGTGTGTGTGTGTGTGTTTCTGTGAATGTGTACACGTGTGAGTCCCAGTTTGCCTCTGTGTGCTTGTGTGTCCACGTCTGTGTGTGTGTGTGTCTGAGTGTGCTTGTACCTTTGGGTGGGCAGCTGTGTGTCAGTGTGGTGAATACTAAGAGCACTAGCTGTGGAGTTGGCCTACTGGAGCCTCAATTTTATCATCTGGGAAACAGGAGTCTGATAATGCCTGTTATTTAGGAGTGTCAGAAGAGTCGGATTAGATGATGCATATTAATCACTTGGAAATAATGCCCGAGACATAGTAAGCTTTCAATACATGTGGCATTATCCTGCTATCCTGAGTGTGTGTGTGTGTGTGCGCGCGCGTACGTGTGTGTGTGCATCAATTTGTGTATCAATGGTATGTGTGCCTCTGAGTCTCTGTGTGTGTCTGGAGAGTAAGCGTGTGGATGCTCATATCTGTGTATTGGCATGCTGTGCCCCATGTGAGTAGATGTGTGCACGTGTGCTTGAGAGCCAGGCACCTGCTAAATATTTGTTTTGCTGGGCCCTGGGGAGCACAGTTGGCAGAGCCGCCAGTGCTGCATGCGGTGTTTTCGACAGCTCGAGCATGGCCTCCGGAAGTGTGAACTTTCTCAGGGTAAACAGTTAATGGTACTGTGATGCCAGCGCTGACCTCATAGCAGCCTGGGAGTCATTAGGAAGCTTCCAGCTGGCACCTCCTTCCTACTCCCCCAGCATGGCACCCAGTGAGTGCGAGAGTATGTGATAAGACAGTGGGGCCTGCACCCAACCCACACCCCTAACACCCCCACCCTCACCGCATCTTGCAGACTGACTAGGGGTTGAGGAGCAAAATGACTTCTCTTAGCCGATCTTTCCCTGCCTTCTGCCATCAGCACCTTGGAGAGCTCCGGGGCCCGAGTTCGGAGGGGGTGGTGTTTGTGGGAGGGAACAGCATCAGCCAGGCTTTAGTGCAGGTGCGGCCAGGACTGGGGTTGTGGGACTCCAGCCGCTCCAGGTCTCTGCATCTAGGGGAGCTCTAGTAGGGATGTGATTACCTGGTTCATTTATGCAAAACCTCACTCTTGTCTGAATTGGGCCACAGCCTCTGGGAGCTCCTGAAACCCTGGCATGAAACCTACTTGTTGATGAGAAAAGTAGCCCTTGATCCTCTGCCCCAGCAGTGCCCGCCCTGCCCTTCACCTCCAGCACTGTCTCAGAAATCTGCCCTACCTGCGTGTGCCTCATACCCTTTTGACCATAAGTGACTGTGATGGGGCTTCGCCTTTCCTTTTGGTCGTGTGTGCACTCATGTGTGAGAGCTCTGAGTATGCATGTGTTTGTGCCCAGGCTTGCTCGTATGTTTGGGTCCCTGGGTGCATATGTGTGCCTGCGTGGGTCAGCTAGTGCATGTGTGTACATACACGTGTGTGTAACCAACTGCATAGACACCAAGCGCCCTTTGGTGCTTGTGTCAGAACAGGGGTTTCCCAAACGCCACCATGGGTAGGGGGCGTCTAGCTCCCCACAAGGTTATCTGCTGAGAGGACAAGGTGAACACTGGGATTTACCTTAGGAGCCTGTGATATAAGAGAAGCAAGAGTTCAGAAAGAGCGTCGAAGACTGTTTCATTCTCCTCCCCAGTTTACAGAGGAGAAACGGAGGCCCCGCCAGGAACTTGGCTTGTGTAAAGTCTGCAGAGGCAGAACTGGAGCCACGTCCCAGGATCCTGCTTCCCGTGCACTATTCTCCACCTCGCCACCTGCCCCTCCTTGTGAGTGGCCTGCCGTTTCTGCCTTGAGCCCTCTCTGCCAGCTTCAGCAAATCAGGGGTCAAAGACTCCAGATTTCTCAGATCTCTAGTCAGGCTAGAGGAAGGCCCCTTGGGCCTCTCTTCCCTATGCCTCCCCTGTGCCAATCAGTTGAGGTCCCTTTAACAGATGGATCAGGCCTCCCACCCTCCACCCCCTGCCGCTGCTGCTGAAGAGAGAGAACCTTTCCAGACAGCCCCTGTCTGTGTTTCATTACAAAGACGCAGCCATATTCCATTAATTCCTCGTTTGCTCTGGGCAAAGCGCTGATACGTACATTTTTACCTGGGGTGGTTTTAATCAGTTAATTTAACCAGAAACATTAATAATGTATTTCTTTACCACTCGACTGCCCATCTGTTGAACAACTTACCTGTTGGAGAGCAATGTCACCTCCTGTGACTCAGAGCCCTCGGCTGCCCAAGAACATGATGAGATTCTGCATATATAATGGCTTCGCAGACCAAGGGTGAGGGCTAGGGGTGCCGCTCCCTGCCCAGCACAGACTCCAGGCTGCAGCTGGCAGCACAGTCTCCCTTTACCCCAGGCTCCAGACACACACCATCTCCTGCCTTTGATCATCGCTTTGTTGGCAGATTCTGGGTTGCAGGAGAGGTTGGATCCCTGCTTATGGCTGAGGAGTGGAGGGGGTGCTGTATGAGCAGGGAGCTGCTGCTGGCAGGCGGATCTGAGCTCTGAGTGCAGCCTAGTCACTTCCTGGGCAAGCAGCTGCATGTCTCAAGCCTCAGTTTCCTCATTCATCTCTTTGATCTGTTGGAAGGATTCGGTGAGAAAGTGCGTGTTAAGTTCAGGCCCAGACCCGGGCTAGAGTGGGTGCTCCATGTAAGGACATTTCCTTCCTGGAGGGTAAACAAATTCAAGACTTTAAATCATGGATGATCCCAAGGAGTCTGAAAGTCTGCATTAGCTTTGGGGAGTCAGGGGTGATGTTCGGTATAAGTAACCACCAGTCTGGGAGGGGAGGGGTAGGACAGCAGTCAATCAGAGACCCCCGTGAGGCCAGGCATTAACTATTTAGAGAATGAGTCATGCAGCAGCTGAGGCAGCAGCAGAACTTTCAGAGTTTGGGGGAATGCTACTTGACTGAGGGGGGTAGGGGCTGTCAGACAGAGCACAGAACCCACGACCCGAGCTCCCCTAAATCTTGGCTTTCCTAGGGTTCTTAGCTTCCTCTTCCTTCCTCAGAAACCAGGAAGCAGCCAGTGCTCTGGGTGCACTGTCTCACTTCTGAGCCTGCACCTCTGGGGCCGACCCTCAGCCACCTCTGGTCTGCGTCCTGTCTTCCCACAGTCCTAGGGTCACTGGAGAGGGACAGAGCCACTGTGTTCCCTCCTAGTGGCGCAGTGAGGACTGGATCCCAGTGCACGCCCACTGTCTGCCCATCATCTACCTCTTGCCCGCCCTCGGCCTGGTGCTGTGGCCACATGGGCCACACCCTCTACAGGGCCCTGATGAGTGGCATAAAAACAGAGCAATGCCTCTCTACCTAAGGCTCCAAACGTCCCTGTCTGGAAGGACACGCGACCTTGCTCATAGAGGGAAGAGAAGACAGATGTCAGAGAGGGGCGGGAGCGGTAGGAGGGGTAGGGCAGCTAGGGTACCCTCAGGACGCATCAGGGCCAGGTCCTCAGTGGGAACTCTCCCTCTTGCCTCGATCTGCTTTGATGTCATAAATTCTAAAATACCACCAGCTATAAGATACGTAATTTTATGTACTTTCCTAAGAAAGAAAAAACGCCGCCAGCTAAACCATGACACTGTACTTTCTTATCATCTACTGCAAGACCCATCTCCATTTCAGAGATGTTAAGCTGTGTGTGTGTTGGGGGTTGTGATTCAGAATCAATGAAATATGGTAATAGAAACAACACTAGCAGCTCTTTCTTGGCGTTCTCTGCACTGGGCTCTCTGCTGAGGGCTATATGTGCAGTATCTCACTCAATCCTCGCAAACCCCTGTGAATCAGGATGTTAGTTCGGAGAGGTTAAGCAATGTTACCAGGTCACATAGAAAATTGTAATAATACTTAAATAGATTGACTCAGCCCATGTACTAGCTATAACACCCCCCAAATCTGTAGTTAAGGACTTTGGGACACACAGAGCATGACAGGCTTTTCTAAGGTCATGCAGCCTGTAGGTGGCAGAGGAGCTGGGGATGGCTGACTATCTTGTTATCTGCAAAGCTGAGCCTCAAACCCGGCTCCAGGTAACTTCAGGCCGTGCTCCTAAGTGCTAGATATCATTGTGTCTTTGCCAGAGCAGAGGGAGCAGTTTGCATTGGTGTCAGTCCATGAGAATCAACCTCTCTCTGGCCCTCCTGTGCCCTCCCGCAGAGGCTGCCCCTCACTGCCACCCACCTCTGGTCGGGCATCGGCTTTCCCTACTGGCTGGCTGACAGACGGTGAGATCCACCTCTCCGGCTTTCTTCAGAACTCTAACAGGCAGTAGAGTGAGTGGGAGCAGCAGGCAGGCAGAGGCAAGGCAGGAGTGGAGAGAGGAGCGAAAGCTGCCTCCAAAAACTCACAAATTGGTCCCAGAGAGAAATGGAGCCTCTTTTTTGCTCCATTCAATCCTCCAACCATTACCAGGCAGGCAAGCAGTGTAAAGGCCTTGGCTGGAGCAAAACCCAGGCATGGGTGTGGGGAATGGCACTAGGGCAGCCGTGGCTCCTCTTAGAGAAGTAGAGACCCCAGGGGCCAGCCTGGGCTCAGCCTCCTCAGAGCAGAACTGCGCTGAGCATGGAGCTGACGCATGGGGGAGTTTTGACTCTGGATAACTTTAGATGGACACGAGAGGCCAGGACTCACTTGATTCAGAGGGAAAGGGCAGGTGCTGGATAGATAGATGCAGGGGACAAAAGGTAGCCCACTCAGGCGCGAACAGGGTCCATTCTGGAAGGGGCTAGGGGACCCGAAATCCATCCCAACAGCAGATGAGGATCAAGCATGGGCAAAAGGTGGGGCTAGCCCAGGAATTATAAATTCAGAAGCAGACTTTATTTCAAGCTTCAGGCAGAGAGCAGCAGAAAGGGAGAATCAGGAGCCAGAGGGCACGTCTACTTCTGTGCTGGTACCGGGCAGAGGGTTTTATGTATGGCATTCTCTCTAACCTGCCAAGTAGCACCGGGAGGCAAAATTCCCATTTCGCAGATATAAAAACTGACATGCAGAGTGCCGTAACAGTTGGTTAGTGGCTGAGCTGGGACGTGAACCACGCCAAAGCAGTCTGGCTCCAGACCACGATGCCCAGTTTCTAGGGAAACTAAAGTGTTAGGTGAGTGAGCCAGGCAGGGCAAGATGAGCTCCCAGAGCCAGGGCACACAATCAGCATAGACAAACTTCAGGGACTAGTATGCTGCAGCTTTTTAACTCCCTCCCAGCCCTGCTCAGGGTGGTCCTAGACCCACAGCAAGGCTGAGTGGGGTGGGACATAGGCCTTGCTTTTGAGAACTGGGAGCCAAGCTGCATCCAGCGGTAGCAAGCCTGCAAGCTTCCGTTGATGGCCAGGATGGAGCTGGCTATTTGGGTAGGAGACGTGTTCCGTCCTTCCTCCTGCACTGTGTGCCTCCCCTGAAGATGAGGGTACTTGACAGCAGCAGGCAGGACCTTGGAGGCCCTGGGCACTGTGCGTTCCTCCTGTCCTCCTTGGCCAGGCTCACTGGCAGACCCAGCGCTTGCTGGGAGATGCTGTGGAGATGCAATCACAATGTATCAGCTGTGAGCAGAGCACAGCATCACTGGAGAAAGGAGCAGCAGCTCCTCAAGGCAGCATGTCTTTCTGAGTCAGGGACTGAGAAAAACCGATGCCCAGGATGAGATGGCTTAGCCGGGGTGGGGTGGAGGGTGGGGGCGGGGGGCACGGCGTGTAACCACACCTGGCCCCTGCCTGATTGCTGAAATCACCGGGCTCTTCCATGCTCTGCTCCTACTCTTCCTCTGCACATTCTGTGCTTTCATGCCTCTGCTCAATCAGCTTCTACCCACTTCTAGGCCCAGCTCAAACAGTACCTCCTCTAAGAAGCCTTCAGGATTTCTCCTGGCCATTTTCATTTCCTAGAACACTTAGCATTTATCACAACAGAGCAGTCACTGCACTATTTTCAATTATTTCTTGATTTGACTCTTTCTTCCTTCAGTGTGTGAGCAACCCAAGAAAACAACCGACTCATTCATTTTTCTATTCCCCTGCACTGAGACGATACCAATAAATGTTTGCTGCATTGAACTTCCCTTGAGAGAGTCATAAAAACAGACCCTGTAGGCACTCGCTATCATCTCACCCTGTTTATTTCTTTCACAGCTTTTATAACAGGAAGGTTGGCACCTTCCAGGCAGGGAGGGTGTGAGGCAGAGCGCTTGTATCGCTGAGCCGGTGCTTTGGGATTACGGGGGCAAATGCATGGAGGAGGGTGGACTGGGAAAAGGGAAGGGGAAGGAGAGAGACTATAAGGAGCCCGGTGTCATGGCACAGGGTATGAGCTGGAGGGTGTTGATATAGGTGGCAAAGATAGACCCCAGATCATTCTGCGGGGCAAGATTGTGTCTTTGCGTTTGTTCAGATGAGGGAGATGGGGGTGGTCTAGAGATGACCCCGAGATTTCCAGCCTGGACCACTGAGGGGTGTCGGCACCCTTCCCTGAGAAGGGAAGCCCAGAGAAAGAGTAGGTTTGAGGCGGGGAAATACTGCGCAGTAAGTTCTCACTTAACATCATCAACAGATTCTTAGAACTGCAGTGAAATGATGTGTAACAAAGCCAGTTTTACCATAGGCCAATTGATATAAACAAGAGTTAAGTTCGTACAGCATCTCATTATTATAAACGAAATGACGTTGAGCGAAATGACGCTGTTTGAGGACCTGCTGTATTTGATTACAGATATGTCGGGGTATAGGTATTGCGGAAGACTTAGGATAGAGGACAAGACAGCGAGCCTCACCTAGACAAATGCCTGTGTCTTAGCCACAGCCTGGAGACAGGTATTTGAGAGTGGTGCACATCACCCCTCTCCTGGGTGAGGACGACAGACAGCCCAGCCCGCTCAGGCACGAACAGGGTCCGTTCTGGAAGGGGCACCTATGTGATCTGTCCTAGTGGAAAATAACACTTCACCTGTTATATTCTCATGGCGTAATTTTCTCTACTTGGAAGTACTTGAAGTTTTTGTTGTTGTCACTGTTAATTACAACCATTTAAGGCAATGAAAGAATGAGTTGGAAATGACAGTGCATACTGTAGAATGAGAACCTCACACTGTTTTCTAAAGAGTTAGACATAAAATCTGGTAACGCTAATTTATGCATAACCTACAGAATTAAGGACCCTCAGCGCTGGTGTGAACTACGAGGGGAGATCCTTTCCCAGAAGAGGCTTAGGAAGGAGGTTCCATACTGGTTCTGGGCTAGATGCCCTATTTCACCACCAGTATGCTGTTTACAGTCTTAGGCCCCTGACTCAGACCGGAGCAGCGCATGACTCCTGGATCTGCAAAAGCTGTGTGCTTTGGACAAATTGCTAATATCTCTGAGCTTCCATTTCCTCCTCTGAAAAAAAAAGAGAGAGTCACAGTAGAACCCGTCTCATAGAGCCGTTGTGAGGATGAAACGAGCCAATAGGGAAGGCTTAAAAATGCAGGCTCCGCAGGTGGTACCTACTCCCGTTGCTGTGACTGTGACTCCCAAACCGCTCTTGGTCCCCCTGCTCATCCACCCCAGACGGTTGTGCAGAAAATTCTCTCTTTCCATTTGTTCAAAGTGCAGGGTTTGGCGGATGGTTACTTTAAACCCGGATTTTAAAAATTCGGGCTGCTTCATTCCTGCATGGCTGCTGACAGTCCGTGCAGATTCTGAGATCGCAACTCTGCTCCAGTGCTGAGAATGGACCTGCTGTCCCGTCTGTTGTAAACGGCCTTGGGCTTTCTGAGCGGCTGTGACTAGAGGGGATGGCGAGTCTTGCTGGCTTCTGGCAGAAAGTGTTCAGCTTTCTGATCTGGATGATCCTGTAATGAATGCCTCCCTCCCACCACCGCTTAAAAGCCCCGAATTATATGCTTGCTTTGTGTGGTGTCGCCTTCTGCCACCCTGAGGCAGCAGCTCTGGTTAAAAGCTGCCAACCAGCCCTGCGTTACCTCCCTGGAGTTTTCCCGTTTCGCCATTTCAGGTTTGCTTATACTTACGTGTTTTATACATATTGATTTACAGTCGAGAACCATATCAAATGCCTACTGTGTGCCGGCCACTCTTTAGCACTGGAGAGACAGTGACAAACAAGCTCTGTATGCTCAAAGAGCTTATATTCTAGTGGTGGGGGTTGGGGGCGGGGGGCAGAAGCAGACTATAGAATAGATGTCGACATTAAGAGCTTTGGGGAAATAAGCAAGGTGTTAGGAGGGTAGAGGGCTCCCTACGGTTTATGTGCCGGTTTATGTGCCATGTGCCAGGAGTCTGACACCCGGGAGGGGTTTCCTGAGTGTTTGTTGAGTGAGAGGGCTGAGTGGGTGAACGCAGCCTCCATCAGCGGTGTGGAGACGAGGTTGCTGGGAATTCCTTGTAGGAGCCCAGGGCTTGTGAAGATGCAAGGAATCACACTTGCTAATGATCATAATTAAGCCAGATCTCTTATTTCAACCCAATGCCTTAGGGAGAGAGGCACAAAGCACCGGGCTAATGAACTGGCTCCCCACGCGTTCCTCCCTGCTGCGCCACCACCCAGGTGAGATGTGTGCCCAGGTACGTGTGTGCGCGCCACACACATGCGAATGGAGTGATCACACCTAGTGGAGTAATCGCACCTCTAAGCTGTGTTGAAACAACCAGTCACTGGTGTCCCCAAATCAGTCCAGGAACACATCTGTCACACTGGGCCCCTGGAGCTGAGTAGATCAGACACTTTCGCTGTCATACTTCTTCACTCTTTCTTGTCTCTGGCGCTCAGGGCTGGGGACCAGGGGTGTGGGGTAGACTGAGAGGTCAAGGCTCCCGCCCTGGACTTCAAATAGCTCACACCTCAGAAGAAAAAAAAACTTTTGCCCAAGTCACTGTAATGCAGCGGTTCTCAAAGCGTGTTTCTGGTGAGATGCTCTGCGGATAAAAGTTTTTATGGTTGTCAAGGAGGTTTGGGAAGTATTTCTTGCTCTGCACCCATCACAGAGACTGCACGTGAGCGGAGTGAATGCCCAGAGAAGCCCTGCAGGGAAGAAAGCCCTGCTCAGCCCTGTTTAACTTCTAGTTTCTCAAGCCTCCCTGCACATTGCAAATGGCAGGGACACAGTTGTCCCTCCGCTGGAGGGACATTCTCTGTTCTACCCAAGGCAGCATAGCGGAGAGAGTCAGAACCTGGGCAGGGTGAGAAGAGAAAGCGAAAGGACACGCCTTCCCAGGGAGGAAAGAGGAATCTACTGTTACCGCCAGAGGTACCCCCGGCTCCCACACTGCCGTCCAGGCACCATGGGGCTGCGGCATGGGGCCTCCCTGGTGAGCAGGGAGCTGTGGGAGGGACCGGAGGATGCGAGGAGAAGTTGGGCTGTACTGTCTATTTCTAGGAGGCCAGTACAAAGTCAGGATTTAAGACCCCAGAGCAGGTCAGAGGAGGTCAACAGGAAGCGGACCGGACTTTAGCTCCCTTTGTGTTGTGGGGGCTTTTGGGAGGGGTGGGAGGGCCTGCAGGGTGGGTGTGCCGAGGGCAGACAACTGCGGTGGATTCTGGACAATTGTGAACTGCACTGGTATTTTCAGCAGCGTGAAATCCTGCCTTTGAGAGCTCCCACCTGGGAGAGGTGGGCCTCCTGGAAGAGCTCATCCCAGAGTCAGGGGCCTGTGGTGGGAGGGGGAGGGGACAGGCTGTGTTTGTTGTTGCAGCCTAATAAAAACAACATGTGTTTTTCTCCAGCAGGCCCCTTTCTGTTGCTCCAGCAGTATTGTCAGAGAAGAAACAAAACAAAATAGAGAAGTGGAAGTTGATTCTATAATTAGTGCAGTTTCTTCACTGTTCATTCAGGATCTCCAGAGATCAATTAACTTGCTTTTAAGCTAAAAGGCATCTGAATAAGTATTTAACCTGCATAGCAATTGATATTTAAAACAGATGAGGATGGGAGTAATAATGCAGAACGGGCTGCCTCTTTCTCCTCTGCTAATTTCCTGGCTCCTGCTCCCCCTGCCCCTTGCCTCTGCCCACGCCATATCTGGGGTGGCCTTAGAGTGGGCCTCCTGTCATTTTCAGGGTGGGGCCATAGATGGATAGGCTGGCACTTAGGGGCTGCCAGAGACAGGGCTGTCTTCAGATGCTGACACCGCTGTGGAGCAGGTGCCCCACAGTTGGGTTGGAGAGTCCACCCCCAAACAGGGAGAACTGAGTCCTCTCTCTATAGCCACCCAGCAGTATTAGCAGGCACATGGCACTCTGTCTATCCATGCAAGGGGCAGGGGCCTGGAAAGGTGCTTACTAAGGGCACCTGAGCTGCGGTTTCCTCATCTAGTCAGAGCCGATCATGGCGGGGCAGGGGTGGGAGCCGGGGTTTGAAAGACGCAGGACCTGGTGGCCTCCCGTCTGGGCATCTTCATAGCAGAGGGTTTGAAGGCTTCTTCTGTGTTTTCTGCTTTGTCACTGAAGTATCAAAGTTCTGAGCTGGAATTAGCTTTTTTAAAACAATCAGAGTGAGTGCGCGTATGGGCACACACATGTGCTCTTACATATGCATTTAGTTAACCAGCATGTCTTGCCATCCTCTCTGTGCTAGATAGTGTGTCAGGTGCTGGGGACAGGAAAGAGATGCCAAGACAGCTGAGGTGTGTCTCCACCCTCCAGATGACCGCAGCTTAATGGAAGAGAGAGGCACATGACACGTCACAGGGTACAGAGGAGGGTAAATTCAGAACTCAGGGAAGGTGACTTAATTGGGGACCTCCAAAGCAGGCCCTGCGGCAGGATCAGTTTCTCTGGGAGGCGATTCTAGGAAGCATGGGATGCACAGGGAAGGGAGGGAAGGCCATGAAGGTGTGTGAGCAGGTGGTTACACTGTGGGTGACTGGGCTCAGCCCTGCGGGGCCCTTTGAGAAACTGTAGATCGTGCTCGAAATCGTGCCTCTGAGGGGCAAGGAGGCTGGGGTTTGTCCACCTGCTCCCTGGCTCCTCAGCCGAGGCTGCTGCTGAGTTCTTAACTCCCTGCTCCTGTGGCCTGTCCTGTAACGGCCACACCACTGCCACTATTGCTGGAGAATGCCCAGTGAGAGCAGAGGAAATGGGGCGGGACAAGGGCATAAGGACAGTGCCTGCTGCAAGGCTCAGAAGAGAAATATGGAAGCCCCGTTTGCAAGGGCGAAATAGAGAAAGAAGGAAGGGTGATCCAGGCAGAGGAAGAGCACATGCGAAGGGCCAGGGGCGTGAAGGGAACGGTGAAAAGGCGGTGTGGGTGGCGGACTCGCTGCCTGGAGGAGCCGAGGCTGGAGAGAGGTCAGGCTGCACCGGACGTGGCTGGAATGCCAGGCTCAGGGCTGGCCTTGCTGTGTGGGCATGTGTGCGAGGGTGGGCTGGGTGATGGCTCTGCCCATCTAGGAGGTGGGACAGCCCTGCCCATGTCTCTGGTGATTCTAGATCTTCAGTCCTCTGGCCCCTGTGGCAAGGGCGCTCACTGCTCACCGGGCCCCTCTGCAGCTCCGTTCCAGCCGTTTCCCCAGCATCTCTGCTTCCTGCTCCTCCGCCGGATGACAGCCCATCGGTCATCAGGGTCTCTGGGCAGCACGGAAGCCTCCAGCCGTCCTCCCAACACGGTCGATTCTGCAATATTTGACTTGCGTGTCCCTGAGTTGTACAGACAAAGTGCCACATATCACCAGATCAATTAAAACAACTGCCGCTAGGCCCCGGGACTCAATCAGGAGCCCCTCCCCTGGGACCCCACATGAATGCGCATCCTCCTCCGAGATCTGACCTTTCTCTGGAAGCCCCCATCTCAGTTAAAGCGCTGCCCCCGGCTTCCCTGTCACCGTATAATAATGTTTTACTCTTATTGAGTGCTTACATTGTGCCTTAGATGATTTATGCCATTTAAGCCTCAGCATAGCCCTATGTTGTACGTGCTATTAATATCCTCACCTTCGGATGACGAACAGAGGCGCGAGGTAGTAAAGGGACTTGCCCAAGGTCATACGGCTGAAAAGCGGTGAAGACATTTCAAACACGGGCCGTCTGGCTGCTGAGTCCACGTGCCGGACTACACTTCCCTCATCGCTGGGACTTCGGGGTCGTCTTCCATGCATTCTCCCACCTTTCTCCCTCATCTCATCTTTGCCCAGTCCTAGAAAAGCAAGCCCTGAAGCTCCCGTCCTTCCTGGCCCCTCCTTCTCCTCACTGGCCCTGTCCCAGCACAAGTCCTCATGCCCCTGATACCCACCCGAAGCCAGGCTCCCCCCCACTGGCTGCCATGTTCCCTGTACAGCTCAGCTCTGAGCAGGCCGGATGCTGCTTCCTCTATGAGGACATCCTTCACACTCTCCTCTCTGAGTCTCCCCAGCTTTGTAGTCCTCTTTTATCACATGGAGAATTTTTACCCTTATAGTGTTTTCCTTCATGCCCCTCCTCTCAGCTTCTTCTAACCTATGAGCTCCTGAAGGGCTGGGAGTATGTATAGTCTCTCTTGATTCACTCAGTGCCCAGCGTAGTGCCTTGTTCACAGTTATAGCCAATAAACTGCTTGGGGAATGAATGAACAGAGTGAATGAACAAATGAATGAGTGGGTGACTGAATGACTGAACGACCAAAAGAGGAGATGCATATACTCTTTGTCTCTCCTTCTTTTCCCATGACCTCAGAAAGCCCATCCCTGGGCCTTGCCTGCTGGGCACTGCTCACCTTCTATAACCACATACTTTGTCCAGCTGGGAAAGCCAGCCAATTTGTTCCCCTACTTGTCTTCCTCCTGAGACAAGGGCATAGAGAGGCGCAAAAAGCAAGTTCCAAGGCAGCTGCCATGGCCCCTGAAGGGCTGACCAAGGTGCAACAGAGAGCAGAGCCTGGTTCTTCCAACTCATAAGCTGCAGAGAGCCACAGGGCCCCTGGCAAGGAGCAGAGAGAACCCCGATAAGAACGGACAGGCAGATGGCCCTGGGAAGGGGCTGTTAGCAACGATCTCACTGATCAACATCTCAGTTAATCTCTATGACACCTTGAAAACTTCATAAGAAGGACAAAGCAGACTAAAAAGGAAAGAGCACACTCAGGCCCCAGAGGACAGCGGGTGCCTGGACCTGGTGCCGGGTTCGTGAGCGTCTCCTGGGACTCTGCTGCCAGACAGATGGTAGTAGCATGCTACAGGCCCTGCCTGAGTCTTCCAGGCTCACTGAGCTCAGAGCTGGGCTGGCCAGGCTGCCTTTGCAAGGGCCAAGAGAAGAAAAATCTCAATAGACTCTAGACCAGCCCTAGATAGTCATGAGGTCATGGGCTTAATTAAGCAAGAGACCCAGGCTTCTGTTCCATCTGCCCTAGGGCCTGTGCCTTGGGGGATCTCTAGGGCCATCTGCCCAGAGGGTGGGAAGGAGAGGCCAGGACCCTTTCTCTGAACAAAGAGGTGTGGCAGAGCAGCAGTGACAACCCTTACTCCTGGTTTTTGAGGTCACATTCAACTTGACACAGGCCACCATAGCATGCTCACCTGGGAGACAGGGAAATCCCACTATTTGGGCACAGTTCCAGAAATATAGGAAAAGCAATATTAAAAACATGGGCATTTATTCTTAGAGTATTCAGAATGTTTCTCAAAACATTATAACAACATCTCATAGTAAAAGGAGCAAGCAGGAAGCTGATTCCAGTTAGCACAGACAATGCTCTCCTTCCACTGAGTTCCACTATCTGTGGATGAGGTTAGGTTGAGCAGTGGTCTTCATGCTGGGCTTGGCAGAGCCCTGGGGGCTACAGACCCTTCTCAGTAACCGTGGCATCAAGTCTGTAAGGTCCCAGATGATGGAAATGGGTTTGGGCAGTGGTGGGCTAGTGAACATACTCTTTGGGGGGGGGGGGAGTCCTAATTTATAGCATCTACTTATTTCTGTGGTGTGAAATACTCATACTGTAGCCTATTTCAAGGTGCCAATGGTTTAATAACTGGTTTCAAAATTCCTGAAATCTTAACTATTGGCTCCAGCAAGCTGACTTTAGTCACAGAAGAGAATTTGCCATTGAGTAGTCTTAACACTGTCCTTAACCTTCCTGGGCCTCAGTTTTCTCTTATGTAAAATGGGGCCGTAATAGTGTCTCTCTAATGTAGCTGTAGAGGTTCTTGTGCATAGTAAATGAACTGGGCGGAAAGCATTCGGCATCATCTCTGACACGGAATCAGTCGTTCTTGTTGTTGTTGTTGTCATCGCTGTTATTATTATTGTTATTATTTGTTTTACCCATTTGGCTTTCACTCAAGATTTCTTTTGAAGAAATGTTCCAGCTGCACCTGTGTTCCACCCCCGCTTACATCTTCTGGGATCCATCACACACACACACACACACACACACACACACACACACACACACTCACACCCCATCCCATATCCTCAGCAGCCCCGGTGTCTCTGCTCCATTTTATTAAAGCAGAAAGCAGTGACGATTATTTTCATAATGAACTGGCTCTTCAAATTAATGCCAATTACACTATGCAATCATGATTAAGATTATGCATTAATCAACGGTGCCAACCTACTTATTAGCCTCTTTAAATAACGATCATGAGGAATGTATGGGAAGGGAGAGAATGGAGAGGAGCCAGTTGAATGGGGGAACTGCCTCTAAGGGAGGGGCAGGTTGTTCTCTCCAGAAGCCAAGACCCAAAGGAGCCTGTCTTTCATGGCGCAGAGCTTGAATCAGACCCCCGGCCCATCAGAACCTGGGCTTCTGAAGCCCCTCATATGAAAGGGAAAGGGCGAGAGGACCCAGAAAGGAGAAGATAGAAAGAAGAACCCTCAACGGTATATTGGTTGATGAGGATTAGTGCCTCCTTCTTTTCCTCCAAAAGCACTAAAAGGGTAAGAGTGGTCGATACTCCTCCAGAGAAATGTCCTCCCCATCTTAGGTCAGGACCCCTAGAAGCAGAGCCTGAGGCAGAGGTTTGGATGCATGGGCTTGATAAAGGGGAAGAGTGCTCTTTAGGAAAAGGCACTCAGGGAGTAATCAAAGCGGGGGGGGGGGGGGGGGGGGACAGGCCTGGGGGCAAAGACATGTCCTCAGGTAAGATCTGGACTTTGCCTGATGTGATGATGTGGGAGTGTTGGAAGGGGCTCTGGAGCATACATGTCCTACAGAGTTATCCCCATCCTGAGGCAAGGGGACAACCTTTTGGAGCCTCGGTTTTAGTCCTTGGCTACAGACTGCCCCAGGGCACAGGGGAGTGGTGTAACCTCCTGGGAAAAGTGTCTTCCATCAATTGAGAACAATTCTCTAGAGAAAAAGACAGTTTATGAATGAAACCAAGATTCAAACCCAGGTCTGCTGTGTCTACAACACACTCTCTGAACCTGTATGTTGTACCCAAATATTTGCTGCCTCGGTGTCCCAAGACATTTAAACTTTGGGGGTCACCTTGCCCTTATATGCTCAAGTAGAATGACTTCCATCCTTGTGCTACATGTGGGGGGTGTGGGACCTCTCTCACCTCTGAGAATGTTCCATGGCTTCCAGTTTCTCCTAATCCCTTCTTGCTCCAACTTCCTTCTCTGCTGAATTTTCCATTTCCTCTCTTATCCTTCCTCCTGCAAGTCTTGTCTTCTCTCTGCCCTGATTCACCCTGTGCTGGGCACTGCCCACCTTCCTTCCCTTTCCCCTAAGAGCGCAAGCTGGTGTCAGTTTTCTGTGCCAGACTTTCCTAAACAATGGACTCCGGTAAAGAAGTTGATCGACAGCACGGGGCAGGCTAACTAGAAACTCAGCAGCAGGCATCAACGCTGACTAACACGGCCCCTTCCTGCTGTGAAGGATTTCTCACTGGCCTCAGGTGCCTTTGGGCCAGGGTAATATTCTCATCCTCTTAATCCCCTTTTTAGGCCCACTTCTTATCTATTCCCTTTCTCTTAGGCCCTACTCTCCCATCCTTCCCATTTAAAAACTAAATATCCCATCTCGGTGTCTTTTGCACAGCAATTTAGCACTATCATAATCTTATCTTTTCTCTCCAGGCATTTAGGTGCTTTTACCTCTGAGATAAAGTGTGCCTTTCTCCTAGAACAAGGAACAAACTACAGCCCCAGTCTATGGATTGCTAAATCCAGCCTGCCACCTGCTTTTGTAAATAAAGGTTTATTGAAACAGCCACGCCCATGTTTTACATGATGTCTATGGCTGCTTTCATGCTAATGAGTCATCTGGCCTACAACGCCAAGGTATTTACCTGGTCCTTCACAAGAAAGGTTTGTCAGTCCCCGCCCTAGAATGTGGAAGTTCAAAATTCATTTTGTTTTTCTGAACAGCTTTGTTTCTCTCCTCCTGTAAGAACTCCCGGCCACGTGCCATTATTTAGTAACTGGTTTTCTTTCTTCCTGGCAAGAATCAGCCCTTTGAAGTATGCTCCCCATTTTGCAGATGAGGAAACTGAGACTCAGAGAGACTGAGCAACTTCCTCCAGCGGATAGAGCTGGCGTTTGGACGGGGGTGTGGCTGCCTCTGGAGACGGAGCTGGGAACCTCTCCACTGCCGCAGCATGCACGAGTATATTGGTTATTGTCAGCTGAGCGCTCTTGGAGAGCAGAGGCCCGGTGCCAACTTCTCTTGGTATCCCAGCACCCAGGTCGGCCCATGGCAGAGATCGGTGGGTGTTTATGGAACTGCACTGTAGTCTGAGACTGAGCCTGCATCGCCAGCCTGGAGATGCAGTCACCACCCTTGTGAGAGCTTAGTTCCTCTCTCTTCTCCTCTCCACCTGCCTAGGTGTGCGAGGCCAGGAAGAAGGTGTGAAGCCCTAGGAAATGACTTCGTCCTTGACCTTTGACCCTCATTTGGGATGGGGATCTGCAATAAACAGAGCTCTCCCGAGGATTTCTTCTTTAATTTCTACATTTTAAAATAATGAAAATAATACATATTCATTGTAAATCATTTGGAAAGATCAAGAAAATACAAAGAGTGAGATTAAAAATATCCATAAACCTCTTTTACCCAGAAACACCCATTGGTAACATATTGATACAAATCCTTCCAGTCTTTTTTCTATAAATATAAGTATAAGTATGTGCTTTGGGTTTGATAAATAGGTATCGTACTGTAATGTGATTTTGTTGCTTGGGAGTGGGGGAAGAGAGGATGAGCATTTCCTATGTCATTAACTATTCTTTAAAAAGCATTTTTTAAAGCTTTTTTCCTTATTACCAAAGCTATCACTCGATGCAGAGGACATGGGGAAAAAAAGCACTAAGCAGAAGAAATCCATTATCTTTTTCCTTTCTAAAAAGAACCACTGTTAACACTTTGGGTATGCCTTTCTGGTATGTCCTTTCTGATTTTAATTGGAATTTCATTAAATTTATAAATTAATTTGAGGAGAACTGACATCTTTACAATTTTGAGCCTTCCCTTCCAGGAGAAAGTTATGTCTCTCTATTTATTCAAGTCTTCTTTTATGTTCCCCAGTAAAGTTTTGTAGTTTTCTTGATGTAAGAATTTCACATTTATTGTAAACTATTTTATTTTTTCGTGGTTGCTGTTGTGAATAGGGCCTCTTTTTATTTTTTTCCTTACAATTTCTCATTGTTTATTGCTGATACAGAGGAGGGCTATATGCTTTGCTAATTGTACTACCATTATTTGTGACTTTTTTTTTTTTACATGCCTACAGCACCCAGTCTTCCTTGGTGGTCTCCCATCCAAGTACTAACCAGGCCTGACCCTGCTTAGCTTTCAAGATCAGACAGAATTGGGCGTGTTCAGGGTGGTATGGCTGTAGACTATTTGCGACTTTTGTCTTATTTACACTGTGATCTTGAAAGAATACTTTACTATGGAGGATGTCTGTCATATACACTGAGTGAGAATGGCATGACAAGTCCTTGCATACCCACCACCCAGCCCCAGCAATCCATGGCCCATCCCACCCAGTTCCTACCCCCTTCACATCCACCCCGCCCTTATCAATTGGAAGCAAATCCTGGATGCCATATCATGCTATCCTATACCCTGACTGTTAATGCCTGCAGTTGCTCTGCCATATGGGCGGGTTTCGTATATTGAGTAATCTTCTACTTTTGGACATTAAGTTGTTTCTATTTTTCCAATATTATGTCAAGAATGTCCTTATACATAAATGTGTTTATGTATCTTTAACTGTAGCTAAATTTATATCCCTAGAAGTGGAATTACTGGGTCATATGGTATTTTGATCATTTATTTCCCTTTAAACACATACACAGAATCACACGATGGCTTTTCTGATAAGAAACATAACACATGTTCAATGCTGAACTTTTGAAAAATACAGAAAAACACAAAGAAGGAAATCAAAGTTACCCATAATCCTACCACTCAGAGAAGACCCCTATTCATGTTTTGGGATGCATTCGTCTGTCTTGTTTTATGCGTGTGTTCAGCATGTTCATACACTCTCACACAGACTCACATGCAAACACACTATGTGTTGTAAACTGTGAGTCTGATGGAATACTGGGAGCGAGGTCAGACTTATTTGTTCACTTTTTAAAACATTCGCTATTTACAAAATTATTTCAAAACGATCGAGACAACCCAAATACCCATCAACTGGTGGTGAATGAGCAAATGAAATGTGCTACATCCATAGAAAGCAATATTATTTAACAATAAAAAGAAATGAAGTACTGAAACATGCTACAACGTGGGTAAACCTCAAAAACATTATGCTGAGTGAAAGAAGCCAGATGCAGAACACTGCGTATTGCATCATTTCATTTCTATGAAATGTCCAGAAAGACAAATCTCTAGAGGCAGAAAGTAAATGAGCGGTTGCCTAGGGCTAGGGGTGGGAACAATGATTGACTGTAAGTGGCCACAAGGGAGCTTTCGGGGTGATAGAAATGGTCAGAAGCTGGGTCGTTGTGATGGTCACACAACTCAGTAAATTTACTAAAAATCGGTGGACACTTAAAACATGATGAATAGTGTGCAATCTCTTGATGTAGATAATACTTCAATAAAGTTGAGTTTTAAAAAGAATCGAGAAAGAAAAAATAAAATTTTATTTGGAAAATACAGAAAACACAAAGATCAAAATAAATCTACCACATAAGACTATTCATTTGTGTTGTTTTGAAATGTCTCCTATTTTTATGCCAATGCTACAAATTCCTCCTCATCTGCTTTTCATTCTTTCCCTTCTAATGTGGGGTCACATTGCATCTCCTTTCTAACCTCCATTTTTTCACTTAAAAATATATCATGATTAATTCCCGAATCATTGTATTTTTACTATTATAGGAAATATATAGAAAATTCTAATTTATCAACTATTTTGCTGGCGTTGGACTTCTCTAGTTCCTCTCCCCATACATGGTCTGTGCGCCCATCATTGGAGTCAAGTTCTAGAAACTAAAGTACTGCGTCAAAGACATGAGCAATTTTAAGGATTTTGACATATTATTAATGGCCACCAAGGAGGGCCAATGTACCAGCTCCCACTTCCACCAACAGTTAAGCAAGTGTTTGTTTCCAAATACCTTCACCAAAGCTGGATGTTATAATTTATTTTATATGTTTGCCAAAGGGATGGGCAAAAGTAGTCTCTCACTGTTGGTTTAAATTAAGTTTATCTGATCATTAAGGAGGTTGAAATTTCTTCATATGTTAACAGCTCCTTTGTATGATTATTTTTTGCTTTTGTGAAACATCCATGCTTGCCCTTTATACATTTTTCTGTTAGAGTGTTTGTCTTTTTTGTTGACTTTTAAGTGCTTTTTATACTGTCATATATGTTATCAATTTTGTTTCTGAGTTTGTTGTTTGCCTTTTAATTTTGTTCATAGTCGTTTTGATAAATATAAGTTTTATATTGTTTCCTGTGTCATCATCAATCTTTATTCTGTGGTTTCTGACTTTATTGAAATGCCTGGGAAGGCCTCCTCCTCCTTAATATTATATAATATTTACCTATACATTTTTGGTACTTTTATAGTGTTTTCTTTCTTCCTTTTCTTCACTTATTTCCTTGCTGTTTTATCTTTAACCCATCTGGAACTTACTTTGATATATGGCTTAAGATTAGAATCTAACTTAAATTTCTGCCAAATAATTGAATAATTGTCTCAGCACAATTACTGAATAATTCATCTTTTACCCACTGATTGGAAATAGCCACCTTTATCATGTCTTAAATACTTATCTCTACTTGAATCTCTTTCTGGGGGCTTTTTATCTCATTTCATTAATCTATCTGTGTTTGCACATGCCATTCGAACATGGTTTTAATTATTTTGGCTTTATGATATATTTTAAGTCTGGCAGTGCAAGTCACCTCTCATCTTTTTTTAGGCTGTTATCTCCTGTTTAGTCTTTCAGATGCATTTTAGAGTCATTTTTCCGAGTAAAAGAAATATCCTTCTATGCTTCTGAGTGGAATTGAACTGAAAAATTAATTTGGAGAAAATTGACACTTCTACCCTTGACCATAAATATCCAGGAACATGACATGATTCCTCGTTTAAGTCTATTTTTATGTCTCTCATTTAAGGTATTTTTTTTTTCATTTTTATTTCCAGAATTTCAAGCTTGTTATTTGGTTGATTATTAATTATTTAATATTTTGTTAATATTGTAAAGGAAATTATTTTGCCATTGAGTTTTCTTACTGATTGTTGCTGATATAAAGAAACACTATTAGTTTGTGCTAACTGGCCATTTAACTTGACTCTTTTAGTAGTTCCTACTAGTTTTCATGTTTAGGGATAATTTTAAGGGTTTTTAGGAAGCTTTTATATCATTTGCAAATAAGAATTTCTTTCTTTCCAAAAGGTACACCTCCAAATTCTTTCTCTTATTTCATTGGTTAATGGTGTGGTTTGAATCCTTCCCTCCTTTTTTTTTTTTTTTTAAATGAGAATACTTCTAGTGTTTCACCATTAGTGTGATATTAAAGGCTGAATGAGCTAAAGATGCTTCAAGGAAGTCTTTTTTTCTGGTGCTAGTTTATTAAGCATTCTTAACAGCAGTAAGTATTGGATTTTATCAAATGCCTTTCTGCATTCTGTGAGTTGGTCATATGTTTTTCCCTTTGAACTATTGATGTGACAGGATGATATTCATAGATTTCTTTATATTGAATCTTCCTTACATGTCTGGAATACAAGTCTTCATGGTCATGGTATGTTATCCTTATAACATTCTGGTAGATTCTAATTTATAGCACTCTCTTGAGAATTTTTCGTAGCAATATTAATAATTTGGTGATTTTTTACTTGGCTCTGTTCGTCAGTCTTTGTTATCAGGAATTTGCTAGCTGAGTGAAATGACCTAGGAGGATTTTTACATTTCTTATGCTCCAGCTCAATATCTGTGTATGGGAATTATTTAGGGTATTGAACAGTGGTGGGGGATCTTGTCCGTTAAACTTTCTGAGTCAAGCATCTTTGTTAGCAACCCCTCCTTCCCCAGCACACACAATTTTACCCATCTCTCGCAGGAGGAATCTTTGAGTATGCAGATGGCCCCAATGCCCAAGTCATGAACGCTGAGGAGCATGCATTTCGATTTTCTGCCAACATCATCAACAGGAACAGGACTCTGCTGCCCAATACAACCTTGACCTATGACATCCAGAGGATTCACTTCCACGACAGCTTCGAAGCCACCAAGAAGGGTGAGTATGCAGCCCGTACCTGCAGTCTTTCCCACAGTAGAGCAGTGTTTGCTGTCCATGGTCCTGAAAACAGGCCAAAGCTTTGGGTGGGCTTGAGGCTTCTTAGAGCCTTTTCCACACAGTCTGGGGACCTGCATCAGTCCCAGTTCAGTTTTTGCTGTGTCATCTTCCAGGAGCAGCGGGTTGTCCATCAGGAATTCCCAGGACACTGGCAGAGGCCATGAGGGAATAAGGGGCCATGGGAGGGGGCCGAAGGGTGAGAGTGGGGCCTTGATTTGGGGCTGGTGAAGCAGCAGTAAGGAGGCCAGCAGGAAGGTCTCTAAAACCTCTGAACCAAAGCCGACATTTCAAACTTGTTTTTCCATTTAATCGAAATCCTATCCAGAATATAAAGATTTTAAATGCATGTAAAACAGAATATGTATAAGTGCAAATATGCAACATTTACTTGCCATAAAAAGAATTACTAAAAACAGTGAAGCTGCTTCTGTGGCCTACAACAATTTGACTCCAGGGACTATGGATGACACTTGAAGTCTGATATTAGCCTCAACATTCACTATGTTTTCTTTTTTTGTTTTGATTGCAAAATAACAAGAAAATCATAAAAATAGTTTGTAGTAAATCCAATCCATTTTTCCTACACCTGAATTTTAAAAAGAAATTTAAAAGCAAGTGTTGGGCTGCCTTCTTCTTCATTAGGGAGACATTTACAATAAATGCCAATGGCTACACAGAAAGGACTGAAGAACTTTGTTCCAAGATTCTCGTTCTCTCTCTCTCTCTCTCTCTCTCTCTCTCTCTGTCTCTCTCTCTCTCTTTCTCACACACACACACACACACACACACACACACACACACACAAAACAAACAAGTTAACTTGTCAATACCTAGATGAACCAACATTTTCCAATATGACATGTAGCACATTTGAGTATACAAGTATGCTCTCTCGTTAATGTTTTTAAAGATATAATTCATATACACGTTTAATTGAAATTTAACTTAATGGCTTAGATAACTCTAGAGTTTCATGCAACCCCCAGAGAAGACTGAGTCATCCTTCCTATACTTTGCTGTCATAGCTGCTTGCTTTTCTTCTTCAAGGCTCTTATCATGTTAGTGGTTAAATAATTGTGTGTGTTTAATGTCTTTGCCCTTTTCTCCAACACCATTGACAGGAAGGCTCTCTCTTATTGGTTGATGTAGTCCTGGCACCTAAAAGACTGATGTATGCTCAATGAAATGATCATCAGTGAATGAAATAAGAATGGCGTGTGGAGGTCTGAGCATCATTGTCCAAGATTCCTGTCAGTTGTGCTTAGGGACAGAATCATCCACGTACCTTGGGAAAATTGAGGCTGATCCATAGGGGACCTGTGGTCTTTCTGAGGGGTCCAAAGAGCTAATCAAGGTCTCTTGGGTTCCCAGGTACAGACCTGCCAAGGTGCTGCCTGCTGCTAGCTCTGTTTTCCAACATTGTGGGTAAACATTTCAGCCCGGAAAGCCAGTATAGAATGGGCTTGCAGCCAGGACTGCCTGGACTTGCACCTTGTCCTCTCCAATATTAGTTGTGTGACCTTGGACAATATGTGCCTCAGTTTTCTCCTCTGCAAAATGGCCACTTCTTATGACATGTTTAGAACAATGCCTGGCACATTTGAAGTACCATTTGAAGGGCTTTGCCCTTATCACATTGGCTGACTTGCTCTCCACACACTGAGCCATCAAGTAAGGTACCTCATACCTACAGGCACTTTCCCACTGCTGGCCCTTTTTCCTCCCATCCTGCTTCTCCTTGCCTTATGCACTGAAGATTGGAGGGTCCCTGACATTGAACACAGCTAACACTGACATTTTCGAGGCCACTTCCCTGAGTCTCAGAGCCAACATGCACCCAGACTACAGACACCTCACCCTCTTGCCACGCCACCCTAATGGCCTCAAAGAGTGGTCTTTTGTCCATCACCTCTCTACCATGCTGGCATGCCCTCCCTGCCCACGTGTTCCACACTCGCTCCCCAGCATGCCTTGCAGCCAGCACTGTGCAATCGAGTATACACCTCCCTGCTGAGAGTCCATGCTGGCACCCTCTGCCTGGCCTTGTCTATCTAGAAAATGACTGAACTCATCCAAAACTGCTCAGTAAAAAGGTCAGGACACAGAACAAACACCTGGAGTCAGAACACAGAGTCCCATGTGGGCAGAACCATCCCAAAGGGCTAAGCTGAATCTTCTGTCCATTTTTTTTTCTAAAACCTACTGAAACAGTACAATGACTCTCTAGTGATGCACTTGCAGTTTAGTGCAAGAACCTTCCCCAGGCAGCAGTGAGCCCGGGCAGAGCTTCAGAGCCTTTTAAGGCACTTCTTCCAGTAGGAACTTACAGTCCTGCATATGTGGAACTGTCCAGTCAGTTGTGGGTGAGCAGACCAGAGATGGAAACACCCAACTCTGGAAATCCAGCCAAAAAACATCCCAGTGATCAAAGCCACAGCCCCTCCCCACCCTACACCAGATCACATGGCTTGTTTGCTTAAAATGCTAGACAGCATGTCCCATCTTCTTTCTCCAAATCATCATCAGGATCCATGAGTCTGGTCTCAATGTCACCCTCCAGCCACACCTGTGCCACTCGCTCCTTCAGCCTCCGGGTTCTAGCCATACCTGCCAGCCTCAGGGCGCCATGCTTCCTCCCACCGCAGGGCTTTTGCACATGCTGTGCCCGCTGCTTGTGTTTCCCTTTCTCTTGTAAATTTCACCTCTGCCCTGCCCTTTATCTAGCTAACTCATTCTTCTCCTCTCAAACGTCTGGGGAACCCTCCTTGAGCCCCCAGATAAGGTCTCCCGCTTCCATTTTATAACACCCTGGGCTTTTATTTCGCAACTCTGAACCCTGGGGGGTGTGTGTGTGTGTGTGTGTGTGTGTGTGTGTGTGTGTGTGTGTTGCATTTCCCTGATGACCAGAGATGTTGAGCATCATTTCATATGTTAATAGATCGTTGGAATCTTCTCTCCCCTGGAGTGCCTTTTGAGCCTTTCAGCCACTTTTAAAAATTGAGTTGTTTGCCATTGTCTTATTGATTTGGAGGAGTCTTATATATTCTTGATAAGAGCCCTTAGTTTAATATATGTATTCATATATCTATTGCAGATAAGTTTGCCTTTTCACTCTCTTAGTAGTCTCTTTTGAGGAGCAAAGTTCTTAATTTAAAGAAGTGCAATTTATCCATATTTTCCATTATGGTTAATGCATCTTGTGTTCTGTTTTGTCTATCCTAAGGCTGTTAAGATATTCTCCTGTGTTCTCTTCTAAAAGTTCTATTGTTTTACCTTTCCGAGGTAGCTCTACGATCTATCTCAAATCGAATTTCTATGTACGGTGGTAGGTAGGGGTTGAGGTTAATTCTTTTCTACGCACTGCTGGTGATAGCGAAAACTGGTTCAGCTTCTCAGGAGAACTGTTTGAAAGTATCTACTAAAGCTAAACGAATGCCGGCAAGGATGTTTCGAGCCATTTTATTGGTAATACCCAAAAGCTGGAAATAAATTAAAGGTCCATCAACAGTAGAATGAATAGATAGGAGTGTAGTTGTACAATGAAATTTGAATCAGTAATAAAAAAAAATAAACTCTTGTTACGCACATCATGTATGAACCTCACAGACATGATGCTGAGTGAATAAACAGTGGTTACCTCTGCAGGAAGGAGTAGTATGCAGTGGATATTAACCGGAAAGGGGAAGAGAGAACCCGCTTAGGTGTTGGGAATGTTTTATATCTTAATCCAAGTAGCAGTTGCATGAGTGCAGTTCTATGTAAAAAATTCATAAAATTCTGTGCTTAAAACAGATGCACTTTCCTGTATTGTGTTATATCTCAATAAAAAAAAATAAGTTGCTTCTCTCTGCTGTGATTCTCCCTAATGTCCCTCTGATAATATACTAAAGACAGACCTGTGCTTGCTTTGGAAGCACCACTGCCTGATCCCAGAGGCATTTCTGCGGTTGGATCGTGCCCCCCATTGGGCATCCTCTGTCCCTTGGGAGCCCCATAGTCTGTGATCTTTGTTTTTCCTTTTGATCTTTGGTTTTCAAAATTCTCGGGAGCATCATTAGGACCCTTCCAAGGGGCAGGTCAACTTGGGCCTGATTCTAATTACCCCGATGATAATTCATTTTCCCTAGGCAGAGTTTCCTGTTGCCACTCCCTTTGGCACCAGCTGGATCTAGCCACCTCAGGGCACGCTGGGGGCGGGGGTGCAGAGGCACGGAGCCTGGCACTGCCTGCCCTGCCAGCTCTGGTTGAAGTAGTTCCTTTCCTTCATGTGAGACCCAGGAGGCTTTTCCCCATTAAAAGAGATTTTCACTTATTGTCTTTATTTTTAAATGTTTTGTGGGAAATTAAAATATGAGTGACTGCCAGGCAGTGCCTGAGCCAGCAACCCAGAGAGCACTGGCATTTTCTTCCAAGCCTGACCAGAGCGGGCCTGGAATCGACCCAGCACTCCCCAGGCTCCTCTGCCTTCACTTATTCTCTGGGCTGCTCAATTCCTTTTAAGACACAAATTGATTGAGATAATTTTTGCTATAACTACAATTGCCATAGAAAGGGGGTAGAGGGAACTGCATTCAGGCTGTGGACTCCTGCAATGACTGTGAACGATTGAGTTACTGTAAAATGACCAGAAAATGGATTCAAAATTGAAGCCACAAATAATGTAATTACTGCAGCGTGCGCTCAGAGCTGCCAGAACGAGGGTTGGCTGCTGCCCTGGAAACATCTGGAGTGAAAGCTGCTGCTGCTATAACCCCTGCCCTGGTCCCTTTGGGGGAAACAGTGATCTTCCAGACTGGAAGATCATTAGAGGGTGGAAGGGACATGGAGAGGACAGGAACAGATACGTGGAGAGAGGCCAATGAGAAGAAACGGGTGAATGGCAGCACGGATGCCACCTGCCACCCAACAGTGAGATTCGATCATTGCATCTCTGGCAGAATGCAACCCAGTGTGGTCATTATCATCGCATCACCCCAATGTCGCCAGCATCGCCACAGTCACTGTCATCATCGTCAGCGTGGCATCACCTCCGCTCCTGACATAAACATCGCCCTCTCCACCTCTCCTTTCAGACTCCCTCTGCCACGACAGCACCATCCTCATCATCACCAATCTCACCATCGTCAGCGCCATCGCCATCTTTTCGACCGTCATCATCGCGGTCACAGCCGTGGCACCGACGCGTCATCATCGCCAGCCTCGTCCACGCCGTCTAAACTGTTATCGCCTCCGTTTGCATCCTTGCCACCATCACCAGCCCCATCATCATCACCGGCCCTGTCACGCGTCGGCACCTTCATCATCGCCAATCTCATCGGCACCAGCACCGCCACCACCTTTGCTGTCACCACCACCAGCACTGTGATCACCCCCTCTTTCATCAGCGTCTATATATCGCCATCATCCTTTCTACCGCCGTCATCGCCATCGATGCCATGGCATCGGCATCCGTTCCATCACTACCGTCCCATCAGTATGTCACAACGTCAACATTACCGTCAATTCCGCCAGTCCGTGCTGTCGTCAGGATGAAAAACAGCCCTACGATATGGCCCTTTACTGTCACAACTGTCATTACAGTTACCTTTACCATTATCCCGCAATCGGTGCCAAAATTATTTCCTTCGAGATCACTCTTACAACCCTGCACATCATCATAATTGATGGTTGGTCCACTCTCCCCTGCCTCAGTCAAACAGGACACCTGGACTTTGCGGCCGTGAGGGGCCGTGACTTCAGAGGTTGGTCTGGGTGGAGCTGAGGGTGGTAGGGTAGCATTTGCCTGCCTGTTTCAAGGCCTAGATCAAAGGGGAAAATCCAAAACACAGATTCTTGGAGGTGGGTAGTGATAGGGAATGAGACACACAGTCATTTGACTAAGTATAATCGATCAGAAGGTCCAAGAGGGAAAAGAGAAAGAGCAGAGATGGATGATAGGACGGAAAACGGGGATGTCATAGGACAGCTAGAAGGTTCAGAACAGAGGTAGGAGACACAGGATGAGAGAAACCTACAGATTTTATTGGGTGTCATGGCCTTTTTCTTGGGCAAGAAGGAGCGACTAGACCTGGACAGCTGTCACTTACTCATTGTCATCATCTCCTCCATGTTGGTATCCAGCCTCCACGGCTACAAAGTGACTCACACACGGTCTCTTCCCTCAGGCAGACCTGTTCTCAAAGGGACAAAGTGGTCAGAGCAGACACCCACACATCCAAACAGCAGGACGACAACATAAATAGGCATTGAGGGTACTGGTCAGAGACTGGCCTCCTTGGGACAAGGGCACAGAAAAGGAGAACAGTCCCTAAATTGGACAATTTACCTGCAGACCCAGAGTTCCTATTTTTGAAGCATTTGTTATCACTGGGATTTGTTTCACACACACAGCCACACGGAGTGCTGTCAAGGTTTATTGACTCCAGAGTGACAACAGCAGTGAAAAAAACAGTACTTCTCTGACTTGGGCTCCAGTCCCACAACTGTAGGAGCGCCGGGAAGTCACCATGTGCCCCACTGAGCATCCTTTCCTGCACTTGACATTGGCCAATAGGAGTCCTAGTGACCCAAAAGATGCCCTCTGTACTGGCCCCACTGCTTCCCACGCGTGGCTGTCCTGCCCATGTCCCAGGTGGTTCCAGTAGACTCCTAACAACAACGAATCCCCCTCCCCCAGAGTGCTACATCTTTCACCTAGGCCATAAGTGCCATTCTCTGGTGTTCTTAGGGGAAGTACAAATTTTAGGAAAAATAACCACTTTATATAATGTCTCCTGTCCCCAGGAGGCAGTGAGGAAGGAGGAGTATATGTCAGTGGAGAAGAAAAATACTCTGAAGACCACACATTCTGACAAGTTCAAAACCACCCTGTATCTTTGCATCCATTGATACCACCCTTAGCCCAGGCAAGAGGTTCCTTGTCCCAGGGCCTATGCTTTGAAGGTGCTGCCCTCACCCTCCTCTGGTACACATCTCCTCCCAGGACAAGGGATCAATGGGACCAAGGGGCCTTGCCCATTACGATCCTGTGTGCCCTGCCCTTCTAATCTTTGCTCCAAGTATCTGGAACCCTGAATTTCCTGCCCAATCGGCCCTGAACCCACCTCTAGGCCTACATGAGCCTCCTCCCCAGGCTGTCCTACAGAGGGAGAGTCATGCCATATGGTTGCACTCTTAGGCCTTATCTAAGGGGCAGAGGTTTGCAGAGATGTGGCCAGAGCTCAGTTATAAGGGCTGAAATGTCCACATAGAGAGTGAAAGGCCTTTTATGGTGCAGGGTGGAGCCAGTGGTCAAAAAGAAGGGCGCAAGTTGGGGGCTAGAGCTACCTCTCCCCTTGTCACTGCATTTGAGAAGTCTCCATTCTAACCCGACATCCCAAGTTGTTGCGAAGGTACATATTTGTCAAGGTGGGAGGAAAGGGCATATTTTATGTAATTTTGTTAGCTTGACTTAACAATGTTTAACTATTTAGCTGCACGGTTTATGTGCCTCCAAGTGTACTCTGACCCTGGGCCCTTAGGGGTGGACCTGAGCCCAGTAGGTCATTCCCAGAGGTCCTTGAGGCAGCCAGGATGCATCTGAATCCACTGGGTATCCATGCTTAGGTGCTCTGTCCTGCCTCCTCCTGTGTGCCTCACATTTTCATACATGTGCATATAGTTCATTCCCATGGCCACAGGCTGGTGAGTTTGTCAATGATCTTCCGTTAGGGCCTTTCTGGTTGCAAGTGACAGAAAATCAAATCTTGACTGGCTTAAGCAAAAAGAGAATGTATTGGTTCTTGTAACCAAAGTTTAGGGTTGCGCTTGATGAGGGGCTCATATTTCTTTCTCTCTTGGCTCCGTGCAGCGCCACGCTGATTCCACTCACAGGCAAGCACTGCACGTTCTCTGTAAGCATAAGGTGGCGACTGCACCTCCAGATCTCACAGCTTCCCAGGTCCGGTCACAGAGGGAAAATGCCCAGTTCTTGTTGCCACCGGGTATCGTGGCATCCCATCAGCTCCCATTGTTCGCATGATCGTCCTCTAAACCAATGTCTGTGGCCGGGGAGGGCAGTTACAGTCTGTCTAGGGTCTAAGTCACACACACCCCTCATAGGTCGGAGTGGAAAAGGCCAAAGTGGAAGTGAAGAGAGTTGCCAGAAGAAAGGGCAGTGACTCCTGGGGAGCCCTTCCTCTGATGCCCCTGAGAGGTCCATTTTATGGATCTTTTAGGCACACTCGCTGCGTGAGCCTACATCCCCCTTCGAGCCCCAGCTGTCCTAGCCCTGCTCATTTCATGGTGTGGTGTGCCCACTGATGTTTGACCTTCCCAGAAGCATCTGCTGTCTGACCTGCCTGAGCCTTTGGGCCTCCTGGAGAATGTGAATGGTTGGAAGGCTGGGATTCAGCATTCATTCATTCGGCAGATGTTGATTAAGCACCTATTCATACCATGTACTATTTTGAGCACTGTGAATATAGCAATAAACAATGCAGATCAAGCCCTTGCCTCTTTGGAGCTTACGTTTTAGTAGGAGGAGAAAGTCAACAAATAAACAAGACTTCTGTGGTTATTTAGTAAATAAAGAAATAAAGCATTGTATGAGGTTGATGAAGTATGGCTGGATTGGGGTTGCTATTATAGGCTGTGCAGTGATTCCTCTCCAATAAGACACACAGACGCAGAGACCTAAAGGAGGGGAGGGAGAGAGTCACATGGAGATCTGAGCGGAAGAGCAGTCCAGCCAGAGGGGCAGCAAGTGCAAAGGCCCTGAGGCAGGAGTATTCCTAGTATATGTGAAGAACATCATGGGAGCCAGTGGGGCCCGAATGCTGTAAGGAAAGGAGAAAAGGATGGGAGAGGAAGTCAGAAAAATAGTGAGGCTGGAGGTATGGGGATGGGGTGGGGAGTTGCTGCAACAAGTAGGGCCTTGTTGGTCACTCTTAAAGACTTTGGCTTTTACACTGAGTGAAATGGAAACCCTTAGAGCAAAGGAGTCGTGTAATCCACTTAGTTTGTGCAAGGCTCACTCCAGCTGCTGAGTGCAAAATAGATGATAGGATTACTGAGGAAGCTGGACCCAGTGAGGAGCCTTCTGCGGTCATCCAAGTGGAAGATGATGGTGGCTTGGACCAGGGTAAGAGTGGCGAGAACTAGTCATATTCTGATATATTTTGAAGGTAAAACAGCAGAAGTTGATGATGAA
This sequence comes from Rousettus aegyptiacus, assembly GCF_014176215.1. Classification (NCBI taxonomy): domain Eukaryota; kingdom Metazoa; phylum Chordata; class Mammalia; order Chiroptera; family Pteropodidae; genus Rousettus; species Rousettus aegyptiacus. Next base: position 23,357,310 of record NW_023416284.1, on the reverse strand, counting down.
TTGGGATGTGGGATACGAGAAGATGGAAAGAGTCAAGACAAAACCAGGGTTTGGGGCGTAAAGTGCTGGGACAGTGGAGCTTCCTTTTGCCAAAATGGGGGAGGCTGGGAGGAGAAGAGGGGGTTCTGTTTTGAACACGTTAGGTCTGAGATGCATCTCAGACATCCAAGTGGTGGTGTCGAGTGAGAGGTGAAATGAGAAAGTTGTATTTTAGGAAATAGGTTGGGACTGGAGTTTCAAGTTTCAGCGTCATCAGCAAGTAGGTGTTTCATTTCTATTTGTTTCTAGTTCCCACACAGAACAGGGTGTGGTATAGACCCAGTGACGCTAATCACAACAATGACAACATTAAAAGTAACCATCGTTTCTATTGCATGAGGGCTATACTGAAGTTCTTACATGCAATATCTCATTTGACTTCCTATGATCCCATGAGGCAGGGACTATTACAACCCTGGTTTCCAGATGAGGAAATAGAGATTCAGACAGATTGTCAGTTATCTACCCTCAGACGGTTCCAGTTGCTATTTTTCCCATGTGTTTATGGGATCACCAAAATCATTGTCCCCCATGCCCCCAGCTACTTGATAAGACCCAGCACTGACCCCTGTACTGTCCTTCCCTTCCTCTGTTGCAGCCTGTGACCAGCTGGCACTGGGCGTGGTGGCGATCTTCGGGCCATCACAGGGCTCCTGCACCAATGCTGTCCAGTCCATCTGCAATGCCCTGGAGGTACCACACATCCAGCTGCGCTGGAAACACCACCCGCTGGACAACAAGGACACCTTCTACGTAAATCTCTACCCTGACTACGCCTCTCTCAGCCACGCCATCCTCGACCTGGTTCAGTACCTCAAGTGGCGGTCAGCCACCGTGGTCTATGACGACAGTACAGGTAGGTGGCTGGGCCGAGGTTAGGGTGAAAAGGTGGGCAGAGCCCCAGGATCAGGCTTTTGACTGCTCTCTCAATTCAGCTGCCTCTAGGGAAAAGGTCCTCACTCACACCCAAGTTTCACTCAGTCACACCGACATTCGTCCCTGTGCTCACTCACAGCCCCGTGCACACTGGCCATACTCTCACATCAGCAACCCACCCACCCAGCCCCCAGCACCTGCATCCATACCTACACAGCTGCGCCCATACCTGCCTACACTCTTAAACTCACGTGCTTCCATCTGTAGCAAACATGTCCCACCCTGTGCTGGCTCTGAGTGCAGGCTTTGAACTCAATCTGGCCAGTAAACATGTGCTAGCTCTGACACTCACTAGCTGGGGAGCAAGGAGCTATTGCCTCTCCTCTTTCCTTCCAAAGAGTCAAGTCCCAAGACATTTCTTAGCCTCACCTCTTAAAGAGAATGTGATCTTGGCAAGTCACTTAACCCATCTGGCCCCGCTCTGCCCACAGGGCAAGTCAAGAGCGACAGCATCCAGCCTGGAAAGAGCCCTCCAACTCTCAGCTGCCTGTGATTCAATGTCGGTCCTTGACTACCTCCTAATGGGGAGTGGGAATCGTAGGGAGAAATCCCAAAGAAAAGACATTTCAGAGTTGTTGATTTAACTCGCATCTATTCTACCATCATCTATTGAGGCCCTGCTATACCTAAAGCATCAGACAGAAGATCCTGGAGGCTCCCCCCAGGAACCCCCGCCCTTCCCAGTACCCCCAGCATGAGGTCTCTGCCATTGAGGGGTGCTCCTGCCTAGCTCCAAGTTACCTCCCGTGTTTCTGCAGCCCTGTGGATTTTTCTGTCTTAATCTACCACTAGAATGATTGTCTTTGAGCCTGTTTCTGCTTCCAGACCATGAGCTTTCTGTGCCTCTAGGGTTTAGCACAGGGCCTGGTACAATGTAGATGTTTTTTAATGTTTGTTAAACTGGACTGAATTGAATTAAATCAAATTGAAAATCAAATTGAAATAAATTATAATTTAATTTTGCAGGAAAGAGTGTGTTGAGCACTGGTAAGAATTAAGAAATGAGGATGCAGTTATTCCATCTTATTTTGAGAAGTTATTCATATTATAGGGGAGTGGGTGCCCATCTAGAGGTCAGTGGTCCTTCCAGGCTGTCAGAGCTAAGAATCAAGTGACATGTACATACAGTCAGGGCTAAAGATGCTGGGGAAGAGGAGGCTCTATGGCCTTGGTTAGTCTAGGCTGACTTACCAGGGGAGAGAGACATGATCTGGGTCTTGAGTATGGATGGACAGGGAGAGGAGTCATAAGGGCACTACAGGTGGAGGGAGCAGCAGGAGCAAAAATGCGGAGGTGGGACCATGCATGGCAGTCTTATCGAGAGGACAGGCTGGCTGGGAGAGGACGCAAGTATGGTAGGAGCCACATGGATTTTTCTTAAAGTGACTTTTGCCTCTTATCAGGGAGGAAAATTTGTCTCAGAACCTTCCAACAGACCACCTGGTACAGCTCACTGAGTGTGCCTGCTACCCTGAGCACAGTCAAATGGAAATGGGATTGCCACCGACTGGCTCCTTTCAATCTTCAGTCATCTCTTGGGACTGGCACATTGCCACCCAAACAAAATCATGGTTCTCTTAGTATGCTAGAAAGGGGGTATACCATTACCTATTTTTACAGTACAGATGCTGCTTGACTTAGGTCGGGGTTATGTCCTGATAACTCGGCCTAAGAGCCAAAAGATTAGGTCTCTAATTTTGACCCCGTTACTAGCATGCTGCAAAACCTTGGGAGAGTCACCTAACCTCTCTGGACCTCAGTTTCTTTATCTGTAACATTGAAACAAAAGTCCCTAATCTGCATGCTTTCTAGGACAGGGAGATGGTTAAGTTGGGTAATGAATGCAGAAGTGCTTTGTAAGTGAAAAGCATGACTCCAACAACATGATTCACTGCAGATATTTTGAGAGAGATTGATTAGGGAAGCAGCCAGGAAGGAAAGCTCATCTCAGGCAAACAAAAGAGCCTAGTCCTCTTTTGGGGTTGGCTGAGAAGAGCCTCTGTTCTCCTTTGGGAATACACTGATAGGAAGGAGATCTGACATTTGCTGCTGGAAAATGTGGGTCACCATATTTTACAGGGGGCAATGCACTTGGCTGACAGGAAGGCTGTCAGTGGTGGCCTCTGCTCCAGCATCCAGGCTGTCCCTGTCCTCATGTCTTGGGCCCCCAGAGCCCATGTGCCTGCTGATGTTGTGCACGAGTCTGAAAACCAAGCAAGTGAGAGCAGAGTGTGCACTCAGGGCCTTGTGGGGTAACAAGTGTGAGTGGGCAGCATCATTCAGCCAAAATAAGAATTTCTGATATTAGTTTGGAAGTGGGATAAGCCTGGGTGTATGTTTTGGAGGAGCTTGTGGCCTCACACTTCTCTGCTAAGGTCCACTAATATCCTTATCCTCTTCCCCACCAAGTCTGGTATTAGGAGGCACTAGGCCACTGTTGATCCATCCACTCAGGACTCCAAAGCCCTCTCCCAACCCAGGTACCTGGGTCTGAGACCTTCCAGGAGCCAGGGCTTCCTGACACTCACAGCCATGGCAAAGTTTGTTTGAGAGTTCTTTGGGAGGCTTAGGTCCCAGGGTTATATCTCTGTCCTCCCCAGCAGAGTGAAATGAATAACACCCATCAGATGGTGTTCCTAACATCCAGACCTCAGGAATGGGAATGAGGCTGGACAGACCCAGACATGTGTATCAGAAATGGCCTTTGAAATGGGGGCTCTCTGTTGGAAGGCTTCTGAAGTGGGTTGTCTGTGTTGGGGACTCTGTCTAGATAGGGACAATGTAACAGTTGATTGCAAACTGTAATCTAGTGCAAACTAATGTAAGCAAAAAAATAAAAAATGAAAAGAAGAAGAAAGAGAAATAGAGAAAGAAATAGAGAGAGAGAGAAAGAAGAAAGAAAGAAAGAGAGAGAGAGAAGGAAGGAAGGAAGGAAGGAAGGAAGGAAGGAAGGAAGGAAGGAAGGAAGAAAGAAAGAAAGAAAGAAAGAAAGAAAGAAAGAAAGAAAGAAAGAAAGAAAGAAAGAAAGAAAGAAAGAAAGAAAGAAGTTGGGGGAGGCGATTCTGTTCCCTGCCATAACTGGAAAGTTTAGGAGTAAACTGTAGCTTCAGGTACAGTTTGATCCAGAGGCTCAAGTACGTATCTTCAGGACTTATTTTCTCTCTGTTTGGCCTCTCCGACATATGTCCTGTTCAGATCTTTCTCAGGTTCTATGTACTGACCTCCATCCAGACTTACTTCCTCTTTATTTGGAGTTAAATAGAAAAGGGAGTACATCTTACCAGATGTTCTAGTACAATTTCTGGAAGTCACTCTGATAGGGCCAGCTAGTGTCACTATCCATCTCTGAGCCCATACTGAATTGGCCAGGCTAGGACCACGTGCTGTGCTTTGGGAGCTGGGGATGAAACTTCCTGAGTCATATGGACTGAGAGAGGGAGAGGAGTTGTTCCCCAAAGGAAAATTAGAGTCTTATTAGTGAGGGTGTGGAGCATGGCTGAGTGCAGTGCAGCCAGGATATGGACAGTGAGCCCTGGGTATGAGCAGGGAGCCCAGCAGATGAAGGAGAGGGCCTGTTTGGGCCCTGGCTCCGTGCTGGCTCAGCCCCTCCTTGCAGTGGGGTGGGGGCAGAGAGAGCAGCCAACAGGCTTGCTTCCATGCTAAGCAGAGGCATCAGCAAGAATGGACCTTGAAGTAGGGACGGAAGTGAACTCAATTAGACATAAGCAAGCCATTTGTCTCCAGGAAGTGACATTTAGTTTCTCCTGGAAGTCTCTAGATTAAGTGGTTTTGCAAAATGCTAAGGTGGAGGATGGATTTTTCAGTGTGAGGAGAAAAAAACAGTAAGTCAATCCAATTATGGAAATTTGTGTTGAGCTCCACTTAAGTGCCAGGCCCTGTGCTAGAGGCTGTAGGGACTCAGGCCCTGATGTTAAGGAGCTTGGGGCAGGACGAGAGGAATGAGATGAAGTTAGAGGAGACTAGTGCTGAGGGAAGAGCCCACTGAGTTGGGGGAGGTTCGGGAGTGGGAGGAGATCTTGTCTGGACAGAACAGAAAGGGCAGACTTCATGGAAGAAGTGGAGCCTGCAAGAATGAGTAAGGTTTACTTAGGCAGCCTGCCCTTAGGGGTGGGCATGGAGGCTGGGCACAGACACCACCTGGCCTCATTCAGTCCAACGGTGGGCACAGTTGAGCCTGGAGCCACCACCTGTGCCCACATCTCGGAAACAGATTGCTAAAGATGTTTAGGAAGATTATGTCCCATGCCTCGTGATGTTACAGGGGCTGGGAGATGAGGAAAGGTGGCCTCTAGTTCAGGCTCCATAAGTCTCTACACCCATTCTGGGTTGGAGAGGAGCAGGTGGGCATAGTCAGTGGGAACTTTCTCTCGGTGTGTGCCTACTTTTGGATCTACCTGTGTATATGTATCTGTATGCACACATCTTAGCTATATGTTTACACGCGCGTTTATCAGCCCAAGTGTAGTTCTGCCTTTATCAAGATGCACGTGCACGTATACATATGTTCGTGTGTGTATACACATCTATGTGCATGTGCAGGTGGGTACAGCTGGGTGCACGTGTCTGTGCATAAGTATGCTAACGCCTTTGTCTGGACACGCATGGCTATATCCATGCACATATCTCCATGGCCATGTATCTGAGTTCATGTGTGTCTTCATACCTGTGGCCATAGGCATGTGTATGCACATGAGTCTGCAGATGTCTGTAGTTGTGTATACATGTGATACATGTGTGTCTTTTGTGCCCCGGGGGCTCTCAGGGCTCATCCGACTGCAGGAGCTCATCATGGCCCCATCGAGATACAACATCCGCCTGAAGATCCGCCAGCTCCCCCTGGACTCCGATGACTCACGTCCTCTACTCAAGGAGATGAAGCGAGGCCGGGAATTCCGTATTATCTTCGACTGTAGCCACACCATGGCGGCCCAGATCCTCAAGCAGGTATGCGAGCGCTAGCCAGCAGGAGGGATGCTTGGGATCTGCCTGCCACTTCTCCCACCCAACCCCTTCCCAATATAAACATGATGTCAGCCAGATCTCAGTTTGACCCCTAGTCTGTCTCCGTCCCGCCGTATGACCTTGGGTGCTTACTTCACCTCTTCAAGCCTCAGTTTCATGAGCAGCAGTGGTTCTTACAGTTCGAGTTGGTGCAAGGATGGATCGACACGATGGATGAGCAGCTGCAGCCAGACTGGGTGCATGGAGGGTGTTGAGTAAATGCTGGTTTCCATGCCATCTCTGTGCAGATGGGAGATGGGGGCTGCCAAGAGGGGCCTGAAGCCGCATGGGACAGAATGCTTCAGGAAGCATAGAGGGGCCTGGGAATCTCGAGAACAACCCCCAGAGCCCTCACTGCCCCTTCCGGTGACTAATCCCCGTAGCCTGTGGCATTTGCTGTTACTCTCCCGTTGCTAGGAAGTGTATTAAGGTTCATTGCACCGTCTGCTCAGCTCTGCAGAGACCACGGGGTAGGAGAATGGCTCCCAGTCCTGGAGGGCCCTGGTCCCAGTACAGAGCCCAGCATGGCCTCCTGGCAACGAGAACCAAGCTCTGCCAGCCACCTAAGAAATAAACAGCGAAACTGCCCCCAAGCCCTTCTGAGGTACCACTGCAAAACCAAAACACTCTGATTGGAGCCAGTGTTTTGTGTAAAAGGAGATGATGTGGTTCCAGAAGTGTCCCCGGTGATTGGAGGAGGCTTTTGATGTGGAGGGGGGGGGGCGGGCTCTGACACATGACCCCATGAAAGGACACAGGGAATGCAGGAGAGGAGGTGCTGAGTCGGGGAACGGGGGAGGATAGGAATTGTTTTTAGGCCTGGAAGGCTATTCAAGTCCCAGCCTCCAGCTGGGCCCTGCAAAAAGTGTCCAAGCAAATGGCGGCCTCTGTCTTCCCCCGAGGAAGCCCCATACCAGGCTCCTATATACAGTGGTTAAAAAGCTCATCGGAGAATCTGAATCTTGTTTCTGCCAAGGGCAAGTGGCCCCAGAGTCATGCCCTGCTCTGATGGACTGAGTGGTCCCTACGTCACATGGTTATGGAGGATTCAGTGGGGTAAGGCAAAGAAAGAGTTCATCCCAGTGCCAGTGAACGCTCCCCAGAAATGCCTTAACCCCCACCCCCCAGCCAGCTCTGCCTGGCATGTCCCTTCTCTTCCCAGTGTGTATAACAATAATAATGACAATCGCAGCTTTGATTTACTGAGGAGTCACTCCGACCCAAGTACACGCGGGTCCTCATTTACTCCACCCTGGGAAGCAAGGACAATTGTTATGCCCAGTTGCCAGGTGAGGAAACTGAGGCCCACAGGGAAAGTAATGGGCCCGAGGCCATCGAGACTGCAAGTCAAAATTTACTCCAAGGTCTGTCTGACTCAAAAACATCTAGAATTAAAAATGAAGATTCTGGGCTCAGCTAAACACTGACCTAAACAAAGGTAAGCATGTCCGCTTACTGAGAACGTCTCTGAACCTTCGCCCTGTGGATGCAGCTTGGAAATCACCAAGAGAGAAAGAGAATGTGCAGCATTTTCTAAGTGTACTTGACCCAGTGACATTTTTCCCCCAGAGCACTTTGTGGGCCCAGCATTCCGAAGAACTCCGCAGAAAACGCATTATGGTCATTAATGTCATAGACTATAGGCCTCTAATAAAATACATAAAATGTATACAGTGTAGACATCACAATGTTATGTAGTGATTCCGCAGCAGCCACGTGGCTTGTTTTGTGGTCAGCCCTCCCCCAGAGGCTGAGACTGAGGACTGACCTGCCTCCTTGGCCCGGTAGGGCTGTGGGGCCAGGCTCCCTGACACCTCTCTCTAGGGCCTGGACACCAAGCTCAGCTGAGTGAAGTCAGGACACTAAGAAGGCGTCTGGGCTGATTCCATCAGCATTGCTCTAGGTGTGGAAGGCCCAGAGACGCGTACTAAAAAGAGAGAAGGCCCGGGCCCTGCCCAACCCTTTGGAATTTGGAATCTTGGAAGAATGTGGCCCAAGAGTCTGCATTTTAATCGGTCCCAAGTGATTTTACTGCTCAGTCCCGTGTGAAATTCACTGCTGTCTGCCAGCCATTGTCACCATTCAGAGGGGGCCTCAGAGAACATGCCATTCCAAGCGGCCAGCATCCTCTTACCCCGCGTCAGTCTGTCCTGCTGCCCAGGCCTCACCCCTGGCATGGTGAGGAGGTGGGGGCTGCTCCGGTATTCCCCGAGGTTGCTGACCCTCGTCTCTCCCGCAGGCCATGGCCATGGGCATGATGACTGAGTACTACCACTTCATCTTCACCACTCTGGTAATGTACCTCCGGGTCCTGACGTGGGTTGGGGTGGGACTCCCCTAGAACAAGGTCAGCCTGGTGGGGACAGGAGCTGTAGCCAGAAGAGACCCAGGCTGGATGTGCCTTCCTAAGGTTGTAGATATGGCCCCAGGTAAGGGCACAAAGATGTCTTTGTGGCTCGCTCGTGTTGAGAAGTAGCATTTTGTTGTAACTAAGGACAGGGACTCTAGAACCTGCCAGTGTGAACAGAAGCCCCTCTGCTAACTGGCCATGAGACCTTGGGGAAGTCATTTAACCTCCCTGACTCAGTTTCTTCCTCTGCAAAATGGGCACGGTAATGGCTTCTACCTCCTAGGATGGTTGTGAGGACTCAGTGAGTTAATAGAGTAAATGCTGAGAGCAGTGCCTGATTCATGTAAGAGCTATACAAGCATTAGCTGTCATTAGTATCCCAACCCTCAGCTCTTAGCCCACACTTCTCCACGCAGGCCTCAGGCCTCTCGTAACAAACAGGAATGGCCACTTTGGATTCCTGTAGCATCTACTTCGAAGTTTGCCCATTCACTGCCAGCCAGGCCAGCCCACCTGCAGGCTCCAGATGGGTCCTGTCCAAACTCTGAGAACATTTAAGGCCATTTAAACCCATTAGGATAATTAGTTATGGACTGAGATCAGCAGAATAAAGAGATCCCTGTGCCAAAGGGGCACCGACACCCAGACACCCTGCCTTGGAGCCAGATGCCTTCCAACCTCGCCGGGGCCCTGGGTGGACTCCTCCACCCAGCCCAGGTCTGAGGCGAGTGACGGCATCGCTAACCACCCTGCCACTGAAACAGGCTCCTGCAGTCTGCATCGCCTTGCTGCTACGGCCCTCTGACTGTGTTCCTTCGTTTATCCGGCACCCAGTTAATGTGCCCAGCCCTGTGCTCGGCTGAGTATCTCAAGACGACTGGCACTGAGGCCCTTCCCTCAAGGAGTTTGCATCCTGTCCAGTCTGCCTCTCTATGTCTAGCTCATACAGCAAGCTTGTACCATCACAGGCCTGAACAGATGGCCATGGGGCACAGCAGAAGGAGATACCAGGTGCTGAGGGCCTGGTAGAAGGTGGGAAATTTGAGGCAGGCTTTACAGGAAAGCAGATGCTTGAACTGAGCCTCCAGGGATCAGTAGGAGTTCACCGAGGAGAGGGAGGAAGGGTATGCCATGTAGAGGGAAGAGCGTAAGCAAAGGACAGACGAGTGTAAGCAAAGGCCAAGGGGCAGGTCAGCTCTTCAGTGGAGTGCTGGAGTTGGCTCACTCTGGCTGATTGCAAGAGCTAATTGCGTTCATCGCTTCTCAGCTCTACATTCAGTGACGTAATATTGGTAGCTTGAAATCAGCCGCAGTGGGAGTATTCATACCACAGAAGCTGGCAAAAGCTACACATGAGGGATTTTACCTCCTCTCTCTTGAGAGCGGGTTATTAAGCATTTAGCAGCCCACCACTGCTTGTCACCCTCCCTCTGCCTCCTACCCACTGAAACCTGTACCTGTGGCAGAATTCAGGAGCCACCCTGCGCAGTCTCCTGATCCAGAGCTCAGAACTGGGGACCTGCCAGGGGCCATGTAGGGAGAAAAGGATCCTGGAAGCTGGTGACTGAGACCAGGCACCTTCTTTCTCTAGTTTCTTCTGGATTTCTACCCACCTAAGCTGGCTTCTCCCAACCACGCTGTATCCTGGAAAGTCATTAGAGGCTTGGAGGATGAGGTTCCTGATAGTCTATCTATTCGGAGCTGGAAACAGGCTAGAGGATTAAGTCTAGGAAGGCAGGGTGGGGCACATTCCAGGGGCCCAAGGCCCTGTCCTCAGCATGGCAGTCCTATCTATCCCATCGTGGGCTCCCAGAGCACTGAGACCAATTTCTGGGCTATTGGGGGTCCCAGCAAGCCCCGTGTCAATAGCTCAACACATTCTTCTCACACTCGTATCCTGCTGGCTCACGTCCCTGAGTCCTTATCACTCTGAGTTGCTGTGACAGGGCCTAGAACTCGTGATAAGAAAATAAAAGGGAAGGACGAGGAGACACTGCGTGCAGGAGCAGGCGGATTGCCCAGGACTGCTGAGGGCCAATGCAGACCATGCCCATCCACCCTCCACATTACTTTCCTGCACAGTGAGAGGCGAGCAGGCCTCAGAGGCACAGGGAAGGATCGGAGTCCCTGCTCCACCACCTCTTAGCCATGCACGTGGGCAGATTACTTAACCTCCCTGGTCCTGTCTCCTTGTCTGTAAAGTGGAAGTAAGTAGTGGAGATGCCTCAGGGCCTCAGATGTGTCACTGGCCTTTTTTGATTTTTACGGAGCAGAACTCACTCAAGTAACCTCAAGTCATTAGGAGTTTGAGAATGAACCACTGGGCCAAAAAAGCAGACTAGGAGGAGGGTGGTTTGTTCTAGATCCAAAGTGACTCTAGATGTGATGGGACGATGCTTCCAACCCTCTGCACTGAGACTCAGCTAGGGTCTCCCCTTTCTCTCTCCCTCCCATGGCGCCCACCCCCACTCTTGGTCTCTCCTCCTTCCTCGAAGTCGTCATCCCTGGAAACTTTAGTGCATCACAGCTGCCCTGGGCCCATCACATCCCAACTGACCATCCAGTCCGCCTCTGTCACTCCTTACCACCTCTTTCTCTGAGCATTACCCACCTTCCCCAGGCCAAATTGCTGACCGGCCAAGCAGCAGTCAGGGTCTCTCAACAGGGCATTATATAGGCATTTGGATCTGGACAATTCATCAATCCAGAATGCCCTGTCCCCACTGACTAATTTCCAAGCTTGGTGACAAATAAATAAATGCCACCCCACATTTCCAAATGTCCCCAAAGTAGGGGCTGGGTTATCAGCCAGATTATAGAAGCCACCCTTGGCACAGGTGACCGAGCACTCCTCGGCCAATGGGCTGAGGTCTGTTGGTGGAAGAGGAGTGCATGCTCTCACAAAATCCAAGACGTGGTCACCAAACTGAAGGTGTGGGTCACTGGGAAGTTGCTTCAGAAGTGGCAGGAACAAAATCCACACATCTTATTCACCCACCCTGAGTATAGCCCATTCTGTCCCCAACAGGGCCTATGATTAAGCCTTCTCTGGGCCTTGTTCCCAATCCCAGCTCCACACAATCAATTAAAACCATCTCCACCTGGTTCACGGCTCCTTTCAAGGCCAGAGGGGTTGTGCCTTCAAGGGACAGTAGGGCCTAAAGCTTTGGACCCATAGCTCTACAACTTGGCCTGATCTTCCAGGCAAGACTCTGGAGAAGGCACCACTCCAGTGCCCTCCACATTGATGCCATTGCTGAACTGGGGACAAGACTGGAGTTCTTGGAGGGAGGCATATGGCAGTATCTAGGCATCCTGGGCCCTTATTCTAGACCCTGACAGTGTCTACTTCTCTTAATTTTTCATTTCCTTAATTCAGTCATTCATTTATTCACTTATCCAGCAGCCACATCCAGATTCTCTCAAGCTGTCCTAGGTACTGAGCTAGACATTCGGGTGGGGAGGGGTATACAGAGATGGATCCAATACAAATCTCACCAGCTAGTAAGCTTGCTTCGTGCATATAAGGATCAAGGACCATGCCTGACTCACCTCTATATCTCTAGTGCCCGAATAGTGCCTGGTACATGGTAGGTGCTCATGAATACTTGAATGAATCAATCAGTGAATGGATGACTACAATACAAAGTAGAAAGTAATCAGTGAAATTAGCAACATTCTCATCATAGCAACAGTTAAGACCATGGACTCTGGGTGCCAGTCTGTCTACCTGAGTTAGAATTGAGATTCTTGCACTTCCTCGGGCAGGTTACTTTACCTCTCTGTGCCTCATTTCCCCACTCTGTAAAATTGCACAATAACAATACTACCCATAGGGTGGTTATGCTGAGCATTGAATATGTTGACATCAGTAAAGTGCTTAGAAAAGTGGTTGGCATCTAGTTCTCTGTAAGAGCTAAATTAATTAATGAAATAAGTTCCTGGTTATGTTTACTATGTACTCAACATGCTTCATCTCATCCACAATCCAACTTTCCGAGGGTGGTAAGTCTCTCCCAGTTTTACAGAAAAGTAGAAACTGAGGCTCAGAGAGGTGACTCAACAAGAAAGGGGCAGAGCAAGAATTGTTACTGGCTGGCGGCTGTCCAGCTCCACACTCTCTGCTGAAGCCTGTCAAGCTGCAGGAAGTGTTGACTGGCCTCCTCTGGCGGGATCTGATTCCACATAGCTGGCCTCAATGGTCCAGGCCTGGTGATTGACACTAATAGGGGCAGTGGAGCCTCCACAAATCCCAGCAGCGCCCACACTTCACAGTTTCCAAAGCCCTTTCTCCACATCACTGATTTCCCTCTTCACAGAGGAGAGTTTGCGCTCCCTGTTGATTGATGGGGAACCAGAGAGGTTAAGTGACCTGCCCGGAGCCTCACAGCAGATCAGTGATAGAGCCCTTTGCTCCTGACCTCTGGTCTTGCCCATGGCTGTTCCAGCCCACTGCCCTCCCTCTCCTGAGTTCTCAGAAGGTCAGGGGGGAGTAGATCCCTCCAGGAAAACACATCCCCTGCAATTCAAACAGTTCTGCAGTGGAGTATGTGATGGGGAGGCTGCCAGGGTATCTCCCAGCAATGCCGCCCGACATGCCAGGGCATCAGCTGTGTCCCCCCAGCCCATGTTCTGATTCCAGCTCCAACTCCAGGACACTCTTCCCAGCCCTTGGCTTAGGCATCTACCTGGTAATTCTGACTCTGCCTATTGGTCTATCGTGGCCGTATTAAGAGGGCAGGAGCATCTGGCATTTATCTCCTTCCCTTTAGGAAATCCATGTCACCAACTCCACCTCTGAAAAATTCTCCAAACTTGCTTCTCCCACGCAGAAGACATTTTAATTACCCCAGCTGCCATTATCTGTTCCAGCCAGCTTTGAGCCATTTCCAGATAACCCCACGTTAATCAGCACCAGCTGAGCCCCTGGTACATGTCATGTGTAGGTAAAAAGCCTGGAGGTGAAAAAAAAATTATAATAAATTAATAGATAAGCAATCACAATTAATGCCACTTCCCAGCAATAACAGTTATATCATGGGGAAGATATTTTCATCTGTCATTCCTTAAGGCGATGTTTTCCGAGCTTCAGCTTCTACCCAGTCAGACCCATGGGGTGCTAATGAATTAGTCTATTATGTTATGCTGAATGTTTCTAAAAGGTCCCTCGTCGATGCTGAATTCAGTGTGTCAACATTTGGCATGGAGAACAGCAACTTTTTGCCAAGCAGCAAGGTTGTGCACAGTTCACTATGTACAGCATTTGGGGTCTCAGCCTGGGGCAGTTTGGATAAAAAAAAAAAAATATGGAGCTGGTCAAAGAGGCCTCTTTACCAGCTCCCTGTTGTTACTGCCCTCATGTCACAGGGATGGCGCACTTAGTGCTCCAAGCCCTACAGCACGTTGCAGCTAAGCCCAGGCTTAGGTGACAGGGAAGAAGGTGACCCCAGCACTGACACCCCATCACGCCCCCACCAGGCTGTGATTGTCTGCAGTGCGTAAATGTCAACAGACCAAAGGTCATATCTGGAAACTGGTTACCAGCACCCAATCCCCCAGTAAAGCCAGAGATGCCGCCCTTCCCGGTGAGTCCAGGAGGCCTCTGGAATCACAGAGGCCTTAGGCAGGCTAGTGCTTTGGCATCTTTCAGGCCTTAGATGCCAGATCCACACCGAATTGGAGAAGAAGCTGATCGCCATGCAGGGGAAGAGCGAGGAGGGCGCCTCCTGGGGGCAGAGTTCATCTTCTCTTCCACGCAACAGCTGTCTAGCTCCTGCCCCAAACCTGCAGACCCAGCTTTGCAAAACAAAACCCCTCTACATCCTCAGACTCGCTGCCTCAGGCCAGGCAATTTACCAAACCGGAGCCCCATAGAGAGCTCCACCCCGAGGAGTATGAGAAGCACTGGTCTCTCTACCCAAGACGCTTGCCAGTCCGTTTAGGGGCCCCAGAGAGCTATTCAGCTGGCTGAGCTTTATTTCTACTTTGGTTGGCAGGAGTATTTGGCTCATAGCAGAGAGAGACGCCGGCACAGACAATTGTTTTCAATGCAGTAAAATCCCAAAGGCCCCAGGATAAGAGCAGAAGTACCCCTGACCCCCTCTGTCATGCATGTGCTGGCACTCACCTCCTTGATGAAGTTCATGACGCGGCCACCTTGAGAAGAGGTGACGCTTGAGCTCAATCTCAGAATAACCCACCGAAGAAGGGGTGAGAAGACAGGCGTTCCAGCCTGGGGGTAGAACACACTCAAAAGCACCGGCTGGGGGATGAGCTGAGTGATGGGGACGGGGGCCAGCGAGGAATGGGAAAGGGGGGTGCAAGGCATTCAGGTTCCTGGGCAAAAAATAGGAGGGAATGGGAAAGAAAGTGAGGCCAGAGGGGTCAAAAGCTTTGTAAACTATACCAAGGAATGTGCACTTTATTCCGAGAAGGCAAGAAGGAGCCATTGAATTACCTTAAGCAGGATTTGTTGTTCAGAAAGGCCCCTCTGAATGCTGTGTGTGGGGTGACAGTGACGTCTGGTAGTTGTGCACTAAGGGCTGAGGAGAGCACACATTGTCACAGGGCAGGGGATGTGATGCCATCACTTGCTCTCTGTTTAACCTTGAGCAAAAGACCTACCCTCAGTTTAACCAAATCAACTGTGATGGTGCAGAATGTTAGTCCTGATGCCTCCAGCCATGGAGAGACAAGTATAGTGTTCCCAGCCACTCTCTCCCAGCACGGGATGGAGGATTGAGTCTTCAGACCTAGGATGGCCTGGGGTCAGGGTGGAAGGCCATCCTGATGCAGGAGAGTGTGGAGAAGAATAGGCAGTAGATAAAGAGAGGATCCGGCAAGGACCTTGAGATTCGTTTTCCCTGCTCGTGGGATGGCGCCATTCTACAGGGTTGAAGTATCTTTTTTCAAAAATTAAAAACATAGAGTATAGAATGAAACGTGTCAAAGAGATCTCCCACTCAATGAGGCACCAGCAGGAGGCAATGCTGGCTCAAAACGCTTTTGAGGGCTTGCGTATTTGGGCACATGGAGGGGGAAAATCATAGAATAAGGCTGCTAGGTTAAATACAAAATGGATTAACGTCCTACGGGGCAATAAAACCACAACCCTGCAGATTATCTTTTTTGTGGACAAAAATCTACAAGTGAGCTCAGAGTCTGCGCCTTTCACCAGTAGCTGAGAGTGAAGTCGAACCCAGGCGTGTGGTCAGGGAGAACCATTTATTAAATCTTGGGCGGGCCAGTAAACCATGTCCCGTAGGACATCAAAAGGACATGCTGCTCTCCTTCCTTATTTCCAAGTTCAGGGTGGGTTTTATTAGCAGCACGAAGCTCTGCTCTGCCCCTCGTGTGACCACACCGTCACCTCCACCCCCAGTGCTATCTCTTTTCAGTTTAGCACCTGGCTTCTCCCTCTGTATCCAACCCTACCTCCCTGGAGCTAAAGGGAGGGGCTGCAGCTGGGCTGCCCCAGGGATTAAGGCCTGAAACCAAGGCCTGCCCAATACTCCAGACTGGATGTGACTTGCCCACAGATGGATAGGCTGATTGCTGGTCAGCTGCTCCTGGGGGCGAGGAGGCCCTGGCTTGTCATGCTGGGGACCAAGGGAGAGACGAGGGCAAAGGCAGTAGTGTTCTTTGAGTTCCAGGTAGAAAAGGGTTTTAAAATATCCTTTTTGGTGGAATAAAATACTTCCTCAGCCTCCTTCTGAATAACTTGCAGATGCTGAGACCCAGTGGCACAAGGTGGACCTTTCCCATCAGAGGAAATGACCATTATGGCCATTATCAAGCTTTGTTGATGTTTGAGGCTGGGCGTTTTGTATGAACTGCTTCACCAGGTCCTGTAAAGGAGGCACCGTCCCCATTCAGTAGATGACGAAATAAACAAACAAAGCAGAAAAAAACTCATAGATACAGAGAACATTTCGATGAGTCCCAGATTAGGGGTGTGGTGGAGAAGATGGGTGAAGGGGGGAGGGGATTAAGAGGTACATATTGGTAGTTACAAAATAGTTATGAGCATATAGAGTATAGCATGGGGAATGTCGTCAATAATATTATAACTGTGTATGTGTCAGATGGGGACTGTATTTATTGGGGTGATCCATTCATAAGTTATATAAATGCTGATCACTGTGTTGTACACCTGAAACTAATATAATATTTTATGTCAACTATAATTGAATAATAAAAAATTTCTTTTTAAAGAATCTGGAAGAAAAAAAATAACAGGCTGAGCAATTTGTCTGAGGCCTGGCAGTATGTAGGGTCAACCACCAGGTAGACAGGTGTTCAGTCAATTCCAAGTTCAGTGCTCTTGTGGGGGTTTCATCATCACCGGCGGGGTGCAAGTAGGAAATGGAGGGGAGCGGCTGGAGCTTATAGTAGACACACCTTTATTTACATGAACCTCTGTCCTTCAGGATCTTTATGCGTTAGACCTGGAGCCCTACCGCTACTCGGGGGTGAACCTGACAGGGTTCCGGATTCTCAACATAGACAACCCTCATGTCTCGGCCATCGTGGAGAAGTGGTCCATGGAGCGGCTACAAGCGGCTCCCCGGGCTGAGTCTGGCCTGTTGGATGGAGTGATGATGGTATGGCGGCAGGGGAGGCCAGACCCAGGGGCTCCCTTTGCTTTTTCTCTCCTTCCTTCCTGCCTTCCTTCCTTCCTTCCTTCCTTCCTTCCTTCCTTCCTGCCTGCCTTCCTGCCTTCCTGCCTTCCTGCCTTCCTGCCTTCCTTCCTTCCTTCCCTCCCTCTCTTTCTTCCTCCCTCTCTTCCTTCCTTTCTTTTCCCTATTGCTTTCTTCCCTCCCACCACTTCCCTTCTTAAGACAAGCCATGTGTCAACTGGACCTTAGAGACTAGGAGCCAGGGACACAAAATCAGATATAGTCCCACTCTAAGGATATGTAAATGGATGGTTACGGAGAGCTGGGATAAGGGTGGGTGGCCCCTCGGCATGGGGAACTTACAGCTATGACCAGCAGAGGCTGGGGAGGCAGGAAGGTTAAGGTGTGAGCAGGGCCTGGGCAACAGCAGGGCAGTGGGAGGGGGTGGGAAGGACTGCCAGGAGAAGCTCTGAACTCTAGAAGGTGGTAGTCAGGTGTCTGTCTGCAGAGCAGCAGCCAACGCAAGCCTCTCACCAGAGGCATGGAAAGGGTCACTTATAGGGCCTTGTGGCCTTTCCCTCACCAGGGCCCCTTTGTGCCTGTGGTGGGGGAGGGGAAGGAGGACAGGGCAGTGGGGTTGAGGACCCTTGGGAGCAGCTCTCAGGCAGGCCCTGGGCCCTCCCCTCCAGACTGACGCCGCCTTACTGTATGACGCCGTCCACATCGTGTCCGTGTGCTACCAGCGGGCGCCCCAGATGACCGTGAACTCCTTGCAGTGCCACCGGCACAAGGCTTGGCGCTTTGGTGGCCGCTTCATGAACTTCATCAAGGAGGTGAGTGCCAGCATCTCCCTGGGGGCCGTTGGTGCTGCAGAGCAGTCGAGGGCCCAGGTTTGGGATTCAGACAGATTGGATTTCCAATCTACATGAACTCAGGCAAGTTGCCTCACATCTCTCAGCCTCAGTCTCCTTGGGTAAAAATGGGCTTGACAGGACCAATCTTAAAGGGTGATTGAGGGGATAAGTCCTTGGCTCACAGTAGGTGCTCGGTGGGCAGTCAGCATTGTCGGCAGGATGCAGCATGGGCTTAAAGTACAACAGATGAGGGCCTGTGCCTTGGCTGTGTGACTTCAGGCAAGTTTGAGAACCTTGCTGAGCCTTGGTTGCCTCATCTGTACCCTGGGGTACAAAGCATGCCAGCCTCACAGGGATGCTGTGAAGATGAAAGGAGACCCCAGGGAAGGTTTGGTGCGATGCCAGGGCAGAGGAGGCTTGGTAAATAACAGTCAACCCCACAACCTCCTCGTCATGTCACCGGCCCATCGGCCAACTTCCCAGCCAGCGTCCCAGTCAGGACCCAGCTCTCCTGGCACCATGACAGCTGTGGAGAGGTCCCACCCTTGAAACTGACTCCAGAGAGCAGAAACTTGTCCTGCTGCCAAGAAGGTGGCCATGGAAACACACAGCACCGACTTTCGATTTCAAAGGACTCTCCCCAGCACCGTTGTCCTTATAAATTATGATGGCAGTTTATTGTTCCCATTTTATAGATGGAGGAAGCTAAGGTCTGGGCTTATATCCTGGCTCTATCCCAACTGTGTCTTTGAGTGAGATATCTGACTCTCCGTAATATGGGCACCGTAAGAGTACTATCTGTCTTCCCAAAGGGAAGACAGTGGAAATATGTGCACAAAGCACCTACCCCAGGGTTGGGCAGAGTTAAATTCTAGTAAATAGTAGATTAAGAAATTCACAGGGACAAGAGGGAGGGAGATCCTGGATCAGAAAGGGTGACCCTGTCCAGGGCAACGCCAAGTACATTAAGGGGAAGCTATCCAGGAGGGTTCCGTAGAGACAGTTTCTTTGTAGCAATTACAGTGGACCAGACATGAAGCCAGCTGCCTTGGGAGCTCATTTATTCAGTAGGTATTCGTGTGGGCCTGCTGAATGCCAGGCGCAGAGCTAAAACAGATGAGCCCCTGCACTCACAGAGCTCACAGCCTAGGGAGGGAGGCACATATCAATCAAGTCATCACACTAATGAATGTAATCCTACACCAAAAGGAAGACAGCACTGTGAGGGTTAATAACAAAGGAAGGTACCACCTTACTCTCAGCAGACAGGCAGCTTTCCTGGAAGTCCTGCGTTCACCGTTAGTGCTTGGGATGAGGCCAATGACAGTTCCTCCTGCATTTCAGAATGACAATAACAGGAATATAGATGAGACAGAAGCTTGAGAGTTTGAGACATGTGCCTTTGGAGCTTTTCTCTACCTCTTCCCAGCCGTGTGGCTTTAGAAGTTCCTGGACATCCCCAAGCACCAGTTTCATCACCTGGCAAATACCATCTCATAGTCATTGTGAGGAAGCAATTAAGTCCTTGGCACCAGTTCCCTCATCTATGGAAGGGACTCTTGTATCTGTCTTCTTGGTGCAAGAGGACCATGATAGTCCCTTCTCATCCAAGCCCTCATAATTGCCCAGGAAGTCCAATTGTCCACTGCCCTAAGCAAGGCCTGGCTGGCTTGGGCAATTGTCGTTTTGTTCTTAGGGAACTCGGAGGCCTTACTCCTACCCCCGACACATCCTTCTTTGGCAGACTCCAACTGAGTAATCAGAGGCTGGCGTGAGAGTCTCAGTGACCCAGGCCACAACCCTGGGACCCATAGGAGCCAGAAACCACTGGCTCTGAAGCGTAACCACATTTTGGTTGTGTGACCTTAGACCAGCCGCTGAACCACTGTGCCTCAGGTCTTTCTCTGCACGATGGAGATAACACCAGGTTGTTGTAGGATTAAGTGAGTTATGGTGTGTTTGAAACAGTCAGGACACCACCTGGCACAGAGCAAGTGCTGAACAGATTGACTGCTGTTACTATTGTATCTATCATCATGACTATCATCACTGTGGCATTTTGTTCTGTGGTGAGCTTTGAGCTAAAGAGGATTTCCAGGCCTCATAGTTTCAGGGTCTCCCACTCTGTTCACCCCTTGGAATGCTCGGGGCTCAGTGGTCAAGCCTGGATCAGAGCAGATTTGTCACTGTCTACGCTATAGAACGGGGATCCCCTTCCCCCTTCCCCCCGGGATGACAGGCTGACATGGATGTGCCTGGCCCTCCTGTTTTCTGGCCCCCAGCCCAGTGGATGGCCCTCACCATTCATACACCTTTACAGAGCCCTTTCAGAAACATCTTCGTCTTACCCCCGTTGTAGGGTATGGAGACTGAGGCCCACAGCAGCCATTTGGCTTGCCCGTGATCCCACAGCCGGCCACGACTGGGCCTCAGGTGCCCTGCTGGAACCCAGCACAGTCTTCCCTCGGACCATTTCCAAGTTGCTCGTCTCCCCCATCCGACTGCATGACAGTAAATCATTTTAAAGACTTGGCATTTCCGAGAGGAGCTGGAAAATGCCAGGCCGGAGTTCAGAGCGTGTGAAGCATCTTTCATTTAGCAAGTCCTGAGCCGAGGCTGGATGGGGCGGGAGGGCCGGAAAATGTCACGGGGAGGAGCTGCCCGTGGCTCCCTGCCCTGGCCCTGCCTCTGCCCACCGCCCACAGCCGGGCCACACACCTGCTGGCATTTAATTCCTCTGTAGCTGAAAAGGAGGGAGCCTCCCCTCAAGAGTGCGGGTTTGAACGCACCTGCTGTGATTTCCCCTGGGAGCCGGGAGATCACCAGAGGATGTGGGAGCCCCCAGAGGAAAGGAGGCAGAGGGGCTGCTGAGCCGCCCTGTGAGGTCATTAGCGGTGGTCTTCACCTTCCCTAATTCATCTTTAGTCTCCACCCCAAACCACCATCTCCAGCTCCCTGGGCTCCATAAACCTCCCCACTCAACTTGGGAGTGATGACCCCAGACTCTTCAGCCCTGCTCCTACAGAAAGGGAATCTGTACCACCGTCGCTTGGGACCTGCACAGCACCAGTCCCTCTTTGAGCCTCAGTGTCCATGAGTATAAAATTGGGGTGACTCCCCCCCGCCCAAGTGGCAGGTTTGATGAGAAGTGAATGAGCTCGTGCAGGGAAGGTTAGCCCCTGTGATAGGTTTCTACTGAAGCCTTGGGCCTTGGCCCACATGACCACCCTTCCCCTGAAGCCAGGGGCTAGCTCTAACCCAAGGGAGCTCGGTGGAAAGAAGCAAGAGAAATAATACTATGTACCTCTTAGCCCGGACTGATGTAGTAGTCCTCCCTTACCTGCAGGAGATATGTGTTCCAAACACCCCAGTGGATGCCTAAAACCACAGATAGTATGACCTCTACATATACTGCATTTTTTCCTATACATACCTACCTATAATAAAGTTTAATTTATAAATTAGGCAATGTCGTGAGTAGAAAATTACCGTAGATCTCAGCAACCTCAACGTGCAATTTTTCCCTCATTATGTCAGGAACTTTCACCTTTTCACTTGAAGCAAGCACTTGACGGCTTCCTATTACATGTCTGAATTGCCAGCATCGCTACTCTTACACTTTAGGCTCGTCATTAAGTAACATAAGGGTGACGTGAACACAAGCACTGAGATACCATGGCAGTGGATCTGATAACCTAGACGGCTACTAAGTGACTAGTGGGCAGGGGGTGTGTACAGTGTGGACGCGCTGGCCAGAGGGAGGATTCACATCCTGGGCGGCACGGAGCCGGATGCCATGAAATTTCATCACCTTACTCAGAACGGCATGCAATTTAAAACTTATGAATTGTTTATTCCTAGAATTTTACACTTAATATTTTCAGACCACGGGTAACTGAAACTGCGGAAAGCAAAACCACAGATAAGGTGGAACTACTGTGCTAAGCACTTTATACACCTTTTCTTTAACACCTGTGAAGTAGGTAATTTTCCCCTTCCTGAAGTTCAGAGAGGTTCCATCCCATACAAAGCCCAATTCTATCTACTTTCAGTTTACAGCCTCCAGGAGCCCTCCAAGGCACTGGGCCTTGTATGTATGTATGTATGTATGTATGTATGTATGTATGTATGTATGTATGTATTTGCCCATCTACACTCTTACCCAGAAGACTCTCCTGTGTCTTAGAGCTATCCAAGTGCTTATAGATTCCCAAGAGTTTTAGTTTGGGGTCTACGGATAGGCCTTCAGGGATCTGTGAGCCCATGAACTTGTGTCAAAGTGTGAGTATAAGCAAGGGTGCCAGGAACGTTCAGCCGGAGAGAGGCTGGGAGCCTTTCTTAGAACCTGTAAGAGATCATGACCCCGAGGGGCCCAGTGTGTCCAAGCAAGGATTTCGATATTCAGACCTCCCCCAGACCCCCAAGCGCGAGGCCCTTGGGCCAGTCGGGCTGTGTGAGCTCACAGCCCGCCTTTGTTCCCAGGGCTCCAGGGTGTGCGGATTTGTTCTTCCCCCAGACACAGATAGCTGCACATTCAGGCATTTTACCTGTGTGCCGGCTGCATCCTAACCCCATGGAAGGAGAGGAGGGGCCTGATCAGTGGAGCCCTGGGACCCTCGCTTCTGTTTGACTCACCTTCTTTTCCACTCTCTGAGCATGGGGGCCCCTCCAGGCTTGCTTGCTCTTCTATAAAATGGGGACCATCACCTGCCAGGACCACTGTGGAGATTGCATGACGTGTGCAGTGCGAAGTACCTTGTAGAGCTAACGCTCTGGGCTCACGGGAGAGACATTATCTAGAAGGGGAGTCTGCAAACTTTTTCTGCAAAGGGCCAAACAGTAAATATTTTAGGCTTTACAGGCCAGATGGTCTTTGATTGCAGCTATTCAGCTCCAAAGTTGCAGCACAAAAGCAGCCAAAAACAATAGATAAACACATGGGCCATGACTGCGAGCTAAGAAACTGTTTACAAAAACAGTCAGCAGGCAGGTAGTTTGCCAACCTCTGATCTAGAAGATGGAGGTTTTCTCACTTTGGATTCTGAAACTTCTCTGAACCTCTGCCTGCCTCTGTGTTAATGATGCCCGTGAAAAGCTACCATTTATTCAGGGCTCTGGTTGTACCAGGCTCAGTTCTAAGTATTTTACAGGATTTATTTCACCCTTATCACATGCTGGGAAGATGGGTACTGTTATTAGTTTTGTTTTATTGATGAGGAAACTGAGGCAGAGCAGTGCAATGAAATTCACACAGCTAATTGCAGTTGAACCCAGCATTCTGACACCATGTTCTTATTCACAACATGCACGGGGCTGGGGCTGGGGCTGGGGCCGAGGGTGGCTGGGGTGACCTCTGTTTCCCCTGGCTCTCTGGGGGTCACTCCAAGTGTCTGGTCTTCTAGCCAGGGCCAACTTTGCCCCTTGGCTTTTCTGCTTCTCAGCAGGTCTCGCCTGCCCTGCCCCACCTGCCTGCCTCCCTGTCCCTCTCTGGGGATCTGACATGGGCTTCCCCTTCCCATGGCTTCGAGGCGGGGGCTTATTTAAGCGTGTCTGAGATCGATGTTGGTACATGAGAAGGTGCAAATGTAAAGCTGGCTAAAGAGCATAATAGAATTTATGGAAATCGCTGGCTCGCGCCACAGCCCGAGCAATGATGGAGGTGATTATTAATTAATCATGGTCTTGGGGGAACAGTATCAGTACGAAGAGTAATTAAAATGAAGCATTGTACAGTTGTACCGAATGATGATTTATGAGCTCGAGGAATTGCCGCTCTGCCCTCTCCCCTCCTGCAGGCTCAATGGGAAGGATTAACTGGACGGATTGTTTTCAACAAAACCAGTGGCTTGCGGACTGATTTCGATCTGGACATCATCAGTCTGAAGGAGGATGGCCTGGAGAAGGTGCGTGGGTTCAAGAGAGGGAGGGGGCAAGACCCGATGTGGCCTGTGCCTTGGCCCTTCATAAAACATGGAGCCCTAGTCAGGTGAGGGGTGCAGAACCCAGTGGCCCGGCCACAGCAGACACCCAAGTCATTGGAGCGAGTGCCATCGGGGATGCCTAACCTGGGAAAAGTACTGCGAGGCTCACAGGGCAACAGACTATCTCTAAGTTTCTGCAGGGCTGTCATGGGGCAGAGGGACAGACATGTCCTTGAGTAAGAGAAACTTTTTAAAGACCAAGGGGGTGCCTGCCTGATAAGTAGTGAGCTCACTGTCACAGGAGGCATTTAAGCAAAGATTGAACAAAATAATTTCTTGTCTGGGAGACTGGAAATGACCCTTAATCTTGGGGAGAGGTTGAAACACATGGCTTCGGAACTTCCCTAGGCTTCTAAGGCCTCTGCGATTCCAGGGAGTTTAGACGAAAGAAGCAGGCCTGCCAAGGCCCGGAGACTCCCACCTGGCTACTGTAGAAATGTCTGTAACATGGCCACTTCTTATCCCTGGGAACCTTCAGCATATTCTGTCAGTCAGGTGACTGGATTGAGAAGGAAGATTAACATTGACCCTTGATTCTCGGCATCCCCTGGGACCTCGAGGCCAAGAACTCAGCCACACTGTCTTCCATAGCAGGCTGGTCCCTGGGAGCCACCAGGGTACCCTCCAACCCTGGGAGTGGGCTGTGTTAAATGTAGGGAACAGAGACCAAGAAGTGGAGGAACCAGCTCTGATGCCCGTGGGCCTGCAGGATTCCTTGATTATTTTGGCACTCCGACCTGGCTTCCCACCTCCACTTCTGAGCCCTCCAGCCATTCGAGTGTACACGAAAGCGAAGCTTCCCAAAGCACAGCTCTACCCTGCTCTGAAACTAACCACGGCTCCCCAGCACCAAGTCAGTAAGCTTTAGCCCCTCTCCCAGCCTTGAGGTTCTCCAAAATATGGCCTAACTTGCTCTACCAGGCTTGTCTCTGCTCCCTCCTTCCTGCAGTTCTGGGGCCTTCACCCATGCAATCTATCTCCATTGCCCTGGGTACAAAAGTGGCCTCTGTCTTCTTGGTTCATTCCCTCTGACATGGAGCTGCCTCTGCCTGGTTTGCACCTTGTTGCCAAGGTTACACCATTCACTCCTAAGTTTCCCACGGATTCATTGGGCTACTGTGGTAGGGAGCCACGGCCAGGGACACCTCCCCATAATTCTGTAAGTCCTTCATGTGGAATATAGCATTAGTCCCTTAAGGACAGTGGCTGTGGCCTTTGCTCCTAAAATCTTTGAGGCCAGTTGGTCCTACACTATACAAACTCTGTGAGTTCTCGTTAAGCAACCTTCCTACTTCTGTTTAAACTCCCCCAGTGCTTGGGACCTCTTTCCTCAGACCATACTACTGCAATATAGTATTCACTCAAGCAGCTGTCTCATTTTCACTCTGTCAGCTCTCCATCCCTGGGGATAGCCTGAAATTCTGCGGGTGGCAGTTAGATGCCACACGTGCCACCACCTCCCACTCCCACGCCTGTGGCTGGCATCAGTAATTGGTCAGCAGAATACTCTTTCCCTCTGAGCCCATCCACACCATCCTTCTCCAAGAAACGGATACAAACTGACCACAGCTAATACTCAAGAAAAACTCTCTCTACTACACCCAAACTGAGGCTGATCTGCAGAGGCACCCACCAGAGGCTCCTGGTCTCAGCCACCCAGATTCTGGGCAGGCTGGGTCCTCCTCAGTCCTAACTAGGCTCATATCCCCCTAGTACTGGCTGTATAGCAGGTCATACAGTCAGAACTCAGTAGATGCTTGCTGGGGCAAGGGTTCCTGCTGTTCATTTGACCTCTGAGACAGATGTTTGTTGAGCGCCTCCTAGGCATGCTGCTAGGGGCCCTTGTGCTGAGCTCAGGCCACTTAAGAGAAGAGCTGTATTTCACACCATCTCCTTGTCTCCTCCCCTCTTGCCCTGGGAGGTCTGCAAAGACAAGAGATCCTGCCTGGAGAGCGTGCTGAGCCCCCCAACGCAGCCGCTCAGCCTCTCATATCACCACTTCTGTTTGCTAAGCTGGGTCATAGCTGATCCAGCCAGCTCTAGCCAGTGGCTTTGGGAGGATTAAGGCAGAATTACCCGAGCATAATTACATGTCTCTCTGCTATCTGCCTTGCACAGCTCTTTTAATGGGATGTTTGCACTCAGCCTCTCTGTTTAATTGATTAAGTTTCCTGAGGACTCCCCTCCCCCAACTGGGCCAAGGACAGAGTGGGCATGCTGAAACTGTCCTTGAGAGAAAGGAGCTGAGATTGGGGCAGGGCTGGGCAAAGTTGTGTCCAAAAGGACCTTTAAGAGGCTCACGGCTTTAGAATAAACTATAAACTTGATCTTCCCTTACCTTCCTCCAGCCTCAGGCCTAATAGCAACCAGGGCACTGTAGGAGCAGATTATGCTGCCTTGGCCAGTGTGTCTGCCACCTTTAGAAGTAAAACCATGAAGCAAACTTGCCTGCAAACCCAGCAGCATCCGAGGCCTCCAGTGAAGGTCGTCCACTCTGTTCTACCACCCCCAAAACAGCTACACAGGCCAGCCTCCTGCCCAGCCTGTCTTCCTGCACGTGACACATCTCATCCTTTTACTCATTCTACCTACACCCTGTCCTGGGCTTTGGAGGGCATCTGGCCTCAGAGCCGGCAGTCAGGCTGAGACCCATTAAATGCGAGTTAGGTGCCCAGGGTCTTCCTCATGAAGTGGGAAGCTCACTAGGCACAGAGTCACTCTGTCTCAGGGGAGGACCTGACCCAGGACCTCTGATTTCCTCATGGCATCTGCTCCACCCCAGGACAGTTTCCACTGGGCTCCCTGGGCTCTCTTTATGTTCACCTCTCCCTCTGCATTTCCCCCTTCAGCTGTGAAGGGTTTGCCACCAAGGAAGAGTTGGCAGAATTTGGGAGATTCAACACCTTGGGGGCCTCCTCCTGGAGGCTATCAGCATAGAAAGGTTAGCTCAGAATGTGCTAACCATGACTGCGATGGTCATGAAGAATCACATCGAGAAGATGGGCTTGTTGGTGTGGAGATAGGATGGAGAGACTGAGGACTCAGGACGCTGTTCTCTGTCTGTCTGTCCATCCAGGTTGGGGTGTGGAGTCCTGCCGAGGGGCTCAACATCACAGAGGTTGCCAAAGGCCGAGGCCCTAACGTCACTGACTCTCTGACAAATAGGTCACTCATCGTCACCACCGTGCTGGTAAGACCCTGCAGCCCTGCAGGAGAGATTGTCTGGTCTGATGGCAAGCTGACCATCAGGTCTAGGGAGACCCCTCCATTGCCCCGCCCAGTATGGACCGAGCACCTCTTATGAGGCTACTGGGAGGTTGGAAGGTGGGGGAGGGGGAGCTGCAGGAAGGTGTCAACATCACAGGTTGCTTAGACAGCCCTCAGAAAGTGGCTGGAACACAGCAATTCTGTTCGTGCCACAGGCCAGAGACACCAGGAGGTGATTGTGAGTGGCCTCCTCTCAAAGAAAGTCAGTCCTCATGCCTACCTGAGACCTACTTGGCCAGCCCTTTTGCTGAGGCCCGTATGGTTGTATCTCACCCACTCCCTGACCCTGCAAGTCTGAGTAGGAACCATGATGGGGTGGACTTCCCCTAGCGTGATTCACTGGGGACACGCTCAGTGGCCAGGTGATGGGTACTGTGGAGCAGGAAGGGATGTCATAGTTAAACCCCATTCTCCCAGGAACCCTAGTGAGCAGCAGATGCCAGGGCCACCACTGGCTTCTGGGAAGCGATTATAGTCTGTTGATCTCAACCCCAGTCTCCAGGGTTATGACTTTTGAGAAGATCCACGTTAAAGGTGATGGAGACCTAATGGGGGTTCTGAACACACTTCTGACAGAGCCAGAATGAGAGGGCGGGGAAGACACCTTGGGGTGAGACCCTCACTGGCATCTTCCTGACAATCATACATCCTGCCCGCCTCTATTGATCGACTTTTTGTCAACTAAAAAATATGAAAATCAAACTGCTAAACCACTAAGTCGAAAGATCTCGTTAGGAACAAGGGAAAAAAACTATAAAAAAATTTTTTAAATTAAAAAGAAACAAAAAAGAGCAAAAGGATTAGAGTGAGGAGTGAGGCACAATTAAAGGAATATTGAGGTGGATAAAAAAAGATAAAAAGGAGAGTTGAAAGAGAACAAAATAAAAGGTTAAAAGGAAAATAATAAAGAGAAAAACGAAAATAAGGAATGAGATAAAAAGGAACACTATCATGAAAGACAAAATATTAAAATAAATAATTAACAGCTCTGGCTAGACAAGGTAAAAAATGTAAAACCGGCATGTCAGAAAGCGGAAGGATAAAAGTGTGACAAAGCAAAAATATAAAAGGGTAAAAATAAAATAATAAAAAGGTGGTAAAAGATTAAAAACAGCTGCATAAAAATGTGAGCTATAAATAAATAAAGCACTTTTCACAAGACAAGCTTTAAAAAGGTAAAACTAGTATGCTTCAAGAGATTAGGAAGAGAGATGATTAAATGAGCTAAGATAATTCTATCGCAAAACGATATTCTAACAGTAAGAGGTGAGCTAAAGATCATATGCCAGAAAGATGCAAAATACACAGACCTTGAAAGACCACAGGGTTAAATTTTATGAAAATAGCAGCAGACTGATTTCAAGGACATAAGACCCTTCTGCAAAGGCATGAGGGATTTTTTTTTCTTCACCAGCGGAGGGAGAATCCAGCAGACATCCCCTGCTCTTCTCGCAGCTTCTTAGTCAATACTTGAAGCTTCTTGTAAATCTTTGGACTTGTTGTACTCAGTCTCTCCCCTGAGGGCCCACCGTAGCATCTGGCTGGCTCCCAGGTGACAAGAAGGGAGAGAAGCCCCTCTTGGCTCACAGCCTAGACACATGTGCTCAATCTTTTCCCCTGCCCCTCATCCAGGCACACATGAGCCCCACAGCTCTTTGGAGTATGAAGTGTGAGCAGGATGCAGGGGAAAGACTGTGACGGTTAAGCGCACAAACCTTTGGATTTGTCTTGGCTTTACTAGGTACTAGCTATATGACCTAGAAAATCGCTTGACCATTCTGTACCTCAGTTTCTTCATCTGAAAAAGAGAGGTGATAATAATTGTACCTATTGCACAGAGATGAGACAAATAATGTTTAATAAACATGAGTGGCACAGGGTGCATGCTGTCTAAATGGTAGCTGCTATTGTTATTCATATTATGATCATATTATTTCATATTATTACTAATTCATATTATTATTGACTACAAATTCAGTCCCAGAAAGCTTGGGTTTAATACAGTATGCAGTGTTGGCTCCTCTGCTTCTGTACACAAACAGAACCCTGAACGTCATTGAAGGTTAATACAGGACCATGGTCAAGGGGGTTATCACTAGCACGGGAGGGCATTATAAACTTTGAACTTGCACTTGATGTCTTGCAGGCCTGGTGGGCATTCCCTGGCTCACCACAGAGCCCACCACTCCCTATTGTTTATGTGTGGTTTTCTCTTATAGAGTTGTTTCCTGCCTGGCCCCTGAAGGTGTTAGGGTTTGTGACCTCATGAGCCTCTCATAGCTCTAGTCTCCTACTGGTACGTGAAATTCCATATCCCAAGCACCACTTTATCCCTTGCCCTGGCCAAGGTCTGAGCTCCTGGCCCTGGCATCATGATTATTTCCCACCCCTGGCCCCCATCGCCTTGACCTCTTACATGGCCTCTGACTCAGATGTCCTGAGGTAGATGTCCTTCCTCTGAGTCTTCTGAGACATGCCCACTCCCACTCAAGGACTGGCCAAGGGCCACTTGAAAACCTAGAACTGATCCAGACCCTCTGAAGAATGTGCCAAAAAGTCTTGGCATGGTCTGCAGGTCCCCGGTGACCCCGGGCTTGGGCTTTTTGGGAACAGCTGCACCAATTGTGGGCAGTGACCCAGCCCCTGGTGCTCTGACTGAAAACCCAGCAATGTGCTTGACAACTTGAAAGCAGGGCCAGCATCATCAGCTGAGAGCACGGAGGTTGGGGAAGGGGGGTGTGGGGAAAGCGCCTTCCTGGCTGGAAGTGTATTGTCAGGGCAACAGTACTTTGAGTGACAGGCAGTTACAAGGCACAAGTAAAGAAAGATCCAACTTCTTTGCCCCTAGCGAACTAGCCCTGAGACCGCTGGAATCTGGAAGTGGCAGAGGACAGCATCTCTGTGTGGGCTACCCCAAAACCCACCTCTCTCCTGTCTTGAATGCCGGGGTTGCGTGCTAGGGGCACCTTACCCTGGACACACAGATGAACAGAGCCTTGACCCCACCCTCTATGGCCCCTCATTTTCGAAGGCAGCCTTCCCCATTCCTGAGGCAGAAAAGGCAGCAGCAGGAGCCTGGAAGCCTGCCCTCCCCCACCCTCTCCCTCCCTGGCTCCTGCCTCTCTTCTGGTTCTGCTCTTCCATGAGCTCATGAAAAATTCATCTGCCCAAACCTCAGCTCACACACCAAGAAAACACACCCAACTCACTCCTGGGGGCCCTGCTTTTGAAGGTTCAGTGTTCTGGCTGCCGAAGTGAGTGGCAGTGTCAGCGTGGACATGGGCACGTGTGTAGGTGTGGGACTGCTACGCGCCGCTGTCTAGATACGCACCAGTGGGTGTATTTCTACCGTTTGCATTTCGTGACCCACATAGACTGAACTGCCAGGCAGGTGGACCCGTGCCACCCGGCAGCGGGAAAGGGGAAATGTTAAGGAAGACCAGGAGGTGGGCTGGGAGAACCATCCCAGGCCAGGAACAAGTCTGGGCTTCACCTGCTGGGAGGGTAGGACACCTAATACTCTGTCCTGTTTCTAACTGGCAGAAGCTGAGGCCTTGCGTCTCTAGTGTGTCTGAGCAGGGCTAGGCAGACAGAACATGTGAGAATGTGTTGTATTTGTGTCAGTGGCATTGTATGCACGTGTGTATACATATGTGGATGCGTGTGGATATTGCCTAAGTCAGAAGGGCGATTGGGAAGACAGCTGTTAGGTAGCTAACCCCTGGATCCTTCCCCCAAAGACTCCCCTCTTCCAACTCCACAGGTCCTGTGGCTGGGAGAAGCTTAGCGCAGGGCCCGCTTTCGTGCTGGTATAAGTGATCAGGGGGAAACTAGCCTAAGAGTCCTGGCAACGAAAAGTCAAAAAAGGTTATTTTTCTGGACCCCTGTTTCCTGTGACTTGTTGAAAAGAAATATTACCCCTGCTCCTTCAGCTATTCTCCCAGAGCAATAGGAGAGCGTGAAGTTATGAAATTGAGGGCACCTTCACCGAGCAATCGATTAGCAGCCGAGAGAGCTTGTGAATTGGCTGTCTGGACATTTCCAGTAATAAATTGTGAAATAGTCCATGAATAAGTAGTTGGCGGAGTTCAGAATTACCCCCTAGGAAATGTTGCAGGTCTAGAGACACATTACTAAGGCGAGCACCATTTTAAAGCTCTGGGCTTTGGCTGTTAAATATGTATGCCATCCGCAAAGCACTTCCCGAAATTAATGGCATTTTACAGCGGCTCCGAAGGCAGCGTATTTATATGGAGATGTATAGATTGGGGGCTGTGGTGGCTTCACAAATGAAGTGCTAATTTTAGAGGCTGGGGCCTGGGAGGGGCGTGGAGAGAGGGTCAGGGAGCGAGCTACCTCGGGGACCTTTCCCAAATGGTTTTCCTGCTGCCAGTTAGGATTTTTAACCTTTGGTGACATTGGGCATGGTCTCTAGGCTGGAAAGGTCACTGCAGTAACAGGCCACCCAGCACACGGAAAGAAGGTAATAACAATACTACTACTACTACTAATCATAATAATGATAATATAATAATAATAATAATAATATTGGCAGTTTACATTTGCCAGGTACTGCTCTAAGTACTTTTCATATATTGACTAATTTAACCCTCAAGTCAATCCTGTAAGGTAGATTCTAGTGTTATCCTCATGTTACAGAAAGAGGTAGATTTTGCCCAGAAATCTACGTGTGGTTGATAATTCCCGTGGGAAAGCTGATACCTTCTCTACAACTTCTTGAGCCAAAATTAGGGCCACCAGGCATAGTGGTGCAGTTTGGTCACTGCATAAGAGCATCCAACCAAAAGGATGAGTTGGGACTGAAACCAGGCCCAATGCCAAGGTTCAGGACTTCACCTTCCCAGAGAAGAATTTGCACAAAGGCAGTGTATGCACTAGCCAAAGGTCCTTTTCCTCCAGGAAGCCCCACCACCTTCCCTGGCCCCACCGGGATTCCGTTCTCCAGCCCAGTGATAAGCCTGCTTGGTTGGAGGGTAGGGGATAGTGCTAAGGTATAGCGCGGAGATTAGCCAAAGGATCTAGCTTTCTACCCAATTTGACTGAGAAGTAGTTTTCTCAGACTCCCTGGAGAGGCAGGAATCTCTTGAGGATTCAGATACTCCCCAGCTCTTTCTCTGAAGCATCCCAAAGGACTTGGAAAATATAGAGTCAATCAGTAGTGGGGTGGGATGGGATTTTGAAAGGTGGCGTTGTTGGGGACCCAGGGCCAGAGAATGGAGCTCACCTGCCATAGCAAGAGCTGGCAAGAGCCTGCTGGTGGGTTTCTGAGCCCAAGGACCTCCAATGAGGGTTGCTGCCAGGTCCTTTCATTGCTCATCCCACTCCAGAGACCCACAATGTCAGAGGAATGACCATGCCAGTTGAGAGAAAGATGAGACACCTGCATAATTAGGTGTGCACCCACCTTGTGGGCCTGTGTTCATGAGATTCCCAATACATATGCATTCTGTCAGCTAATTCTGTCACCCATCAGCTGAAGGCTTGAGGCATTCTGACACTTGGCTTTGGGGAAGGTAAAGCCTCAGAAAGAGGCAGAGGAGCTACATGCAGGAAGAATTGGAACTGAACTCTATTAGACTGTAGTTCAACTCCTGTGCAGCCTTGGGTAACTTACTGGCCTTCTCTGAGCCTCAGTTTCTTCATCTATCTTATGGGGATAATGTTGCCAATCTTGCAAGCTTGTGAGGCTTAAATCAAATGGCCTGTGAGAAAGTTTAAATCGGTGCCCGATGTATAGCAGGAACTCAGTAAATCTTGAGTTTGCTAAGAGTTCAGCTCATCTACCACAAATGCAGGACAGGGATTTGTAAGTGAAGCTAGGTGGATGGAGCCAGCAGAATCATGGCCTTGGATGTTGACCTGGATTCTAGAAAAATATAATAGGCCTGGAATCCCACAGTTTCTCACTCCATGTCTCTCAAACTGGACGAGGTCCATAGCTACTTCCCACTGTTTTTTTTTTTTTTCTGCCTGTTCTTTGCAAGGTTGACAGGAGTTTGTTTCTAAATGAGATCTCAGAGTTGCGCCCTGTTCAAAGCCCCTCATTGACTCCCCATCACAATAAGGGAGGGAGCTCCATGTGTGACAGCTATCACCTATGCTCTGGACCCACAAGCTACCCTCTAAGGACCCTTGCCCACCGGGGAGAGACACCTTGCAACTCAGGACCTCTGGCATAGCAAGGTGGTTAAGAGCTCATCAGGTCGTTGGGCTATATCAACCTGAACTCAGATCCTCTCTCTAGGGGACAGGTGAACTTATACAAATCACTTATCCTTGTGAATTCACTTCCTGCACCTATAAAATGGGATTATTAGTACCTACCCCTAGAAGGTTGAAATTAAGGCAATGTCAGCTATTGTCTCTTGAGCCCTCCTGCTCTGCTGGGCCCTGTGCTAGGCCCTCCACCAACACTATCTCATTTGCTGATTTACTAGTGCCCTGGGCATCCACATACAAATGCAAGCTATCGTGGTTATCAGGAATCACTCACCTGACAGATCCCAATGCTGGGGACTGAGATCCTTGGAAAGAGAGCGATATCAGAGTGTGTAGATCTAATCTCTTAAATAGAAGTTGGGAGAGACGTCAGGGAAGATACTTGATGATGAGCCTTTTGCAGCAATGTGCTCAAACTTTAGCTGACATCAGAATCCCCTGGAGAGCCTTTTCCAACACATATTGCTGGGCCCCACCTCAGAATTTCTGGTTCAGTGTTCTGGGTGGGGCCCAAGAATGTATTATTCTGACAAACGCCCAGGTGATGCTGATGCTGCTGGTCCGGGGACCACACCATGAGAACCACTGGCCTGTATTGATGATCCAGCAGACAGATCACGGGATTCAGAATCAAACCGTCTTGAGTTCAAATCCCTGTTCCACCACTTACTAGCTCTGCAACCATTGGACAATTAATAAATACTTCCTGATCCTCCACTTCCTGCCAAGGACACCAGTAGGCAGCCATTTAGAAAGCAAAAAGCTGGCTCTCAGGAAATGTATTTTTCCTCCTTGATTTATGAGGTCATTCATCTAAGCCATCCAGCGGTTTTAAAAAAAAAAAAGTAGCAGAGGTTCCAGCCCAAACTCTCTAGCCCCAGTCAGCCTCCCTGACCCACTCAGCCTCGTCGCCTCCTCACTTGTCTGTCCCTGCAGGAGGAGCCCTTTGTCATGTTCCGGAAGTCCGACAAGACCCTGTTTGGGAATGACCGGTTCGAGGGCTACTGCATTGACCTGCTCAAGGAACTGGCCCACATCCTGGGCTTCTCCTACGAGATCCGGCTGGTGGAGGATGGCAAGTACGGGGCACAGGATGACAAGGGCCAGTGGAACGGCATGATCAAGGAACTCATTGACCATGTAAGTGGGGCCGAGGACCCCCTGGGAGGTTTGGCCAAATCCTGTGTGCATATCAGGGTGGGGCATTCTGGCAGACGAGGGCTCTGGGGGCCAGTGAGATGGAGACAAAGGCCACAATCTTGGCGAGGGGGACCCAGCTCTCAGGCCTGCCTTGTTCATGCTTCCAGCTCCCAGACACTCCCCTCTACATAAGCGCACACACACTGGCCCCCATCTGATTCAGAACCATTCCCACCAATGTCTTTGATGAACTCTCTCTAGAAGATCACTGCCTTCTGCTCTTTTAAGAGTTACCAAAGGGTAGTCCAGCCGTGTGGGCAAAGTGCAATTGCAAAATATTTCACCAAACTCTGAGACAGAGTTCGATCTGTCACTGTCTTGAGCAACTTTGGGTCCAATCAGGAGACAGGGGCCCAAGGGCTGGGATGAAGGGATGAGCAAGACTCAGCTTGGAGGTACCAATGAGGCAGATTCATACTCTGCCTGAGACAGGAGAGGACTCAGAGGAGCAAGGAGCTGAAGCAGGAGGTGGAACTTTTGGGAGCAGGTGGTAGGAGGGGCTGAGTTTTGTGGGACACTGGGAAAAAGACAGAGAGAAGCCAGAGAATAAGGACACCGCAGCAAAAGGAATCAGAAGGGCCCGGGTTTGAGTCCTATTTCCTCGTTAATAGGCTATGCAAACAGAGGCATGTCGTTGGACCTTCCTCAGTGACTTCTTCGTCTGTCAGTGGATATAATTCCTTCTTTCTCATTGGAAGGACATGAAGCCGTAGGTACAGGGCCCGGCCCACAGCCAGCCCTCAGTAAGAGGGAGACTTATATGATTTGGTAAGGGCACACATCACCTTAGTTAGAAGCCCAGGCTGCAGACCGCTGGATGGGGATTCAAGCCCCGGCTTTACAAGCTAGTAGATATACAACCAAGCAAGTTCATCAATGTCACTGATCCTCGATCTCTTCACTTCTAAAACAGGAGTAATGAGCAACCACCATAGCTCCTGTGATTGTTGCAGGAATTAAACGAGGCACCATTCATACAGGCTCACCTGCCACTTGATAATCATTACCTGCTTTCCAGCACAGGGCCCTCAACTCTCCAGAAACATTTCCTATCCAAGATCTGCTAATGCAGGCAAGGATCTGATCTGTACTGGAGCCCTTATATTCCTTCTTTCATTTACCCTGATAACAACCCAGCGAGGTAGATACCGTTACTACCACCCATTGTACAGACCGTGAAGCTGGGGCAGAGAGAGGCGAGTGGTCTCCGGAGGCTCTCTGCTGCTGAAGCCCTGTGTTCCAACCTCTGCAAAGAGCCAGGGCAGAGGAAGGTTCGTGTTATAGGTATTTGCAACCTGAAAAGTACCAGCCAAAGGGGCTATTCTCACTTTGCCTCTAGAGGTAGGGGCAGGCAGCATCAGGGTTCTCTGTTAGCCTTTGGAGCTATCATACAGGGACCTTGGAGGTTGGATGTGGAAGGAGGCTGGAGCTCAGAGCAAGAAGACTCAAGCAAAGCATTGCAGGTGGTCATTTCCTGGGCCTCTGAAAATTGGGCTTGTGGGAAAGGCTGGCAGGAGAAGCTAATAGTAACGAGCTAATAGTAAATAGTAAATAATAAAACTAATCAGGCTGGACTTGATTCCCACTCTGCCACTTATGAGCTGTGTGCTTCTGGACAAGTTTCTTAACCTCTCTGTGCCTCAGTTTCCTCATCTGTAAAATGGGAATGAAAATAGCAGACCCTCCCCCTGAAGGCTGTTGTGAGGACTAAGTAAGTTCACATGTGCACATTACATAGTTGGCACCGTGTCAGTACTTGCTGCTCTTAACTATTTTTATTTTTATCATTACAATTATTCCTTTGAAGCCAGGAAAGGGGCTTCAGGAAGTCCCTTTATTACCCTGAGTTTGTTTCCTATCTCTACAGTGAGAGTAATAATACCTTCCCTGCGTTCTTCCCAACTAATTGTGAGGCTCCAGCAGAGACAACTGGTGGGGAAGCAGCTCCCAGGTTGTGGAATTCAGTATAAATGGAAAGGAGTGGTGTTGTCACCATTATTAGTAATAACTGTAATTATTATGGAAATTAGTCAGCAGGCCCCAGAGGCATCTCTATTTATTGGCTCCCTATGATCCTGTGAGTGGAGCTCTGGAGTGTGGGGCTGCAGGTGGGTTCTGAGCCTGTCATTGGCAGAGGCAAGCTCTACTGGGGAGGAGGAGGGAGGGCATCACATGGAGAAAGGAGGCCACATGCAGAAGTGAGCAGGGCCAGCCTTGTCTCGCATCTCCAGCAGTCCTGAGAGCTTTGAAGAGCCATTTGCGAGGGGCGGGGCAGGGGGGTCAGAAAAACCCAGCAGCAGCCAGACCTTCCTGAGCTGACCCTGAGCTGGGGAAAGGAAGAGGCCTCATTTGTGGCCTCCATGCCGCCCGGTCTCCACTGAAGCCACAGGCCCTGACAGGACGTGCAGGGGACCTTGTTAAACCTGATTCTCCACAATTGATGAGCCTATTCATCCTAGCTTGGTGCCAATTTTAATAACATCATAACCATTTATTAGTGTCTTCAGATAATTAGTCTTCTCACTAGCTCATAGAAAGCATGGTAAAGGCTTGGCAATATTATTACTTTCTTATTAGGGAGCTGAACGTAGATGTAAAAATGATGAATGCTAACTTTGCAAGGATCTTTCCCTGGAGGCCCACGTGGTGGCCTTGGGTGCAGTGCAGCCTCTGACCAGCAGGATATAAGAAGTCCTTCCCTGACCCTCTCTACTCACTTCTGTTCCATGACACTTGACCTTCCAAGGAGCCAGGGTGCTCCGCCCTCCTGCTGACACACAATGGGAAGGACAAACGTGATTGGACAGAGCAGTGACGTCTCCACCCCTCGCCCTGTCCCTCTCCCAAAGTGTCACTCTCTCCATTTTTGCTGCTTGTTCTCTCTCTCGTTTGCCCCTTTCTCACAAGACTTCTACTCATATCTGTGCCTTTAAATTATTTCCATGTGTTTTAATGACTTTGGAATCCAAGAGCAATGGGTTCAAATTCTAGGTCTAGCACATTTTAGCTAACAGTGGGAAAGTTCTCCCACCTCTCTGGCCTCCATTTCCGCATCTATGAAATGGGAAGACTTGATGAAATACGGTGCAAAAACGTTTAACAGAGGGCCTGGCACTCAGTAAATGCTCAGCACATAGGAGCTGCCCTGCTCGTTGGCATTCTCTCCAAGGGCAGGGTGTGTATGCTTCTGAAGTATGTGCACGGGCGAGTGTCCACAGCACGTATTCAGGTGAACGTGATAGCAGCAGGAGAGCTGGCCCCCCAGCATGGTCATCCTGGTGGGCCACAGTGATCTGGGACCTAGACCTTCCCTTCTGAATGTAAGTGGGAGCAGCTGATTCACATCGATCGTACAGGAAACTGAGGCACACACCAAGGCATCGCCCCTTTCTTTGCTTGGGGCATTGGCCTGTCTCAATGGACACCTGCTATCTACAGCTTCTGTGCTGGCACCTGGTGCCCAGGATCCTGCCAGGGAGTGCACAGGCGGAGCCCCAAGTGTGGAGAGCCTGAAGCCAAGAGGAGAGGCTGCCAGTGGAGGAAGGGGACAAGAGACAAGTCTTGAAGAGCCTTGGGTGCTAAACCGGGGAATTTTATTTTAATCCTGAGAACTATTGGGCACAACTGAAAGGTATGGACGAAGGGGGTGACATCAAATTGTCACTTAAGGAAGATCACTGTGCAAAATAACATGGAGCGAGTCTGGAGGCCATTACTGGGACGTAGGTGATGGAGAGCATGGTGGCCTCAGAGTGTTATAGCTGGAAATGGGGAAATAGATGGCACAGAATGAAGAAGAGAAGGTGGAGTCGATGAGATTGGTGATTAGTTGGGTGAAGGAGGTGAGGGAAAGGGAAGAATCAAAGAAAAGTTGTAAAATTCTAGTTTGGACAGCTAGGGAGGTAGTGGTGTCATCCCCAGATAAAGAGCCTCCTGGAAAAGTAGAGGTTTTGAGAGAGGTACTGAGATCACATGTGGCTTGGGGTCCTGGTAGGTGGCTGGCCATGTGGCTGGGCACCCAGAGACAGCAGTGCCGGAGGCTGAGGTTGGGGCATCATCAGCACAGCCTGAGGGGGAACCTTAAGAGACAGAAGGTGGCGGACAGGCGTGAGCACAGGGTCACAACCGCAGGGAGGTCAAAGGAGACGAGGAATGAGCAGCGTACACAAGTTGGCATGAGTGTGATCTGAAGGAACAGGGTCGTCCCAGCAAGGGCCCCTTGAGTGCTCTTGGCCTGGCCTCCTGCAGACTTTGTTCTCAGAGACTCGGGAATCCTGTCCTGGCTGCTCTCTCAGGCCCTTGAATCAGAGGGGTAGGGCAGGCAGAGAGGAGAGGGAGCAAGAGCCTGACCTTAATGGGATGCATAAATGTCCTCCAGGCCACAGGAGGCCATTGGTTATTTTATCTCTAAGTTGTTACATCTCACTATAGTAGTATGTAGGTTTCCTGAGTTCATAGATGGGACTGGACCAAGATGAAACAAAGAGTGGTCATGGGTAGCCTTGGCATGTCATCCCTTCCCCTATGAAAAAAGTAGCACAGCCCAGATGTCCCCTCTGCCTCTCTGTAACACTGAGCACAGAGCAGGGAGGGCGGCAAAGTTTGACGTGCCCGTTTCCTCTGCCTGATCTTCAGACAGTGACTGCCTGATGGACTGCACTTGGCTGCTGCCCCAGCACCTGGCATGGGGCTGGATACATACTGAGTAGGCATTGATGAATGTATTAATGAGCACATGGACTTGCACACCTTCCCCAGAGACATGGCTGTGGCGTTGTGACTACGGAGCTTCCCTTTCGCAGTGTGTGAGAGGAAGGTCTGGTGTCAAGGCTTCTTTCCATCGCCCAGTGTGTCCCCTGCCTTCCAACCAGGAACCAGATCTTAGTTCTGGCCTGCATGCATTGGTGTTAGGAGGGTTCCCAAACCACTGTTTGCGTGGCCGGGAAAGGCTCCACCAAGCCACCACCTTCGAGCTGGCTAGTGCACTTTGAAGCAAGGTGTGCTGGTTGCTCACCTGGGGCAGGTCAGAATCTTGGATGGGACAAAGCAGTTGAGAGCAGGGAAAATGGATAGACTGCAAAGATGAACTCTTGTCAGGGTAGCCAGTTTGCCCAGAGCTCTGGAGAAGCTCAGGGTCTGCCTGAGGACGACCAGGTAAGCAAGTGAGAGATACAGGAAGGACTTGGGGCTGCACTGAGATTCATGGCAGAACTATCAGCTGCCAGATCTCAGCAAGCAGAGACCAGCCTGGGAAAGGCCTGGAAAGAGCCTGGCAGACGGTCAAGATCCAGACAACCAAGTGTAAGGTAGGACAAGACAGTGGTGAAGAGGGCATTGGAGGGAAACTGAGGTCAAAGAAAGCAACTGGAACATGCAGACCCTCCTGCTGAAGATCAACTTTTTTTTCATTCATTCCATAAAATTTTATGGACCAAAGTCTCAGTCTGGGTTCCTGGAGAGGAGAGCCTGAGGCAGGGGCTTAGATGCCATTATTTAGGGGATATGACATCGGGGAAAGAGTGAGGAGCAGGGGGAAAGGGAAGTCAACGTGAGGACACATTACTGAGCCATCACCACTGAGTACAACTAATGGCTCGATCCACGGTCTGCCCCACAGAAAAGCCATACAAAGTGCATCTCAGGACCATTTCTCAGGGTGAGGGGAAGAGGAGGAACAGACTTAATAACTGGCTCCTGACTTCTATGCATTTCTGGGCTTGGTATGGGGAGCATGGGACCCAAAGGACCCTGCAGCAGCGTCCATGGAAAGTCATGGGGGCAATAGGTGTCAGGTGTCAGGTGGCAGGAGGTGAGATCCTGTCAAGCTTGTGCCTGCATGAGGTTGGTCACAGCCAGTGGGTCTGCTTTGTAGCATTAGAGGGGTCTGAGCCAAGCAGTGATGACATGCCAGACCTGGAGGGTAACTAGAAATATAGGAGCAACGAAGGTAGACATCATCCTTGCCCTCTGGAAGCAATGAATCAGCCAAGTTAAATTTTATTAAATTTCAATCAACACTACAAAGGGGTGTATGTATAGGGGATTTTGAGAGTCACTGCAGAAGTGACTCTTAAGCTTAGACTTCAGGAATGAGAAGGAGATGCCCAGAGCCTGGATAGTGGTACCTACTTGGATGGGACCCTGAGGTTGTTGGCAGGCCTGCATCCTGATAGGACCTGGGTGGATACCTGTCTTGTGGCTGCACAGGGAGTGGGGAAAGGGGATTCTTTTAGAGATGGGAACGGAGTCCGTGATGGGTGCATCCCTCATCGTGTGCCCTGAAGCAAGGAACACCTGCCGAGCATCCTAAAGAACAGATGCAGAACAGCCCCTGCCAGGACTCAGGAATCAGCCGTTCTCCCAGGCCTGGGAAAGGCACAGGCTTCATTTCTCACAGTCGGGCGTCCATCAGCCCAAGAGGCCTGTGTGTGAAGCACAGGACATGACCCCTTGGCCAACACTTCGGAATTTTCTTGCACCTGTGCCCATCTCTTTAGGTATATACAGGCTGTTCCACGGTCGTCGGTGGCCACAGTGCTGATTTTTAAGTGTGGCGGCTGGCTGGTGAGTCATCGGTAGACACCATCCACGATTCTGTGTACCCCGCCCTTGTAAACTGCTGTGTAGCGAGCCCTGCAGGAGGGCTTGCTGGGTGAGCTCTTCTAAACCTCCAGTGTTCCCACTGATCAAGTTATTCATTTATTCAATGCATTTATTAAGTTAGGCCCCATGCTAGTTGCTGCGGATGCAGCGGTGAACAAACAGGCGGGATCCCTCCTCTGAGCCTCAGGATCTGACATTCTAGTGGAGGAGACAGACAGTAATCTATGAACATATGAATAGATGGAACTATTCAGCCAGGGTAAGTGTTCCAAGACAGGAACGTGGCCAGGTAAGAGGACAGGCATCGTTCCTTGCCTTTTGGCAGCGAGGCTGCAGTCAGCTCAGGAAGCTGGCATGGAAATCATAGGTGTTAGTCTTTGACCCATCCTTTGACCCGCATGAATTTACTAGCACCCGTTTCTGCTCTACTCGGATGTGTGGATTGCTAAGGCTCTTGGTTGTCTGGTTACTGCCCAGGGCCTTTCAAGGGTCACTGTGTTTCCTTAAGCTTGGAGTTGGAGATTATCAGCAGACACTGTCTGTGACTTGCTTTGCCCTCTCGTAATCTGCCATGTACTCAGACATGCTTGCCGGATGTCTACCCTAAACCTGCAACGTCCCCATTTGTTCAGTCCCAAAATCTCTACCAAAGGCCAGCACTGTGCTAGACATGGAGCATACGATAGTAAAAAGACACAGGCCCAGGCCCTGCTTACGGCCTGTCTAGTAGGGGAGAAAGACCCAGAGAATCACCCAATACCTCTAAAACCATAACCATGATCAGTGCTAGGAGTGAAAATACTTGGCGTTATGAGACTAATCACCAGGAAGACCTGATTTTATCTGAGGATTTTGTCTGGAGAAGTGATATTCGAGGTGAGATCCGAAGGAGAAGTGGGCGTTAGCTCAACAAAGAGTTTGGGGAGGAAGAAGTTTCCAGCAGAGAAAAGTACGCGTGTAGAGGCCCCGAGGTGAGAGAGGGCCCGGACTGGAGGGTCCGAAAGGAGCCAGTAGGCGGACAACAGAGGGAACATGATGCGAGGCGAGGCTGCAGGGGCCGGCGGGGCTGGATCCGCACCTGGCAACACAATGGCCGCAAGCCACGTGGGGTCACTTTTTAAACTGAAATTAATTAAAAATGTTTAAATAATTACAATTATTTAATTTAAAATTAAATAAAAGCATAAATTCAGTTCCTCCGTTACACGAGCCACATGTCAAGTTCTTGAGGGCCACATGTAGCTAGAGGTACCGTATTGGACAGCGCAGATATAGATCATTCTCATCATTGCAGAAAGTCCTACCAGATGGTGCTGGCTAGATCGTGAATGAATCAAGGAACCCATAATAAGACTCTCTCATCCCAAGGGCAGAGGGAAGTCTTAACTTATATTAAGCAGCATTAGGAATGAGGAAAGAGTCTAGCCAGAGAAGCACCACTTTGGGAAAAGGGTGGAAGCTGAATTCCATGGATACACATCCCAGACATGTGGGCAGAGACCCAGCAGACAGAGCCCCTGGGACAAGTCCTGCATGTGTTGTGGGAGTGACACGGATTTTCCTGGGTGGTCATGGAAGCAGAAGCAGAGCGATCTGGAGGGAAGCATGGGTGAATCAGCATGTTTCCGCAGCCACAGGGCTCCTAAGCCCCACCACGTGATGTGAAGTGTATGCTGGGTAGGCCCCATGGCGGTCATGGCCATGAGCTAGAGTCAATTGCAGCCTGGCCTCAGGACAAGGCGGGGCGGGCCCAGCTGTAAAGCCTGCCCATCAGAATGGCAGGCGCTGGGGAGGGAACAGCAGTGGGAGCTGGGAGGAGCTCCATGCATCCTGCCCAGGATCTAAGTGGCAGGTTGTAGGAGTTTCCTAGGGCTGCCACAACAGATGACCACAAACACAGTGGCTTCAAACAACAGAAATGCATTCCCTGTCAGTTTTGGAGGCCAGCAATCAGAAACCAAGGTCGGCAGGGTTGGTTCCTTTTGGTGACTGAGAGAAAATCTGTTCCACACTTCTCTCCTAGCTTCTGGTACACCTTGCAATCCTTGGGATTCCTGGGCTTGTAGCTGCATCACTCCAGTCTCTGCCTCCATTGTCACATGGCCTTCAGGGTGTATCTGTGTCCTCTCTTCTTCTATAAGTACACCTATCATTGTATTTACAGTTCACCCTAGTTCAGTATGACTTCATCTTAACTTTATGACTTCTGCAAAGACCTGATTTCCAAATAAGGTTGCTTTCACAGGTACCAGGGTTAGAATTTGAACGTGTGTGTTGGGGGGTGAGCACAATTCAACCCACTACATGTGGTTTTTAGGATAAAATATTGGGCTTTGAGATCACAGTGAAATGAGTCCAAGTACTGGCTCACCATCTTGAACAAACCTCATACCCTCACCTGGAATAAGGTGATGATGTTTACAGCCTCGTGTGGCTGCTGAGAGGATCACCTAAAGCAATATATATATAGCACACGTGACGCTGCTTGGCATATAAGAA
The DNA here is from genome assembly GCF_014176215.1 of Rousettus aegyptiacus. NCBI lineage: Eukaryota > Metazoa > Chordata > Mammalia > Chiroptera > Pteropodidae > Rousettus > Rousettus aegyptiacus. Next base: position 23,313,701 of record NW_023416284.1, on the reverse strand, counting down.
GCATCTATGAATGATAACACTTCTTCCGATTTCAACTCTAGTAGGTCGCGGTCTGAGCAAGCAGTTGCCCTGGAGGTTCCCAACCAAGAGGCAGAGTACAGAGATGGGGAATCTGGTGGGGACCATACTTGGGAACCCAAGTAGGCAGGTGCCAATAGGGGCAAGAGACACAGGTAGCAAGCTGGGACTCAAAGGGGCAGATCCGAGTACCCAGTGAGGAGCCCTGTCCTAGGAGAAAGCTGATCAGTGATGAGTTGTCAGAACTGGGACCACAGTCACAACTTTGTTCTTAGAACCTGGTAGGAGACTGCCCAGGTTTCAGTCTGGGGTACAAGGCTAGGGCCTGACTAGCAGCGAAGGCGGCTGGATGCTTAAGACCAAAATATGGAACAATAGCTGCTTAAGTTCTTGCCTTCAGTTCTGGTTGCTGGGAATTTGATAGAGCAGGTGGGACTAAGTGGCCTCATGCAAGGATAGAGTAGAGTAGGAGAGGTTGGAGATAGGCAGGTGCTGACAGATTCTCAGTAAGTGGAAAGCAGCTTATGAGATGAAGTAATGTCTTGGAAAGGCCATCCTGCCTGGACCAGAGGTTTAGAAAAGTTATGGAAAGGTTCTTGGTGAGGCAGAATGGGCCAATAAATCACCCATAAGACCAATGAATGTATTGAACAAGTCAGAGGTTTGGTTTATTCAAGGATGATTACTATAAATATGAGAGCAAAGACCTTGGACCTTTCTGAGCCTCAGTTTCTCTCCATAAAAAATATGGCATTGGAAAAGATATTCCTGAAGTTCTCTTATCTAGTCTTGACAGCCTATAATTTTATGAATCATCCTCAAAGAAAACTTGTACAACTGGGAGGAACCTGCCAAGATTGGGCCTTTCATCCTGAGTAATGAACCGAAACATCAAAGCCTTGACCTCTGTTCTGCTCTTTCAAGGGAACTTGGACAAAATAATGCCATTTTCAGGGAAATTATAACCACTGGTGAAATATAGTATGTCTTACCTAAATCAAAATTGAAGTGGAGAACTCCAGGCTTCCTGAAGCCCAAAGGAGAACACATATCAAAATTCCCTATGAAGAAGGTCAAGTTGACCAGCCGTCTTGCTGCTATAGGCACAGAATGCTGAAGATGCCCCTGACCCCCAACCTCACAACAGCAGTGAGCAGAAAGCCTGGCATGGAGATTCTGAAGGCTCTAGGTGGGTCTGGCAGGGAGAGATGGGGTCTGTGGCCCTGTAGTTGGCTTTCTTACCAATCCTGAAACACTTCTTATGAAGGAAATGAGCCTTGACTGCAAACGCCCTGATCCCCCCAGTAACTAATGCTCTCATCCAACTTGCTATCAAAAGCCAACATCATTCTTGCCACCACTGACTTTGAGGTTCTTCCCAGGAATCCACGCCAAGCCCCAGAGGCCATTCCCAGAGACCAGTTCCAAATACATTCGGAATAGTGATGACGACTTTGGGGTCAGAACAGAGCTTTCCAAAGCAATGTACTTTGAAGAGACAGGGCTGGGGGAGGTCAAGTTCTAGAATCAAAAACCCACTACACTCCTGTCATGCCAACATTATAGAGGCTCCTAGAACTTAAAGAATAAAAGGGACTTCCCAAGGTGCCTGATCCTGGCTCCCACCCTACTCAGAGTGCTATCTACAGCCCCCAAAAGGGGCTTATTTGACCGGAAATGCCATGAGAGCAGGGGCTAGGTCTCATGCTGACCTCTGCATCACAGAGTGGTGCACAGTAGGTCTTGAGCAGAAACACATTAGTCCCTCTAGCGAACTTCCCTGATAGTTTCTCCTTTTGTTGCCTTCCTTTGTACACACCCTGAACTGAGAGGGCTGCAAGGAACTAGGGTAGCAGCAGCTGCCTGTTTCTTCTTCCTCTGCCTTCAAAGCTAGGCAAGTTCCAGCTCACGCATTCGGAAATTCACAAAAGGAAGGTCCCAGTATAAAATAATCCTTTGCAGTAGATTCCTCCTCCCTGTCTTTCCCAGGTTCTGAGTCCTTGTGTTCACTGAGTCCTTGTGTTTCATCCAGGTGTCAATAACCAGGTGTGGGAGATGCTCTTAGAAGGAGAAACATTAGAGTGAGCAGCATCATTGTGGTGTTTCCCAGTGGCCACCAGCCTGGGACAGCTTCAGAGCCGTTAGAAGCTCGGAAGTGATAACTTGGTTCACATTCTAATACGTAAATATCCACAGGAGCCCAAGGGGCAGCCTCTCAGAGGGAAACATTATTAATTAACAAATATTACGGAGGCTGATATGGGGCTTGAAAACCGAGAAATGAAGCAGTGGATCGGCCACAGTTCCAACTGTGCTTAGAAACTCAAAGGTAAATAAGCAGATAAGACAAAAGTTTACATGGCCACGTATAGTGTTCTTCAAACTGAGCTACCTAGAAGCTTACCATGGGACAGAGTGAATTGCACGGGAGTTTAGAATTGGAGGCTATCAAGGAGGGCTTCTTGGAGGAGGTAGTATATGCAAAATACTATCGAAGGTGGTAAGAGACCACAGGAAGAGGACATTCTCAACTCAACAGGGCACGATGTGTGGACAGCGTGAAGGCGAAGATGGGATGTGGTCGACAGAGGCAGTTAAATGAGGCCTCATTTAGAAAGGGAGCAGTGATTTAGGCTGGAAAGGTAGAAACAAGGGATTGTAGACGTCTGATCCAGAAAAGCTCAGACCAAATAGATAGAACTTGTATTATCCCCATCATTAGCATTGTGATGGGTTAAAATTTAACAACATAAGAATATTCCTAGACTTCCCCACCCCTTTCCTTTCCTCCTCAGCTCTGCTCTCCTCCCTACCCTTGCCTACTAAACAGGACTCTGGATTTGCCTGTTCCGTTTTTTCCCTGCCTTCTTCTTCCAAGGAGGGCATTATTTTTGCCCAACTAGTTTTGGGGGCTCTTAGGATATTTAGAATATCTGGAATGGGGTGAAACAGTTTAGAAGTGGAATGGAAAAGAAAACATTTAAATGAAGATTGTTGTGGATTTCATGTCTTCTTTATGATGTTTGAAAGTCGCAAATGAGTGATCTTTAAATGTTTATAGGTTGCAGAACTGTATTTATTTGACAAAGCACCATTTTGGGAATAGACCACGTGGTTATGGCTTTAATAGGGATCCATTCTCTACATGCTTATACCACTGTCATCTTCTCCAAGGTCATGAGCTCTTGGAGAAATGAGCTTAAGGCTAATTCATCATTGTCTCCCCAGGACTCTGGGTCTGGCCTGGCCCAAAAGAAGGGTTAGTAAATATTGAAACTGAAGGGTGATTAAATGATCCGGGGTTCGGGCAATGGATTTCACTCCAAGAAGGAGTGTTCTGTCCACTGCTAGTCTTAGGCTTTGCTCATTGTCTGTCTTTCTCTCTCTCTCTCTCTCTCACTGCAGAAGGCAGATCTGGCCGTGGCCCCCCTGACTATCACCCATGTCCGCGAGAAGGCCATCGACTTCTCCAAGCCCTTCATGACGCTTGGTGTGAGCATATTATATCGCAAGCCCAATGGCACCAATCCCAGTGTCTTCTCCTTCCTCAACCCCCTGTCCCCAGACATCTGGATGTACGTGCTCCTCGCCTACCTGGGTGTCAGCTGTGTCCTCTTTGTCATCGCCAGGTAAGGGCAGTACCTTGGCCAGAGCTCTGGCCCAAGGTTGGTGGTTCCGGGAGTCGTGCAAGTCCCCACTCCGACTACTGCTGCGCATGCTCCTTTCTCCTTCTCTGCAGCTCATATCTCTGCATATCCCTCAGGGAATATTCCATGAATCCCCAAGTCGTTACCCTGGTCTGCGTCCATGACTCTGAGAGGCAGCACTTGTACCCCAGGTCCTATGAGTAGGCTTGGAGAGGTTAAGTCATTGCCCAGGCACCCAGCAAGGCAAACCCAGGTGCACTGAATGGCCCAGCGGGTGGCTTGACACTTGAAAAAAGGACTGTGTCCATCTAAGCCACAATAGCAGGGGGAACAGTACCACAAGGACTCACACACATGCACACATGCAGAAACATGCCACACGTGCACACCTATTTGTCCATAAGACATGCTAGCAACACCCTTACACATTCAGTTGTTCACATGAAAGATGTTAGCACAGCCTTCCTGGTGGATGATATAAGAGGTCACTGGGGGACAGATTGAGCTCAGTGTTTACTAGTGTTTACCTAGTGTTTGCCAAGCACCATGCTCTGTCCTTTACAGCCATTATAAAGCCTCCCATGAAGAGGAGATATCTGAATCTCAGAAAGGCTCAATACTCACCAAGGGCATCCTAGCAATAAGGGATACATCTAGCATTTGAACTCAAGTCGCTGAGTGTTTTATCTGTGACCCCCATCTCTGGCCACCTGCGCATCTGTCCTCTGCCTCTGCCCCAAGTGGGCGGCTACTGGGCCCAACTCCCCCACCCCTCCCTAGCTGATCCCTCTGCTCCCTCCCTCCAGGTTCTAGCCCAGCCTCTGCCCTGGTTCTTTTTTTCTCTAAATCCTAACAAGGTACTAAGAGAGACTTCTCTGGAGAGGCAATTTGAGATCCAAGGACTTCGTGTTTGAGCTTTTTTTCCTCCTGGGTCTTCTTTGAAAACCTTTCCCCCACCCCACTGCCTTTCGCTCCCTCCTCCCACGCAGAGAGAGACCAAAGGGAAGGATGGGAGAAATGGAATTGTCCTGCTGCAAAAGCCCTTCGCTGCCTGTCGGCCTGGGGCTGCCTGCATGCCTGTCCCAGCCAGCAGCCCAGCCTGCCACGGAGAGGCCTTCATTATGCCTCTTGTCTCTAATGGTCTAATAAGACTTCGAAAGCCAGGAGCCACTCTCTGCAGCTCTCACCATAAATTTAGCAGCTCCAACTGGCCTCTCAGCTCCCCACCCCCTCAAAAACAGCTCAGGCTTTTCCAGCATCAGTTCTGCCCGTTTGATGTGCCTCCCGTCCTCCTCCCATTCCTGGCCTTTCATCAGCTGCTGGCAGCCATCCCTATCCCTATCCCTTCTGGCTAGGCAGGTAGGAGATCCCTTCCCAGAATTAGGCTGGGAAGACATTTTGGGAGAGATGGGATTTCTGGAGCTGCTAGAATGACATGGAACACATAAGGAGAGAGGAGAGAGACCATGGTCTTGGCCACAGACAGAGCCACAGACAGCATCTAAGTACAACTGTTGCACTCATATAACACAATTTACACCCATCCCGTCAAATCCTTACACGGTCCCATGAGGTGAGTGTAATTATCTCCACTTTACAGAAGCAGAAACTGAGACTCAGAAAATTTAAGCCATTGCTCAAAGTCAGAAAGCTGTTTCTTGGCAGAGTTAGGCTTCAAACCAAGACCTGTCGGACTTTAAATCAGGGGTGGCAAATGGAGGTGCCTGCTGGAGCCAGACAGGGAGCATGAGCAGGTGAAGCAGGGAGCGATGGGGACTGAAGCAAACTGTAGGGAGCACAGTTGGCGAAAGAGGCAGCCCCTCCTCAGCTCCAGCGGATGCGCTAGGCAGGATGGGGGCCCGCGCTACAGGGTTTCGTGATTTTTAGAGAGAGATTCAGACTTCGACGTGACACCTCATGACTTTTATATGTAGCCATGAATTTGATTTTTTACGACACCGTTGGGGTCAAGCACAGCGCATCTGCACAGTGCATGTGGCCTGTGTTCTTTGGACCACTCCGTGCTGACTGCTGGAGAGCTGGACACAGCTGCCCAAGAGATGGGGTCTGCAAAGGTGGGTAGATTCCCAGATGCACTCCATGGCAGCACCGGCATGGCACGGGGTTTGTCCATCTTGCAAATTGGCGTGGCCAGGCCCATGCCCGCCTACCACCAGGGGAGTAGCGTTGCGTAAGGCGTTTTTTCCAACACCAGGATACTCTGCTTCCTGACTTCCTCCAGGGTCTCTCCATCTCTCCAGACTGCTCTAGCTTCCTCCAAGTTACAGTTCCTCCAACGGGAACTCCCACCATAACAAAAGACCCCTCCAGTTATCGGAACTTCTCTTCCTTAGAAGGCACTGGGAGGCTTCAAGTAACAATTTTTCTCTGTCGTACATGTGTTTGTACATTCAAAGAGAAAAACCTGAAAAATTATACAGCACATTGTTCTGTCCCAGGGGGCAGGATCGTGGAGCACTCTCACTTCTTGTATCCTTCCACACTTACACCGTTTGAATATTTTATGAAGAGTGTATTTTACTTTTTCTCACTTTAAGTTTTTAAGCAATATACAAGTAATTCCAAAATATAAATAAGTAATAAACATAGTAATAAACAATAAATAAATAATAAATGATTCAAGTAATTCAAAAGACCATTCTCATTTTTTTAAATGCATACGATGCACATAAAGCAACAGGCATCCCTAAAATTCCTTCTGCTGTTCTAACTTCCCCCCTCGAGAGGAAAACACTGATCTTTTTAAGATATTGATTCTTCCAAACTTATTATATGCATTTATATACGAATGTACATGAAGAGGGGGAAATCTATTTATATAAATATGATCATATTGTTCTTATTTTTATCACCTTTTTTTTAGCCAAACAATATGTGTTGAAGATCTTTCCATGTCAGTATATCTAGAAATGTCTTGTCTCGTCTATCGGCTGCATGATATTTCAGAGTACGGTTGAGACATAGTTTATTTCATCATTCCTCTATTGAAGGACATTTCGGTTGTTTCCAGTTTTTTGCTATTACAAACAATGCTTTGATAAACAACCTCATGCTCTTCTCTTTTAGGAATGTTTTTTCAAGAGTGAATAATGAGTCACAGAATTACTAGGTTGAAGGACATGTGCACGTTTAATTTTAAGAGATACTGCTGAATTACTTTTATAACCAGCAAAAGGCACTAACAATAAAGAACAAGAAGCAAATTGGCCCTGATTTCCCATTGCCTGCCTCCCTAGAAGAACAATGAGGAAATTGATGCTAAAGTGGTCAGCACATCAATGTTTGCTAAACCGCCGGCTGGTGTGACATGGACACCCCATCCCTCCTCGCCGTCCCTCCCGTCTCCCAGCAGCTCACGCTCACTGCCTCCCTCTTCCTGCTGCAGGTTCAGCCCTTATGAGTGGTACGATGCTCACCCCTGCAACCCTGGCTCTGAGGTGGTGGAAAATAACTTCACTCTGCTAAATAGCTTCTGGTTCGGAATGGGGTCCCTGATGCAGCAAGGTATGTGCCCCATCCCCAGGGGGTCGCCTCTCCCCAAGGGTCCTCCTCTCCCTCTCCCAATGAGGAGGCTCAGCCTCTATGGAGTCCGCAGTCAGCCCACCCTCCAGGACAGCATCAGACCTGCTGAGCCATCATCTCAAGGTTGGAGACACCTGAACACCCAAGTGTGTGCCCTTGCCCCATATCCCTGCCCTTTACCACTACCTGTCTGGGCCAGTTAAGGTTCTAAGGCGAAAGCAGATAAGTCATCCCCACTTGTGGTATGCTGGGCTCATCCCTGGCCTCTCCTACTCCACCTGAGGTGGATATAGAGCATCCTACTTGCTGGGGCTGACCCCACCAATGGCCTCACCACCATAGTACCTGGATGAGCAAAGTTGGGCTGAGGACAAGGGGAGACTGGAGGCAGGGAGGCTGGGTGGGAGGCTATAACAGGAATGAGATGATGAGACCTTAACTGAGATAGTGGCCATAGGGTAAAGGACAGAGATGGACAGGGACAGGACTTAGTGATTGCCTGGCTGTGGGGAGCCTGGGAGTAGGAAGGGTCATATCTGAGGTGAGGACTTTAGCCTGAGTGCATCGGAGATGGGATCCACTGAGGGACACCATTTTCTTACATCCTCTTGAGGGAGGGCCAATGTACTGAACCTGACCCTGGGCTGGTGGCCCACCTTTTAGAAATACCTGAAGCTGCTCAAATATCTCAGAAAGCAGAGCATCTGCTTTGGCTTCAAGGAGTGTGGTGAAGAGACACCACGGGCTGGAGGGATGGAAAGGGCCCCCAGGCTGAAAAGACCTCCAGGGAGAACACTGCTCCCACCCCACCTCCTGCCCTGCGACCAGAAGCCATGTGCCCATTGCTTCTGCCTGTCAGTCACATGGCCAGAGCCTTTTATCTTGGAAAATGGAAAACAAAAATCTCCTCCTGTATAGGGTCCCACGGAGGGGAAATGGGTGACAAGGGGACATGAGAGGCAAGGGGATCCAGGGAGCAAAGAAAACCTCCTTGTTCTCACTCACCTGTGTGTATCCTCAAGACCCAGCACTAACACTGGTCCTCAGCAGACATCCACCAGCAAATGCTGAACAAGTGAATGAATAAATGAATGAATGATAGATATCCCATTGTGTCGTTGCCCACTACCTGCCCAACCCTGTGCTGGGTACTTGAATGAGGGAGAAGGAAGAAAGGTAAATCTGCCCCCTACCTGAGTGATCTCACAGGCATGGCAGAGGCCAGGACTGGCACTTAGGCCTGGGTAAGGGTCCAACAGAGCCCGGCAGAGCAAGCCAAGCGAACAACTAAAATAAGTCATTCTCCCTTTGGGCAGCTGTAGCCCTTGCTTGGAGCAATCTGAGGGAGGGCCAGGCAGGTGAGGCTAGGGCTGGCTGGTTGGGAGAAGAAGCTAAGGAGCCTTGGTGGGAAGTGACAGGCCCCTCAAGGGAAGTGCCTCATCCTGTCCCCACTATTAATGAGTGTCCTGAAGCCTCACCTTGCTTCTTTGTCCATTATCTTTGTTCGGTGACAGTTAAGAAAGACCTGGAAGCCCCATCAGTGTAGTAATAGCTTCTCTTCTTCCATCTCCTGCTGCTATTCAAAGCACCGGCCCCTGATGTATTCCCTGCGAGGTTTTGATTAGGAGGGAGAAAAATAGTTGTGTATTTGAAAACCTCTCCCTTGAGTGATTTCTTTGAGAAAAAAAAAAAATCATCTATATCAAAGCAGATGCTTTTCAGATTGCAAGTCCAAATATTCTGGGAAGTTCAGGAGTCACTTGCTATTTAAATCTCTTGAAAGCTGCCTAGTTAATTACTTCAGTTAGAAGGTTTCATCTAAATTGTGCCCCACACCCAAGGTCGAGGAAGAAGAGTGATCTATTTCAGCAAAGAGCTTCAAAAAATGTTGATTTTTCTCCTCCTGCAAAGTACCACATAGCAATCTTATATTTGTATAACACTTGTATTTCCAACACAATGTCTCTCAAATTATATCATTGCAGCATCATAGTATTTGTATGAGGCTGGGACAGAGGAAGGACAATACCTCATGCTTTGCAGAGTCCTGGAGAGGGGAGGGGTCTGGCACAGGATCCTACATAGAGTCAGGAGCTGGATTCACTCAAGAACCCAGGGTTTCTGAGTCCTAGGTGTGTTCTGAACCTGGGACCACACAGAGGTCCATGGAAAAGCATCAGAGAGTCTTACGAGCCAGTGAAATGTGCATCCTGTTCCACAGCAATGGTTCTTAAATTTTATACAGCATCAGAGTTACCTAAAGGGCTTATCAAACCCAGATTGTGGGGTCCTGCCCCTGATTACTCCAGTAGTTCAGTAGGTTCTGCATGGTGCCTGAGAATGTGCATTTCTAACAAGTATCCGGGTGATTCTGATGCTGCTGGTATAGAAACCACACTTTGAGAACCACTGGCCTAGGGAGAGGGTCTTGACTATTGTTAGTTCGTTGGTGGGTCCATGACCCAGAGGACCTGTGCAGCTCTGGTCTGGACGTTGTCAGAAAATACCTGTCTCCTCCCTTCTCCCAGGGTCTGAACTGATGCCCAAAGCCCTGTCCACGCGCATCATCGGTGGCATCTGGTGGTTCTTCACGCTCATCATCATCTCCTCCTACACGGCCAACCTGGCCGCCTTTCTGACTGTGGAGCGCATGGAATCGCCCATCGACTCCGCTGATGACCTAGCCAAGCAAACCAAAATTGAGTATGGGGCTGTCAAGGATGGGGCCACCATGACCTTCTTCAAGGTGAGGCCCTCTCCCTCCCACTGCAGCATCACAAGCTGCCCCTCCCACACCCTTTACTGTCCTTCCCTAACCACACAGAGCCAAGGGGATAGAAATCCCCAGGGCTCAGCTCTGCCCTGCTAGGGACCAGTTTGATTTTGGGAAGCCACAGTGATGTGGTTAGTTTCAGCACAAAGCCTAAAAGTTTCCATACCGGGGACAAGCAGCGTGAATATGCTGCTTTTCTTTAAGTCATCAGAGGAGGATAGGTGAGGAGATGAGGCTGGAGAATAGGGAAGGAGAAGTCAGGCCAGATGCACAAACAGGCCCTTGGCTTTGGGGCTCAGCTACATCCATCTCCGCAAGGCTGCCCTGGGCTTGGGGGTGAGTTCTCCACCACTGAGAAGGCAACAAGGGGCACATCCTCCAAGGAAGGGAGGAGGCTTAAAGCTTAAACATATGTATATGTGAACGTTCTTTAGCATGTTACACTCTGAGAATGCTGGCGTCCAGAAAAAGCCCCTGTCACCTGCTTAGGTTACTGCCGTGATGGGGATCTGGCTATGACTTTGCTACTCCTACTTTGTAAGGTGTTCGGCTCAGTTCCCCAATGTTTTTCCATCTTCGACTAGAGTGGCGGAGGGTTTAGGAGGCTGGCTGACCCTGAGAACCAATAGCTGCGAGTGTTCTTGCTACCACTACCGAGAGCGTACAGTGAACCAGGCACTGTGCTAAATGCTTGCTTCACTTAATCTTCACGACAAATCCTGTGAGTAGGTACTACAATTATTTCCACTTTACACATGTGAAAACTGAGGCTCAGGGCAGTTAAGTGGCTTATCCCAAGACTCACAGCTGAAGAAGCCAGATGCTGACCCAGGTCTAGAGTCCTCCCAGGCTCATGTTCTAGGTTATGGTTCTCAGATTTGCGTGTGCATCGAAATTACCTGGAATGCTGGGGCAACCCCTGATTGCTGGGCCTCACCCTCAGAGTTTCTGGTTCAGTGGGTCTGGGGTGGAGCCGAGAATGTGCATTTTCGACAAGTTCCCAGGTGAACCGATACTGCTGGTCCAAGGACCACATGCTTTGAGAACCACTGTCCTACTTCTCAGAAAATGGTCAGGATTTGGGAATTCTGTGGCTGTAGTTTCACTTATTCACTTATTTATTTACTAGTTCATTACTCTCGTCCTGAAAGCCTGGTCCCTTTTCTCTGGGCCGGGGAGCACTTGCCTCCTTCCAGACTGTTTCTGAGTGATGAATTGAGCCTGCAATGGGGACTAAACGAGGAGAGAAGGAGGGAGTCGGGAGAGAAAGCCTTCTACCACCTGGGCACGGGAGCCCCGCCAGCACTCTCTCCCGCCCCTGCCTCCATATTTCCCTCCTCAAAGGCGGAAGCAGCTTCTTAGTAAAGAAAAATGAGAGAGGAAAAGGGCTCCCTTTTTGGATGCTGCTGTCGCCACAGAGAGGAACAAATGCGGGCTTCCTAGGAGGTCACGACCGTGTATTTAGAGTGAGGGGAAAGGAAAAGCGTGGTCATAGGCACGTTAGGAGCTCTCTGCGACCCTGTGTACGTGTTCATGAGTGTGAGGAGTATGCGAGTATGTGATACGTGAGAGAGTGTGTATAGCAGTGTGTAATACATGTAAATGTGCATTTGTGAGCATCTGTGGGCTCACATGTGCCCGTGCACAAGAATCTGCCTGTGTGAGTGCATGCGTGTTTGTGATTGGACGTGAGTGTCTACACGTATGTGTGTGTGATATGTGTACTAGTGAGCCCTAGTACTAGTGATATGTACTAGTGGCTACTGCACACATGCGTGTCTGCATGTGTATATAACATCCTATTCATGCGTGCTCATGTACATGTGTATGTGTATGTGTGTGCGCCTGCTCATGCCTATCCCCAGGCTGTAGCCCAGCCCTCTGTGCCAGAGCATCTCTCGTGTTTTCCTCATGAGCACATCTCTAAGAAGGGCTCCCGATCAAAGGGCAGGGGCATAAATAAGGCCAGTGCAGGCTCGTTGCTGCTGATTGGGTGCTCTTGCCTCCCTCCATGCTAAGATGCTCCAATTGGCTTCCCAGAGCCTAGGCCCAGCTCCCCACCGAGCCACTGTCCTCAGCATCAAGCAGCACTTCTCGCAGCTTGCTCTGCCCTCACCCGCCTTCCCTGCAAATGGCACGGTGAGGAGGGGAGGGGAGGGACTCAGATGCTGCCACCCAGCTAGGATGCTGATACTTAAGGCCCGGGCTCGCAGGGGCCTCCCGCCAGAAACAGCAACTCTACAACCCCCTGAAGAACCAACTCTTCTTACTCTCCTGATCATTAATTAATTCCTCTTGATGTCTGGCTACCTTGTCTCCTGCTTTAATTCCAGTGAATCTCTCCTTGCCCAGGCTCCCTTCCATTGGCAGCAGAAGTGAGACTGTTATGTAGGCAGAAAGGACCTGAATGTGGATACATTAACCCTGCCTTGGATGAGGAGCTGGAAGTACAACATTCTCTCAACATTCTCCTTGGACAAACTTCCTCCCGCCCTCCATAGTCATACCTCCCCAGCCCCAGGCCAGGTGGTCTCCTCCTTATTGTCACTTTCAAGTAAGAGCTGGAAGGAAACCTGAGTTTAACCTAGAGAAAAAGAGGCCCAGAGGGGCTAGGCGATTTGCCTGCAAGCCAATCAATGGCGGAGCCAGGATGGAAGCTCAGATATTCTGTCTACGCACACAGTGCCCTCTCCCACACGCACTCTAGGGTCTTCTTCTGGAGGGGTGGTCCCCTCCCCTGCCCATGAGTATATATGGCAAGACTGGCACTAGGATTGAACAGGGATCAGCTCCGGGAATACCCAGAGGATGCCCAGGAGACAGTGACAAAGTCGACAACAATGATAACATTTATTGAGCACTTACTAGGAGCCAGGTGGGTCCCCAGCATTTTACCTGTGTAGTAGGCACCCCCCCCCCCCCGCCACACACACACCTCATCCACAGAGGATATGTTCCAAGACACCCTGTGGATGCGTGAAATCACGGATAGTATCAAACCCTATATATTCTGACTTTTTCCTATATATACATTCTGGTTTGTTCCTATACATTCTGTTTTTTTTTTTTTTTCCTATATATACATACAATTTATGGCTTCTCTTTGGCATATCTGAACTACCAGAATCACTGTTCTTGCTCTTTGAGACCATTATTAAGTAAAATAGGGGTTACTTGAACACAGGCACTGTGATGCCATGACATTTGTTCTGATAACTAAGATGGCTGCTAAGTGACTAATGAGCGGGAAGCTTATACAGTGTGGGTACAGTGGACAAAGAGTGATTCGTGTCCTGGGCAGAACAGAGCAGGACATACAAGATTTCATCCTGCCATTCAGAACACGTGCAATATAAAACTTATGAGCTGTTTATTTCTGGAATTTACCATTTAATATTTTCAGACTGCAGTTGACTGCGGGTCACTGAAACCCTAGGAAGTGAAACCGCTGATAAGGGGGGCTGTTGTATTTACTCATACCTTCCTCATAACAACCCCAGAAGATAGAGACTTGAGATGATAGATTATTATTATCTCCGTTTTACACATGATGAAAGTGAGGCTCAGAAAGTACCTGAGTTTACACTGACTTGCCTAAATCGAGCTAGTGAAATGCAGCGCTGGGATTTGAAACCTGAGCCATCTGGCTCTGGTGCCTGTGCTCTTTGTCATTGTGTCCGTATCACCTCTCTAAGGAGCCAGCCAGTCCAGGAGTCAGCTGGGGAAGAGTGAAGCCACAGCCATATTCCCAGCCTAGAACAGTTCTGGCACGTTGTAGTTGCTCAAATAATAAATGAGACAGTCCATCTGATAACTGAGTGTGTGTGTGTGTGTGTGTGTGTGTGTGTGTGTGTGTGTGTCGATGTCAGAGAGAGAGAGAGAGAGAGAGAGAGAGAGAGAGAGAGAGAGAGAGAGAGAGAGAGAATGCCATTGTTGAATTAAAAGATGGAATTAAAAGATGGCAGGAGCCGAGTGGAGCCAATGCAGGAAGGCCATGTTGAGGATGTGAACCAAGCAGGTGGCAGCCCTGAATGTCCTAGAATACAAGGTAGATGAACTTCAATTCTGTGGTTAGCCTGTGTTCCTAGTCAGGCTGCAAACCATCTTAAACAGCCCCCCGGCTGAGAGAAGAACAGGGGGGAAAGAACGCATTCTTATCCAAAGACAGGGCTGTTGGGCTCTCCGGTGAGCTCTAGATCCCTCAGCATCCTCCCCCACCCCTGCAGCCTGGGAGACGCATGGCTAGAGGCAGCCCTATCATTCCAAAGGAAACTTCATTTGAAGAGTTGTCAGGGAGCAGCAGACATCACAAACGGCGTCTCCTATGTTGTCCTCCCGCCGTCTTGGCAGATAAAAATTAATTAGGAGATGAAAAAGGAGGCCTTTGAAAGCACTGTTTGGCTGTGAAAATATGTAGGCAAAATGTAAGGGAGAATGTTGGTGAAGCATGCTCTTTGCAGGGAGGGCTGAGCAGCTTTGAAGGGAGAGAATGTCAGAAGACAGCTTCTCCCAGGATTGAGCCTTCTTTGGTCGGGGAGGCACATCACATGGGGGTGGGGTCATGTGTGAGAGGCAGCCACTTAGGAAAGGGATGGGAGCTGGTGGCCAAGAATTCCAGGCAACCCGGGTCCCTGGCATTCAAGTCCTCCCCTCGCACAGCCTCGCCCCATCCTAGCACCTGAGCCGGGAAGGCACTATGAGAGGCCATTCAATACACACACACTCCATGATCCGGAGCACGCAGAAGGGTGATCCCCAATATAAGCTTCCGGTTTCTCCTGACCTGTCCGCTGGCCTCTCTGATGGTGCCTTAGCCTTGCCTTCAGGCAGAAGTAGGGTCAGAGGACCAAAATGCAATGACCAGACAGAACTCGGTGGAGTGCACCTGGCCCAGTCAGGTCACATCAGTCTTAAAGTCAAACAGACCAGGACTGGAGGCTTGGCTGTTGTCTCTGCTGGATGACCTTGGGCAAGTCATGTCACTTCTCTGAGCCTGAATTTGCTCACCTGTGTAACGTGGATACTGATTCCCCACCATGGGGCAATTAACAAAAGGATTCAATGAACTGAGGTATGTCCAGTTGTTAGCTCAGTGCCAGGCTCACAGCGACCCTTAAATCCAAACCTCTCTCCTCTGGATGCACCTCCAGTTGGCTGACCCAGAAAACTGGGAAAGAGGCTGGACTCTTTTCTCCTATTGCCCCGTCGTCCTAAAAGGGAGCACACTGGAGAGGGCCCAGCCAGTGGACACCTGGAGACTCTTCTTCCAGGCCCCTCCAGATTGGGCCTTTGTAAAGGTCACTGGTGCCTCTATCATAGGACAGCCACTCGCCTCTGCGCAGAACTGAGCATTTCAGGTAGAGCCCAGAGATCCTCAGAACAGGGGACCCAGAGCAGGCAGGCAAGGGAGCAGCAACAGGTGCAGGGGGAAGGCAGGTGATGCTGGGAAGTTATTGAAAACCGCTCAGTTCCTGAGGACCTCCCTTAGTTTTCTCATCTGTGAAATGGGCATAGTACCCACCTCCTAGAGTTATTGAGATTAAAGGGGATAATTCATAGAAACAGCTTAGAACAGCACCACACAGAATACACATGCCGTAAATGCTAACTATTTTTATTGTTTATTGCTGAAACTGGTGATACACAGCCCTATTAGGCATACGGATATGATTTCAAGGACGATGCATTGCTTATATTATTTTTAATTAGTTGCCAGCATTTTAAAACTGGGAGATTTTCACATTTAAAAAAAAAAATTCACATTACCAGCTTCTTAAAACTGTGAAAGATGGAGCATCACCGAACCAGCCTTCCCGCAGAGCATCAATTGCCAGTTGCCGAGAGGCCATGGCTTCTCCAGTGTATCAGAATTCCGCTCAGCATTCTTTACTTGTTACAGTAGCCTGCATGGCTCCTGTCACCACTGGCATTTCTACCACTGAGTATCATGTCATTTCATTTCTGTAGCAACTCTGTACTATAAAAGCTACAATCCCCCATTTCCGGATGAGAAAACTGAGCCTTAAAGAGAAGTAAAGAGTCTGAGAGAGAAATAACAATGTCAGGCGCTTACTGAGAGTACTTCCTCGGGGCCAGGCTGTGTGCTAAGCTAACCCCCATTTTAAAGGTCTGGAAAGTGAGACTCAGAGATGTGATGTCACCTGCCTGTGGTTACAGAAGGAGCTGGGATTTAAACCCAGGTTGGTGTGACACCTCCCACCACTGCTCCACCCCCACGCTGCAGCCCTCACCTCCTGACTACCTCCCGCAGGGCCCAGCCTGCACCCCCACACAGGCAAGCCTCAGGGGCGTGTACAGACAGCACGGGCTGCTTCTGGGCTGGAGGGTCAGCGAGTCTGTTGTGGCCAGGCGGACAGAGACAGTGAACTCCTAGAGGCCTCCTTGAGGCAAGAGACATGATTAACTGCTTGAACGTGGGGATCCAATAAGGCCAAAGACTCCACGCCCAGGGATAAGAAAGCCAATTACTGTAAGAAAGGTCTCGTTTCCAATGTGGAAAATACCCCGTCTCTCATGGAATCACATTGCCACTGCCTCCCTGCACACGTTCCCCGAGATTCGGCTCCCCTCGGAATATATATATACACACACGCATACATTTTCTTGTACAGAAATGTTAAATTCTCAAGATTAAGTATCTTCAGTTGGGGAAAATCAATTTACTTCTTAGAGGAGGCTGGATTTGAAAGTCGTGAGCCTGAAACTTACTTTCTTGCCAATTTTACTGATTAAAAAAAAAAACTCTCTCCAGCCTGGCACATTGCCCTGTATTGGCTGCTCCAAATGATTCCATTAATTGATTTGTGTGACTGGCCCTGAAGCAATGCTTATTAAGGTTCCCACGGGAGCTGGGACAGGAGGGATGACTCAGGAGCCATAGGTATGGGATGTGGACTACAGCTCAGGCCATGATGGGAACTCAGCCCTCCGATGACCAGGCCCAGGGAGAAGAGAGAGAGGCCTGAGACTCGAGGAGGGGCGGTAGCAGTTATGCCCCCCCCCCCGCCTCAGACACACCAGAGGGAAAGTTGTGCCTGGAATCGCCCAAGGACAGAAGGATAGAACTTAAGGAGAACAGAGACCATGAGTGGATGTGTTTGAGAACGGGGACCCCAAGATATAGGACAAGCACAGTGAGCGGCCGTTCTAGGGAAGCAGATTTCAGACCTATCTGCCTAAAAGCGACGGAGGTAGTGAATTTGTTGACACTGGAGCTGACAGAGAAAAACCTCTTGAAACCGTCACGGCCAGCTTCATGCCTTACTGTCCCCTTGCCTCCTAACTGACCCAGTCTCTCTGGTGTCCTCTCCCACCTACCTCACTCTGTTTCTTTACCTGCCAGAGGCTTTCGCGTGTCTCTCCTCCAAGCCTAGTCCCCGCTGCGAATTTCTGTCTCTATTTACATTGTAGTGTTATTGGAAAGAGCATATGTGTTGGTGTTAGGCGGACCTACATATAAGAGGAATGGGGTAGCAGGGGGAGGATACAGGAAGGAGTTTTCAGAAAGAGGAGAAATTCTTCTCCTATTCTGAGACAGAAGGAGTGGGGCAGGTCTCCCTGAATGGTTCATTGTCAGCTTACTTTTGCCAGGGCTCAAGGTTTTGCCAATGGCTGACTGTGAGCGGGAGAGTAAATAGGTAAAATGAGTAAGGTGGATGGACAGTTAGGTGATGGATAGATGGGTGAGAGGATGGATAGATGGACAGATGGTTGGATAGATGGATAAATGGATGGCTAAAGAGGTAAAAGGCTAAGTGGATGGTCAGCTAGTTAGTCGAAGGAAATGGTGCATAGTGTGTGGGTGAGACCATGATTTGAGGGCGTGGTGAATGGATGGATTGCATGCATGCCTTGGAGGCGTGAGGGGAGCCGAGCGCTGATGGCCTCATCAACCCCTTATTCCAAGCTCCGGTAGAAGGAAAATTTGGAAAGCAGGAGAGACTGAGATGGAAAAGGAGCTGAGATGCTGGAGCCACTGCTGGGAGAACAGTGTTTAGTTACAATAACCAGGAGGACAGAGTATCCGAGGAGCATGTGGACCTGGTAAACAAGGATGATTAGACTTGAATAAGGTAGATAAGACTTGGAAAGGTAGCATTGTTGGAGGAATAGTCAGAATTGATTAACTGAAAGAGCAATGATATCAGGAACAGAAGCAGCTTGTGTGAAAGAGAGTGTATCAGTTATCCACGGCTGCATAACAAATCACACAAAACTCAGTGTCTCGAAAAACAGCAACATTATGATCTCACCATCTGCAGGTCAGGAATCAGCGTAGCTTAACTAGATCCTCTGCACAGGGTCCCTCGCAGGCCACATTCACGGTGTCGTCAGCTAGTGCTGCAGCCATCTCAGGGCTCTGCTTCCGAGCTCATTCACATGGCGACTGGCGGGATTCAGTTCCGCCTTGGCTGTTGAACCGAGGGCTTCAGTTCTCTGTGGACTGTTGCCTAGAGGCTGCCCTCCCTTCCTTGCTGTGTGGTCCTCTCCATGGGACAACTCGCAGCGTGGCAGCCAGCTTCCCTCAGGGCAGCGAGAGAGAGCACAAGCAAGATGATAGTTCAGTCGTGCATAACCTAATCGCTGGAGTGGCATGCCATTGCTGCCGGGGGGGGGGGGGTTAAAAGCGAGTCTCTAGGCCATCCCACATGCGGGCGCAAGGGATGATACAAGGACAGGAGTCTCAGGGACGGGGATCACTGGAGCCATGTAGCAGCTTCCTACCTACCACAGAGGATCTGGGCAGGAAAAGAAGCAGAATGAGAACGGACCTAAGGAATAAGAGAAGCTGGAGGAGAGGGGAGAGTCTGGATATCAGAAATTTCCTAGAAAAATAAGAAGTGCCTGGGAAGTCAGAGAGCTGGAAGTTGGGAATGGTTTTAAGGGCAATAGTAGCAGTGGGGAAGGGGCATCTGGGCTGCAGGAGTTGCTGAGGTGGAGGAATCATTGGGAAAATGGACTAGCTAGAGAGCGTAAAAAGTTCGAGGCAAGAGTTGCAAAGGTAAGAGAGTAACTGTGGAGGTGGAGTAGCTGGAGGACAAGAACTGCCGGAAAGAGGACAGGCTGAGGCCCACGAGGAGCTGGGAGCAGCCCGCTTCCTGCTCTGGTGGAACCCACTGAAGCGCCGGGCATCTGGGCCCTCCCTTCCAGATCTTCGGCTTTCGGAGTAGGTAAATTTGCAGATGGAGCAGGGGCCACTTGTCTGTGATGGTTCCCCCAGACCCTGTGCCCAAAGGGAGCCATCACTGGTACTTGACAGGTTCTGGGCTCAAATTGAATTCACAGTGGGGTCCTGCCTGCTGCTCCAGGTCCCTCTCCTCCCCTGGCATGCCTGAGTCTCCAGGAGCCAGTCTCAGAGGGGACAGTCCTTACCTGCAGAGTAGAAGGTACACTTTCTTCCCAGCCTCCACCCACCCCCACTGCCCTGACTCCTGGCAGACACGACTTGTTCCCCGTCCCCTGCCCATCCCCCATTCCTGCACGAGCCTGTTCGAGCACACCCATACCATCACGCACACCGGAGCTGGGCCGGGTGCCAGTCAGACAGGCTGACATCACAGACAGGCATAGCCAGACTTGGAAACTGGTGGGTACAATGGAGCCTGCAGAGCCACCTGCTCCCCTGGGATCAGCGGGGGCAGGGCCAATCCCTGCTGGAAGGAGGCAGCTGGTAGGCACTAAGTTCTCAAGAAATCTCATGAATGCCACGCACTCTGGTTTGCCCATTCTCCTTAGCAGCAGGGGACATTCAGTGTCGGCCCCCTCTCTCAGCTCCAGCGTCCTCTCTGAGTCTCCCCAGCCAGGCAGGGTAAGTACAGCAGCCTGCCCAGCAGGCCGAGTCTTTGGGATGCTGGCTCCATTCACGCAGCAGCATCTAGCCCAGGACGCTCTGGGTACAAGGGGATAGCAGGCCTGCAGGCACCCGCTCTGACTGCGCCCACTCCTCGCCCCACTCTGCGGTTCTCACTCTGCTTCTCTTTCACCGTAATGAAGTAGAGCAAATAGTAACCTCACCTCAGACGAAATCTCCCCCCGGGACACGGTACATCAGAGGGGGCCACTTTGGTTGAAGTAGGAATGAGGGACTCGGGACCCACCGAGCTTCGCCCTCATCGGCATCACAGTGTCTCCCCTCACAGTGGTTTCTGCGAGGCAGTGCAGCTCAGTGGTTAGGAGCATGGACTCTGGAACCAGATGGTCCGGGTCTGAAACCTGGCCTTGCCACTTCATATCTGAGTGACCTTAGGCAAGTTACTTAGCCGTGCCTCAGTTTTCCCATCTGTAAAATGGGGCTAACGTACCTGCCTCCTATGATTGCTGTGAAGAATCGATGAATAAATGCAGGTAAAGCACATAGAACAGCGCCTGCATGGGTAATTATTTCATAAATATTAAGGAAAGAAAATTAACTTTATGAAAGTCAGTGTGAAAACCACTTGTGCCATCGCAAAGATCCCAGGGTTTCCAGGCGGTTGGGCCTGAGCCTGAATCTCGGCTTTCTCACTCGCCAGCCGTGTGTTTTGGGACCTGCCCTCCCAGGGCCTCGGTGTGCAGCTCTGAGCAATGAGCAGCGTGTTCTCACCCCGGGGACTGTGAACAGAAGCACACGCCCCGAGCCTTGTCTGCAGGGCACGCAGTGCTCGGCCCCTGGTGTGCTCAGTAACTGCGTGTCCATCACCCCTCCCCTTGTGGCCCAGAAATCCAAGATCTCCACCTTCGAGAAGATGTGGGCCTTCATGAGCAGCAAGCCTTCGGCGCTGGTGAAGAACAACGAGGAGGGCATCCAGAGGACCCTGACGGCGGACTACGCGCTGCTCATGGAGTCCACCACCATCGAGTACGTCACCCAGAGGAACTGCAACCTCACCCAGATCGGGGGCCTCATCGACTCCAAGGGCTACGGCATCGGCACGCCCATGGGTGAGAGCGGGGCCGCAGGTGGGAGGGCGGGGGGCTGGGCCCCCCACACCCACTCCCACACGCAGTCTCCCGCTCCTTCTCCCAGCTCCTCCCACTGAGCCTAGAAAGTGGCATTCCCTCAGCCCAGAGATGAAGGGGCGGAGCACGTACCTTGTGAGGTCAGTCCTGGCCTAAGCAGAGAACTGGGGCAAACACAGAGGTGGGAGTCAGTCAAAAGGTCCCACCTGCTCTCCCTGGCCTCACCCCTGTTGATGCAGCCCAGATACAGTGCGCCTTCTAGGGGCCTGTGGAGACAGAGATTCCTAGGTAAGACTCCCCGCTCCAAATCAGGACCCTTCCTCCCATCCAGATACCACGTATAGATTTAAAGAGAGGCAATAGAGTCCCCCTCTTTTATGAGCTTACTGGGAGGGCGAGTGACGGTGGCTGGCACTGATCAGGGTGTTGGCGGGAACGTACGGAAGGGGCAGAATGCTGCTGACAGCCGGGGATCCCCTCTCCCCTGCGCAGGCTCCCCGTACCGGGACAAGGTGACCATCGCCATTCTGCAGCTGCAGGAGGAGGACAAGCTGCACATCATGAAGGAGAAGTGGTGGCGGGGCAGCGGGTGCCCCGAGGAGGAAAACAAGGAGGCCAGCGCCCTGGGTATCCAGAAGATCGGGGGCATCTTCATCGTCCTGGCTGCCGGGCTGGTCCTGTCGGTGCTGGTGGCCGTGGGCGAGTTTGTGTACAAGCTCCGCAAAACAGCGGAGCGAGAACAGGTGAGCCCACGAGCCGGCGCCTGCATGGGGAGGGGAGGGAGATGGAAGAACGGAATGTATGCTGGTCTCACACCTCATCCGCGCCAGGCACTCGGTGGTGTCTGATTCCATTTCCACTGTAGCCCACCCTGCATCCCATCCACCAGGAAGCCTGGCCAGTCCCACCTCTGCACTGACTCTGAGCACACTTTCCCATCACTATTGCTCCACGCCAGGCCAAACCCCATCATCTCCAGCTGGACCATGCAACAGCCTCCAGCCAGGCCTTCCTGCCCACTCTTCCTCTCTACCATCCGCTCTCCACCCACAGCCAGTGAGTGCCTTGTTTCAAACTTGATTCAAACTATGTCATTCCCTTGCATAAAACCCTCCAGGGTAATTGTTGAAGCTGGGCGATGGTTACATAGGGGTTCATTATACTGTTCTCACTATTTCTGCATATATTTAGAAATTTCCATAATCAAAAGTTTAAAAAAGAAAAGGGTTAAGAGACCTGGCCTAAGCGTTAAGATGGGAGAAGTAGACTCAACCAGCCTGATTAATTCAAGTGTGGCTGGGCAGTGGTTCTGGATATGGGTAGCAAATTAGAATCACAGGGAGAGAGTTTTTTAAGTGCTAATGCCCTGGCCTCACTCCCGGAGATTCTATTTTAATTGGTCTGTGGTGGAATTGGCATCTTAAGAAAGTGTACGGGGTGATTTCAGTGTGCACCTGAGGTGAGGGCCACTAGGCTAAGGGACGCACCTCTCACAGAGAAGTTCATAGTGATACAGGGTTGGCGCGGGAGGAGATTGCAGTTAAGCCCCATGTACAGGAGACCATTAAAAACAGGCAGCTTTTACAACCATCAAAAATGAGATGGAGTCCTTTATAACCAGCAAGCCTGAGTCAGCAATGCACCAAATGGAAGTGGTCAAGTATATGTGTGGTTTTATTTCCAAAGATGTTCATTGGAGTAGTAATTAGCCCATGGAGGGGGGGGAATAGGAAAAATAACTAAATGCCCAAGAATAAGGAATGGCTAAAAAGATTATGATACAGTAAAAGAAATTCGATAGGAATTTCCATTACAATCAGAATGAGCTCCAAATTCCAACCAAAAGCCTACGGATCTGGTCCTCGCCCACCTCTCTGACTTCCTCCTTCCCACCCTGCCCTCCCTTACTCTGCTCTGCAGACACTGGCCTCCTGTCCAGCCCTTAACACAGCAAGCACGGTTCAGCCTCAGGGCCTTTGCACATGCTGTTCCAGCCGCCTACAGTGCTCTTCTCCCAGGGCGCCGTGTTCTCCCAACCCCTCTCTATCCCATTCCACTGCTTTCTTCTCTTAATAATAGTTACCACTCTCTGAAATTATTTGTTCACATGTTTAGTATCTGTTTCCATCCCATCACTAGACCATAAGCTCCCTGAGGGCTAGGACCTTATCTGTCATTTTCACTGCTGTATGCCTAGTACCTAAAATAGTGCCTGGCACTTAATAGGGGATCAATAAATCATTTCAAGTGAAGATAGGAAGGTGAGGAGGGATGATGTTCTGTACTTGGTGGGTAAACAAGGGGGAATTTGGAGACGTCGCTTGGCTGGTAAGAGGCAGAGCCAGGATTCAAAGCCAAGTCCCATTCCCCTGCTCCACACAGCTTGCATATGAGCTTCCTGGGTGCCGGTGCCCTGCTCTTGCTGGGTAAATTAAGACATTGACAGCCCTCACTGACTTCCTGACAAGCTGCAGGACAACCTCTGCCATCAGATACCTGCAGGCGATATTGTACTTTGCTGTCCCTCTCGGGACTCACAGGGACCCAAGCCAGAGGAAGCGACTGCCACCCAGCTGCCCTGCAGGGACCTGCCTCCCAGTAGCCCACCTTGAGAGACATGTGCTGGACTTTCCTGAGCAGCAGAGCGGTGACTCTCCCATTAGTTAGAAGCCCTCACAGGGGAGAGGGGTCATCCACATAGTCATCAAGTGTTTCTTAAACCCCGACTCTGGGCCAGAACCAGCGCTGAAGGCTAGGCTCATGGCAGGAAACTGGTTGGTTCTTGTCCTCAGAATCTAGTGGAGAGAAATAAGATAGGTAAACTCAAACTTTAATGTCCTTGCCAGTCAGAGCCTAAGTTTGCTCATCTGCAAATGGGGATAAGATGATACCACCTACCTTAGTGTCCAAAACAAGAATGCGATTCTGTAGACTAGGCTGCTACACAAACCAGTTATCTTGCAGCGAGCAGAGGGTGGGTGGGATGAAGGGGTGAGAGAGACCGATGGCCTTAGCACAGGCTTGGGAGGAAGCGCGGGAGTTTGCTGGAGTTGCAGGGCCACACCTCACCTATGTGCCCCTTTCCCTCCCACCCCCATCCCAGCGCTCCTTCTGCAGCACTGTGGCCGACGAGATCCGTTTCTCCCTCACCTGCCAGCGTCGGGTCAAGCACAAGCCGCAGCCTCCCATGATGGTCAAGACTGACGCCGTCATCAACATGCACACGTTCAATGATCGCCGGCTTCCAGGCAAGGACAGCATGACCTGCAGCACGTCACTGGCCCCCGTATTCCCCTAGGCACCAGTAGGGTGGGGACCGCAGGTTTGGGGCAGGGCGGAGGAAAGCAAAGGAGACTGGAAGGAATGTCCCATGTCCCCGTGCTGGGCTTGGGGACCAGAGCTGCTGCCTGCCTATTGGGCCAGGAGCCCTCTGCCCTTACCCACCAGGAAACCAGCAGGCCCCCTCAGGCCAGCTGCTTGGGCTTCACTCTCCTCTCATTTCTTCTATGGGTTTCTAAAGCTGCCAGCCGAGACAGCCAAGGCCAAAGGAAGCACATGCCTCTCTCAGGCCAAACCTACCTGCCCCTCAACTCTCCTCTACGGTCAGAAGTTTCTACCACGGCCCTGCAGAGGCCAAAGAAAATAAGCAACAGCTCTTTTATTGCCACCTCTTCCCCATGAGCCCAGGTCTCCTGGGGCTTGACTATGAGACCAGAGACACAAACCTTGGGCATCTTATGGATGTTATAGTTTGGCTGCCAGTGGAGCTGAAGATGGAGGACGATTACCCCACATGCCTGGGCAGAAAGAAGACTTCACCCCCCAGGTGATGCTCACATGGTCCTAAACTCCTGGACTTGGTGCCACCCATGGCAACCCCTGTTTTGGCAAAGTCTAAAGCAGAGAGCCCCATAGGGGAAAAGAGGAGTTTGGGGTCTGGGAGAGAAGAGAATGCACAGAGGCCACCATTTTAAATTCTTACAGGCCATGTCCAATGGCTCCCACTTCTCTAGGTGTCTAAAGCAAGGGAGTAGTCAGAGTAAATGCTTCTCCACTTTCGGGCCAGAGGAGAGAGGACCCCCTGAATCTCTCACAAAGGATGCTCGGAGATTCGGCCAATATTTGAAGTCCAGAGGAACAATAGATTCCAAGGAAATCCCACAGGGCCTCAAGCCATCGGATCTTAATTTGCCGGTTGCCAAGCTGTGTTCTGAACCCTGGTGATGTTCGGGAGCTTGGGGTCTTCGCCATCTACTCATCAGCAACTCCCCATTTCTGGTCAGTTGACCTTGAGCTCCTTCTGTCATCTTGGAAGAAGAGTAGCCAAGATTAAAGTGAATGTCAAGTCACCCCTTTTTGCAAGAGGGGTCCGGGTCCTACTACACAGGCTAATTTGGGGGTAGATAGAGAAAACTGAAAGGGCCTTAAGGAACTCCTGGCCCCCTGGACTTGCCAAACCTAAAGATATCCTCCAGAAAAAGAAAAATTTTAGGGACAGGATATCATGGCTAGTAGAGGCCGCAAAGGTGGAAAGAGAGAAGCTGCCTCCTGGAGAATTAACCAAAGACCCCATACAGAGACCCAAGGCCACTGTGGCCCCTGGTCTCTTGTCCAGAGCAGCTGGGACCTTGCAAGGCTTGGGGGTACAGCAGAGAAGTAGCAGCAGATGGGGTACCAGTGAGGAATAGACCAGATTATCTGTGGGTTCCAGGTAGCTGTGTTGGATGCTCTAGAGGTCTATGACTTTAAGATTCTGGAAGAAGAATAAGACATGGAAGGGTTAGGAGCAAAGTGTCCTTAAAGAGAACAAGATGGGGCCAGCAGGGCTTCCCACAGCTAAGGGCAGAGGGCGGTTTTTGAGCAGGGGAAGGGAGCTGGAGATTCTGGACAGCGACCCAGAAGCACCAGCTGCCTCTCTCTCCCTCTCTCTCCTGTCTCTGCCTAAGGAGTCTGGTTAGGGAAGAGCTACATTTAGGTCTCAAGGACCTTCTCAGTTGAGGTGAAGGGTCATATCTAGCTCCCCCAGGGACTCCCAAAGCAGGAGAGTACAGTGGGCTCACTGATAAGTACAGTCCCTCCTACAAACTGAGCTGCAGGACCAAACTAGCTGGTTCCCAGAATCACAGCAGCTCCAGCAGGCTGTGTGCACTGGACGTGGGGAAAGAGGGCTGGACATGCAGCACAGCAAACACATGTAACGACAGGAAAAGCCATGCTGTTGTGAGCTTCCGGGTGCAGGAGTGTGCGTGTGTGCATGTGTGTGTGTGTGTGCACACGTGCATAAATGTGTACCTGTGTCTTTGTGTGTGTGAGCTTTGGGGGCTGGGGAGGACAGATTTGGACATGTACTGAGTCCAGGGCATGCAATAATGAGAATCCTTTGGGTTCTGATGTATGTGTGTATGTGTGTGTGCATGTGTGTGAACTGACGATAAGGGAGACAACTCTGGACAAGCAGCAGAGCCCCATACATGTAAAAACAGGAGAAGCCATGTCATAATGGGGTTCTGGTGAGTACGTATATGTACACACACATGCACGAGTGTGTGTGAGTGTGTGTGTGTGTGAATGTATTTGTGCACCAAATGGCAGAGGGTGGAGGACAGGATAAAAACCTGCAGCGTTGCCAAATATGTTTAAAAGGAAAAGCCATGCCATCAAGGGGTCAGCGTGTGAGTGTATGTGCACATGTGTGTGTGGGCATGTGCGTGCAGCGGAGACCAGGAGGGAGGACAGAACCAGACGGACATGTGGCACAGGTCAGTGCGTGTCATATTTGAGAAGCCATGTAGAACCGGAGTTTGTGAGTGTGTGTGTATGCTCACGTACGCGTGTTCAAATGCACACGTATGTTCCAGCTCACTACAGGGGCAGAGACAGACAATCAGGAAGGCAGGGAACCAGGGTCTCTTGGCACTTCCGCCACGGGGAGAGATCATTCGTCACAAAGATTTGCCAAGATTGTCTAGGCGTAGATGCAGGGAGACTGGCCAAGTGGGGGCACAACACTTCAGGGACTCGTGGCTGGTGGCTCTTTTGCTCTAGGCAGAGAGTGCCCTGCCTGAAGGAAAAATGACCTGTTTTTGCAATTTCCAGATAACAGGACTCTAATGAAGGAATTTGCCCTTTTGCTCCACCAAACGTAGATATTAACTACTGTCTTTCTTTATCCAATATAATTTCTTAGTGTATACCCACATCCATGCATATATCACACACACACACATGTTTATGTACGCCCACGTGTAGAATGCTCCATGAACATGTTGTGTTCTTTTTAGGTTGCGTGCATAGACAGACTGTGTTGGGAAAAAGAAAAGGAGGCGGCACTGGGTGGGAAGGCTTCACCCAAGGGGTGATGAACGGATCTCGGAATTGCAATTCAGTTAGGGAAGACCCCCAGAGATACCGAAAGGATTTTCAGGATCCTAAACAGAAGTGGGGCGACGTGCTGCCTGACCTCCTGTCCCATTCGAGCCTTATGTCCATCTGTGTGGCTAGTGTTTAACTTCTGGCTGAAGTCTTGTGTTTGTCTTCAAGACCAGCCCAGGGTTCAAAGTGCAGCAGAAACCGCTTCTGCCCAAGTATGAGTTGTGTCTCTCCCAGGGTACTAAAGGTGCTGCTACGTCGTGGAGGGCGAGAGGTGGGGAGGACGTGTTCCTAGCGAGGATCATGTAGAATTAAAGCTTGCGTCCACCTGCCGGGTAATGTAGAACTGAGCAGCCGCGAGTGCTGTGCGCGCACACACAGAGGCACTGAGGTCAGGGGCTGGGAGTGATGAGGAGCTTAAAAGCTGGTTTGGATGGAGCAGAAGATGGGGACTTGCCTGAGCCGGTGCTGGACTATCTCTGTCTGGCCCTACATGCCGGCCCTAAACAAAAGAGTAACCCACCTTTCACCCCCACCTCCCATCCCAAAATGCCAGTGCCTCCTCTTGACCTGCTAAATCCGGCCAAATTGAGGGGCAGCAGTAAACAGACACACACACACACACACACACACACACGCACACACACACACATGCACACACACACACACCCCGCCAAGGCCCTTGGGCTTTTGGACAATGAGCTCTCCTTATCTCTTTCCCCCTGACCTGTTACTGGTTTCTCTGCTGTGGACAGATAAGAAAACCCTAAGAGTTGTGTCACTGTCCAGGTGGCCCCACTCTGCAAGTCTCTCAAGAGGGATGATGCCCCTTGCCTGATGAGCCGACTCTGACTCTCTGAAGTATAGGTGGGCTAAGCCTCAGCTAGAGGAGCACACTGCCTACCTCCCCATGCCTGGGCACCGGCAGATGGGAATTCTGGCCCAGATGAGCGAGGGGACCTGCGGTGTTGGGTGAAGACACCAAGTGGCTAGAAGTCACTCCCCCTCCTTAAGCTCTCAGAGGGTGGAAGTCAGACCAGAACAGTCAGAAGCTCCCTCCCTGCCTTCTTTTCCAGAGGGTGCTGTGTGCGGGTTTGCAGCTGTTTCTTCATCATTCGGCATGAAACTAATCCCTTCCAGAGCCATCCCCAGCTATATGCACAAACATCTGGAAACAGGCCAAACTCTGGCCCATGTCTGGAATGGTCCTGCGTGGAAGGGCCTAGCTCTGGTAAAACAGCCGTATGGACTTACTGTCTGAGACAGGCCCAGCCCCCTAGACAGATATAAAAAATGAGCCCAACCCTATAGACAGGTCTTTGGAAGAGACACATCTGGAACAGTCTCCCAGATTGAGTGCACGTATTTGGAATGGGCTCAGTGTCTTGCCCCGGTGGAAGGGCCCTGCCCTCTGTACCCATGCCAGTCAGAATCAAGCCTTCATTTCAGTCCTTCGTTTGCCCTGGAGTTAAAATTTCAGGGCTGAGGCCATACATGAAGTCACAAAACTGTTTTTGGTAGAAGGTGAATGTTCTGTACAATATATATATGAATGTAAAAAGATATATATATATATATATGCTGTATATATATATATATTATATGCACAGTGTATATATGACCTGTAGCCCATGTGTATATGCACCCCTCCCCGCACGTCTGCACACAGAGTGTACATAACCCAGCCAGTATGGGTGGGGACCAGGTGAGAGATGGGGGCTGCAGCAACAAAGTCTGGGCTGGAGGCCATCTGGGGCAGGGGCTGCAGAGAGCCCCATGGGGATGGGGAAGGCCCTGCATACACCAGCACTGCAGACCCTGAGGAAGGGAGCAGAACCGTGGAGGCTGGTGCATGGGCCCTTGCACAGCCAGTGCCTCTTGGGGAGAGGCAGGAGTGGCGAAGGAGCCTCGTCTCCATCTGAGAGCGTCTGAAGCCGGACAGCAGGGCTTGTGTCTCGGGAGCAATGTCATGCCAGTACTAGGTTCCTGGCTGCACAATCACCAGGTAGATGTCAAGCTGTACCTGGAATATCCTAAAAGGCTGGAGTATTGCAGGCGGTCGAGGCCTCTGCCTCAGATTCTCACCCACACACAATTGCACAGCTCATAGCTAGGCAAAACACTTTTTAAAGAGGATGGCCCTGAGGACATTGACAGCATACCAGTATGATGTCCTAATGTTCTAGTTATTGACCCTGCCCCTATCCCCTGCCTTATAAAACAGACCTCAAATCAGCCCGCAATGTGTCTCTACGAATCAAAATTCTGAGACGTCAAGTTTTGGAAAGCAGCTGCCAGCAATGCCAGCAAAGAGTTTGTCCGACCTCAGAACACCTCCCCAGCCCCATGTGACCCAGAGGCCAGATATCATGGAGTGATCAAGGAGCCAGAGATGTGAGCAGAGTAGTGACATGGGTGAAAGATGAGAGGCCAACAAGGCACTTCCTGTCCTAGCACGGCCACGCCATCTGTCTGCCTTCTCGCCCCTGCAGCATTTCTCCAAGCAGGGCAGTTGGCAGAGAGGCCCCACAGACCTCTATCCCTGCCCCTCTCAGATCCATCTGTTCTTTGTGATTCTGATCTTTTAGCTAGTGATCCTGCCCTGTCATGGGTCATAGCATCTCTAGAGCATGCAGGAAAGAAGAAATCTGGACTGGGTTTCCATATGGTCAGTGGCCGGCCCCCTGCTTCAGCCCCATGCATCAGGCTGGTCTGCACTTAACTCTGGGTCTGCCCCAGGGGCCCTGGACAGAGCACATCTGAACCCAGCTCCCTGAGGAGGGGCCTGTCACTGTGCTCCAAACCCCCATCCCATCTCTGCCTGGGCTGACTTTCTGGCTGGGTCTCCCATGACTAGGACTTGGGTTCCTAGCCCCTGGCCTGAGCCCCCAGCCAGCACCATGCAAGATCCCTGGCTTGTCCCACCACCCAGCCCAGAGTGCCTGGACCCACCCCCTGCTCCCACGTAACATGGTTCCCACACACTGGTCTCTGGGCCATTCAGGGGATGCCCTTTGTGGACATGCAGAATTTCTATGAATATAGTTTTTTGTAAACATTTTGTAACAATTTGGGTTTCATAGTAACTGTGTTACTTGCCAATCATTCTAGGCTAATGTAAATAAATTTCCAAACAAATCCAATTATTTTCCTTTTTAAGACACTGTGATATATCAAAGTGCACAGTTTGCTGTATGAAGTAATATGGTTTTAAATTTTAAATAAAGAAATGTTTCTAGAAAACAGGGCTCCCTCGAGACGTGTTTTCTGTTTCTCTTCCCCCCTTAGAACCAGAGGGTGCTGGGCGATTGAGTTGTGCCATCGTCTCCCAGGGATGACAGTGTCCCGGGCAAGAGACCCTCATGATGAGCAGGCGGGTGGCTCCAGCCCAGCCTCCTGGTTCTCATATCAGATATAGAAAGTATAGTATATGTCCTTGATATTGTCTGACTTCTGTCTTCCCTTCTCGCGGGCATGTCCGTCCCCAGCTCATCTCCATCCACATAGCTACCTTAGAGTTGCCATGTCTTTATGTGACCCTGTCCCTTTGGCCAAAGTTGGGGAGGATGGGTGAGCCAATCAGAAATCTTGGCCAATCAGAAATCTCGCCTGAGCTTTTTCAGACTGAAAATGAGCTGGCTACTCTAAGCTGGCTACTCTCAGGAGATGGAAACTGCACACATAATAACCGGTTTAGGGCAAGACATTATACGCAGGAAGGCATTGAACACAGATATTTACAAAACCAACGACGAGATGAGAAAGCAAAGCCAAGCTGGGCCTCCGGTGGCTCCCAGAACAACCTAGAACTGACCCACCAGGGCAGTGGCCACCTCCGAGACTGGTACTAGAATCATGAGACAAAAACACACCCCAGAGCTGCAATCCAGGGCTTGGAAAGCCTGGATCAAGAATCCGATGCCATCGCTGCCTCCGTCGCAATTGCTTCTCATTACCCAGGAAGTTAGAGGTGGTCAGTGGAGTGCTGAAAAACCTCATGTTCCCATTACAGATACAGCCCAAAAAGGGGACAGGAAGAGGGCCTCTGCCTCGCTTCTGCTTTCCAAACTCATGCAGACAGATTTAATTGGTGGAGGCTAATTTACATCCAAAACTCTCCATGCTCCTCTATGATATCGTCATAATCAAAGCTAATAGTTACTGAGCACTGCCTTTGTGTCAGGTGCCGTGCTAAGTTCTTGACACATATTATGTCCTTTCACCCGTGCCTCAGACCCTGACACAGCTCAGACCTTGACTCTACGTGACATTTCAGTCCAAATGTCCATCTCTGTTGACTCAGTCTCTTGGTGAAATTTCTTGTAGAGTTACTACAAGTGAACAAACTTGGGTCAGTTGGTCGCCTGTGGTCTAATCAGCTGTGATCAGAAGGAGCGAAGGGTCACATAATAAAATTATGGTACTTGGGTTCTTTGCTTTAGGAGGGTTGAGAAAACTGAAAATTCCATAAAAAGATGTGTGGGTTGGGAATATCTCCTAAACTATGCACCCTCCTGTTCCATCAACTAACAAGTGCCAGGTAAGCCAAGCCAAGACACCAGAAATCCCTGTAGAATGGAGAGAAGTTCAAGATCCAGCAGGCTACAGTGTCTGAAAACTCTGGTCCAGCCTGGAGCGACAGCCCAGGAAGAGGCTTTGGGTCTGAGCCAGGTAAGAGGCAGGACGAGGCTATGGGTTGAAAGAACATCTGTCAACCATTGGGAGGCAGAGGTAATGTCCATCCCCTAGGAATAAACACAATAGGGTTCAGAGGAGACTCCAAGACCAGCAGGGAGTGGGGTAACACAAACAAGAAACAAGGAAGAGAGCAGGTAGGAATGAGGTCCACAGTTGGGGCGAAGAAGCAGGTAGAGCACCCACTCATTCATCTGTCCATCCATCCACCCATCCATCCACTCATTTATTCATGCATTCATCCACCCATCAATCTATCCACCTGTCTATGGAAATACATCCATCCTCTGTATGTCTATCCACCTACCGATTCATCAACCAATTTATCTATTTATCAATCTACCTGTCCTCTCGCCCTCAGTCCATCCATCCATCCATCCATCCATCCATCCATCCATCCACCCATCCATCCATCCATCCATTTATTGAGTTAGACAAATATTTAGTGTATGAGTTTCAGCTCTACCACCTACTAGATGCATAAGCTTGAACAAAGAACTTCACATCCCTGAACCTCAGTTTCCTCATCTATAAAATGCATGATAATGAAACCCCACCACCACAACCACCCTACCCACATGGAATAGTTATGGGGGTTAAATGAGAAAAAGCACATTAAGTACTTAGCATAGGGCTGGGCACAACAGAACCCAACAATAAGAGACAGTAATTTTTATTAAGAAAAAGGAGGAAGAAGAGAAGAATTAAGACCTACTATATGCTGAACCCTCTCTGGGAATAGAGTGGTGAGCAGTAAGGTAAGACTTCCCTACCCAGGGCTCAGAGCCTGGCCTAGAAGCCCACCTATGACCCTGTGGGCTGTAGACCAAGATCAGCCCTGCCTGTTGGGATAGTGGAGTGACCCTGATTGTCTCTGGATTGGGCAGAGAGAGGATAGAACATTTTTGTACCCCAGTGTCTCTGAGAAGCCCCAACTCTACTTCTCAGAGCCCATCTCTAGACGCTGAGCTCTCTCTCTCCATGGCTCTATCCCTAGGAGGCAAGGAAGTGCTTCTGGGCTTTCCTCTCTCCCATCCCCAAGAGCAGAGGGCATGGCTTCTCTCCTTATGAAGGAGGCTCTCACTGCTTCCTTCCCAAGGAAGAAAACGGAGCTCACATTACCAGGTACTCAGTAATAGCCAAGCATCGCTGCCAGCAATTTATACTAATTTCTCAGGGATTAAACAATGACCTTTTGAAGTAGGCAGCATTACATCCCATTTTACGGTTAAGAAAGCAAAGGATCATAGAAGTGAGTGAACTTGCTCAAGGTCGCATAGCTAGTCAGTGTGGCATTCCACACCAGAGCTGGGACTCTGACTCCCAAACACACTCGCTCACCATTCTGTCCCTCCCATGACCCCGCGCTTCAAGATATGAGCCCTGAAACCCCTCCCTACTTTGCCACCTCCTGAAGAAGGAAGGACAAAGAAAGGATGAGAGGGGAATCAGGAAGCCAGGGCTCGAGGTGGGCACTGGGGCGGGGGCAGCCATGTGACTGTCATGGCTTAGGCCCCAGTCGCTGGTTGCTGGACCATTTCCACCTCAGCCTCTCCTTGGTCAATGCCCTTCCTTCTGTCTCCAGGCACTGAGATGCTGGCTCCTAGTTCCAATGCACTAGGCCCCAGGAGCAGAAACTTTAAGAAGACTCCTCATTCAGGGATCATTTGGGCAAGAAAAGAGACCAACTCTAACTGGAGTAAAAGGAGATTTCATTAGAAGGAGTCTGATGGAAGCACAGGCAAGCTTTTCTCTCCCTCTTTTTCTCTTTCTCTCTTTCCCTTCCTCCCCACTCTGCCTCCCTCCTTTTCTGATTCACGGCAGGAAATAGCCACCCTAGCCCTGGCTCAAGTCCCCTGCTTCCTGGCCCAACAGCAACTACCTAGAGTGAAAAATGTCCCACTCCACATCACTTGCCTACCCCGTCAGCAGAGGGCACTGGATGGGGAACTCAGTGAAGGAGGTGTATCTAACATGGCACAACTCTCTCTAGACCTTTAGCATGCATACAAATCCCCCAGGGATCTCATAAAAATGAAGGTTCTGGTTCAGTGTGTCTAGAAGGGTCTCCAGGTGATGCTGGAGTCCAGTGCAAGTAGCCAAGGAGGGCAGTGATAGCACAGGCCTCAGAGGACCCTCCTTCTCCAAGCTCTGAAGGCCCAGGCCCCATCTAGTCCACTCAACATCAGCAGAGCAAGACCAGCCCCCTTTAAGCCCTTAATTATCCTCATCTGAAATGCTTATTAATTGAGCCTCACATGACACCCTTCTTTTTCCCTTTCATTTAGCCCCAAAATATCTAGGTTGGAGAGGATGCCCAGAGTCCCTCGAGACCAAGCATCACTCAGGGTCCCTCTGCTAGGCCTGATGACAAGCCCCACCAAGCAGTGTGATCAGGGACTCTGGAGTTTAGCTTCCTGGGCTCTGCTCCATTGCTGTATCTTCCTGGGCTCTGCTCCATTGCTGTTTCAGTATCCTTGCCTGCAGAATGGGAGACTAAGACCCACCACAGAGGGTTGTTAAAGGGATTTGATGATATGGTACGTTCCTGGCACCTGTACAGCTCAACCAATGATAGCTTTTATGGTGGAGGGACAGTAACGAAGGATTAGACCACTCCCCAATATGCCAAGAGCCAGACGAGCCTAGGCACAGAGGAATCAGCAAACAAAAGTGGCCAAATACTCAGCTTTTAAGTTCAAAGTCTCCATCCCAGTACAAGACCCAAAACATCTGGAAAGACACATGGTCCCATTACCTTTTCACCTCCCAATTTAGGCCAAAGATTCCACAGGCTGGAGGAGAGAACCCGGGGAGGGGCCTCCAGACAGAAATGGAGTCAGGCGTGGAGGGATTCCCCCAGATTTTGCCTGAGCATGTGCACTCAGCTGCCAGCCCAGATTGCCACAGGGTGTGGATCTCTGTCTATACTACATGAGTCCAGTACAGAGCCTGAAGAGATGTTCCTAGCTAGATATCGTTTTCAGTACCTCCATGAGGACACCTTCCTTAGCAGCCAGGTGATTCTCACTGACTATCTTACATGAGTGAAGAGCCATCTGTACCCTGAGAATTCGCTCGGTCCCCATTCTCTCCGCCCCATGAGGCCAAGCCCTCTTTTGCTGAATCAGGAAATCGAGGCTCTTAGAGGGAATGTGGTGGAATGGCAAAAGACAGCCACACCCCTAGCCCAGTGGGACTAGACTGTGAGGTTCCCCTCTGAGCTGGGAGAACAACCCCCTCTTTGTTACTTTATTTGTAATTATTATTATTATCAGTGTTGCCACTGCTGTTTCTACTTCTGAGCCAGTCATTGTGGAGCCCTAGCATCTTGGAGGTGATGGGACCAGACAGTTCTGAAGCAGGTTCTGTTTTACTCTTTTTTGGCCCTAGGTCTGGGGGAGTCCCATCCCAGATAACTATACCCTTGATGTCAAGGGCTCCCTTGCCTTTGACTACGGTCATCTCACGCTGCTCAGATCATGGAAGTCTGAGACCTATTGCGTTGGCTCCCACCTCCCAGCGGTCCCCACCACACCCTAGGTCAGGGGCCCACCCTCTCTTCATCTCCTGGCAAGGGCCTCCTGTTACTCTTGTCAGGACTTGGGGACCCCAAATCAGTGACAAGCTCGAAGGTCCCTCTGCCACCTTAATTTAAGCAGGAGATTTTGAACCATTCATATAAGCCTTAGTTTACTCACCTGTGCAGTGGGGTTGCTCATTTTGACTACCAAAGAGAGTTTGTGTGAGAATGAAAGAAAAAGCTTCCTATGAAAGCATATGTTAAGTGTGAGGCATCAGGCTTTCTATTTGTGAGCGTCCCTCTGTGCTCTTCTGCCAGTTCCCCTCCTCCCACCTCAATCTGCGCCCCCCCCCCCCCCCCCCCCGGTCCATCTGGAGTGAGTCAGGAGCAAGAGGAGGTCAGGACTCAGACGTTCCTGGGGCTTCAAAGAATCAGGCTGGGCCAGGGTATGCAGCTCCCCAGGGACCTTGATGGCACTTCCTTGGGAAACAGAAGCTGAGTGTTTAGAAGCATCTGTCATTATGGAAACAAAGTTGCCAGGCCATTTTTTCTTTTACTATTTTTACTGCGGTTTCATTATCTTATGCAAATGAGGCCGTTGATGAAGCCTTTCTGCTGGGTGGCCCATGCTGGGACCAGCTCCATTGAGGGATTTATTGCCTGCCTCGGCCTCCAGACAGGATCTGGGATGAGGAGGCCCCGTGGAGATGGCTCCCTGAGCAGCAGCCCTACCCTGGAACATGCAGCTTCCTGCCAGACAGAGCCCCAGGTCCTGCCTCCATCCCGGGAGTGTCCTGGTCCTTTATTTCCAACGACCCAAGTTTCAGCTCGGCCTGGCTCAGCCTCTGTCTCCAGTTCCTCACTAGTTGGAGCCCCTTGAAGACTGAGTTGCCAGTCCCCAGCAGGATGTAAGAGAAAAGATGGGAAGCAATAAAGCTTCGTCTCATTGGGGACCTCTGGGAGAAGCATGTAATACAATTCTCAGTCTCCCATTCAAGGGGAGAAAGCTGGAGTATGTATACACCAATCTTTGGTTGAGGCTGGTCCCACGAGGTTGTTAATCCCAAGTACTTCTAGCGGGCCACAGGTGACAAGATAGGCTCTGGAACAGGCTAAAGCTTCAGGTGAAAGCAATGCAAGTAGTAGCAGCCTGGAGTTGAGCATTTTGTGCAGAAGCAGTAAGGGCAAGAGATATGTGTAAGACACTGACAGCTCTGCTGTGAACCCATTTTAGAGACAAACAGCCTGAGGCCCAGAGTGGCCAAATAACCTGCCCAAGCTCCAGCGAGTAAGGGACAGGGCAGAGTTTACTATCTCCTGGCCTTCTGCACTCTCTCATAGTTCAGGCTCCCAGGCCTCTTGCCCAGGCCTCCCCCACACTCCTCCCTGTAGCTCTGGCCTCGATGAGAGCACCCACAGCCCCTGCCTGCTCCAGGCTGTCTCCCAGGCCACTTTCTCCCAGCATGAGGTGTGTCGGTGAAGCACATTCTCTCTCCTGTGAGTCCAGCAGCTTCCAGATGTAGAGATTTTCTCCAAAAGGTTGTTGGCCTCTGTCCAGTCCCTCCGGCCCAAAGCCTTTAATTTAGTTTGCAGTGAGAATCAGCTTCCCCTCCTTCTCCCTAATTCAGTTTTGAATCACTAAGAATTCTCTAAACTCTGATAAGGCATCCTCTGGGACAGAAATAGGTCCAAACATTCAATAACAGCTTCTGTTTTACGTGGAGATTTTCCTCTTCAGGGGGATCTGACTCAGCCCTTCATTTCCCAAGGACTGGGCAGTGGGTAAGATGAACGATGTGGAAAACCAGAAGGATCCCAGCCCCGCTCACCTACAATGAGGATGAGGTCACAACAGCTGCCATAACCCAAATGTCAACTCAATTCTGTGCCCTCTGCGTAACCCTGACTTCCAGCCCCCTGCTCCATGGGACAGACCCTCTCTGCACTCAGAACTGTCTTCTCATCTCATGATCCAAGGCTTGAGAGCTATTAGTGCCCTGCTCTCTTTTCCAGAAGTTGTAATTAACAATAATAATAATAATAATAATATAACAATATGTTCCAGCTAAATGAGTGACAACTCCAGACCTGACTCTGTGCTTAGTACTTTGCAGACCTCATCTCACAGAATTCTCACCATAACCCTGTGAGCTCGGGGAGATCATCCCCATTTTGCAGTAGAAAGCAAGGCTAAGAGAAGTAGAACAATTCCCCCACAACAACCCGGGAAGCATCGGAATGAGGCCTCCAGCCTGGGACCTCCATTTCATAGATTTGATAAATGAGTCAATGAATAAATGAATGAGTGAATTAGAAAACAGTCAATAATCAATGCTGTTTCCAGACACTGGGGACCTCTATGCTTATAAGGGGGAAAAAAATCCAAACTTGATTGGGCCAAAAACGAGAATTACTGATTATAGTCGCTCGCAGGAACAACCTACCATTTATGCCTAATTGCAGTGTAGTCCAATAACAATTATGCACATCAATAAATGTGTCAGATTAACTTGGTTGTAAGTTTTATTTGATTGCAACACTAAACCTTGTTTGTGGTTGCTGCGACTTGGGAGGCCTGAGCCATTCTGCCTGAGCCCCTTTGGTCCCTTCTGGAAATGAGGGAGACTGTTGATACTGGAAGAGAAGTGAGAGAGGAAAGAAACATCTCTGTCCCCACTGCAGAGTGTCTGCCCTGGCACGCTTGGAGAAAGCAGGGGGTCTTTGCAGGGTGCGAAACGTCGCCAGCCTCCCCTCCTTCCCTCAGTGCCAAAGGCAGCGTCCTAATTAGAACATCCATAACCCTCAGCATCTGCTCCAAGAGAATTCAGCTGCTCTAAGATGGAGAAGTCCATTAACTTTATTGCACAAAACGTCAGACGTGCTTTTAGACAGAGGATCACTGCCAAGTGAGATAAACTACAGAGATCTACCAGAGAGACAGGACAGAACTTCTTGCAGTCCCCAACTGTGTCCTCAGGACTCCTTTCTCTTCCTACCCAATGCCCCGGATGGTACTGTATCATCTTGGGAGGTTGGAGCTGGGGAAATTATGAATTTCCAATGCAGGTGCAGCCTGAGCACCCCAGCTCTCATCATGCAAGCCCAAAGCCTACTGAATGTCAGTGCCAGAGAGGCACCATCTGACTCCCAGAATGCATCAGGATTCCCACCCATAGTCAGGGCGGCTCATTCCTACATCAGCAGGAGTTGGATTAGCTGGTGTCACCAGAAGCAGCAGAGCGAGGCAGCTAAGAACAGGCTTTGGAATCAGATATTTCTGGGCTGAATATCAGCTTTGCCACTTAAGAGTCCCTGCACAACCCCGCAAAACTGGCTTAATGTCCTGAGGCTATTCTATAAACTGGGCTGAGTAACACCTCCTCTAGGAGGGTTAAATGAGATGATGTCAGAATCTTTAGCACGGTGCCTAACGCGGCAAGGGCTCTGTACTTGAGAGCGCCCCTTCCAAGCCTCTAGTGTGGAAATGGAGAGGAGACAAACCCCACAAAGTGCAGAGGAGAGTAAATACTAGTTTGGAGTCAGAGAGCCCTGGGTTCTAATCCCAGCTCTATTTTATGCCGTGGTCCTCTGGGGCCCTCAGTTTTCTCATCTGTAAAATGGGGTTAATAGTCCTCATTCTCCTTTTCTCACAGGAGAATTAATAAGACATGAAAGTGCTTTGAGGTCACCAAAGGGATGTTCAAGTATGCAACATTATTGCTTCTATTCCT
The DNA here is from genome assembly GCF_014176215.1 of Rousettus aegyptiacus. Taxonomy (NCBI): domain Eukaryota; kingdom Metazoa; phylum Chordata; class Mammalia; order Chiroptera; family Pteropodidae; genus Rousettus; species Rousettus aegyptiacus. The sequence continues at coordinate 23,274,443 of NW_023416284.1, read as the reverse complement.
TTAGTTGTCGCCCTAATGTCTAGTGCTCCCTGGAACATTGCCAGGCCCAAGGCCGGCTGCTAGCTGGGCCCTTCCCAGCTCCCCAGCCTGGAATTCATCTCTGCCTCAGCACACCCCACACCACGGCCCTCCCACCTCATCTTTGGCGGCCCAGATCCCCATGGGGAGTAGCCGTGGACCTCCCAGATTTCACAAATGTTTCACCAAGTGGGCCTCCTGGGCATCTTTTCTCAGATTCAGATTCTTCTTAACATGAATAATTAGCAGAAATAGTCCAAAAGGGAGGCAACAGCCACAGCAATCGACCCCAGTGATTTCCCAGCCTCAGGGGGAGCCCAGTTTCACTCCGATCCAAGTGCTGTAAATTCCCATCAAGCTAAGAAAATATAGTGCAATTTAGAAACACTGATACAGCAATAAAACACAGATCTCCGGCAAATGGAATTCGGCAACATCTAAAAATGGAGCCATACATTACTCTGCTTGCTTACTCCCTACAGGGACATGATGCTGGGAGAAGTTGGGAGAACTTTATGTTCAAGTTGATCTTCCTTTTGTGGATGAAGGCAGGGCTACCCATAGCTGGGCCCCAGGTGGCCCTCTAGGGCAGGCCCCCTCTGAGAAGGGCCCCAGGGGAGGGTCCTAGCCAGAGAAGACCTGTGGCCTGGGCTCTGTTATCCGGGGTTTACTAGAGGGAACATTCCCAAAAGGGTGGGAAGAGAGAAAAACTTACTGTGTGCCACTTAGTCCTCACAAGTGGCCTTCAAGGGAAATGTGATTGTCCTTACTTGATGAAGATACTGGCAATCAGAAGTAAAGAGACTTGTTCACGGTCACTCAGGGACAAGTGGTAAAGCTGGATTTGAGCCCATGTGTGTCTGCCTCTTTCTGTTCCACATGCTCAGGGCTCAGCCCTTCGCTCTACAAAAGCTAAAACTAAGCCAAATACCACTGCTCACTACCTTCTGGGAGTGTAGGTAGGAGTGTAGATAATCCCACAAATGGGATTATCGCTCTGCTTACCGGAGTCATTAGCCCCGCTCTATAACCAGAGAAGCAGGAATAGGTACACCGATACAGTCCCTTGTCCCTAAAGAGAAGGTCAAGGAGACCGGGGTCCCCTTAGGAAGGACTGATGGGTAGAGGGCAGCCCCATCACCCTCAGTAAACCCAACACCTCCACTTCACCCAAAAGAGACCAGGGAGATTCCATTGAATCTCTCTGGCCTGGAGCATACTCTCTTCCCTCCCCAGCTTCATCACTGAACGCACTCCATACCACCCTCACTTGTGTACACACACACACACACACACACACACACACACACCCCATCCCACACACCTCTTTCCAACCACCATACCACACTTTTGCCTGGCTGGTCCTTCCCCGAGACTGTGAACTCCATCAGAGCAGAGGCTGGTGTGCTTGTGCCCCTTAACTGACCACTCAAGGACTCCACTAATGCATGGGACACTCTGGATGCAGCTTTCTAATACTCCTCTGGGTCCTACCAAGCCTTGGTGCCTGGAGCTCCACAAGGACAGAAAACTAAGATGGCCTCTCTGGAAATTATGCATTAAGAATTCCAGCTCTGGAATCAGATAGACCTGAGCTTGAGTTCTAGCTCTGTCACCTACTAGCTGTATGATAACTTATTTAATCCCTCTAAGCCTCAGTTTCTTCATCTGTAATATGCAGTTAATGAAAGGTCCTGCTCGAAGGGGGAGCTGCAAGGATGTAGCGAGACGTTACGTGTAAAGCACTCACCACAATACCTGGCACATAGTAAGTGAGCAATGAACTGTGACTGCATTAGTCAGGATAGGATAGGATATGCTGCAACAAAAAAACAGCCCCATTGTCTTGGTGGCTTAACATAGCCATGTTTATTTCTCACATGCATTTATTTCTCTGTGGGTTCGGCAACTGTCTGGAACAGCTGACCTCCACTGAAAGCCGTCTGGGACAGCTGAGACCTCCACTGAAAAATCTGTGATCCAGGTTGCTTTGATCTTGTGGCTCCACCATCTCAACATGAGGCCTTCTCTATAATGTCTTGACAAAGGAATAAATGGACTGAAAAATTGTATAAGTGTTTTTCACTGTCTCACCCTAGAAGTGACATGCATTCCTTCCAATCACATTTCTTAGACTAGAACTAGACACATGACTGTACCCGACTATTCAGTCCCAGGGGCAGGAATATATCTCCCTTATACCCAGGATAGAGAAAAGAACTGAATATTGGTGAGCACAGTAACATCTTCCACCACCCTTAAGTGTTAGTCTCCCTTTTCTGCATTCATAACCAGTTTGTTTTCCTAGGTCCTGAGCCAGCTCACACTCTACCCAAGATTTTCATAGTGTCGCCTTCATTTCTGCCATGTATCTTACAAGCCACCTTGCTGCCACTCTGGCTGAAGTCCAGCCCTGGCCTGGGGAAGATGGTTTTTTGCAGAGAAGGGCCTATTTGAAGCCCTCCCAACCCTTTTTCTGATCCCTTTCCACTGACTGAAGAGCCCTCTTCAATTTGTTGACAGCACAGAATTCAGGCCTCCAGCATCTGATTACAATTGTGCCTCTAACTGTCAAGGGTAAATGTCTGTTGTCTTTAGAAGGATCTCCGTTGATGGAAGTGTCAGCAAAGACAGTGGTGGCAGAACTAGATCCCTCCCCAGTGAGATGCCTGTCGTTTGTGGGCAAGCGAGATATTTCCAGCACCTGGCAGAATTCAGGCTTCTGAAGATAGTGGAGAGAGGACCAGGGGGAAACTACGTGAGGCTGACAGGGTGAAGAGCAGGGAACCAGAAGCCAGAAATGAGTGACTTCTGTGGGTAAAGATGACACATGCAGTGGAGGCAGCAATCCAGAGGGGAAATTATTCAGAAGGTACTAAGCAGTTGGACTGCAAGAGGCAATGAAGGTCCCCCAAAGTAGAATCTGCAGGCCTGACAAGCACAGAGACCAGAACACAGTGCCAGTATGGTCTTTGGAGATTAGATTTAAATCCTGGTTGTACCACCCAACAGCTGTGTGACCTTGGATTAATTGCTCAACCTCTCCGAGCCTCCTTGGTAAACATGCTCAGAAGCCCTATCTTGTCAGCTTTTTGTAAAATGCAGTGAGATAGATATGAAATGCTCAACACAGGCCTTGCTCTGCAGCGAGGCCTAAAGCAGGGGTAAGAGGAAGCCTAAGAGAGAGACAGAAGCCCTTTCTGGAGATGCTGGGCCACCATGGTAGGCAAAGTAGGTTCCCTGTCCAGATCGCCTTCCCCAGATAATGCACTCATTCCTCTGCCGATGTGATTGTTGGCTGGCAACGGCTCCCAGCCATCCCCTTCTCAGTTGCCTCCTGATCCATAGGTTATATTTCTCATTTCCCAGCACCTGGGGCAGCTCACAGCCAATGACTTCCAATGTGGACATCACTGTGGACCGACTCCACAGTGCTCTCTGTGCTCCAGAGCTCAGCAGTGGACATACCTGAAGCTAACTCTTGCTGTGTCCGTGGCCTTGCCCCTGCCTTGTTCTGCTTACCACTCCCCCGCCCTGGAGAGCATTCCCTCAACACGTTACAGGCACTCAAGTCCCCGTCTCTGCTTCTAGAGAACCTGACCAAGGCACACACTAAGCAGGAGTCCAAGAAACGAGGTCTAGGGTCCCAGGGTAGCCTGAAGCTGGCCATGACCTAGGGCCGGTCCAGGCTGAGTGGCCACACAGGCCTCATGCCCAGACCCTGAGCCTTTTGCCCTCTGATAAACGTTTAACCCCTGACAAAGGTAGGTGGGAGGGCCTGGATCAGAGCTGGTATCTGTCGGGCATTTATTATGAACTTCAGATAGAGAGAGGGACAAAGCAGGAAGAAGAAACTCGCAATCCTTCTTATTTCTCTATTTATTGCTCTATTCATTGATGCCTTATCCCCACGTACTTAAACAGGATTTGAGGAGCTTAAAACTAAATGCACTTGAAAGGGAAATGCTGTAAAAGCAAAACAGCACAAAAACCGTGTCAAAAGAGTAAAATATTTGTATTCTCTTGGAGGCTAACTGGGATAATGAAGGCAGAGCTTCCTACTTAGATTGCCAGGAAAGTGGGGTGTTGGAGAAAGGGTCCCCAAAGAGTCAATGGATCCCTCAATTCCCTGGAAAGTCCTCCTGGAGTTCTTAGTCTCTCTTGGCTATCCTCCCTACTTAACCCCACAGCTACAGCTTCTGTCTGGAATCGGAGGGGGTCAAGGATCTAGGCTCCATCCCAGCACTTTGCCGGACCTGGGGAAAGTCTCTTCACTGTGTGGGTACCTTGTGTGCTCCTCTGCACAATAAAAGGATTGAGACTGAAGACCTTGAGGGTCTCGATAGCTTTAATGTTCAAGGACTCCATCTAAGCAAACCAGTGGCCAGCACCTCCTGGGGCCTCGGGCAGGTGAGACGTGAATTCTGCATCCCTGGGCCTAGAGTGGGAGGTGCAGGCACTAGGGGATGCTCAGGGCCCAGCAGTGTGTCAGGAGCTGATGGACAAGGGTGAAGGGGGTTGGGTACAGGCTCCAGCTGAACTAGGGATAAAGAAAGCACAGAAGAGGGGGAACCCAGGCATGACGATGAAGGGGCAACCTGCAAGCTCAGAAGAGAGCTGGAACAACTAAGGAACCTATGTCCCACTGGTAAAGTTTGGCCGGAGCTGGGGGTACAGCCAAGAAAAACAAGCAGGTGCAGGTAGGCCACCCTGTCCTGAGCTGAGGGGCCCTACAACAGGCGAAAGAGAACATGGGGTCCTGGGCCAAGGGTCTCCAGGGTTTCAGCCTGGTTTTGGTCACTTAGCAGGAAGCAGGCACTGTGCTAAGCACTTGATATGAATTCTCCCATTGAATCTTCCCAAATCTTTGAGATGTAACCTACCACTAGCTCCATCTTAGAGGTGAGGCAAGAGTTAAGATGCTTGTCCAAGGTCACTCAGCTGTTGGGAAGCAGAACATCCTGGGTTACTTTTGACTCCAAGCCAGTGCTCTGCGCCCTGCCTCACTGTCTCCCTCAGCTGGACTCTTGGTATTCCCAGGCCTGGGAGGACCCAGAAGAAGATGGGTTCTGCTTTATAATCTCACCCAGCTTAGATACCACATTTGCATTCTAATTCGCCTTTGGAAGCTAAGCCCTTCACCCTAAGCGCACCAATGGGGAAATGTAAGGCACTGGATCAGGACTGGGCTGGAGGAAGAATTTTGGCACAGCGGAGCCTTTTGGTATCCATAGATGTCAGCCTGTCAGCAGCAGGAACCCCTGTCTGACCTACAGCTCGACTCCCAATCTGTGTCCCAAAATATCTGCCCTAAGCATTTGAAACTCCAGGACCAGCGAGTCCACCTCTGAGTCTCAGGGCAGCCATCCACGTGGATTGTGAGAGCTCCCGGTGCCCTGTTGGCACAGGAGAGATGTAAGCTGCGCCTGCCACTTCAAAAGCATTTCCGAGCAGCGCGGAGGCAGCAGGAGTGTGCACGGGAGCTGCTGGTGTGCAGGGATTAGCGGGATGGCACGTCTCATGCTGCAGGTAGCCCTGTTCTGTGACACTTAGAGACGAACGGCGTTTCACAAAGAGCCTCGTCCAGGAACACAGAGGCCTTTGAACAAAGACCCAGGGGAGGCCGTGGGAGATGAGTGGCTGCCCTCGGAGATGGCACATTCCAGGCAAGGCAAGCGGTGTCTCTGAGGACCGAGAGGCAACCAGGGCGCAGCCCAGACTGGGGCCGGACATTAGAGGCCGTCACCCTGACCTCCAGAGAAATTCCATAGTTACCTCCATGCCAGGCCGTGAGGTTGGTACTGCCATTTCCCCCTTCTATGCCTGGGGAAGCTGAGGTTCGAATGGGAAGAAATAGTTAAGAGTGGGGTTAAGAATGTGGGCACCGACCCACACCAGTTGGTTCAAAGCCTGGCCCTCCCTTCCTGCTGTGTGTCCTTGGGCAGGTCCTTGGACCTCTCTAAACCTCAATTTTCTCACCTGTAATGTGAGAGAAATAATAGTACTTCTCTCAGAGGTCGCTGTGGGAATTAGATGAAAAATGTAACTGATGTAGCAGACCCATAAATGCTGATATACAGTAGCTTTGGTTATTATTAGATTATTCAAGTCAATTCAGTTCAATACTCATTGATTACTTGGTTGAATTTATTAAAGTATATAGTCAAAATAAGCCAATTCTTTTCTCCTGGTTGATGATAATGCCGAATTTTTCCCTCTTGGGCCCCTTGCTCTGGTGTTATGTGGATGAGACTCCTGGACCATATAAAACTGTGGGAGGGCACAGTTGAGATCCATTCACACACAAGGCTCTGCCCCAGCTGGACTACAGGGCACCTGTGGGAGGTCCAAGTGGGTAAAGTCTAAGATAAACTCAGGAGGTGAGAGGCTGGAGGTCAATACCCCAAAAGCAGATGTTGGGATAAGGAGTTGGAGTGAGCATAGGTAGGTCAGAGCTAGGAAGTGCCCCTCAGGAGGCAAGAGATTACAAGTGAGTTGTGGGGGTATACGAAGTAAGAGAGGAGACTCAACAATTAAGATTAGAAGTGGCCAGACCCTTGAGAACACAAGACTGGAGGTGAGAGTTGGAAGGGACAGCTTAAATTGGACTCCTTGAGGGCAGCCGCTGGAAGTGAGCTCTGGCAGGTCAGACTCAGAGGTCAGAAGTGGAGGCGAGAAGTCGGGGTTGTGTCTCAAGAGCTACGGCTGCTGTAATGAATTACCACAAGTTAGAGGCTTGAAAACAACTCAGATGTATTTCCGTACAGTTCTGGAGGCCAAGAGTCCAAAATCAGCATCCAGGAGCAGGGCTGGTTCCTTCTGGAGGCTCCAGGGGAGAGTTCATTTCCTTTCCAGCTTCCAGGCGCCGTCTTCAGAGCCAGCAGTGGGGTGTCTTCACATCTCTTCTCGTCCTCTGGCCCTGTCATTGTATAACCTCCCGACCCTGACTCCTCCTGTCTCCTCCTACAAGGACCGTTGTAATTACACCAGACCCACCCAGATATTCCAGGATAATCTCCCTATCTCAAAGCCCTTAACTGGGTCACATCTGCCATATAAGGTAACATTCACAGGTTCCAGGAATTAGAATGTGGCCCTCCTCAAGGAGTCTCTATTCAGTTACTACAGGAAGTTAGAGATGGGAGGAGAGCCTCGGGTTTTACTTAACTAACAGGAGATATGTCCAGGAAGGTGAGAACACATTGCACCGAGGACACAGACCTCAGGAGGTAGGGTCAGTGCAGGACCACGAGCCCAAGCCCAGCTCTAGGCCAAACTGGGCCTGCAGAGGCTGTGGTCAAGCCCCGGAGGTGAGTAGAGGACCTAGTGGCCACCATAGTAGGCAAGACTCTGTCATGTCTATGGCTGCTTTAGCAGGCCAAGGCTCCAGGCCTAGCTTCTACCCAGGAAATCTCAGCAGCGCCTCTGGGCACAGGACAGGTGTGCCTGGGGCTGTGGAGACTCGATCCACAGCTCGGCCTAGGCTAGCTACTTCAGTCTCTGCCTCACCTGCCCATACCTGGCATCAGAAACAGCCAGCCTGCTCAGGTATCCCCTGCTGGTCCAGGAATGGTCAGCCATCTTGGGGTGGGAGTGGCGGTGGTCCTGTGGATCTGGAGAGACCACCTCCCCCTGCACCTATTGCCACACCTTGGTGGAGCCTTCAAGACATCCTGAACATTACAATAATGTAAAACGTCTGCCCAAGGATTTTTCTTTCTTTGCCTCACATCTCCAGTGCCAGAGAGGCTTACCTAGAGTAAGTGATGAAGGAAGCTACAGTTCTTTGGCTTTCTCGAAAGGTCCCTGAGCTGAACTACATTAAATTCTCTCTTTCCCTGTCTCCATTTCTCAATCTCTCTCTCTCTCTCTTTCTCTCTCTGTATCCATCTTTCTGACTCTCTTTTTTTCCCCTCTCCCTCTCCCTCCCTCCTTCTCTCCCTTTCTTCCTTCCTTCTTCCCCTATCTAATCTCTCCCACCACATTCAAGTCAAGACTCTAAGGCACATTAAAACAAAACATACATTAAACAAACCTTGAGGGAAGGGACAAAGAAGGTAGACAAATTCAGAGCTGGGATCAGGATAGAAAACACAAACCATAAGTTACTAGAAGGAATTTGGCTCCAGAACAAAGCAGAGGGAAATGGGACCTGTCGCTGGATTTGGGGACTTCACAGCATAAAAGCAAATGGGCTGCACACATACTTTTGGTCAAGAGGCTGCAAAGCCATTTGAATGTCTTCAACAGCCGACTTAAAAGGCCCTAAACACTCTGCCCAGGCCGATTCCCTAACAGACAGAGGGTGGTGATCCAGGCCATGGTCCCAACAGAGGGGCCTGAGCCCGCAGGGACGGTCTCCTTCCTGACCCTTCCAGCTGGTGCCCAGCAGACCGGGCCAATGCCTCTCATCCAAGGCAGGTACTGTCCTCTCCCCTCAGGCCTATTGAGAATCAGAGGGGGGAGAGGGAAAGGAAGGCACATTTACTGAGCTCCTACTGTATGTTCCTTTAGGCCTCCCAACAATTCCCTCCTGGGTCTTTACTGCCCCCTCTGCCTAGAATAGCGTTCCTCTCATTTGCCATTAAACTCCTCACATCCTTTGCACTCAGCTTCCATGCTGTTTCCTCCTTAGAGAGCCCCCTGACCCTCTCTGTATCATGCTCCCATCATTCTCTCTCATAAACCATTTTCTTTTCCTTCATAGCACACATCGCAATTTATGATGCTTCATAAAAGGTTGTTAAATATGCATGTCTGCCTTTTCTTTTGTGCTATGTTCTTTTGTGTGTCTGCAGCATTTGTGACAATGCCTGACACCTACTAGGTGCTCAGGAAATATTGTTGAAGGAGTAAAGGATAGAGGATGAGATTATTGCCACTCAGCTGATGTGCCTTGGAAAAATTAAGTAAGTGATGAGCTGCGGCCAGGATGTGAGCTCAGATTACCTGGCTCCCAAGTCCACTCTCTTTCCACAGTATTAGCTGCCATAAGGGGAGCACACCCCAACCAGGAATGTGCTCACAGGGACAGGGGAGGTGATGGCCTGGTGTGGTCCCCGGCAGTCTTTGGCAGATCCAGGCAGTAGGAGGGAAGAGCTGTTTGGCTTTGAATCAGTCCTGCCACTGGAAGGAAGGGACTCCCTTGCATTACAAGGGACATTTCCTGCCACCTGTTATTCATAAATTCTAGAAACATTTATTGATCACTGAACACTGAGCTCAGTGGCAAGGATCCAACAGTGAGCAAGACAGAGATGGCCTTGCTTTCGGAGACTGTGACCCGAGGGACACTCCCAGACCTGTTGCCAGTGGTGTGCATGAACAAGCTCAACCCAGCTCGTCAGAGCCAATAGCTATTTTTCGAGAATTTTCAAGCCAGCTGTTAAACACAGTTGTTATTAAAAATTAAGTTACATAAACCAACAACTAAATAAAGTATATTATAAACAAAGGTAATACATACTCAAAAGTCATCACACCTTAATTATTTTACTATTACCTATGATCTTGAGATTATGTACATCCATCGAATCTGGAAATAACCATATAATGGCATATTGCCACAGATCTCTTCCCAGTTCCATGTTCAGTGAAGTCACATTTGTACTTTGAGATTGGAAGTATTTACACCCTGGAACCTGGTAAATGCTATATCCATCAGAGGAAGCTTTTTTTGCTTTGTCTTGTTATTTTTAAGAGCCATTTGCTAAACACTTTCAGCACCCCACTGTCTATTTCCCATTACATACTCCAGACCATCCTAGCTTTTAGCTGGAAGTTCATGGGACATGATTCGGGTGGGAGGTGGGGACTTTGGCGGGAGAGCCTTCTGAGCCCCTCATTCCCTCCTCATTGGCCTCTGGGCGAGTTTACAGACATGGGGGACTCAGTTCCCCACTTCCCCACCAACTCAGAATAAAATCTAAGCCCGGCAGCTCCTTCTAAAAGCAGCCGTTCTCACAGAGCTCTCAGGGCTTATTTCCGATCGTAGACATAGCTGGACCATGGCTCCCACGCCGACAGGTAACTAACTTTCGCTTTACTCACATTCTCAGGAAAATTGACGATTTTCTGCCATTTTATTACACTTGACTATAATTTAAAAGGCAGGTTTAGTGCATCCATAAAACCGACTTTACAACAACCTTATGACGGTGGAACAATATATTTGGCCAGGGCCTATCGGTTGTTGCTGTAAAACGAAGTCTAGAGAGGACCCTCCAGAGGGGCTGTGCCAATCAGCATCCTCCACACCAGGAACCCTAGGCCAAAATCCGTCACCGTGCTCTTCTGGGAAGGGCTGGGCTAGCCTGGGTCTTTTTCCTGCACATCCCCACCTCAGCCTGAGCAAGATGGCACTCTACCTCCATCCCTGACCACCTGCTCACTGACCGCCCCAGGTTCTGGGACACACAGGCACCAAACGCTCTGCTGGGGCCCTCCAAGGGCAATGCTGGCTTCCAAAAGGGAATTTATAGCCGGCTAATCAAAGCTTAATTACAGCAGCTCAGCGGGCTCCAGCAGGAACCTAGGCCAGAATGGTTTTGCTAGGAAACTTTTTACGAGCTTAAACAGAAGCAGCAAATTAGGAGGAAAATTGTCCTGACTTAACTGTGTCCCAAGCCAGGAATCTGCAGAGTCACCCTGCATGCAAAGGTAGCTCTGGGCAGACTGGGGAGGTAAAGAGGGGGGATGGGGAGAGCCTGGGTGTGGGCCCCTAGGGTCAGCGGCTTGAGCCCATGTGACTCGTGCTCTTGCCATCCTTGCGGTGAGGAACATGAGGTGGCCCAACACCTTCTCTTGTCACCAGCGTCTACCCCCTTTCCATCTCTGTGGCCACTGGGCATTGCCGAAGGCCGCCACACAACCATGTGTCCTAGAGTTTCCCCTTATTCCCAGGCGTTACCCTCGCTTTGATTCTCAATTCTTCTGCATGCTTCTGATCAATAAATGTCCTGCCTTTCCCATCTCCATATTTTGAAATTTTCCTCTCCACATACCTCCAACCTACCACCTAACTAACTCCTTCATTCTTGCTCAGCCAAGGGCCCACGTCCCAGTCCCCAGGAAAACCAAAGGCCCTTAGTCAGGACTGCCTCCAAACCCCCCCTCCTCCAAACCCTGAACCCACACTTTCCTGCTCTCCACCCTTCCTTCCCTCCTCCCTCACATTTCTGAAGAAAAGTTGCTTTAGAGCAAGTGAGAGCCAGACCAAGTTGGGTTTAAATCTTGTCACTGCCACCAACTAAAATGTACTTTCTCAGGCAAGTAATTTAGCCTCTCTGAGCCTTAGTGTCCTCATCTGTAAGATGGGAATAATAAAATCTTTAACGCAAGGTGGTTCTCAGGCATTACATTAAGTAATCCATGGGCCATTAAATGCTACAGCAGCACATTGTAACATTTAGTAAATGATGGTAATTATATTTAACTATAAAAAGGACAACAGAAATCCATAGAGATTCCAGTTACCACTGAAAAGAGGGTCTGGGTTTCAAGAGCTTCCAGAAGGCTGTGTCTATTACCAGCAGTCAAACCCAAAAGGCACCAGCTCTGCAGCCAAACTGGGTACCCCAAGGGAGAGGGTGGGAGAAGCGCTGGAGATGAGTAGAGCAGAAGGCTGGGGACCTGGGGACGAAAAAAGGCTGGGGCCCCAGAGCTGGCCATGAACAAGCAGGGACTGTTTCCTTCAGAGGCTGGGTAACAGCGTATGACTCCCAGGGGTACCGAGCAGGAAGGAGGGCGGTGTACAGGGCTTATTTCAATTATCGGTTAAAGTAGGCTTCAAGAATTAATCATTTATTTACAAATTAAGAAAGGACTGAACATTCTTTGTGCTGTTCTAGCCCACGTAGAGGCTTTCTTTCAACTTTATGAACTCCTCTAACAATGAATAAAACCATTCTGGCATGACAGGCGCATGCATTATTCTGTGTGGCTCCCTTATTCCTAATGTCATCAATTACAATAATCAGATAACTGTAACACCGGGTTGGAGCAGGGCTGTCGCTGAGAAGCAGGCGTGCGAGACCACGGCTCTTCAGAACTGCTCGCTCGTGCTTCTAAAGCACAAGAAGATGGCTGGCAAATGTGATTGCCCTTAAGTTTTAAATTACCTGCAATCATTAAAATAATCTAGTTCATATTCATAAAGCCGTGATTATATTTTACATACCTGGTAAACACTTTATGAGAAAACCTCACAATTCTGCAAAGAAATAAAGAGGCTTGATCTGCTGGTGTCAAAATGCTAATACATGTGGGCGCAAAATCGACCCAAAACACTGAGCCGGAGGTTGAACAGTATCCATGGAACATATTCCGTGGTGGTGGTACGGTGAGCTTTTGAAACAATATTCAGCGGATAAGGAAGAGAAAAGAGAGAGGAGGGGAAGACAGCCCATTTCTGGAGCTTCCAGAATTGTCCTCAGCATATGTCTCTAGGTTACCTCCGTCCATCTGACCCTTCCGGTACCAGTGGCGAAGGTCACCATTCATCTTACAGTATGTCCACTCCACAAGATACATGCTGGAATCCCCTAGAGGAGGAACTCTTGTTACTCTCATTTGATAGATGGGGAAACCGAGGCTCAGAAAGCTTAAGTGATTTTCCTAAGATCACACAATAAGTAGAGAAGCCATACTCCCCATCTCCATGGCTTTCCCCTACCCAGGCCTCCCCACTCTCATTTGGACCTCTGCCCACCACGGTTCCCTGGCTGTTCTCTCTGCTGCTACTCCCGACTCCTCCAAACCATCCTCTTTCCAGAAGGATGTTTGAAATACAAATATGATCACATTTTAAAACCCTCACATGATTACAAGGCCCAACAGAATCTGAGCCCTGCCCATCCCCGCACCCCCATCTCCACTACCCAGCCCCCCAATACTGGGCCAGCTCCTCAAACACGTCATTAAGGTTCGAGGGCAGGATAAATAGCACCGTCTTTCTTTCCGTGCTTGGTCTCAGATTCCTGTGTGAGTCTGGTGAGAGAGAAAAGGACCAAACTGAGCAAGCTCAGTCTCCCAAATCACCGTTCGCATGAGTCTCTTCCCCCCTCAAGGAGAAGCAGGGAAGGGCAGGGGGACAGAGGACAAGGTTACTTTCCTTGGAGTAGACATTTTCTCTACATTTCCTGGCAGAGGACTCCTCGGGGGGCCAAACACACTGTTCCCACAGCCACCAATGTGCTGCCACCCACCCTACCTCATTCCCCCTCATCCTTGAGCACCTAGCTCAAGCATCTCTTGCTCCAGGGGGCCTTACCGATTCCCCATGTAAGATGTTCTCGTGGCTCCTCATGCTCTTCTTCAGATCACTTATTACAATTCTAATTAGACACATAATTGAGAAAGCCATTGTTTAATATCTAGGTTCCCGTTAGAATGGAAGTACCCCGAAGGCAGGGTCCTTTTGGGCTACATCTCCATGGTGTCCCCAGGCCCTGGGCTTCAGAGGCACTCATTCAGTATTGCCGACCGAGAGATGAACGGAATCTTCAGTACCACCATCCACCTGCGCCAGCAAGGATCGGTCAAGTTCAGCTGCAGTAACAAGCACCCCCAGGATTTCAGGGGGTCAAATAAAAAAGGTCCACTTCTTTCTCATGCTATAAGTTCGTCACAGTCATCAGGGTCCTTGGCCTCTCACTCTGAGACTCTGGCCGACAGAGCAGCCACATCTGGGGCATTTCTGTCCGCTGCAGCAGAGGAAAAGAGAGTATGGTCACTTGTACACTGGCTTTTAAAGCTTCTGCCTAGAGTTCATTCATTCTATATCTGATACTCAACTCTATTAACCAAAGCATGTTATGTGATCAACTCTACACTCAGCGGCTGGACAAATCCTGTCCTACCATGTGCCCAGGAGAACCAGACATATTTGATGGGTGACACTATTGACTACCACATCATCCAGCCAGTCCTTGATGCCACCCTAGGCCTGGCACTATGTTGTTACGGAGCATATACAAGAATCTCAGACAGAGCCCTCTAGAATTGAGCTGTCTAATACAGTGGCCACATGAGACCATGGAGCACTTGAAATGTGGCTGGTCCAAATTCAGATGTGCTCTAAGTATAAAGTACACACCCAATTTTAAATACCTTGCATGACAAAAAGAATTTAAAGTTCTCATTAACAATTTCTAATTTTGATTATGTATTGAAATGGTGACACAAAGTTAAATAAAATATGTTGTTAAATTTAATCTCATCTGTTTCTTTTTACCTTTTTAAATGTGGCTACTAGAAAATTTTAAATTACATATGTGGCTTGTGTTTGTGGCTCACATATATTTTTATTGGACAGCGCTGCTTTAGAACCTCTGATCCCAGCTAAGATGTGGCCAAGAGAGGGACTGAGCTTGCACAGGAAGTGAAGCGGGCCAGCCGTGAGAGGGGAGAGAGCTATGAAGGATGGAGCCAGCAGGTGTGGCAGTCCCGCCAAAACTTCCACTCCTGAGAAAACCCTAGGAGCCCTACCTGATGATGAAGCCTCTGCTGTAGCCCTGGGTGCAGACCTCATTTCCTGGTCTGCCTAGGAGCCCCCCTTGCTTTCACACAGGCAAGCCGTGGGTTGTGGCACAGAGCATCACTGCCATAGTCTGATGCCCAAGGAGCTGCATCCAAGAAGATGCTCTCGCCTGCAGAGAAGTGTTAATAAATATTTACAGAGCCTTTTGACAGTACCGAGGGAGAGAAGGAGAATATGTCGGCCCCAGCAGGCGCTGAAACCCGCCTCCCCCAGGGCTGGTAGCCAGAGGCACCGGCCAGGCAGCCCACTGACCTTCGCCCGCCTGCACCTATCCTGGAGTGGCCGGCCAGCCTCGTTTACAGAAGCTGCGAAATAGGACAATCTCTCATTATTGATTTTGTGCCTCTCCCTGCAACTGCCGCCCCGGATAACTCACATCATATGGATTTTTCTCTAAACCCCCAAATTAATATCTGCAGCGGGAGGAATATACTACTGTTGGATGTGGCCAAGCCTCCTGGCCCCACTGGGCTGGGGATTGAAGAATGCATGGCCTATGGCTGCCCCTCCCAGGCCTGGGTCCACAACTTGACTTCTGCTTTATAGCAGTCAGCAGGCTGGGGGCATGGAGGCTAACCCACTACCCTACCCTCCCACCCACCAGGGACTCCCAGTGTTCTCTGTGTTTGAATGAGCTTGTGCACAAGAGTGTCACCTCAGGGCCCTGCATTCATTAAGAAGAGACTCTCCAGGAATGGCAGGAAAAGAGCAGTGTCTTCGCATTCACTGAACTTTCCTTCACTCCCAGATCCACTACCTGCTGTGTGATCTTGGAAAGTTACTTAATCTCTCTGTGCCTCTGTTTCCCAATCAGTAAAATGAGGATAATATAATAATAACATTATAAAGCTGCCATGAGGATTATTTACTTATCCAACAAATGCAAAATAATGTAAGTTCTACTTGGATAAGAGCTATGAAGGAAATAAAGCAGGATGATGATCTAAAGAATAACTGGGAGCAGACCCTTGAGGTAGGGTCGTTGGAGAGGGTCTCTGAAGAAGTAACACATAAACTTAGACTCGAAGGGTGAGAAAGAGCCATGAAAGGGGCTGGGACAGAACCTTCTAGGTTCCCTTCTTCTGAGTTCAGCCACAGACCTGCTAGGAGCCCTCTCTCCTGGTTAGGGGGATAGCAGGCAAAATGCTGTCCCAGGGCGCTGGGGAGGGAGCTGGGGAGCAGGGTGAGTTGAGGTGAGAGGACAGAGGCAGCCAGAGTAGAGTGTATTCTGCTAGTGCAGCTCTCCAAGAGCTGATGACTGAGTGAGGAATAGACACATTAATGAAAAATGAATAAACTCCCCCAGCTCGAGTCAAACAAACATTGGCTGCAGACGTGGCTAATCCAATTGTCTTTAATAAAACTGCTAATTGGGTTTGGGAGTCTCCGTGGGGCCTGGCCAAGCCATTAGGCTGCTTAGCTGCTCCCCAACTTCTCCCCACACCAGTCTCTCCTCTGCTTCCATGAATTAATTCAACTTGACACGTCGGGGGATAGATACGGAGGCGGAAGACGACTTAGGGCCAGAGGAATTCTTGAGGCTGGGGCAAGCATGAACACGTGCGTGGGTTTAGGGGAGCATGTGTGTGCCACAGGAGTGAGAAGCAGTTCAGGATTCGGGCTCTGGAGATAGGCTGTCTGGGTTCCAACCTCAGCTCTCTGTAACCTTGCACTACTTCCTTAACCTCTTCGGTCTCAGTTTCTTCATCTGTAAAATGGAGATGCTAACAAAAGTGCAAGCCTCAAACTGCTATTGTGAGGACTCAATGAGATAATTTATATAAAGTGCTCAATGACGGTAAGCACCTACTCTCTGCCCTGCACTGCGGGCCCTGCCCCGGGCTTGGCCTTGGACCTCAATTTTCATATCAAGTGCTTTCGTGCGCTCTCTGCTGGGCCTGAGCTTGATTACACCCCTTAAAGCTGCGTCCGGTGCCCCACTGCTGTCCTGAGACAAGCCGCATGTTCGTCACCCCCACCTTCCCAGACCAGGGGCCATGATCACCTCAGGTCCTGCTACTGCTACGACCTCCTCTCACAGACTGGTCCCTCATCCCAGCACCTGGCCAAGCTGGGCAGCCTGGTGCTTCCTGGCTCCTGAGCCAGTACGGGCTTCTTTCTCCTATGGGGAGGTGGGACCTTGAGCCATGATCTGCCAGCTTCTGACTCTGCCCTCTCCCTCTTGCCCATTACACGTGGGAGGGCGTGTGCCATGTATACCCTGCCCAAGACTGTTCCCCTTAATATCTCATACACTTAAGCGTGAATGCGCGTGTGAGACAGTGGGTGTATAGATGATGTGGGTCTATGCGTGGAAATGTAGAGAGAGTGGGAATACGTTTCGGAGGTAAACCTGGGGGCAGACACGGATGAGAAAGGAGACGACAGCCGTGCCACACAGGCTGGACGGGGTGGCTCAGGACAGGGAGCTGGGCGCACGGAGGGGCCCAGTACCGCCTCAGAGCCACACAGGCTGGACGGGGTGGCTCAGGACAGGGAGCTGGGAGCACGGAGGGGCCCAGTACCGCCTCAGAGCCACACAGGCTGGACAGCGTGGCTCAGGACAGGGAGCTGGGCGCACGGAGGGGCCCAGCACCGCCTCAGAGAAGGTCGCGGCTGAGCTGAAGCCTGAGGAAGGTGTCGTGCAGGTGAAGCAGATGAAACGGGTGTGACAGGTGAAGCAGGTGAAGCGTTTCAGGGGCAGGAACACAGGGAGTGGACGGCGGCAGCAGGAGGGGTCACCAGATGAAGCTGCCACCAATAGACTGGGTTTGCTGGAGAGAGCAGGGGGGCTACAGCATTTGGGGGCCCGCCACACTCATAGTGAGGGATGAGCCGGGCAAAGCCCTGAAGACAGGGGGAGTTCCGCAGGCGAAGGGCAGGCAGGTGAGGGTGGGCATGGGGCGGGGGGAGGGGACCGGTGGCGCAGAAACTGGAAGGTGAATAGGTTAACTAGAGAAGCAGATAGTAAGCCGGATGTTTGGTTGAGGGTGAGGGTCAGGCACAAGGCAGGGGCCATGGAGCACAGGGAGGGGACCAGAAATCAGAACTCATCATGGACAAGGAAGGCCTGGTGTTCGCCTCTGCGGCCCCAACGAGAGCCGGGACCATGAATCTGCAGGGTGCCATGGGGTGGTCGCATGGTCCTGTGCAGATGGCAGGGTTTGCAGGTGAAAAGGATGGAAAAGAAGGGGGAGGAATCCGGGCAGGCGGGTCCTACCGGCCAGGGCTGAAGGTGCAGGCAGGTAGTGTGGTGGCTCCCTCCATGGTCCCAAGCTGAATGGGGAAAAGAGGGACTGGAGGGGTCTGAGAGAAAAGGGAATGAGGAGGAAACAAAATTAAGAACCACCTTGAGGAGACCTACTCAGGGCCAGGAACTGGACCAGCACTTTATACACATTGACATGCTCAGTGCTCGCAGCAACTCTGTAAGGCAGGTGTCGGTAAACCCATTTAGAGGCAAGGAAACGGAGGCTCAGGGGGGTTAAGTGACTTTCCTGGGATCACACAGCTAATCACTTCCAAAAAGTAACTTAAAAGGATGCTGAGAGGATAGGTGGTTGCAGACAGAGAGAGAGACAGGGTAGTTAAGATTGCAAAGCTGTGTCCCTTTTGAGCAATGAGAAGGTCTAAGATGTGGCACCTAAGACTGAGAGGCCAGGCTATCTACATGGCCGCCGAGTCCCCCAGGATGTTGGCAAGACTTGGGTAGGTCAGATGCGGAAGTCATCATGAGATCTTCCTACCTCCCTTCTTTCCTCCTTCTCTTCTTTCTTCCCTCTCTTCCTTTTTTTTCAATGTATTCTTTCAATAACCCAATATTCATTGAACACTAGGGTTCTTTCTAGCTGTGAACTAAATGAATCCACCCCTCCCCTTGAAGGACTTACATCTTGGTTGAGGAGAGACAATTTAAAATGCAAATAAACAAAATAATTTCCGTTAGTGTTAAGTCCATAAAGAAAATAATTGGTTGGACTGAATGCCCAGGAAAGGTGAGCCTGAGTGGAGGTCGGCCGGCTGGTTAGAGGTGCAGCGAGAAGGCTTTGTGTGGCTGGAGTGCTGTATGAGAAGGAGCAGGAAAGGGAAGACTTGAGAGATTGTGGGCTAGAGCTCAAAGAGCCTCGAAGAGGTTGAAGTCTATTCTGGTTACAATGGGAATGCACGAGAGACTTTTACTCAGGGAAAAATATATACTTCGACTCACATTTTAAGAAATCCACTCCAACTACTATATGGACAATGAGAAGAAGCAGAATGGTTAGTGGGGATATTCTGATTGAGTCCAGGGAAGGGAGAAATGCTGGTGGCCCGGAAAGGGACAGGGAAGAGGGAGGAGGTGATGTCAAATTTGGAAGATAAGAACAGAAAGGAGTCACCAAGAATCTGGCAGTCCCAACATCTTCCTGTGTGTTATGTATATATATCTATCATTCATTCATTCATACTTAAATTTAGTGAGCACTTACTATGACCAGATGCTGCCCTAGGAGCTGGGGATACAGCGGGAAACCAGAGACAAAACTTTCCAAACTCAGGGAGTTTCAATTCTAGAAGGAGAGAGATACTCAGCACATACAAATATGGACAGTCAGGTGGTCACTTACCATCAGCCCTGCCTCATAGGCAAAGCACAGGAGGAGTGGAGAAACAAAGCGCTTGGCCCATGGTCAGGTGGCAGCATGTCTCTGAGTCATGATTTAAATCCGGGTTGATTCCAAAGCCAGTGCAGTTAATGAGAACATGCTTCCACCATCACTGACTGCCATAAACCAGAAGGGACAAGATGAGGGTTGCCCCTGGCACCGCGGAATAACAGCCAACTGCTATTATTCTAGTATTAGCCCCATTTTATAGATGAGAAGACTTAGGCAGAGACCATGTAAGTCAGTTGTCTGAGGCTAGGCTGCTGGAGAGTAGTGGAGCTGGCTTCAAACTCAGATCTGTGTTAACTCTAGTGCCACATTCACACCAGCTGCTATAGCAGTTGATCCCTGAGTTTGGACAAGGGTAGCACTCAAGCCAGGAAGAAGAGGCTGGTAGGAAGAGAAAGAAGCACAGACTCCAGCCTATTGGGATACAGCCTATACCCTACCTTCCCATTTACCTATCCATCCACTCAGCCTTCTATCCACCATGTTTAGCTGGCTCTGGATTGGGATCCTGCTCCTGGGCCACAAACAAAGGCTTAAGGGCTGGCATTAGGGCTGACCCCTTGAGTTACCTCCCTGCCATACTCCACACTCCAGAGCCAGCCAACAGCCCCACCCACCAGCTGTCCATCAGAATAACACATCCTGGGACTTCTTGTCATTTCCCATCCAAGATTCCATTACGAGGTGTGATTGCTGAAGTAATAGACAGATAGCGGATCTGTCCAAGCCCCGCCTGGCGCACCGGGCAGCTGCCAGGTTTTTCCCATTAGCCACAGGGCTTGACGGACAGTAATGGATTTCATAACTGATGCCGAAGCCTGCAGTGGATAATTCCATGATAACGGTTTATCAGGCACTGACGGAAGGTAATGGGTAATCACCAGGCAGAAAGCAAACCCGTCAGGGAGCCCTGGCCTCCTCCCAGCCTGGCCCTGCTTTTGTTGTGCCAACTGCCACCTTCTCAGCTCACGAGCCACCTCCCTTCCATGTCCCAAAGGATAGCAGAGCACTGGTGATTTGAGCATGTGTGCGTCCAGGCCCAGCGTGGGTCCTTGCTATGGTCCTTGGGACTGCTGGGAGAGAAGAGTCTCAAGGTGACATCCTCCCAGCAAGCTCCAGCCACCTTCCTGCCCACTGGGACTTCGAGCAAACTCAGAACGCATGAGGGTTTCAAGGATAAGGCAACCCAGTGTGTCCCCCAAGTTATAATCCTCCTGCCACACAAAGCCCCACGTCCTAGTTCAGGTTATCAAAGGGGAAAGCAAACCTGAGGCTCTGGCCACTGTTCGTGTGCCCCAGGGAGTTAACCAACCTCTCTGCAACCTGGAAATCCCTCCCTTGGGGCCCAGGGGCAGAGATGGTCCCCTGCCACTACCTTGATGACCCACACCCAGTTCACACCTTTGCAAATACTTGAGTGCCATCTGTTTCTTGCCAGGACTGTCCCGATAGATAGAGCCTGCCTTTTCCAAATCTATAGAAAAAAAAAAAAAAAAAAAACCCTGAAATGAATGAATACAATTTCCCCCGCTTTTCAGTTTTCTCTCTTTTAATTTTTTTTTTTAACAATTCATCTTTGTATCCCTATGAGAACTCAAAAAGAATGAAACAAATAAACGGGAGTAAATGCTCATTCATGAGAAACTTACAGGGGCCCCTCATGCTCTGGTCCAGCTGGGGTTTCCCTGTTTGTTTCCTTGTGTGTTTCTTGGGGCATGGCTGGGATTTTCCAGTGCTGTTTGGAGTGTGCAGCTCATTAAATTTAACATTTCTAAGCTGCTCCAAAGAAAAATTCCTGAAAATTCCCAGTTCCCTTGACAGTATTTCAGCTGTTGGAATGTGAGCAGATTCCCAAGACTCTATCCACAAAGGGCCAGCCTGGGGCCTCCATTCCAAGCCGACTCTGAATGAGCTCCCCCAGCTGAAGGCAAAGGGTTGGGGGCGCTATTCCAGACAGAGAGAAGTTTGGTCTCCACGCTGTGGCCAGTGCCATCTTTTTAAAACATAAACTGATCATGCAGCCTACCTCAAGCCTGTCAGAGTTTCGTTGCTCTGCGGATCTGAGGCTGAGGTGGACAGCCTGCCTCCTGCCCCAGCCTCCTTGTGGCCTGACCCACTCCCTGCCTTGAGAACACAGGCCTTCTTTCATGTGCAAAGGGTACCCTGCTCCCTCAATTCAGGTCCTCGACACTCAGCGTTCCCTGTTTGGAATGCTATGTGCATACATGCACGCACGCGCGCGCGCGCGCACACACACACACACACACACACACTCATCCTTCCCCAGCTGGCTCACTCCCACCGCCCTTCAAATATCAGCTCAAATACCATTTCCTGGGCCTGGGCCCCTCACTCCCACCGACCACATCAAATCCCCGCACTCTTCCAACACTGCACGCTTCTCTCTCTGAACACATCTCACAGTCTATGTCTAAATATTCGTTTGTATGATTAATTGACCAATAGCCGTTGCCCATCTCTGGACTAAAACTCCAAGGGGCAGAGCCTTCCCCTCTTTTGTGCCTGAAACAGTGGCCAGCAAAAAGTAGCTGCTCAGTCATTATTTGATGAGTGCATGAATGAGTGAACAAAGAAATGAGAAGCATACTAAGGCACAGGTGAAAGCGGGGTGTGTGTGTGTGTGTGTGTGTGTGTGTGAAGGAACCTCAGGTGGTTCTCTGCGGCTGGAGCCCCTGATGCAGTGGGGACACACAGAAGGCTGAGGTCTGTCCTTTCTAGGAGGACAGGCAGAGTACATTCTCCCCACCCTCATGCCTGCCCTTTAACTCTTGAGGACTCTACACAGTGGGAAGAAGGGCTAGGATAGATAGACAGACAGACAGGGACCAGACCAACTGCCTCAAAGAGATCAGCAGCTGAGTTAGAAGAAGCTGCTACCACCTCACCCCACCCCAATCTGTTCCCACCCCTGCAGGACTGAGCACCAGGCTAATTAAACTAGGTTTGCTCAGCCAGGCCCTGGAGGGGCTGGCTCCAAGCACTCCAGATGGGCTTTGTTTGTCAATTTGAAAACTAATCTCTGACTATTTAAACAGCAGCTTATCCAGGCCCAGACGAGGATTAGAATTTGGCACCTTAGCTGAAGAGAGTAGGCAGCACTCCCCAGGTACCAGGGAAGGATTTGAGGGTGAATTTCCAACCAGGAAGAGGAAAGGCCCAGAGCACTCTGACCCCTTGGCCTGGTCACAGCTTACTCTGCAGAGCACCCCTCCCTCCTGTCCCTGTTAGCCTGTGATTGTCTCTATTCCTAACTGTGGAGGTAGGGAGGGCTGGGTAGGTCCCTTGACTATTCCTTGGAGTCTATTACCTCGACTAACCTCGACTCTCAGGCCCCTGGGGCAGGTCATGTAGGTCAGATGGTCACTTGGAAATAGGCAGATGTGCAAAATGATGGGCTGGCCTCCCATATTCAGCTCTCGGTTGGGGTGTTAGCCTGCTGTTCTTCCCAGCCTCCACTTCTGGAACTCACCAAAAATTACTACAGACCCTCTATCACACACACACCAGGCACTGACCTAGGTCCCGAGGATCCAGTGGTGATCAAGACAGAAATGGGTCCTGCCCCTTTGGGAGTCTCAGTCTGGTAGGGGAAGTAGGCATTCACAAATGACTCTATCGTTCAGGCCTGGGGTGAAGGAACAGAGTGGACTGCTTTGCAAGCCTCTTATGGGACTCCACTGACCTTCGTGGGGCTAAATC
This sequence comes from Rousettus aegyptiacus, assembly GCF_014176215.1. Taxonomy (NCBI): domain Eukaryota; kingdom Metazoa; phylum Chordata; class Mammalia; order Chiroptera; family Pteropodidae; genus Rousettus; species Rousettus aegyptiacus. The sequence goes on along the minus strand of NW_023416284.1, from coordinate 23,251,511 downwards.
AAATGGTCAGTTCTCAAGCCTCATCTTGACCTTCCTGCAGCATTGGACCCAGTCAATCATTCCCGCTTTCCCTAAAAATCTCCTCAGTTTGCTTCTGGGACATCGCTGTCACTTGGTTTCCCCTTATCTGGTCACTCTCATCTCTGTACTGACCCTGGCTGTGGGTTGAACAGTGGACCCCAAAAAAGATGTGTCCACATTCCAGAAACTGTGGGTGTGACTTTATTTGGAAAATGGGTCTTTGCAGATGTAATTAAATTAAGGATCTCATGATGAGATAATCCTAGATTATCCAGTGGGCCCTAAAGCCAATGACTAGTGTCCTTAGAAGAAACGGAAGAGAAAACATGGGGAAAGCAGAAGAGACGTCCATGTGATGGCAGAGGTGGAGATTAAAGAGATGCCGCCACAAGCCAAGGAACTCCTGATCCTCCAGAAGCTGGAAGAGCAGGAAGGATTCTCCCCGAGACCCTCTGAGAAGAGTGCAGCCCTGCAGACACCTTGAATTCAGACTGCGCCCTCTAGAACTGTGAGAGAATGTCTTTGTTGCTTTAAGCCCCCTAGTTTGTGGTCATTTGTTATTCCCCTAGCTCTAGGAAACTAATGCAAGCTCCCTACTATCCCTGACCTCTAAACACTGCTGGCTTCCAGGACTCAAACCTTGGATCTCTCCTCTCCTCTCTCCACCCTCTGTCCCTTGCTCACCCAAGGACACGGCCCTAGATGCCTTCTATGATGCCCAAATGTGTGTGTCCAGCCCTAACCCCATTTCTAAACTTCAAATTTATATATGCAACTCCCAACTGGATCCCCCTGCCCCCGCACTTGCCAGAGAGGCATCCCAAACTCTATATAGCCTCAATGAGACTCGGGGTTTCCTCCGAAACCCATCTTCCTGAGTCCTCCATATCTCAATAAACATCACCTAGTTTCTCAAGCCAAAACTGTTGCCTGCTTTCTTTCACCAGCCAAATCCAGTCCACGGGCAAATCTTGTTGGCTCTACCTTGAAACTTTATCCAGAATCCAACCCCTTTCCCCACCACGACAGCTATGGTCCCGGCCCCAGCACCCATCACATCTGCCCAGACCACATGCATGGCTGCTGCCAGTCTCCCTGCTTCCACAGTCCCCTGTCCACACAGCGGATGGATGGATGAGAATCAAATGAGAATCAAGTCATATTACCTCCTGCTTAAAAGCCCTCTGTGGTTTCTCATTACCAAACCAAATAAAATTCGAGGTCCCTCCTGGGACCTAGAAGGCCCTCCCTAACCTGCTTCCCTGTTAACACCGGTGACCTCGCCTCCTGCCCCTCCGCCTCACACAAGGCTCTCCAGCCTCCCTAGGCTCCTCCAAGCCAGCTCCCAGCCCCGACCACACTGCCGCTCCCTCTGCCTGGATCTCTCTACCCTTCGGTCTCTGAATGGCTTATTGCTACATTTTATTCAGTTTTGTGCTCAAACGTAACCTCTTCAGAGAGTCGTTTTCTGACCATACAATCTGAAATTCCTCATCCTCTTCTCTAGGAATTCATCACCCTGTACCTTGTTTCCATTTTCCTCTGTTGTGTACGTGTGCGCGCGTGTGTTTGTGTGTGTGTGTGTGCGCGCGTGCGCGTGTGTGTGTTCCGCCCACCCACCTCCACACCCAGGGATAACGTAAGCTCTAACTGGTCTCATTCACCGCGGCCACTAGAAAAGTGGCTGGTGTCTATTAGGGGCTCGATAAATATCTTTTGAACTACTGAAGGCAAATTTTAAAAGGTTTCTCAGAGAAAAGTGATATTAAGGCCAAGGCCTGAAAAATGAGAAAAGGACAGCAAGGCAAAGAGGGGAGGATAGGAAGAGCTCTCCGTGCAGATGAAACAGCATGTGCAGAGGCTCTGATGCAAAAACTGCCGGCACATTCTGGAAACGGAGCAGACCAGCGTGGCCGGAATACAGTGAGCTAGCCAGGAAAGCGTGGTGTCCGCCCGAGCTAATTGGGCCTCGGCCTTGTGGCCCTGCGGCCTCCTGTGCTAACCAGTGGGGGCCTCAGGAGGCTGTCCTAGGTCTGGAGTTTCCTCCCTGCTGAGGCATCTGGAGTGGTAGAAGGACCATTGGACTCAAATGTAGAGACCTCACTCCCTTCACGTGTGACCTCACCTTTCAGACCTCAGTTTCCCCATTTATACAGTGAAGAGTTGGGGCCTTGCAGCCAAGAGAGTCAAGTTCTATGCTGCTCTTTTCCCAGAGGGGAGAGGCATTATCATTACCCAGGGCTGAGTATCTAGCCTAAATATCCAAGCTGAATCTCAGCAAACCCACCATCATTTGGGATCTTTTGTTACAAACAACAGAACCCCCAACTGAAACTGACTTAAGCATATAGAGAATACATTGATTCATGTGGCTAAAGCATTAAATCCGATTGATAAAGCTTCAGGTATGGTTTGATCAAGGTCTCAAACAACTGTCCAGCCTCTCTCTCCCTCTCTCTCTCTCCCTCTCTCCCTCTCCCACACCCTCACCTTTCTCTCCCTCTTTCTGTACATATCTCTCTTACCAGTTCCAGTTTCTCACTTGTAGATCCCCTCCCAGGCCTCTTGTGGCTTCAAGATGGCTACATATGTCTTCCTAGATACTAAAGGAAGTATGGCTGGAAAGGAAAGTCCAAGGTGGTGGGTGCTGAGAGTAGGCAGGATCAGATCACACAGGACTTCAGCCTGACCGCAATGTAAACAAGAGAATAACAGTGACCTGACTGGACTTGAGTTTCCCAAGGCCAGCATCAGCATGGACCCAGGCTGACTCTGCTCCCCACCTATCCTGGGGCCGTGGCCCTCACTTGCAGATTTCTCCTCTGATCCACTGTGCTGCTCCATGGGTCTACCCAGACCTCTGCCAGGGCCCAGGTACCAACTCAGGACAGAGCTCTCATGCAGGCATGGAAGGCTAGCAAAGAAGGAGATGAAAAGAGAGGAGGCTGTGAAGGAGATGGCCTCAAATAACCAATCAATTCATTATCCTGGCAGCCGGCCTCAGATGTCTGGAAGCTGAGGAGCAGTTGGCTGGGTCATTGAGGGTTCCGAAGTGAAGGAATCACAGAGAAAAGAGACCATGTATAGGAAGGTAGAAGGACACGTAGGAGCCAGTTTAACACCAGAGCTTTGGGAATGGACAGACTTACTCACCCCAGATTTAGATGGCAGGAAATTCTTTGACATTCCTCCCCCTGGGATGTGTAAGTCCCCTGCTTCCTCTTACATCTGGATGAGCTCTGCGATGGAGTAGATCACTAGAACACGCTGGAAGATTCTAGGCCCAGGCCTTCAGCAGCTTCTGCTTCCTGCCTCCCAGAACACTCATTCTTGGAGCTGAGCTTTCACTTAAGAAGACCATCTGCACAGCTTGGAGAGACCACACAGGGAGGCCCTGAGATGATAAGGACAGGAAAGGAGTCCAGCTGGGCCCACAAAGGCACCAGATACATGAGAAAATTCATCTCGGACCCTCCAGACCAGTCCACAATCTGCTGAATAAGACCAAAAGACCCCAGTCAATGCCATGTGGAGCAGAAGAATCACCCAGCTGAGCCCTGCCTGAATGCCTCACTCACAAAATAGTGAGATATTTTTAAAAATGGTGGTTATTTTAAGCCACTAACTTTGTGAGAATCTTTAACCCAGAAATAAGTAACCAGAACAGCACCAACAGTTTGATAACCTTGGGTGACAATCATCTGTAAAGTGAAGGTAATAAGAATGACTACCTCATAGGTTAATGATAATAATTAAAGCACAGTGTCTGACACAGTATTAGTACCTAGAAAATTGCACCTATTATTATTTTTAATAGTTATTATTAAAGGGTGCAGAGACAGAACTCCTGCCAGCAGGTACGGATTGTAAGTTTGGATTAACTTGGCAGTCTTGAACTAGTGGTGTCATTTGACAGTGGGCAAGAGCACAGGAAGCTGAGTGTCTGAGTTTGTATCCTGATTTTACCACCTCTTAGCTGTGTGATCTTTAGCAAGTTCTTAACTTCTCTGGGCTTCAGTTTTTTTATTGGTAAATAGAGATAACTGTACTTAATATCATAGATTGGCTAGGAGGATAAAATTATTTATTACATATAGGACACTTAGAACAGTATCTGTCACCAGTAAGGATTCTACAAATGTCAACTGTTATTATTTTTAATTATTTTAATCATCTGAGGTGAAGACCACCTTGGATTTTCAGATTAGAGAATGGAAAGAATAATTACTACAAAAAAAGCAAAAAGATCTCCTCCTTAAGGCTCTGATAGTTCCACTGCCCCAAGCTGATGTTCCAAGAGAGTGTCTGGGTAACAGGGACCTCCTGGGGCCCTGGGGTGCAGAGCCTGAGAGGCTCTACATAGTGGCAGAACCACAAGGTCTTACCTTTTGAACAAACCATGAGGAGAATCTGGAAGATTCCTTCTGAGCTCTTAAAAGATGAGTTGAGACGCCTAGGGGAACCTTCTTTTTATGACGACCCTGGCCTGCATTGTTGGCAGTGGGGTGAGAATGCATGTTTACCAAGCAACTGTAGTGGTTATTGTGGTGTTCTGCCCAGATTCTACCTTCAAAAATGAGATACTCATTCCCCATCTGCCTGGAGTGTTGGCAACTGAAAGCTCACAGCTGAGTCCCTCTCCAAGAACTGGCCTCAGCCAAAGACAGCCACCTTGTCCAAAGTTAAGTCCTCTCCTTGGAGGCAGCCCACATCCAGCGAGATATAAAGATTCGGCCCCTTTGCTACAGGCAGGACAACTCTGAAAGGCAGGATGACCTTCCATCTCCCACACCCCCAATAAACTTCCTGTGTGCAACTCCCCATCCCAGAGGGTGTGTCCCTGGGAACCTACCTCAGCAAGCACCTACCCAGTGCCAGGCAACACGCTGCCACGTGCCTTGCCTTGTTTAGTCCTCATCAATAACACTGGAGTTTGACTTTGCTGTTCCCCAAGAAAACAGAGGCTCAGAGATGTTAGATAACTTGTTCAGGTTGACCCAGCAAGTCCAAACCCTTTCCACTGCCACACAGTAGTCTCGACACCTTTGCAATCTAATTTTATTCCTCTAAACATGTCTCTAATTGTTCCTTGTCTGTTTTGAAAATACTTCAAGCCACTTTGGGAATTAAATTCCTTTTTTTAGCCCTTTTGGCCAAGACAAGAAAGAAAAACAAGAATATGCACCTAGTGGTCAGAATAGAGAAATTTTGTCTACCTGGTGTCACCTGCAGGCCAGGGAAGAACAGCTGCCAGCTTGCTTACTTGCAAGATTCCTGTGAACGCTGCTCTTTCTCCATTGGCTCCTGAATTGCCTTCCTTTCTTTGAAGAGATGATGCTCCCAGCCTTCAACCATAAATAAACTCCCTGCTTTTCAATTTCTCTAAGAAGCAGCTGCCCTCTCTACTAGAAATAGTTGCTGCCTACTCGTGGAATGTCCCTGCACTTGCCCTCACATAATTGTCTAACTCTCATTTCCCCTGAAGAGCTTACTCCCAGGGGCACAGTGCCTCTACCTTGTCTTTCTCATCTTGTCCCTCCTTCCTCCTCCTTTTTACCCTCTACTGACCTCATCTTCCTGTCTTCCTTTGGTCTCCTCCTCTCCTCCCCGCCCTGTCTTCCAATCTTCCCATTTGCCCTCCCTCCTCTCCATTCCTCCCGTCCTTCTCTCTTTCCTCCTCGATTTGTCTCTCCCCACTGGTTCATGCCTTTCTTTCCTTCCTGGATCTGTGTTATCCACGTCCAAGGCACCCTGGAAAGACCTGAGGCTTACAAGTCAACCACGTTGGGTTCAAACCCCAGCTCTGATGCCAAGCTTCCATTTTCTCGCCTATACAATGGGACAGATAAGAACCGCTTCTCAGAGCTGTTGTAGAAATCCAGTGAGATCACGTGGGCGGCAGTGCCTGCCCTAGGACACGGCACATGGGAGGCGCACCATCTATTTTCACTCCGATCTCCACAAGGGACATAACACAGACTGGAGTTTCCCCTGAGAGGGAGAAGGAGATGAACGAGGGAGATGACCCAGAAAGCCCCCCTCTTCTCATTAGCACTTTGCAATTTGCTGAGAGTGAGGCTGCCCCCAGGACTCATTGCCACCCCCTCCCAGCACCCCCCAACTCTTCTCCTGGGGTTGGGAACGATGTTTGGCACGGGCTCCTCCAGCACAAGCCATCAAAATGCCACCATACCATCTGGTCTGCCCACATCCTCACACGGGATTTATTACCTATTCCCTTCCATTAGCATAAATAATATGGAGCTTGGGTTTCATGATGGTTTACATAATAAATAAAACAGGTCAATTGCCCACAAAACTAGTCTCTGTGAACAGTAACAGATTTAATTAGATTTATTGTACCCTGGGTTTTCTGGAGTGAGGCGGATGTCTCTCGTGCCAAGGATAAACTTCCCCATAAACCTCTATTTCTGGGAAGGCAGCCTCCATCCTCCAAGGAGACAAAAGGGAGGAAGAAAGAAGAGGGAAAGTGGAGAGGGGGAGGGAGAGAGAGAGAGAGAGAGAGAGAGAGAGAGAGAGAGAGAGAGAGAGAGAGAGAGAGAATAAGAAACAACACAGGACAGAGGAGGGGAAGGAGCAGAGGAAGGCAGAGATGTGGCCTTGTACTACCCTTTACCTTCTGCAGGTCACCTGGACGCTCCCCCTGCCTATATCCCTCCCCTAACTGCCTATTAAGAACTGAATGTTCATTTTCCTCTAAAACTTATATATTGAAGCCCTACCCCAAAATGTGATGCTGCTTAAAGATGGGGCCTTTGGAAGGTAATAGGGTTACATTAGGTCATGAGAGGGGGGCCCACGTATTGGGATTAGTGTGGCTTTGGAAGAAGAGAGAGAGAGAGAGATCTCCCTGCTCATGCACCAAGGAAAAGCCATGTGAGGACATAGTGAGAAGTCAGCCATCTACAAGCCGGGAAAAGAGGTCTCATCAGAAATGAAATCCACTGGCAGCTTGATCTTGAGCTTCTCAGTTTCCAGAATTGTGAAAAATAAAGTCCACGGTTTAAGCAATCCATCTATGGTATTTGTTACGGCAGCGTGAGCTGACTAAGATGCTGCCCCAGCTCCCTCAGACCATGTATATCTGAGTGAACCACTCTTCTGCTCGAAATCCTTCATTGGCTTCCCAGTGCCAGAGATCAAGTCCAAGCCCCTTAGTAGGGCCCTCACTCCCTATTATTTTCCTTTATTTTGGCCTCATTTCTTACTATTCCTCCCCATTACAGGTCCCCAGGTCAACCCTCCAGGCACATACATCCACCTGAAGTTATCAGATGCTCTTTTCCCTCCCAGGTCTCCACACCTTTGCTCAGGTTATTTCCTCTATCTGAAACATGTCCCCCGCAGGCCCTTCCTGTCTTTACCAGTTGTCCCCCAAGGCTCAAAGCCCAGCTTTCTCTCCCCCTCCCCCCTGGCTGGCATAAGGGCCCGTCTTCTGTGATTTCAGGGCATTCTGTGACCTGCTGACTCTGATCATCTGTTATCTCTGGACATGTGTCCCTCACACAGTCTGGAAGCTCTCTGAAGGCAGTAACCAACCATGAGGGTCACTGGTTAATCTCCTGGGTCTAGAACAGGGTGTGGGCTGCAGATTCACTCTTCATCCAGAGCACTAGCAGCTCCCGATGTGCAGTGGTTTTCAATCCATGTGCAGGAAATAAATGATTCTCTCGAGGATTCCGGCCTTTCTCGATCCTCTGCTCCACCCACCAGTGTCTCCGCAGCCACTGAGTGATTGCTTAAGACAAAATTTGATTAAATATTAAGAGGGTTAGCAATGTCCCTGCTAGTAGCGGACATCTGTGGAGTTAGCTATAAGCATCTTTTGGTGACAGGTTTTTGATTTTCCTCTCACTCTCAGTCCACACCTCCAGGTTCCGGGAGTAGGTATGTGACCCAGGACTGGCCAGTCGAGGCATTGTGTCTCCCAGGCTTGATGTCCGATTCAGGGATACCAGGTGGCCCAATGAGACTCAGCCAGGACTTGTGTGGACTGAAGAGGAAAGAGATATTCTCTTTTTGTGCAGATGGCTGAGCTATCTCGAGCTTCTGGGGCCTGGTGCAGGAAGACGGCCATGCTCGAGATGAAGGGAGAGAGGATGAGCCCCAATATCATTGACTGAGTCCTGGATCTCACGGTGATGGAAGCCATGTCTATCCCCTGTACAGATGAGCCAACAAAACCCCGCCCGCACTTGTTTATAAGCTAACTCAAGGGGGCTTCTGTCACTACAGATAAAAGAATTTTGACTGATACCCTATGCTTTAGTACAGAAATTTCATTTCTAGGAATTTGTCCTAAACAAACAAACAAACAAAACAGTTTGAAATGTAAAGGTTTCTGTACAAAGGTGTGCGCCGATTTTCCCTCAGAGATCCACTCAGAACACGGCCGCTGCAGGAAGCCTTGCCCGCCAGACTGAAGGAGGAGCCCCTGTCACCCCATGTTCATACATCCTCCCCAGAACTCCACCTGGAAAACTGGCAAACAGTCATTTGTGCAGCCAGAATGTCCCCATGTCCTACGCTGGACACTGCAAAAGGAGGCCACATTCCCACGAATTCATAAATGATGTAACTTGGACCTCCCACCACCACCCACCTTCCCAGGAGCCTAGCCCACCTCTCAATGCCCCCAGGAACATGCCTACCACCATCGCCCATGTCACATGGCACATCTGGCTGTAATGTTTAATAAGGCTCCACTGAAGGTCAAGAATAAAGGTAGAGAAGCTCCACAGAATAGCCTGCAGTCACTATGGGATGTGGCTCCTCTGAATCTATAGGTTCAGCACACAGGCACATGTGAATGCTGTCTCCCTGGCCTCCTCCTCATTCCACAAGGCAGAGCTCAATCCAGCTCAGCTCAGTCCAGACCCAGCTGACACAAGGCCCAGAGGAAAAATGTGACTCTCTTTCCCTTGGCTCAAGACACACCCCGACCCCCCAGTCCCCATTTCCCTTTCCAGGTCCAGTCACTTCCCTGGATAGTTGACAGGGGAACGCTGAGCCCAGAAGGACCTTTTCTAAGATCACCCACCAGCCAGGCCAAGCTGGAAGCCTAATCCAGGAAAGTGAGTGGCATATAGGGGTAAGGGAGTCACAGCTGCAGCTGGAGGGAGCTCCGTACAGGGAGGGGATGCGAATGGGGATGAGCCCTGTAGCAACCTCCAAGCCAAAAGTCAGCCCAAGGAGACACCAGCAGGCTGCCTGCATGACCAGAGAAGATTATGGGGTGGGAGGAAGTCACTGATTGTCCAAAGATAATTTCAGGAACAAGAGGAAGAAGCCAAACCCATCAGATTCCTTTGGGGAGCTCATCTCTGCAGAATTATGCAGTCTTCTTAGCCACAATTCTGCTAATTATTAATGCACATTCTGCTTGCTGGGGACCCATGCTGGGGCTGATGGGGGGAGGGCAAGGAAGGTTTCAATTAAAGAGGAAATTGGGCAGAGTGGGGGCCCAAGAGCTGCAAACCTGGAGAATACCTCCTTGCCCTGCCTTTGCCGCACTCCTCGCCCTTCTATGGGGTAAGGCCAGGAGATGGAATGACCCTGACTCCTTTAGCCCTGTCACCTCAGGCTCTACAACTTCTTCAGGATCAGCTGTCACCTAGCCTGACCATCTAGAGGCCTAAGTCTCCTTCGTCCCAGAGCCCATTTTCCTAGTGGAGTTCTCCTTCAAACCTCGCTAAAGGTACCACACGTCATCTGTTAAACCTGGATTCCCTGAGTCTGGGACGTTCTCCCGTGGCACCTCAGGTAATATCCCTTGGGCACTGTTCCTGGCACCAACATAGCCTGCAGAGGTTCCAGCTGGTCAAGCCCAGCTATGACTGACAGGAAAACCAGGGCTGAAGCCTGACCTCGTTTGAAACATGATAGAAAAATTACAACCAGGTAGATAAAGAAGCACCAAGGAGGATTCACCCGCTCTAATTATGGTTAAACACGAGATTAAGATAGAAATTTTTTCATTCAAAACTAGAGAGGGGAAAAATCCAATAATATAGGCTATGAAATGTATTGTAATATTAAATAGTAGTCATATCAGTCTATGCTAAGGGGAAGAAGCTTGTTATGAAAACAATTTACCAAAGGAAATAAAAGCACTTTTAGAAAGTACCCAGCTTTTGTTTCCAATCATTTTTTAAAATTAATCATCTGTTCTCTGTTCCTACAGTTGGTCCTTTTCCAGAATGTCTTATAAATGGAATGAAAAATTATGTAGTCCTTTGAACCTGGCTTCTTTAACTTAGCATAAGTTTTCATGTCTCTTGGGTAAATACCCAAGGGTATAATTTCCGGGTCATTTAGGAGGTACATGGTTAACTTTAGAAATGCCTGCTGAACCATTTTCAAAGGGGCTGTATCATTTTGCATTCTTACCACCAATGTATTAGAGTTCTAGTTTTTCCACATTCTCATTAGCACTTGGTATTGTCAGTTTTTTTACTTTAGCCATTCTAATAGATGTGTCATAGTATATCATTGAAAAGTTGACTCTTTAAGACAAGTTGAAAAAAGAGTAAAATGATAAAACTTTACTCAGTCAATTTTGGCCTTGGCCTTACAACTAGCTCCAGCCAATGATATGTGCTGTGCATGGAAGTCATAGTATGCGAGTTCTGAGTCTGAAATACAAAGTGTTTCTTCTTGCCTCTCAAGAAGTTTTGGTGTTCATCATGAAAAAAACAAACCTTAGGTTGCCGCTGGCCCGGCATGAGGTAAGGAGTAGCACCGCACAGGTGGACAGCCTAAGCAGAAGCACCCTGCCAACCTTCAGATTTCTGTGCATAAAAATAAACATTTACTGTGGTTTATCATGATGTTTGGGTGCTTTGTTACACAGCGTTGTCATGGCAGTAGCTGACTAATACACTAGAAAACTTAGAAACAATATTTTAAGGTTTGACAACAGAAGGCTCAGTAAACAAGCTCATCTTTATGTCCAATCGGTTGAATTTTTAAATGAGAACAAAAATAAATAATAAAACAAATGGTTTATAGGGAAAAGAAACTAGTTGGCTGTGAGGCAGAAAGAAATTTTTTTAAAGGGGACTGGATAAGGAAAGATTGTAACTAATACTTAAATCTTTATTCGAAGCTTATGAAGACAACAAACTATAGTGTAGAAAAATGGAATCTGTGATGTGAAGGACAAACTTTACATATTTCAGTGTTTCTAAAATGCATACAACGGCAGAGCTGAAGCAATTATCAGAGACAAAATAGATACAATGCGTTCTGTTAAAGAACTGAGTCTACAGTTTGAAAAGAACTACTAAACAGCAGACGAAAATATTGAAAAAAAAAAATAAGACCTAAACATATCCTAGTTAAATTTAATTTTTAGGATAAAAAAAAAATCCTCAAAGTTAACTTATAGGAAAAAGCTGATTCCTGCAAAGAAAAAAACAAAATTAGTCTTAAACTTGTGTTCTAGAACTATGCTATCCAATGCAGTAATCACTGTCCACATGACAACTGAGCACTTGAAATGTGGCTGAGCTGAATTGAAATGTATTAAAAGTGTAAAATACACACAGAATTTTGAATACATACTACAAAATGAGATGCTGTAAAATACCTTAATTTTTATGCTGATTATATGCTGAAAAAATAATATTTGGGATATGTTGAATCCAATAAAATATATTAATTTTATCCATTTCTTGTTACTTATTTAATATGGGTACTAGAAAATTTTAAACTGTGGTTTGCATCATATTTTTAAGGTACGGTACTGCTCTAAAATAGAAATTTGCAAAAGATGGCCTGCAGACCAACCAGGCTCACCACCTGCTTTTGTAAATAAAGTTTTATTGCAACACTGTTACACTCATTCGTTTACACATTTCCACAGTTCTTTCACACTATATTGGCAGAGTTGAGTAGTTGCAACAGAGATCAGATAGGCTGTAAACATAAGATATTTGTTATCTCGTCATTTTCAGAAGGTTTGTCAACTTCTATTCTAGAGTCATAAACATCAAAAGTTGTGTGGGATTTTCAAAAAATATTTTGCAATTAAAAGATAGGGTAATGTCTAAATAAAGTAAAATTGCCAGTTATACGTCTTTTTCCCCCTTTCAAATTGACAAAGAGACTTATTTCCTTCCCTATTTCTTTCCTTTAAATTTAAGTGTATTTTAGTCCAAAGCTACAAAAAACTAGAAACAGATCCTAACACTTAAAATAATTCAGTGGTCCATAAATATCCTGTTGAATGTGTGGTAAAATAATGGATTAGTTAACACACAACACTGGGGCAACTGACTGCCTCTTTGGAGTAAAGAAGTAAATTAGAAATTCACCTCACCCACATCAGAATAAATTCTCAGTGGATGAGTAAGTCAAAACTACTAAATTTTAGCAGAACCAGAAGCAAACATTGGTAAATATTTATCTGATTTTTGGAGTGAGGAAGATATTTCTAAGCGCTATTTTTAGAAGAAAGCACAAGGGAGAGAATGGCAAATCTGAAAGCATAGAAATTAAATCATTATGTAGATCGAAATATCATAAACAAAATTAAAAATCAAACTAGGGAACTAGAAAATAATATTTGTAACATATGTGACAAGGAAGGTGAATAACTTTTACAAATCAATAAGAAAATGTGAAAAACCTCTAAGCAAAGGATATAAATAAGAAATTTACAATAGAAAACTACAAATAGCAAATAAATAAATAAATAAATAAATAAATAATTTTTAGGAGCGCTAGTAATAAAAGAAATTTGAATTAAAGCAAGGAGACATATTTGTTGCCTGCCCTCTTAGACAAGCTTTAAAAAAAAATCATAGTACTGGGAGCAGGCAAAGATTCAGGGAAAAGGAATTTTTACCCTACAGGAAGAGTGTAAATTGTCACAACCATTTTATAAGGCAAATTATTTATATGAATCAAAGTCTTTAAAACGTCCATTCCTTTTGATGAAGCAATTCCATTTATAGCAATTTCTCCTAAGGAAATAATTAGAGATAGGCACAAAGATTTATTTCCAAAGAGGTTCCTAGCAGCATAGTACATAATAACAAAAGGATTTTTAAAAATGAAGACAGTTTACTTATGATCCCCTATGTTAGGGGATTTGTTAAATAAATTACATTACATTCATATGATGAAATGGCATGAGGTTATTAAAAATACGTTTTCATCTCATATTTAATTTTAAGAGAAGATGCCCAAGGTGTAAAGTCAAGTGGAAATTAAAAGAATACTGGACTGCATTGATTGTATGTGTGATGTATTTCACAAGTAAATCTGCTTAATTATATGACATGTCCCCACTTCCACCCACCCCCAAGTTTTTGCTGCTTCTGTCAGATGCTGCTTGGCATTATTCACCAGCACTGCTTTCATTCCTCCAGGTAACATCACCTTTACTAGACATGGTTCCTCTCATCAGGTACCGTTACCTTCCACCAGTTTCCAACATCTCCAGCCAGAACCACCTCAGTGAAATGGAGTTATCCAGTACCAAAGCCAAGTTGGGACTTTTGAATTCTAGACTCTCAACCTGAAATAGCTCAATGAAAAGAAGAGTTTATTGGTTCACATGACCAAACCATGAGAAGTAGAGGGCTGTACTTGGATTACAGAAATCACTATAGCCAGGAGTTTGGCTGGACTCCAAACTCTCACTCACTCCATTTCCCACCTCTTTTTGTCTTGAACTCTGTTCGCTTCTACTCAGACCGATCTCTCCCACATGGTCGAGGAAGTTGCAACCAATAAATTCTAGAATCATATCTCAAGGCTTTGCCTTCAGGAAAGATTAACTCTTTCCCCCTTGGTTCCAATTTTAAATTCTTAGGAAGGTTCCTGAATGCCTGGATGTGGGTCACGCACTCTCCTATGTGGCTATAAGGCTGAATCCTGCATTTGGCAGCTCCCACTTGAATCACAGGGCTAGAATAGGAGATGAAGCAGTTCCCCAGAAGGAGGGCCGGGCAGCAGACAGGCAAGTCGAATTCCTCTCTCCTAGGGAAGTGCCAAAGATGTGCTGTCAATGTTCCCAAGGTCTTGCGGGGATTTTAGTCAAATCGCTCTTCTTAATTTTTGCTCAAGTCCCCTCCTTCCTTCCCAAATACATACACAAGAGTCCATGGGAATGAGCCAGGGGAAATCTGACTTACATTCCATAATATGTTCAGCCTCACCTCTCCCGTATGACCCCAAAGCTCTGAAACTAGCAATGATTCACTGCATGGCTTCTGTGTGTCAAGTAGTCTAAATACTAAGGTCCCTCCCTATATCCAGCATGCCCCAGCTCAGCAGGTGGGAGTACAAATGTCAAAGCATCTGTTCGTATATGCTTCCAATTATTAAGTGCCCGCCATCTTAATAGTAGGATCCAGCGACTCCATCTTGAGGTCTCTGTCCCCATGTAGCCTGCATTATTCAAAAGCCCTAGGGGCTCACGAAGTCAAAGGGGGTTAGAGAGAGAAATGGGATGACCTCCCAGTTGAAGACTAGTCCTGTCTGCCCAGGAGAAACCTGTCCACGAAGCAGGTATGAATCCTGCCAGCACCATTTGGACATCCAGGGTACCAGCTCTTTTATTATGCACATACATGTACACACACACACACACACACACACACACATGCACGCGCACAATATAAGGTCTTGTACCTCTCGACAAGTTTGCCCACTAGCCTCATATTTAGATTACTTAGAGGAAAACTCAGGTTGCTTCCCCAAACAAGGGGGTCTGCTCCATTTCTGTCTCTGTCTATATGAGAAATAGCCGGTGAGTTCTGGATTTGAAAACATTGCAGTTGGTACCTCATCATATATATTGTTATCTCATTTAATATTCTCAAAAACCAATGAGTTGGGCACTATTGCCCCTCATTTTATAGGTTAGGAAACAGAGAAATGGGCCCAAGTTCACCCACCTACCAATGGTGGAGCCGGCATTCACAGATGCTGAACCGTTCCTGTCTAGCTGCCTCTTCCCTCAGGATAGGTTTTCTCCCAGGAGATACTTCAGTCCCAGAAGAAATGGCGGTGGCCCTGTGCCAAATATGGTGGAGAGTGACTAAACCCCAGAGTTGGACATGGCTCAGGCATAAGCTGGGAAGCATTATGATCACTGCATATATGTCCAAAGATGAAAGACTGGGCAGCACCTGAGTAAGCGGCGGCCCTGGGCTCATCTCACCACACTGGATGTTCTAGAGATGCCCATCCGATATGAGCCTGAGAGCCTAAAACCGAGGCTGGGTCGAGGAGGCGGGGTCAGCGGGTGGTGGGGGAGGCGGGGTGAGGAAGAGGGACAGAGGAGGAATTTAGTGGAAGACTTGAAGGTCTGTCCCTAGCATGGTCAAGCTCCACACTGCGACTGGTTGCTGACCAGTGCCTTCACTCTCCATCCCAGCCACTCCGGGAGTGGGGAATGCGCTGGGTAGAGGAAGAAATAGAGTGAGCCATACAACCTGGCTCTTCTGTCATGTCCCTTCGGGAGCACCCTGGGCAGAGCCGAGTGCATGGGAGGGCCCATTAAAAACTGGCTCAGCCAGGAGATCCTTACCCAGGAGGGCCAGATGGGTGGCCAGGACAGATCCTCTTCTGCCAAGACCTCCCAGGCCCAGGCAGCTACAGGTGGAGGCTGAGCTTGCCTCCTTCCTTTCTTCCAAGCCCACTGCCCCTCCCCAAAGAAAGAAGCTTAGAGCTAAAATGAAAGGGTCTCCACGTCCTGCTCACCCTGCAGTGCCCCTACGCTCGCCTGAGTACATATCCTCAGGGACAAGATGAGGCTTCCTATTCAATTAATCCAGCACATGGGAGGTCAGGGTGGCTCCAGCGTCAGGGGGTGAGGAAAAGAAAAAGCTTTGTGATTTTCTTTCTGGCTCCAAGACGAAGGAAAGCCTATAATTCACCACCAGGAACCAGAGCCCTTTCTCACCTGCGAAAATAGTGAGGCTTTGTTTTCTTTCATTTAAACTCTCCCAAACTTAATTTCAAGTTTCTCTCTTTTAAATATGTCCCAGCTGCAGAGTGAACAGTGATGTTCTGCCAAAGGAAAGCGGAGAGAGAGAGAGATGATCGCCTGAGCAGATATTGCCTCGGCTTAAATGAAAAACTGGGAGAAAAGGGAGAGGGAGGGAGGAGAGCAGCTCTGGAGCCAGGACGGGGAGCACAGGGTAGAGGGGGGTCCCCGGGGAACCCAGATAGGACCAGATAGCTCCAGTCAGCACCCCCCGGCTCCCTCCTGCCTCTCCTCTCTGCCCGTTCCAGAAGACATGAGGCCAGCCACATCAGCAAGGACCATCTGTTTCCACAGCTGTGCGAGCCTGCTGCCACCAACCTCCGGCCTGCCCAAGACACCAGAGGGGCCACTTCAGGGCTGTGCCCAAATTACACTATAGCCACCCAGTCTCTACCCAGAAAGGTAAACCCAGAGAGGAGGGGAGAGGAAGACCTGGCATTGAACACTGCAGCCCCTCAGTGCTCAGGAAGGAAGGAAGACAGCTCATCCAGGACAGGCACCACACCTCACTTGCGCTCTCCCCAGAAGCCTCCGATTTGTACATACGTACCCTCGGAAGGGGGACATATAATTAGCCCATTAGCAGGGAAGGCTGAGGCACTAGATCACTACCCGATGGTGAGCACGTGCCTCCCTTCTCTGGGCCTCGGTGGCTTCTGAATAAGAGACACAATGAGTATATGCTGGGTCCTGATACCCCAAGACTCATTTTCTAATATCCCTCAGATTTGGGGGGTGGAGAGTGGGCTGAGAGTACCTCTCCCACACTGACTATTATCTTAGCGGGAAGAAAATTTCTGGCCATTGGCTTCGGGTCTGGAAGATGCTCTCTTCTCTCTTCTGACCCCGTGCAACCAGGGAATGTCCTGGGACCTTTGCTCACTTTCCCATAAGACTCTGGGAGGGATGTCAGGGTGGAGGGGGCAGCTGGAGGTCAGGCTTGGCCACAGCTCCATACCCCCAAACTGTGCCCGCCACGTGTGTATGCACATACATGTATGCACGCACATGCGTGTACACTTGTGCACACATTCCCTTTCGTCTGACCCCCCATCACTCCATGCGCCCTCTAGTCCCTAAGGCCAGTTCTCATGTTCCCTCTTAAGTCTGAGACCCTTAAAGACTTCTGGCCAGTGCCCTTTGGCTTAAGTCACCCAGAGTTCATTTCTGTTACTTTTAAGCAGAAACCAGATCAGCCCGACTGACCCTAGAAGGGCTGGATGTTCCATCTTCATATGACAGCCCGAGCTAACAGGCCGTGCGTTGATTAGATCAGTTGCGGTCAACGGGCAGAGAGCAAGGCCTTCGTGTCAAGCACGTTTTGAGAGAGGGTAGGCTGCCCTTTCCCCATGGCCACCCCCACACTTCTCGCCATCACTAATGGCCTCTCATTGCTCCTCTCACAGAAGTAGGAGGTGTGCGTCCTTGACTGCTGGTTGTGCATTTCCTTTGCCATCATTCAAAGGCCTCTTCCAGCTTTTTTTGCGTCCTGCAGAGATGGTATTAGTTTCTGCCGTCTCCCTTGGGGTAGAATCTGAAGATCGCACTCACCTCTGCATCCTCTCCTCCTCTCACCTCCCGCTTCTCCTGACTCTGATGTGCTGCTGTTACTATCCAGCTCTGTGAACAGACGTGGGGGGCGAGCCCTCAGCCGGGCCGTCAGCGCCCAGCACTGGCCCTTGCTCGCCCTTTGACCATGGGCAAACCTCTGTCTTGCTGGCCTCAATTCTTTCATCTATAACAAGATGGACCGATGCCCCACCCACATCTCATCCTTGGTGCGGAGGGTGTGCTGCTCTGCACGGTCCAGCAGAGAGACCAATAAGCAAATCGAGGTCCCACGACGGGACTGGACTACAGCCTCCCGGAAGTCTCCCTGCCTCCCCGCTCTGCTCACCCCATTCTGCTCTATCCTCCAGTTTCCATGCTGGATTTTGATGCTTCTTTCCTCTGGCTCTCTCAGAAGCTCACATTACTCCAGAGGACCCACTATGGCCCCATTCATCCCGATTAGGGGTTCAGTCCCAACCATTAAACAACCAGTGTGGGTGGTGCAAACCCATCGGAAGAATGCCCTGAAGCAGACCCTGGAGGCTCCCTGCTGTAAATAACACTGGCCTTTTAATTGCAAGAGCATGAGGAGGTGACGGGGACATAAAAGAAAGGCTGAGGGAGCACTCAGGGGCATCAGCTCTTTCCTAGCACGAATGTATTTCAATATATTATCTGCTGGTGCGGCCAAGCTATTTGGCTTCTCAAACCTTCCGTCACCTGTGTAACCAATGTCCTGCCTTAAATCCCTTCCGTCCTAAACATTTGCAGGAAAAGTTTCTTTTCCTGGCTGGATCTCGACTGATATAACATCTGACACCAGAATTCCTCTTAGAATGTGGCCTGGATTGGGGGTTGCCACTTGATGGCTTTAGGATATTGAGTGCTCCAATTAGTGAGCATATGGGATTTCTTTCATTTGAGGTTTCTACGATGTTTTTAAATAATTTTTTTTTTTTTATCATTTTCTGCTGGGAGGGGAAAAAAAAGAAGTCCTCTTGGGAAAGCAAATGTCTTTGTATAAGAAAATACCTTGATAAGGTGCTCAGAGGTAGGTAACATCCTGAGGGTATGATTTGACAGTAGACAAGGAACCAAAAGAAATTGTTAAACTGCTCTGCATGGGAAATACTAGAAATTCAGAGGTAGGGGAGAGAGAGCGAGAGCAAAGGGGAAACTAATAAAACAGTGTAGCAGGAGGCTGTTGCTCGAGTTGTGGAAATGGCTGAGGGGCTTTTAGGAATGGAAATATCAAAGTTGGGCTTTGACACTGCTGGCATTGTCGCAATCTATAAATCCCTTCTTCTCACCATCCTTTGGAAATGTCTGCTACCCACAGGGACTTTGTCTGCCCAGTCATGCTTTGTTTTAGGGATGAGGCTGATTTTTTTAATGGATCACAAAGAAAAGGATTGAGGTTCTTGTCTGGACTGACTCAGGGTGGAACTGACAGCACCGGCAGGGGGGTGAGAAGATGCACGAACTGAATTAATTCGATGCGAGCAGGAGCTCCGAGCCGGAGATGACGATGAGAATAAAGAGCTAATCTTCCGCAGTGCTCACAATGTGCCAGGCTCTGCTCCGAGCATCACACGTGAACCAACTCGCTTAATTCTCATAACAACCCTACGGAGTAGGTACAATTGCTTTCCAGGTTTTACAGTTGGGGAAACGGAGGCACCGAGAAGGTGAGTCATGTGGGTCCCTCTAGCAGGGCGTAGAGCTGGGGTTTGGACCTGGGATTTGCCTCCAGCCTGTGCTCCTAACCGCTGCTCACACTTTATTCCTCTGTGTCTTCAGATCTACCGAGGGGCCTGGCACAGAGCGGGAAGCGGCTCAAGTTCATGTTTATTGCGTAAACCAGTGGGAGGGACGGCTGAAAAGAGAGCGAGACCCAGTGGGAAGTGGGGGTGTTCATTTGGGCCAGGCTATGGCTGAAACCAGGGCCAAGGGAGACATTTGTCACCTCTGTCTCTTCCCGTCCTCTCCCCGGTGCTAATTCCAGTGCTGCCACCTCCCATGCAGATTTTTCCTAATTGAGAAGGAAAACATCTTCTGTCTAGTCAAAGCTGCAGCATCAAGGCAGGACCGGGAAGGCAAGCGGCGCGAGCTGGCAGCAAACACTCGACGCATTTCGGAGCCGCCTTTCTTGCTGCTGCGGAGTGCTTAACTCTCCTTGTGTTTGAAAATGTAAGCGCCACGACAGACACCCACTTAGAAGGCCCCGAAGAGAGAGTCCTGTCATCTCAACCAGGACAGCTCTTTGGGGAGGTGTAGAGGGGACTCTACAGCAAAGGAGTAGTCACTCTGCAGCATTGTCTCTTCGGGATCTCTTCCAGCATTCTTTATTTCATTTTCATGTGATAAAAATTGAGATGTACAACTTGTCTCGGCAAACATGGGCGGGTGGCAGTCAGCTAGAAAGAGCTCTGTTCTCCCACGTGGGCCGGTGACAGGCAAGAAACAGGCTCTTGGGAAACATCTCTGAGGACCGTGAGGATGGGGCCCCTCCTTGATCACCCCACCTCCAGCACATGCACATACACGCATGTATGCATGCAATGCACACGCATGCATACATAACATATGCATGCACACATGTGTATGCACATGCATGTACACTTGTGCACACATCTCTCCTCCCCAAAGCCAGGCCCTGATTCATAGAAACCGGAACTCCAGATCTGGCCCAGGTTCAAGGCCTGTCCCAGTGACATCTGCAGACACCTCACCTCCTCCCTAGGATGAGCACTATTGGCATTGCTGGGGTCAGGGCACTAGAAGCTGAGAGACCAGCTGGAGGCTGTGTCAGTAACCTAGGCAAGAGACACTGCTGGCCTGGACCAGAGCAGTGATATTCAAAAACAAAAAGGGAGGGGCAGATTCAAGAGATATTTGAGACATAGACCTGGCAGGGCCCAGTGACTGAACGAAAGCAGAAGAGTAAAAGAAATAAAGACGTCAAAGGGGGGCGGTCACAGGTTTCTAGCTTGGGTGCTGGGTTGGAAGAGGTAATGCTAAGGAGGTAGCTGATGAACTCTGCGTTGGATGTGGCAAGCTGAATAGAGATGGCCAGTGGGCAACTGGATATGCAGGTCTGGTGTTCAGCAGACAGGCCCAGGCTAGAGATAGAGGTTCAAGAGTTCTCGGCACATGGATGGCAATCATAGCCACCCAGTAGATGGGCTCACCCAGGGAGAGTGTAAGGAGCAGAAAGAAAAGAAGGCCAAGTGCGGGACCCTGGGACCATCAACATTGAAGAGCCTTCTGAGAAAGATGAGATTGAAAAACTGGGACCACGTGGTGGGCAGAAAACCAGAAGAGAGTGGTGCCTTCAAAGACAAAGATATATCCAAAGAAAGTGGGTGTGATCATCGATCCCAAAGGCTGCAGGATGTCTGGTGAGATAAGGGCCGAGGGATGTTCAACAGGTCTAGCATCAAGTACACCACTGGTGACCTTGGAAAGATCTTCGTGAGAGCAGAAGACATGAGAGACAAGGAAGTGAGGACATCGGTTGTTCAGGAAGCGTGGCTTCAAGGCACAGAGAAGACAAGGTCGGAGTCCCAAGGGGCTATCAGGTCTTTTGATGGATGTTGTCGCTTGTCTCTTTGTTGGCTTGTTTTTACAATGGAAGAGCCTTTAGTGGGTTTATAAGCTAAAGGGGGAAGGTGGTACAGAGAAAGAGGTCGTGATATCCAAGAGAGAGGAGTTACTCATGAAGAAAGGTCTCAGAACAGAAGGTAGAAGGGATGGAGTCAAGGGCATAGGTGGAGATTGACAGAACAGCAAAAGTAGCAGCTCCTCATCTGAGGCGTGAGGCTGGGAATGGACATAGAAGAGCTTAATAAGACAGATTGCTGAGGGAGCCTCAGGCCCAAGCAGCCTGGGATAGGAAAGGCACTCAGGCAGCAGTGAAGTTTTGAAGCAACCATGAGAACAGGATGGACCATTATACAGGGGCTGAAGGGCAGCTCAAGGCCCAGTGGTGGCCCTTCGTGCATTCCAGCTGTTTACCACTCCATTATGTGATCACCTCTACCTGCAACCCCAAGGAAAGAAGATTCTTAAACCTTCCCAAGCCTGTCTGGGGCCAGGGAAGTTGATGGGACCTTGGAATAAGAGACAGTCTAGCAGAGGGAGAATCCCTCTCAGAGCCTCTGACAATGCCATGGGCTACCGTGGGAGGTGGCCAGTTCCCCATCAGTCAAGAAGTCTAAGCCAAGAATCTCAGCTGGATTCTGTCGTGGGGATCTCCACACTGGGTGGGAAGCCCTCAATGTCCTATCCTGCCCTAGGTTCTAATGTCTAGACCTCCTTCTGCCACCCCCAGCTCAGGAGGCATAATGCTGAGCCTGGCCAGGTCAGCACACCATTGACATGTTCCTAAGCCCCCCATAACCCCATGTGGCTCTTGAGAACTCCTATATTCCTACTTCCTGGTATTGAGAGGTCCCACCCATTCAGGTTCTGTTAAACTCCATTAATGCCTTCATAATGTCTAGAACATCCCCAGGAGGCTCTGGTCATTTATTTTCTGTAATTTTTAGTGGTGAAACTAAAGGTCCGAGTAATTAGGGCTTTCGCCAAGATCACAAAGCCAGTGAGGGAGAAAACTGTACCCTATAGCTCTGGGTTTTGTCTCATCTGGTCCACTGTGCACAGCTGGGTCCACTGCCCTCACCTCAAAGACCTCCTTCCCACCCCTGAACAGGTACCTTAGTTCTCCACACACATTACCAAGCAGTGGAGCTGTTCCCTGTCCAAGCCTTCTCTATACAATCACTAAAATTAGCTGCCACCTGGAACCTCCAAGGACAGACCCAACATGTCAAAGTTCCCTAGGCTCTCCCCTCCCACTGCCTCAAGGGCTGACCCAGAGAACCCACAACCCAACTGAGTGTCCTGGCCCTTCCATCCAGAACGACTGTTCTTTCTAGCTCACTAATCCTATGGAATCCTTTATGGGAAATATTCCTGCCTTATAGATGAAGAAACTGAGGCTCAGAAGCGAAGTGACTTCTTCCAGGTCACACAGCCAGAAGTATCCAGGCTGGATCAAGAACCCAAGTCTCCTGACCCCCAAACTAGTGTTGCTTCTCTTCTACCCCACTCCCTCACTAGTAACTGGAAAACCAGACTTGATTCATTCTCTAGTTAGATGGCAGATGTCCAGATGTGGGGTCTGAATCTCCTGGACTGGACAGGTATTAATTGGCAGATACAGGTTTTCTCTTTGCCACCTTTGTGGGTTTGGCCAAGGGCTGAGGGAGCTTAGAGATGTTTAGCATGGAGCTAGGAGGATGTGGTCACCGCTGAAGACATCTGGAGGGCCACATCCTGGGTGGCCCCAGGCACCCGAACTAGGACCACTGGAAGAAGCAAGTGGGGGTAATGAGGGAGATTTTAACTCAGTCTAAGGCAAAATTCCCTGTAGCAAGGATTGTTGCCCTAAGATGGAAAATCTCGCTTTAGGATGGAGTGAGCTCTCTGTCACTGGTAGGCAGGTACCCCCATCCCAATCAGGATGAAATTTCTGCAACAGTGAAAGGTTAAACTGAATAATCCCAAATGCCCTTTCTCACTCCGTGATCCTGTGGTTTCATAAAATTCAGCCTGTGGATCCCAACCTCTCTCTTTCTCTCCCTCCCTCCCCCCACTACTCTCACACTCGCATCTGTATCCTTTTTTTATGAATATTTAAATGTCATCTGATTGCGCTATGTGTCAGGAGTCGGAAAAAAAAACAGATCCTGAAAGGCCCCCTTCTGCCTGTTCCCCCTCCCTCTGTTCGCCCTCCCTCACTGCCTTAAAGAAGCCAGAAAAAATCCATCCCTGAGTCACGGTTTCTGTAGCTTTCTTCTCTCCGACCCCAACCCTACCTCGACTTTCCTGGAAGCCACATGCAGACCAAGAGCAGGAGCCACGTGGTCTGGGGTGGGCAGAGGCAGGGGGGAGAGGGGCAGTTCACTAGTGACAGGCAGTGGAGCCTCGATGTGCCCAGGTGTTTGTTCACACGATAGGTTTCTCTTCAGGGTCATGAGTCTCCTTTCTCTGACCCCTCCCCCAAAGACATGCACCAAACAAGGTCGGCATCACCATCCATCCATGTCAGCCCTTCCTCTCTGCCTTAGTCGGCTCAGGCTGCTATAACAAAGTGCCACAGATTAAGTGGCTTATAAACAACAAATATTTATTTCTCACAGTTCCGGGGGCTGGAAGTCAGGGTGTCAGCATGGCCAGGTCTGGTGCAGGCCCTCTTGTGGGCCACGGATTCACGATGCGCCCTCACGTGAGACAGGAGGGGTGAGGGTGCTCTCTGGGGTCTCTTTCATAAGGGCACTAATCCTATTCATTAGGGGCGCCACCCTCATGACCTCCCAAAGTCATCTCCCAAAGTTCCCACCTCCTAATACCATGACTTGGAGGGTTAGGACTTTAACGTATGAATTTGGGAGTGCTTAACATCCAGTTTATAACATTCTTTTTGTGGTGATCTCAAGCTAGAAGCAGATAGTAGCATCCTGTCCCCAAGGTCTCACGTCAGCTTTAGTGAAGTCATTCACTTAACAGATGAAAAAAAAAAAAATGTTAAAAAAAAAAAACAAAAAAAAAACACAGGCCTGCCAAACCAGGAGGAAAGACGCAGTGTGTGCCGCTGTAGAGGAGGGGGCCTCTCCTGTGACCTCAGGGAGAGGCAAGGAGGAAGCCAGGAAGTAAATACCCCACCCTCTCTCCTCCTACTCCTCCTGCCCTCTGCTCTCAGATCTGCACCTCCCATTGGCCAAACCTAACCAGAAGCCAGAGGAGAGGAGCCTCCTGAGGTCAGGAATGTTCGAAGGGGTAGTCAGGCTTGGGGCCCAGAGCAGCATGTGGACTGAGGAATGAAGACCCAGCAGGGCCAGTCTCCCATTCTCCCCAGGCTCTCCCTGTCCGCCTTCAAGCCTTTCTTTCCTCTCCTTTCCTCTGAGGAATCAAACTAATTCCTCTTATTTCTCATGAAGAACAGTTTAGCCCATTTATCTGTCTTACCACCTTTATTCCAGCCAACTTCGGGCCCTCAGGATCTCACCTTCTTGCCCAGGCAGCTTATCAAGGTATTTCCCTAAGCAAATACCCTAAGAGGGATTGTGCTGTCAAACTGTTAAGTAACCCTTTTTTTTTTTTCACTTTAACTCCTTAAAAAAAAAAAAAAAAAATGGAAGGAGGAAGGAAAGGAAGTGTCCCCTAAGGAAGGAGTTACTAATCTGTCCCAAAAAACTATCTATCTCAGTCTAGAAACAGAGGGACTGGCTTTTCCGCTCCTGTCAGGCCCAGGGATGGTTACCATAGTCCCCAGAGAAAGTAGGGTGCTCCTTAGGATCCCCATCCCTGGGGTCTTTGCCTACAGGTCTATCATTCTTGCCCACCCAGAGCTGGCTATGACCCCAAGAGTCCCCTTCTGTTCTCCATCTCAGAGGGCAGCCCTGCCCTGGCAGATAGAGCTCTCAGCAACTCCGGCTTCTGGCAACAAGGACCAAGCGACCAAGCGACCAAGCGACCAAGCGCAGCAAATGGGGCTGTGAACAAAGGCGCCCCGCTGAGGTCTGAGGTTCTCCTCCTTCGCTAGCGAAATACCACCCTCTCAATGTTTGGTAATGACCTTTTTAAGTCTCCACTTTCCTGCCTTGGTATTTAGAGAGAAACCTGGTCTCTGGGGAAGGAAAAGCACTGAATACTTATTCGTGGCACTTCAGAAGGCAGCCCCCCACCCCCAAAAAGAAAAAAAAGGCTCACCTCTCCTCTCTGGAGGCCCACGCAACTGCCGAGCCCTCATTCTCCCCTGCCTGCAGCGGGACTTGGCAGATGCCCAGCAATGCTGCAGTCTGACAGCTGTCACTCAGGCTGCCCATGCTGATGGGTATGGGTGTGTACCCACACCAGCACGTGAGAATGTTTGTGAGTGTCCTTGCATGTGTGTGCATGTGCCAGGAGGAAGCTGGGCCCCTCCCGTGTCGGCACGGGCTGGTGGGATTTTGAGTGTGGGCATAGGACCATGTCCTGGGGCTGTGGCGTGGGGAACGTAGACATGCTTGTGTGCACACCTGTGGTGGAAGTGGAGGCATGATCATGTGTCCGTGCACAAGGGACACAGGTCTATTGGTGGCATATATATGTGCACAGACTCTGACTTTACTGAGCCTCCAAGGACTGCAGGCCAGTTTCCACAGCAAGGGGTAGGTGCCTGTGGGTTTTCCAGGGAGCCAGGCAGAGGGTATCTGGAGTAGGGAGTACCCTGCTCCACTGTCCTCAAGTCCCAAGCACTTCTGGCCTGTTATCTGAGCCTCTGCCTGCCCTAAGCCCCCAGATTCACTCCTGCCACCAGCTCCCTGGGGCTCAATTCTCCCTTCAATCCACTCCTTGGCTACCAAGAGCTTCCAGAGTAGATGAGCATGGCACTGCTCAGGTCCTAGTGGGCTCTGAGATGCCACCCTTCTGCCCATCAGGCCTGTCCAGTCAGCCTCCCTTGATATGGCATGTTGATTTCAGGCCCAAGAGCTGACTTCTAGCAAGTCTCAGCACAGCGCCTTGCACAGAGTGGGTACTCGATAAACACATGTGGACTTAATAAGTATAGACAACCAGAGCATACTCTAGGCAGAGAGGAGAGACTTTTTAAAGGAGCAGTGGTGTACACAGCACGTCGCATTTGGGGACTACAGCAGGTGAATACAGTAGGCAGTAGTTGGAGACCTGAGTGTGGCAGTTGCTCAGAAAAAGGTCAAGACTATAAATTTAGACTTGGCATTGTCTCTCGGATGCTGTGGTGCTGCCACATCCCCTTCAGCATGAGGACTTCATTTGCCCAGCTGCAGGGAACATTGGCTGCTACCTGCTCTAGCTGGGCCATTCTTCAGGAATTGCCTTTGGCAGAAGAAGCTGCCTCACTCAAGTCAATGCCCCACGCAAGTGCCAGCTCACATCCAGTGACTTGCCACTGCAAGGGCACAAAGGCTGGGCTCCCTTGCCTAATTCAGGATAACTCTGAAGGGCCACCCCAGGTCCAGAGCCCTGGTGGGATCGGAGGAGGCCTTGCTTGCTGCTGCAACCCAATTCAGTCCCTCCTCCCAGGTGCTCCTGGCCCTTCATTCCTCTCAGATGTTACTTCAGCAGGCATTCCTCAGGAAGCTTTCTGCCTGCAATCCTCCATCTGAGAGTCTGAGACAGGCGTGTTGGTGGATGGTGTTAGAAAAATGCAGGGAGTAGAGAGAGAGCCTGAGGACAGCGTGTCCAGGGAGATAAGAAGGAGAAGAGGAGAGCAGAAGCAGGGATAGATGAGAGGGGACCAAAGATGAACCTCCTAGAAATAAGCATTGGTGATTCTCAGACCAAAGAAGGATTGGTCTGAGATCATGGAGAGAAAACCTAAAGATCTTATTGTCAGAAAGTCGAAAGAGTAGACTGTGTCAAAGAAAAGGGGGCCAATAGCACCAAACTCCACAGAGAAGTCCAATAAAATAAAAACTAAAAAGCCATCATTGGATTAACAACAGGAGGTGGCTGATGGCCTTAACCAAGGAAGTCCCGGAGGATGATAGGGGTAGAAGTACATACCACTGGAATGCAGATGTAATGGCTGGAGATTTTGCAGCCATCATGGGCCATGAGGAGACTTTGAGAATGGAAGCCATGCATGTCAGAACGGAAAGCTAGGAACTGGATTTTCTGATGAGTGTGTAGAGAGGTGAACAGTGAGAGAAAGGGGAGGCAATGGGATAAGGGTCTGAGATCATTCTTTGAAGAAGAGAAAGCAAAAAGAAAGATGGTGCAATGGCTAGAAGTGATGTCGTCATCATCATCATTATCATCGTCATCATTGTTTTCAAGATCCAAGAGTCTTGAGCACAAACCTCGAGGGTTTTCCAGCTAGAAGTCTGTATCCATTCATAACCCCCAGAGAAGTCTCAATATCTGACCATGTGGGTTTTTCTTTTGCCAGAAACAAAATTAATCCCAATCACTAAAACAAGAGGAATCCATTACTTTGAACAGAAAGGACATTTGTTACTACATGAATACCCTTCGCACAAAAATATGGCACCAGCTGGTGACAGCCTTGGCAGACTTTTGGGGTCTCCCTGAGAACCCCCTCCATTTGCGCATTGTCACAGGCTTTGTTTCTCTATTCTTTGGCCTTGGAGGGCAGCCCGGAAAGGAAGCTCAGTGGCTACTGTTCTTATAGTGAGGTGACATATGGAATTGCAGTCCCTCACCGAATAACTCTCAAATCGTCCTTGCCTGGGCCAGTTTTGTTTTTTCTGTAGAACTGGAAGATGGCCACTTGCTCATCAGCCAGTCCAAGCATGTGATACAATTGCTCCTCCAATGCCAGTAGGTAAGGAGGAAGTGTGGAAGGCAGCTTCGGGCAGCAGGGCAAGTCTGGGATTGGCCGTTACTGCAATACTGACTGGAAGGGTGGGTAGGGCTATAAACTAAGAGCCCTTGCTCTGGTAGCAAGCAGACTGAGTGTGAATCATGGCCTCACCACTCTATTAGTTATAGGAACAAAGACCTGATTTTAACGCATATGGTTTATTAACTCTCATAAGAGTTAATAATGTGGGTCAGGACTAGTATGATGGATCTACACACTCATCAGAAAATCCAGTTCCTAGCTTTCTGTTCTAACATGCATGGCTTCCATTCTCAAGGTCTCCTCATGGCCCATGATGGCTGCAAAATCTCCAGCCATTACATCTGCATTCCAGACATCGGAAATGAGGGGGATAAGAGAGGAAAAAAGGACTTACCCCTTCATTTTAAAGATGCTTTTTTAAATGATTCTTATAACCACATCTAGCTCTAAAGGGAACCAGGATATGTATTTTTTTATCAGGCCACATTGCCAGTCCAAATAAATGAAGACGGTAAAAATGGATGGTAAGGTAATCAACTAGCAGTCTCTCTTACAGCATGTGACTTCAAGACAATTTACTTGAGCTCTCTGTGCCTCAGTTTCCTCACCTGTAAAATGGTAATAATGGGCTTTTATTATTGTTGTTGTTGATTGGTACCACAAATCAGGTTTAAAACCTTAAATGTCTACAGAGCACAAGAAAGTAATTTAAATAAGAGACAACTGGGAGCATAGGGACTGGGGCTAACCGGACTGGTGAGCTGTCTAGAAAGAAAGGTCTCTAGTCAACCCTAGCCTCCCGTGACGATGGAAATGCTGGCTCAGCATTTCCAGATTTTCCAATTTTTTAAAAAGAAACTGAAATTCAGGATTATATATTAAATCTCCCTAATTTTAAACTTTGGAATAAGTCATATTCTTTTGACCCTGGGAGGGTCAAAATTCACTCATGCACACACATATCTGTTGGCTAAAAGTGGCTTTGGGGTGTTGGTTGCTCTGGCCTAGGGACAATACCTTTCCTGTTTACCTTTATTCAAGACATCTTGACTTATTTTTGATGTGATTTACACCCTTAACCTGGTGACAAAGCCTATTTGGGCCAAGTGCAATGTGGACATGCCATCCAAAAGTCCATGTCAAAATCTGGGATTTGTGGGTCTGACCACTACATTCCGCCCCTTGCTTATCACAAACATCGTACACTAGGCGTAACCGAACAAGCATCGGGAGGAGCAGCACGATTCTGCATTCATTTTAATCCTTTAAGCAAACAAATGGGACAAATCAACAAAAATTTGGACTGGAGACCTGGTTGCGGGCCACAATTTAAGTGTGGGCCTCAAGCCATGTGACTTGATCAATATCCTTCTGTAAACTACATTGGAAACTGATGGTGTGCTTTCCAACTTCCTCTGGCACACTTCCTAGTAATTTCCATTTTTCAATAGCTTTATGGACTTAGGCTCTTTTATGGACTTAGTTTGTGCCACTTGCTCGTAATTACTGATTTTATGCTCAGATTGTCTGTTTGGTCATCCTAATGGAGGGGCAGAGGAGACTCTTTGGGCTGACCTCTGTGTGCATTTCAGTTTTCCCGCAGTTATCTTTGAAAGCATCGTTGCCTTCCAACACCAAGCCATCTCTACCCCAAGATGCAGCACAGCTTAACCTTCAGCAAACCACCGCTTCTGTTCAGTGCAAAGTGATTTGAAGGACTAACCTATGGTCAGTGCATCTGTACGCTTTTACTATGACACCTGGGGCAGAGGCAGTCTGGGGTATTTCAGTGATTGAGCAGAATGTTAAAGTTTTATGTTCACGTTGTTCTTTTCGGTTCAACTCCAGGGACTCCAAATTCTTTCTTATCACACTCTAATACACGTTTCTCAATTTCTAGTCTCCCTTGCTTTCTGAGTGCCGAACCCTTCTCCTCTCTTCTATATATGACATACTCATCTCACATTCAACACATCACACTAAACGCTGTCACCCCAAACCATGTGTTGAATTACAATGCTGCCCAAAGCTCAAGAAACATCAACACTTAAATGCCAACCTGTTAATATCCCTTTGGACCAACGGGCCCATCTCTCTAAGACCTCTGCATTTAACTTCCCTACTTTTCTCATTTTATTAAGAGCAGTTTTTGAACTGATAGACGCTGGATGGTTTGGAATGGTGCCAATTTTACTCAAAGCTCTTTATTTTTCTTGGAGAAAATTGGAACTTGTCCACATGTCTCATAAAGAAACACTCATGAGGTATGTGTTTGTGTATAATGACACGACTACAACACTTTATACATTTAAAATCATCTCAGACACAATGCATTTGATATGGTCAGAATGGCACCAAGATAAACAGCATTGGATATTCAGGGCAGGCTGTGTGTGTTGGCAGCTGGAGAGCTATGGCCAGTTTGGATTTTGCTAGTGGCATCTGCTCTAACAAAACCAGAGTAATTGTTTCAAAACATAAATCAGATCATGCCTCTCCCCTATTTTAAACCCAGGAGGCTACCCATCCCACTTAGGACGAAAGTCAAATTCTTCATGCTGACTTAAAAGCCCTATAGGGAAGCTGCCTTTGGCCTGCCTCGTCGGCTCCATCCTGTGACTGTCTGTCCCCAGCACTTGCTCTGCTCCAGCCTGAGCGGCTGGTCTCTGTTCCTTGAGCCCTCTGTGCTCACTCCTGCCTTGGGCACTTTGACCAGCTGTTCCCTCTGCCTAGGGCTCTTCCTGTGGTCTGTATCTGGCCGGCAAGGTCTTATTATTCAGTGTCACCTCTAAGAGACACCTTCCTGATCTCCTACACTGAAGTAACCCCTTGGACACTCTCTCACCACTCTGTTTGAACTCTCTTCATAGCTCTTGTCACCCCCTAAGGTTTTATTGGTTCTTTATTGAGTTCGTTGGCTTTTGTCCCCACTAGATTGGAAGTTCCATTAGGGTCTTGGGGGTCTTGTTCACTGCGCTGTCCCCAGCACCTGGCAGAGTGCCAGGACATGGTAGGTGTTCCGTAAATGTTTTCTCTATGTGTCATCGAAAGTGAGAAGGAAAGAGAGAAAGTGGGACGGTTTGCGCGCTGATGAAGTGCACGGTGCAGGGAAGGGGCGCAGACTGTCGGGAGGACAGGGGAGCAGGGGACATCAAGCCCCCAATCCCCAAGTCCTTCCTTCCAGGCTCACCACACCCAAGTCCAGCCCTGCCCACTGACCAGCTTGCCCCAAAGGCATAGAGCAAGCACGACCTGCTCGTCCACGTCACACCCCTGTCGGCCAGACTCGCCTCCTCTGACGGGAGGTGGTAGAGCAGAGGCTCAAGGAGCTGGTACATCCATCACTAAGAGGAAAGAGCCACAAATTCTGAGGTCTCTGTCTGCACCTGTCACGCTCAAGGGTAAATTCGCCGTGGCCGCGTTGCAGAGCCACTCCTCTCTGCTGATAGCTGCGCTGGCTCAGGACTCACTCAGTGACAAATCTGTTGTCTGCTCAGCAGCATCCACTGACCGAGGTTGGGGCCAGGACCAGGTAGCTGTGGAGCTGGAAAAATTTACAGCCAAGCTCTCCTTGGATAAACTTTGCTGAGGACAAAACAGGAGAGTCTCACTATGAATGCCAGCCAAGGGAAGGGGCTGCCCCAGAAGGGGGCCTTAGCACCACTTCCCAGGGGACTCATCTCCCCCAGACAGGTATCTCCCCTGGACAGTGTCTGGTTCGTGGCCCAGGCCCCCTACCCTCTACCTGGACCCCCAGGGTTCCTCATGGCATGATCCCCTGTTGGTCTGAATTAAGGGGCGGACTACTTCCATTTCATTTGACCTTGAGTAGTGGTCAAGAGCACCCACTTTGGAGTGAGAGAGATCTGCACGTGAATTCTTGATCCTTTCTACGCTCACCATATGACCCTGAACAAGTTGTACCTCCGAATTCTCACTTGTAAAAATGGGGTAATAACGGGGGTTTTGTGAGGATTACATGGAATGAGTGTGAAGTGCTTACCTGTGCGTGGTGGGAAGTAAGCACTCAAAAGTGGCATTTGTTGCTGTCATTGTCAAGATGTTATTTTCATTACCATTGTTTGTGTCAGTCTATCTACTCGGCCTAAAATGGTGTTGCCAGCGGGAAAAAGGAAGCTAAGAGGCAGGACTCATCTTCCTTAATCACAAGCTCCTGTAGCCAGATGGAGTTTGGTCACTGGGGGTACAGCTGGGTTCCTAGATGGCTCTCTCAGAAGCCCCAAAGATCAGCCCAATGGCAGCATCTGAAGGACTCGGGAGTAGAGATTCCTCAAGGGTGCGTGTGTGTGTGATTCAGAAAACAGCAGACAGAAAGAGGCCTTCAGACCCAACCCTACTTACATTGCCCCCATCCAGAGCATATCCCCCTTTCCTGGATGTCCCATAGGCAGTCTCTTTCCCTCACACGCCTCTCCACTTGTTACTGTCTACCTGGGCACTCAGCGCCCACGCGCGTGCGCACACACACACACACACACACACACACACTCCGATCCAAGCTGGTCCATGCCCTTTGCTCAGACCAATCTGTCTTATTTTGTTCCCTCCCTCATTAAACCTTACCCATCTCATGCCCCAGCCCCTCAAAGCCCTGCCTTAGGTACTTTCTAAGTAGCAGCAGTTAATTTACTCAAGCCACACAAAATGATACCTGCCTCCCCAGGTAACCAACTTTCACATGGTTCTTCTAGGGACAAAGCATTAACCAAAGGAGTAACCCTGATGGTGGGATTAGTACAAGGCAGAGCAAGGGACTGAGAAGTAAGGGGTGGGCAGATCATGGTGCTAGTAATATCATAGTTGGCAGCACTGCCTCCTTGACCAAGATATATGACCCTGAGCTTCTTGAACAGGGGTTTTCTCTGCCTCCCTTCCCCCTCTCATGTGAGTGTGTTGGATGAAAGTCAGGGGCCTCCTCCCCCCCTGCAGCAGCTGAGGTGAGGCCAAGTCACGCTCTGACCCAGCACACAAGACAAAAGTCACTTCTTCTGTACTTTTCACCCCTAGAACCCAGGGCCTTTGTCCATCCACTCAGCCCTGCCTTCCTGCAGTTTTTTCTGAGAATCAGATACCAGGGGGAGGAGGGGGCAGGGAGCGCGGTTAAGTGGAGCCCTGCCTGGCCAGCTCAGGGTCTGGGGGAGCTACAGCATGGATTCCCTACTTGTTAGCACTGTTCTGTCCCCTTCAGTACTGGCTTAGTGGTTTTAATGAGGATCCAGAGCCCACAAGACTCCAGGGCTTTTGGTCCTGACCACAGAGAGAAAGGAAAACAGCCCACTCTTCACACAATGTGTTCAATTAACATGTGCAGAGTGGATAGTGCTACCCATTCCTACCCCACACCTTGCCTTATTTTTTACAGAGTGGGCACGGGGTCCCTCCTGAGCCAGACAATGCCACACACAGCTGCTTCTGAGCTGCGTCCCTCACCAAGAGCTCCTCAGTCAAAAGGACCCAAGAGAGATCCATAAGCACACCCATTCAACCTGGAATATTACCCCAGTCTCAGTGGGAACCTGAAGCAGAATGTTCCCTTTGTCATTCACTCATTCATTGAGAATCTACTGCATGTCCTGCACTGGGCAAGACCCTTCCTTACAACCAGACCTGTGTCACCTCATTGGTTCAGTGGAGGGATGTCACAGGGAGATGTCTGAGGCCCTTTACAACCTGGACAACCATTTCACTCTCCCAGGGCCAGCATGAACTTGCCTTAAACAACCCAGTTTCTACAAATACTCCCAGGAATCCCCCACCCCCAACCACTGCTGTTCCTGTGTCTGGGATGTAATGATTAGGCTCCAGCTCTCTCTGAAGAGGCTTTTTCTGACTTCCGCAGCTACTAATACCATTTCTTAAAAATATTTGGTTAAGATAGAAAGCGTGGATTGCACACCTATTAGAATGGCAAAATAAAAATATACTGGTGATTACCAATTGCTGAAGAGGATATGGAGCAAATGGAATTCTCCTGCACTGCTGGTAGTAATGCAAAGTAATGCAGCTGACCTAGAAAACAGTCTGGCAGCTTCTTATGAAGTTCATCCTATGACTCAGTAAACTTACTCCTAGGTATTTATTTACAGAGAAGTAAAAACTATGTTCACAAGAAAACCA
The DNA here is from genome assembly GCF_014176215.1 of Rousettus aegyptiacus. Lineage (NCBI taxonomy): Eukaryota > Metazoa > Chordata > Mammalia > Chiroptera > Pteropodidae > Rousettus > Rousettus aegyptiacus. Next base: position 23,217,381 of record NW_023416284.1, on the reverse strand, counting down.
GTGCACAGATGTTTATAGCAGCTGTAGTCATAATTACCAAAAACTAGAAACCATCCAATGTCCTTTAACGGGTGGATGGAGAAACAAAATGTGACCCAGCCACGTGGTGGAATATTACTCAGCAATAAACAGGAATGAATTATTGATACATGAAACATCACGGATGAATCTCAGATGCATTATGCTGAGTGAAAGAAGCCAGCCTCAAAATTCTCCAGGCTGATGATTCTATTTGTGAAACATTCTGGGGGGAAAAAAGCAAAACGATAGAGACAGAGAACATATTTGTTGGGGCTAGAGAGGGACTGATGACCGCAGGCTGAAATTCTTTGGGACATTGGAACTGCTCTATATCCTGTTTGTGTGGTGGTACCAAGACCCAATGCATGCATTAAAATGCATAGAATTGAACAAAAAATTAAAAGGTTAATGTTATTGTATGTAAATTACAAATTTAAAAATAAATGGAAAATCACCTTTAAAAAAAAATCCATGCTTGCAGTCTTAGGAGGTGAACTGCCTGGGTTCAAGTCCCAGGTCAGCCGTATTAGCTGGCTTGTGCCTGACCAGCACCCACACCCCCTCTGATGAGTGGGAAGTGCTGTGATTTTCCTCTGGCGTGTCTACCTTCTGCCACTCTCAGTCCATGGCATTGGGGCACACCAGCCATCTCTGGGCTCCAGGGTGAGCGTGTGACCAGGTCTCATCAGCATATCCCCTCCCCCAGCCACAGAGATTGGTCTAAGAGGCAGCACAGGACCTGCGTTAGCCAATAGAGTCAGTCAGTACTAGTCACATGCCTGTTTGGAAAGTAGGGGCTGCTCTCTCTACTGGAATTTTTTAAGGCGGTAACAGCAGTGCATATGTGCTGATTGTCAAGTCCTGCTCCCAGTATTTTAGACTTAGGAACTCATCTAATCTTACAACAGACCCACAAAGGAAGTACTGCTCTTATCCGCATTTCACAGACAAGGCTGAGGCCAGAGAGGCTGATCGACTTGCCCAGGGCTACACAGCAAGGCCAGAGTTTGACCCAGGATCTGACTTCAGAAATGGAGCCTTTAACCTCTACAGTATTCTTCTCTTGAAGCAGGAGTCTGTGCTGCCAATAGCCATACTGCTGTAGCAGGGAAGAGAGGAATTCCTGAAATTGTGGTTTGAGATTTTAGGTCCAGCCAGTCTAGACTTTACAGATATGTGAGCAATAAATTTTCTTTTATCCTTAGGTCAGTAAGAGTTGCATTCCTGTCACAAGCAGCTGAAAGAGTTCTGAGTAATAACGTCACTCTAACTGGCTGATGTTGGGAAAGGCACCTCTCTCTGTGCCTCAATTTTCTCACCTGTGAAACGGGAAAAATAATAGAACACACATCATTAGGCAATTATAAAGACTGAATTAGTCCACAAATGGGAAGCACTTAGCACATTGTCAGGCTGAGTAAGCAGCCAATAATGTTCACTGTTACCGTTAGCCTTCCAGGCTAACACAGCCTCATTTGTCTATCAAAAGTCACCTCCTGTCACCAACCTGGATCCACATTTACTCTTTAATTTATTCAAATACTGATTAGGTGTCTACTACATACACTCACTTTCACAGCAAGGAGGAGCCTCAGAGGTCATCAAATCCAAAGTTCCCACTTTATTGATGGGAACACGGAGACCCAGAGAGGACGGGACTCATCCAAGGTCACGCAGAAGGTTGATGATGAAGCTCCCAGGCCAGGCTCCTCTCACTACACCAGGCTGTCTCTTTAGCTGACAGTGCTCATATCTGAACCCAGAGCTGCCAGTGAACGTCGTCCCAGTTCTTTCCAGCAGAGGAAGGGCCCCTGAGTAAGGGTATACTCTGCCAAGTTCCCAAAGGGGCAGCAGGGTACCGATGCAGGAGATAGATGTTTCATGGCTGGATGGAGCTGGCCACCCGGCTGAGAAGCCTGGGTAACCCTCCTGGCAGACAGCTAAGAGTGAGAGGCTTGGAATCAAACCCAGAATCTTCGCTGGCAGCCCCATGTGTCTTAGAGCAGGTCCCTTCTCCTCCGGGAGTCTCTGGTTCCTTCTTTATAAGTGGAAGTCTCAATTCCAATGCTATAAAACTGTTTAGAGACTCTAAATCACTTATTTATTGGGCACCTACTGTGTACTGGGGCACAATGAGCACTTGGGATTCAAAAATAAACAAGCCATGGTCCCTTCCCTCCAGAATGCCCAGTCTCTCATGGGGGGGCTTTGGAGATGGAGATCTGGGGGCCCAGAAAGCTCTGCACTGCCTCCACGAGGACTCGGGCTTTGTAACTATTGTATTGAACACTTAGTAAGAACTTTAGTACATGCCAGTCACCATTCTGAGCCTCGCAACAGCCTTACAAGTAAGGTACTATGGCTATTTCCGTATTACAGATGAGGAAACTGAGGCCCAGAGACTTAGGAATTAGCCAGGTGGTCATCCAGCACCGAAGGCCACGTTCAGGTATCTGCAGCTCTGCCTCCATGACAGGGTTTGTGTCCTCTGTAGGAGCTTCTTTGTGATCATCTCCCTTCGTGTTAAGGTGGGTTCCTTTGGAAAATATCTGTCTCTGCTCTGCTAAAGAGGACCAGGAGAGGGGCAAAGCCCACACCTTGGGGTGCAAAAGCAGAGTGAGGAGCCGCCAAGGGGCCCCTCTCTACCATCAGCCCTGAGGTGTCTCCCCCTGGAGCCTCAAGCTTGGAAAGGGGCCTCCATGCATGGAAAGGGGCTGCTGATTCCTTGTGATGTTTGAACGGTTTGTCCCCTGATGCTGCGAAAGGGCCAAAACTCGGTGTTACGAATACTGTTACCATTTGCAGGGGCTCACCAGGCACCAGGCAGTGGCTATCCATTTTGCTGATCGCCAATAACCTCCGTGTAACTTGGTGTAGCAGAACAGGGATCGAGAGCCAGGTCTCCCTGACTGCAAAGCTCCTGGATCATACCCATTCCGCCCCCTGCCTCTCCCCTGCCAGCGGTCTCTTCCATCATCCTAGAGACTGGTTACACACCTCACAGCAGTGGGGAGCTTAAAGAGCTTCAAAGACCCATGCCTGTGGCCTGACCTCTTAATGGTCTAGATTCATCAAAAACTGCCTCTCGGGACATTGAAAGAAACCTATAAAACAAGTACTTGGGTCCATTGATAAAAGGTTTGCCACCATGTTGTTCCACAGACCAAAAAAATGATTTCAAAATCAATCCCACATTATAAAACATCAGCAATATAGAGCACAGTTTAAATATCGATGCCTAATGTTTCTTCAATTAGTCATGAGATTATCTGTGTTAGATGATATAGTGCGTTGGGACAGCCCCAGAAAGATGGTGCTTGTATCTCATACATGTATGCACGCAGATGTACACACTCCTGTGTAGCTCATAGGTTTAACCATAATAAAGTTTCTTGAGAGTTTATTCTATACCGGGCGCTGTGCTAAGTGCTCTCCATGTATCATCCTTTGAGTCTCCTCAAAACCCTATAAAGTGGTTTCTACCACGACCTCCATTTTCTAGAAGAAACTAAAGTGCTCAGCTGCCTTAGGTCCTACAGCAAGTCCATAACAGAGCAGAAACTGAGGCCAAAGCCTTTTGTTGTTTGCTTCACATGCCACAGCCATATCCTTATCTTAAAGGATGTGAGTATCATTCTCATTTTCAGTTCAGAGAACGGTTTAAAAGAGCTTTCTCAGGAAGACTGCAGAAGTCACTTCAGAGATAGTGCCAAGGGGTTGCTTTGGCCCCAGCAAAGCTTCACCAACATCCTACCTCCAGAGCTACTGAATAGTAGTAGTAATAATAATAATAATAATAATAATAATAATGTTCTTAGATATGAGCAAGTGATATTTTTCTTAATCTTGTGTAAATTATAAATGAAGTTATCTTTGTAAAATTTTTACTAGTTATTTTGATCAGCAGCATACACCTAAGTTAAAATTATGTGTTTTCTATGCAAATATAGCTTCAACACAGACCCCCTAGCCCTACCCCAAACTGTTACCCCAATCCCTCCCGCTGGGAATGCCAAGAAACTCGAAGCCATCCCTATGGCGTTTCTGCACAGATGGGCACCTGCTGAGGCAGGAGTTGTAAATGTGTATTAACCTAGATTTGAACATCTGAAGCCGCCCCTAGGAGTTTTCTGTCTTACCCAACCAGGATGGATAAAAAGAGAAGATTGGGGAAGCAAGCCCCTAGCCATGGGCAAAAGCGAGACAGGGTCAAGGAGTTAGATCAGGGTCTGGGGTTGCCCTGGGGCCAAGTGATGCTGCAGCTCTACTCAGGGGAGTCCCCAGCAATGGCTTTGAGTTCAAAACTGTTTCCCTGCTTTCTTCACTTTTTGGGGTTTTTTTTGGTAGTAGGTGGTATCAAAAAGGCTTTAGGAAAACTCAGAATTGGTGAGCGGTCTCTCCAGGAACAGTGTCTTAGGTTTCTGTGCTCGGCTGGGACTTGCACACGACTGGACACCTCACAGGTGCTCACAATAAGTGCAAGCTGGCTTGGGTTGGGCCGGGAGGGAGGAGAGACCACAGCAGCAGTTCTCAGTGATGCATGTTAGCATTACTGAGCAGTTTTAAATCATCCTTGCCCAGGCCCCATGCCCTGATTCAATTATTTGGTTAGAGCCTGGGTGTAAAAAAAAAATTCCCTGGATAATCCGAGTGGGCAACCAGAACTGAGACCCCTGAGCAAGCGGAATGAAATGGAGCTGCCAGGAAGCACAGGGGCTGGTAAACATAGGCCCCGTAATTCACAGTAGAAGGGACCAACCGAGACTTAACTTAGAAGCTGTGCTCTGGGCACTGCACTAGGGACCAGGGAGAAAATGGGAACAAGGCGTAGAGTCTGGTGAGGAAGGTAGGCATTAAAATCTGTGTGTACACACACACACACACACACACACACACACACACACACACACACACATACACACACACACACAAATAGGGGGCAAATGCTCAGAAGGAAAAGTATAAGGGCTATATGTGTCTTGACATGGTTGGGAAGGTCATGGCAGTTTCCTTATAAGATGCAGAGGGTGGAACAAGAGTGTCTTCGGCAGAGGGAACAGCACGTGCAAAGGCCCAGAGAGGAATAAGCAGCCTGGCAAATTCCCTTAAGGGACTGAAGGAAAGAAGGCTGGAATCCAAAATTATAAGGGCCAAGTGGCCTGTAATGAGACCAAGGAGATGACAGGGAGCCTCTCAGGGTAGGCCTCAGGAGCAGTAGTTACCTCGTGAAGGAATTTTAGGCAGGGGACTGACAAGATCAGGTTTGCTTTTTTCTTTTGCAACTTTTCGTGACAAAATTCATACAACATAAAGTTCACCATTTCTAAATGTATAACTCAGCACTTTTCAGTGTGGTCACACTGTTGTGCCACCATCATCATCACTATCTGATTCCAGAACATTTCTAACCTCTCCCCCAAAAAAGAACCCCTGTACCCATGAACCCCTGTACTCCTGATTCCCCCCTCCCACCATCCTCTGGTCACCACTAATTTACTTTCTATGTCTATGAATTCACCTAGTCTAGGCATTTCATATAGATGGAGGCAGATGATATGTAGCCTTTTGTGTGTGGCTTCTTTTACTTGGTAAAATTTTTCCAAGTTTCATCCGTGTTTTAACAAAATGAGTTTTGTGAGTTTTGTGAGTTTTGGGTACCTACCTAGTAGTGGGCTTGCTGGGACATATGGCACCTCCGTCTGACTTTTTGAGGAGCACGCAGCTGTTTTCCACGGTAGCTGTGCCATTTTCACATTCCCACCAGCAACATATGAGAGTTCCAGTTTCTCCAGTTCCTTGCCAGTACTTGTGGTTTTCCGTCTTGTTTTTTATACAGCCGGCGTAGTGAGTGTCAAGTAACATCTCATATTTGATTTCCAGTTCCCCAGTGACTCATGCTGTTGAGCATCCTTTCATGTGCTTATTGGCCATTACTGTATCTTTTTTGGAGAAATGTCCATTCAAATCTTTTGCCTATTTTTAAATCGGGTCATTTGTCTTCTCGTTATTGAGTTATAAGAGTTCTTTATGTATTCTGGATACTAGGCCTTTATCAGATATATGATTCACAAATAACTTCTCTCATTTTGTAGGTTGTCTATTCACTTTCTTGATAGTGTTCTTCGATGCTCAAATGCTTTTAATTTGTTGAGATTTGGTTTATCTATTTTCCCTTTGTTGCTTATGCTTTTGGTGTCATATTTAAGATACCATTACCTAATCCAAGGTCACCAAGATTGCACCTTCATTTCCTTCTAAGAGTTTTATAGCTTAACACTGACATTTAGGTCTTTAATCCATTTTGAATAAATTTTTTTGTATTGTGTGAAATAAAGATCCAAATGTATTCTTTTGCGTGTGGATAACCAGTTGTCCCAGCACCATTTATTAAAAAGATTATTCTTTCCCTGTTGAACGCTCTTAGCACCCTTGTCAAAACTCACAGATGAATGGGATTATTTTTGGACTTTCAATTCTATTCCATTGATCTATATGTCAATCCTTATCCCAGTACCACAATGTCACTTTGTAGCAAGTTTCGAAATAGGGAACTGTGACTCTTCCAACTTTGTTGTTCTTTATTTTATTAATATATTACATTGATTGATTAGGCTTACATCTTGAAAAGACCATTCAACTGTACTATTTTTATAAAGTCAAACTAAACAATATCTTGTTTAGGGATATATTGTTTAGGAATCACATTTAAAGCAAGAAAGTAAGGAAATGATAGATAGAAATTTCATAGAGCAGTGTCTTCATTGGGATGAAGGCCAAGAAATTAGCCCTGAGAGAAATTCATAGGTAATTATAATGGTATTAATCATTTCTAATTTTTAAAAGTATTCTGGGTACTACAAATAAGGAGACATATTCCCTGCCCAGAGAGCCTAGATAGTCTTCAAGTGAACATATCCAGAACCAGTTACCAACTTCCTCCCTGAAAAACTCTCTCTTCCTGTATTTTCATCATATAAGAAGTTCAGCTACTCACTGAACACAAGCTATTAAAAAATATGACTGGTTTACAGGACCCAAATTCTAAATTTAAGAACTTTTCAGGGCAGAGGATTACATATATTAAATGGTGACACCTACTGGCAGAGTACAACAGTACAGCCCAGCTCTTTTAGACACTAAATACTCAGGCAAAAAAAATAAGTAAATAAAAAACGAAGCACAGTTTTGGAATGTCATGCTAAGAGTATAAATAGGTGACGTTGATAAAGCCTCAGCAAAGCAGGGTATGTGCACCTAAGAGGAAAGTGCTGTGGCACTCTCGAAGTCTTCCTGCACATCCACCACCGCGATCTAAAGTGCTGACTGTCACTTGCTTTACCAATATTGATAAAATCCTTTATTGATAAATATGCCTGAGTTCACTTACTCTACAAGAACAACCTAAATGTCCTTTGGAGAATGATCCAGTGTCCTCTGCTCCCAGATTTGAGCTCTGGCACGATTTCTAAAGAAGCAGCTGTGATTGTAATCTTTGGTATTGCTTCAGGGTCGAAGCACTAAGTCCCAAACAGTTCATGGCTAACTGGTTGAGATTAGAAATGTTGGATCCAGATTGTCCAGGCTCGAATACCAGTTCTGTCACCTACTATCTATAGGATCTTGGGCAAAAGATTTAAATTCTCTGTGTTTCAGTTCCCTTGTATATATAATGAGGGCGAATATGAAACCTACTTTTTAAGACTTTGTGAGGATGAAATAAGATAATGCATGTGAAGTGTTTAGATCTTAAGATCACTCTGACATCAGATCCCATGTGGTCTGGAACCAATGGTCACCGACGACTCAAAAGGAGACTGTCAGGCAATATTTTATCAGTCTGGAGCATTCGATCCTGTTGATTCTCCTTTCCATCCGGGGCTTTCCTGACATCACATAATGAATGATCAATACATGTTAGCTACTACTTTCTTCCAATTTCTTTTCAACAATAAGAGCAAAGCACTTGCGTGGTGTTTATTTTGTGACCAAACAAGAATGCTGCACTTATTTACTAAATCTTTATTACAACTCTTTTGAGAGGCACTGCTATTATTCCATTTTACAGATTAGAAAACTCAGGCACACAAAGTCACACAGCTAAAATGCAGCACAGCCAGGATTCAACCAGGAGTCACACAAAGTCACAAAGTTAAAATGCAGCACAGCCAGCAGCCTGTGCACGTAATAGCTGCACAATGTAGACCTCTAATCCACATTGGGGGCACATAACAGGAATGGCCAGACTCCACTGTCAGTCTCCAATCAAGCATAAGCTGCCTCCCCTTTATTTCCCTGACTCTCTGTCCACGGGCTGGACACTCTGCAGCTCTCTCTGCCTTCTCTGGGACAGCACCCAAGACTACTTCCTCTCTGGCACCTTTAAGGAAGCAAGAGTCACTCCAGAAAGTGTAGAGCCACCTTGCCTTGCTAGGCCGAGCCCCAAATCTGTGTCCCAGGAATTACAGAAAGAGGAAGAAGAGAGGAGAAAGAGGAAGAGGAAGGAGAGAGGGAAGACAGTGATGTCAAGGTGGTCACAGACACCCAGGATGGACAACCAAGTTTTGGGAAGTCTCTTGAAATAAAACCCAGGAGATTTTATTTCTTGGGTCATGGTCGATTTGAGATTGCTAAGGAGAGTCTAGGATCTCTCTAACATTTACTCCAGATTCAAGGCACAATTATTAGAAATTAAGAGGAACTAGAGAATGCAAGATTAGAAACAGTCTCCAACCTTTGGAAGCAAATATTTCATCACAGTAAAAACTAAAATTGCAAGGATTCCAGGTCCATCTTCATGGCTCACTTGTGGCCTTCATTTCCACTGGTAACCAGACTTCCCACCCCAGACACCGCAGCTACCTCTCTGCTGGTGAAGCCAGTCGAGGCAGACAGTTGGGGGCTGCTTCCAGCTGTGAGTCAGTGATAGTTCCTCAACCCTGAAGGACGTGGTGGTGGAGACCCCAGCCTCCACTGGACTCCGATGAATGGAGAGAATGTTTTAAATCCAGTCACTTCTTTCTTTATTCAGGGACTCGCCATTTCTCCTCTCTTTTCATTCACTAGAAACTTCAAGTCTCTTCTCTCCTCTTCTTTTTTTCTTTTAAAAAACTTTGTCATTTCAGCAGACATTGTGGGGGGATTTGCCAAATTGATAGCAATTCTTGGTGCTAATAAAGTGTCAATTAAGACTGATTGTGCTGCCACACAAGAGCTCAGGGAGGCTAGTGGTTTATGCTAATGTTTTAAAAGTCTATTTCATATGCCTTTACGTTGAGTCATTTCATTAGGTTTATTAAGAACCCAATTGATACATTTCTTGTTGACTCCAAATATTCCTGAGGTGATTAATTCTGAACAATGGGGTTAATTAGTCTGCAGACTTTGGAACACTTCTTCAGTCCTGAGCTTAAGAAACCAGTTTCCAGGGAATGTAATCTCCAAAAGAATTACATTCCTTTCTTCTAAAGGAAAGGGAAAAAAAATTCTCCCTGGGGAAGAAAGGATGGCTGTGATCTCACAGAGAGTTAAATGAGAGCTAAACTCTAATGGGCCTCTGTGGTTTGGTTTGTTTTTTGATGACCCCCACCTTTACTTTCAGACTAGTCAGTAAATAGCTGGAATTTGGGAGTGGGTGTATCTGACAACAGGACTCGGGGACCCCTAGGAGGAGACCAATCTGGGGAGCAAAAAATGGGGGTCTCTTTTCAGCCCCCTGAATAAATGTGTGACCTCATCCCTCCCGCCAGCAGAACCTTAGCCTCTGGGGCATTCCTTCATCCATAAAATGGGGACAATGGCATCTGCCCTCCCCCAACACCCCAAGCTCTGTGAGGGTGAGATGAGATCACACGTGTGAAGGCCCTTTGAGAATAAAACCTTTTTCTTTTCTTTTTTTAACCTTTGAGAGGTTTTAAAAAAAGGGACCCATTTTAGAAGTGGGCTTTTTTAAACTCTTTTTTTATATTATTATTCCCTCATGAAAGGGTTTCTTCTTGTAGCTGGGATTTTTCATCTCCTGTTAAAGAGAGAGAGAGAGAGGGAGAGAGTTTTAAAAATAGCTATTTTAATGAAAAGAACAGCTCCCCTGAAGAACCGGGCAGCCCTTTCTGTGGGCCTTGCTGCCGAAACTCACGGTCCAAATTGATTTTTCCCCCCCTCTTCTTTAAAGGTAAGTGATGAAATACTGTGGGTTTGAAAGGGCTGACATTTTGGGTAGCAATTAAACTCAGTCCCATCTAGCCATGCGGCAGCCAGTGGCTGGCCGCTCGTTACGCTGTGGGCCGAACCGCCTCTCAGAACAACCCAGGCCGCTATCCGCAGCCAGGTAATTAGATTTAACAAGCTGGCCTGTCCCCCTCCCTCCTCCACCCACCTGGGGACCTGCCTCACACCCCCCTCACGCATGAGACCTGGACAAGTGTCGGATCCTAATCGCTGCAGTGATAGACATGGGAGATATTAATGCTGAGTTACTAACGACCATACCCGAGGCAACAATAGTTAGGAATTCATGGCAAATGGAGATGGCAGGGCGGATGTGTCATTAGCATCAGCCCAAGGGCAAGGCGTTTCCAACGGGTCAATGGGACGTGATTGGAAACATACACAGGGTGGGGACAGGCTAGAGCATTTGACACACGTGTTCCCCCTCCCTGTCCAGGTTGTGTTCCTATGGAAATACAGCTATATCACGCTTCCAGCATGTTCTTCTCAGGAAAACCCATTTCCCAAACCGTCCTCTGGTGGGGACTTTGTGATGTCCCCATGGAGCCCTGAAGACACCAGCTTGGTGGTTAAGAACTCACCTGTGGAGAAGGCTTGGAGAGCCGGAGGTGGTGGGGGACATTCTTCTTTTGTTCTGCCCTCCAGATGGCTCTGACGTGCAGCCAGGACTGGGAAGCACCCGTCTAGATGCAGGCCAATGGTTTGCCCAGCATCCAGACCCAGGGTGGGCACGCACCTGGCAGACCCTGGCTTGTTCATGTCATTGGCCGAAAGCTCCCAACTTCATCCAAGTGATAAAAAGCCTCAAGCAAAAGACAATCCAATTAGTCTGCTATTGTCTCACAGCCACGCTCAACAGGCACAGTGATGGCCAGGCAGCAAGATGATCGGTGCTCTAGCTGGACATTCCTCCAGAGCTGGGGGAAACTGGAAGATGTGGATCTCGGTCCTGAGCTGCCCTGATTCCCTTTCGGCACTGGTGTCCTCGTCACTTCCAAGTCTGTAAAAAGGATGAGTTGGCCAATTTGAGCTCTCCATCCTCCTCAGCCTGAAATGCCAGTGGTTCTGCAAATCCCTGAAAAAACTGCTCCTGAGTCAGCCACACACAGGAACTCTTACCACTAGGTGGCACACCCTCAATCCTCCAACCTCCACCTGAGCCTTTGCCCTCACATGAAACGGCCTCCACACCACCAACCTCTCTGCTGTTGAAGTCCTGAGCCCTCTCTAGGGGCCAGCCGGTTGGGTGGAGTTTCTCACCAAAACCTTCTAGAACATCCCCAGCCAGAAGCCCCATCCTTGCCCTGGGCACCTAGTTCAGCTGTCTCCCAGAATGTCAGAGGTGATGATGACTGGTGCAAATTGCCAGTTAGTGATGACGGAGCACCTGGTTTTGCAGGACTCCTGCTCAGCCCGGACCTCATTGGTTGCCCCCAGGAAGAAGTCACAGCCACTGTACAGAAACCCACTGTACAATGAGGACAATGAAGTCACCAGGTAAATTGACTTGTCCAAGGCGATGCAATTACTAATAGTCAGAGCCAAAACTTGAACGGATTACTGATCTAAGCCCAGGATTCTCTTCTTATTACCCAAATGTTTCTATATACTATTGTCTGGTCAGTTTCGAGGCTTTAACAGATCGCGGCTCCCCCTACCCCTCCAACATGTACACATGTGCGCGCGCGTGCACACACACACACATACACGCACACACAAGTGCTGCTTAAGTCCTCCCTCCCAGGAAATCATTAATTGCTGGCGTTGTTCCAAGTCTCTGAACTGCATTCAAGACGCATGTAACTTGAGAGGCATGGGGGGAGAAAGAGGGCTGGGTTACAAAGGAGGGTGTTCAATATCCCCCACCAGCCGTTGCCCAAAGAATGAGAGTCACAGTGAACGCGGCCAGATTCCAGCCAGCAGGAAGAAGGTGAGAATCCGCTATGGAGAGCTCTGCAAAAATGAAGGAAGGAGCTGAGGCAAGGAGGAGGAGGTGCCCGGCATGGACTCGGCCCTCCCAGGTGCCGGGTCCCTTACAGATAGTGCCCCATCTCCACACTTTTAACTGAGGGGAAAAGAAGCTGGGTTGGAAGGCAGGGATGTGCTAGTCCTCAGAATCCGTTATCTTCCCCATCTCCTGCCTTAGGAGGGACAGCAGATCCAGTGGGAGTAAGGATCCCATTTGAGAGGACTCCAGGAGACGGGTGGGAGTAAGATGAGGTAGCAGTGTGGAATGGCCTCTAGAACAATCAGAGGGATTAAAGATGGCCAGTTTCCATTCTCCCCAACCCACCAGCATTTTCAATGAACTGAGCACCTCACATCAGGCGCTTTATATCTCGTTTTCTTATTTCCTCCTAAGATCTAGTCGGTGAAGCGGAAGTCAAATCACTGTTCTCTCAACTCCTCTATGTCACCTGGGCCCAGGACAGCAGGGCATAGTAATCCTTTTTTACATTTTTACTTTTGCAGCCCAGTCTTGCTCAATCATGAAAAATCAAGAAGTGCAATCCTACTGTGTGCCAAGAGGTACTGAACTAGAAATATCCCTATCACTCTCTAGGGAAATGATTCATCTGGTGGGAGACTGAGCAGAAGGACCACAGAACGTAGACCAATCCCTTGGGGCTGCCTCTAGAAGAAAGATCTACAGTTGCCTAGTTCTTTCTGCGCCTGAAGAAGCAGGTTTTAGGGGGCCCTATTGTGGCTGCACTTCCAAGCCTCATGTTCCATGACTCTATCTGCCCAACTCTTGAGTTATTGCTCAGTTTGTCCCAAACTGCTTGGGGGACAGAGTATAATTATTGCCCCAAGCCCTAAACAAATAAATAAAACCTATTATCTTGTTTTCTCATCCATTCAAGATGAGATCATAACAAACAAAACATGAAGAAATGTCCTGTACTGATGACTATGGGGTGAGATAATATGGCAGAGGTTTTGGAGCTAGGAAAGGGGATGCATTGAAAGGGAGATAAGATAGAATGAGAATATAAAGGTTTAGGATATTAGGATTGGATCTTGGGGGGCGGGATGGGATGGGATGGGATGGGATGGAATGGGATCAGACAGGGACACCAATGCCCAATGGCAGAGAGGTCCCTCTGTGCAGAGCTAGGCTCTCATCTCAGGATGTGACCTCACACCCCATGTTCCCGGCCAACTAAGGTGCAACGAGGCAGCCCCTTCCCCGATTGCTCAGCAAGTGCCAGAACCAAGAGAGAGGGAGCGGACAACTCTTCAGGAGGCTGGCACTGGTCCCAAGCAATCTGTTCCCAACTTCCTCCTGCGTGGGTGGTGGCATACAGCCCCAGCCAGCCCCCACACCTCTCACCAGCCGTCAACGCGCCCTCACTCTCTCCTTGTGTGTGTTGTCAAATCTTCCCAATATAGCAGCCCGGAGTCTGTCAACAGTTCTGTTCCCTGCCTACTTCCCCTTCCCAAAGGATGCCAAGTCTGCTGTCCCCTCCCTCAACGGGTGCATCTCCCATCATGCCTCACCCTCAGCCCTGGCAAGTGGAGACATACCAGCTCCCCAGAGGAAGTGTGCTGGAAGACGCCATTCCATCTTTCGTGGTCTGGATTACCTGGCACAGGATGAGACCTGTGCCAGGACATATTTGAGTGACATTAAAAAAAGACTCGACGATTGATTGCAGAGAGGAGAAGGGAAAGTGCAATTGAAGGTGACACTCAGATTTCTGACTTGAAATGACTCAGGGAAGATGGTCCTGGTCACTGAGCTGGGTGACCCCAGAGAAGGAGCGGTCTAGGGATGGAGGAGACAAGGGCTTGAGATCTAGAAAGTCTGAGATGGCCATGGCCTCCTAATGGGGATGTCTTGGGTGTATACACAGCCTTGAAGCTCAGAAAAAGTTCTGGGCATAGAGATGGTGCCAGAAGGCGAAATTCAACCATCCACTGTAAAAGTCAATACACACCTACTTGGTCCAACGGCATCAGGCAAACAGGCATTATCAGTACAGCAATTCTAATGACTCACTTTACGGAATTCCCCTGGGCACCCTGCAGAGGGCTGCCAGGCCTGAGCCCGGAGCTGCCGTGTGAACCGGCCTCTATCCCCAGGTGTCTGTGACTGTCACGGTGGCTGCCTTCTCTTTCTCTGTTATCTTCTGTCTGGGCAACAGAGAGTGACCTGGTCTGAGCGTCAGGAGCCCTGGATCTCAGTGCTAGCTCCATCAACTAACATCAGCAATCTAAACGAGTCACTTTCTGTCTCTCAGCCTCAGTCTCCTCAATTTTAAAATGGGATCAAACACCATTAGAGTCAAGTAAGGCAGTGCCTGCGGATACTTTACACATGTAAGAAATTGGGCAAAAACTGCCCAAAGGTCTGGCCAGTAACCCTCAGTTCTGTCTCTCCACCCTGATCCCACCACTGGACCCATAATAGTTCCCGACCAGGTATGTGTGGCACACCATCCCCATCCTTGGAGGCTCCAGGATACTGCTTGGGTCTCCTAAAGCTTCTACAGACCCCATTCCTGTCATCTATGCTTCACCACATGACCCCACAGGTAGCAGACGCAACTAATAACGCTCAGGTGGTGATACTTACTGCAGCATGAAGCATCCTCTGCTTGGCTCCCGAGATTAGCAGGAAATGATGGACAGAGGGAATCACTCTTCACAATGCATCTTGAGCAGAACATGTGTAAGGATCCTTTTCTTGCTGATCTTGACTGTGACCCCACTGAGGTGGTCAGACCCCTCTTTTCCTCTACTGCCCTTCAGCTCCGACACTATCTCATAATGACCCCTTCATCATGCACACCTGAGATTCCATCTTCACCAAGATGCCATGGGAGAGGTGAATTTAAAGCAGAGAGACAGGTGCGGTCCTCCTAGGGCTACCTCTGCATTTCAGGAAGGGGTGTGGGAGTGGGAGTTGCTAACCGAGACCTAAAGTTCGACTCATACGTCTGAGAAATGGATTGGTGCCTTCGTGCCAAAGGGAAGGTGTCAGATACCCCTGTGGGCCGTGGTAAGTGCATTTTGCTGTGTCTGCTCTGAACCTATGTATTCCTCCAGAAGAGAAAGCCCTTCCTTTGAAGAATGTTTCTTCTTCCACACCAATACACAGCGCGGGCTGCCAGAGGACCCCAGCCCTGGCGACCTGGGTAGGGTATGATCCAATGCAGGACAATAAAAAGTTCCCTTCTGAGGTTTGTCTAATCAGAACCAAAAGGAAGACAGTGGATCATAGCCATGGTTCCAGTCCCTAGAAAGAGCCAATCTTCAGGAAAACATAAATACATACATACATACATACATACATACATACATACATACATACATACATAAAAATTAAAAAGCTGACACACAAGAGAGGAGGGAGATGGTTCCAATGGCTTTGGAGTTCCTGGTTGCAATTGTCCCTGGGACCCAGGTTCTGCGAGCCAATGAAGTTCCCTTTTTGCCTTAACTGGTTCCAATGGAATCTCTGTCACTTGCAACCAGAAACCCATTACACTAAGAGATGCTTTCTCACCACCAACTTTCTGGAGGCAATTCCTATATCTTTGCCGTCTATTCCAGGCCACTCCAGAGGGTGTGGCCTAGCGATGTGGAGCAGGGCGGACTCTGCGACCAGACCCCTTCACCCAGGGCCCCTCTCCCAACAGATGGAGAACCAACCACCTGCCCTCTGTGCCAGCCTCTTCTAGTCCGCACTCTGCTGCCCTCTGCTGCCTCCCGCTGGCCACAAGCTGCCATGTGCTCAACTCCTTAGGCCCAGGAGGGTTTGCTGGCTATTTGACAGGGGCCAGAATTAGGAAGAAGGCACAAGTCTCAACAGAGGCAGCCTCTCACAGCTCCATCCCTAAAAGAATCTTATCTCTGAAAATAAGAGCTAAAAAGAAATTCCCTACTATTACATGCAGGCTAGGAATACTCCTGTCTTCCTGGGGTGAGAATAACATAGTAATACAAATTGGGAGATGGATATGCAGATATTTTCTTCCAAGTGAGAATCTCTAGGCAGGTTTCTCAGGAGGCTGAAATAATGGAATATAAATACAGAGAGCTGATAAGGGGGTCTGAAGAACTTGAGAGAGAAACCAAGTCGAGAAAACAATAGAAGTTAAGGGAAGAGTGAGCAAAAGCTACAGTTTAGGCTGAGAAGGGCGGGGCACCACAGTAATTCTGGTGCCTGAGAACACTCCAAGAAGCACATTGAGCCCCTAAAACAGAGCAGCCTCTCTGGACCCATATTACCCACAAATACCGAGGGAAGAAAGGATAAGTCATGTGTTTCTAGCTTACAGAACACTTTAGCACAAAAAAATTGCATTCAATTTTACACCACCCGATGAGATAACGGCTATTGTCTTCATGTTCTGTCTCACAAGGTTATAGTGATTCTGAGAGATTTAGCGGCTGGACCAAAGCAATTTTTCTAAACAGCAGAGCTTAGACTCAAACCCAAAGCCAACTCCAAGGAGAGGGTGCTGTCTGCCGAATGAGATCGCCTCCGTGTGGGTGGGGCTATATCTATATTGATCTATCCATACAAAGTGAAAGCACAGGCTTCTTTGGAATCAAGGAATGGAACCAAGGTTCAAATTTTGACCCTGCTCTTTTCGTGCTGTGTGCCTTTGGACAAGTTACTTAACTGCTCTGAATCTCCTGTGTGGGTATATGTCATGGGGTCATTTTAAACATCATATCTCAATGTACATAAATCACCCAAAGTGGGCCTAACATTTAGGAGGTACAATTTTAATGTTCACAAAACTTAGCATGTGTATACTTCCAAGCGCAATGCTCCCATGACATTTAGTCTGGTTTTGTAGTTCCGTGTGAAATCAAATCCAAGGGGTCTTCCTCATCTCATTGTTTGAACCATAGCAGAGAAGACCCTAGGGACACCTCATCTCCAAAGCAAGTGGATTGCTTTAATCCTTATTGTATGCATGAGAAGCTGAGGCTCAGAGAAGTTACGTCATTTGTTCAAGGTAACACAGATAAAATGTCGTAGAACCAGGGTATTAACCCATATCTCTCTGATTCCAAAGCCCTCACTCTTTCAGTAATGTTCACAGGCTTGGCCTGTGGCACTGGGAAGGAGTGTAAGGGGAAAGCGAGGAAGCAGAGACACCAGTTCAGATGCAGTTGCGACGGCCCAGTGAGAGAAGATGGTGGGTGACAGCAGAGGAGTTGGCCAGATGGGGTAGATTTCAGCTATATTTATCAATAGAGCATATAGAACTTACTGATGGATAGACTTGCTGAAGTTTTTTGGCTTTAGTGACTAAGTGAGTAATGGTCCCTTTTTCTGAAATAGGAAAACTAAAGAAGAAACCCAGTTGGGGGCGGGAAGAATCAAGGATCTTACTTTGGCAGAATGAGGTTTGGGTGCCTGTTACACTCCCAAGTGGAACTTCTAAGGAAATGCACATGGATCTCGGTGGTGAGACCAGGACAGGAGCTATCAGCATTGAGATGATGCTTAAAGTCAGTACATTAAATGTGACCTCCCAGGGGAGTATAAGTATAGAGAAGAGGCTCAGGACTGTGCCCCTGAGCCCTCCAGCATTTGGCAGTCCAATGGAGTAAGGGAAGGACCAGTGAGCAGAAATCTGGTGTCCTGGAAGCCAAGAGGAGATGATGTTTCAAGAGGGAGATGTTGGACAACTCTGTTCAGTGCCCATAAGAGGCTGAATGAAATAAGGACCCAAAACTGACCGACCCATGACATTGATTAGGACAAATACCATATGCAACACCCACCCCTGAGCTCACCCATTTCTCATTTTTACCCCATCCCCATCCCTCATCCTCTCGTGCACTTGTTATTGGTGAGATAAAGAAAACCAAAGAAGTAATGGACTTTGGGAATTGATAGCCACCAAGATACCACTCCAGCCATTCAGGATGGAGTAAAAAGTGCAGAAGCAAAAGACAAGGATGGAAGGATAGAGATTTTCACTGCAGACCTCGGCAAGAGAGGCGGAACCATCTCTTGGTACCATTTTTAAGACTAAAAACAGTTTCATTTCAACTCTCATTCATGCCATTATTCAGCAAATAAATACTTAGGCTCTCCTACTCTGTGATAGGTCCTGTGTTGGTCACTGAGAACAAAGGCATGAATAAGAAGTGACTTTGACCTTGACCATGGAACTTAAAAGGAAGACAGACACATCGACAGCTCCTTACAGCAGATCGTGGCCGTGCCCTGGTAGAATGATATGGCAGGGGCTCTGGGAACACAGTTGGAGGGTTAGGGAGAGCTTCACAGAGGAGATGATACTCAGACTTGGCCTTGAAGGATGAACAGGAGCTCAGCCATCAGACAGTAGGATTATTTACATCCTGACAGAGAAAATGGAGGCATGAGAGATTGTGGGATGATTAGAAGACTACACTTCACCGAAGGGCTAGAGCGAAGAGTAAATGCAGGGAGCATTGAGAGGTGCAGCGCCTAGATCTTTAGGGGCCTTAAACATGAAGCTAAAATCTTGAACTTTACTCTGCAGGTCAGCATTTCCCCCAAGAATTTCCTGTAAAACATGAATCCTAAATTTGCTCTGAAAAATCAATGAATCAATAAATCTGTACTCAAACACATTTTAGATCTGCTGCAGAGTAGACCCTTTCTCTTGGAGATTCAAGGTGTTCATTAACATTTAAAACCTCAAGAAACGCCTATAATAAAAAGAAAGAGAGATGGGTAAGGAGGGAGGGGGAGAGGGAAGAAAGGAAGGAAGGAAGGAAGGAAGGAAGGAAGGAAGGAAGGAAGGAAGGAAGGAAGGAAAGAAGGGAGGGAGGGAGGGAGGGAGGAAGGAAGGAAGGAAGGAAGGAAGGGGAGAAAGAGAGGTGAGGGAAAGAGGGAGAGAAGGAAGGAAGGGAGAGAAAGAGAAAGAAAAAAACAAAGAGAACTTACCTTTTCGTTTTCTAAATGTATATCCCACATTCCCCTTTGTTCATGTAACTCACACTGGCACCCCCACACAATTAATACTCTCAGTCACACGGTGGGAAGAGCTGAGCCAGGAATTGTGAATGTTTGTATTTAAGCAGGTGAATGATTCATCTGGAAGCAGAAAGGTGAAGAAATGCTTGTTAAGGGGTCTCATTAGCCCCGGAACCCATAGATGGGGCCCAAGTTGACTCCTTTACTCTGGAAGTAAAAGGATCTTCCCTTGTTTCTTCAGCAAATATCTAATGAGCACCCTCTCTGGGCCAGCTGTGCTGGTGCTGGCACTACAATGCTGGGCGTGCGGGGGTGTGATTCAGACAGGATCCCTGCCTCGTGATACTTGCTGGTTCGCAGACATTATTCACATAATCACATAGGTTGAGATTGGAAGGCAAAGAACACAGTCTGTAAGAAGGGAATCTGGAACTGAGGAAGATTTTCCTGGGCTAGGTTCAAAGGAACGGTAGGAATTAGCTAGGCCAGGACAAGCAGTGCTGGGGAAACAGCATTCTGAGCAGAGGGAACGGCATGTGCAAAGGCCCTGTGACCAGAGGGTAAATACTGCAGCTATAAGACAAAAAGAAGAGCAAAAAATGGTTGCTTCCTGATCGTTTAGCTGCTTTATTTGTAGTCCTTTTTATGGCTATATATGTCTGGCCATAAATTAGAAATAAAATGTCCCAAGTCTGAGATTTGGATGCTCTGAGAAAAAGGATGTTCAGAAAATTGAGCAGTTAACAAAGGAAAGAGTGAAGGGCGGGGTGGTTCCTTGGGGCCTGGCAAGGATGGGGCCATGGAATGGGGTTCAGCCTGGCTGTTTCAAATCCAGCTCTAGTAGGCCAAGCTTCCATGCCCGCGAGTGCCTCGCTTAGCACAGAACACCTCCTTCCTCAGAAGGGGTCTTCTCTGGGGACCTCTTGAGCAATGCGTGTGAGTCAAGCACTGTGCTGAGAGCCTCGTACAGATAACCTCACACCACCAGGCACCTGGATGTCCCCACATTTCCAACCTGTGGGTTCACCCTTCTTTTCATATATACGGTAGGAAACCCTGCAACCCCAACAGTACATGCAGGACCTATATTTACCCTAGATATCACTCGGCTGAATTCTCATCTCATCCGGGTCTTGGCTTCTGCCACTGGAACCTTCTCTTTGCTCTGAGCTACCACGAAGAACCCTACTGCGTCCCCTTTTCCTTCGATTCCCCAAAGCTGCCCAAAGCTGTTGTACACGAGCGAGTTTTACTGAAGGTTTGAGGGTAATGACAGTGGTTACGCAGCACAGTACATGACTTAGACTTGACCTAATGCCCTTGAACCTCAGCCACTCCGGGTAACGTTTCATAGCCATCACTTGTTGTCAAGCCAGGAGTTCTTGCCATGTTGCTCAGACTCCCTGTCTTTCGAAAGTCTCCTTACATCTCTTCCCTTATATCCTGGGGATCAAACCGGGTTCACCAAGGAGTAGAAATGAGACAAGGACGTGGATGCAAGTCGTTCATTTTGGAGGTGCAGATGTCGGGGAATGGGGAAGACAGGGAGGGAAGGAAGCCAGTACAGGGAGTGTTAACGAGCAGGCTACAGCAGCGGGCGCCTGGGGCTCAGTTCTGCTGGGGACATCTGGGAGATGGCACAGAACATGCTGCTCAGGTGGCGCACCCAGGGGCCTTATTCTCTATTTCCTTCCTTCACTGGCTGAGGGCTGCTCCCGGTACCATTCGCTCCAAACTGCACCTGGGGCAAGGCATGACAAAGCCCGCAGTCAGAGGGAGGCGGGACCTTGCAGGAGCGTGGCTCTGACTGCTGGGGCATATGGGCAATGGAATGGGCAAAGTTGCCCACGGTCAGCGCCCTTCGTGGCAGAGGGGCCAGGCAATTTTCACTCCAAGAATAGCCGTCAGGGTATGTCGCCAAACATCAAGGTGTGTTGTTCCATCTCCCCTGGAGAATGATTATGCCTCTTTCCCCAAAGATGGAAGAGCGTGTACACTGCTGGAAAAAGCAGTCGCTTCTATATACCGTGAGGCAGCTACTACCATGACCCCGTTTTATAAATCAGGTAACTGAGGCTGAGAGAGGCAGAGAGGGATTCGAACTTCTGCTGATTGTCATTTAGTGGAGTGTGTGACTTCTTCACTGCTGTGTTGTATGGTCTCCAAGAGCCTGAGGACAACTAGGATTAACAATCTTTAATAATGACAAATGTGCCAAGGAATCTTCATACAGTTACGTCTTTCTCATAGCAGGGCCTGGGGTGCTGTCATGTACCTATTTCACTGACGAGGAACCAGAGGCCCAGATCGACGTAAGTCATGTGCCCAAGTTCCCAGGACTGTCTGAAAACAAATTCCAGGCCCCGTAACTGCCCCCTTAACTCCCTTGACACCCCAAGTGCTGATGGCTCCAAGGCAAATCCTTCCTCACCAGCCATCAAAGAATGAATGAGAATCAGAGGCATAACCTTCGGAGACAAAGAGCAGCCTATCATCCTAACTGTCCCCATTGCCAATGGGAGCATAAATGATAGGTGTTGCACAGCCTCCACTGGCATTCATCCTCCGTCCTGCAGCCAGAGCTATCTTCCTAAGACACAAATATGACCAACAGCTCCCTGCTTAAACCCTTCAGTGACTGAGGCCAAACTGTGAACATGAAGTGTGTCTCTTCTCACCGCCTAAGTCTGCCTCCCTGGCCTGCCTCGTCCCTTGCTGACTTCTGCAAATGCACCCTGGAACCACAATTTCAGGTAGGGGGCCCCGGGATTTGCCCTCCCGGACACTCTGCCAGGTAGGTCTTGGATTTGAGTTACCCCTTTGTCTTCTAGGGCCAGTGGGGAGAATGAATTAAAAAATAAGGCAGGTTCTGAGCTGTGTCTTTCTAGATGAGAGGGCTTCGATAGACTGCAAGGCAACTGGTGAGGAAGGGGGAGCAGCTGGCACCTCGTCTTGAAGGAGAGAACGCTGGTGCGGGAAGGACAGGTACTGTCAGCGAGAATGCCACCTCCCTCTTGTGACCTTTACCAAAGACATTTTCTCTGAATGTCAGATTCATTAGACACAGGATTGGGGGTGGAGGAATTGCTTTAAATTGTAATGAAAGACAGAACAGACAGACAGACATCGTGCATGCTGGTGGTGACAAGCCAGCCTGGAGGATGAGGAGACACCCTCTCTATGGGCTTTGTCTTCTTAAACTGTGGGATCTCACTGCCAGGGCTACGTCTCTCCCTCGGAGTGGAGTTCCCCACACCTCTACATCGTTCTCTGCTCCAGGGTCCCATGGAAAACTGAACCTAGAATGGACCCTCGGTCTATGGTGCTCACCAAATGACTAAGATCCAGTGCCCTGGGGACTCTTGGCTTGGAGCATATTGTCTGCCCAATCCCACCCTTCTGACCCAGTCTGAGTCACCCAAGGATCTGTGTAACCCGGAACCCACTCTGGGTCCACCCCATGCTGGACACTGGAACATAGAGATAAACAAAATATTTGCCATGCCCTCGAAGAGCCCCAAGTTTCATGAAGGAGACATATAAATGCACAAATATTACCAAATGGTGGTCTCAGTGCCGCAATAGGTTCAAGGTAGAGTCGTGCCCTAGAGAAGAGTGTCTCTAGGTAGAGTCATGAAGGGCCTCCCATGAGAAGGTAACATCTGAGCTGGTCTTGGAGGGATGAATAGGAGTTTGTGACCTTGTTTGTTTTTTTCTAGGAGACATTGGTTTCCAAAAACAGAATGGGCTGCTTATATGAGCTGTGAGTTCCCTGGCACTGAATAGTACAAGGTAACTCTGAGTCCGTGACCCTCGGGTCACCTTCAGTGTTATGTAGTATGGTCAAGGCACTGGAGAGCATGCTTACTACCTCCCAGTTTTCCTTCATAGCTTCTTGGCATCACTCATGGTGCAGTAATGCATGCTAGGCACCTTCTGCTCCCTGACTGCCAAGGCTCTCTCAGTCTGCCGCCACCACAGCTCACAGGAATTGGGCTCCTACACCATCTGCTATGGCTCTGTGTGTTAGCTCCCAGACCCCTGGTGGGCTTGAGTGGGCAAAGACAAAACCCAGAAAAGCCAGGCTTCTCCTTTCTGAGAGCTTCCAGGCTTTACCCCTCCCCACTCACCCACCCACCCACACACAAACACACATACCATCCTCAGACCCTCATCCCCCATCCACCCCATCTCCGACTCCGCAGATCTCAGTCCCCTCTTAGTGCTGACCTGACTCAACCTCACAGTTCCTCCTGTCACTCCCCGGGCTTCTCTCCCCCAGCAGACATTGCCATTCCCCGCCCCCATCCCGAATGCGGAACAGCCCCACCCAGCCTCCTAGCTCTGCACTCTCCACAGCTCCTCAACTGCCAACTCTGTCTTCACGCCTCCCAGAGGAGCAGCTGTCAGCACGTTCTGGTGGCAGAGATGGGAAAGACAGAGACAGAGACACACCATGCAAGGAAGAGAGAGACAGCAGGGGAGACTGCGAGGGGGAGCAGAGACAGGGCCCGGGAAATAAGGGCGAGGGAGAGAGTCAGAGACCACCACGAAGGGTACGTAGGAGAGGATAAAGCAGGCGAGGGAAAGGCAGAAGACGAGGAGCTGGGGGGCAAGAGGCGAACCTGAGAAAGAAGAGAAAGCTCCCACTCGCCTGCTGAAATTCATTCCTGCCATTTGAAGAAGTGACTAAAAAAAAAACAAAAACAAAAACAAAAACAAACCAGAAATGCCAGCTTTTTTACATTCTCCGCTAAGGAGTCAAGAAAGAGATGGCCTGGCGTATGTGCCCTAGGAGCTCGCACAGGGTTCCGGCGTCCCAGGGCCAGGAAGGTGGAGGAAGCAAGAAGCAGCACGTAAAGCTTAGCACACAAGCAGCACAAATACATGCGCACGCATACATAGAAAGGCACGTATGCACAGAAACACGTGTACGCACACAGAGACGTGCACACACACATGCAAATGTAGACATACACACGTATAAGCAAACAGACCCAATGCACACACCTCCCTTTAGAGCCCGAGTGGGTCAGTGGTCCATGGTGTGCCAGGGAAGGGGGAATTTCTTCTCCCCCAGAGCCCCACAGAGGTCACGAAGGCCAGATCAACCCAGGTTCCCTCACCCCTTCAGGGGCGAGTGTGTCTACACAGGGCAAGGGCGATGCCCTGAGCCCAACAGATTCGCATCAATCAGAGTCAAGACAAAGCTGTCCCCAAGCCCCGTGCAGAGAGAGAATAAGGAAGCCCAGATCAGGGAGGGACCTGCTCAGGGTCCCTCAGCCAAGCTGCATGGAGCTGGGACTGGAACCCGAGACTTCTGGCTCTGGTCTTCATCTGGCTCTGCAGCTCCACTCCAGGAATCAGCCTCAGGGGTGATAATGGGAACAGGGCAGATTGCAGGCCCAGGAGCCTTACCCTGCTTCTCACTCCACTAGGAGGAGCCTCTTTGCCCAGCCAGGTGGCTCTCTGTCACCACCCAGACCCAGCATAGCTCCCGGAGGTGGAGTCCAGATCCACGGCACCCTGAGAAGAATGCAGCCTACCCTTCTCCTCTGGGCCCACAGCAGTCTCCCAACTGGGTGAGGCCACCGCCACCAGCAGGGACGAATGAGCGGGAAGCATGCCCATCCACTCAGGTGTTGTCTGTCCCCGATGAGCCTGGATTCATTCTGTCCTAGAGCTGGCTTTATGGGAGATCGAAAGAGTAGCCTCTCCGCCTCTGGAGATACCAAAGACAGGAAGAGGGGGACTCAAGAGAAGAACCAGCAGGAGTTCAAAACATCAATGGGATGACAGAAAAAAAGACTGCACCTTAGGCCAGCCATACTGACAGAAGTCTCTCCTGAAGACACAGAAATGGCACCCAACAGGCCTTTTCTGACATTACCCATGCTGGGAGATGCTGGTAATGGTGGCAACTATTATTAAGCCATTTCACAGAAGTTGCTGGCCCAAGAGTCAGGCCTGGGATTCCAGTCTGAGCAGCATCAAAGCCCACTCATTTTCTTCGGTACCTCCCTGCCTCCCTCTGCATACAGAGAGACGAATGAAGGTGGATCAGTCGGAACACGGATTCCTTGTAAGGAGAGATCTGTGTTTGCTGGGGAAAAGATTTTTTTTTTTTTTAATAAACTCACGTAGTTTTCAGTTTAGCAGGTTTCAAAAAAGCCAAGCACTGCAGCGGATGGTAGAACCCTGGGCTCAGGGCCAGACTGCCTGTATGAAATGTGTCACCCATTTCCTTTTCCCCAAAGTGGGGATAATAAAAGCATATGCTCAGAGACATGAGTTATAAGTGAGGTATCTGCCTTTTCAGACACTACTCTAATAGCCTCGTGTGGCTTGAAGGGTGGGGTGGTGAGGGGTGCAAACGGGAGAGTGCCACACGGGGCTCCCAGGAGCAAAGTGCCCCTGAAGCCTGACTACAGGTCTGCAGACAGGGTCACAGCTTAAAGGTGAAGACCCAGCCAGGAGCCATCATATCTCTGCCTCCAGGCTCAGCATCTCTCAGAAGTTCCAGTGAGCTCAGGGTGTGTACCACTCCCTGATAGGCAACGATCCCTGATCTTTGCAAAATGTCAACTGCCAGGGTCAGAACGATGGAGTCAACCTCAACCAAACCTGTCACAGGTCAGCAGCTCTGAATCTACACAGCACCATCCCTCTAGCTTTGGCCGTGCTTTCCAGTGAACACTTGGCTGACCAAGCCTGGCCCCTACCTTCTCCCAGCACCCCTCCCCTGGCTCCATTTCACTTCTCAGATAATGCCACCATCTGGGGCCCATCTGCAGGAAGCCTGCCCATTTGTTAGAGAGGGGGCATCTTCCATCTGCATCCTGCAGGAGCATCCTCAGACTCCATAAATCTCAGGATGGGCAGGGCAGCACCTGCCAGCAAGAGATCAAGGGAGAAAACACAGCCCTATTAGCATCCTGCCTGAAAAGATGCAGGCTACACACTCAGGGCCGCTCCAGAAAGGTCAAGTGCAATGAGACACCTCCATGCTGGAAGAAACATGGACTTTGGAACGATATAGGGCCAAATTCAGAATTCGCACTCGTTGAATGGGGGCTTTAGGCAAATTGATTAAACTCTCTGAGCCAGTTTCTTTATCCATAACATTGAGATAATATAGGACAGTCGCCAGAACCATTTCTGTATCCCTTACACTTAGAATAGGGCATAGGAAAGATGTTTGTGTAATGAATGAATGCGGCCATTCTGTCTTCTTTCTTGTTGAAGAGACCTGGTTGAGGCCAGGTGACGATTGTGCCTGAGAGCACTGAACAATCATGGCAACCTTGTTCCCCTTGATGGTGATTGGTGAAGGGGCAGGCATGTTCTAGCCAATGAGGTATAAGAGAACATCTGATGGGAATTCTGGGAAATGCCTCTATCTCTGACAAAAGGAAGGGGATGAGAAAAGTACCTCTGCTCGTGCTTTCTAGGCTGCTTGGGAGGAATAAGGTGTTTGGAGATGATGACTAGTAACAAGTGGAAATGTCACCATTATCAGAAGACGGCAGAAAAGAAAGAGAAGACCGTGGATCCTCCATGATACCACTGGGCTGCCAAATCAACCCTGGGACCTCCTACCATGAAATTGCCTTTTAATTAACAGTGTATGTCCACAAGGTTCAAGCCACCGTTAGCTCAGTATGCTGATGTTTACAGCTGTAAACATTTCCATCTGATACAGTGACCAGAGAATGAATGAATGAATGAATGTCTTACAGATTGAAAATAATTGTGCAGCTGTTTGTCATTATTGACAATATTAATATGGGAACACCTCATTTGTTCAACACGATCAGAAATAGGCTTTGCTCCGAAGGAAATTTTTAAGATAATTGAAATTTACTTCCTTTAGGCACCAAATATTATTTTAACTGTTTTTTTTTTTATTTTGTTAAGCCATCTGAAATGTATTACATTCCCATATATCTCTCTTCTCTCTATATACAAGCCCAATGTGTGCATGTGTGCACTCACGCATATACACACACACACACGCACAGACTCACATGCACATACTCAGAGGATGCTGAGAATTAATTAAACTCTGCTTGGACACTGTGCTCACCAATGAACACACATTGCTGAAGTGAACTGCTGCCCAGGATTGCCCTGGGGCTGTCGGAGGTGGGGGGCTGCAGGGTTTCGCTCTTAATTTCCAGAGTCATTACCCCTCCCTGCCACATCCCATCAAGCTGCCAGCTGTCACAGAGTGACCGCTTCTTGCAGCCCTCCCCACCTTGGATGGATTTCTCAGTTCTGAGCTGTGAGGCCAGATTGCCCATTTGCTAGAGTTATGTGCAATATGGATTCTTGCAACGAGCCCTGACTGAGGCCCTACTGGAAGTAGATTAGACCTCAGATGAGGAAGGCTGGGCTCTCATCCTAAAGAAAGGATCATTTATTTATTTGATAAATATTTACCAAGCACCTACTAATTGAGGCAATAGAAGCTAAGAATGCAAGCTTCAGAGCCAAAGACCTGAGGTCAAGTCCTGGCTCTCTTTACTAATGGTACAACCCTGAGCAGGTTACCTCACTTCTCTGAGCCTCGGTTATCCTCATCTGTATATTGGAACTAATAATATCTTTCACATGGGGTGATGCAAGGAATAAATAAGATATTGTGCTTCATGCTCCTAGAACAGTACCTTTTATTCTGTAAATTCTCAACAAATGTGCACTCTCGTCATCATTTTTGCTATGTACTGGGCTTTTTTCTGAGAACCAAAGAACAATGATTAATAAACTGGCATGGCCTCTACCCCCAGGAAAGTAACAGCTAATCAGATACATCAACTGTATTCCTAATACATAGGAATCAGTGCTAATAGGAGAATTCCAGCACGTGAAGGGGTTAGAAGCCCAAAGGAGGGGCTAGATCCCAGGCCAGAGAGGCCAGACAAGGCCTCCCAGATGTCCAAGCTGGGACTAAAAAGTTAATGGGTATCCTGGTTTTCACAGGCTGCCACAACAAATTAGCATATAGTGGGTGGCTTACAACAGCAGAAATGTCTTCTCTCACAGTTCCAGAGACCAGAAGTCTAAAATCAAGGTGCCAGCTACACTCCCTCCAAAGGCTCTAGGAGACAGTCCTTTCCTTGCCTTTCCCAGACACTGGTGGCTGTTGGCATCACTCCAATCTCTGCCTCCATCTTCACAGGGCCTTCTCCTCTCCTCTGGTCTGTACGTCTTCTCCTCTTCTGTCTCCTACAAGGACACCTGCCATTGGATTTGGGGTCTTCTGGGCAATTCCGGATAATCTCATCTTAAGATCATTAACTTAATTACATCTGCCAAGACCAGTTTCCCAAATAAGATCACAGACACAGTTCTGGGGGTTAGGATGTAGACATATCTTTTTAGGGGCCACTATTGAACCCACTACAGTGAGAGTCTGCCAGGCAAAGGAGAACAAAATATTCCCCCAAATGATAAAACCCCCAAAGACAATGAGAAGTGCCATGTGGACGGAGATTTGGGGTGAGAGGGGAGCTTGCCTGGCCTTGGCAGAGTTAGCATAGAGACAAGGAACCTGAGGTTCCAGAATCCAGAGAAGGCATTTGGTGTTGTCGTCAAAACCAGCAGGGAACCTCCCCACCCAGACTGGCTATGAGAGGTGAGGTCAGTGAGGACTGCAACACATGTGCCCAAGGGACTTTTCTGAACACGAGTTTGCCAGTTTTAGGACAACAGGCTAATTCTAAACTCCTCTCCTTTCCCCAAACGCAAAATGAAATTAGACCTCTGCTCATAGGCCTCCTTGTCACAGAGGCTGAAGTCTGGCTCATGCCTTGGAAACATGGTGGCTCTGACTTCTTCTGTCTGGGCAGTCCTCCAATCCTCCACAGAACAGAGCCCCCCTTCCTCAGCATCCACCAGGCCCTGGCTCCACGGGCATCATCATCCCAAATGGTTTTATCCAACCACCCTACCAACTCTTTTTAAATGAGCACATGCCTGCACTCAGCATGTTTATTTATAGAGTATATTTCTGCATCACTACACTAATATTTTACATGCACCATAAAACAATTTAAATTATTCAGATTAAAAGTGAGATAAAGATAAAATGTTTTAAGTTATTTGATTTTATTGTATTTATTAATGGTTCAAAGCATTTTTGCTCTCACTAAAAATTTTAATGAGAGCCACGTGATTGAAAATATTTCATTTTTTAAAGGCAACGCTTTGTGATACAGTGGTTCAAAGGTCTGGTTCTTAATTCAAATTATTTTGATGCTTGGTTTTAATTGCTGTTATGGCTGGGGGAAAAAAGATATCATGCAAAAATATGTTGATCCAAATGGGAAAACAACAATGCTGGTTGAGCTTGCTAAATCTTTATAGTTATTTTCATTCCCATCCACCAATTATGCAAAATTTTTTGTTGAAATTCAGCAAGCAAATCTTTATCTTCCCCGATGTCAATCAGGTATTCTTGCAAACTAATCAAAAGGTGTTACCATTTTTCCAGTTTTAGCAAATATGTTCTGAAACACTTTTAAAGATTTTTTAAAAACAGGTTCAAATTTTCTGTGTCCAAAGTTTTTAAAGTTAGCATACATAGGAGTCGTTATAGGTGATAGACACACATCATTTTCTGTCACAGAAATCATAAAACAATGAAAACATTTCCAAATGTTTCATTTAAAAAGTACTCTCTCCATAGCTTCTTTCAGAAGGAAATTTATATTTTAGTCAATATTTACATACCAAATATATCCTGGAGGGATGAGAAAGTGTGTGTGTGTGTGTGTGTGTGTGTGTGTGTGTGTGTATTATTTCAAAATATTGTTGCCTAACTGTAATGTGGTATCCTGGATTGGCCTCTAGAACAACAACAACAAAAAAAGAATGTTATTGGAAAAACTAGTGAAATCCAAATAGAGTCTAGAGTTTTGTTAATAGTAATGCAACCATGTTAATTTCTCAGTTTTGACAACTGCATCTTGGTTATGTATGAAGTTACATTATGGGAAACTGGGAAAAGAGTCCACAGGAACTCCATAGGATCTTTGAAACTTGTCTCCAAATTTAAAATTATTCCAAAATTAAAAATTTTGTTTTGAAAAATTTTGGTTGTATAACATACTATATTGACAGCAAGTTGTCATTAGAAAAGTAATGAGCAATTTTTAAAATTTCTATTTTTGTAAAAGAAAAATGCATAACTGTAAGTTCCCATCTCGTTAAAATACTTTCACAAAGACAACTATCAAACACCTATATCTCATTAGATAATAATCAAACCTCTATACCCAGGTTGCAAAACACTGTAAGGATCCTGCCATATATCAGAGGTCTTATGTTTATCATATAAACCACATCAGTGGCATCCTGCATCATTTTGTGCACTTCTGGCCTCAATTTGTTTGCTTCAACAGCTCGTCTTTGAGCAAAATTCATGTTTGGAGTGATCTTTGCAACTTTAGCCTGGACTCCTTCATGTATTGCATTTAAAGCATCCACTCTACAAGTGGTTATATTCATATCGTTTTTCTATAAAACATTGTTTTTGTTAAATAAGTCATTGGTTATTAAAACTATATCTTCTCTGGTACATCTCATAAAAAAAAGTAATTCTTTGTGTGTTTCATTATTGAAACCCAAATCTAGTACATACTATAAACTGAGTCATGTTAGAAATATCTGTACTTTATCCAATCATAGAGCAAATCTCCCACACTGCATAATTCTTTCTAGTACTTGTTACTTTACATCTTCAGCAGTACCCTGCATCTTCCAACCACATTGACTAAGAGAGGAATCCATTTTAGTTTGTCCATAGATTGTTTTTTGTGGCTTATTTCCTCTATTTTACCTGAGGAAGGAACAGCAAGTATTTTCTTGATAGCATGTGGCTTTTGAACTTTCACTGGTAAGAAAATCTCAAAGGAGGCATCTAAATATTTGTCACAAAGTATCAGAACTCATGTAAAGAACCAGAAGGAGCATCACATAACTTTAGACATCACTATTAAAAAAAAAAAAATTACAGGGTTTGTCTTTGTGTTCCTGGTCCTCATTTTTAAGGCTATTATTGTACCATTAAGGAGAGGCTAGGTTATGCTGTGGTAAAAAAATGTTCCAATATCTGTGACTTAAAGCAATACAGATTTACTGCTTGCCACAGGCATATCACAGGTCAGCTGTGGCTCTGAGACACAGTGTCCTCACTCTGGGACCCAGACTGACCAAGAGGCTTCTTTCCAGAATACTTGCAGCCCTTGTGGCAAAAGAATAAGTCGGTGTAATGGATTACTCACTGGCTCTAAAAGCTTCTGCCTGGAAGTGACATCCATCACTTCTCCTCGCATTTCAATGGCCAGAGCAAGTCATGTGGCTATGCTTAACTCCAGCCAAGCCAGGAAGTCTGTGCCTGAAAAGAAAATCACAAACATTTGGTATAGGGAACCAAAGACATCCACACTTGCCAAACACTGCACACTCTCATTAGCAAATATCTCAAGGTTTATCATTAATGACCATGTGTATAAATCCACACAGCAAAGTCTTCTTAAACTTTTCCTCCTTTTTTGTTGTATCGCTAATTGGATCTGATTAAATCATTATTGACCCCAAACTTTCTATTTGGAGTAGAAATATCAGTCTTTCCACTTTCTAGCTATTTTCTTGTGCTTGGATTTATTAGATATCCATGATATTTTTACAGAAAATTTTAGCTATGTGAACATTTTCGTGAGGGTTACTTTACTTAAAATTGAATTATCTCATAAAAGTCCATATACAAAATCTTCTTAGTGGCACTGCTTATCATATCCAAAAACTGGAAGCACCAAAAATGTCCATTAACAGGAGAATGAATATATTTATGCACCGGAATGTTATACACAGTGAGAATGAATGAACTACAATAATAATAAAACATGAAAGAGCCTCACAATTGTAACATTGAATGAAAGGAATAATTCAAATATATTGTTTCATTTATACAAAGCTCAAAAACATACAAAACTAATACGCAGTGCTAAAAATCAGAATAGGGGTTGCCAAGGGGTAGGTAGTAACTAGAAGGAGGCACAAGAGTGGCCTCTATACTGATGGCAGTTTTACGTGTCTTAATCCAGGTCCTGGTTATATGTATTTGCTCACTGCATAAATATCCATTGATCAAGATCCTTATCATTTGTATACTTTTTCTGTATATAAATTGTACTTTGATTAAAAGTTTACCTAAAAATCGAATTGAACAGCATAATTCACAGCTCCCTTAACTGGCCACACGTAAACTGGAGATATATAGCCAGAAGTGACAAATGGGGCCAGGTCCCACCTTTAGCCCCCTTGCCTTGTGGAACTCCACTCCTCCCTCGTTGTACCTTGGCCACTTCACACCCATGACTGCCTGACATAGGACAAGACACCAATGTCAATCCATATATTAACTATTAGTAGAGATGAACTTCGCTCTTGTTTTTAAATAAATCCACATAATTTACAGTACGAATGTTTTCTTCACATTTCCAAAGGATCATCTTGAAAACCCCACTCTGGACGTGGCTGTTCCTTGGTTCTAAGTCCACATCAGGACCGTGGACAGGAGCTACAAAGCCAGAGGATGAGAGGCATTCAACTCTAAAGAAAAGATTCCCCGCTCCCTTCCTCCCAGCCTCACTCTCCAATTTTAAATAAGGGGAAAACATGACTTTCAATAATGCAAAACTAGAAGTTCTCATTAAACAAAATACACATGCTAGTAAATCTCTGGTGTCCCATCTGATCGCGAAAGAAATGCTCTGGTGAAGCAAACGTCCTGCACACTGAAGCATATGTACACGGATGATCAATTTTAAAGAAATCAGAGTAGCATGAAATGCACTTTGCTCTAATACCACACTAAGCAGAAAAACGGATGGGGGACACTATATTTTAGATGATTCAGAAGACACTTCGGAGACTCATAATGCTTTAAAACACACAATTCATAAGAAATTGAGTTAGCATTTGAATCCACGCCTTTCTAGCTCCAAAGTTCATGGGTTTTTTTTTTCTATATTATGTTGTTTTTTTAAAAAAAAATAATACAACTGTTAAAAATAGAAAATTCGGAGGATTGCAAAGAAGGAGGGTGAGGCAATTATACCAATACATCTAGTCTGATAGGGTTCTTTCTCACTTTGGGTTTCTTCCAAAATAGACCCTGAGACAAGGCTTCGGGTGCAAGGAGTTTATTTGAGAGATGATTCCAGGGAGCATGTGAGGAAGTAGGAACACAAGAAGGGAAGAGAACTAATGAAAATGCATCTGTGAATGGATTACTGCTATGAGCAACTGGGTTACATCTTCCTGGGGCTCCTCTGTGAGGCTATCAAACTCACTTCAGGATTTTCCCATCAATAGGGCAGGGAAGCTTACACACACACACACACACACACACACACACACACACACACACACATTGTGGTAGGCTGAATAATGGCCCCTGCCCCAAGTGATGTCCAAATGCTAATCCCCAGAACCTATGAATGTATTGTCTTATGTGACAAAAGGGACTTTGCAGATGTAATTAAGATTAAGGACTCTTGAGATGAAGTTATCCTGGATTATCTCCGTGGGCGCAAAGTAATCACCAGTATTCTTATGATAGGGAGGCAGGAGGATCAGAGTCAGAGAGAGATTGAAAGATACTATGTTGCTGAGTCTGAAGGTACAGGAAGGGGCCATGAGCCAAGGAAAGCAGGTGGCTTCTACAAGCTGGAAAAGGCAAATGAATAGATTCTCCCCTCAGAGACTCCAGAAGGACTATAGCTCTGCCAACGCTTTAATTTTAGCCCTTAATGAGCATTTCAAGTTTCTGATCTCCAAAATTATCAAAAGTTAAAAATTAAAAATTAAATAAATAAATTATAAAATAACAAATTTGTGTTGTTTCAATCTATTAAGTTTATGCTAATATATTTAAACAGGAACAAGAAATATATATGCATGTAGTTGGTTATATAATACATATAGTTGGTTAATATATGTATATTGGCTTCTAATCCATCAGCTCTCATTTTTCATTGATTAAAGGTTGCAAATCATGTTCCCACAGCCAGAAGATGTTTTCAGAGACTTTGGAAGCCATTGAGAACTGTCTGAACATGACTGAGTAGTAAATTTGAGTGTGAGCTTCCTGGCAACCCTGGCAAAAGTTTGGGTTTTAGAAGTCTCTCTCATAAAACATTCTCCATAACTTTTATCCATTAGTGAATTCTTAAGAACTTTATGAAGATATTTAATGGACAATGCTTTCAATGAAAGTTTAAAAGAAGGTATAGAAATTTATCTCAGGTGTCTGTTGCTCAAGTAGCCCTACATCGAACTAAAAAGCAGAACATTCAAACCTAGTTTAGGGAAATTGTTGTTGTGGTGAGCTAGTTAAATAGTCCTCTTCCTAAGATAGTGCTTCTAGCATATTCAGAAATTAATGTCAGTGACCCTCTTATCCTCTCCCTCAGATATCAATTGTCTTGCTGATTTGAAACAGAGGCTAGATACAGAATTAGCTCTTTCAAGGCTGACCTCTCGGTGAGACCCAGGAGGACAGATGCTCAGGCATCTATGGAAGGATATTCATGAGCTGGGGTTCCCAGCTGGATGCTCTCCAGATTGGCTCTCTGTCATGCAAGCTGAGATATCTGGCCTGTCTTCTGTCCCAAAAGGGGTCCAATAATTAATAATGTTGGGTTCCAAAGGATAAAATCCCTATCAGGCTTCCACAAGCAAGATGAAGATTATTCGTAAGAAAACATGGATTTTTGTGGGATTCAAGGACAGAAAACAAAGTTCACCCAAGTTTTATGAGAACAGGAGAGCAAAGAGACTGGGCCACAAGGCCACTTCTCCCTCACCCCCTTTCTGGGCTCATGTGACCTCTCTCTTCTCTACTTCTCTCTGAGAGTCTCTCTGCTCTCTTCCCCAGCCTTGGTCCTACATCGTGCTCTCTCAGCTTCCACCCACCACTGACTGCTCTGAGACCTCTGGGTCCCAATTTCAATTTCCCAGTAGAAGAATGTGGCCTAGCCCATTGTCTGGGGGAAAGTCTGCAAGGTGCAGGTCACTAGAAGCCAATGGAGATGTCACTCAGAGCCAGGGTGTAGTAACCCAGGCCATTCAGCCCAGGGAAGGAGTGGATTACGAGGGTCAGGGGTCAGATAAGATGCCCTGCTGCCCACACAGAGCCAGGCGCCAGGTGTGCAGGGTTGGAAATCTCCCACAGAGTGTAGCTTTGGCTCTGCTGAAGGATCCAGAGGAAGGCTTAACAGAGTCCCCGGCAATGACCCCTGGAAAGCAAGTGTGGTTGAGTGATTACAGAAATATCCCCCTTCTAGTCTTCCTCTCTGTACCCTTGCAACGTGACCTTGCAACTCCCTGCATCAAGAGGTGGAGTCTGTTTTCTCACTGCCTGAATCTAGGCTGGCCTTATGACTTACTTTGACCTGTAGAGGGTAGCAGAAGTGACACTGTACCAGTTTGAAGCTTAAGCCTCAAGAAACTTGCAAACCTCTCTCCTCCTCTCTTCTCCTCTCCTCTCCTCACTTCTTCTCCCACTTCACCAACTCAATCAGAATCCTGATGCTGCTCTATGAACAAGCCTGCTGGAGAGATGTGAGAGATACGTGGGAAAAGGCCCCATTGGGTTAACTCTCCTAACCAAGGTCATCCTATACCATCCATTTGACCATAGGTGCATGAGTGTGTCCAGTTAAAACCAGTCAGGCCTGGCCTAGATCTGAAGAATCATCCACTTGATCTATAAACTTGTGAGCAGTAATAAATGTGTGCTGTTTTGCACAAAGCTATAGGATTTTGTTTGTCGTAATAGCTAACTGATATAGCAAGTGAGGACTTGAGTCCCCAAACTCATCCAGGGAAGCGTGATGAGGAAAAAGTTGTCACTTTGGCTACAGTGGACATCTGCCCCTGACTAGTTATTCCTCTTCCTCTGCTGTCCCAAGAACAGCCAAACTTCAGGAGCCACTAACATTCCCTTACAAAAGAACCCACCAGCCTATACATAAATTATTTGGAACTGACCTTTTGAGAATTACAGGATATAGGTCAAAAGAGACTTGCTCGAACGAAACAGATCTCTTCAGCAGAGGTAAGATTAGCAAACAAGAGTAGCTAGATGTTGAAACCATGATTAGAGGGAAAGAGAGCTAGGTCTCTGTTTGCTCCAGCAGCATGGAAGTCTGAGTCACCTAAATGCCAAATTAAATTGGAGTCCAGTAAGCAGAAAGAGGACTGAAGCACCAGCCTGGATTAATCCCACCTGTGAACTAAAGTCTGATTTCTTGAGAGATTATTTCTCCTTGCTCTGATTCTCAAGTACTTGAATCTGGGACACTTAAACATTAAATATCAGACTAGAGCTAGGGCTACATGGCTACAGAATTTTGCCGCTTAAAAATGCATTTGAGGAGGTTTGGTTTGTTTATTTGTTTTTTCCTAAGAAGAATATCCATAGCTTTGATAAGCTTCTCAGAAAGGGTAAGAACTCCATTGAAAGGGAACACCGGATGCAACATTGCCTGCCTGTATCGGTATTCCTACAGGTGTGTGACCAGTATTACTCTCTCTGTATGTTACTGTTCTTATACATTATAATCATTATAAAAAATTGTAACCATATTATAGGATATATGTATTACTGCAGTTACTTTTCCCTTACAAAGAATGTCACTCCAATTGTGACTTATGGTATCTATTTGTACTATATCTAACCTAATGTTGTATATTAAGTTGTATCTATTATTACTATGACATATATATTACTATAGTTGTATAACGCTGTATCTTGATGCTGTAACTCTGTTACTTTATTTATTATCTGCCTTAGTGTAGCTAAAAGTTATGATGTATATGTGTAACTGTGGCAGCATGTTACTGCAATTACATTAATACATCTATATGTTACATATCCATGTAACTGATTCTGTTATTGTGTGTAGGGCTCTAACTGTATCTATGTGTTACTGCATTTATGTCATTGTTTCTAGGTGTTACTGCATTTATTACTGAAGTCATGCTTTACTGCAACAAAATGTAACTGTGAATTTGCATTTAGTTCAATAATAAAATACTAATAGTTACCATTTGTTAAGCACCTTTTACATGTCAGGCCCTCTTCTGCTGTGCGCTCTTCATACAATTACTTTACTAAATCGTACAATAGTCCTGCAACATATACATTATTATTCCCATTTTAAGGATGAGGAAGCTGAGGTACACAGAAATTAAGTTACTTGTCCATGGTCACGCAACCAGTATGTGGCAGTGGAAGGCAGGAGAAGGACCTTGAATAACAGCAGCTGTATAACTCTATAGACTGTGTCCTGTAATTGCATATTTAGACCTAAGTACAGAAAATGGCTCATTTTCTATTGTCTAAAGATGTGAAAGCTATGAAAGATATTTTCTAAAGATATGAAAAGGTACTTGCTGAGTATAGATACAGAATAAAGTTTTTTTAAACTATCAACTTCATTTTCTGACATTTTTGTTGAGTTAGGAGTCCCTAAATTCAGAAACAATTAAGTTACTAAAAGAACCTTGATTGAGTTAGCAGACAATAAATTTAAAGAACAATGAAATTGATTCTCCTAACTTTCAATGAATTTAAAAGAGAGAAAAATGGTTACATGAGCTTAATTGTTGATGAGCTCTGTGCTTATGAACTTTATCGATTCTAAAATTGCCTTGCAGGCTGGGAAACCCTTGGGTCCATGACAGAGCCACCACCACTAGGGATGGAGCCCCTTACTCACACCCTTCTATTCTCTCCTGCTCCAAACCTTGCAACCTATAATGACCTCAATCCTCCAAGGAGACTCTAGAAAATCCCCTCTACTTTCAGAGCTTCCAATCTCAAGGGTACAACCCCAACTCCAGCCAATTCTTCTTAGCTTTGGCTTCCTGCCCATTCCTATTCCCAAGAGTGAGTTCTGTAAAGAAGAGGCCAAGGTGGCCAGAATCTTGAGCTGGAGTCTACAGAAAGAAGTTCCCAGAGAGACCTCCCATGCTCCAGCCCCACCACTACTCCTGCCCTGGGCAGATCCAGGCCAGGCCCATTTGTTAGGTTGGCTCCCTTGGTCTTACTGCCTTCCGCCTCTGGCCACAGGTAACTCTCTCAAGCCTGCCTGCTCCATAGAATTTCATGAAGCTTGTTTCCTTGAACCCCTCCAAGGCTAGTCACTGCCCCCTCACATGCTGCCCAACCTCCTTTTGGGTTCCATTTTCTAAAGTCAGAATTTCTCTTTTCTTCATGGTGACCACCAGCTGTATTTATGGGTAACTGGGAGATTTAAAAGACCCCTTTCCCTCTCAAATCTGAATAATATTGAAGTATAGTGACAGGGGCTTCCTGGGATGAATGCCTAGATTATGTCTAGATTGTTAATGAGTTTCATTTTAAACATTTATAGCATTGAACAGCTTTAGATCAAGAAGTTGAACCCCCTACAAATCAAGCATCTAGCTTAGGGATGGTAAATATAAGACACAGAGAGTACCGCTCCTCCATCCTATATCCATTGCCAACATTACTAATCAATCATAGACACTATGTCCTACAGACTTGAACACATCTTCAGAGTTCTCAATCCCAGTCTCTGGCTACCACCAATGGACCTAAAGTGACATATGAAATAAAATTCATTTCTCTTCTAGGCCCACTCTTTCACTGTGCAGATGGAGAAACTGAGCCCAGAGGAAAAGCAAATTGCCCAGGTTCATACAAGTCAGAAGCAAAACCAGCATGAGAACTCAGTACCTGGCCTGCAAGTCCAGCCATGAAGGCAGAAGATGCTTATATCATAGGGCAGAGCTGGGGAGATTTGAGTCTCACATTTAAGGAGGCCCCAAAACACTGACCAGGAAGGAACCAGTGAGAGCCCAGCTCCCCAACCCCACAGTTTCCATAGCCACCCTCTGGCTCCTGACTTGGGGCAGGGAAGAAGAGGACTTCTGAAGTATTTCAATTCTGATAGAAATGCCCTAAATCAAGCTTTTACATACATTAACTTATCTGTTCTCGTAGTAACCTGTGAAGGGATACTACTATTATCCCTACTTTACAAATGAGAAAACTGAGGCACAAAGATGATAAGTGACTTGTCCAAGCTCGCACAGCTGCCAAATGCCAGCGCTAGGATTTCAACTCAGTCTGGCTCCAGAGCGGATGAAGTTAACTATTCTTGCTACCAGATTGCACACACATGCACAAGCGCACACATGTGCACGTGCGTGCGCACACGTACTCCTACCTCTGCCAACAGTGCATGTGAGTGCTCATTTCCCCTGCAGCTCCAAATATTATCAAGCTTTTCTCTTTTGCCCATGTAGTAGGTGAGCAGTGGCCATCTGTGGAGCATCGGTCCTGGTCTCACTCCAGTTCTCATCTGGGTCAAGAGCTCTACCAGGGGCACCATTCCCCGGTCATACTTGGTCAACTGCAGGAGGGAAGGGGGAGGACTGCTACCACCAGCCCACCCATGGGAGTTTCTGCCTCTGCAAAAGAAGGCCCGTCCATCAGAGCCCTGTGCCAGAAACAATAGATCATTCATTCACTGGGATTAATGAGGCTTCCCCATGTTTGTGGAGAGGTGATTAAGGAGCTTGTAGCTGCTTTGCCTCCTGTCAACAGAACAAAAGATTCAGCAGTCACTGTGTTCAGAGGCTTTGGAGGCTAGGGAATGGGCAAAGGGGTCCAGGAGTCTGCATCTGGCTCTATGTAGGAACCAAACATGAGGGCTTTTGTCTCCCCCTCCCCAATATAGAACCCTTCAATCACTGCCCGCACCCTCCACATGTAGTTACTGAGCCCCTAACATACACCAGTCACCATATCGGGTACGGGGGATATCGGGACGACCAAGACAGAAACGGCCCCTGCCCACACAGTCTGCCAAGAAGATCGACACTAAACAAAAAGTATATGATGATTTATGTAGTTGCAAGTGCGATTAAGTACTGCCCAGAAGTACTGAGAACCATAAAGGCATATGACAGGCACCTTGCCACTCTAGAGGGTCAGAGAAACTTCCTGTAAGATGAGGGGACAAAGTGGAAGTAGGATCTCAATCTGGTCTTATAGGATGGTCAACTCGACAGGACTTGGCAACTGGTTACATGTTGGAGGTGGAGATGAGGTTTCTGATCCAGGGAGTAAGGTGGGTGCATCACTAACCTACATCCAGAGCACAAATGGCAGAGTAGGTTTGGAGAAGGCAGAACGACGCACCTGGGCACTCATGAGGTGCCCAGTGGGCACTTGGCTGGATGGGCCTGGGGCACAGGAGCTCGATCTGGGCTGAGAGGGTAGATTTGGAAGACAGTGTAGAAGCCATACAGTAGTCTGTGTTGTGTGGCCAGGTGCCACTTCCAAGAAGGAAGACAAAAGGGGGCCAAGAACTGATCCCTGAGGGGAGCTGCAGGGACCAAAGGAAGGGGCCAATGAGAGGGAAGGGGAGGATCTGGAAAAAGCAGATGCCACAAAACAAGGGGGGAAAATTGCAGAAAGCAAAGGAGTTGACAGTGTCAGATGCTGCCAAGTGATCTAGTAAGATTAGGACTGAGCTGTGTCATTGCACTTGATAAGTGCATCACTGGTGGCTTTGGCAAAAGTGGTTTAAGTGAAGATGAAAGCCAGAATGGAGTAGGTGAGGAGAGCATGTAGGTGAAGAAGGAGGAAATGTGAATGAGCCTTTTTAAGAGTGTTGCTATGAAGGGAAGGTGAGAAATGGGGCGATAGCTTAGGAAGCACTTGAAGGGCTTTCAGCTGGGAAAAGCTTGAGCAAATGTGCAGGCTAAGGGCTTAATCCAGAGCTGGAGAAAGAGGGGGAGATGTCGAATGAATAAACAAATGGGCCAAAAAAATAAAGAGTTAAGGAGCTAATTGATGGAGGTCGATCTTGGAGCTGGCTGGAGGGAATATGATCCAAAGCTCTCATGGAGAGGGCAGGGGAGCCTGACCAAAAGGTGCCCCCTTCCCCCTGAGTAGGGTGGTGGTGAGAACACTGTGGAGGGGTGGGGAGAATGGAGGGAAATAATGGGAGCCCACATCTGATGACCTTGACCTACACAGGACATGTCAAGTTCAGGTGGTCTGCAAAGTGTGACAGCGATGGGGGGTAACGGCTGTTCCTCCTATCAGCAGAGCTGGGATTTGAACTTGAGTCTGTCAGATGCCAGTCTCTTGCCCTTTTCACTGACTTGTGAAATAAACTCTGCAATCAGGAAGAGACAGTAGGTGTGGAGTCTGCTTAGGGCTGGGGACTGTGCTGGCCAGTGATATCACGGGGCCAGGAGACCAGAGAGGCCAGGGGAGAACCACCGTCCCAGGGGTCTGGATCAGTGGAGAGGTGAGGCAGCACTGGTGGACTGCGGGGGACTCCACGGGCAGAGAAGAGCAGAGGGGCCTGTGGCCACACAGAGCGTGGGGAGGCGGTGGGGAGGGGCAGAGGGAGAGGACGAAGAAGGAGTAGTTAACACCGAAGAGCTTGGGGACAGGATCAGAGAATGTCGCACTGTGAAACTGCGGTGTTGGACTTGACCCAAAGGGGAGGAATCCAACCACAGTGGCTCAGATGATTGTCTCTGTGATATCAGCCAACTTGCTTAAGTTCTCTAGGCCTTATTTTCTCCCATCTATGCAGTGGGATTGATAGCCCCATCTGTACCCTCTACCTATAAAGAAAAGCGTGTCAAAGGCTTCTCATCCAAACTCCTTACCATGCTTCATAAACTGGCCTTTCCCACATCTCCAGCCTCATCCCAGCCCACTGTCCCCACCACTCACTCTGCTTCAAGGTGTCAGTCCCACAACGGTGCTGTGTTACAAACCAGCCCCACACTCTGTGGCCAACAGGTCTGTGGGTTAGCTGGGATTTGCCGATATAGTCTGGGCTTGGTCGCCCGGAGCTCCAGGCCATGAATTGGGTTCAGGTCTCCTAGAGCTGTTTCTCATTCTTCTGGGGCATGTCCTTCTCTTAGCAATGGCAGAGCACGAGACCACAAGCCCAACCACACGAAGTACAATTCAAGTTTCTACCTGTATCACATCTATTAACATCCCATTAGCAAAAGCAAGTCATGTGATCAGACCCTAAATTAAAACAGTGAAGAAATGTGCTCCTGCCACCATGAGGCCGCCGCGAGTATGTGGATGTATAATAACACTGCGGGGAGATGAGGAATGGGCCCCACGATCCTACCACATTCTGTCGTCTCAGCTTCTGTCGGACCCCAGGTCCAGCTGTTTCCCCTCACAGCCTTTATCCCAGCTGCTCCCTCTGCCTGGGACACTCTCTCCCACGTCCTCCTTCATTCATGGCTGGCTTCTGTTCATCTTTTGAGCTTCCACTTAACATCATCCCTTTTAAAATCTTCTAGTTTTCCCAGGGAAGGAATACAATAGGGTTTGCTGATCGTGTGGCATTATCTCTGCCACAGCCCTCTGATCACACAGAAAAGAGGCCTCCATCGGCTGAATAAGACGGCCACCGAATGTGGACAGAGAATGAGGCAGAACCCCAAAGAAGGAGATCCAGGAGTCTGAGATGAGGAAACAGGCCGACAAGAAACAAAAGGGGGAGAAAGAGAGAAGGGGGCGAGGGGACCAAGGGGAGAGGCATAGGACACAGGGTGACACATACGGGCCGAGCGAGGTGCAGAAAGAAACAGCGTCCGAAAAAGTTCACCGAGCCCGCGGCAGAAGCCGTTGCAGAGAAATGGTACCCGGAGGGGCTGTCTGTGAGAGGACGCGCAAGAGCATCCTCCCGCAAACGCGGCGTTTGCAGTTTCCTCCCGCTATCTCATTGCCCTCGCCTGTCACAGACACACAGCAGAGGAATCTGAAATCTAATTTGGCCTTTGTCAGCTCCGTAAATGGTGTTCTTTTAGGGGCGATTCCCCGGTAAATGGACGGAAATTCTAAATTGGAAATCCACGTTGGCCATCCGGGACCGTTCTCCAGAACTCTGGACAGATCGTCACATGAGTGCTAATGCGGGTGACAAATGGGAAGGCTCTAGGCTGCTTAGGCAGCAACTTCAGACTACCTAACCCACCGGCTGCTGGCCCCAGAGAACTAATCAACCTGGGCCCGGCCCCCAATTACTGTGGCAGCAGAGGAAATAACTAGGTCCTGGTAGGACGAGGGCCTAGAACTAATTATTAGAGCAGAGGAGGGGAGGATCTGGCTGTTGAGGGGCTTGGGGTTTAAACAGGGCAGTTCCCATTCCCTCTTCCTGGGTTCGTCTCCAGCCCAGTGCTTACCAACACCCAGAAAGGAGTCTCCAACAGGCAGAATGACCATGTCCCTCCCCTGGCCAAAAGTCTGCAACGGTGTCACCTCCTCTCAGCCCACCTCTGACGGCAGCCTCACCTGTGGTGAACAGTTCTCCACAAGCTGGGATCCGCCTGGCTCTGAAAAGCCATACCTCAAAGCGGCATTCCAGCATCTCCCCAATTCTGCCCCAGGACCTTCCCAAACATCCCAGGGGCCTGGGTGCTCACTTGCTTATAGGGAAAGCACAACGCTGAAACGTGAGAAAGCTAGTGTCCCCAGGGGCGTTCTTCAGCCATTGGTGATGGGAGTTGGGAAGAAAAGCCTCGGCTCTCAGTCTTTCGGGAGGAGGATTCCGGGGCATTCTTGGGCAGCCTGGTGGGATGGCACTCCCATTGCCCCCAGAAACGACCATAATAACTTACTCTTATTTTGGCTGCTCCTCCTTCCCTGCCTCAGTGTCCCTGCTGCCACTCTGCTTCCAGGGATAGTCCCACAAATAAACCACCAACACCAATGTCCTTGCCTCAGGCTCCGCTTTGAGTGTCTTTCCAATTGTATTCCTGGGGCCCCCAAG
The DNA here is from genome assembly GCF_014176215.1 of Rousettus aegyptiacus. Lineage (NCBI taxonomy): Eukaryota > Metazoa > Chordata > Mammalia > Chiroptera > Pteropodidae > Rousettus > Rousettus aegyptiacus. Next base: position 23,173,308 of record NW_023416284.1, on the reverse strand, counting down.
GCAACTTAGGGTGTGTCTAGCCCCCCTATCATCCACATTTGGTTCAACGCTCTATTGTCGCCATCTTGAAATTTTTAATCATTTTTGAACAAGTTTCCAACATTTTCATTTTGCACTGCAGCCCACAAATTATGTGGCTGGTCATGTTCTGAATTTTAGCACGTTGCACTAAGCCTTGCTCTTGGTAGGTGCTTAGCGAATATTGAACTAAATTGAATTGAGCTGAGTTTGGGGACTCTGTCCCCCCTCTCTCCTCTCTTAGCTCCTTCCTCATTTCCATCCTGACCATACAAGTTGCCAGGATCTGGGGCAGACAGCAACAAAAGTAGCTCGTGTGGTTTCTTCCCTGGGTCAGAAAGGAGTGGGGGGCTCTGTGGTCACGCCCCCATAAATTACGGTGCATCCTCCATCAGATCAGGGATTCCCTGTGGTCACAGCTCCCTAGGAAAAAAAACCGTGTATTTCCATTTTAAAATGTCATTACGCAGGTTTTCATCCTGTTTCAAAAAGCTAAGTCAGATCATTTGGAATTGTCCTCACTCTAAACCATGATAACAGATAGCAGTGGTCCACAGCAAAGACATGAGGTTAATGGAAGACTCCAAGAACAAGAAGCAGGCGGGGATTTTAGACAAGACCCATCTCCAAAGGTTGAGAAGTTTGGCCAGGAGAGGGGGTCAGCGTGAGGAAATGCTTTTCTTAATTGGAAAAAAGACAGCCCCAGGAAAATGTAGCACACGTGCAGCGTGATCCCACTCTCATCTGGTTTTCACTGTGAAGGGAGAAGACGTAGGACTGTGAGCACAGACAAAGGGGACCAAAGGCATTTCCAGGGATTTGCAGAAAGCAATCACAGATAAGGTTCTTTCACCGGGGCAGCGAAAGCCACAGAAAGCAAAGGTATAGGTATTTAACACCTCTCACTGACCAGAGACCTCAGGGGGTCAGACAAGCCTCAGAGAACCCACAATTAAATTGCTCTGAGAATAAGAGAAAAGTAAAAGTAAAATTATGTTTAATTATTAGCAGTTAAGGGCTAATGAGGATGCCTGATTTACCTAAATGTTTGGCTATTTCTACATCTTGCTATAAATTGGCTATCACTTTTTATAAGTGATCATTAGAGATCAGTTAGTTGTTATGCTTTGTTATTTAATAAATTCTACTGCACATACACACATACGGTTTCAGTTTTTGTTTTGTAATTACAGTGTGCAGATGTGGGAAAACATTAAATGTCCACAATTATCCACAACCCTGGAAAGGTGTTTTGTTCAAGGTGACTCTAGCCCAGACCCCACAGTCCACCTAGTGGCCACTATCCAAATTGCAGCATAATGCCAGGAATAGGGAACAGCTTCAAATGGGCTATGTGTACATAAAGAGACAGGAAAAGAGAGGATGGTGTTAGTCTGCTGATCTAGCATGAAATATGTTTTATTCCAGGAGAAAGGGAGGCAGTGGGGTTCCTTGGAGGCCAGGGTGGTCCCAGTGGCCAGAAGAGATAAGAGGAAAAGAAGCCACAAATAGTCCCCTTCCCTGGGCCCAGGGCCCAGAGCGGGTGGCCTTGCCCAGGTGCAGGAAGGAAGAGAGCCTCAGTGAGAGGCAATACCCAGCGTAAGAGAATTGCACCTCCAGAAGGACAGCTGGGTAACCAGAGGGCGAAGGGGAGATGCAAGGAAGACTCTGGAAGAGGGGCAGGAAAATGGTCTGAGCAAGACCTCGATCACGCGAAACACAAGCCCAGGCTTGACAAATAAACAGGGAGACCCCGAAGCCACTGAGTTAAAGAGAGCAAATGACACAGCTGAGCAAGCCAACCCCTCTGCTCAGAGCACCTAACTGCCATACCTTCCCTCGCCCAGCAGTAGATCTAAATCTGGGGCCCGCTAAGCCTTCCTAGTGCCCCCCATGAGCAGCATTTACCCCAGTACTGAGACCCCAGGGCAGGGTTCCCTCTCCTCAGAACTGCCAGGGGAAAGGGGAAAGAGGCCTGCAAGCTCCAGGGAAGCAGCCAGGCCTGGCCCTAGGCCTGCTGCCACTCCTCTGACTGACGGATGAAGAGGCTAGACCAGGAGACTTCAAAGGAACCTCTGCTCAGGCCAGCACTGCAGGAGGCCTGAGGTAGGAGGGGCGCTGGGCCCAGGTGCCTGGGTGTGTGGCTCTGCATTCAGGTAAGACAACAAGGACGACCCCTGCACTGGCCTCGCCTGCTCCATCGGACACCTTCTCGATGGCTCCCAAGGCAGCCACAGGGCAGACTCTGTAAAGAATTTTCTCCATCACTCCAAGAGCCATTGCAAGACTCAGGAACATGGGCTCTGGAGCCAGACCCAAGTTTAAATTCTGACTCTGTTACTCTGTAGCTGTATTATCTGGGTTAGATTATTTCAACAACCTGAGTATCAGTTTTCACATCTGTGCACTTAGCACAGTAGTTGGTAGAGAGGCGACAGCCAGACAGTCACTCAAAGGAGAAAGAGAAAGAATAAATAAGAAGAGAGAGACTCAAAGGTACCCAGAGATGAGCATCCTGAGGATAGAGGCACACTACAGGGGTTTAGACCCCCAAGACAGAGGCAGAGTGGGGCTTGCCGAAGAGGAAACAGCAGGAAGGTTTCGGGAGAAGACAGCAGACTGGGGAGTGAGTCAGTTCTCACGGCCGCTGAATAATTCACAGGGCAGCCGGGATGGCATATGCTTCCTCTAAGCCCTCCCCAGCAGGAATACCAGCCTTCTCCCTCTCTCCCCCATTCCCCACCAGTCGTTGCCCAGGAAACCAGCTCCCTTCTCCTGGAGGAAGGGCTGCCTGGGGCCCAGAGGACAGGCGATGGAGGGCAGAGGGGACATGGAAGGGAAGTCAGGTGGGCCAGGACAGAATCAGTGGCCCAGAAAAAAGTCAGCTCTGCCAGTCACCACACAGGAAAACCTAGGTGAAGAGGAAGCAGAGGTTCAGGGTTTGCTCCCTCCTCAGAAGCCACTGGAAATGCTACAAAATGAAATAATAAAGCTGCAGAAGCCGAAATTGCTGACAGCAACAGGTCAGAAATGAGACCATGTCCAGGGACAAAAGGTCAGAAACTGTGGTCCTTTTCGCCCTCACTCCCTCTCTGGGTTTTGCGTCTGGCTTCCTCTGGGATCCCGCTCTCCCCCTTCTACTGTGCCAGACTCTGTCTCTATGGACAACCAGGCATCTTCTAAGCTTGGAGTGGACTTTCAAAACTAACTTCGGCCCAGCTCGCCTCTGGTGCACATTCCAGCATCATCTCCGGCCTCGTATAGACCAACACGGGCAGCCCCTGGCCCAGGGGCGCCAGCACCTCCCGTGGCACTCCCTTCCAGCTGCCTTCCCAAGGGGTGCTTGCCCTTGGGCCTGGCTTCTCTTATCTTGCATCTTTGAACTGCCCCTCAGGGCCCAAGGCCCTTGCCTTGTCCCTTGTTCCCACAGGGCCCCCAGGTCCCCTTACGTTCTCAGATTACTTCCTAATTACATCCCTATCTGCCTCACACAGCAGACAACACTAAGTCCAAGAAGCAGAAACTTCCATGGCTTGGCCAGTGCTGACGGCCTTCTAGCATCATGACAGAATAAGATCTTTATTGATAAGGGTTCGGATCCTAATGCATCTCAAACCACAACCAGTTACTGGTTGTAAAACCTTGTTTAATCTCTCTCAACCTCAGTGTCCTCATCTGTATAATGGGGACAGCCCTGTCTCATAGGATTAAGTGAAATGAGAGCGTATAGCCCGCATTTAGTAAGTCGGGGTCACTGTTGTCGTTTAATACGATTATTATTGATACTGTATTACATGTAACATTTGTATTATACACAATGTATATATGTGTTGCGTGGCCACCCGTTAGCCCTTCCAATCACGCCGATATTTTTTCTGCTCACCTCGGAGCAGCTCATGCTTGGAGCTCAGCTGCACAGAGTTCCACTCGTCACAAAGTCTAAAACATTGAAAACTTCACTCAATTAGCAAATTTGTCATTATGGTCTGAGCAAGCTATAGTTTTTGATTGAATTTGTGAAACATGATCATTTTATTGAGCAAACTGAATTACATAAGGGTGCATTTGCACTCCTAAATTAAGAGAATGACTTTAGATCTGAAAAGGGTGCTACAAAAATAAGGATTGCATATGTTTCCAACTCTCTCAAAATTTCTATTTTTCCCCATAAAGAAAAATAAAAGGTTTGGGGTTTTTTTTAACCTAAGCTTTCCAAGTTTTCAAAAATGTTATATTTCTCAGCCCCATAAGGTGAGGGAAATATGCCAGGAGCACAGGATTGTATCTCTAGGATGCCCCTCGAGCTTGACAGCCCCATTTGTGAGTCACCCCATTTACAACCCAACTGAGTGGGGTTGAGCTGGAAGCACTGTGACCCCCTCCTGGGGCTCCGAGCCAGAAGCGCAATATCCCTCCCCAGGTTCAGGGCCTCAAAATGAGAAGCCAGATTTCGCCTGGCCCCCGTCCCAGACGGGTCTAGCGTTTCCTCCCTGTCTTCATTTCCAAGCCTTTTCCTGTCTTTCTTTCTCTTCACACCAGCTACAGTGAGTTGAACTGTGTCCTCCGAAAAGACCTGTTGAAGTTCTAACCGCTCAGTACCTATGAATATGATCTTATTTAGAAATAGAATCATTGCAAGTGTAAGTTAAGATGAGGTCACACTGAAGAAAGGCAGGCTCTTAATCCAATATGACTGGTTCTCTCATAAGAGGAGAAGAGACATAGAGACATACAGGAAAAATGCCATGCGATGACGGAGGGAGAGATTGGAGTGATGCGACTGTAATCCAAGGCTCACCAAAAATTTCTAGAAGTGACCAGAAGCCAGGGAACTCTCCCGGGGATGGGGATCAAGACAGCTGCACCTAGGAGAAGACCACTGACTGGGCCTTGAAGGATAAATAGGAGTTCCCGGAGACCACACTACGCCATGCTAAAAATGTTTGGCCTTGCCCAGGCAGGTGATAGGGACCTACCAAGGATTTCAAGCAGAGGGGTAAGAACGGAATCAGATCTGTGCTTCTGCGAGCAGATGATGGACTGGAGGGAGTGTTAATGGGCAAGGAGAGCTGGGAAGGGTCTGTACTAACAGGCCAAGTAAGAGACGCTGAGGCCAAAACTAGGGTGTGTTGTCTGGGATGGAGAAGAAAGGAACTGATTCAATTAAATATATGTCCTGTTAGACATTGGAGGGGGATGTTCTCTAATGAGAAAGAAGAGACATCTACACAAAAGAGAAGAGCTCGTGGCATCGTGTCCAGAAGCCTGCTAGGAAGGAAGGTGGACTCCGGGTGGAGATGTCTGCTGGCTGGCCCATCGATTTTGAACCCAGGCAGATGTGTCCAGGCAACAACACACCTCAGCTCTCCTTCCCAGCTCCCAAAGTCCAGAGCCCCTAAAACTGCGCGGTATGGGGAAATAATCTCCATTCTGGCCCAGGAAAGGAGAGGTGGTTTGTTTTTTGTGACTCTCAGTCTGGGGAACCAAATCTGAGATGGGGCCTTTGGAACTGTCACCGTAGAGGTCAGTGGTGAGCTCGTTAGAGCAGCTTCATGTGGAGGGATGAGGATAGAAACCTGGAGAAGCAGAGGAAGCGAGTGCTGGCAGTTTGGTCAAGAAGCTTGTCTATGAAGAAGAGGATGGGGGATGAGGAAGAAATCTGTGCATGATTTTGGACTGAAGGAAAAGACACAATGAAAAAGAAGGTATAACACTGCTGTCCCCAGGAAAAGTAGATGGGCAAGGATACAGGGCAAAGGTCGGGGTCTTTGTCTAGGACAAAAAGATTCAGAAAATATGACCCTCAAAAGATGAACTGAGGTCAGTGAGAAAGTCTACAGCTTAAGGAGCATTCCCAACTAATGGCCTTTTTTTTTCTAATAAAGCCGGAGGTTAAGTATGTCTGCTGAGAGTGAAGGGGTTGGTGGGGACCAGGGCTCCAGAAGGGTCAAAGTGGTTGGTACTGCCAATGAGGAGAAGGAGCTGCCAGAAGGAGGCAGAAGGATGCAGTGGACAAATTCTCCACCGGTGCCTAGGACCCAGGTTGCAGGGCAGAGCGGTAATGCTGGAGTGAGGTGGGCTGGGTCCTGTGTCCTCCAGTCACATTTGGACTTGTCAGACTGTGTGTCCTGATTTTTGAGTGGGAAAATATGTTGCCTGCTGTATCAGTTAGGGTCTCAGCAGGGAACAGATGGCACACTCAGACTGGGTAATTTAAGGAGATTTTATGAAGGGTCTATTTACCAAGGTGTTGGCAGGGCTTGGGGGAACCACAGGGGTAGCGCAGTTTGTTCAGGCTTATCTGGGGAGAAGATTGGTACTATGTGACCACTCTGGTGCTACAGGGGCAGGATGGCAATGGTACCCAAAGAGAGGGCCTAGAAGCCACCCAGCCGGCAGAGACTCAGACCTTTGGTCAGCCAGCAAGGAGGAACCAGGGGGAAAAAATACCCCAACTTCGCTCTCCTCCCTCCCTCCAATCTCCTGCTGAGGTTCCCCATTGGTTGAACCCAGTAGGAAGCCAGAGGGCAGATGAAACCATTTATGGGTCCATATGGGTCGGCAGTCTAGAGAGGGGGAAAGAGTGGGTCTGGAGGGGCAAACAGAAGACATGGAAGCCAGCGGTAGGGATCTCCACCTTCAGAAACGTTGCACTTCCTGTGGATGAGGGAGCGGACTGGTTCTTGTAGTCACACAGGGCTCAGCAACAAGGTGCATTTTTGTGTGCGTTGGGAGGGCAGGGTGTAATGTTGGAGGAGAGAAGATAATTTTCATCCATCTAATAACGTTTCCCCCTTCTGTTCCTCCCGCAGCACCTGATTTCCCTCTGGCAGCAGAGTGGCGAAACTCCTGTTTAGAAAGAGTTAGTGATCAGATTCTGTGATTAGAAGGAAGAGGGTGGGAGACAGAGAGAAAATGCTACAGGGAGTTAGAACCTCTAGGGCTCAGCAGACAGCCAGATGGACAGGCAGACAGACCAGGAAACACCCCCCACTGACCCCTGTCCTGCTTCTTTTCCCATCAAGTAAAATTGAGTCAAAGGTACTAATAGATCCCTGAGAAAGATAGATGGAGTAATCAGGGTGAATGAAATTAACATGCACAGGGTAATCAACACTCATTAAGCCAATTTAGTCAAGTGATGACCTCAGTCAGCTTTTATTTAATCATATACTTAAATGTCAAATCAATATGCAAATTTCACCCAGGCCTTTTTCAATTATAACCCATTAAAAACTTTCAAGTAAATCAATTCAACCAGGCAGGGTGAGCAAGGCAGGGAGAGACGAGCTGGGCCCCAGACTATCACGGACAGTGGGCCTTTCGTCTGCGGCACTCTCTCCGCCCCTACTCACTGGTCCACTCCCCACCATGCCATCAAAACTTACGCCTCCTGTGTCACATTCTATGCCCCTGAAATGGCTATCAGGAAAAGGAGGACACTGGACTCAATCTTCCTTGGAAGCCACATAAAAACCACATGCACAGCTCTGTGCACTCGGCTCTTTGTTTTTTGCAATGAGTGTTGGTGCTCCTTTCATAACAGAGTCCCCCAAAATCCCGATTAGGTAGACATTAATATCCTCAATTTACCAATGACCAAATAGAAGCTCAGAAAAACATAGAGGCTTCTCCCAAGACACCAGCTCATCAATAGGGAAGGGAGGCTCATGGCAGCATCCTGAGGCCAAGCCCAGCCTGGAGATCAGTCTACCACCCCGACGTTCAGGCAAAGGAAGTGGGCGTGTGAAAGAGGCCTCTTGTTTCTTCCAAGACTGAATTGCCAAAGTCCTCGTGCCCCTTCCCCAGTGCCCTAATGAAGCTGGGTGTGACTGATCCATTTTTAAAAGACTGCCTCAAATTTGGTTAACTTGTTCCAAGTCTATGAAAAAAGAAGTTAAATCATGCCTGCCTTTGCTTATTAGCATCCCATCTACCTCTCTTGCCAGCAGACTACTACGACATCAGTAAGAAAAGAAACAGACAGACAGACTAAGGTCCCACAATAAGGGAAATAGGAAAGAAAGGGCCACTCTCACCAGATTCTTGCTGAGTGCTCTTCCTTCAGTGGTCTTGTGCAGAGGGTATTACCCCTTCCCCTCTAAAGATAAAGAAGGAAACAAGATCAGAGAGAATGATTTAATGGCCCTAAGGATGCACAGTGAGCTAATGGTGGACTTGGAAATGAAAACCAGGTCTTTACGAGTCAAAGGCCTCAGACTCCACAGGTCATCCATGTCCAGGAGAGGGACCTGTTCATGTGGGCTCTTTCCCAGGAGGTTGTACCACCGGCCATCACAGACAAGGCTCTGGGCTAGGGCCTGGCTTCCTGGAGCTGATATGAAAAGTCCAATGGAACAGACTAAACGTCCTGCTTGGCCCAGGAGGCCCAGCCTCAGGTTGGTGCAGCAGAAATGACAGCTGCTTCTCAGACACCTGCTTCTCGGGTCAGCCAAGAGCTGACAGGTAAAACACCAGAGGAGTCTTGATCATTTCACAGTGAAGCCAGACTGAGGACGCAGTCTGGGAAAATGTACAGTAATTGACTCAAAGATGGCACAGTGGTGTCAAGTGGTGACCCCTAAAGTGATTGGAGTGTTGTGACCACTGATGTGAAGAAGCCAACACTGGCGCCTTTGATAGTTTCAGGGCCACGTGCCGGCAGCTCTGAACCATTCCCAAGGGCGCGGAGATGGGCAATTCCTGGCTGAGTAGGGGGAGAAAGAGAAAAACAGAAACCTGGCTGGCAAAGCCAAGAACTGGTGCCTCCGGCCAAGGCTGGAAGCATGAGAATTAGAATGGTGCCGGCCCTGCATATTTCATTTAAGATGGAGTAGAAAATAGAGCGGGGAGAGCCTGCTCCTGGGGTTAGCACTGAAAGTCCTGTGTCTCCGAATGCCCTCAGTTGTAGGCAAGCCAGGATGGTTGGGCCCCTATAGATGAGCCAGCCAGGGCACCCACCCTCCAGCTTCCACCCAGCAGTGTGGGAGGGGCTTAGGTGACTCCTGACAATTTCATAACCAGAAGGCAGAGGAAGAGAGGAATGAAGGGGAGGAGCCAGATGATCACTTTTCAGAGCCTGCAGGTATCCAGAACTATACTAGGGGCATTCAAATATATGACCTCGTTTAATCCTCGAAATGACCTTAGCAGACATGGTATACTCCCGTCGTATAAGTGAAGGAACTAAGGCTTGAATCAGTTAAACAACTGACAAAATATGTAAATGTATCAAATCAATATGTTGTATACCTTAAACTTACACAATGCTGTATGTCAAATACATTTCTATTTCTTAAAAAAAAAAAAGTAACTATTTTTCTGAACAGACAAATAAGTCACTGCCAGGGAAACGGAAGTGAGCAGCACAAAGGGACCTGGCCATACCAGCCCATGTGGGCCCGAGAGGAAAAAAGCAGAACTCAGACTGACAACTGCCCCTCCTCTAAGAAAAAGCAGATTGTAAAACATTTTCCTGGTAGAGCGATGCAGGCCCCTGTCTGGGTCTTTAAAGGGGAAAGTGGCTCCAGAGAGGGGAATGGGAATGTCACAGTGACCTGGAGCAACTCTGGTGAAGAAGGACAAGGAGATCAAAGGTGCCCAGGGAGGCAGCTCCCAGGGAAGAGATTTAAAGGGGGCTCGTACATAAGGCAGAGGTCTAGGGCAGAGAGCCCCGCACACCACAAAGACTACCAAAGATGCCAAGGGGACCAAAACGTTAACAGGAAAAAAGACTTAAAATGCATCTCCAAACTCCGGAATAATTCTCATTGGGAGGAGAAGAAAGCCCAAGAAATCCTGGAGAATAGAAGAGAAGCTAGAAAATTCCAAACAAGCAAAATGTCTTCATTGTGTGTGGGGCGGGGGTGGGGGGAAGAGGTGCATTTTCTAACTTGACCTCCACACTGGCAAGGATCCAGAACATCTAATTTGCACACACATGGAAGGTAAGTCACATATGTGATCGCCAGAGACCAGCCTGAGTCCCCCCAAAAGGAGACTTGCTAGACTCCCCTCATTTCCCATTCTGTTGAGTGACCTCTCATCCTGGTGAAACCCTAGGGGCTTGAAGAAGTCTCTCCGCCTCCTCGCGATTGAGAAAAGGGCGCTGGGTGACAGAGCTACTCAAGGGGATCCGTAATGGCAGCGGGGGAAGGGTGTGCAGGATTTGCCTGCGCAGGTCTTGAGCACTACAAGGAATTCCAGGCAGAGGAAAGAGCAGATGCCAAGGCATGGAGGTGGGAAGCTCAGAAGGGAAGGAAGATCATTGCTTCCTAGACAGTGAGTGGAGAGCTCCGTCCACAGAATGGCCCTCACCTCGCTCAGACCTCTCACTTCCTCGACCTACTCAATCCCTGCAACACCCTATCTCCTTCCTCAAAGAGCACCTATTGAGCACCTACTACATGGCAGCCACTGTTCTAGGCACTGGCACACAGCCACGCACGCAGCAAACGAGGGCCCGCTTTCATGGCCGTTAGAGTCTAACAGAGAAGATGAGGCTGACAAATACTTCCAGCTCCCCTCTCCCCCCGGAAGCTCAGGCCCAGCCACCTGGATGTAACTGCTCCCGTGTTCATGGATGACTCTTGAATTTCTCTCTCTACCCCAGTCTCTCCCCGAATGCCAGATGCGCCGTTTTCAATTGCTTCCTTGATATCTACATTTGCATTTCTAACAAGTATTTTAAACTCATCGTCTATAAGGCAAAATGATTCCACACCTTCCCCCTCCACAAAACCTGTTCCTGCTCTACCCTGTTACTCTGGCAAAAACCTGGAAGTCATGCTACATTTTTGTCATTGTGTGTGCGCGCGTGCACGCACACGCGCGCGCGCACACACACACACACACACAATCCAGTCCACAGGCAAGTCCTTCTGGTCCAAATGTCACCACCAAAAGTCCTACTTGTCACCACTTCTGACTGCTACCACCCTGCTCAAAGCCACCATCATCTCTCTCCTGAACCATTAAACTGGTCCCCTTCCCAGTTTCCTTGCTTCCCACAACTCACCACCTTCCAGTCCCATAGCCACGCTGCTGCTTGAGTGATTTTTTTTCAAAGATAAATCAGACCATTTCTCTCCTCTGAACAACAAATCATGTCCTGGCCCTTCCAGCCTAGGAAAAAGCAATGCCCCAGTCCCCTGCCTTCTCTCTGCTCTCCACGATGTCAGCCTTCTTGAAAAGGTTTTCCTTAATTCAGTCTCTCTGTTCCTCCCCCTCTCAACCCTACCACAAGCCACTGCCATCTGCCTCTGAAACCGCTCTCTCCACGGTGAGCCAGGGCCGTCCACCAGCCAGATCCCAGGCTCACTCCACGGTCTCCTCGGTCTTCATCATCTGTGACATTCTGCCTGTGACACTGCTGACCATCCACTTCCTCCTCCTCCAAGTGCCCCTTCCCTGGGGTTTCTGGGCACCAGCTTTCTCTAGGTCTTCTCTCTCCTCTCTGACTTCTTCACCATCACCTCGTGGACGCGTCCTCCAGCTGCTCCATAAATGGTAGGGATTCCTGGGGTTCAAAACTTGGCCCTCTTTTCTGCTTATTGTAAACACCCTCATCCCCTTTCACTAATTCATCCCTAGTTCACTATCACTCATTCTCTGATGGTTCCCTAATCTAGGTCTTCAGCTAAGACTATAGCCCCAGACTTAAAATTATAACTCTGTCCTGGCCACAGCCGTGCAAACTAACACATCAAGACTCACCATTACACTTCCATTTTATCCATATGTGAACCCCAATCTAATTCACAATGCCAGATTTCAGCATCATCCACATCATCTCTCTCCCTCAACCCCTATGTCTAACTTGTCACTTGGCCTTGTGGTCTCCTCTGCCTCCTTAATAGACTTGTACCATCTCCTCCTTCCATGCTCCTGCCTCAGGGAGGAGACCCTCACCACCTCTGACCTGGATCACCACCTTCAGGCTCACATCCTCCAATCCATCCTCAAGTGTCTCAAAACCAAAGAGCTTTTTCTTAAATGAAGATCTAGCCATGTCACTCCTCCACTTAACCTTTCATTCGTATATCAACTAGCTATGACTGCACAACAAATCACCCCAAAATTCAGAGGCTTAGAATAACTGTCATTTGTTATAGCGCATGCATCTGTGGGTTGGCTGGGGTTCGTTGACCTTGGCTGGGGTCACTCATGGTCTGCAGATAAGCTAAGGGTCAGCTCTGGGCTGACTTCATTGGGACACACCTTCTCCCAGGACTAGCAGAAATGTGCAAGGCCTCTCAAGACTGAGGCTCAAAATGGACCCATGGTCAATCTTTCTATTGTCCAAAGCAAGACACATGACTGAAATCATATCAAGAGGTGAGGAAATAAACTCTGCCCTTAATGGAAGGCTGTGTAAAGTCACCAGGCAACAGAGAGGGGTGAAGAATCGGGGCCATTACTGCAGCTCACCACAATAACTTCCCATGGCCCGCAGGGTCAAGTCTCAGCTCCCTGACACAGACGGTTCAGGAGCTGACTCAGCCACCTCTCCAGGCCCATCTCTTATTGCTCCGAACTTCCACCCACTCCCCCAACTTCCAGAGCTCTGCAAATAAGCCTTGTTATTTCACACTCCAGGTTTGCCTGCACGCACGCCGTTTTTCATGCCTAAGGCTCCTCTTCTCTTTCCACCGTTGTCCACCTGGGAAACCCTGACCCATTCTTCAATATCTAGCTCAGCAAGCAGCTTCTCCTCAGGGAAGCTCTCCCAGGCCACCTTCCCCACCCCACAGGGTGGGTCACAGCCTCTGTTACAACCCTATCTTCCATTGTACCCTATTAGAGCACTTACCCCTATTCATAGCAAAGGAGTCCATTTACTCCCCTAGATGTCTAATACCTTAGGGAAGTATATTAGTTTGCGATTACCACTGTAACAAATTGCCACAGAGTTGGTGGTCCAAACAACACAGATTTACTCTCTTACTCTTCTGGAGGTCACAAGTCTAAAACCAGTTTCACTGGGCTAAAGTCAAGGTGTTGGCAGGGCTGGTTTCTTCTGGAGCTTCTGAGTAGAGAATCTATTTCCTTGCCCATTTCAGCTTCTAGTGGCCATCTGGACTCCTCGGCTTGCAGCCCCTCCTCCATCTTCAAAGAGCAAGAGCATCACTTCAGTCTCTGCTCACATCACCTGCTCCTCTTCTGTGCCAAATCTCCTCTGCCTCCATCTTATGAGAACACTTGTGATTACATTTAGGGTTCACCTGGATAATCCAGGATAATCTCCCCATCTCAAGATCCTTAACTTAATCACACTTGCAAAGTCCATTTTGCCATATAAGGTGACAGTCATAAATTCCAAGGATAAGGACCTGGTATCTTTGGGGGCCATTATTCAGCCCGCCACAGGCAGTTCCCATGCTTCTTCTGAGCCACTCCTCCACCTGGCTGGGGACCTGGCACTTGGTGGGTGTTCAGTATATTTGATGAATGAAAGAATGAATGAGTGAGAGAATTCATGCAGTACCAGAGTGGCCATTGGCCGTGTCAGGGTCCCCCAGCAGGCTGGCTGACAAAATCAGCGGTAAAAACTAGGGCTCTTGAAACTCCATCCCCTATATTCACATAACAGAGAATATTCTCTGTAATAAATAAGAGATCAAACCAGCCCCTCTTGTGCAATGCAGGAGCCAGGCTGCCTGAGCTAAAAAGGAGAAAGCTATTCCTCCCCGGAACCGCAGAGGCGGAGCTGTGAGCTCACCCCCAGGAAGCATTAACCCCTCGTTTCTTGTTATAACTGCACAGACTGGGCTGTGTGTTGCTTTTATGGAAACAGTCACCTCTGTTCCTATGTATTCAACAAAAACTTGCAACTACTCCTCTGTGCTGCTTAAATAAAACACGATCCCTTCCCTCAAGGGGATGCCAGTCCAAACTTCTTTTGAACATTTTTAAAATCACTGATTCTCAGCCCAGCACAATTTTCGAACCCATTGGCGCTCATAGAAATCCTGTTCCTTGCATCTCAGTGCGCCTCCTGAAGGGCCTTGCAGTCATTCAGCAAACACTGAGCACCAACAACATGCCAAGGCCTATATCAGCCTTTTATTCACTATGGGGCTGTCCCGTGAATTTCTCACTGGCCACAAGTTGACATTCCCCACAGTACTTCCAGAACTTTCCACCTTGCCCTGATAATTCCCACTGAAGTGTCCGAGACTGCAGAGAAGTTAGGAGGGTGACTTGGAAGGGAGCCGGGCAATGACCACTGGAAAGTCATCAGTGATTCTAACCAGGGAGGTTTTTGTTCAAGTTGGGGAAGAAATTAAGCTGATAACATGGGAGGTGGGAACATAAAAACAACAATGATAACAATAGTCACTAATTATCTAATTAGTTCTTACTGTGTGCCAGATTGTACTGTGCGTTCAACATGGATTATCTCACTTAATCATGTCCGCATTCCTATAAGGTAAATATTATTAGACCCACTTTGCAAATGAGGAAATTGGGGTGCAGATTAATAAGGGGACTTGCATAGAGTTGCAGGTAGCACCAGGATTTGAATTACCTACATCTAAAATAGTCCTAGAAATTCGACCATGAAGGATAGTTACGCCATGAGTGTGAAGAGGGAGGTGCTGTGTTCAAGGGACTTTGCGGTTGGAGGAAGTTGCTTTGTGGGTAGAACATAAACAAGTTTGTGCCTGAAACAACTGAAGCTTCACTGATGGAAGGGGGCTCACTTGATGGAGGGGGCAAGATCCAGGACATGGGTAGGAGCTGGGCCAAGCCCAGAAGAGAAGGAGGAGAAGGTGGATGGTGACCCAGAGGCCAATAAGATGTCAGAGAGCCTGGGGGCAAGTGTCGCATTGCAGGTAAATGGCTTTAACATTCATCTTTTACAAATATAGTCATCTACTCTCTTGCTAGAGAGATCCTCACAACAAAGTGACTATGAGTTTAAGTGAAACAACAGGTTTGCAGAGGGAACACAACTAGCCCAATGTCAGAAAGTTGATAGCAGAGCTGCAACTCAAACCCCCTTGTTCCACAAACCTGACTCTGACCTACATCAGGCCTTGTGCAGAGATTCAACCCCATGAGGTGGATGGATAAGTGGACTGGAGCCCAAGTTCAAACAAACCAAAGGGACATTGAAGTTGAAGTCGGGGCTTAAGCCCGCACAGGGGAATTTGCAGGGTCTCTGGAATCTCCTTGTCCCCAAGCACAGTGCAGCTAGTGGTGGACAGTTGAACAATCCGGCCATGCTCAAAATTTCAATTCAAGACTGACACCTGGAACCAGGGCCCCCGAGATCTCCTCCCAACCCCAGAGAGGCTAAGGATGCGCTTCCAGGAAGACACAGCCATATTTAAAGTGTCTGAAATCAGAAGATTAAGCTGGGGAGGGGCTGAGAGTAGTAGGAAGAGCCCAGAAATAAAAGGTATGATGAGGTGCCACCTTAGGATAAGACTGTCTCTCACCCACACAGGGCTGAAAACACCGATCCAGGAACCTTCCTGGAGGCACTGCTCCCTGCCCGTGTGTCCAGCTATGAGTCCCGTTTGCTACTCTGGTCCCCCTCACCCTGTGTCAACACTCCTCTCCTTGCTTCCCCAGCTTTGGAACACAGAGAATGACACCGAAAAATGGACCCCTGAGGAGAGGGAACCTGGCCCAGGGACTGAAGAAGACAAGGAAGGAAGAGGGTGGCACTGGGCCTTCACGCATTCATTTATTCGTTCATTCTCTCCTGGCTACTTCTTGGGCACAAGCATAGTGTCAACACTGGGAGGAAGATGATGAGCGAAAAACAGACACATCAGTGATCTTAGGGAGTTTACAGTCAAGGTAAGAAAGGAGACAGCCTTGAATCAGACAATCACAGAAACAGAGATGAAACTATGATCATAGTCAGTGCTACGTACAAGAGGCGTGTGGTCTTATGAACACACGTAACAGGGAAAAACTAATCAAGGACTCAGAGAGGCTTCCCTGAGGAAGAAGCTCGTGGTCTGAGACCGGAAGCACGAGGTGGGCTGTACAAGTGAAAACTGGCAGAGCACCCAAGTAGAGGGGACAGGGACGACGGCAGGGCACGACGGCAGGACAGTGGTTCTGACACTGACGAAGAGTTGTTGCCCTGACATCACAAGGCGGTGAGTAGAAGAATTGCACTGACGTGCCGTCAAAGTGTAGTGATAGTAGCTAAAACGTGTGAAACTATAACTAACAATATATATGATAAAACATAACTAACAATAATATGACCACTAATAGCTAATGGCTGTATAGAATTTACTCTATGCCAGATGCTGATCTAAGCCCTTTTCATGTTAAGTCTCACAGCAATGCTAGGAGGTGATTACCACTCTTATATCTATTTAACATATAATGCCCAGAGATGTTAAGCAACTTTCCCAAAGTCGCGTAGCTGCTAAATGGTGGTACCTAGATATAAAACCAGTTGGTTGAGTTCTAATATCTGGCTCCAGAGCTTGAACCACCTCCCTGATTATGGAGCATCTACTCTATCCCATGCTCTTACTCAGTGCTTTCCATGCAAGTCCCATTGGCTTCTTACGATAACCCTATGTGGTGGGTACTGTTAGTACCACCTCAATTTTATATAAAAGAAAACTGAGGCTCAGAGAGAGGGTCGGACTTACCCAAGGTCATGCTACTAGTATATAGAGCAGCTGAGCTTAGCACCCAGGACTCCAGAGTTGCAAAGTTAAGTTGAGGGAATAAGAAAAAGCTAAGGGAGATATTGGAAGTCAGCACAAAAAAAGGAGCCAGCTGGAGATCTTTCAGCAGCACCAGACTCATTCATTACTTCAGGGAAAAGGGGATTTGTTAAAATTACACATGTGCATGGGTATGATATAATAAAAAGTAAATATTTGGTCTTTGTCCCAGTTCCTGGCACACAGCTTCTAAAACTGGTAGAATCTCCAGAATATTAATATTAAGAGCGTCTTTGGTAAGCTAATGAGGTGTCGGGGGGCAGGGGGCTGGATAGCTCAGGATGGGGGCTGGTTGCCTGAAACACCAAGGCAAGATTAGGGGATTGGAACTTCAAGCCCACTTCAACTTCTTTCATCCTGCCCACGCCAAACTCTGGGAAGGGAAAGGGGCTAGAGATTGAGTTAATTACCAATGGCCAATGATGGACTCGATCACACCTACATAACGAAACCTCCATAAAAAAATAAAAAATAAAAAACCCTGAATGACTGACTGGGTTTGGAAAGCTTCCGGCTGATGAACAAACACATCGAGTGCTGGGAAGGTGACAGGCTCGGAGAAGCTCCACTCCCCACATCCCCCTCCTTGCCCTGTGCATCTCTTTTATTTGTCTGTTCTTAAGTTTTACCCTTTATAATAAACTTGTAAGTGTAAATAAAGTGAATTCTTGAGTTCTGTGAGCTGTTCTAGCAAATTAACAAACCTACGGAGGGCATCATGGGAACCTTCCATTTTATAGCCTGCCAGTCAGAGGTATGGGGAGGCCCAGAACTTGAAATTAGCATCCAAAGTAGAGGACAGTCTTATGGGACTGAGCCCTTTAACTTGTGGGGTCTGATGCTAACTCTGAGTATCTAATTCCAAAATTGAGTTGAATGGCTGGACACTCAGCTGGTGTTGGAGAATCAGAATTGGTTTTTGGTGTTGGAAGACACCACGTATTTATGTCAGATGTGTTCTGAGTCAAAACAGTTCAATGGGCACGGCCAACCTATAGAAAGGCCTCCCTTGGGGAAAGTGTCCATTTCTGATCAGTTGGACTAGGGGCAGCACAAGTGGGTGGGCTCTGCACGGTCAGCAGGGAATGGATAGGAAGCGCCTCCCCAGAAGGTAGTGTGAGCCGCCTGAAATATGTCTGGTGTGTCTGGGTTAAATAGCAGTTAGCAGAGGACATCCAGGGGGAGGGAGTGGGGATCATGGGTCAGATGAGGAGGAGGTGGGTGCATCAATGCTGAGGGTTACAGGTGAGGATGAGTGGAGTGAAGTTCCAGGATAAAGGGCAGGCTGAAGGACCAGATTAGTGACACAGAAAGAAACAGAGAAACACACAGAACTCTCATTAGCCCCTGAACGGGGAAGGTTGACCAACCCTGCCATTCCGACGGGAAGGCCGGCATATGGAGGGGTCGGTGTGCCAGAGCGCCACGAACGTCCATGGGGCGGGATGTCAGTGTGGCAGAAAGTGGCCAGGGAGGAGTGCAGCTGCGGCCACAGTCTATGTTTCTGAACGTCAATTTTGTGGGTTTTTGCTGGGGCGAAATGTAAGCGAGGCAGACGGCCAACACATCAGAATGACAGGGTGGCGGAAGGCTTGTGTGTCGGAAGGGCAGCGTGCTGGAAGAGCTGCATATTAGAGTGTCAGCTGGAAGGAATGTTGCTTTGACGGGCTGTCGCGGATGGGAATGTCAGCGTGTCAGTGAGGCCTGCGGCTGCAGCAAGCTAGTAACCTTGACCTCTATTCCCTGGAACCCAGGCCACATACGAGGGGGATGGGGGTTGGGGGCGGGGAGGATGTGGGGGCTTGCTGTGCCACTAGCAGGGGAGAGAGAGCCTGTGAGGCATTGCTCTCCCATCAGAACAGGAATTTGGAAAGGAAAAAGGAGATATATTGGTTTGCTAGGGCTGTCGTAACAAAGTACCACAGACTGGGTAGCTTAAACAACAGATACTTATTGGCTTACAGTTCTGGAGACCAGAACTCCAAGATCAAGGTGTTGGGAGGTTCGATTTCTTCTGTGTCCTCTCTCCCTGGCTTGCAAATGGTCATTTTTTTCCCCGAGTCTTTACATGGTCTTGCCTCTGTGAGTGTCTGTTCCTAATTTTCTCTTCCTATAAGGACACAAGTCATATAAGATTATGTCTTACCCTAAATGACCCCGTTTTATCTAAACCACCTTTTAATGGCCCTATCTCCAAATACAGTCACATTCTGAGGTACCCAGGGCTGGGACTTCAACGTATGGATGAGGAAGTGGGGCAGACACAATTCAGCATATAACAGGAGGCAATTATGGAAGCCAGACTAACGAGCTATTTAGTGTCAGGACTGGGCAGAGAGAGGCAGCTATCAGGTGTCAAGGGTTCAATCAGGGAGAACTTCTTGGGAGAGGCAGAGTGGTAGACAGAACTTGGTGTGGACCCATGGAGACTCCAAGTAGCCCAAGGGTGCCTGGGTCCATGGCAGACAGAGAACCTCTAAATGCAGAGAAGCTACTGCCCAGAAAGCTCTGACCTAGGAGCTACATTCTAGAAAACACCCTAGAGGACTGAATTCAAATCTGGCCTTCGCCTTCCCCAGAAAACCACACAGCTCACTCCACTCCTTCCCCTCTCTTAGGCCTTGGTTCACACGCCTTCTCCTGGACCATGCTAATTACAATCGCAACCCTTAACACTGCCCGCTCTGCTGCCTGGCTCCATTTCTCTCGCGGAAATTGTCGCATCTACCTTACTCTCTATTTTACTTGTTAGTGTTTGTGCTCCGTCTCCCCTGCCTTGAGAATGATGGTTCCAGGGGTATGAGGATTTTTACGTTGTGTTCCTTAGCACCCAGAAAAATATCTAAGTCAAAGGAAATGTCTAATAAATACTTGTTGCCTGAATGAATCAAGGCGAGGGGCCAACATCGTGGCCAAGGGACTGCAGCCGGCTGTGGGAGGCCACAGGGTCCACAGATTTGCAGGAACTGGCAGTGGCAGGGGCGGGGGCGGGGGGGGATGGGCGGTGCTTCTGTCCTGTCCTGTCCTGGGAGTTAAGCATGGTGGGGGTCGGGAAGCTGTGGCCCCAACCTTGCCCAGGCCTCCCTGGGTCAGGCTAGCCAGCTTTGTAGGAAGGATGAGAGCAGTAACTGCTCAGGTATAAAGCTGCCAGCCAGAGCAGCTATATCTGAAAAGCAAATCACCCTCCCTGTGGTTTGCCCATCTCTGGCTCAGAGAACTAAAACACCTCATTTCACGGCCTCCGGTTACCAAGGGACAGCCTAGGATGGGAGGCAGCAGTGGTCTCTGCCCAGAGCATGCCCTCATCCCTGATCCCTGACGCTGAGCTGGGTAGAGGGTACCACCCTCTGTACCCAGAGCTGGTAACTCCTGAGCTTGCTGTCCATGATGCTGAGCATCTTCCCTCTGCCCCTTCCTCACACATTCGACAGGATGAGTCCCCTCCCATATTGATTCTCCCCTCCTCTAGATACACTCTAAGATCAGGGCTCGGAGGCAGACCCAACCCCAGGTGCAGAGGTACACACGGACATACTTGTACGGATGGATATACATGTATGTGCACATATTTAGGTTTACGCATTTTGTACACACACACCATCGAGGCACACATGCTATCCTGGTCCTCAGAGTAATATCAAAGGGCAGACTTCTCCAGAGGAGGGTTGGCCCACACACCTGGAAGGTGCCTTGACCAGCTCCAGGCCCTCAGCCTCCAGAGAAGTTCGTGAATCCGAGAGGCCCCCTGGTAGAGCTGGCGGGACACAGTGTTCCCAGACTATCCCTTCTAGGGATGACCCAGGAATCTCTTGTTTGCAGTCATGGCTGTGGTGCTGGTGAAGCTCAGGGTGAAGTCAGTACTCAAGTGAACCCAAAGAAAGAAAAGCCAGAGCCCAGGGCCCTTAAGTAAGATACTGTGGCCAAAGATCCTGGTGCCTTCAGACCCCAGAAGCTGAAAAGGGGCTGGGGCTGGGGCTGGGGCTGAGATGGAGCTGAGTTTGGGGCCGAAGGTGGAGCTGAGACTGAGGTTGGCATTGAGGCTGGGGCTGGTGGATGTCTGGAGCCCTGAGCCTGCCCTAGGGAGCAGATGTAAGTTCCTAGGGGTCTTCAGCTCCAGCAGAGCTAGAAAGCTAAGGGACAAGGACTCGGTTGCAATTGGCACAGTTCTACATTAAGCAGTGGCTGATAAATGACTTGTTTTTTTCTGGCTAATGAAGTGAAATAGGAGTGAAACAATGACAACCTGAGCCCGGGGTCTGCCCTGAAACAAGAGAGCCAACCCCGTAACCAGCCCCTTACCCATCCTGGCAGACATGGCCCTCCCTGAGGCAGTAAGAGGGACAGGATGGCCCCTAGAGTGCCTGTCCAGGAGTGCCTGTGACTGAGGTGTCAGCCTAGTGTTCCCAAACCCTCTTCACCTATGTCCGTGTAGGGATCCTCCATATCTTCCCTCCCTTCTTTCTACTCGTGCAAGACTAGTGCCCTCACCGGGAAGGGCCCTGTAGGCTGGGACCCACAGTCTTGGGGAAGGAGGGAAGAACTCAATGGAACTGTCATCAGAAAGACCTGATCTAAACCCCACTTCCATCAAGATGTGAAAATCCCTTTAGAACATAATAAATATAAACAAAACAGCTGTGTGGCCTCTGTCAAGTCACTCAGCCTTGCTGAACCTCAGTTTCCTCATCTGTAAAATGGGAACAATACACTTTCCTCTTAGACCCTCCATGTTCCTGAGGTGGAAGGGACACTTTGAGTCCATGCCCTCGAGAAGCTTGTAATCTAGGGGAGGAAAACAAACTAAAAATTCAAATTTAAAACAAACCTAAAATAAGGAAATAAAATATACAGTGTGTTGGTGGTGAAGCATACTAAGGAGAAAAATAAGGTGGGAAGAAGGAACTAGGGAGTGCTAGAGGAAGAGGAAGTTTTTGACTTTAAAGAAAGTCGAGAAAGGTATCATTGACAAGGTGACATTTCAGAGAATTGGGGGGGGGGGGGCGGTGACAGAGGAAACGGCAAATGCAAAGGCCCTGAGGCAGGATCATACCTGGCATGGTCAAGAAACAGCAAAGAGGCCGGTGTGGCTAGAGCAGAGTACGCACAGGGGAGCAGCAGGAGATGGGATCAGGGAGGTCATGGGAGGCCAGACTGCATAAGATTTTCAAGGCTATGGTGAGGGGTTTTTCAGCAAAGGAGCAATGGGACCAGGGACAGGAAGGACAGAGGCAGGGAGACCATTAGGAGACTATCACCCTGATCCAGGCTAGCTCCCAGTGGAAGGGGGTATGGGAAATGGTCAGATTCTTGCTGTCTTTTGAAGTTAGAGGAAACAGGATTTGATGATACCAGGATAGAGGGTGTGAGAGAGACAGCAGAGAAGAATGACTCCGTGGACTGAGGCCGAATTGAAGAATCGGACACCATTATCTGCTATTGGGGAAGATGGCAGGGGCAGCTTATTGAAGCAGGAAATTGGGATTTCCCAAAGAAAAGAGAATGGCAAGGGCGCTTCATGTTCAGGTAACGGTAGCGACAGGCATGAACACATAGTGTGGCCAAGGGACCCTGCCTGATCCTGAGCTTTGCTGAAGCCTGGAATGCTGGAGGTAGAGCTGAAAGGGCAGGCTGAGGCCAGCTTGGAAAAGACCCTGAGTGCCACGCAATGGCATTCGAGATTGATCCATAAGCAGTGGGGAGCTCACCAAGATTCTGAGCAAGAGAGTAAAGATGGTACAGGCATTTTCTTTAGAACAATCACTCTGCCACACTACATAGGCTTCACTGGGGAGGGAAGGCTGGCGACGGGGACATAGTTGGGTAACCGGCCATGGCATGGCTGGGTGGGCGGGGAATGGTGAGCACTGAGCTCAGGCAGTGGCAGTGGAGGGAGAGGTGGCCTCTCTGCCAGAGACGCCCGGTGTGGGGCCTGCAGCCAGCTGGGGAGTGATGGAAGGAGGGCATCCAGGGAAACATCCACGTTCCTAATTGAGGGACTGAGTGGTGTGCGGTCTGAGACCGTGTAAAGGCAGCGAGGATGGGGAAGCATCTGGGGGGTCACAGACCATATGCGTCAAACAGCCCCAGGTGGGCATCCCTTGGAATGGACAGACCATTCCAAGCTGCTCCCCTCTCAGAGGAGGGGCCTTGGTCAAATGGACTCTCAGCCCCAGAGGGCCCCAAGCCTGCAGGAGATGCTAGACTGAGCCACCCAACTGGGGCGGCAGCTCTATTTCCAAGGTCAGGCCCCGCCCAGCCCACCAGGGGCTCCTCCCCTGCTTCCACTTCAGCTGATAAAAAACTAAGTGGCGCCCGGCCCTTCACATCAGCACAACAAGATGCTTAGTCAATAAAATAGTTGAGCCAAGTGAACTCAGCATGCGACTCTAGGAAGAGTTTTTTTTCCAGGGGAAATGTTATCATTTTCCATTCCTGTTTAATGAATCATGGGAATTATAGCAACATTACAAATGGCTTTCTGCGCAAGCTATTACTTTGTTTCTGCAGGGTTCTAATGGCAGGCCTGCTTCACTGAGGGCTCAGCCTGCCCCCGGCTAAAGAGAATAATGGTATTATTATAAGCGGTCCCCTTACAAGTCTCCAGCCCAGGACCTTACAAATTGGGTCTAAAGTGGGAAACCCTGAAGTGATTGATTTGGATATTTCCCGGGGAGTCTGCTCAGACATCCAGGGCAAGTCTCCCAGGGCTCAGGGCAGAAAATCCTTAGGGTTGGAGGAGGAGGGGAAGTGAGGTGGGCCTGCGAGCTTTTATTCTGAGCTGAGTGTGGAATGGAGTAGCAGTGAACAGGACAGATTACGTGCTTACGGGGTATGAGATGCTCAGAGATGGGATACGAAGAGCAGGCATGTCACAGCTCTCACCAAGAATGCCCTGAGCCCTCAGCTGGCTAGCCTGGTTTCTGTCCATGGAAGCTTCCTGCCAGAGCAGAGACAGAATTGGGGAAAAGGGGGAGAGGTTCAACCCTCACCCACAGCCTCTGGCTGAGTCAGGTCTGGTGCACAGGGAGAACTGTAGGTGTGGGTGGCCGTTCCCCAAACCCCTGTCCTGGGGATACACCATAAAGAGACAGCTCCATGAGAACGCCCAGTCTGCCCAGAGCATGTATTTGCGGCCTAGGTATGAGAATGAGCTCCACAATGCCTTGCTTCTTTTAAGCCGGCTGCCTGCTTTCTGCAATGTCAATCAAGAACTGATGTGTATCTTAAAGGGCTATGTGATCATTGTAGGAGAACCCATTTGGGGTGGCCTCCTGGCTGCTCCAAAATCCCACCTGGCCACAGCTGATTGGCCTAGGGCAGACATCTAACCCAAACTGAGTCACTCAGTTTCTGTCCCCACCATAGCGTTACATGCAAGAAAAGTACTTTTGTTTAATTTGATCACTGCTGTATCCTCAATGCCTGGAATTCTTCCTACCACACAGGAGGGGCTCAATAAATACTTATTGAACAAACAAACCAACCAACAAATGAATGCATGAATGAGCCTCTATGAAGAATTTGAAATTTTTTACTTGGAAATAGAGACCAACAGTTGTGAAACTGAGTACATTAGAGGCATGAACTGCTTCCTAGAGAGAAGACCCACCTCTTCCAACTTCCAGGATCCTTGGGGCTGCCTTGGTCCTGACTTCCCAAAGCTGCTAGTTCTCTTCTTGTTATTTTTTATTAATTTTGAGATGGCCCAGCACCCTGACTGTAACTCCTCTTTCTTGCCTTTAAGTTTGCTTGCAACCAAAAAGCCTTCACCAACACGATGAGAAATTTTGCTCCCAGATTTGTCCTATTCCTCCACTTGGCTGCTTTTCTCGAAGTCACACCCACTCCTGGCTATGACTAGAACTGTGCCCCACGTCCGCCCACCGCTGCCATCACCAGCTCTGATGGGCTCCAGCTCTGAGGCTGCAGGGACCCGAAGGCCGGGAGGGGTGGAAGGTACTGTATCTCTTCTCCTTCCAGGGCCTTCACTCCACCTGGCCTCAGGTATGAGGTCTCAGGCCCCTCACCCAGGTTGGATCCCTCTGTGTAAGACTCTTCTGTGTTAACCCAGGGCCAGGCTGAGCAGTTCCTGACTCCTTCTTCCTGCCTCCCACCCTGCTCACACAGAGGAACAGGGGTATGGTGAAATCAGAGCCCTGAGAAAGCCAGAATTACAAGCTGAAGCAGGAGGTAGGGGTGCCCCAGCCCCCAGCCCCCAGCCCCTAGCCCCCATAGGTGGCTCTCTGCCTGGCTGGATCAACTCTTTCCTTCCTTCTTCCCTCACCCCAGGTGCTCAGATACTAATTATAATGACCCAGTGAGTTACAAGACGGTGAAATTGCTTCCACCTGAGGTTGTCACGGGCTGGGGAGAAATACCAGGGCTGGAAATTAAACTGTGCCGGCAGGCCTGAGGCGGTGGGAGCAGGGAGGGGTGGGGGTGGAGTGAGGATGGGAGAAGTACCTACAGCTTATAAAGTAGTGTTTATAGAGTATCCGGAAGAAGTGTCCTTAGCAGACACACAGAAATGATTGGACGCTGCCTATCCGCTGATGTCACTGGAAGCAAAGTGCTACATATAGCAGAGGGCAAAGTGACGAGGGACCAGCTGAAGCACAATGGCCACTGGAGACCCAAAGACGGAGAGAACAGCAGACTGCTGTTGTGAAGGATAGGTTGGGGGCAGACTCAGCTGCCCAGACACACAGACACACAGACACACACACCCTGACTTGTGAAATTCCTCTCTCGCAGGCTCCGAGATAGAGGAAGGTAAGTGTGCAGCTGCCTGGAAACCGGCTCGATCTCAGCAGCCAGCACATCTCCAACGCCTGCCTGAAGAAATCTCCCTTCCAAACTGAGCCCTTTTTGCCCTGGATTGTGCCTGCCCACCCAGCTTTGCTGTGAGCTTTTCATACAGAATGCTTGCAAGCCTCCCCAACAAGGAGATTCAGGATGACGGAAGAGAGGGTCCGACCCCTGGTAGTCTGCCTCTCTGACACCTAAGGTCGGCACCACCGAAATTGTCCTACTGAACCAACTACAGAGGCTACAGAATCATCTGGGTGACCAAGAACCTCTTTCCAAGCGGCAGCAGCAGGCTGAGGTTAGCCCCCTCAGGCTCTACCAAATCTTTAAGAGATAGACTCTCCAGGACTATTTAAACTGTTCCAGGGCATAGAAAGAGAAGAAAAGTTTCTAGGTTATTTTTAAGAAGTGAGCAGAGCACTACTAGTAATACCACTACCCAGCTGGAAGAACACAAAAACAATAGCTCAATATCACTTTTTAATTTACCTGAAACGGTTCTAAATAAAAGAATAGCATACAGAATCCGGCAACACACACACACACACACACACACACACACACACACACACACACAACAATACATCGTGATCAAGCGGGGTTTAAGCCATGCTGGGTGGTTGGTGTCTGGATATCTATTAATATGCTTTACCACATTGGAGAATCTAAGCGAAAATTGCAGCAACCATTTTGAATTTTGTTTTAATTCTTGATGAAATGAGAACAGACAGCTACTTCTTAACATGATAAAAAAATGTCTATCTTAATCCCAAATAAGGAAATTTAAAAGCAACCCCATTAAAGTTAGGAAGAAGACCAATATCTTCACTATTACCTGACTTTGTTGTTCTTGTTACCAGTTAATGCAAATTAAATTTAAAATATCACTTCAGTATATGAAAATTTTAAAAGGTAGGTAAAATTATCATTATTTGCAGAGGATATATATATATATGAATACCTGGCAAAATAAAGAGAATCAACTGAAAAACTATTACCAACAATAAAGAAATTAAATAATGTGGCCAGCTACAAAATTGATATGCAAAATCAATGGCCTTCATACTTAAAAAGGACACCCTGTTAGGGTATACACGAAAGAACATAGAATATTTACAATTACAATGAAAAAAAGATTAAATGCCTAGGAATATACTAAAAACATTTATAAAGAAAACCCTAAAATATTACTGAGGAACCCCAAAAATGACTCGAACACATTAGACAGGCATACTATATTCTTAGATAAGAATAAGTGATATCATAAAGCTATATCAGTTTTCCCTTAGTTAATCTGTAACATTTACACATTTCAATGAAAATACCAATGGAAATTTTAATGAAACAAGATAACTTTGAAATTCATCTGGAATAATTAGCATGCAAAATAGCCAGAAAATTTCTGAAAAGTACAGTAATGAGAGGATGCTAGCCCTATCAGTTATTTAAATACATTCTAGAACTTCAATAATTAGAATAACATGGTAGTGGCTCATGAATAGACATTACATCAATGGAATAGAATAGAAAGCACAAAAATTCATAACTAGTGAACATTTATTCTATGATAAAGGTAGCATTTAAATCATTGAGGAGAAGATAAACTAATCAATAATGTTATTGGGACAATTGGGAAGCCATTGAGAAAATATTAAATGAAATCCATACCTCACACCTATACAAAAATAAATTCCAGATGGATGAAAAATATTAAGTATTTTTGAATGAAATACTAGGTGGCCTAAAAGAAACACTGAGGGAATTTTTTAAATAATCTTAATGTAAGAAAGGCCTTTGACCAGACACCTGGAAACCAAAAAGAAAAACATTGATAAATTTAACTATATAAAAATAGACAACCTCTTCATGGCAAGAGTCACCCATTGACAATCTCAAAAGACAAAATCTAGGAAAAATATCTGGTGCTTATTACAGATAAAGTGTTAATTTCCCACTTGGATAAAAAGCTCTTCTAAATCAATAAGCAAAAATCAATAGCACAATAGAAAATGAGCAAAGGATATGAAGATAGTTCATGGCAAAGGAGATAGAGATAGTTTTTAAACATTTGAAAAGACACTCGACCTCACCCATAATAAGAAAAACACAAAATAAAACTACCTTATATACCTTTTACAGATCACATTGGCAAAGATCAAAAAGCTTACCAACACGCCATGTTGGTGAGATTGAGAAAAAATTGACATCTCATACATTGCTGCTGGTACAGTCTCTGGGGATATAGGCAATTTGGCAATATCTATAAAAATTACAAATGCCTATGCCTTTTGTCACAACAATTACACTTCTGAGAATTATACAAAAAGATATATATGGACATGTGTCAATTGACGAGCATACAAAATTGTTCCTCACATCACTGTTTGAAACTGTTTAAAAAGAGGAGGGGACTCAAGGTTTATCAATAGGTAATTGCTTAAATAAAGTGGTATATGCACACAATGAGATACTAGGTGGATGTTAAAAACAATGAAGAGTGACCTAGCAGGTCCGCTCCTAAGTACATACCCGGGATAATTAAAGACCTATGTCCACACAATGCTGTATACACAAATGTTCATAGGAGCACCATTCATCACGGCCAAATAAAAAGGAGCAACTCAAATATGTATCAACTGATGAATGGATAAACAATTCAAGGTATGTCTACACAACAAAATATTATTCATCAATAAAAAAATAATAAAGTACTAATACATGCTACAATATGGATGAACCTTGAAAACATTATGCTAAGTGAAAGGCACAAAAGGCCACATATCATATGATTTCACTTATAATAAATGTCCAGAATAGGCAAATCCCATGAAGACAGAAAATAGACTAGTCGTCAGAGGCTGCGGGGAATGACTCTAACGGGTGTGGGGTTTCTTTTCCTGGTGATGGAAATGTTTCAGAATTAGGCAGTTGTTTTGGTTGCATGACTGTAACTATATTAAAAATCACTTAATTTTACACTTTAAAGGGGTGAAGTTTACATTATTTGAATTGTATCTCAAAAAAAAAGAAAAGAAAAAAGAATGAAGAGGCTCTGTCTGCTAGGGAGTCATCTCCAAGACACAGTGTAAAGTGACAAAATGAAGAGTGACCTAGCAGGTCTGCTCCTAAGTACATACCCAGGATAATTAAAGACCTATGTCCACACAATGCTGTATACACAGAACCCTAGGGATTATATGGTGCCATTTGTGAACAAAAGAGGGGAAAAGTACATTTTATAAAAATACATGTGTGCATCCTTATATTTACATGTATATGGCCAGACTATCTCTGGAAGGGCACAGAATAAACTGGTAACACTGCCTCCATGAAGGAAGCTGGGAGGCTGGGAGAAGGATGAGAGTGGGGCTTTTTATTAGAACATGAAAATTTATTACCTATTCAAATTTTAAAAATAAAAGTGACTCCTCTGTCAGACAGAGGCGGCACCAGAAGTATTGTAATGAAATACTGCCAGCAATGGCCTTAGAAAGACAAAGGCTTGGGGCAGAGGTGCTTGTGACCACCCACCCTGGGGCCTGAGTGGTGACTTGCAGCAGGGAAAAGTCCAGAGATAGGCAAGGGATCTGGCAAGACCCAACAGGGTTCATATGAGGAAGGGAGCTGAGAACAGAGGGAAAGACTGGGGAACAGGGGAGGACTCCCGTGCTTCATTCCATAGCCGGGAGCCAGCTGCTCAGAGCTGTAGGAATAGCAACGGCCTGGATAAGGATGGGGCGGAGGGTGGAAGGGGCAAGTACAGAAATTAGTTGGGTGGCCACATGCCGAACCAGGTGAGTCTCTTCGCATCAGTGACAGTAAAATATTATGTGCCCACACTGCGCCGGGAATGGGATACAGGAATGGATCAGACATGGTCTCTGCTTTCCAGAAGCCTCTAATCCAGTGGTTTCTGAGGGCTGTGATTTGCCTATAGCTTGTCCTCAAAATCCACCCATGGACAGTGAGATAGTACTGCCAGCAGAGAAACAAGGTAATGTGGCTTCCCACCTGTGAAACACAGTACTGAGAATGACCCAGTTAGAGAGAAGGGAAATAAGCCAGGACTACCTCGCTTTCATACCTAAGGATGCTGGGGCATCAGTGCCTTGGGCATAAATACCCTTTCTCCCCTTTCCAGTGGGCTTATAGGGTAAGGGTGGCAGTGGGAAGTCTCTGAACCATATTGCTTTGGGCTCTGTGTCTCCTGTACCATATTCATTTTCTTCTTTCTTTCAGCCAGAAAGAGGACCCCCATTCACAGTCAGGTAGTCCAGAGACTTGAGGAACAGGGCAAAGCCCTCAGGAAGAAAAATGCTAGGAGGCCCAGGGGCAAGAGTCCCAGGGAGCTGGGAGAACATTATCCAGGCACTGGGTATAAGTAGAAACCCTCCCACCTCCCCAGGCCCGAAAGCCCAGGTACGGCCTGGGACTGGCGGAGAAAGAGATTCTTCAAAGAGAGAAACTCTCGGAATCCCAGAGTTAATGGCTTTAAAAACTAACCATTTATTATTTTTCGTGAGTCTGGCTTGGCTGATCTCACCTGGCTAACATATCTTTGGCAGGTAAATTGGACACTGGCTGGTCTAGGAAGGCCTTGCCTGGATAGCCCAGCCCAGCTCCACACGGTCTCTCATCTCCCAGGAGGCTAGCTCCAGATTGTTCTCACAGTAGTAACAGGGGTCCAGGAGAACACTTTTTCAAGCAACTGCTTATACCAAGTTGGTTACTGTCCCATTACCCAAAGCCAGTCACATGACCAAGCCCAGAGCCGCAATAGTAGGGGCTACAAAATTTCAGGGCACCAGGGTGGATACAGGTAGATAATTAATGAGGACCATGAAGGCAATCCATCTCTCACAGTGCAAAGCAATGAAAAACAGCACCTTGGCCCAGGTGAGAAATAAGGGAGAGTGTCCAAAAGGTACCTGTGATGTCATCCAAGCTACTTCTGCCTCATTCTCTTTGGAATGACAGGGAAAGGGAGCAGAGACGCCAGCCCCACCACCCAGACATGTCCCTATGCTGAGCAGCAGACATCAGGAGAGCTGCCTTTTTCAGATTTCAAGGCCTAGCTGCAGAAGTGACCACTGGCCCTGACCGTGTCTCAAATGACCCAGAAAGGTGGGCAGAGAAGGCACAGACATTAAGAGCACAGAGAGAGCTGGGTTTGAATTCCAGGCTACCACATAGACTGTGAACTTGAACTAGGCACCTTTATGGGCTGAGTTTCCTCATCTGTTCAGATAGGGATGCCAAGAGTAACCATCTCACAGGGCTTCTGGGAAAAATAATGATATTCTGCATATGCAGCTCCCTCAGTGCAATGCCCAGCATCTGGTGGTCACCTATGGTGACCACCCCATTTTACAGATAAGAAAACTGAGGTCCTAAGAAGAGAGAAGGGAAAGGTAGAGGAGGGTCTGCCACCCACATCCTCTGGCCCCCAGTAGTGAGACTATCCGTCTGCCCCAAGGTTGGGCCAACTTGAGTAGTCAGGAAAGCGGCCTTCAGACGCCCAGACCACAAGCCCTTTTCCATTATCCCTCTGCTCTGCAGGACCACCGGGCACACTTGGAAGCAACTTTCTGTGGTCATAGCTAGTGTATCTGTCAGGATCCCAGCAGGATCAAGATGTTGCATTCAAATTAAACAGAAATTGGTAAAGGGGCTCTGTACAGATGTGTGGGCCGGATAACGGGAAATCGACATGGCGTGGTATAGGAACCCCAGGCCTGCAAGAACCCGGAACTGTTACTACCCTAGATCTGCAAGGGAAAGGAACCTGGAGGCTGCGGCTGTAGGGGGAGGCCTGTGTGTCTGGAGCTGAGCTGCGGCTTCATAGAGGGTCTTAATCAACCCCCCACCACGTGGGAGGGAAGAAGCAGAGGAAGGGTGGGGAGTGGGAGATGGAAACTCTGACCCCATTCTCCTTCCTGTTGACCAACAGAAGGACAAAGGTGCCTGCGGAGTGTCCACACTGATCAACCGGAGACGTACTCAGAAGATGTCCAGCCTGTTCGCAGCCCTTCATTGGTGAGCTCCAAACACTCAGGCTTCTTCCCAGAACAAGAGCGAAGGCAGCCCAGAAACTTAGAGACGATGGGGTTGATTCCAAAACACATCCGCCTGGGAACATTTTCCACAGCAGCCTGGCCAAGGTGACCCATAGCACAGCCACCCTCTTCCGGCACTAGGACCCAGTCTCCTCACTCTTGGGCCCTTTCAAAGTCAGGAGGTGGAAAGCAAACAACCCTCTCTGATCCCCGCCGCCGTCAATCCCATATCTGGGCCCAGGACTTATTTTCAAACCAACCAAGCGTCAGAAAGTCACACGTCAGGCTTATCTCTCCTGCCACTCATCTCCCAAAAGCCCTTCTCCCTGTCCCCATCATCCCCAGACAAATAGAATTTCTCCCTCCGCCCCAAATCCTAATAAATGTCTGAGCTCGGGGAACAGCACCCAGCCCTGCAGAGCCTCCTGCCTGCCCTAGCTGTGCTCAGTTTAGATAGCAGGTTCATCAATGTCTGGCTCTCCTGGCCTGGGAGAGGTGAGAAGAAGCCCAGTTCATGAATGCAAAGAAAGTCGCCACTCCTCCCTGGCCACCTGCCTCTGCCCCAGCTGCTCAAAACTGGTTTCTATCTCCAGCCACCAACCACAGAGGGGCTGGCTCTGGATTTTAGCATCTTTGACTTAATGCCGTTCATTTCAGAGCTGCAGTCAGGCTGAGAAAGGTCTGCAGGAACCCCGTACCCGAGGCATCCGCTACGTGTAATGACCCCTCTCTCTATACGCTGCTTTCCCTTCAATAGCGACAGGCAGCATTGGTGCCGTGGCTGCCAAAAAGTAGTGTGTTTTGAACCTGGATCCTGTCAGGATGCTCGCTGTTATTATTAGCCATGGGGCATTCATTCATCCATTCATCCATCCTTTGATTCACTTGACAAATACCGTTCAAGGCATAGTTCTAGGCAGTATTTTAAGCTTGGAGACACAGAGAGAAAGAAGACAAGACAAGGCTTCTGCTCGCACAGAGCTTAAACTTTAGTAGGGGAGGCAAGCAATAAACAAGGAGAAAATAAAGTGATAAGACGGAGACCAGAGAATGAGGGAGGGAAAAAATAAAATAAGTGGTCAGGGAAGGATTCTGACATTTGAAGAAAGACCTTGAGCAATGAGCCAGCCTCTTGGAACCCATTTTCTGAAAAAATTGGGGTAATTTTAATCATGTCTGTCTCTCCAGGTTGATAAAGAATTAAATGAGTTAATATACATCAAGCGCTTGGCCCAGGGCCTGACATGTATTAGTGCACAATAAATTGTAGCTCCGTGTCTAGCTAAGGAAACAGGAGACTCGTGGAGGCTCTGCAGGCCCAAGTATGACTCCAGTCCCAAAGGCAGGGCTTGCTCGCTTGGTTGCATCCAGGTCAGCTTCCTGGAGGAGGCTGCCAGCAGTGGCCAGCTGCAGGTCTGAGGCCAGCCCGGAGCTCTAAATCAAGAATGCTCCTGCCTGGGCTGAGAGGACCCTGGGAGCCCATATCCCTGAGCCTGGGGAGATCCTGGACCCCTGCAAAGCCTGAGTCATAGCCTCCACTCACCTACTCCTGGGCCACTGAGTTGCTGCTTCAATCTACCATTAGGACTAGAGTTTGCCACGAGCTCCATATTCTGGCTCTGAATCATCCAGAGCCACAAAATTGAATGAGTCCAGAATATTTATGACCTACTTCAGGAGGGCCTGCCCACACAAAACTCAGTGCCTTTTCGACCAATCGCCCCCCACTATACTGCCACCTCCTCCCCTGGCTCAACCCCTTCATCAAGCCTAGCCCAGGCTCCTTCCTTCCCCCACAGGAACCAGAATCCAATTTTTTCTCTATCTTACTGGCAGTGGAGCTCCAGTCAGAAGAAGAAGCAGGCAGACCTGGGGGACAGAGGGCAGCCAGAGGAGGACAGAACAGAGCACTCAGTCCCAGAGAGAAGGAACCACATGTTCCCTCCTTTTCCCTCCCAGGCTTCTGCACTGCCCTACAAATGCCACCACTCCTGACTGATGGCAGGAAATTGGTCCCCGCTAAGCGCATCTCAGTAGGACAGATACATACTCATTGGGAAGGGAGAACACGATGGAGTGAAGGGAGGGCTAGACTGGGGTTCTGGTGGGATGGAAGGGGAGGATAGGGGCTTCCCACTCTGCCTCTAGGGCAACTGTAACGGGGACGGCCATGAGCAAACAACCAGCTTTTCTGTCTCCCTTCATAAGGCACTCCCTTGTCTTTTCCAATACTAAAGTCCTTCTTATCCTTTAGGGCCTAACTAGTGTCCCTACCTCCTCCTGGAAGCCTCCCCAGATACTTCCAGTTGTATCCTAGCTCCACTAATGAGGAGTTACCGTCTGCTAAGTCTGATGCTAAGCATTTTACATACGGTGTGTCTGCAATCCTCAGAACTCCCTGAGAAGTAGGAATTATTACACCCATTCTACAGGTGAGCCAAGTGAGGCTAAGTGCCACTCCCAAAGACACGTAGTTGGTAAATAGGTGGTAAGACTCGAGTTTGAACCCAGGTCCAACAGACTCCAGGACTTGAGTGCTTCACCATGATGCTCTCCCACCTTGCTCTCTTATCAGTACCCCGAGCCTCTGTTACAGACCCAGCTCACAAGCAGGTTACAAGCTGCCTCGGCTCTGTCTGCCTCCCCATTAGACTGTGAGGTTTCCGAGGGAGAGGCCGTATCTCATATCACCTCCAGCCCATTCCCCTAGAGGCCAGTCTTGAGCTTGCACACAGTAGGCACCATTACTCCTTTGCTGGTGGCAGTTCAACAAGACCCAGAGCAGAGAATACCCTCCACCCTCCTCCTGCCTGTCCTGGGCCCTCGCCTCAGCAGAGCAAAACTCCCCCACCCACATGCTCCCCCAGCTCTGTCTCAGGGCCTCTAAACGTTCCTTCTGGCTTCACTTATAGTGTTTCCAGAATCTCCATGAGCCTTTGCATTTTAAGCAGACGCGATTATATCAGATTTCCTGTCTTTCCAGCGGCTCAGCTCTACCCAAGTTTGATGAACTGATCTCAGTGAGATAAATCGCATCAGCTGTCGGCTTTGCTGAGACTCAGGGAATGACATTTCCCCGGTTTGCTCAGGTTTAATGCGAAGGAAACGTTCCTGCCACAAACCTTCAAGGCCAGGTGAGTCGAATAAAGAGTTATATGCGAATGGCCCCACTCCACTGGCTGCTGCTGGCTCCCTGTGGTTTCTAGAAGGCTGGGAGCCAGCAGACAGCAGACCACGGAGGGCGCCAGGAACGCAGCCTCTCTCCCATGATGGTAATTGTCAGCATTTCCATGCATTTCCATACGGGATTATGCCATAAATTTCCTTGGTTCCAAATAGGGTTGCTCACAGCAGGGAATGCAGTAGGAGAAGAGGGTGGAAGGAGGAATGGGAGCGCCCCCAGACTCGAGGCCTGAGCATCTCAGAACACCCCCAGCCCCTTCGCCCCAAAGCTGGCCTTCTCTTCTATTCCCACAGACAGCCCTGTTGCTGGCTGACTCTCCTTGAGAGGGAGGCCTGAGGATCTGCAGCCAGGAGCAGCCCCGAGAACAGAGGCATCCAGGTCGGACAAGAAGGGCAGAGGCTGCCGGCATCAGGAAACAGCACAGCGCATGTAAAATGACACCCGGCAGCCTCTTCAAATCCTCAAACTGGACCCAAAGGATGGTCTCCGAAGTGCGGGCACTGCTGTCTCCCTGGCTGCTCAGCTGTCCAGGACAGGCCTTTAGTAGGCCGTCCTTGCCACTGGACAGCAGAGCTGAGGACACTGGGGAAGCAAACAAGCAGGACCGATGTGGGTTGAAAAGATGTGTTTCCCCACAATTAGGTCCGTTGGGAATAACGACTCGTAGGTAGGGGAGGAATAGTCTGCATAGTGGGGGCCCTCTGGAGAGGAAGCGGACATGCGAATACGGATGCAGCAACGCAACCCGCCCTCACAGGCGCCCCTTCACTCACGCACATTCTCACGCATGCGCATTCGCCGACTCCCACACGCACGAGCACGCCCACTCACACTCACGTTCACCTACATGCTCACGCACACACAGTCTCACCCACAGGCACACGCGCACGCAAAGACACACTTCCATGTACCCAAACATCCAAACACTTAGCGAGGATCTGTGTTGATTTGTGATGAGTTTGGGTTTTTTTCTTTTTTATGAATATCCTTTGCAAAACTAATGAAGAAGGATTGAAGCCCAGCGCAGAGCTAATGAGCTATTCAAATACCCTGGCATCGGCCCCACTGGTGAGGTTCCGGATGTATGGAGTTAGAGTCAGGGAGAGAGACACTCCCTCCAGGGCTCTCTCTGTAGCAGGGAGACTCAGTGGAAGTCTCTTAGCCTCCTCTCCACCAAGGGGCCTCCAGCTGGAATGAGGGCGACAGGAGGAGGGGGCACTGCATGGAAGGGTCAGTACCTTTGAGCTGTGAATCTCAAACTTCAGCATCAGATCACCTGGTAGGCCAGGCCCCACTCCCTGAGTTTGATTCACAAGATCCAAAATGGCGCCTTGGAAATTGTATTTCTAATACACTCCCAGGTGCTGCCGCTGCGGCTGCTGCTGGTCCAGGGACCACACGTGGAGAATCTCTGCCTTAGAAGCATCTAATTGCAGCCTCTGCTCTCACAAGTGCCTGTCTGGGACATGTACAATCACAGGGCTTGAGTGAACAAGAGTTTGACAAGAAGATACCGAGGACTCCAGATGCTTCTCTTAATGAGAAAGAGCCCATCACACCAACAAGGATTGTAATGAGAGCAAGGATTTCAGTGAGAACAAGACCCAAACCCTCACCCTCAGGGCAGCCAAAGCTCATCCATACCATCAGCCCACGGGAATTTACCCAGCCCTGGCAGCCTGGCATCCCCATTTGACAGATGAAGAAACTAAGGCACAGAAAGGCGAGGTGATGCCCCTAAGGTCACCCAAAGACAGTTGGAATCCTGACTTGGGTCCCCAGTCCCCTTTCAAATTAGCTTCCTGCTCTGTTTCATAGGAAGAAGACAAGTACGATGAAGTCCTGTGGAGGGTTCACCCGTATTTTAATGATGAAATACGGCACATAAAAACATCGCATGAGTAACATTAAGCTGGAAGAATGGCACTTCCAGGTCTTGCCACTTTGTCCCTCTACAACCCAGAACTGACTGTCAAGAAAAGCTCAAACATGGCTTGCTCGCCACAAACCTCTGCCACACCATGGAGTCACATTAAGCCAGGGAGAAAGGCTGGTGCCAACTCGGCACAGAACCTGCCCAGCAAACACAGGCAATCTTCCTTCCAACAACCCACCTCGGCCTCTGTTTACTGGCCCTGCCTACAAAATATGTAATGCATTAATCTCTTACACCTAAACAGCTGCCTGCAGAATGTTAACTTTCCCAGGGCCAGCAGAACAGATAAACAGGGTGGTGACTGGGGGCTGGCCAGAAAGACCTCAGACAAAATTCATCTCTGCCGTTCTGCATCTCCCTCTGGTTAAAGTCAGCGCCTGTGGACCTGACTTGGGAACTACAGGCAGGGGAGACAACCGGCCCCTCCCTCCTCTCCTGCTCTCTCAGCTCAGCCTCCAGAAGGAGCCTGGCTGGGACCCAGATTCTTCCATTTACAGTCGATCATTATCGGCTGGTCAAGTCAATAAATACAGAGAACTAGGCTGGACTGGAACAAAAGATGGGAAGTAATACAAGCCCCATTAACGTGACCGAGCCTAAAGATTTTCCCTCCACGCTCCCGACATGTCAGGCCTTTTCAGGCCTCAGACTTCTGAACATGGACATACACAAGAAACGAATTTTTGTTTATCATTTGTTAAACATGTACAGTCTGCCAAGCATCTCACGTACACTGTCACCAATCTTTACAATACCCTGACAGCATCATTTGTTTTATTATCCCTAATTTGTAGGTAAGGAAATAGACACAAAGAGAAGAAGTGACTCGCTAATGTTCACACCGCTAGCAACTGAGCCGGGATCTGAACCTGTTTCATCTTAACTTCAAAGCCTTTTCTTTTTCTGCTTTGTTGCACTTTCCTCATGAATTGTCTGTTCTCTGCTCCTTTCCACGGGGTCTGAAGATGTTGGTTCTGACTTCTTGGGAGGGTCCGTACCTCTTACCCAGAAGAGATGCACCCGCCCCCTCCCCCGCCCCCTACCCCCAGTCTCTTCTACACCTGGGCTAGGTCCTGGGCTGGACACTGAGGACATGCAGGCAGGTTAAACCTGCACGAGGCAAAGGGACAGAGCGAGACGAGGATGAACAGGTGCTACAGAAGCAGAGCAGAGAACTGCGGGGGAGGGAATGTGTCTCATCCCCCAAGACTGAGTCTCCTAAAGGAGGGCTGATTTGGCCAGATTCAGGACGCTGGGTCCTGGCCACTAGTGGGCAGGGAGGCCATGCCCTCATTCACCCAGTCCTTGTGGCGGGACTAAAAACTGAGCAGAACGGTGTCACTGTTATGGGGTGGCTTTAGGGGGGACTTCAGCCCCCTACAACATCCGCTACTATTTCCCCTCCGAAATGACATGAAATAAAATTTGACATAAAAACAATGTGCTTGTTATTCAAATGTGCCTTCAAGACAGGTCCCCCAGCTGCCCCTTCCTATTGGGTTGTCCACCCTAAGTCCACATAGAAATTCTGGAACTGAGTTGGAATCCGGGCATTAAGCCTTACTCTCTTTACAAACGATTCTTCTGGAGTCTCCACTGCTTTGGGGAGGGCCACTTTTTAAGTTCTTTATTGCTATATAACAAATGACCCTAAAACTTAGTGGCCTTAAAAGAGCATTTATTATCTCAGGCTCTAAGGGTCATGAATTCGGGAGTGGCTTAGCTGGTGTGGTGCCGGGCCAAGGTCTCCCACGCGGCTGCAGTCATGACGTCAGCGGGGGCTACAGTCATTCGAGGGCTGGACCGGGGATGGAGGATCTACTTCCAAGATGGCACACTTGCATGGCTATTGGCAAGAGGCCACTGTTCCTCTCCGGCTGTTGGTAGGAGGCCTTCGTTTCTTGTTGTGCATCAGAGTCTTCACACATGCTGTTCCCTCTGTCTATAACACTCTTCCTCCCTACACCCATCCTTAACACACCTTTGTCTGGCTGGTTCCTACTCATTCTTTAGCCAAAATGTCACTTACCTTTGACCCCCAGGCTAAATCAGGACCCTCATGTTGGTCTCATACAGCCCTGGGTTCTTGGCCTTCATAGCAACTATCAAAAACTATGACGATATAATTATTAGGATAATTATTTGTCTCCTCTCTGTCTTTTTCACATGCCTAACATCTCCATGAGCGCAGGGTTTTTGCCTGTCTGGTTCTTCACTGTATCCACAACACCGATGCTCACAAAATTATGTTTCAAATGATTGTTATTGAACACCAAAGTGCCCGACATCAAAAATGACCTTTAACTACGAGTACATTGCACCATCACCCTGCCTCAGCCAGACTGTGGCTTCTCGCCGGCACACGGACCAGCAGCGCCACACAGGCGCCTGATGACATGCACACCCACACGCACGTACACACATATGCACACACTTTCGCAGGTATGTGTGGCGCGCCGACACCTGTAGCCACACACAGGCATATGGAGCCACACGGTTAGACACAGGCACCCAGAGCAGAGCAGCGTCCCCTGCCCACACACCCAGGGACATGCACCCACATCAACATGGGTGGTTACCTACAGGTATCACACGTGCACACTGCCACGCACCATCACATGGGTGATCACATACCCACAGCCATAGTCACAGACTCACATGCAGACACGAGCACACGCATAGCCATGCCCCCAGCATACAGCGTCACGCCTATCGACTCGTACCGACATATACAGTCCTGCACGTACAGGAGGGCACGCCTCATCTAGTTGGTCCCCCACATACCCATGCACACTCGTACACACATAGCCGGGTTTCAAGTGATGCTCAGAGGTGGCTTCTAAGAGTCTCAGGGCTAGGACAACCTTCTCGGCTCCTGGATGTGAATCCTTTCCTGGGGTCTTCCAGAAGCCTTCTGCCCCCCTCAAATACATTCTGCCCCTTTCCTCAGCCATCTGCCCACCAGCCCCATCCGCCGCAGCTCTCAGGCTGTAAGTCCAAGGCTAGAGCAGATTGCGAGAGGCATGACCGAGGGTAGATAGGACCCACTCAGCAGAAATGTTTACTACTACGCAACCACTGGCAATTATTGCTTTCACATTTTTTTATGCGTTTCCATATAAAATTACTCACTCTGATTCTTGGGAAGAATTCAAATGAGAAAATTCCACAAACAATAAAACCGGCTGCGTAATGAGGAGCCATTGTCTATTCTCAGGATCCAAGCACTTCTCACCCCAGAAAACAGGAACTTAATTACACACAGAAGCTGCACATTGCTACAGGGTGTGCTGGAAGAACTGGAATCAGAAAGGAACCCAAGTGCGTGTGTGTGTGTGCGCGCGCGCGTGTGTAAATTTCTTGTTCTGTGCCTGTGTCTGTAAGTGTCTGTGTTGTGTATGTGTGTATTTCATTTTTCTACTGATGTATAACAAACTACCCTCAAAAATTAGTGGCTTCAAACAATACTTATTTGATCATAGCTCACAATTTTGTAGACCAGAAACCTAGGCTGGTTCCGGCAGGGTAAATCTCCCGTTCCATGAAGTGTGAATTGAAGTAGCGATATTCAGTTGGAGCATAGGGTAGTCTGGAATGTACTCGATGGCCTCACTCACATGTGTGGTACCTTGGCGAGGATGAGAAAGACAAGGCTCGGCTAGAATTTTTGGCTAGAACACTACACGTGGCCTCTTCAACGGGATGGTCTCCGGGTGTCAGACTTCACACACGGAGGCTCAGAGCTCCCAGAGAGCTTCCGAGTGGGGCAGAAGCTGCTAGGCTGTCTACGGCAGAGCCTCAGAAGCCCCAGAACATATGTCCATCACATTCTATGTGTCAAGTAAGTCTCTAGGCCCAGCCAGATTCATAGGGAAGGGATTAGGCTCCACACTTCTCAGGAGGAAATTGGTGGAAATTTTGTAGCCATCTTTAATTCAACAGCACGTGGAACCCAGTGCAGAAGTCATTGCGGGACGGTGGAAAGGCCCTACTGTCAAGAGAACATTAGAGATGGGTATGGTTTTGATGCCAGCTCACAAGCTGCGTGGCCTTAGGCAATCTATCTAATTCCTCTGAGCTTCATTTTCCTGATTTGTCAAAAGCTGTTGTGAGAACTTGTAAATAAAGTTCAGGCAATAACATTTAGTGAGCACCTACTATATGCTAGGTGCCCAATGCCTACATGCATTTTCTCCTGCCCTCCTGCCCTGGTTCACACACCTTAGGGGGCACGTGGGATTGGGGAGGGTAGGAGAGGCAGACACTCCTCTGAGGCCCTAAGAGCCTTCTGCAGTCACAGCAGGATGCACCCCACAGCAGCCTGGCACCCGCCAGCCTTCTGATGAGCCTGCCTACACCAGTGCCAAGGCCCAAGGTGAGCCCTCGAGCATCCACCATCTGCTTCCGCTGGGCTGGCGAGAGGCAGCTTCGTCAGCTCAGGGGCGTCCCTGGCTAACAATCGTGTTAATTTTTCATTTGTTTGTTTGATTTTCCGCAGTGAACGAGGAATGTTGGAAGAACATCTGGAGCCGCCGCAGGCTGAGGCACGCAGAGGAACAGTGGCCGCAGTGACAGCACAAAATACAGGACTCTCACGGCATGCACGTCCACGTATCCACACACACACACGGACTGGGCACACACATGCACATACACATGCGTGTCCATGCACGGATACAATCATGCACTACATGTGGACTGCCTTGTGCACCCTGTGTTCATGTGCGTGCATGCACACGTGTGAACCTAGCTACACGTGTGCATGCCCACAGACATGTACCCACAAACACACCCACTGAGACACACAGACTTGCACACATATACAATCTTGGCCACATCACCAGGACTGGCCTAAGGGCTCTCAGTTTTGAGCTGGAGCTTGGGAAAGCCGCAGCCCCAAGGAGGCCCCAGGAACCCCTATTCTCTGTGTCTGATACAAGCCAGTGAAAGCCGAGCCTGACCTGCAGCCTAGAGTGGGCGCCCAGCTTCCCCACCCCTCCCCTTGGGGATATATGTTCTACCACACCCCACTTTCCCCTGCCTGCTTTTCCCCAGGTCTGATCCTGCCCAAGAGCTTTTTCACAGCCCATCCCTTACCTGGACCCTGATGTGAACAATACCCCTCTCTGCTCCCGGACACTGGTCACCACAGATTCCCATGCTTAGAAACTCATGCACAAGGGACAGTCACCTCCCCTCTCTAAATGATTCTTTCTCCAATTAGAAATGAGAGGGTTGACTGGAGAACAACACCTGAGGGCCCAGCCAGCATGGACCCTCTGCTACCACAGCCCAGCTCACCTGAGGCACCAGGGCCATGGGTATGTGTGTCTACATGCATATGTGCCTGAGCCTACCTGCACATGTGTGCTTGTGATCATGTATCTGTGCTGCTGTGTCTTCCTTTGAATGGCGATGAGAGTCTGCATATCTATCTGCATATATCTGTGAATCTCTGTGGGTCTGCGCCTCTATATGTGATCTGCATTTGTAAGTGTGTCTGTGTGTTTATGTCTGTGCTTGCGTGTTTCTAGGCCATTGCGTGTCTTTGTGTCTGTGGGTGTTCTTTTATGTTTGCGTGAATCTGCAAAGCTGTGTATGTTGGTGTATGTCTGCATATGTGTATCCCTATGCTTTGCAAATATGTAAATGCATCTGTATATCAGTGTGTCTATATCTGTGTGTATGTGCAAAAG
This sequence comes from Rousettus aegyptiacus, assembly GCF_014176215.1. Lineage (NCBI taxonomy): Eukaryota > Metazoa > Chordata > Mammalia > Chiroptera > Pteropodidae > Rousettus > Rousettus aegyptiacus. Next base: position 23,130,901 of record NW_023416284.1, on the reverse strand, counting down.
AGAGCATGGCTGTGTGTGTCAGTGTGTGTGTGTGTGTGTGTGTGTGTGTGTGTGTGCAGTGGGTGGTGTAGGGCAAAAGGCGTGAGACAGGTCAGAGTCAGAGCCTGATTGCTGGTTTCTGTCCACCTCTGGCTCCATCCAGGTGGGTGGAAAGGTTGCAGCCAGAGAGAAGGGAGCTGCCCAGGCCGGAAGTGAGCCTCCGCCCAGCCGTGCAGTGTGGCTCCTGAGGCAGAAGGGCATGGAGGCAGCTCTGCGTATCTGAGGCCCCTGAGCCCTGCCTGGCCACTGGGCCACAAGGCAGCTTCACACCTCCCTCCCTGTGAGCCCCCAGCACCTTCTGTGATCTCCTCGCTCTCATGGGAGTACTTTCTCTTCGCTCCCTCCTTCCCTCTCCCCACACGTATGTGTATGTCATTGATCATCTTTACGCCCCTCTCTCATTCACTCTTTCCCTGGCAATGTGTGTGTGTCCATATCTCACACACACATCACCCACAGACAACTGGTTTCTGTCCTACTCACGCTCCTGGTGAAATACTCTGGAACACACATTTCACTGCGGGCTCCATTACTCTCTTTCCCCAGCTGCTCATCCTCCTTCCCCTCCCAGTGTTGGCGAGAACAAGGTCCGTCCTTACCTAACAGCTGTAGTAAAGGTTTTTGGATTACTAGTAACAGAACCCAACGGACACGCATAGGATATTTTTAAAACCAGATGCTATAAGAACATAAGGGGGTCTGTGTATATCAAGGGCAGAACCAGAGCCCAACTTCAAACAGACTGCAAAGCCGATGGGAGCTCAAAACCTTCTCTCTTTGTCGTAGTCTATCTCTTCTTCCTTCTCTTTCAGCTTCTTCATGCACATAACTAACCAAAGATGGCTGTCCCACAACTCCTGAGATTAAAGTGTCTCAGTTCCAAAGACCAGCCCAGACTGACCAGCATCAATCTATTACAAGACTTTAAGAGAAAAAAATACCTGTATGGCCAAGCTTGGGTCAGCTGTCTACCTCTGGTCTAATCAGCACTGGCTGCCAAGCATCGCTCCTTGGGTATGCTCAGCAGTTCTCAGACGAAAGGTCTAAGGTGCTCAGTGCTGGGCCATGTGATTGAGGTATCCAGGGTCACCCAGGTAAGAAGTCCTGCTGGCATCTCAGTGTACAGGCCTGAAAAGAAAGCAGATGACAGAGGGTGCTATGCACTGAACTATGTTCCCTCCAAATTCATATGTTGAAGTTCCTATCCCATGTGTGGCCATATTTTGAGATAGGGCCTCTAAGGAAGTACTTAAGGTTAAATGAGGTCTTATTAAGGGTGGGACTCTGATCTAATAAGATTAGTATCTTTATAAGAAGAGACACCATAGAGCCCATTCTCCTTCTTTCTCTCTCCCTCCCCCTCTCCTTCGCCCTCTTCCTCCCTCTCTCCCTCCCCCTCACCTTCTCCCTCTTCCTCTGCCTCTATCTCTCCTTCTCTCTCTCTCTCTTTCTCTACACGCTGAGGAAAGTCCATGTGAGAACACTGCATTCTTGCTGTGTTGCTGCAAGCCAGAAAGAGAGCGCTCACCAGAAACCAAATTGGCCATAACCTTGATCTTGGCCTTCCAGCCCCTAGAACTGTGAGAAAATAAATTTCTGTCTTTTAAGTCATGCAGTCTGTGGTATTTTGTGATGGCAGCCTGAGCTGACTAATAGAACAGGTTTGTCCATTGAGAAGTCATCAAAGTGTAAGTGATGTCGATGCTACAGGAGCCCATGAGGTGACCTGCGCTCAGGATTAGACCCAGCATCCTTAGTTTCTGATTGGATCTATACCCTCCACAGTCCACCAAGCCCCAACTTAGTGGCAGCCTCGGATCCTGCCCCCAGAAGCACCATCCTCTTGCACATCACTATGTAAGAAATCCCCCAGATGGGTGGCCACAGATAGTGGTGCTCATAAAAACATCAGTGCCCTCCCAGACAGATGATCCTGTTAGTGCCATCTAGAGCACCAAACCATGGCAAGAATGGGAAGAAGGGTTTCTAGCATTCATAGATCCAGTCCTCGAACATCCTTACTTTAAAAGAAACAAGGACAGTAAGAGACTCTGGGTCCTGCCCACTGTCAGGAGCACTAACACATCAATCCCAACTCCTCCATTATTTTTGTTTCAAGACACAACAAGGCCCCTCAGCCTAGGAATCCCTCAAAACAAGCCAGCTGACAGCACACGTTCAGTGTGTCCCTGAGAACACTCATTACAAAGCACATGATCTTATCAGCCTCAGGTTAAGAAAGTGGTTCACTGATTTGCTAGAAATCATACTGGCAACTGACAATAATAATAATAACAATAATAATAATAATAATTATAGCTGAAATTTAATGAACACTTACTATGTGTAAAGTACTATGCTAAGCACTCTACAGGCACCATCTCATTGAATTCTTACGGCCTCTGTATAACATACGTCTTCTGAAACCCATTTTTCAGAGAAGAAAATGAAGTCTCAAAGGTTAGGTAACTTGCCCAAGGACCCTCAACTAATTAGTGGCAGAGCCAGGATTCAAATAGAAAGTCTGTCTGGCTTCAAAGCCAGAACTCTGAACCTCTGTGCCTCGCCCTCACTACCAGGACACATGTGTGTGGTTGGAACAATGGTCAAAAGACGACGTCATGTGACCGAATGGCCTTCCCTCTGTTGCCAGCAGCCCACAGCTGCAGACACTGAACAGACCAAAGCCAACCCACCCCTCCAGGAACAAAAAAGTTCCAAGAGGAAGCCAAAGTCTGTCCTCGCATACTCAGTAATTCTGTACTGTCTTGTTCCTGCTTCAGTCCTATGTCCTCAACTGAACCGTAAGCCTCTGGAGGGCAGCGCCTTTGTCCTCTTTCACCCACATTCCCCAGGGCTGCACAAAGTAAGGATTCCGCACAAGCTCTCCGCATGATTGTCTGCTGGTTAGTTAGGTGAGTGGAGGACGGCCTATTTGCTTGCATTGTCAGTTGGTTGCTTGGATGGTCAATTAGTCAAATATTGGTGAGCCAGTCGGATGGTGTTAGCATGTGGGGTAGGGCTAGGGAGCATTCCCTGAGTGGGAAACTTACTATCTGATCCCAGTGGGAGTTCTCTTGGCACTAGAAAAATCCTCCCAGGAAGAAATATAGAACCCTCAAATATTTCTTACTTCCTTTCTTCCCTCCCCTGCCCAGCCAAGCCAGGGCTTGCAAGGAGAATTAGTGTGGTCCCTCTTCCTCATCATCAACCCCAAATAGCCCAAGGAAGAGGACCTGGTCCTGGGAGAGACACTGGGAGAGACCTGAGTAGCCCAGCACCGTCACCCCTGGGAAGCACATAGGTAATTGGCTGTCTTCGGTCGAATGCGAGGGCCACTGGGTGGTTCCTAAGGGCTGGGCTGCTGCAGTATACAGAACAGAGAGTCCAGCGCTTAGGAGCAGTTCAGCTCATCCTGCCTGGGAAAAAGGTTATGTGCTCCGATATGAGTAATTAATTCTCTCCGAGCCACATTGAAAAGGTTAACCTGATTTATGGGACGCAATTGAGTGTAGAATGGGTTGTGTATCTTGTAAAAGGTCCGTTCCGGCATCTGAGTCTATAGACTCTCCCGCGACTGGGCACCAGCTGGAAGCTGGCCCTACCTTTTATGGCTTTATGCGACTCCACATGAAAATCCCAAAGAGAGGCCCACCTGGTCAGGGACTCCAAACCCTAATGAGGGGTCATTAGAGCATTCAAAGGAGGGTGTCTTCCGCTCCTGTCACAACCTGCTACTCAACTGCAGCCTCAGCCTTAATCTTCATGCAACGCAGGGTCCAGAAAGAAAAGCCCAGTGCTGGGCTTGAGTTCTGAGTTCAAGGCCAGGCTCTTTCAGTGACTCTCTGGCCTTGGTGCTGGGCTGCACAGTTTCCCCATCTCAAAATTGGGGTGAAGATTCCTTACCTGCTCTTCTTCTTTCTCACCATTTACTAGCTATGTGTGCTTGGGCAAGTTACCTAACCTCTCTGTACCTCAGTTTCCTCATCTGTAAATGGCAATAATAATACTACCTGCTTCACAGAGTTCTTATGAGGATTACATGAGTAAATATTTGTAAAACTTAGGACAGTGCCTAGTCATAGTACATGGCCTGTAGGGTTTCTTCAGTAAATTAATAAAGTCTTGAGATGAAAGATGACCAGGGACTCAGATGTCTGGATGTCCTCAGGGATGTGTCAGACAAGGCCAGGGCCTGGCCCGCATAGATACCTGAGCCTTGGGTCCCAGTGAGGAGGGCACCAATGATCCAAGGACATGTTGAACTATGTGGACGAAAAGAGAGTAGATATAGAATAGAATGTGTGGCCAGATAAGATTTTTTTTTTTTCTTCTCATGTCTGTCTCTCCTCACCCAGGATGTAAGTTCTGCTCCCCAGAGCCGGCCAGGAGTCTGCCCATCAAAAACCCAAAGATGCTAGTCTAGCACCACCTAGTGGAAAGACCGAAGTCAGCACGGAGGTGGCTTCTGGGCCCTTCCTTGGAGAGGAAAAAGGAGTGAAGATGACTTTAACTTACCTGCCAAGCACAAGAGGAGGGGAAAAAAAACACTCCACCAAAACCTTCCCTAAGAAATTGCTCCAGCTGAGAGTATCTTCATTTGTTATCCCTACAGTGTGTGGTGATACGGTATTTTACAGAAGATCAGTGGTAGCTATGTCTGCGTGCGTATATCATGTGTGTGCTTCCGTATGTCCATATAATTATTTAATAAGTGGGTTAATATGTATAAAAAACAGTGCCTGGCACATAGAAAGCATTTAATAAATGTCATCATTATTATGTATATACGTGTGCATATACCATGTCTGCGTGTTCATATCAATGTGGTTGTATAAATTATTTACATACCTATGTCCTTGTTTATGGATGCAAGCATGTGTACATATGTGTACCTAAGAATCTGTATGTGTTTATATATGTAAGTATATATATATACATATGTGTGTGTGTGTGTGTGTTTCCAGATATAAATGTTTTTATGTCTGTGAGCATGGTGTACATGAAATGGATAGGGGTGGATGTTTATATGTCTGCATCTATGTGTCTATGAACAGGTAATGTCTATGGATATATTTGTGTACCTTCATTCAGTGGAGTGCCTGAGTGTTCGTTTTCTATTGCTGCATAACAATTCCACAAATTAGCACAAATTTGACAGCTTAAAACAATATCCCAATTATTATCTCACAGTTTCTGTGGGTCAGGAATTCAGTCACAGTCTCGCTGGTTCTCTGTGCAGAGTGTCACAAGGCTGCAACCAAGTTGTTGTCCAGGGCTGTGATCTGACCTGAGGCTCGGGGTCCTCCACCAAGGTTGTGAGGCCGGTGCAGAATGTGTTTCCCTGTAGCTCATGGCAGCATGCTTGTTCAAGGCCAGCAGGAGAATCTCGACTTTTCTCTGTCCTCTAGACCTCCTTGTAAGGGCTCCCTTGATTCAGTCAGACCCACCCAGGATAATCTCCCTTTTGATTAACTCACAGTCATCTGAACAGGGACCTTAATTACATCTGAAAAATCCCTTCACCTTTTTTTTTGGCAGCTTTCATCTGTTTTTGTATTGTTTTGTTATTCGTATAAAACATATAGGTTTGAAATGTCTGCGGGAAGAAGCCCCTATCGGCCAGGTTAAAATCCTTTCACTTTTGCCATAAAGTATAAGCGAGTCATGGGAGTAATGTCCCATCATCCTCACCAATCCCACCAGACCTAAGGGGAGGGGATTATACAAAATGTGTGCCCCAGGACGTAGGCCCCTCAGGGGCCATCTTAGAAGTCTGCCCGCCATAGTGTGTATGTCTGTCTGTACACGTGATTACATACAGGCACACAGATATGTGTGCGTCCATGAATGTGCTTCTTCTCTGGGCTGTTTTCTTCCCAGTGGAAGATTCCACAGGCAGATTCCTATAATAAAGATTGGGAGACCCCTCAAAGCCAGAACTGGTTTCTCCATCAGTCCAAGGTCTTTGTCAGCATTAGAATTTCAGCTCTGCCTTTGGACAAGGAGCTTCCCAAAGTGGGTCTATGTGTTGGAGGTGCTGAATTATCTTTATAACTGGCTCACACACTGTGCATGTGTGCGTGCACACATGTGCGCTTGCTCGCTCTCTCTCTCTCTCTCTCTCTCTCTCTCTCTCTCTCTCGCATGACTCACTCTATGAGGCAGGGTCAGCCTGTCCAGGAACAAATCTCACTCCCGCTCCTTAAGAAGCCGCCCCTGACACATCCCTTTCTTAAGCCACCTTGTGACAACAGTCACTGCTCTTTCCAAAAAGAGGTCAGAGGCTGAGACAACCCACCCCCCAACTTGGGGTCCTGCTTGGGTGGGACCCAAATGGCCCTTCAATCAAGTGATGGACATCACAGCCTTCTATCAACATCATCTAAAGGGATACTGGAGCCAGGGTGCACTATGGTTAGAAAGCTGCCTACAACCAAGTGAGTTTAGGAAACCCTGACTGCTCCCACTCCACCTGGAATTTTGTTGCAGATTAACACAGCAAAGGCTCTGCGAAAGCATGCAAGAAGAAAACCTGTCTGCTTTGGTTTTCTACACACCCATTTTTCTCTAAACACATTCAGCAGAACACACTTTGGGAAACATGGTTGTAAGCCATTCTTCAGCACCCAAAGAGGCTCTTCAGGCCTTTGGGGTGATGGTAAAAGTTAGAGAGATGCCTTTAAAGGAGAAGCAGGAAGCCAACGGAGATGGGTGATCAGTCCAGAGGACGGGGTCATGAACATGAGGACTCCTGGATCCCTCTGAGAACCTGGATTCAGAGGATTAATGGATGTTGACAGGGAAGGCTTGTCTCTCCAAACCCAAGGTGCAAACTGGAGGCCATAATCTGAGATTATAGGACTGGGGAGCCTAGGAGACATGGCTTAATGGTTAGGACAAACTTTGTCAAAGCAACTGACTGAATCTCAGATCAACTGATTATGAGCTGCATGACCTTAAATAAACTGCTTAACTTTCTTGAGGCTCAGTTCTTACATGTCATAAGGACTTAAACAATAATAATAACTTACAGTGTTTTCTATAGCCAGGCACTGTCCTGAGCATTTTATCTATGCTAACTCATTTAATCTCAGCAATAAACCTGTAAGATTGCTACTGCCATTATCTGCATACCACAGATGAAGAAACTGAAGCACAAAGAAGTTAAGAACTTACCCAAGGTTACAAAGCCAGTAAATGGCAGAGCTGGGACTACAAACTCAGGTCGTCTGGCTCCAGGTGATGCAGGAAAGGCATTCAGCACAGACCCATTTAGTAAATCAGTGCCCGCCACTACTTATTTCAAGTCTGCAGTTGCTGGAGAAGTTGGCTTCTTCACACAATTTTTCAACCAAGAGTCTATGCCCTATTGAACGGCAAGGGTAAGATGGCTCGTGCCAAGAAGGCACAAGACAGGAGAACATCCTGGCTTCTCATGACACAGAAAGGTGAAGGGAGGGGTGTAGCAGCTGAGCCGAGCCATCAAGGCACTTAGGGTTAATTCGTGGTGTGCAGAGAATAAATCTGGAGCTGGAATGTGAGCCAGAGCCGGGGGTGTGGGGCTGGGAACACGGGAACACATCTGTGCATCTCTCTGTCATCTCGAATTTTATATTTACTTCTGTTGATGAGATTTTGTCATGCTCAATTACGATTCATAGACTCATGTTTCCAGATTTTATGCATCAAATGCTTTGATTTATGGAGTCACCCTAAACCTGACACTGGCCCCCCAAGGTGCCATTTCTGAGCATGGGCACTGAGGCTTGTCCTAGGGTCACACAGGGGCCTCGTTTCTAGGTACAGTGGCCTGTAGAGAGCCTCAGGAGGACTGCAGGTGGGTGGAGAACACCAAACATCCAGGTCTGGGCCATGCATGGCGGCAGAAGAGCAACGAGGCTGTGGGGGTGGCCACCTGGCATCTATGGATAGGTCCACACTGATCCTGTACCTTGCCTTCTCTCTTCTTCCTGCCCCTCCTTCAAATCCCTTTCCATCCGTCTTCGAGACACTCTCTCCCTTGCTAGCTTTGATGAAGTAAGAGTTGCTTCTAACCAATACAATATGGCAAAAGTGACAGCCTGTCACTTCTGTGATTATATTACATAAGATGGTTATGGTGATTAGAAGCAAATCACAGATTTCACCCACACTCAAGGGGAGGAGTTTGTGCAAGGGCATGAATTCCCAGAGGGTGGAATTATGCAGGTACCTCAGTGAGTGTCTGCCACGCAATCCTCATAGCAATTTGTGATGCTAGCAATGCCACCCCTACTTTACAGGAAAAGAGACATTGACCAAGGTCACCCAAGTAGAAAAAAGGTAGGCTTAGGATTTGAACCCTCAAACCCTTGTCTATTTGCTTCCACACCCTGTGCTCTTCGCCACAGGATAATACTGCCAAAGAGAAAGCAGATGTAGGCCCAAGCTGCCCTGCATGGCAGGGGTCTGGAGCTTTCACATAAAGACTGTGTAGCACCCTCAGCTTCTTCTAGGACACTGAGTTCTTAGTCTGTTTTGGCAGCAAATAAGGCATCCAGGTCCTTGATCATTGATCTGACCTTGACACCAAACTTCTCTAGAGGAGCAAAGAGTGCAAAGGACTGGAAAACTCCAAGCACCAAGGTAGGGACTGTAGGGATGACAAGCCCTATATATGACAAGCCCAGGGAATGTTTTCATCCCATTCCCAGGCTGGCATCTTGACAATGGCTGTGACGACAGGCCCCTGTTAATTTTGCTGATTTGGGGCTCTTCTTGCCAGCTATTCCCAGGAACAAGATTATGAGTCTATCCCTCGGTTCCCACCTACCTATCTGCATTTGGGTCTCATAGGAGAACACCCCTTTTCTCCCCTGGAGGGATTTGAGGACATTTGTGAAAGAGAGTCACCTTAAAAGAATAGAAGATAAATCACCTCTACTGGGCACCTATTTACTGGGCACCACTACTGGGAACTTTGACACACATTAGCTTATGTAATCCTCCAACATCCTTTCAAGGTAGGTATTATTATTTCCAGTCTATGCAGAAGAAAATGGAATCTCAGGGTAAGTTATTTCCCCAGTCATACAGCTAAAAAGTGGCAGAATCAGGATTCACACCCAAGTCTGTCTGGTTACCAAACCAAGTTTCATTCTACTCTGCCAGTCTTTCAGGATCCTTTTGTCTCCCTCTTGGCTTCTCCTTATTATTATTATTATTATTATTATTATTATTATTAATTATTATGGTAACATTGGTTAATGAAATCTAGTAAGTTTCAGGTGTACAATTCAACAGTAAGGCATATATATATATATTGCATTTTGTGTTCACCACCCATAGTTAGATTTCTTTCTGTCACCACATATTTGACTCATTTTACCCCATCTACCTTGGCCTCTCCATCTAGGTTCAAGACTCCTGTTCTTTCTGACTTGTTTAGGATAGAGTTCAAAGCTATTCTAATATATGGGATTCCTCCCCCATACTCACCTTCCCATACACTAATCCATCATCCAGGAGACCTGGAGTTTGTCTGCATGGGGTAGAATTCCTTCATATACTCTACTTTAACCCAAACAGCGCAGTTTGTACTATGGGTTCCCATCCTTTATCATTGGTCTCTGTCTATATTGCTAATCTGTATTTCTCCAATTCCCAAAGCCCAACATTTTCTTGACCCTCGGATATGGTGAAGAAGTCACCTTCCAGCCTCGTACACACTTGGCCTTTTAGCTTAGCTTAGCTTCCCATCACCTGCCCTCCTAAGCGTCTCCCTGCTTAGGTTCCAGATTCCCTCTGAGCTTTCTGTTTCTCTGCGATCCAAGCTCTGCCTTCACAGATTTTCATGCTGCAAGAGGGCCTACGGCACCACTTGGCTGCTGAACTCATGACCATTTGCCCAACTTTAGCCATTGACACCTTACCATATCTGCTCCCACTAGAGCAGCTCACTTGGTTCAAATTAGTTCCACCCTGAACCCTCGCCTGCAAGCCTCATCTCCTGCTCCGGTTCCCCTCCCTTATCTCCGTTCTTGTGGGTCTTGTCCAGTCCTGTGTCCGCACGTCCACTTCTGATTACGTTCCCAAAAGTTATCACCATTCCTCATTACTCTAACCATCGCCTCTATCACACGCAGTTACTTACCCACCTCTCACATCACCACCACTGCCACTGTCATCTTAACCATCACCACCGGCCAAATCATCACCTGCATCGCAATCCCCCACAACCACCAACACCATGGCCTCTAACTCCACCACAACCATCTCCACCTCCCTTTCCTCATATCACCTTTAGCGGTAGCATCATCCCAACACCACGATTCACCTCATTGTCCCCACTGTCACCGTATCCAACACCACCACCGCCATCACCACCATCACTGTCACTTACCAAAGCCTTTATTAAGCACTAAATCAGTGTCTGGATATCTTAACTGGGTACTGCACTAAGTTAGAAAGGCAGAGGTCCTGGTCTCAGACACCTTATAAACTGATGTGAATTCGTCATGGACCCAAGATTAGTCTGCTCGTTCCTATGCCCCCCCACACCACGTTTCTCAACACTTCCCCAGCAGTTCCCCTAGGCTTCCTCTGTGTATGTCCTCGAGCTAAGACAAAGCCCTTCCTTACTGGTGCCATGGCCACCTGGGCCTTTCTGGGAGGCCGTTGCTCAAACACCACCCTCCCTCCTTCCCAACTCCTCTCCTATTTAAGATGAAGGCATGAACCCCAAACTCTCTCCCTCCCAACTTCTGCCCTGAGTTGTAGGCCAGGCTCCCCTGGTCCCAGCTGTTGCTACTGCTTCATCTTCCCTGGCACCTGGGGAAAGCTGTGCCTCTCCTAACCCCACCCTGGGCAGCTGAGTCTGGCATTGATCACCAGCCTCATAATTACCCTGCAGGCACTGGCAGGGATTTCAAGCCTGATTTCTCATTTCAAATGAGAAATCCTTGGGGATTTGGGAGGGAAGGGGACACTTTGCTTGGGGGAGGGGAGAAGGAGAGAGGGCAGGGAGGAAGCCGCCTTCACCTGCATGAATCTCTGTGTCTAGAATCACAGCTTTGGCAAGGAAGCGAGGAAGCAACCTTTGGCAAGGTTGATACCTGGAGGCCTCACCTGGAGGCTGTTGGATCTAGCCAAGACAAACCACCTGCCCACAGGTACATTAACCCTTAGAAAGGAGCTCTTCTAAGGGAACCTAGACAGGCTTAGGGAAGACGCAGAATGCTGGAGACACCTCCCCAGAGAAGACCAATTGAGGGCTCTCCTCCCTGGCTACCCTGGAGGGTTAGGATGGAAGTTTTGAGGGATGAGTGGCAGTTCAGTGAGGCCACACGAAACATTAAAAAAAGAAACTGTTCCTGGCACCAAAGGCATTCAGAGGTGAGGCCCACTGGCAAATGCCTTCTGAACTGAGACACATAAATACACATTCTCTGACCCAAGAGGTATGTACAAGCCCATGAATTACTCCTGCATACACACATTTATGCCTGCGAACACTCTCTTACCTGTCTCCTACATCCATGCAATACTCACAAGCACAAAGACAAAAATAAACACAAAAAGGCCATCACACGTGGCCCGTCACACACAACTATCCCCCTAAACACATTCGCACACCTTCCCCCATCCTAACACATACACGCTAACACACTCTACGCCATCACACACTCACATCCTCACATACATACACACTCGCGCATCTTCAGACACATTCTCACATACTCAGAAGCCAAACTTCCAGAGAGAGAGAGAGACATCACCTACACACTCATATGCTGCTTGAGAAATTGCGGAAAGAAGTGAGCCTCTTGTTCTTTTCTCCCTCTCCCCCCTCGCGGGGGGGATTTCATTTAGAAGTTGCCCGAGCCCAAGCTTTCAGATTACAGTCTAGACCATATAGGTTTCCTAAAGATAAGGCTGAGAAATTGATTTCAATTACCAAAGTGGAGAGGCTGCACTTCTCAGCCTCCTAAGCGGAGCATTAACCCTGGAGATCCGGGAGCTGGAGAAGAGGCATCCTGCGTGGCAGGCCCACATGTGCCCCAAGCACGTGCGCTGGGAGCTCACACACACACTCACGTGCAGAATCGCATTCACGCCAGCTTGGGCAAAGAGCCCAGGCCTAGGAGTCAGGAGGCCCGGGTACTAACTAGCCTCAGCTCTACCAATATGTCACTTTGGGATCCTGGAGAATGGCCTTTCTCCAATTCGGCTTCTCTTCTCAGACCACATTCCTGCTCCCAAGGGCTCATGAGGCCTGAGCTCACTCCTGGTTAAGCATGCACCTCTGCTGAGACTGTCAGCTCCCCCAGGAGACCTAAGCGGGCACTCCAATGCCTTAGAACCCATACCCTTCACCACTCTGCCTCATGGCTAGTGTGGCGGTCCCTGTATACTGGAAGCTAATGGGGCCCACATTAGTCAAAGGAAACATCATCAGCTGCTACAACAGGCAGGCTCTGCAGTCAGTGGCTGAAGGATTTTTTCTTACGCACACAAAATCCTACGTGGGTTTTTATTAGCTTTCTATTACTTCCATAACAAATTACCACAAAATTAGCAGCTTTTTAAAAATACCATTTATGATCTCATACTAGCTGAGATGCCCAAGCTGGGGTTTGACTGGGTCTTCTACTTGGGATATCATAAGGCCAAAATCAAGGTGTTGGCCAGCAGGGCTGTTATCAGAAGGCTCTGGGAAAAATAGCTTTCAAGCTCATTTAGATTGTGGGACCGAGGTCTCCATTCCCTTTCTTGTTGTTGGTCAGGAGTCATTTTCCCCTTTTAGGTGCTCCCTGGCTCGTGGCCTCTTCAATCTTCAAAGCCAGCATTGGTACATCAAGTCCTCTCACACTACGAATCTCTCTGGCTTCCCCTCCCCATATCTCTCTGCCTTCCTCTTCTGCTTTTCAGGGCTCTTGTAATTACACTGGTTTTACCCAGATATCCACGATAATCTCCCAATCTAAGGTCATCTGATCAGTAATCTTAATTATAACTGCAAAGTCCTTTTTGCCATGTAATTTAACACATTCATGGGCATAACACCAGAGGCAAAGGCCATGGGAGCCAACATCCTGCCTGACCCAGTGGGACAAGTGGCTCTCCTGGGTGGCTCTCCTTCCTTGGTGACCCAGGGCTCCAGGCTCCTCTGTCATGCGACACAGCCATCCTCAAGTTGTTAGCCCCTATTGTTGCTGCGCAGGGAAAAAAAGGGCTGGATGATTTCATGGGATGTTTTCAAGTGCCATTCTGGAAGTAACTTCTATCAGTTCTGCCCACATCTCACTGGCTAGAACCAGTCACACGACCCAACCTAACTGCAAGGCTGGGATGCATACAGGAACACATGGATATTTTTGCACATAATAGCACATCATTGGTCTCTGTCATATGTCCTCAGCTCCAAGGACTCAAAAGGCAGGGGATCGGGAAGTAGAGAATAGCCTGTCGTGTTGGTCCTTCACAAAGAGAAGCAGCAGGAAACTATCTCAGAACCTTGGTCTTGAGTTCTCCTTTCCAGGGCCTCCCAGTGGGCCGACGATCCCTGAGATAAAGAGAAGGGAGGCTATTCCATGCATTGTCATCCTCTTCCAAGTTCAGGAGATGGAATAGATGGAAAGGAGGCTTGCAAACTCAGGGCCACATCCAGGGCACAAGGCAGAGTTGAGAGTCCTCCTTAGGAGCACCCACTGTAGAGGATCTGGGAGGTTCCTGACAGTACCAACTCCTGGGGAACCCAGTGGGATCCTCTCAGAAAATAGGCTGGCACTGCTACGGAGAATTGTTCCATTGACCATGACCACTTCTCTTCTCCTCTCTGTGCTTCTGCCAGAGTCTTGATAACCATAACTTCTTCTCTCTTCATCATTCCTACCACCCCTATCAAAGACTGATGATGAGGGATCTCACAGAGTTCTGTGGACCAGATGGAAATGACTTAGGGAAATGCTTCTCTACTGTTCCAGGTTCACATCCTTTAGTAGAAAGACAGGGAGGGAAAGGATGCCCAATCCTCTTCCATTCTAACCTGACCTAATTTTCCTGGGACATGACTGTCTCAAAAAGACAAGCATGGGATCACCATAGCTACTGCGTGTGACCCCATTAAATAGAAATCTCTGCAACCATCACCCAATCTGCTGATCTAAGTGCAACACATAGGACTCTGCTAAAAAAAAAAAAAAGAAAAAAAAAAAAAGAAAAAAAATGAGAAACTAAGTCATGCATTAGAACATTCAATGATGAACATCGTATCAGTGGGCAGAGTTTGAGTCAGATCAGGGCAAATGATTTGGCTTGGAAACCGATAACGAGATTAGACATATAAAACCCATTTGGGAGAAAGTTGGCTAATTGATTTAAGGGTGGAGCCCCAGCTTTAAAGTTTCTGGTGGTGTGATGTGGTGGTGGAATATGAAGGAGAAATTCAATCACGAGAAGACACAGGTGGTGGTTATACTTGCAAATGGAAAATGAAATCAATCACAGAGGAAAGTTAGAGTAACAGGTAAGAGACTGGCAGACAGCACTCAGGCCAGAAGATATTCCTTTTGCTGCCTAAATCAATTGAATATTTTAAAGTTCTTTCCACTGTTATAGCAGATGTTCTAAGGCAAATCAGGAGTCATTGCTTTGAGAAAACTTGTACAATCACAGCTAGGAATAAAAATGACAAGAATAAAAGCACAGAAACTACAATTTGGGCAAGCAGAGGTAGTCTGTAAGAGGAATAGTTTTATTTTCTGCATCACCCACCATTCAGGTACCCCTCCTGACCCCACAAATGTAAATTTTGAGACAAAGGTTTGCATGCAAGTATTTCACTTTGGGAACTACCCCAGGGAATAGGAGTGGGGTGCTAGAGAGCAGGATGAAAATCCAATACAAGGGTACATTATCAGACTAGCTACTGATGTGGGCAACTGAGACTCAGCCCCGCCGGCACCTTTTGGAGAGGAGCTTTGTGAAACACTTCAAAGGATTCTCTCTCCAAAGATGGAAGGGCAGAGTATTTATCCAAATCCCACAGGCCAAGGGTTGCCCCACCAGATGGATGTTAACTCTCTCCTGTAATGTGCTGATAAATCAGCTCAGGGCGGGGGGGGGGGGAGGTAAGGAGAAGCCCCAACTTGTAGCATTTGCCAATTCCTATGGTATAAATATTCCCACGCAGGCCGATTTCAGACTGCCAAGGGTTTAACATCTGGCTAACAGATTTTTCTGAGTAGGTGACAATAGGCTCTTGCAAGCCGGTTGGAGCTGGCTCCGGCACACCACCGACTCGTGTCCCAGGTGTGCACATACGTGAGCGCTGAGCGTGCCCCACAGGAACCTCAAGCCCTGGCACAGGAGGCACTGGGGCAGACGGCGAAGGACACACGGTACAGGTGCCCAGCTGCTGTCGGGTACGCCTGCTCGAAGCGGGTTACGGTAGCAAACGCTGGCGTACAGCGTGGGCAGAGAGATACGACGCGAGCCGCAGGAGATGCTCAGACAAGGGTGCACCCTGAGCAAGGACAGGTGGAGGGGCGGCCGGGCCGTGTCAGGCGGGACGCGGGGGTCGACAATATAAACAAACAAACAAACAAACAACAACAACAAACCCAGACCCAGGGGACATAAGATAGTCACCAGTGTGGAAACTACCCTGACGAGGAGGGGCTGAGTTTCTGTAGTTACACCTGTGGGTGACCAGCGGGGGACGACAGCTCTGTACATACTCAAGTTCACTTAAAAACTCAACGAAACTCACCCCCTGGGGTGGGATCTGTTCTCCATACTCCCTTTCTTACCTCAACAAACATTCATTGAATTATTAAATTATCTCCAAAAACACTTTGCTCTCAATGAGGTGCCGGCTTTGGTCCTATTGAATAGAGCAGTGACCTGCCCCTCACAAAGAAAACAGGGCCACTCTGAGGCACGGGCGACTTCCCCCAGCTGTGGTCACAGTTCCCTCGCGTTTCCAACCCCACAGCAGTTTGGGAGGGAAGGTGGGCAACACCCAGACCTCCTCAGGCCCCAGGGGCCGGGAGAGAAGCCCTGCCTCCTGGTCCATTCAGGCGGCTGTAACAGGAGACGACCGCCCAGGGCTGGTGCTGGAGGCTTATAAACCACATAGCTCTGGAGGCCAAGAAGTCCAAATGAGGACACCGGCAGAGTCGGTGTCTGGCCAGAGCCCACTGCTCGGATCGCAGACGCCACCTTCTCACCGTGTCCTCACGTGAAGCGACGGGCGAGGGAGCCCTCTGGGGCGTCTTTTGTGAGGGCACTAACCCCGTTCATGAGGGCTCCACTCTCGTGATGTAATCACCCCACCAAAGGTCCCACCTTCGACCCCAAAGACCATGGCATTGGGAATTAGGATTGGGCATATGAACTGGGGACGGGAGACACCGCCATTCAGCCTATAGCAGCTGCCGTGGTGGAGGGTCCTCCAGGGTGGACAGCGATGCTCCTCCATCCAGGCCCAGGATCCTCTGAGAATGGCTCTTGCCCCCTCTGCCCTCCCACTGTGGGCAAGCAGGGCCACCAACAGTGTCAGGGAACCTCAAAGGTGCCACCTACTATCTTGAAGCTGGGTGTGAAAGACCAGAGGTGTGACAAGGGTCACGTTCAGAAAAGCCAGCGGCAAGGGTCGCATCCAGGCCAGGAGGCCATAGGCGTTGTGACAGTTGACAGTTTAACATCAATCAGGACAGAAGGTGGCAGGGGCCGAAGGAGCAAGAGATGTCCAGGTGTCAACAGCCACGTTCATAAAGGATGGAGACACATGAACTAGCAGACAAGAAGCTCAGGGGGCAGATTCTGAACCACCTGGAAAATTCTGGCCGCAGGGTCTTCCAGGTGCGCAGACGCTTTTACGTGAGGACACTCACCGTTCCAGCTCCATCTGCACTAGGGACTGTTTTAAAACACTGCCCAGAGCCCGAGGGAAGGGAAAGTGTGGACTGTGGAGTCCAGCTCTTCCTCTTGAAACACATGAGAGACTGTTCCTTCCATAAGCATGTATGGTCATAAAGGATTTAGAGCTAAGAAGACTTTCCTTACCTGAAAGAATGCACTCTAATGGTAGAAATTCATGCCCCAGAAGGGTGTTTTTCAGGCAGAGTTCTTGCTGCTCATCGCCCTCCCCTCTGCCTGTGGCCAGTGCCTGGCTTGCTCGGGATGGGGAAGGGGGGACAGTCAGGAATAGATGCTTCTCTTTGGGTCAAGTCTAGCTCAGGCCCAGACAGCAGGGTCCCCCTAGAGTCCTTCTCTTCTTCAGCACCTCCTCCTTCGCTTCCTGAGCAGAGCAGTCCTCGTCCAGGAGGACTCTGCTGCTGCCCTCAGAGAGGCGATGGGGGAGGCAGAGGAGGGGCGAGGAGCCGGGGAGGACGCAGTGTTCCCTTTCCGCTCCTGTGCGTCTTAATTAAGTGCTTTCATTTTCCTCCTTCTTCTCCACACAGGCCTGGCTGAGATAAGGCATTGATCCCCTCCCAGAGGAGGAGGAAGCCGGCAGGAGGCCTGCAGTTCTCTCTTTGTGGGACAAGACAGATGGCTTATTAGCGAGTCCTTAATTGTGTGGTTTGTAACTTGGGGAAGTTCAAAGAGAAAAGAAAAGAAGTGTGAACTTGGGGCTGCCTAGGAGTCCATTCCTCCCCTCAAGGGGGCTTCTGCTCAATGCCCTGGCAGGAGAGCCCAACCCAGCCCAGCCCCACCAAAAGGAGAACTAGGACTCAGGAATGTGCTCGAAGATCATTTCAAGTAGCCAGAATGATGCTCCGTGTTCTCAGATGCAGCCAAGGACAAGTCCCTGAGCTGGGAGTCCACAAATCCAGGCTTAGGTACCAGCTCTGACACTGGCCAGCTGAACGACTTTGATCTAGTCTACACTTCTCTGGGCCTCAGTTTCCCTTTTCATCAAATGGGAAGGCTGACCTGCATCCATGTGTTTGAACTATGTGCAAAGACTGTAGCAAGGAGACAGAAAAAGAGAAGCCAGAGCCCCCCATCTTCTTTCACAAGGCCCATTAGGTCTTCTTTGTGCACTGGAATTTCACGTAAGCTCGGTGACTTTAGGCGCATTATTTAACCTCCTAGTCTCCATTGCTTCAGCTGCAAAATGGGCATGAGAATAGAACCACAGGATTGTCTGGCACTAATACAGGTCCCAGTACGTAGTAAGAACTCCATCATTATTACTTCTTTTTTAAAGTATCTTGCTTAAAAAAAAAAAAAAAAAAGATGTGACTCAATCTCATTAAAAAAGAAAAAAAACCTAGGTCAGGTTATCGTTTCTATGTTAAAGGTGAGGAGCCTTAGCTTAGAGCAGTTCATTGTCTTGACAAGAGACACACAGGTGCCCCCAACGGCCCTGGGCTGAGACCCCTTGGGTCCTTCCCCTTCCAGAGTCCAGAGGGAGGGGTAGCAATCTCTATAGATGGGCTTCCACTACTCACGAAGGGGGAGCAATGACCGTACCCAGCTAGAGAGAAGGCACTTCCCAGAAGTCCATTGTCAACCCACTCAGAACTTCGCTTCTTTTTGCCTATCTCTTATGAAACCAGAGGACAGGTGTCCAGTCCATTCTTGGCTAATGCCCACACTCTGGGAGCAGAGGCAACAAAGCAACATCCCAAATTCCTAGTCAGTTTCAAAAGCCCCAAGTTTTCTTCCCCAAATGCAGATGTTGTGAGTCAGGACGACAGAGTTTACCACAGAGTTTACTGCAGGGGTTTTCCGCTGTGTGTCATAGGAACTTAGGGCTTCTTAAAAGAGTTTGAACTAGGTCAGCTAGGGTATATGGTGTCACTGAACTGGGTTCCTGCCCCCTGCTTCTTCCCACAAACCATGCTTCATCAGATGTGCCCACTTCAACTGTTTTATGTTGGGGTTTTCATGAGATTTTACCTTCTAAAAGACGCTAGCTTTTGCAAAGTTTGAAAATCTCCATTTAGTGAAAAAGCATGGAGCAGGGAGCCAGAAAGGCTGGTTCCAGCCCCAGCTCTCTCCTGTGAACCTGGAGAGAGCATCCCTTCCTCTATGCGTATGGAGGACTGGACGAGGGGCTTTGTGTCCAAGGGGCATTACCTCTTGTGGGTCTGGCCCACCTTGACTCCCTCAGCAGCTCCGTGTTGGCCAGGGCAGGGGTGGGGTGGGGGGTTGAGAACAGATGGGAGTGGGGCCACAGCCCCAGCAATCCTCGAGCTGCCAGAGGACGAATAAAACCCAGGGTTGTTTTCTTCCTCATATCACTCTGGAAATATTGATACTGGCTTGCCAAATAGAAAAGCAATTCTTTCCTCCTTATGGTGGAAGGAGGACAAGGAAAATGAGCCTGCTTATTAGCAAGGCCACCTGAGATGTCTTCCCTTCACGTCTGTGTTCTCCAGAATGCTTGGAGACTCCGAGTAAAACAGAGATGAGAGATATTCATCTGTTTGCATTTAATTTGAGGCTGAAGTTCCCCGTCCTTGACAATGGAGAGCTGCCTTCCAAGATGCTGGACCAGGATGGGGGTGGTGGAGGAGTGATTACTGCCTGTGAGGTGCAGTAATTATAAATCAAGGGCTTCTTGGTAATATCTGGGCCCCTGCACTGTTTCCTTGGTGATTAAAGCAGCAGAAATAAGTCAGGGCAAAGTGGCTGATTTAAAGGGGCAACGGTGAAGACTGGCACTTCCTAGATCTCCTGAGAAATCCATCTCCATTACTAATAGAACACAATGACCACCCTTTATCAATTGCCTACTATATGCTAAACCTTGAGCTCAGAGCAGTGGAGACTTTATCTCAATAAATCTCCCCACCAACCTTGAGGCAAAATGGGGAGAGTGAAAGCTCCATTTTACAGGTGTGTAAACTGAGGCTCAGAGGTTAGTAACTCGAGTCAGATTCTAACCAGATCTGTCTCTAAATTCCACAGCCTACACTCTTAACCATTCCCCTGTTCCCTCCCAAATTCAAGAGTCCATAGATGAAAATAATGATGATGATGATGATGCCGACGACGACGATGATGATAAATTGTTATTTTACTGAGTGCTTACTGTGTGCCAGGCACAAGGCTCTAAGTGTTTTTGGTTATGTCATTTATTCAACAATATACGGGGTAAGTACCACTATCCCAGTTTACAAAAAACAAAACTAAAGCACAAAGAAGTTAACTCAGCTATACAAGGTCACACACCTAGTTAAGAATGGAGCTGGGACTCAATGTTTTAGTTTACCCAGACTGACTATTTCCTGTCAGTTTGATGGTCACTGGGTGGGAAAGGGCTGAGCTGGGATCTGAGAGCAGCTGGACATGGCTGGCATTCTACACCCTGTTGCTGACTCTCTTAGTGACAGGCCAGAGGCAAAACTGCCCTCTTACACATATTACAGGGAGCTAAAAAAAGTTTCGACAGGAGCACCAAGATACAACACATGCTCCCTGCCCACAGGATGGGCCTGACCGAGACTCGATCCTGGGGGCTAACTCCCTCCTGGGAAATGTAATGGACCAAACAAAGTCTATAAGGGAGAGGAAGCAGCTTCCCTGGGGATGTCCAGAGTGTGCAGGGCCAAAGTCTGTACAAGTGTTTACTGCAGTGCCAATGTTAAGTCCTGACAGGAAAAGCAGACACTCAACAACAAAAGTCTGTGCAGAGAGGCCTCATAGAGACTGGGGAGCTGGGGAGAATCAGAAGGAAATGTACAGCAGCCTGAGAGGGCCAAACCTTATTAGATGAGAGCAAGGAAGGCATCTTACTGCCTCCCCCTCCTTTCCTCCATCTGCTTCCCCATCCCTGGAGGGGTCAGTTACAGCAGCCACATCTCCTGTCCCTCCAACCTCTAAGCTGTTCTGTACTGGGGAGCAAGAAGATTTGACACTGAATCAAATTTGAAATAAGAATTATTATCTGGAAGTATACATACTAATTTTGGAATTGAAACCTGTTTTATGCCTAAAAGTGACAAGAACTTTAAAATGGACTTGTTACCTAAAAGTGAGCCAAAAAGCCATGGGGAGAATATTCAAAAGGACAATGGGAGAAACAGATAAGGTTGTATTTTGTTTACATCCTCGAAAATGCAATTTGCAATTTTTTTAATGTATCAGTTATACTTGCCAAATACAGGATTCTGAGGGATGAGAAAGCCAAAAGTACGGAGAATGAGATTCTGAAGATCAGCCCAGAGCAAAAGTAAGGATATGATTCATCCCTTCATGGAGCGGTGCAGATTAGCCAGACTCTGGTCCAGGGCCTGAGCTGGTGTGTGTCAGAAGTAACAGTGTAACCTTGGAACCAAGTCAATAGCAACACTGTTAGGGGGTAGAGGGGAGCCTGCATTTTCCCAGCCCCGGACTGGCTGTTTCCTGGAGACCTGAACTTCAGGGAGCCTGGACTTCAGGTACCTAAGACCCGGAGGTTCAAGAGGGCTAGAGAGGTGGCCTTGGTCTCTCAAGGGATGGCTTCTGGCTGCTTCTGGGTCACACCCACCCACTCATCCTCTGGATCCAGGTTAGGAGCCCTTGTAACTTCCAAATTTACAATGGATCTGGTCCTCCCGGGGCCCAGGAAAAGAAGATAGGGCTGCTCGGGACCCCAAGTGTGCTCTTCCTGACACAGCTGCCCTTGCTGCTGCCAGACCATGAGACCTACCAGGCCAGAGCAGGAGAACCACAGCCCTGGCCTGAGCGTCTCCCCAAACGCCTGAGGCACAGTCTCTGGGCCTTAAGGCAGGCAGGATGGCCAGCCATCCAGGCAGAGGTGAGCCAGTACGGATGAAGGTGGCGCATCTCCCAGAGGCAGTACCCCTTGAGACTCCAAGGGTGAGCCTGGTGTCTGTGCTGGCCTGTTGTTCACGAAGAGGAGTAGCGTGTTCTCTGCAGCCATGAGCTCCAGCCGGCTCCCGGCCACCCAGCTTCAGCCCAGCTCTGGACGTCAGCACCAGCTCCAAGTTAGATCCATCACCCATTGCAGCTCCCGCTCCTGTCCTAGAACCACGCACTGGAGCCAGGCTGCCTGGGTTCAAATCCCTGATCTAACCTCTCTACTATCGCTTTCCTCATCTGTCAAATAGGGATGATAATAGAACCGATCTGAGGCTGGGTGAGTTCACAGAAAAATGGCTCGCTGGCACATGTTTGCTCTGAAACCATTTGTCCCCAGCCCCAGTGCTACTCCAGCCCTCGTCCACTTGACTGGCTTCTTGAGCTCAAAGGGCTGAGTTAGTGCCTCCCTCTCCCTCTCCCTTTCCTTCTCTCTCTCTCTCTCCAGGGTAGATTGGTTTGAATGAGATCTGTAATCTCCTGAAAAGCCCCAAAGGGACACATTGGCTCCTTCTAAGGAGCATTAACTCAAACCATAACCAGCTCTCCGCGCCTGCAGGAGGCCAGGTCCTCAGGGAGCCCTCCCGACTGCTGTGGAGGAAGCCGGCGGCCTGCTTTCCAGCTCGGGAGTGAGAATCGCATGGCAGGGACCCCGAACCCAGCGCCAGGCATACCGAGACCCCTGCCTTTCTGCCAACTGCATCCACATGGCAGGGCTGGTTTCCCATGAGGAGGACTAGCTGCAGGGCCGCTTGGGGAGGTGGCACAATACGGCCCAAAGCCTCCTCGCTTCCTGTGGTTGATATCAGCCCTGAAGCTCCCAGCAAACGGATTCCATGAATTTTACCACAAATCCTTGACCTCTGCCCAGGAGCCCGTGCTCCCCCTGTCCTCCTCCTAGGGTGGCAGTGAAGAGAGCCTTGCATCCTTGGTTGCCTCCCCATGTCCATTTCCCCGGGCCAGTCACAGGGCTCGGGCTTCGGAGCAGCGGGAACCGCCCTCAGGCGCTCCTCCCTTACCAAGACCAGCAGTCACGAGAATAAAACAGCCACAAATACTGGGGTACTACGAAGCCCTGACTGAGCCTCGAAGGGCTTTTACAGCCTTACCATCACTGATTCCTCAAACCTCCCTGTGTGGTGAGCACGACTGTGTGCCCAGAAAACAATGAGGAGGCTGAAGCTGAGGTTAAGGAACAAAATGCTACGTAAACGCTGTGAAGGCAAATCTCTCCATGTAACTGACTCCTGCATCCCCAGGCCCCAAAACCATCCCCAGTACCGAGGAAACACTCAGACTTTCTCCTATGAATGAATAAATGAATAAAGAAACAAATGAATAATTATTTCTGGGGTCAGCAGTTGGCCTCGTTGCAATCACTCGAGTTGATAGATTACCCCCCATCAGCCCCCAACTCCAGCAGCACCCACGGCCGGAACACAAAGTACCAGCCTATACAGCCTTGGAAGGTCTAGAAAATGAGGAGCCCTATGCCGAGCTGGGGCCTCCATGGATTTGATGAGTGTGGCTGAGATGGAAGAAAGTGCAGTCAAATCAATACCTTGAAAATCAGTGCAGCGGAGAAACACTGACTCCGGCACACACACACCGACCCCAGCCTCTCTAATTTAGGATGGAAGAGGAAAAGGGGGCTCTGCCCACCAGCAGGTAGGCCCATGACACTGTCTGCCAGCCTGCCCACCTCGCCCAGCTCACAGCAGTAGGAGGTCACAGGCTGAACATGGAGAACCCCTCCAGTCAACCCCCCACTGAGTCCAGAGCCCCCTGCTTCTCACTCCAGGCCTGAGCCGGGGTCCTGCTGAGCCAAGAAGTGACTGAGCCCCAGGGAGGAGAGGGAATACAGAGAAGTAAATGATTCTCTGCCCCGCCCCCTCCCAATGCGCACAGATGCAGGTTGCCACTCAAAAAGCAATCTCTCCAAACGTTTAAAAACTGCCTGCAATTTATATCTTGTGCTTGACAGAGCATCTCCAAGTCATTTCCTGGCCCATAGAAGTACAGACTCCTGAGCCCAAGGGCCGCTGTGCCCCCCAGTTTATATCACGAGGTTGGGAGAGGGGCAAATACAAGGTGGGGAAATCCCCTTTGAGCCCCTATCAACAGCTCCAGTCCCTGGAAGTTACAGAGCCACGGACAAAAATGGATGTGTTTTCTGACTCATCGACAGACATTTCTGAATAAGACCTCCACTGTTCTAATGTGGCGTGTCCTGTGCTCTAAGACAGGGAGCCAGGGGACTGAGGAACTCAGAGGAGGGGCTGTCAGCCTTCTCTTGCCAAGGTGGAACAGAGAAAGGAATTCCAAAGGGAGGGCACAGCATGGGCAAAGGCCCAGAGGTACGAGAGGATGTGAAGTGTAGAGTGCAAAGCCAGAGGTGCAGCAGGAGCTGAGGTCAAGGGGATGGGCGGGGATTCGAGAGGCTCTGGCTCCAGAAGCTCACTGTGCCCCTTCAGTGTGTTCAGAGGGCCTTCAGGGAGAGAGAGGCATCGATGGCGGGGGGACAAAGAGGAGCAAAGAGGCTAACCAGGAGAGGAGAGAGGCCACTCAGAGAAGAGAGAGGGTCACTACGGAGAGCTGGAGGCTGTAGATGTCCCCTCCTCCCTTTTCTCCCCAGCCAAGGGCTGCGGCCTGCATTCCTACCCCATCTCCTTCCACCCTCCCCTGGCACACCACCCCAGCCACACTCACCTTCTGTCTGTTTATACAGCCTGCCAGGCTCATTTCCTCCCTTCGTCCCCTGACCCTCGCTTCCCCTGCCTGGACCCCTCTTCCTGCAGATCCTTGGACCACTGGGTCCTTCTCTTAATGCAGGCCACCATTCAAATGTCACCTCCTCTGGAAGGCCTCTTCTGGCCTCAATAGCTAGCAATACGTCCCTTTGCTCTATCAGCCTTTTTCATTGTCTTCAGAGCATTTGCCGCCTGAAATTGGCTTCTTTTGGCTTTATGTCCTTACTCTTTATCATCTGCTTAGAATTTTAAACTCCATGGGAGCAGATCCCTTATCTGGCTTGTTCCTAGAGATAGGCCCAAACACCTAGAACAGTGTCTTGTACATAGTAGGTGCTCAATAAATATCTGCCCAATGAAAGAACAAGCCTTTCATCACAGCATCTGAGATTCTGTCTCCCTATCCAGAGCAGGGCTCTCCCGGCTGCAAACTCTAGCTGGGCTGTCATCTGCGTAGTTTCTTCTGCAATTAATCATGTTCTGTCGGTGATACCCTTTGTGTTGTCATTGGAAGCTGCACCTCATTCATCTCTGTCTTGCCACAGGGACTCGCGCATAGTAGGTGCTCAATCAGGGGTTCCCCATCATTAACCCACAGCACCTCCCCATATGAATGATAGGCTCAGAAGCAGTCACTCCTAGGGGCAGAAGCAGGGTGCTGAGTGTATACCCTCCTACCCCAACCCCTACAAGTCCCTTTGGGCAGAGGGGAGGAGCAGAGAGTGGGCGAGTCAGAGGGGGCAGCGGCAGGGAGTGGCTCGAAGTGTACCATTGCTGTCACGGACTTAACATCCTACCCTGAGGGAAAACTCCCTTTTAGGGCAGGAAAGCAGTTGGTGTGGCCAGAAAGACATAGGACTTGGTCTCAAAAAGACCCATTCTAGCAAACAGCTTCACCGCTCAGGAGGTAGGTGACCTGGGGCAAGTCAATTCTCGTCCCTGAGCCTCAGATCTCTCATCAGAAAAAAAACATCATGTTACTGAGAAGATCTAATGTTACCACGAATGAAGTGAGCCTAGCAAACACCTAGCATCTACTGGGGGCGCAATAAATGCTAGCAGTAAGAAAAATAATAGTAATAACTAATGGATATCAAGAGCTCACTCAATGTGAATCACTTTGCTTTCAGTGTCGTATTTAGTCTTCACAACAGCCCTGATATAGGTAGTATTATTAATATCATTTTCAAGTGAGGACAGGGGGATCCAGAGAAGTTAAGGAACTTGCCCAAGGCCGCAGAGCTGGCAAATGGAAGAACTAAGATTCGAACCCAGGAAGTCAGCCTTCAGAGTGTACCCTCTTAAGTTTACTATTATGATTGCTGGACCGATGCAAACCTAAAGTAAAGCATGGCCTTACCTCTCCGAGCCTCAGTTTCCCTGTCCGGAAAATGGGTGTGATAGCACTGCCTGCCCACAGAGGTATTATCAGGGTTTAGTAACGTTTGTCACGCAGCGGGCACCCAAACGTCGGGTAGCCTCCCCTTCCCCTGCCCAGTGGACCAACAGCCCACTCGGAGCGCTCTGAGCAGAAAGGCTCACGGGGAACAGAGCCAGCTGATAAAACAAGTGTCGGCTGCTCATTTGGTAAATGGGATTTGGTTAGAAAGATGAACGCTGCCACTTCTGGCTAATGTGTCATGTAAATTCTAATGATAATACAGCTCCCGCGCCCGCGCGCCCTCCCCGTGCCCGCCGACTCTTCCACCGCCGCTCAATTATCTCCCGAGGCTCCTGGCAGAATCCATGCTTCACTGGGATCCTCGCCCCAGCCTGCCTTCCCCAGCCGCAAATAATGAAAACGCGCCTCGTCCACGAGATTGCTCACTTACATTTTCTATTAATTTTTTCCTTTCAGAGGAAAAATGAGAGGAGCTGGGGAAGGAGGAGGCACGGTGGGGGGTGGGGGTGAACTGCAGGCTTCCCAGGGCCAGTCTCTGTCTCAGGGACAGAAGCACAAACGGTCTGGAGAGGGGTGGCCAGGATCGGGAAGCTGCCCCCGGCATGGCCTCCGCCATCCAATTGCCGAGACAGAGGACGCTCCCTGGGTCAAGACCGGGAGCCCTGGGAGGGAAAGGAGCACTTGATCAGGAGTCAGGAGCAGGGGTTTCAGTCCTCTATTCACTCGCTGTGTAACTTCAAGCAAGTCACTTAACCTTTCTAGAGGCAATTCCTTCACTTGTAGGAGGCGCAGTGAGCTGGTAAGCTGGTGTCCCCGGCCCATCTTGGGCTGACTAGCTGTGACTCCCGATCTCAAAGACTTGCAAGTTCCTCTCCTCCTTATAAGGAAGGACTTCTCAGCAGACAGGAAGGGACTCTGTGAGTGATGGTGAGTTCCCCCATCAAAGAAGGCATTCAAGCAGTGACAAGGACGTGCAGAGGCTCACCACTCTCTCTAGCAAGGTTCTGAGTGCACCCCCAGATATTTATGCAGAATCTGATGGTTGGGGCAGGCTGGAGAGTGGGGAGGCCAAGGAGAACTGTCCCCATTCTAGAGAAAGGAAAAGAAAAGAAAGGTTTGGGGAGGAACAGCTCCTACCCCAGGTCCCACCCAAAGTCTCGCATCCGTGGGATCATCAGGAAGTTGCCGTCATTTCTGGAGCCAGCATCTTCCATGTGCCAGAGCCGTAGATACAGCCTTAAACCTGACTACAGTCTTCGTCCTCAGGGAGCTGTCTGCAGTCCACTGGGGTGGGGCAGAACCTACAAACAGGCCATCACCCTGAAGGGGGTCCAAAGAGGAATGAAAAAAGCACAGAGGATCATAGCAGCAAGATGCACACACCGAGGAAGGTCACATTTAATCCAGATAGCTCTAGAATCAGCAAAGGCTGCCTACGGGATTCACTAACATGTAAGAAAGCATTTGGCATACAATGCACATTCAATAAATGCTGTGGCCGCACCACCTCACCGGCCCAGGAACCCAGGGTAACTGACTTCATAAGTCCATGCAGTGGATTCAGTGCTGCCTGGCTGCAGAAGAGACCACCTCGGCTACCTCAGACTCCTCTGGCCTGGCTCTGTTCCCTGCTCACGTGTCCAGTACATCCAAGGAGACTCCAGCACCACCTCTTTACCCCCCACCTCTGCCTCAAAGGCTGCCTGGTGAGGCCACTGTCCACCAGCCCCACAGGCCGGTGGCCTTCTCCTCCAGAGACACCAGCCTCTTCCAGAATCTGGGATGGACACTCTAGGGCGACCGGGCAGGGAGGTCCGTGCAAGAGCCTGAGGTCCAAGGCAGGGCCAGACGCACAGCAGGGGCTCGGTGTGAGTGTCCGAAGAGTGAGCAGGTGAGTTCCTGACAGAACTGTATTTATAAGCAGAAATATGACCCCATTTTTATAAAGAAAAAGCATAAAACCTTATGGTCTTCTTTGTATGTACGTGGGGAAAGGTCTAGAAGAACACACACCGAGCTGCTGACCACGGTTGCACCTAATGAGTGGGCCCGGCAGAGGGAAGGATGTACGCTCTCTATAAACTCCTGTATTTTACTGCTACAGTCAGGACGCATTAATTTTGTGGTATTAATGACTTTTAAAATGTGAGAAATGTTTAAGCTCGTAACTAATTAAAACTTAAATCTATATCGGAGATTTCCTTGTCCTTCATTATTCCATTCAGTAACTGTCCTCGCCAGGAAGTCTTTCCCAGCGTCACACCTAAATCCTTTGAGACATAAAGCTCACTTCTTGGGCTGCCTCCAGGTGAGACGGAGAAGCTCCGGCAGAATTCTCTGCCCAGCCACAGCCTGATGCACTGGCCAACACGGCCCCTCCCCCAACGGAAGGGATGAGGAGGAGGAAAGGGACAGGTTTGGCCAGGCCCCACTCTGGGGAGCGCTCCCCACCTCCAGGAAGGGATTTTCCTGGCAGAAGCAGCAGCCCCTTCAGCTCCCAGGACGCGTGGGATGCCTTCAGGCCCAACATATGTGGGATCTTCTAAAACAGGGATAGAAAAGGAGGAAAAATAAAGTCTGTTTCCCCAGGTCTGTTGTCTCAACACACACGGAGGCCTCCAGAAATACTTCCCACCAGAGGCAGTGTGGGCCAAGATTCAGAGGCAGAGACCCAGTGTACAGATGGGCAAACTGAGGCCCTCTGGATGAGGAAGATTCTGGATCACCCGGCACAGTGGGTTAGAGGCAAAGCCAGGACTGAAACCAAAAACTCCTGCATTGGAACGTGAAGAAAAGGAGACGGCGAGCCTAAGAGAGGAGGAGAGTAGAGAAGGGAGACGTGGGGAGACCAGGAGTTGCAGACACAGAACTAGAGACACTACGACTGGGTCGAAGAGGGGAGAAGAAGGGCTGCCCAGGCTGGCACTCCAGAGGGCCCTTTGGGGGGACACAGAGGGGCTCCTGGGGCTCATGACACATGCCATAAGCAGAAAGTAGATAAAATTCACTAAATGCTTCCAGTTCTTCCCCGTTCCTGGCAAGCGGCAGGATTGCACTTCCTGTTGTTGCCAATGGCACGACTAGTTCCACTCACATCTGCTAGTGGTGTGGTCGCTCCTGGGCCAGAGCATTTAAGCGCCCGTGCATCTCCAGAACTCGCCTTCCCTCTGCCCAGCAACTGGCAAAATCCAAGATGGCAGCTGCCCTGTCGGCCAGTTGATGAAGATGAATAGAGTGACTAATAACAGAGGTTCTGTCGACCCTTGTTAACCACCGAGACTAGGGGATTATTTGCTATGGCAGCACGACCTGGCCTATGCTGACTGATATACAAAATGTGACTTTGGAACCAGATTCAAATCTCAACACCACCTCCTCTCTGAATTGCCTTGAGCAAGTCCATTTCCCTGAGGTTCTCTACCTCTCCTTTTATAAAAATAGAGAATCCATGCATGAGATTCCTTCCAGCTCCCAGAACTCCAGGTTCTCTTGAGTCCTTGTCTTAGAAATCTCCCCACCCCTGGCCAAGATGACGCAGGGTCCCAAAGAGGGGAGACACCCAGGAGGCTGGACATTGCCAGGGATTCCCAGAGGGAGATCTTTCTGTGGCAGTGGGGTGTTCTCTGTCAGGGGTTCCGAATCTTGCTGCTCATCAGAATCACCTGGGGAGCTTTAAAAATGCAGAATCCTTAGCCTGACTCCTGAGATTCAGTTGCAGGAGATCTGAGATGGCTCACCCAAGGCCAGGTTTGGGAAGACCCAGACCAGAGAATCCTGATAGATTTACCCAAGTCTGGCAAGTGGGAGGTGGGGCCGAATAGACCAAGCCCAGCCCCGAATCCCCAAAGAGCCCACTGCTCTTCTTCCAGGAGTTAGCCCCCGCTTCCTTCTGGAAGGGCCCCCTCCTGGGGCCAGGCTGTCCTAGCTACATTGTACGTAAAAGCAGAATGAGGCAGTGGATCATGCAGCTGGATGCCGGCTCACCTGCTCTGCCACATGTCTCGCCAGCAAGGTGCCAGCTAGATAAATCTAGCCCGGAGGCCTGACTCCTCCCATTGAGTCCCTCCCCATCCTCCCTCCTTCTCCTCCCACTGTCCCCCCCAACCCCTCCCTGGGCCAAGGGGAGAAAAACACTAAGGCGTGAATTTCTGATTAAAAACCAACCTCTGCTTATTGCCTTGGCTGTTCTTGCAGGAGGAAAAAAGGTGCCCCTTGTGCACGGATGCACGTGTAGGCTGAGGCACATGCGTATGGATTACTGATTTGGGGGGGCACCTGTAAATCGATATCTGTAAGTATCCATGTGTCTGTTGGAGCCTGACACAATGAGGGTGTGTGCACCCATATGCCTGTATCTGTGTGCGCTGGGCGGCATGTACATGCAGGTATGGGTGTGTGTGTGTGTGTGTGTGTGTGTGTGTGTGTGTGTGCGCGCGCGCGCGCATTACACATAGATATACTTAGGAGGCTTGTGACAGTGAGTGTGTTTGGACATGCCCCTTAGTACAGGAAAAGTCTTCTGGTTGAACTAATACCGTTAGTTTAGGATGGTGAGTTAATCGAAAGGGTTGGCCTGGGAGAAATCATAAAAAAAATTACATACCTTCACAACTCCAACATTTTATGTCAATATATAAGTTGTTTGCCTTTTTAATTTTCTTCAGTGCAGAACCAAAGTCTCCCTTCTGCCCATGGGTCTGCCAATGGGAACCGCATCATCTTTCTTGGGTAAACTAAACCCAGAACACATCATCCTCGAGTTCCAATTTCAATTTCTCTAAAGTGGAGCATGAACTCAAAAGACACTTGCAAAGTGATGTAAGTGCCAAATCGTCTGGATTTTTACAATTTAGTTTCCAATCTTACCTTACAGTTGCTTATCCACATCTAATTTGACAGCAAAATTTTTTTTTTAGCAATTTACCCAGATAGAGTCTTTCTAAAGACTTCAATTTCATTTTATAGAAACAAGAACTTTTTGTATGTTCACAATATTTGGCTTTATTTATTATTTACGTAAACTACACAACATCGATAACAATTGGCACTAGCGTAAACAGGTTTGAAACACGGGCAACTGACCCCTTGAAAGCCCATCACTCAGCCTGTGGGGGCAGAAGAATGTGAGAGAAAAGCCCGGCTGATGGGCCAGGTCTGTGGGGGTCGACATCAGGTCGTGTATTTCACAAAGAAAAAGGCAGACCTCAGGCAAACGGTGGAGGGCGGATGCATCAGAGGAGCCTCCTATCTTTGAGGGTGTGCCGAGCGTGTGTGTCTGAGAGTATCTGTGCCCATTTGTTGGTGGGAGCACATCTGAGTGTCGCTTATCCCCAGCAGACAAGTCTCAGCCTGGACTACTTGGGACCATGGCTCTCCACCCACCCATCCACCTATGGCAGATGACCGTAATGGTGGTGGTGACCAGGTCCTGACATGATCTGTGTCCCTGGCAACAAGATCAAGCTGGGGTGGGGCAAACCAGCATGTCCTGAGCATCCACGCTTCGCCATTTCTTTGCACACTCCCAACAACCTGTGAGACAAAGAGTCTTTTTATCTCCCACCACAGATGAGGAAACCGAGACTCTGAGAGCTGAGGGGCTTCTGCATCTGGACGGTGGCTGCTTTATGCTGCAAACACAGGCCCGCCAGGCTCATCCCTGGCCAGGGCACCCCAAGAGGTTTAAGAGACCACTGATTCCTGTGAAGCATGGCCATACCATGCACATGCCCCTCTCCTCCTGGGCTTCTGTAGAGCTGGGAGTGGGGGCAGGGAGGCTCACTGGTGGGTTGTTTCATATTCAAATTCAACTAGGCATCCTGTACTTTTTTTGGCTAAATCTGGAACCCTACAATGAACTCCCTCCCACTCACCCATTCCTAAGCCTCCCAGGAAACATCAGGAAAGGCAAGTCCATCCCCTACTGCACTAGAAAAAACCTGATGACCCAATGGAAAGAACTTGGGAGAACCTAGGCATCGACCTCAAGCAACCCGGGGTCTGAGTTCTTGCTCCTTGATGTGTTACCTTGGTCAAGTCACTCGCCCCCTCCAAGTCTCCATAGGCTGGTTATGAGCATTAAATAAAATAACACATGTAAAATGCTGTGTCCTGTGTAAATGTTCAATGGAAGGGAGCCATTATTTTTATTGTTATTGTTACTGTTGTTGTTGTTGTTATTTACCAGGTAGTGATATTAAGGCTGAGAGAAAGTGACTTGCTCAACGTCACCGGGAATCAGTAGCAGACCAGACAGATGCTCATACTCGGGGCTCCTGTGTTCTGGCCCTGGGCACTGCTCACTACCCAGCTGCTTTACTGCTTTGTGGCCAAGACGCTGGGCAGTCAGGGCTCAGTGGCCTATCCTTGGACATTCTCCGTCTCTAGCAGCTGCCTCCCCAGCACCAACTGGGGCACAGCAGGCAACTCAGAATCCCCTAGCCTAGACGCAGCCACTGCTCCTTCCCCAGGGCACCCACAAACGGAGGATGGCTCTCAGTCTGTCTTTCCTGTGATGTGGGGGTACCTCCATCGTGGATGTTCAGAGCGGTGCTGGGATTTCAGGAGTGAGAAGGCGCACTCCCATCCAGCCATCTCCGGGGAGCCAGGAGGCCTGTGGCTCCTCAGCCTCCCCCCTCACATCCAGGTCACCTCCAGACGCAGCGGCCCAGTGACCAGTGAGCCTAGGACTTCTCCTGAGTCTCTCCCGGGGTTGGGAGGGACTGAGAGAGGGACTATGCCTCGTGTGCCTCAGGCTTACACCAGGCCTGGCCAAGAACTCTGCCCCTTCCAACTGCCTTCCTCCCTCGCCGTACCCCAGCTCCTCATCTGTAACCCTAATGAGCTGCTGACAGTTCCCATCTGCTCCTCTCTGGCTTGCTGGGGAAAAGGAGCGAGGGGAGGGGACTTCGAGAAAGGCGAAGCAGAGAGGACCGTGGGCTCCCGATGCTCAGGCCCGGCCTCACCTCCGGCTGCGGGGCTGCTGGGCATCTATAGCCTCCATGGGTGGCCCCTACCCAGCTGCCAGAGACTTCCTCTCAGCCACACCCCTGGAGGCCCCACTCCCAAGGGTGAGAGGGTTTTTGAGAGAAGAGGTTGCAACCACTACCTGTCCTGCCCGGACCCCTAGACCCAAAAGCTAAAAATCCTTATCTCCCAGTCGGACTATCTCAAGAAGAGACGGAACTTGCCTTTCTCCCCAGTCTAAGAATTCCCATGGTATCTCCTCCCCTGCCCCACCACCCCCTGAGGCTCTGGGTGAAAAGGGCACAGGCTTGAAAATCAGCCTAGGCGAACCCTGCTCCCTCCAGTTGCCTCCTACTCACTCTTGCTCGCCGATGCTGCCATCTAGAGGTGAGATAAGAAACTGCAGGAACCGCCGCCTCGGCCCTGGAGCTCCAGGGGGTCCTTCGCTCCCAGGATCACCATGGAAGGATGGACCAAAAATGGGAATGCCCAGACACCGTGCCCTGAAAGCGCTGGGAGAAGTCATCTCATCCAACCCCCTGATCCCAGGTAGCCATGTGGCCATGACCTACTTCCCGGCTCCTTGCTCACTCCCTTCAGGAAACCCAGGGCCCACAAGGAGGGAAAACCATGTGCTGGGCACTTTTTGTACATAACCTCCTCTGAGAACCCACAGGGCCTGACACACAGTAGGTGCTCAGTCTATGGTGGAAGAACACGTGAGTCTATGAATTAGAGGCTGTTCACAAGCAAGCTCCCAGCCATGCCAGGTCAGATCTACCTCCACCTCCGTCCCTGGCTACCCTCGCCCAAATGGCCAGTGAAGGCCCAGAGTAGCGGACACTCAGCATTCTAGTCCCGGTTCTGCTTCTCACTTGCTGTGTGAGCCATGGCAAGACTCTACTCTCTGGGCCTTAGTTCCCGTGTATGTATAAAGGGGAGTTGGGTGAACCAGGAAGCCTCTAAAGCAGGCAAGAGGAAGGCCTTGGTATAGGAGGGGAGCCCTAAGCCCACCCAGCCACCCTGGCTGTCTTGTCCCTTCCACCCAGGGTCCAAGGTGAGGCCACGCGTCAGTGCCCCATGGGGACTCAGAATTGCTGCGATACACATGTGTGTGCCTCCCACATACACAAAGCGCACACATGTGTATATGCAAGCATGCACACACACACACACATCTGTGTCTGCACACCACACACTCCACCACATAACCACTGCTCAGTGCTGCAGAGCCTCAGGAACAAGTTGAGGGACGCAGGAAGTTATGAAATTGATTTCTCTGGAAACAGTTGGAATTAGTTTTAATTATCTTTATCTTTCTTCCAATTGTGCTCTCAGCCTTCTCCTCGCTGTTTAATCCATTGCTATTGACTTCCCCACAGGCACGGGTGGGGGGGGGCGGGGGAGGGGGGGCGGGGTGGAGGTGCTGGGTGGGGCGGGTGGTGTGATCTTTTTCAGGAAAAATAAACAACAGCAACACCCACCCCCTCCCACCTCTTCTTCTGCCTGGGAGAAACCAGCCTCTCCCAGGAATTCGGTGGGGCTTCCTGCACAAACACGCACGCACACACACACACGCACACGCACATGCACACAAGAGCCAAACCTCATTCACCAAGGAAGCTCCATCTGGAAACCCACCCTACCTGGGACAAGAAGGGGTTGAGATGAGATTTACTCAGATTTCAACATCTGAAAAGTCTGGGTCTTCAAAGTGGTCCCCTGGGGAGGCTGAGCTTCACTCAAGAGTCTCAAACCCCCTGCTAAATAGCCCTTCCCATCTCATTGTCTAGGCTCCCTTCCCTGAGCTCACCACTGGCCCGTGGGGCCTCCCCAGCTGCCATCATACTTACTACGGTGAGGGCAGGGCCTGAATTAGACTCATCTGTGAGACCGGGCGAATAATAGGTAATCAGTAAATATTTGTTGAATGAATGAGTGAATAATGAATGAATGAAAAACCTTTCTTTGAAACCTGCCTTCAGAGTCTAGCACATTCACTCCTTCGTTTATTCAAATAATACTAAGCGCCAATGAGGCTCCAGGCACTGGGCCAGGTGCTAAAGATACAGAAATGATGCCACCTGGTCCCATCCTTGTGGACCACCCCACCCAGGAGATTCGACGGATAGTAGGAACCCCAAGTTGAGCTAGGCTGAAGAGTATATTTGGAAGAAGAAAAGACAAAGGCAAAAGCTTTTATTTTAAACACGCTTGTTTTTATTTTAAACACCATTTTTTGAGAATGAGTTGAATTCCGCAATCCTGCTCTGCCTCTAGAACTGGAGTAGGGGACTGATCATACGATTCCCTGTTCTCCAGGGGCTCCCCCAAATGCGCCCAGGCCTGGGCCAATTCCACAGCAGGCTTCTAAAGGTTCTGCTGCCCTGAGTGCATGCGTATGGAGGGTGTATTGGCCCCTCCTCCACGGGGTGCTCCCCTGGGAGCAGGGGAGGAGGTGGAGGGCCATCCCTCACCAGCGAGGTGCCCGTGCTAAGTGCCCTGCGGTGCTAATATTTTATGATTAAAAACCATTAAGGTTTAGACCGTGAAAACCCAAGGGACACAAAATCAATGGCCCAATATTGCTTCCCCTGGTAAGTTGTGTAAATATTGTGTCTTTTATTGTTTGGCCGATGGCAAGAGCAGAGATACAGGTACAGATTATACTAATGAATCCCCTCCCGTCCCAGCCCCGATCTGGTAGAATTAGCACCCTGGCTCGGAGAAGCCTGGAGAGCTGGCCAAAGGGAGATCCCAGGCTGGTCCACTACTAAAGGTCATTCCCTTCCTTCCTTCCCTTCCCGTAGACTCTGCACCCCACACAGTCCAGTCCCATCCTCCAGAGGCAGTGCCCCTGCCGCCCACACACTCCTCCCCTCCCCCATGCAGTAGCTCCCACTCTAAGGGCACATTTACACACAGGCACACACATCACATGGTGACATGCTCTCCTGACAGCCCGTCCATCACTGTGCTCCGCCATCTGCTTGAATTTGCATATTTAATCAGAATCTGTCTTTTCTCCTCTAGGGGTTCAGATTAAGGTAAAGAAGATGATTCCAGGGGTTGTGCCTGTCTGTGAGAAGGGGATGATGAGAGGGTGTCTCTCCTGTCTGGGCTGGGGTGTCTGTGGAATGCCTAGGGTTCCTCCCGCCTCTCTGGGGATGGGGCAGTGCCAGGCACTCCCCCTGGCTCTTGAAGGGGTTGGAAATGACACTGAGGTCCCTCTCGTCAACAGGGGGATGGAGATGTCTGAATTCTCTCTATCTTGGGTGCTTCCTCCCCACTACCTTGTCCCCCTCAGCAAAGAGTAGGGTATGACCCTGCTTCCCACATGGACGAGGGAAGTTAGAGCAGAAAAGAGGGAGTCTCTAGCAATGCCAGAGAAGCTGCCTGGGGGGAACCAGTATCCCTTTCTCTCCCTGAGAAGGATTCCAGAAAAGAGAACCACTAAACTGATATAAGGAGAGAAGAGACAGAGGATGGGGCTTGGGGAGGATATGGGGGAAAGACGCCAAACGGACGCAGAGAGGAACAGCGGGATTGACCTGGGGAGAAGAGCTGGGCTGATGTTGGGGAAGAACAGCTGAGCAGATGGAGCAGGACACCTGGCCCGATGTGAGTGCAGAACCACTGGTCTAATAAGGCAGAACAGCTGGCGACAGGGGAGCATCTGGACTGGTGTAGGGGAACGGGGATGTGAGAGGACAACTACGCTGGTGTTAGGAGCAGCGGGGCTGATATGGGAAGGTCGTCTCGACTCGTGCCGGCAACAGGTAGGCTTACGCGGGGAGAATACTTGGCCGAAGTCGGGGGACAGCCGGGCCGAGGTGAGGGGACAGCTGGATTGAGATGGGGGGACAGTTGGATTAAGGTAAGGGGACAGCTGGGTTGAGGTGGGGAGGAGGAGGCCTTGGCTGATGGGGAAAGAACAGAGCCACAGGGCTCTGGAGACCCTGGATATAAACTGCTATGTTTGGTGTTCCGGCCCACACCTCTCTCTCCAGAAATGCCTTGGGAAGGCCTGGTCAGAGTGTCATTCTGATGCCTCCACAGACGGGAGGGTCACAGGCGAGAACATTCTCCCCACTCTCTCCTCCCACAAAGCCACAGACAGCTCCAGGAAGTGGGGCTGGAGGGCAAGAAGCGGAGGGCATTTGGCATGCCTACCACTCCGCCCTGCCAGAGTCACCCAGGAGCTGGGAAAGACTCTGATTCCGGGGTACCATGGTGTCAAAATGGAGCAGGTCTTTGACGGGAGTCCATACAGCAAGAAAAGAGCTATGAGACCAGTCCTGGGCTGCAGTGTGGTCAAGTAAAAGAGCCAGGTCTCGTGCTGGCCTCAGACCAGCCCCCTCCAGCAGCCTTCCATCCCCTTCCGGTCAGCTCAGGCTGCCCTCATAACATACCGCACGGGTGGGGGCCGGCCTAAACAACAGTCAGTTATTTCCTCACAGGTCTGGATGCCGGAAGTCCAAGATCAGGATATCAGCATGGCTGGATTCCAGCAAAGACCCTTCTTCCGGCTGGTAGGCTGCCACCATTCCCCGGTGAGCTCACATGACCTAGTCTGCATGCCAGCAGGGACATGGGTGGCAGAGCAAGCTCTGTGTTGTCTCTTCTTATGAGGGCACTATCACATGATGGGGGCCCACAATCATGACCTCATCTAAACCTAATTACTCCCAAAGGTGCCATCTCCAAATACTATCACATTGGGTGTTAGGGCTTCACCATATGAATTTGAGGGACACAATTCCATCCATAGCAATCTCCAGGCTCTGAGACGCTCTCCCAGAAGAAGTGCCAAGCCCGTCTCCTGACCAGACCTCACCACAGGTATATAACCACAGGCGTACAGCCATGGGCATCCCTGCTCCCTTGGCCCCCACCCCACCCCGTCCACGCTGAGGGAGGAGGTCAGGGGGAGCTCCCTCCCCAGTGCCCCTGGGGCCTGGCTTGCCAGCCCTGGCACCTGCGTCAGCCCAGCCCTTGCCCCCGCCCCAGCCTCTCCCCTGACTGACACTCGAGTTAATAAGTCTTGCTTTTCTCCTATTCTACTCAGGCCTGTGATGGAAAATCCTCGGGCTGGAAGTGAGCCCCGAATCGATAGTCCATTCCATTTAACAGGGTGGCTGTCACCATAACGAGATAAAAGTGGATTAGCTTCTGTGCTGCTGCCGCATCCACAGGGAGCCCATCTGTTCTCTGCACAGCTGGCCAGGCTTGGAGCGGCAGCGCGGGAACAGGACCTGGCTCTGGGGGCTCCAGCCAAGGCCTGGAGTGGGTGCGGTGGGGGGTCAGAGATGGCTCGCGACTGGGATCCAGATGGGGTTCAGAATCAGGCTCGAGCTGAGTCCAGGTAGGATCAAGGTGGGCTCAGGGTGGAGATGGGGACAGAAGGAGGAGAGTGCGAGGTGAGGGCCAGCCGTGGGCCGTGTGTCCAGGCTGCATATCCCGTGAACGCCCTAAGAAACCTGAACTCTCCCAGAATTTGCATGTGGCTGAAAAAGATGCCCAGGAGCCACATACAGTGTGTGAAGTCACTTCAGTGGAAGGCCCTCTGACCCCCTAAGGACTGAAGGATAGAAAAGCCTCCCATTGCAGCAAGAAGAATGCAGGTCGGACACCAGGAAGAACTTCCCAATCATGAGGATGAGCACTTTCACGAGCAGAACACAAACGTTCGCCTTTTCAGGATTTGTGCTAGCTTTTGCTGATTTTTTCATACTAGGTGTCAGGTGCAGACTAATATAGAGATTGATTCAATTAAGCCCTATTCAATTTTTTTTTTCCTGTAGTACACAATGCCAATATAGTTTCTGTTAGTCTGCTTTTTACCTTTGAGATCCTTTGTTTTTATTTTGTCTGTTCTCAGTTTTGTCACTAGTTTCTTCCTTTGTTTCCTCGGGAAGGCCCACCTCATCCTGAGTAATCACCTTCATTTCTTCTAGTTCTTTTGTGATTTCACGCTTTATATCCACATTTTTATCCATCTGGAATTTGCATGAAGTAGGTATCTTTATTTTTCCCAAATGGTTAACTAATTATCCATCTCTATTTCATGACTAAACTATCCTTTCTACACTAATGTGAAATGCCATTTTTATTATTTATTAGGTCCTATTTTGGACATCTCCATTAATTTGTTCATTCTTGTGCTAACCAATTCGAGTTTTATGTAGGAAAGCTTTGTGATATATTTTGATATCTGGAAATGTTTCTCTTTAATGTTGACGGCCCTATACCTGTTATTTAATAGCTGTATAAATGCAAAACTTTCCTCATGAAGGTACCAGGAAAGCCTGTTCTTTGAAGCCTGGGGCACCTGCTTCTGAAACGTTAAGTAGCAGTCCCCAGACACTGTATATACACAGGTTTTCTGGATCCAGGCCCACAGTCATCAGGAAACCAGCCCCTCACAGGGAGTGAAAGAACCAGGGGAGCATTCCCCGAGGCTCACCCTGGCATGTGTGGGATGGACAGGCCACAGTCCTGTCTCGGTGTGGGTTCCCCTAAAAGCAAGGTCTGAGACAAGGATCTGAGTGCAGGCAGTTTCTTAGGGAAACATGGCAGGAAACCCCAGCGGGGGTGCAGGGAGTGAGGCAGGGAGGGGAGGGAGCTGCGAAGTACGTATTTCTCAAGCCAGTGACTACAATGGGGAAAAGGAGCTTCATTCCACTGGTGTAGATGGTAGGCCTCAGTTATCCTGCCCACAGGGAAGGAGCTGGGGACTTATACACCAACTTCCTTCAGCAATTAGAGAGAGACTCTGAGAAGCAGAAAGGGCTGTCGCTTCCTTAGCAATCCCAGCCTGCCAGGTGGAGGCAGCAGGCTGCAGACCCAGGAAAACGATGCTGGCTTTGGAAGTTGGTAGGGCATGCACTGCATGGGAAGGGGATCTGGGCAGGGCACCGGCCAGTTAGGACTCGGATGTGCTGGCCCAGGAAGAGAGGACTAGACCCAGATGCGGGCAAGGGTAATGGGGATGAGGGTGAGGGGAGAGTCAAGAGGCTCTTAGGAAACAGAATGGACAGAGCTTGGGGGCCAGAGACTGTGAGGGTGAGAGAGGAAGTGGAGACTAGGGCGGCCCTCGGATTTCTGGCCTGGGAGACAGGATAGATGATGAGGCAAGGTGGCTCACGGGAAACTCCATCAGGAGAAAGAGCCAGGATGGGGTCTTTGGAGCATCAGAGAGGAGATGTCTAAAAGGCAGATGGGTGTCTGGGCAGAGTTGAGAGGTTAGTGGAGAACTGGGAGACACCACTGAAGCCCCTAAAACCAGGGTGTGGATGAGGTAGGTTCATGGTGAGGAAGAATCCAGGTTAGGACCAGAGATGGGGCATATGGGGCCTCCGGGAACCGCCCACAGATGGGCAGGATCCATGGTGAGTGAAGCTTGGCATGCGCTTGTCTCTGCCTGATTCCCAGTGACAGGGAGGTCCCTCCCACCCTCCTGGGTAGGGTGAGAAGGATGGGGAGGGATTGGGATGATGTAGATTCCAAAGGAGCCGACAGCTGTCTAATACTATAAAACCTCGTATGTTAATAATTCTTACAATTTTGCCAAAGACTTAATGGCTGGCCTGTCAAGAGCGGTGACAGAAGCTATTATGGAAACAAGATGGGAATATTTTGGAGGCAGCATCAATAGCAAGGCCCCATACTGGGCCTCTAAGCACCAGGAGGAGGACAGCCCAGCCTTCTGCTCATCCAGAGAGGACCTGGGTCATTGCAAATTCAAGCCATTGACTGGGGATTGATCACCTATGAAGACATTTTAATTAACCGTCAGATCCTGGAGCTGCCCCATCCTTCCTGTCCCTACCCCCTCCCTGGTCTGCAGCCACCTCTACCCCAACACACAAATAGAGGCAACGAGCCAACAGCACAATCCAGCGAGAGGAGCCCTGAGTAGAGGAGAGGGTTTAGGGAGTCACCGTGGCCGGATCTGGCTGATCTAGGTGCTCTCTAAAAAGTCCGATACTGCTCCTGGCCTCAGGTCCTGGGACTAGACCCAGTTCAGGAGCTGATTCACTAAAGGAGCTTGGACTCACTTGGTTTTGCAACGCCTCCATTTCTCGTGTTTAAAACTGGAACAATCGCAGGAAGAATAAATAAAACAAGTGCAAAACTGCTTTTTGAGCTTCAGTATCTCAGAATCACATTCCAAAAACACTCTGAGGCACCTTTGGCTTAATCTTAACTCTCCACCCAGCTCCAGGAGATGGGGACCGTGAAGCAAGAAAAAAGGCTGAAGTGGGCACATGATACTAATTTGCGGAGCCAGGACTGGAGCCCCCAGTCTTATCTCCAGTGCCAGAATCTGCCTGAATATAAGGGATTCTTATTAGACTAATAATCATGGCAGCTCCCACTATGAGTGCTTACCTTGTGCCAAGAAGTGTGCTAAATCAGAGCCTCTCAAATTTGACTGCACAAGGAACACTGGGCAGCCGGGGGGCGGGGGGGGAGGGGACCTGAGTTCTGCCTTTCTAATAAGCACCGAGGAGGTAGCGATGCTTTCACGCTTTGAGTATCAAGGTACTAAATGCTTTTTCTCATTTAATTGGTACAACACCCCTATGAAATAGGTACTGTTCTACCATCCGTGTTTGACAGAGGAAGCTGAGGCCTAGGAGAGAGAATAACTGGTCACAGAGCTAAGCAAAAGAAGCAGCATTCGAACCCAGGTCACTCAGTATCCCGAGGCTGCCCATATAGCCGCCGAACTCTACCATCTCCCCAGCGTTCGCCTGAAAAATCCACGACCTGGGATCGTATGAGCCGTACCAGCGGTGAGGCTCTGAGGACGAGCAGGACAGCTCTGCAGATGCAACAGTGGGAGGAGTTAGGAAAGAGTTGGCATCTTCGGAGAGAAACCTCAGCCTCAGCGGGAGAGGAAGCCACAGTGCGGAAAGCAGGTGTTGCGTATCCAGAAGAGAGAGATGCTGGTTCTGGAAAATTCTCCTGATTCAATGGCAGAGCGCTGAGAGCTGGGGTTTGTTTGTTTTGAAAAAGAAATTTTTAACTGGTCTGGGAAAAGGCTCTGGAGCCAGGATGAGAAGGAGTCCCCAACCTCAGGGACCAGGAGCTGGGAGGACTTGCAAGTGCAACAAGAGGAAAACTACACATGTGAGAAGGCTCACACTGTTTGCTCCTGCTCACCTGCCTGGGAGGGGCCTGCCTGGTTCCTGGGTGTTTGTGATAACAGTGACGGGGAGAAGCGAGAGGCCTCAGGAGCTGGCTGGCCAAAGTCATTGTCAGAGAGAAATCAGTAGGCCCGAAAGGGGGAGGAAGGAGGGGATGACAGGAACAAGGGTCATGCGCTCCAATGCTGACAAGGCCAGGTAGGTGTCAGGAGGGAGTGAGGTGGGCCAAGCGGGTAGCCGGACAGCACATGGCTCCATCAGGGCTCAGTATTCCAGACCTGATTTTTCAAATGAAGCTGGAAATGCAGATTTTTATGTGCATTTATGTCCCTCTTTTTAGTGTTACCCACTATTGCAAAAAAATATGTATGTAACGTTGTATAGAGTCTATGAGCAAGGTATGCCCTTGGGTCACTATTTTGCAACCTGTAGACC
This sequence comes from Rousettus aegyptiacus, assembly GCF_014176215.1. Lineage (NCBI taxonomy): Eukaryota > Metazoa > Chordata > Mammalia > Chiroptera > Pteropodidae > Rousettus > Rousettus aegyptiacus. The sequence continues at coordinate 23,088,353 of NW_023416284.1, read as the reverse complement.
AGAGCTAGTGCAAGCTGGGTTTGGGGGAGAGTTTGGGGAAGTCCTGAGAGAGGTTCAAGGGACAGTAGCCATATCTGTTAGATAGATGATTATGATGATGATGATGATAACAACGACAATGGAGAGAGAGCAAGCAGAAACTAGAATTTTAAGATACAATGCTGTTATTATGAACAGAATATTCCTTAGTCCTCAAAAGACGTTAGTAAACATTCAAGTGATTTTTCCATTTTTTGGCTCCCAGACAGTTGTGTCTTTGACTGTGACAACAGGCAGAGAATGATCAGTGCAGCTGTTTGGCTTTATGCAGGTCCCACAAGGAAGGAAGGCCGAACCCACAGGAGACTGAGGCCCAGGGGAACCTCCAGCCAGGGCCGAGGGCAGGACCAGAGAGTGGTTGCCCAATGAACTGAGCAGACATCCTGGGCTGAGCAGGTAAGACCATGTCCTGCCCATTCCACTTGGAGTGGAGAGTTTCCCAGGGTACCAACAAGTACATCTTATACCCTGAGCCACCTAAAATCCATGGGCACAGGGGGGAAAGAGGTCTTTGGCATGTAAGACAAGTGGCCACTAGAAATACCACAGGGCAACTGCCCTCAGGTGGCACAGGGAGATTCTTATTCTTAGGTTCAGGTCTAAGGCAAGAGGTTTGGGCAGATAGACAGGTAAGATACAGGTGGGAAACCAGCCTTATGGACAGACATGAAGGGGGAGAAGGAAGAAAGGGAAGAAGGAGTTGCTCGCATCATCTCATTTAATCCCCACAGCAATCCTTTAAGGCCCCTAATCTTATTATCCCCACTTTGCAGATGAGGAACCTAAGTCTTCAGAAGATAAATATGAATGGTCCAAGGGTATTATGTTAAGTGAAATAAGTCAGACAGAGAAAGACAAACACTGTATGATCTCATTTATACGTGGAACCTGAAGAACAAAATAAATGAACAAACAAAACAGAAACAGACGCATAGATACAGAGAACGAACCGATGGCTGCCAGATGGGAGGCAATTGGGAGGCTGGGTGAAAAAAAGCGAAGGGACTAAGAAGTGCAAATTGGTACTTACAAATTAGTCATGGGGATGTAAAGTACAGAATAGGGAATATAGTCAATAATATTGTAATCACTGTGTATAGTGCCGGGCGGGTACTAGATCAATTGAAGGATCACTTCATAAATAGTATAAATGTCTAACCGCTATGCTGTACACCTGAAACTAATATAAAATGATATCAAATGTCAACTCTGATTGGAAAAATCAATAAAACAATAATAAAGCACGGATGGTGCCAGGGCATCCTGCTAGGAAGTGGTCCAGCGGAACTGTGATTCTGGGCCTATCCTGTTGCAAAACCCAGGCTTGAACCAGAGTTTCGGGGCCCTCTACCAATGACTTTCGTCAGCTCCGGCTACTATAACCAACGGCCACAGACAAAGTGGCTTCAATAAACTCGTCTTCACAGTTCTGGAGGCTAGGAGTCCAGACCGACGTGCTGGCAGCTGCGGCGTTCGGTGAGGCCTCCCTTCCTGGTTTGCGGATGGCGGCCTGCGTCTTCACGTGGTGGAGAGTAAAGACAAGCATGCTCTGTCACGTCCCTTCTTGTGAGGGCACTAATCCCATCAGGAGGGTTCCATCCTCAGGACCTGATTACCTCCCAAAGGCCCCATCTCCAAATACTGTCAAGCGGGAGATGAGGGGAAAACAAAAATTCGGTCCATTACCCCCGGTACGGGAGGTGGGTGCTTCCTGCAGGAGAGGCCCCCAGGGTCCACTTTCCCACAAAGAACACCACCATGAAGCTCCAGACAGTCCCCCATGCTGTCTTTCATGCAGCCAGGAAACACAGAGACATCCTGGCTCTGTCCTCCTGGTCTCCACCCACCCCTACTCCCACGCCACTGGGCTGCCAGCCCGCACTGCCTACAGCCTCCCGCCCAGGAGCATTAATTGAAAATTAATCCACTCGGTGCGTGCCGATGTGCAAATCAAAGCTAAGTGTCTCAATTAGGAAGAGAAATGGAGTCAGGCACTCTTCTCAGGCACCAGCTTATTTATGGGAATAATATCATTTTTAATGAGGGGAGCTACTAAAAGGCACAACAAATGCAACATTTAATAGGAAAAAAATTACAGCATTCCATCAGCAGAACGCTGCCGGGAGGGTGGATGCTGGGGACACACGAACACCCGGGAATCTATCTATGGTTGTGTGGGCGCCTGGATACGAGCCTCTGTGAGTGCACAGGCATCTGTGTGTGCACAGCCATGTCCGCATACATGTCCACGTCTGAATATGTGAGAATGTGTATATGTGCACCTGGGTCTGAGGGGAAGGGCAAAGCAGTTCTGCATTTTGGCTACAGAAAGTGGATTTCCTATCTGCTGCCTAAAGTATCCCCATTTAGGGTCCTGGGCCAGCCAGCTAAGGGAGGCCTGATCCAATTCCCTGGAGAATTGTAGGTCTCTGTCACCCATCTCCACGGAGGGTCATAAAAGGGAGTAATTAGACCCTGGGGGCCCAGCTTTCTCTGGGCTCTCCTTGCCATATGTGGGCCATGGTTGTTTCAGATAGCTGACAGCTGCAAGACAAGGCTCTCTGGCCACCACCCCACCATGGCCTCAGCATTAACACCTAAGAAATGGGAATGTAGACAGCTCAGAACGCACCCTGCCTTCCCAGTGCCCCCAACACAAGTTGCACCCACCAACTTTCTTGCCTCTGCTCATGTGGAACATTTCCTGAAATGCGGGTCTCAACTCTGTCCTCACTTCCGTGCCAGGAGCAGCCCCCCACTACCCTCACCACTCCCCACAGGCAGTTTATCTGACCCCCCATCCTCCTCAAGCTCCTCCTGAGAAGTCAGTGTCCTTGCCCATCAGCTGGGAATCACAGCAGGGCCTGCCTCCTAGGGAGGTGGCTTGCAGTGAGGAATGAATGAGGCACATGATATACTCAGTGCCCCCATCAGCACATGGACCAGAGCAGCTCAGGGTTAAGATTAGCTTTATCACTATGATCAGGGTTACGATGGCCACCTCTGTCACCTCTTCCCAGATCTATATAAACCCTGGAAGGCACAGAGGGCGTATTTTTATCCAAAAGAGGAACCTGAAGCTCAGATAGGTTGAGAGATTTGCCTGAGGCCACACACAGCAGGTGTGAACATCAAAAGTTTTGCAGGGGTTCCAAAGGCCACTGGAACCCAGGCTTCCTGGGGCCAAGACCTGGGCTCTCCCAGCTCAGAGGAGCTTAGGGGCTCTAAACCAGGGTCTCAGGTTTAACCTAGCCATGCCTCCCACCAGCTCTGTGACTTTGGACTCATTCCTTAACCTCTCTGTTTTTTCATCAATAAAATAAGGTGATAACAGCACTTACTCTGTGGAGTTTTGTCAGGGTTAAATGAACTAATGCCCACAAAGCACTTAGAATCAGTCCTGGTACATGATAAACAATCAGTATATATTGAGAGATTCTTACTAATATTAGGCCACCGTACCCCCAAATCATTCTCTCCCTGGTCAGGCAGCAAGATCATCCAACAAGCAGTCTTTGAAGATCCTTGAGGCAGGGCCTTCCCCTCCCCCGGCTGCCCAGAGCAGTGGGGCTGACACAAAGTCCATGGCCTGGGCAGTATGCTTTCCTATACATGGTCATTATTCATCGAGCAGCATCCTTGTGTTTTGCACCTGTTTCTGTATGTGTGTTATACTTGAAATGTTTTTAAGTAAAATAATAGTAAAAAAATAAAATCAAGCAGGGGAAGAGGGAATTGTGCCCACTAGAGGGGTACTAACTGGACAGTGGAATTTGTGGTCATTCGTTTAATGTCTGCCTCCATGACCTTATGCACGAACCATGTCTGTCTCCTTTCCTGCAGTACCACAGCACCTAGAAAAATGTCAGGACATAGTAGGTAGTCAATTACCATTGAACAGAGGGAGGGGGCTGAGGGCAGGCTCTTCCCTGGGTGGAGATCTGAGTCCTTGGGCCCTCAGTCTCAAGAAACTTCCTCCCCAGACCAGCAGCCAAACCAGAGGTTCCCTCCTCCCTCTCAGACCCCAGGCACCTCCAGATTGACGACATTTGAAAGTTAACTTCCCACAAAAGTCACTCTCCAGGATTAATATTTATTTCTTATGAAATTTAAATTTTTCAGTGTAATTAAATTTTTATTCGTCGTGAGTTATAGATAAAAATATTTATAACTTTCCCTTTTGTGCTACTGAGGATGAGGCTTGGATGGAACCAATTACCCAGGTCTCCTCCTGGTAACGGCTCCCAGGTCAGGGGCAGGAAGAAGGTCAGAAGGGCTGGCTGGGGTGACAGCTGGCATCTGTCACCCCAGGCAACTGTGCCAGCTCTGCCTCCTACATCTGAGCAGGGGTGCTGATAGGAAAAAGGGAGGGCTCAGATCCATCCCACCCCCAACTTCCTGACAAATAACAGTAGGAGTTGGAAATCAGGGCCAGAGAGAGAGGCCAGAAGGAGGCTGGGAGAGGACAGGAAAATAAAACTAGAGAATGAGCCAAAGAGAAAGGGATAGAGAGCAGAGTGAGAGGATCCACATCTTCCCGTCCCAGCATGGAACATGGTAGAACGGGCTGTCAAAGGCAGCACGCGTTGCCAAGGAGATAATGGCTCTTGGCTCTGGGGCCTTAAGTCACTTGTGCCCAGAATCATCGTGAGCATCCTCTTAGGTGAGGAGCAGACTGAAGGGTGTAACTTCAGCAGAGAGTGGGGAAGCATGGCGGGGGGGCCACGAGTTCTGAAGCCAGGCAGGCCAGCATTCAAATCCTAGTTCTAAATGACATGGGGACGCGTTACATTACTTCTCTGAACATCAGTTTCTTCATCTGTAAAACAGGGTCCTGTAGATCACATCGGATGATTTGGAAAGGGTCCGGCACATAGCTTGGGTTTCATTAATGGTAGAGGATCCTGGGCTATCTATAAGCTAACGGGGAGCTCACTTCCTTACAAGGATGGTTAGCTCAGTTGGAAAATCCATCTTCTCACTAAACCTGAACCCTACACCGTTAAAACTGCGGCTATCTGGACTCCTTCTGATTTCATATTTGTTGCTCTGGAACACAATCACCTCAGGTACTGGGAGATCAGAACCCACCCTCAGAACTCTCCCAGGCCCACCACACGGGCTATCCACACAGCCTCAAATCTGCCTACAAACTCGCCTCCTTGCTACGAGACTACTTGTTCCCACGTGGCCCTCAGTACAATCATGTTACAAGTGGCATGACACACAGCCATCTCCAAACAATGATCTGGGTGAGACATCCACCAACAGGGCTACATTAACAATGAAACGCAAGCGGGCACCTGTCATGCCCTCTCGCCCCTCCTCCCGTGCGCCAGAGCTCCGAAGTCCAGACTGGATAAGGGCCAGGATTCACCTCCCTATCGCCTGCGGAGCAGGGACCAGCCTTATTCTTCCTCCTCACCTTGCCTGGCTGCTGCACTTGTGCTTACTAATTAGACCTGTCACCTGCCCTGAATCATTCTCAGGCCGGGCTGGGGAGGTCATTAAGCCGGAGATGGATAAGTGCTAAACTGGCCCCGCTCTGAAGATTTACAAGGCTCACGCTGGGGAGGATTTATAAGGTTTGTTAAATTTCTAATTGAGTTTGGAGTGCAGTGCCACAGTCTCAGTGACCATGCCGCATGGACGATAATTAAAACAAGTGCACCCATCCCTCACGCTCTAGGAAGACGGTGGCCTCCCCACTTCCCCCCACCACCCCCACCAGCCTGGCTGCACAGGCCAAGGGCTGCCAAAAGACCTTGTGGTCCAGTGGGCAGCCCTAGCCAAGCCACTCAGCACACCTTGCCAGCTCTAGACCCACAGACCAACCTGGCGAAAAGCCGCAGGCCCAGTGTCTGTTTGCAGTTGGTTGGTTGTCTGGATTTGTTGTTTGTTTGCTCTCCTTTTCTTTTTATTTTTTTTTATTTTTTGAATAGCTAATACACCCACATAGTTCAAAATTCAAAGAGCATAAAGGACATCCAGAGTAAATCTCTCCCTCACCCTGTCTCTCAGCCACCCAGTTCCCCTTTGTGGGGGCGGGGGAGGGGGACAAACAGCGATGTTATCAGTTTCTGGCAAATCATTCGAGACACACACACAGAGCAAATATATATACATATATGCATATTTTTTGTATATATGCATATTTTCCCCTTTGATATACACCCTTAGTTACCTCGCTTTGTTCGGTTAATACCAGAGCTTAGGGATATAAAGTAGAAGCTGATTGGTCAAACTCTTGGGCTCAGCTTTGCCCCACAATGTGCAGAAGCTGGCTCATCCCTGCTCACAAGGGCCAGTGATGTCACGTTAGTAGCTTAAAATTCTGTGGGAGCATTTACACAACGGAAATTAACAAATACCACAAATCAAGGCTCTTTCTGTTTGGAGAGGTGGGTTTTAAACATTGACAAGCACACCACCAGTTTCGCCACTTGTGAGCTGTGTGACCTCAGGCAAGTGACTTGACCTCTCTGAGCCGCAGTTTGTTCATGAATAAAATGAGTACAAAATAGGATCATAGTGTGGCTGTGAGGATTAAATAAAATAATACACGTGAATCTTCAGCACCATTCTTACCACGGGGTAATTTAGGCGCTGCTGTCAGTGATGATGTGATCTCACTCTGGGCAGCCCTAGGAGGAGGTAGAGGAGGGCAGGAGATGCTGGATGAGTATCGGGTCAGGGTGATGTGGACGACAAGTTTGTTCTAAGTGATCTTTGAGAATAGAAATCAAGACAGTCTCAGGGAGCCAACTCATCAGTATCGCCACCATATCCGTGATGTGGCTATCCCCATGCTGAGCAAGAAGGAAGCAGAACAAGGCCCCAGGCCCGCCATCGAGGGGATCCAGTCTAGTGGGAGAAGGACAGGCATCTAAACAGATGAAGCCATTGTGCTACCCGTATAGGCTATACAGGGTAACTCCAGGAGAAGAACCTGACTCCCCAAGTCGGGGTGCGGGATGGCTACCCAGAGGAGGTACCCTTTATGCGGGGCATGGAAAAATGGCCAGGAACCCCAGACAGAAAAAGGCTGGACCCAGAAGATAGAGTTCCAGAGCCAGTCCCAGAAAGCAGTTTATTTCTTCTTAGCTCAGAGAGAAGAAGTCACTTGCCTAATGTCACACAGCATAGAAGTGACTGAGCCAGGATCCTAATTTAGATCTACTTGGCCCAAAGCAAGACTGGATCTCCTGCTGCATTGTCTGGTCTCCACCCAGACACCAGGCTGTCCTGCAAGTTAGTTCCTGTGGCACTGGTAGGATGTCAGGAGCACTTAGCTTTCCACATAGTAAGGTGGCGTGCCCGCTTCAGCCTCCTGACAAGACTGGTCCTCCAACAGAAAGCTCACAGTCTCACACCGGGCAGTCACCGTGGTCAGAAACCCCATGCCCACACACAGCCTGAGTTTGGAAAAGCAGAGGCATCCAGCACCTCTGCAATCCCTAGGGCCCCTCCCCAGACCACTAAGGGCTGAACCCCACCCTCAGGGCCCACTGCTCCCCTCTGTCCTCCTCCCATACCTTGGCTTTGATTCTTAAATCAGACACGCCATGGCTTCCTGTCTGAGGTGCATGCCCACTCATGGGGAAGTGGATAAGGGCGTGAGAAGCCTAGAGAGGAAGAGGCACATCTGCTCCAGAGCATCCCAGAGCCTAGGGCCTATAGGGAAAGTCAGTGTGATTCAGTGCTCCTGTCTGAAGACCTGAGTGAGTGACAGGCGACCCTTCATCCCCCTCATTCGCTAATTCAAAAATACCCATTGTGTGCCATGTGGAAGACGTGGCCCCTTGAGGAACAAGTCAGGCAAGGTCCCTGCTCTAGTGGCACTTTCATTCCAAAAGGGGAGACAGTGTAAACCATAAACCAGGAAACTGGCTAATTTCAGATGGTGATGAGTGCTCTAGAAGAAATTATACAAGGTGGTTAAAAAGACAGGGACAAGGTATGGCCAGGGAGGGCCTCTCTGAGGAGGTAACATCTGGCCTGTCACCTGAATGACAGGAAGGAACCAGCCACATGAAGATCTGAGGGAAAGATGTTCCAGGCAGAGGGAATGTGCAGAGTGCAAAGGCTCAGAGGCTATTTGACCTGGAGGAGGTAACCTTCTGGAAAGGAAACAGCCTGAGGGGACATTGGGCACACCCAAAACAGAGGGTGCGGTAGAACCAAGCACACCACATGCTGATATGTGACCTCAAACTGTCCTTCCTACTCTCCAGGCTTCCATTCGCCCATCAGTGTATCGGTCGATAGCAAAAACATTTGAACTTATTAAGAGAATGAAATGAGCCTGCATGTGTGTGAGCCACCTGACTCCTGGGATTACCCTGCTAAGGCCTCAGGAGTCTGAAGGACATCTGAAGTCCAGAGCAGGAGCCTTCCCTGACCTGAGGAGAGGCAGCAAAGGGCTCAGCCCTGGAGGAAGCCAAAGGGTCTGGGACAGGTTGGAGAGCCCCAAGGATAATAAGGTCGCCCTGCTCAGTGACGCCAAAAGGTTTACTTGTTCAAAGGCACAAGGTGATTTTAGGGTCTAGGATGTGAGAGGCTACTGATCACTCCATATAGTCTCCATTCTAGTGGGACCATTTCTTTTCATCCCCAGGAAGACACAAGTGAATCATTTCCTGGGGTCCAGGTAAGAAGCCACGGGAAGGTAATTAGCAAGAGCTGAGACCGACACCTTGAGCCCTAGAGTCAGGCTCCTAAAAATGCCTTCACCTTCCCCACACATATTTACACCACCTGCATACAGGGGTCCTAAATGACAGTCAAGCACAGGGACTTCTACACTCCCAAAGAGGAGCTAGGGCACAGAGCCCCGTCTAGAATCTAAGCAGCAAGCGCCCCCTGGTGGTAATCATGACAACCCAAAGTCCGGAGCCATCAAGTTCTGAATGGAGAACATCTGGCCCAGCCCTCTCCTGCACCGCAAGGAAACTTCGAACAAAGCCCAGGGCTCATCTAGCACATTGCACAGTTCCGAAAGGAGGATGCCCTGACTCTCAGCCCATGCTCACTAGAAAAGGACATACCCTGAGATGACATGGGGTATGTCCGCAATCACGTAGCAAGTAGATTGTACACAGTGGCCATGAAGAGCTCTCACTCATCAATTCATTCATTCATTCAATCTGCTTTATTTAGCATCTGTTCTAGATGTGCCAGGCACTGTTCTAGGCATAGATAACCCAAGAGTGACCAAGACAAAGTCTCTGCCCTTGCGAAGCCTGCGTTCTGCTGAGGGAAAGAGACGACAAGCCATGAAAAACAAATACTCAGGGTGTCAGGTGGGAATAAGTTCTATGATGGAAAATAAAGCAGAATAATGGCACGAGCAGCAGGGGACTATCTTAGATCAGATAGTCATAAAAGGGCTCTATGAGGAGGTGACATTTGAGCTGAGACCCAATGAAGAGATAGGGGAAAGCATTCCAGGCAATGGAAAGAAGTCATCCTTAAAGCAAGTGGGGTCCTTGACACATTCCAGTAACAGCAAAAAGGCCTGGGTGGCCAGAATGGACCAAGCAATAAGAGAGAGAAGAAGATGAGGTGAGAGAGGTGGTGGAGGCCATATCATAAGGAACTTCGACTTCATTCTAAGTTGTGATAGGAAGGCATTGGAGGGTTGTGAACCACCATAACGGGGATCACATTTGTATGGGCTCGCTAGCTGCCAAAGGAAAAAGAGACTGTAAGGGGGCAAGGAATGAAAGCATTTAGTTGGGAGTTGGGAGGCAGTTTTGAGATTGCAGATGAGTGATGGTGGTAGCTTTAATCAGTAGTGGGGGGAATGAAAGGGTGTCAGATTTGGATGTCAAGCCAAAAGGAGTTGCTGAGGTGCTGACACAGGATGTGAGGGAAAGAGAGGAAAAATGGATGAGACGGAAAGGCTTTTTGCCTGAACATCTGGGTGAATATTTCCTGAGATGAGTAAGACAGGAAGGAGAGATTCCGCAGGGGCGGAATCAAGAATTCCATCTTGGACATGGTGAGTTTGAGGCACTAGTCACGAGTATTCCAAATCGGACATAACACTCTGAAGTTCAAGGGTGACTGTGGGAGTCATGAGCACATATTGGTGTGTAAAGGCATGGAAAGACTTCTGCTTCCATCCAAGATGAAGGAACAAAGAACAAATTGACCCTCCCACCTGAAACTAAATGACAAAAATAAATCATGCAAAATATATGAAACAGTGGTTTTCAAGACACTGGACATTAGATAACAAAGGACAGTATCCCTGAAAGACAGAAAACAAATAAGATGAGCCCTAAAATCATTTTATCTTACTGTCTTGAGAAAGTTTCCAGGCTGAAGCAGAAAAAGTAGGAATGCAGATAGAGCCTGAAAAATACCACGAGTTGAAGAGACACAACTGAGAGTCCAGGGAGACCAAGATGACTAGAATTGGCAGGACAGAGTACGCAGTAGGAGAGACCTACATAGAGAGAGAATCTTGGAGAGATTCCCCCTCAAATATTCATCAGACTACTGATTGCCACAAGCATGCAAGGAAAATAGCCAAGGCTGGGAAAATAACAATCTAAAGATATTAGACGATATAGCATCCAGCACTCATACAGAGCCTGGAATAATGTCTGTTCTCACCAAAACCAGAAAACCTTATAATTCATGCAGCATTGGGTAAAATACTCAGAAAAGTCTTGCTTTGAAGTAAAAAAAAATTATCCTTAGACCTAATGATACTCTGGCTCCACCTAACAAATCTTAAAAACAAAACCCAAAATGATCAAACTCTTCCTGCAAATAAATTGCATTCCAGAACGGAGTTCGGGATATTTATAGATGTGCAAAAATAATTACTAATACAAAAACATCTAATGGGCATGTAACTGAAGTACTAAAATGGTGCAAAAATACCCCCTGAAATAAAAAATCATATACGGCACCTATCCAAAGGTCAGCAGGCATGTAAAGAAGCAGGAAAATATGATCCACAATAAACAGAAAAACTAATCAGTTGAAACTGAGCCAGAACTCACACAGATGTTAGAATTAACAGACAAGTACATTCAAACCATTATTATAACTGTATTCTATATATTGAAACAGTTAAGTGAAGGCATTTAAGAGATAAAAAAAAGACTCAATCCAAATTTATAGAAATGAAACCACAATACGAAGTGAAAAATGCACTGACTGACAGGATTAACGGCAGATTAGCCACTGCAGAGGAAAAGACCGATGAATTCAAAGACATAGCAGTAGAAACCACCCAAAATGTTCTTCAAAAAAAAAAAAAAACAGAATTCTTTAAAGAAGTCCTCAGTGATTTGTAGGACAACTTTAAGCAGCCTAATATATATGTAATTGGAATCCCCAAAGGAAGTGGGGTAGGGGAAGGTAAATACGTAATTCCAAACCCAGCAAAAATATCTTTCAAAACAAAGACAAAATAAAGGCTATTTCAGACATGCAAAAGCATAAAGAATTGATCAACAACAGACTTTCAGTATAAGAAATGTTGAAGGAAGTCCTTAGTTCAGAAAAAAAATATCAGATAGAAATATGAATTCAAGGACTGAAAAGCACCAGAAATGGTAACTATACAGGTAAACATATGAGTTTTATTATTATTTAAACCATTTTTTAAAAAATAATTGACTATTTAAACAAAAATAATACAATGTGTATTGAGGGATTTAACATATATGTGTGTGTAAAATGTATGACAACAACAGTGTAATGGCTGATTGACAGGAAATGGAAGCATACTATTGTAAGAGTCTTAGCTGACGTAGTGTAATATCATTTGAAAGTAGAATGTTATAAGTTAAAAATATATACTATAAACCCTAAAATAATGACTAAAATAACAAAATAAAAATTATAGCTAATAAATTATCAATAGAGATGATATCAATTCAGCAAAAACACTCCCAAAAAATTAAAGAAGGAAGAACACTTTCCAATTCATTCTATGTGGCCAGCATTACTATGATAACAAAGCCAAACACATTACAAGAAAAGAAAGCTACAAACCAATATCCCTCATGAACATAGATGTAAAATTCTAAACATTTTAGCAAATTGAATCTGACAATATATAAAATGGATAATATATCATGACCAAGTGAGGTTTATCCCAGGGACACAAAGTTGGTTTAACATTCAAAAATAAACCAATATAATCCATCACATTAACAGAAAGTATTAATGGCCTATTGTTGCCACAACGAACTACCACCATCTTCGTAGAGGAACACAACACAAACTTACTATCTTATAGTTCTGGGTGTCAGAAGTCCAATGCGGTTTCACTAGGCTAAAGTCAAGGTGACAGCAGGATTGCATTTATCCTGGAAGCTCTAGGGGAGAAAACATCTCCTCGCCTTTTCTGGATTCTGGAGGCTGCCTGCATTCCTTGGGCCATGGCCTCCTGCATCTTCAAAGTCAGCAGTAGCATACTCTCTTCAAATCTCTCTCTCTCTTCCTCTTCCTCTCCCTCTCCCTCTTGCACTCTCTCTCTCTCTCACACACACACATACACTTCTGTTTCTATTATCACATCTTCTCTGACCCTTCCATCTTTTAAGGACCCTCATAATTACATGGGACACACCTGGATAATGTAGGATAATCTTAATCACACTGCGAAATCCTTTTTGTCATGTAAGGTCACATAGTCACGGGCTTTCAAGGATTAGGACATGGACAACTTGGTGGAGGGGGAGAGGGGATTATGTGGCCTACCACACAAACTAGAAAAGACCAACTGATTGTATCAGTAAATATAGAAAAAGGATTTGACGTCATTCAATATTTATTTATGATTTTTAAAAAACTGATCAAATTAAGAATGGAAGGGAATTTCTTCAACAAGATAAAAGGCATCTACATAAAATCGGTTACAATTATAATTCATGGTTAAAGACTGAATCCTTTCTCCCTAAAATACAAGGTAAGTATGTCCACTTTCACCACTTGGAATTAGCATTACACTAGAGATTTTAGCCAGTACAATAAAAGAAATAGTACTCAGATTGAAAAGAAAGAGGTAAAATTGTCTTTACTCACAGATAATATGATTATCTATATAGACAATTCAATGGATTCTACAAAAAAAAAAAGGCTACTAAAACTATCATGTGACTTTAGCAAGGTTACAGGATGAAATAAAAATATATAAAAACCAATTATATTTTTATATCTAGCAATTAACTATTAGAAACTGAAATTCAAAAATCAATATCCCTTACAATAAAATTTTTAAATTATTAAATACTTAGGGATTAAATCTGACGAAAGATGTGTAAGATCTCTACCACGAAAATATGAAATATGCTGAGAGAAATTAAAGAGAGCCTAAATCTATAAATATACTTCATTCATGGATTTGAAGACTCAATATTGTTAAAATGACAATTTTCCTCAAACTAATCTATAGACTGAACATAATAACAATGAAAATCTCAGTAGGATTTTTTTGTAGAACTTGAAAAACTGATTCTAAAATTTATATGGAAAAGACTAGAATAGTAAAAATAGTTTTGAGAAAGAACAAATTGAAGGATTTATACTATCTGATTTTAAGACTAATTATAAAGCTACTGTAATTCAGACAGTATGGTATTAAAGTAAAGATAAACATGCAGACCAATAGAACAGAATAGAGTTCAGAAATATATCAATATCAATATTTATTATGAGCATATCTACGAATACATATAGATATGTATAAGTACATATATTTGAGATATAAATATACATATACACTTTTCAACGAATGTTCAAAGTCTATTTGGTGGAGAAAATCTAGTCTTTTCAATAAAAAAAGTCATCTTTTGTATATCTATATGCAAAATGAAATGAACTTCGATCTATACTTCACTCCCTATACAAAAACTGACTCAAAATGAATCATAGACCTAAATGTGAAACCTAAAACGATAAAACTTCTAGGGAATAAGGTAGGGAAAAAAATCTTTGTGACTTTGAGTTAGGCAAAGATTTCTTAGTTACAACACCAAAAACGCAATCTATAAAACAAAAAATTGCCGAAGGGAAGTTTATAAATACACAGGGCAGTGTCTGTCAAGGGATTTTTTTTTTTTTACAACAGAATTAATTACCACTTGTTTGTTTACTGAGAGGAAGGAGCCGGCAGTAATACAACTCTAAACGGGAGTCCCCTGTCCCCAAGGAAACCCTGGTGGAGGGTCAGACCAGCAGGCCTCAGGAAACAGCGCAAGGCTCCCACTTCTGGGGCCCCAGAGATCACCCAGGGCTGCAGCCACACTCGATGAAACTATCAGAAGTCCTAAGAATGTGAAATGTTCCCCTGCTCCAGAGGAGTCCCAGCCACCAGCCCCTGCTTTAGGGCCACTGTCCTCCATTCCCCCTCCCCCCACCACCCCACCCCACTCTCAACCTCACCCTCTGGTGAGACAGTGGACCCCTCTGTAGGAGCCAGCCCTCTGGAGGCCACAGAAGCCCAACGGAGGCAGCTGGTGCAGATCACTTTGTAAAGTATATAAATGTCTAATTGCTGTGTCGCACACCTGAAACGAATATGACGCTGTACATCAACTGTAATCGAAAAATAAATTTAAAAAACTAAAAACAAGAAAAGAAACTCCAGGTTCAGTTTCAACAATCCTGTTCTCAGGTATCAGCTCCATTCTCACTGGGCAGGTCCCATTAGCTGCCCACAGCCTCTATTGCCTCTTCTGTAAAATGGGCGAATAATCCCATCGTCCCAGCGTGGTGGTAAGCATGGCAGGAGGTAATGCATGTGCTGCTCCAGGCACAGAGATGGCCCAGGGGATGGGTGATCCTTTTTGGTCCTTATCCTTCTGGTCTGCTCCCTGCAGTCCTTGGAGGCAAGGGGGCTCTCCTTTCTCCCTACCTTACTTCCATCTTGGGTCATCATTTGGCCCCGGGGATCTCTAGGTACTCCCCTGCTTCTACCCTGATGTGACAATGTCCCATGGCTGGGCCCAGCAACCCCACGGTAGCTACAGGAGCAGCAATAAGCTACCAAGGGTGTGCCTGAGAGAGGACATCTCCCAGCCCTCAGGTGTCTGCAGGACCCCTGTGAGGGTGGGTGAGAGGTGGAGGGAGCCCACCCCACAGGATGTTTAGCAGAGTGGTTAAGACTCTAGCTCAGGTCGTAATTTGGATCTAGGCTTCCCATCTCCTAGCTATGAGATCCTGGGCAAGTCACTTCACCTCCTGAGCCTCTGTTTCCTGTTCTGCAAAATAGCACCTACTTCAGAGTTGTCACAAGGATTAAATGAGATAATACATAAATGTGCCACACCCAGTGCCCTGGCCAACATAAGCAGAGTATCTATGGGCTATTAATGTTACTTTCTCCCACTGAACTCACCAAGAGGCTGGTACCCCCCACCCACCTGCGAGTTTCCTGTGAGCCTGGGTTCAGCCAGAGAGAGGCAGGATCTCATGATGCTCTCTCCCGCAACACAGTCACCGTTCCATCCCTTAGCTCCACCAGGGGCTTCAGAGAAATCCCCTAACCTTGCTAAGTACCTCTCTAGCACCTGCATTTGCTCTGCCATCTCCAGCCCAGCTGCTGCTCCTTTCCCAGCCAGGCCCCTCTCACCTCGGCCCTGCTGCTTCCAGCTTGGGAGTCAGGTGGGGGATTCAGCAAAAGAGCAGACTCTCTGTCTCCCTCAGGCAGTGTAGTCTAACAACTGAGAATAGACTGCAGCTCCACTGCCTGGCTCTGCCTCCTTCCCGCTCTGGACTTTAGACAGGTCACTTGACCTCTCTGTGCTTCGATGTCATAAAATGGGACTAAGAATGGTATCTCCTCATAGGGTTACTGTATAGATTAAATTAGTTAATAAATGTAAAGTGCTTACAATAACACCTCTAAGTGTCATTTAAGTATTTACTACTCTTATTATTGCTATCTTTATCCAGCACATAGCCAAGGGCACAGTAGTTTTCAGAGCAGGCTTATTAAATAAATGGATAGATGGATGGATTAATTAATGAACCAACCCACCTCTAAGGTTCCTTAATTCACTGGAAACTGATAACAATGGCTATCAGTTTCAGCATCTAGCAGGTGCCAGATGCTTCATAACACGTGATCTAACTGAATCCTCACAACCGCCCAGAGGAGCGGGTGTCATGTGCCTGTTTCACAGGTAAGGACATCCTGACTCTTAGAGGTTGACGTATCCATCCATGATCACACAGTCATTTTTTTCATCCTCTTTAATTTTTGATTATACATGATACAAAATCACTGCAGAAAAAAATTTAAATAGACAGAGGCAAAATAAAAATAATAAAGATAAAACCACCTGAGATTCCACACCCAGAAATTCCTATTGCTAAAGGTTTGCAGATTCTCATGGATTTTTTTATGCAAATGAATGTGTGTATATATATTTTTTTTTTTTTTAAAGGAAGAGGGGCCCACATTATGCACACACTGCACTACGACTGAGTGTGGCTCTCTCTCTGTGTCAATAAATCCATGCCACTGGCAGCAGCGAGGATTCTATTGTAGAGCCGAGTTGCAATTTATTTAACCAATTTGCTGTTGTAGGATATTTAGACTGATCCAATTTCTCACATTTTATGTGATGAACATCCTCCTTATCCACACAACTTTCTGAACTTGTCCAATTATTTCCTTAGGATAAATTCCTAGAAGTGAAATTTCTGAGTCAAAGACAATACATTTATTTAAGGCTTTTCATATATACATACTGCCAAATTGTCTCCCAGAAAGGTTGTACCAATTTATGCTCCCACTGGTGGCAAATAAGATGTGGGCCACTGCGATTAAAGATACACCAACTAGATCAGAAATGGTGCATTAGTCAGCAAAGGCTAGGCCAAGCTGCAGTAACAAATTAACCCCAAGTTACAGTGGCATCATACATCAAAGATTTATTGTGGGCTCACATTGCAGGTTCCATCAACTTGGGTCAGCAGAAGGAGGGTCTCTGCCTTGCACAGTGCAATTCAGGGATTGATGCTGATGGAGAGAGACCCACCCCACATCTTCCATCTTACAGCTGCACCATTTGGAACACAGGACCTCCACCATTGCCCCAGAATTGGAAGAGTAAGCACGCAGATTCTCAAATACCTTGGCTCAGAAGTGACACACATCACCTCCACCCCCATACTGTCCCTCCTAATCTCATTCTTCTAAAGTAAGCCTCAGGATGGAAGGAAAATAAAGAGCTCCTCCCAGGCATTGGAAGCTTTTGCAATGGGGATCGAGCAGTGTTGAGAGTGGAGGCAGGCTCAGTCAACCCAGACATCAGACAAGATGGAAGTTGCCGGCAACTCCAGATGCCAGTTTCTGTTTGCCTTATTTAGAGGATTAAAGGTAGAGAAGAAAGAAGAGAGGAAGAAGAGGAATGGGAGGCTGGAGAGGCGGAGAGTGGGTAAGGGAGAGCAACAGATGGAAGCCCAAGGCTCCAGGATGCTGGCTTCCTCCAGTCACTTAGAGAGAGCACCAGGCTCGATGAGGGCAATGTTGTGTGACCTTGCCCAAGGTCATCTAAGAAATCTTCTCCCCACCCTGTACCCCAGATATGGTATGTATTGGGCAAGGGAGGGGAACGGGCATTTCCTAATGTCTGCTCCTACCCAACACCTAGATGGAGAGGGACCTAGAGGTGTTCCCTTGGTGACTGATAGGTTCCTTCTCCTCCCCTCCCCTTGGCTCTCTTTGATGTGCACACACACACACCAGAAGCCCACATAAACACGCTTACACCTGAGAGACAAGAGAGTCTGCCAGGGGAATGCAAAGCCTCTGAAGCCAGATGTCTGGATTTAAATCCCACTCATTGCTGTGTGATCTTGGGCTAGTGACTTCTCCTATCTGAGCCCAGTTTCCTCATCGTGGGTAGTTGTGAGGATTAAATGAGTTTGTCTGTAGAGTAGTACCTAGGACGGTACCCAGCATATGATAATAAGTGTGAGCTCATAGTATATTCACACAGGTTTTCACAGAGGAGCAAAAATCTAACACCTTCGCCCACCCATACATACACTTGCACAAATACACACAGACACGGGTGCTATCAAACCCAGTGCAGCTCATACCTCTAAAGCAAGAAGGCAGGGAAAGGCAGTCCTCCTGGGCCCAGGAGGAGCTGTCCCTCCCCTTTCATCCTAGGGACACCCAGCTCACAGGGCAAACTCTCCCTCTGGCCTCTCCACCAGCACGAGCACCCAAATCCTCCACCCCCACCCTGGGGCCTGCCCCCCCCCACACACACACACACGAAGCAACAAGGTGGGGCTCCTCTCAGCCAAGCCCTTGGACCTTTATTCCAGCACTGGGGCCCTTGATAAAACTCCCCTCCATCCATCTTAGATTTGGTTTCTCAGATCCCCACCGGAACCCTGCCACCTGCCTGCTCAAAAGCCCCCCAGTGCTCCCCACAGAGTTGGAAATACAAGGCCCTTCAGCTCTGACCCCGACCCGCCTCACCAGCACTGGTGTCTTGGTATGCATTATCCTGGCCACCGTAGCCCGACACCCGCCACAGTTCCCTCTCTCCTGTCTGCCTAGAGTCACCGGCCACATCCCCTCCCACCTTGACCTAATCAGTCCCTCAAGGTCAGGCTCAACATCTACTCCTTCTGTGGAGCATTCTGTAAATGCAGCTCAGAAGTCACCTTTGGATTCTTAGCCTCCGCAGCGCTTGGGCACCTGCCTCTGTGCTCTGTCTGCCATGTGCACACTGCCTGCTCCTCTGCAGCCCACTGCTTGCCATGGGTCTGCGAGTCCGAGAGGACCTGGACCTGGCTCTCTCCACCCCGGGACACCCAGCTAGTAGCAGGGACGAGGTACAGAATTATCGTTATAAATAGTTACGTGACAAAGGAAAAAAGAGAAGAGGGAGAAGAACCGATGGAAAGAAGGCAGTGCTGGATATAGCCAGACCTGTACCTTAGCCCTCAGGGAAAGCAACTGAGCTTTACTGAGACCTTTCCTACCAAGCACTGTTCAGACCGCCAGTCCTATGAAGTAGGGGCTGTTAGTCTCCCAGTTATACAGAGGAGGAAACTGAGGCACAGAGAGGTTGACTTGTCTGAAATCCCCCAGCTAGGGAGAGGCAGGGACAGGATTCAAAGTCAGGAAATCTGATGAGAGCCTGTGCCTTCATGATCGCTCTTGGCTGCCTCTTGAGAGGCAGATTTCTTTTAAAAGGATAGAAAACTGAGATCACCCAACTCCCTAGGCAGAGGCCAGTTTTACAAGGAAATCACTCCAGACAAAGCTGGTTTCCCAGAGAGACACACTCTGGACACTGGGGTGAGAGGGGCCTGGACATGGAGGTACAGATGAGAAAGGGGCCATCCCCCGCCAGGCCCCAGAAGGCGGCTGTGCTCTGGGCTGATGTGCCAGTCCCCCAGAACGAAGAGAAAGCCACTCCGCCTCCGTACGGCTCACAGCTGCCCTGTCGGCTGATCTACTAGTGGGCAGAGTGGGCAGAACAAATGTGTCCGTCCAGGAGGGAGCTGGGAGGACAAGGCGACAGATAGGCGGTGCGCCTGGAAAGGAGCCGCTGTTCCCAACCCAGATCGGCACGGCCCCAGGTGTGTGCAGGTTTGTCATCATGCTGTCAGCAATGGGAGGACTTGCCTGGGACGGGCGGTGGTGCCACATGTGGGGCAACTAAGGAGCTCCAGCTCCCCCAAGGAGATATGGGCTCTCGAAACCGTCAGCCAGGGGCTCACCGTCCTCACCTCCATCCGCATCATCAAGTCCTTTGTATATCTGCCACCTTGCATAGACCCAGAGCATGCTGGGGGCTTTGGGAGAGGAGAGACCATGGCCTGTGATAGGGACCTAGAGGCAGTGCTAATGGCCCTGGAGGCCATCAACCAGGACAAAAATTCAAACAAGGATGCAGCCAAGGCCTTAGACCAGGCCCAATGAATAAGGGATCAGCTTGAGAAGATTTCGAGAAAGTAAGCTGGTCCAACAAAATAGCCGCCTCCACCATCTGGCTGGGAGTAGGGTAGAGTCGCTCCTTTCATCTCGGTACTAGAACTGAGCTAAGAATCCCCAACTGCAACGAGCCAGCTGTCATCTTATCCTCCCAGCTCAGGGCCAGGGGTAGGACTTCAGAGTTGATAGAAGAAGAGCAGAGTATAAAATAAGCAGTAAGGGATGTTCCCACAGAGCCCTGACAGAGCCCGGAAGAGAGAGAAGTTAATCCTGCAAAGCCCTAGCAGACCATACAGCAGACTATCAAAGAGATAGGCTGTCAGGACTCAGAAGAGGTACAATCACACCTTATCCAGCAAACGCCATTTGCTGTTTTGGAATGACCCAGCCATCAGGGAAGGCAACAGTCTTTGGATATACATGGATTGCAGAGAACTTTTTCCTCAAAACCTCGTGCTCTCCTATGGAAGTGGATACCAAAGCAGAGTTGGTGAGGAAAGGAACCTTTGAGGACTATCTATCTAGTAAAGAGTCCAGTGCTTGGGTCAGGCTGTGTGGGTCAGCTCATGTGGCCATGGCTTGGATACAGCCGGAGAAGGTATCCTGATTCTATCTTCAGGGCTCAGATAAGAAAAGTCCATAGCCCAAGATCACAGGAGAGAAAAAAGATGCCACAGATAACACAGGTTAGTGGTAGTATAAGAATTACTGTTGAGGGCAGGGTTAAAGGGACCAGCAGGCTGCCATCCGACAGAAGCTTTTTTGACCAGACCCAGCTGGAAACCAGAGGGGGTAGGCAGGCGATGCCCTCCACAGAGGCTCTGTCTCCCTAGGTACGGAGGGTAGAGGAGGCTGGAGGCAGGGTTGGGGAGCTGGCAGACACCAGAAGGACCGAGAGAACCTATGTTTGCAAAGCACGCCTATGCTCACCCCACTGTGCACCCTGCACCTTCTGCATGTTATTGCCTCTTCCTAAGCTACCCTGGACTGGAAACTGAGGCAGGCAGGGGCCGGGAAGGCCTGAGCTGGGCAGGCTAAAGGAGGCTAAGAAGTAAAGGGGCATGGAGGTTCTGAAGGGGTTGGCAAGGGCTGAGGGTGGGGTCACTCCTGATGCTGATGCAAAGATTGAGACCCCTGTGGCCAAATGCCCCCCCACCCCTCTTATAGGCCACCCCATTCTAGGACTCAGGACAGGGCGCCCCACCGCCACTCCAACCTGGCCAGTTCCCGCCCTCACCTCCTTCATGAAGTTCCCCAGCTGACACTTCCTAATTCCCTGATGATTAACTTCAGGGGGTGAGAACCAGGATAGCTATTTAATTAACACGCGTGTCTGAGATTATTTAGGATTCATTAAGACTCCACGTTTGACTTACGCAGGAATTTAATTACTTGCCTGGCACTGAACTCCTGGCCCAGGCATAGGGGGGCAGCAACAGGGGCAACAAATGACCATCCAGAGAGCCCCAGCCTAAGGGAGGAGACAGGCCTGTCCCAGAAGAGCTTCAGTATGAAGGAGACACAACTTGACTCCAGGGAACCCCAGTCTGAGCAGGAAGTAACAACCCTGGTCCCAAGAGCTCCAGACCGAGGGGGAAGATATAGCCTCTGTCTTTGAGCATCTCCAAATATGTGAGAGGAAGGATACATTTTTGACCCCCATGGAAATGTCTGAGGGGAAGGAACCAACCCATGTGCCTGGAGGTCCCTGGTCGGGGGAGACACAGACTCTCTCCTTGGGTATTCCCATTGGGAGAGGGACAAGATGAATCAGAGCAGCTCCCCCACCCCCGCCCCCGTTCCTGGGGGCCTCAGTGTAGGGGAAAGACACACAGCCATTATTGGAGGCCCCAGTCGGAAGGGGGAGATGTGGCCGAGGCCATGGGGAGTCTGGTCTGCGGGAGGCTACGTGATGCCCTCCCAGAAGACCCCTGATCTGAGAAGCGCAAAGGGGCACAAGGTCAGTGTCTCCACAGAAGAGGTCCAGGAATCCAGAAAGACAGAGCAGTCATGGGAGGGACCAGGGAACCGCATTTCCTCTGAGGCTGATGGGGAAGGCACAGGAGGGGATTGGGGGAGAGGACAGAGAGCCAGTCCCAGGCTCCCTCTCTCCAGGCTTGGCTGCCCCATCACACCCCACACTGGGAGCCTCAAAGGTGGAACCAAGACTGTGGATCTCCACAGCCCCAGCCGCGCCCTACCCAGCCTAGGACCTGAACCGCTCTGTTGGAGAAGGACTCACTGAGGAAACCAAGGAGAGAGAGCAGGACCCAGGGACCTGAAGTCTGACAAGTGAGGTTGGCATGGCCATAATAATAATGATGGTGAATTTCCTGACAGCCTCCTGGACACTGGGCATTTTTCACACATCGTCTCAGTTAGTCTCCTCACTTTACAGATGCGGTCCCCAGGGGTTAAGCAACTTGTCCAAGGTTACGCCACAGTAAGGGCAAAAAACCTTGCTGAAATTCCAGCGGTCTTAATCTTTAACCGTTACTACACTGCTCCCAAGCCCCTTCAGTCCTGGTGGCCCTATGGGATGGCCGGCTCCCACCTGCTGCTGCAGTTCTAGAATTAAAACTCTTTCCACAAAACTGCATTAAGGGAATTCACAAGGGCAGAGTCTGGGTCACCTCTGAAGCCTGGTGAAGAGGAGACCCCATAAAGAAGCCTGAAGCACTATGCCAAGTGGGCCCGATAGGATGATGGCAATGCATGGGGCAGAAACGGGAGCCAATCCCTGGCAAAACTCCACAGAACGTGATTCAGCTGATATGATAATGTAAGCACGGAGTTGGGAAGCCCAGCAGGTGGGCCCTGGGGGAGGCAGTTTTCTGCTTCTACAAGCTATGTGGCCTCGGACAACTTAATTCGCTTCTCTGAGACTGTTTCTTTACTTGTAAATTGGAGGTAGTAATAGTACCTTCCTTATAAGGAGAAGTAAAGAATATAACGTGTATAAAGAGTTCATAACCATGGCTGCTAGGTAGACTGCTCACTGCGTTAGCTGTTCTGTGGTCGTGGTCATTTGTTAACATTTTGGGAAGAAAAGAGAAGCCACCAGGAAGCGACAAGGGTTCACTTGAACAAGTTACATCCTGCTAGCCTCCACATTGAGTAACATTTCTGAGGTGATGAGTCGAAGAGCGCTAAAGGTATTTCAGAAACGCATTTGGTTTTCTCCTGAGGGGGCTGGATAAAATACTGTCATCTGCTGATTGAAGCCATGCCGAGCATTCATTAAATGGCCATGTCATTGGAGAGGGTCACTGCAAATACATCTGAAGATGGGAAGACGTCATAATGCTGGAATGACCAGCAGAAGAATGTCATATGACCCCCTAAAGTCCAAAACGGTGCATTCAGTCCAAGAAGACGAAGTTTAACAAGAAAAGGTAAAAGATCTGTTCTTTGAAAACTGACAGGAAAAGAGTTTCACCATGTGCTACTTAGCAAACAATGCAATAAATAAAATGGTGGGTGGGGAAAAAAGATGTATGTTTATGTGTGTTCTTATACATCTTTATATATCCTTTAAAATCCCTTAAAACAACTTCAAAATATCTCTGTTAATATATGTAAGAAATTAATAACCTTTTTTCTTCATCTCTGGGGAGGAGAACTAAGGCTAGAGGACAGGTGTGTGGGAGGGAAATTTTTCCCTGAATAATAATACTCTTTTATAACTTTTAATTTTAAATCTTGTATTGCCTATTCAAAAATTAAATGAAAATGTGTTAAACTGGTTATCTCTGGTTGCTGGAGTGATGGATGGTTTTACTTTCTTCTTCATATTTCCTATATTGTCTGTATTGCATTTTTAAGTCCAGAGAAATAATAGCGCTATTAACATTTTCTTTAAAAGCCTGCCTCACTTGGATAGGCTGAGGACCTGGCTGGGCTACAACTCATATGGCAAAATATAAATTCTGGGGTCTCGCAGTTCAAGGAAACTATCTAGAAATGGGAGCGGGCTTGTCGTGTGGCCACAGAGGACAGAAGGAGGGACCATGAGCAGAATGACATACTACTGCGCAGGGTAGCAGCAGGAAATAACTTTTTCTGTCAAGGTTGCTCTGGGAAGAAATAAGCTCCTCATCATCGGAGGTGTACAAAAAAAAAAAAAAAAAAAAACCTCAAGTGCTTGACAGGGGGTTACAGAGACAATTCTTACTCAGCAAAGGAGCTGGAGAGTCTCGAAGCTATGAGTTCAAGGTCATCTCCTCAGGGACAGACGTGGGTACAACGTTCTAAGCCCATCAGGGCCAAGCAGGAAGCCCGCCTCAGAGGTCTGGGCCTTGCTCACAGTATTGGCTGCCTGGCCCTTCCATTCATTACAGGTGCAGCATCATCTATAATATAGTGAATGTCAAATTCACTAAGATACAATAATAAATGATCGCAAGAACGGCTAATGTTTGTGCAGCACTTACAGCATGCCAGGCACCACCACCCTAAGCACCTCCGTAGATTAACTGATTTAATTTTCGAAACAACTCTATGAGGTAGGTCCAGTGATTATCCCCATTTCACAGATGAGGAAAGTGAAGCAGGGCCAGGTCAAGGTGTTGTCTACAGAGAGCACTGTGCTGGAGAATTTCTTTCTCTGTGTTGTGGGCTGACTGTGTCCCCCAAAATTTATATGTTGAAGTCCTAACCTCTAATACTTCAGAATGTGACTGTATGTGGAGATATGGTCTCTAAAGAGGTAAGTAAGATAAAAGGAGGTCATATGGGTGGACCCCAATCCAATATGGCCGGCGTCCTTTCGAGAAGAGAAGATGGACACAAATGCACACAGAGGAAAGTCCGTGCGAGAACACAGAGAGAAGATGGCCCTCTGCAAGACAAAGAGAGAGGCCTCGGAAGAAACCACCCCTGCCGACACTTTGATGGCCGACTTCCAGCCTCCGTAAGACAGTAAACTTCGGTTGTGCAAGCCCCACCCAGTCTGGCAGTAGCCCCAGCAAATGGATGCACCGGTTAGCTATAAACGGGCATCTGAGGAGTAGCACGTTGTTTAGCCTCTCTGTCAGTTGTAGGGGGCGTGTGCCTGTGCTGGTGAGCAGGTGTGAGTGAGTGTGCAGATGGAACAGGGCCAGAGCCAGAAGTCATGTGTGGGGAGAGCATACTCCTTTGAGAGAGTATGTATACGAGCGTGCAATGACTTCGGTACACAAGCATGAGCGCAAGTGTGAAACCATGGTGTGGCCACATGGGTGTGTGTGCGTGAACACTCGAGTGGGTAAAATTGCCTATACACAGGTACGTGTTCATTCGGCCCAGCCTGGAAACAGATTCAGAGAAAGAAATTGTGCTGTGTACACACACTCACGTGTGTACGAGCAGTGACCCCCTCCCCCGTCCTGAGTGCCCAGTACATCTTGGATGGTGTAACATTTCTGCACCGCCCTTAATGCCAGAAATGTTGTATGTTAACGGCCAGGAGATTTATTATCCCGGCACCTAGTAAGCACTCATTAAACATTACTATGATCTTCATTATCATTTTTATCACAATTTTACAGATGAGGAAACAGGGAAAATGGCCCGCTCAATGTCATCCATTATAAGTATATGGTAGAAAGAGAAACCAAACTCACAGAACCCAATTCCCAGCCAAGCGGTTTTGTTCCTGTATTCTGCTCATTCATACACAGACCTCAACGGGCACAGGCGCCATCACATACACCCCCATGCACAGGTGTCTCTCACAACACACAGATATGCAGGGTCCATCACACACACACGTACATACACATACATACACATAAGCGGGTGTCCATCACACACACACACACACACACACACACACACACACACTCACATGCATGGCGATACCTGAATGCAGCAATATAATAACTAATATTTTGCTCGACAGTAAACATTTTTGCATAAGCTCCTTTCACTCTTACCTTATAGACAAGGAAAATGAGGCACGTAGTGGCTAAGTAATTTATCAGAGGTCACACCGCTGCTAAGCAGAAGAGCCAAACCCTACGCTTTCGACCCCTCTGCGCTACACCCCTCTGCACACACCTCCATCTTTCACTCTGTGGAGGTATGTAATTATTCATCCTACGATGACGGCTTAATATTAATATGAAATTAGCGGCGGCCTAGGCATGAGCAGACACTTTCGGTCTTGGCTCCCTCCCCCATTCTCTTCCTGGAAGAGACAGAGTGGTTTTAAATGATCACGCATCTGCATAATGCCTTCCCTTTGTTTTTTTTTCCTCCTGACTAAACTGACCAGAATACAGACCCCTGTTAAACCCAGAGGACTCCAGGCTGGAATCTAACTACGGCACTTGTAAACCCTGGTATGATGGGAAGGCGGCAATGCAAGTTTCCCTCTGTCACGTATGCACGGTCTAGAATTCTGGAATTTTCAAGATTGGCTGGGGGCACTGAGGGTATGGACTCACGGCCTTTTTAGAAGATTAAGGGCCTCCAGGACAAAGAACACAAATCATAGCTACAAATTTTCTCTCCTGTAGAGGACGGGACGTTGGATTGGATGGGAATGAAATGGTAGGAGGCGATATGGACGTCATTGTCCCTTCGAGGTTATAAAGGCCATGCGAAAACCTTTCCCTCTAAGTCAGGCTGGACCCAAGACTTTGGCTTATGCTACGGAATGTGCTAGCTGTTGGTAAAACCTCCAGAACAACGCTGGAAGCCACAGCTATGGGAGGATGAATCCTAGTATCAAAAAACATTTGGGAGACCAATTTTTATTGAGCAGCTATTATGTGCCAGGCTACTGCTGTGAAGAAGCCACATTCCAGGCCCTCACAAGGTTCGTGGTTTTGCAGGCACCAAACAGGAGTACCCCACTGCCCAGGGACAGGCTATGGCCTACTTAGGCACAGAGATGGGCTCCATCCCCTGATGCAGCTACGGGAGAGGTAGGGCAGGTGGCGAGAGCTTTCTCCTGTGTGTACAGCCTTGACACGTGGCCTGGATTCCTTTGTGCAGAGAAAGAAATGCAGGAACATTCCCAGAAAGGGCAGTGGACACCCCAACATCTGTCCCTGACAGAGGACTGAGGGGACCCAGCTTGAGAGGAAAGGAAGACTGTCCCTGTCATCTCCCTGTCATGCTGCCTCCCTACTCTGCCCCGTCTCCTTCAGCACCTCTCTCTCCCCGCACCCTCTCTCTCCTCCCCACCCTCTCTCTATATATATCTCTCTCACACACACAGACGACCTCTGAGGACAGATGGCCACCCCAAAAATAAAGAAGTAAAACAAAGAAGCCAAAGCGTTCCCCATACAGCTTTCAGACCCAGAGACAACACTGACCCTCACTGCTAATCGACAGTCGATTTCATCAGAGCTGCGTTTGGCCCCATGTTGCCCTTGAGGGGCCAGGCACTGAGCAGCACTTCCCATGGCCTGTCTCTACGCACAGCCTGTGCTGCTGTTCCCGCTGAGTTTTAGCAATGCACCCCTTGGGCTAACAGATTCGAACCAGGCACTGCCTGGAGGGCACATGGCTTAGTGAGCAGAAGGCATCTTTGTGATATTAACAAGGCATCTCATTCAGCCCTCCACCATAGCCATAGCAAGCATCCTGGCTTTGTGGAAGCTGTTTCTCCCTCCACTTTTTCCCTGAGGGATGAGGTAGAAGAGGGACCTCACCAGGTCACAGTTAGTAAGTTACCAACTGTAGGATTTGAACCCAGGTCTCCAAGGCCAAGGCTCAGGCAAATGTTACTCTCCGGCTTCCCAACGTGAGTGCCTATGTTCACAGCACCAGATACGCGTTCACAGTGTGCAAACGGGAGGGTGCCTGGGACATGCCCAGAGACACTGTCGCTCTCTTGAGGGGTCTCTCCCGATCTCAGATAAAGCATTACCACCCTCACGGGAGTCCCAGTCAGAAAGGGAGGCTGAGTTGTGCCCAGTGGAGCTTCGGCCTGAGCAGGGAGAGGTAGCCATCCTCAGGGAGCCCAGTCCGAAGAGGGAGACCTGGCCCAGTCCTCAGAGAGCCCAGTCTGAGGGCGTGACATGGGGAACTGGACATAGCTCTGTTCTGGGGTTCTCCATTCTGAGAAGAGTGACAAGACAAACATGAAGCAAAGAAGCTCTGACAAATCGACTCTGCCCCTCACCCCTCAAATCGGCCATGGAAACAGGGTGTCCCATTCTCCCTGTCTGTGGGTCAGAACAAGCGAGCGGCATCAGCCCCAGGGCCTCACAGAGGGAGAGCCAGGAGAGAGGGGTGAGTGGAGAACGGGCTGTCACTCAGCCACCGCAGCTCCCCGGGGACACTTTACAACTTCACCTATTCCGCATCGCCTGCTTGACGGAGCATCCAAAGCAATTCCAGGACTATATTTCATTGTCACATTTATTTGCAAGGGGTGTCAGTCAGGCCCCGGAAGTTGGCTGCCCCACTGCTCCTCATTCTTTGTCACACACACACACACACACACACACACACACACACGTGTACACATTCGCTGAAACTCACATTCAGATGCACTTCGAGACACACAGAGGATACCCAGAAACTCACAATCATGCACACATCATGAACACACAAACTTGTGGCCTGTGAATCAGAGCCATCATGTTGCACAACCCCGGAGTGCACCATCCATATCACTGTTACTCTCATATATGGCTATCGTGTGCACACGGCAGGGCATGTAGCGCCCCTTATGTACATAGCTGCACACACACACACACACACACACACACACACACACACACACAGAAGCACACTCTCAAGCGCACACAGACACCCAGAGAGCCAGAATCCTCAGGCCAAGGACTGCCACACTCCCAGCCTTCCACAGCTCCTAAGACCACGGGATATGAGGGGAGAGAAGAGCACGGAGCTCTCTGAAGCCCCCCTCTCCTTATTCTATGAGTTTCCCAAGCCGAGACAGCCCTGCTACACCCCCTTGCACATGTAAACACACACACACACAGTAGGAATCTCTTAAGCCAGCAGAGTTGAAACCCAACCATTAGCACTAATTAGCACACTTGTTGGGAAAGGGATTTAATTAACTCTCTGCTAGGGCTCAAGGGAAGCCGAGCCCAGGGCAGGCTTGCTGAAGCTGGGCCTCTCTCTCCTTTCTCACGTGGCTTTTCAGGTGTGGGTGAAGAGCCTCCAGTGAGAGAGCGGAGGCGGTCACACGTCTGCACACCTGGATATATAATGACGCCTTTCATATACAGTCAGATGTATGCACATGTGTGCATGGACATACACTGAAGTATCCCCACATGTATGTGACCCCAAACTTAAAAACGGATGATAAATAGCCAGATAGATGATAGATAGAAAGAGAGAAGAAAGAAAGAAAGAAAGAAAGAAAGAAAGAAAGAAAGAAAGAAAGAAAGAAAGAGAAAGAAAGAAAGAAAGAAAGAAAGAAAGAAAGAAAGAAAGAAAGAAAGAGAAAGAAAGAAAGAAAGAAAGAAAGAAAGAAAGAAAGAAAGAAAGAAAGAAAGAAAGAAAGAAGAAAGAAAGAAAGAAAGAAAGAAAGAAAGAAAGAAAGAGAGAGAGAAAGAGAGAAAGAGAGAAAGAAAGCAAGCTGATAGATGAATAGATGGAAGCATAGCTAATGGATGGATAGGTAATAGGTAGATTTATGGAGGATGGATGGATAAGTGGGTGAATGGATAGATAATAAATGGATGGATAGATAATGGATGGATAATTAGATAATGAATGGTGGATAGAGAGAGAGAGAGAGACAGAGATAGAATGAGAGAGAGAGCTGCGAGTGGGTAGGTGAATGGTAGATGGATGGGTGAATGCACAAAAAGAGTTACGTGCAGTCACATAGACAAGGAACACATGTAGCTATGCACTATACACAGTCCTGCACAGGGACGTACGTTATAATCACTTGCATTCTCATTTATGTGCACATTTTCTCACCTCCCCGTCTCTTCCTCCCTTTCTCTTTCCAAGAAAGGAGGATTTATAGCTTGGGTTGAGAAGTGAGCTCTGGAAGTCAACTACGTGGATTTGCACGGTTCTGCCACTTTCTATCTATGTGAACTTGGACAAGTTCCTTAAGCTCTCTGTGCCCACGTTTCCTCTACAAGATGGAAACAATGGTACATGGCAAACAGGATTGGCATGAGGATAAAGGTGAAAAGTGCTAGGAAGAGTACCTGATACATAGTAAAGGTTCAATACACCATAGCTATTATCACTGAGGTGGTATTTCTCCTATAGGGAACAACATGAAAGCTCCAGAAATATCCAGAACAGGTTCATGTCCCCAAGGAAGAAAGTTGAGGGCCTCTGGCTCCATCTCTGTTTCTCTTCCAAGCCCCTTATCTCACACACACACACACACACACACACACACACCCTGGAGACCAGGTCCCACACAGAGCCCCAAGGGTGGACGGAAGGTCCCTTGGGGATCCCATGTGGCTAAGCCAGGCCCTGAGCGATGAGCCAGGAAGAGCCAGCCTCCAGGGTCCCCTGAGCCCCTAGGCCCAAACAATGATATATATTTTCAATTTTCTCAAAAATTATCTATTTTTTTCCTCCAGACGTTCATCTTGTGCTTTTTGACCAGGATAAACTGAAAAATAATAGAATCCAGATGGAAAAGAGATAGTCATTCCTCCTGCACAGATTGCAGTGCTGGCACGAGCCCCCTGACTCATGGGGGCGGGGCAGGGGGTCTGGAGAACAGTGGTCAGGCCTGAGCAAGAAGAGGGGGTCGGGCAGAGGGCATCTTGCAGCCCTCTGGGACTCTGCAGCCTCGCTGGCCTCCTCACAGCCTGGTGACATGGAAAGAGCTGGGGTGTGGAGCTGGGACACGAGGGTCTTACCTCACTGCGTGACCTTACCTAACTCACCCTCCTCTTGGAGACTCATTTTCCTTACCTGCAATATGGAGATAATAATTTTTCAGTTGTCTACCCCCCAAAAAAGATGGAAGATTTAAATGAACTGTGCTTGAGAGGGTTTCATGAGATGTGACTCCCACCCACACAGGCAGCATCTGTATCCTGAAGGGCCCTGGCTTCCCGCACCCACACTCCCAGGGCTCTGGGCCTCAGGGCTGGGTCTAACAGCCAGCCTCCTTATCTCTTCTGTAATTTATCCTGTCAAGTCTCCTGACCTGGCACATCTCATCCCCAGACCCTCAAACTCCATTGGATGGATTCCCACAGCTCCAGCAAGCTGAGTAGTTTAGAAAGACTGCCAAGATGGTCCCTTTTTTTCTGAAAGCCAGCAAAGAAGGCAATATATCTATGTTAGTGACCACTTCTTTGGGAAGTCCTTCCTAACACCTAACTCAAATCCACTCTGCTGCAATGAACTTGCTTACTCTTTTTGTGATCCCAACAGGATCAAGGCCTGGTCAACCATGGTCTATCATTTTCTGCCAGACGAAGTCTTTCTTTTCTAATGCTCCCTTCATGGACACAAGGCTAATTAATAAATACAAAAGACATTGAAGTTTGGAGTTCAAGTACCAGCTCTGATACTTAAGGCTATGCGACCTGGATAAGTTACCTAATTTTCCTGAGCCCTGATCTCTGTATGGCTCAGAATCATGCCCGGCCTGCTTCGAAGGCTGCTGTGAGGAGATGCGGAAGGCCTGGGTAGACAGATGTGAAGGATGCCTGGCCCCGGGAGCCGGCCCCTTCTCCGGCACAGCCAGCTCCAGTCTCCCTGCCAAGGGGAGACTTCATCTCCCTGGAGAAGGAGGGAGGTGATTTGAAGGAGAGGTGAGGAGCTGCTCCCCCTCTGCCCAGAGTAAGTGGTGGTAATCCCGCAGCCGAGCCTATCGCCTCAGTCCCAGCTGTGGCTCTTCTCACGCCTCAATTGTAAAACATGATTTTAATAACCCTGACAGGAAGGGATCATTTTTCTTTTGTCACTTAACTCGGATTCTGTTGGAGAGAGACAGACATGAAAAGAAAGAAAGACAAGCTGACAGAGTGGCAGGGACCAACGAAGAGGGAGCACTAGGGACAGGGAGTCGGGAAGGAGCGGCGTCCGGATAACTGAGATGGGGAGGAGGGAGGAGGGCAGCAAGGGAGAAGCAGGGTGCGGGGGGAGCAGGACAGGAGAGCAGTGGTTCCCCCTGCGGCTCCCCCGTCCTGACCCCCACCCCCTGCACTGACAGCCGACGTGGAGTAATCAGGACAAGACGCCCCCGACCAGGCAGGCCCAGGCCTCTCTCCGAGCTGTCCCATCCGTCTCATCTTAGGGCCTTATGTGGATGGTCAAAGTGCCCCAGGACTGGGGTGGAGGAAGATGAAAGGAAGATTCCTGATTTAGGGCCCTTTGCTTAAGAGCAGTAACTCCTCCAGTACGTGGCTACAGTCCAGTGCAGGGGGTAAGAACACAGCTGTGTGTCAGGCAGACTGCAGGCCCAGCTCCGTCACATGCTGGCTGAGTGGTCTTGCTGGCCTTCCCTGACCTTGGCGTTCTCGTCTGTACAGTGGTATCTACTTCACACACTTGTGTGGTGAATACATGAGCTGATGTGTATGCCAAGACAATTCAGTGCACGGCACATAGAAATAAGTAGTAAATGAAATGCCCAGGACACAGAGAACAGGGAGGCTGGGCAGTGGAGAGGCCTCCTAGGACGGCAAAGAGCTGGAACAAGGGGCATCCAGGAACTGGTGTTGAGACTTCTCAAAGTCTGGCTCTGCCAGCCCTGGGAGACATCCCACTCCACCAGAAACCACCAGCAGAGGCAGGAAGAAAGGCACAAAGAGGCCTTGGCAGTGGTCATGGGACCCTCCAGGGTGGCAGCTGAGGCCCCCCGGCATGTTCAAAACCAAAATGCACAAAGATCTGCGGTGGACAAAGCTAGGGACACAGTGCCACCTACTGGCCATAAGGGAAAAGATATGGGAAATCTGCTATAGAAGGGAGACTGGGTCTTCCCAGCCCCCAGGAGGGCCAACTTTGGGGGTCCTCCCCAGGAAGGTACCGGATTGGGTCCCTGGTCCTTCTCCCTGCCCAGGGCCCACTCAGATCTCCTGGGAAGGCTCAGGGAAAAAAGGTGGTGACCAGGCTGATGGGGCAGGCACAACTCTCCAAACTGAGCATTACAGAAATGGCAAGCCCCAAGATCTGCCTCGCCCCATCCCTCCGTCGTGGAAAGGAACATCCCTCCATCCTTGAAAGAAACATCTTCAACTCAAATCTGAAAGACTCAGCTGTAGACTAAGGATCTCAGTGAAGAGGGGGTCCATTTCCTGACCTGGGGGAGCCACAGTCTGGTTGGGCTAAAGGAGCTGAAAGTAGAAACTGCAGTGGGGTGGATTCTCTCTGGGCTGTCCCTTCTGGCTCAGCTTAGGGCCATGCAAAGGTCTGCAGGTGAGAAGGAGCCTGGGCTGTAGGGGAGTGTGGGGTGCAGTTGGGGGTTCTGAAAGCAAGAGGAACCCCATGATGACTGTTATTAACTTGTGAGACTCGGTTCCTCTGAGGGTCAGGCTCATGGACAGGGTTATTCCCAGCTCTGCCCACTGATGGTAAATGTCATCCTCTCTCTGGGCCTCTGTGTTTCTCCATCTGTGAAATGGGACAGGGACAGGGGACCCAGGTTTGTCCTGAGCCCAGACCCATAGCCCAGTGGTGCTACCTCAAATTTCTGCCTTCTCATGTCCAGGAGGAAGCCCTGCTTCTCTGAGACCTGTGGCTGATTCCTCTTTCCCAGGAATGGCGGGCAAGCCCAGTTGTGAGTGCAGGACCTTAGAAGGAGGAGGGTGCCCTGATGTCCAGGCCAGAGTTAGAGCAGGGGTCGGGGAAACTAACCAGCACAACCTCAGGTCAGGAAGCCAGCGGCCTCTGGTCTCCGTGACTGAGGAGCACCGGTCAGTGTAAACCAGGACCCTGGCCAGGACGAGCCTGAAGGAAATGCCTGAAGGACTGGCCCGTGGCCAGGTGACGCCTTTGTCCGCAGGCTCAGACTTAAGTGGGAGGCCTGGCCCTTATCGGACTTGGGCCCCAAAGCTCCAAGGACTCCTCCACACCCTTCCACCCAATGTGGGGCTCCTCTGGCCCCCTCACCTTGCCACCAGCAGACGGGAGGACAGGAGGCAGTCTCCACAGCACACCGACCTGCGGAAGAGCCCACACGTTCCTTCTCTCTTCCAGAAGCCTTCTCTGAACCAGAGCACGGTTTGTAATGTGGAGACTTTGCCCTCGGAAAGCCCCCATAACATGCGGCCACCCATGTCACATTTGGAGTCATCATCATTTCCTCCTCCCACTGAAGAGAAAGTGTCCTGTGTCTTGTACCCCTGATCACATCCAGTCAGTGTCCGAGTCCTCTTGATTATCCTTCCTCAAAATCTCTCAAGTTTATGCTTTTCTCTCACTCCCATGACCTAGGCCACCAACAACATTCTCTGCACGGCGTCCCCTGCCTTGTCCACACCCTGAGAGCAAGAGGTACGTTCCAACCCATGCGCCCCTCTCCAGCCACAAAGGACAGCTCCAGGAGCAACTCTGCCCGCTGCGGCAGCCCAGCCTGGAGGACGCAGGAGCAGCAGCGTGATCCTCCCCTCACCTGGGAGCAGAGCACGCGGCACACCGGACACGCTGCTGGAGTTGAATCTCAGGCCCCAGGCATTGGCAGGATGCCCCAGCAGCCCAGGAGCAGTGCACTGAGGATGATGACCACTGCCAAGCCACTGTCAGGAGTCAGGCAGGGGTCCCCAGGGGTCCCCGGCCCCAGGATGCAGCCCCCAACCCCACTTTCCCCACCGGCCTCTCCTCCAGTGTTTCCCTGAGTCTGTCCCATATCTGTTTGCCCTGAAGGCTGTGTGTGTGTATGTCCCAGGCCCCTGGGACAGTAAGAGGAATTCATGGGAAACTGAAAGGCAGAGGCATGGAGAAGCCAGGCATGTCTCGACAGCCCTCCCGCCTCGGGAGGCATCTCTGAAACCGCTGCGTCTCCTTCCATGGCTCCAGCTCGGGGCTGGCAGGCCCGCTCAGCCCTGTGTTCCAGGAACCCTACTCCTCCCACTCCTGCCTAAGAGCGGTAATGGCTTCCAGCTGTTAATGGTCTCTTCGTTTGCCTCACTGTCCCCTGGTTGACTAGTCAGCCCCTTCTAT
Source organism: Rousettus aegyptiacus (assembly GCF_014176215.1). Lineage (NCBI taxonomy): Eukaryota > Metazoa > Chordata > Mammalia > Chiroptera > Pteropodidae > Rousettus > Rousettus aegyptiacus. The sequence continues at coordinate 23,053,300 of NW_023416284.1, read as the reverse complement.
TAGCAGTGGAGCCAATTTCCTCTATTTAAATACTTGAATATTTAAATACAGTGGTTTCCATTTTCCTGGGTTGGCCCTTCCCTCTGTAGGGGTTCCCCACAAAAAGCCCTGGTTCTGCTTCTTTTCTCCCACAACAGTGCTGGATGGAGGAGTTTCAGAGACCCTCGGAAACCCCCGCCATGCCCAGCCCTCCCAACACGTGTGTATGAACACACACACACACACACACACTCACACACACTCACACACGCACACACTCCTCTTCCCTCTCTCCCTTAGTACAGAGGAGGAGCCAACCCTTGGAAACACAAAGGGACCTAGCCCTCCACTGAGGAGAAGGGATGCTTTTCCTTTCTTCCTGCTGACTCACCTTCCTGGCCAGGACAGGTGGAAGGGCTTCAGAAAAGGAGAAAAAAAAAATGCTTTCCATCTGCCAGGCCATCTGCAGGTACAACTGTGTGGAATGACCTGCCCTCCCTTAGCTTCCCAGTCCACCTGAGTAATTCTGCTCAAAGGAGAGCAAAATCAGGTGCCCCACCTAAGAAGTCGCAGCCCCCACATCAGAACCCTGACTCTTGCTGGCCGAGCCTCACCTCTCAATCCCTAGAGGGTTGGGTTCACAGCCCTCAGGTTTACCTAGGGATGCCCCATCATCTGCCATCATAGTCTCCATCCACAGGGGCACTTTCTCATCCTTGGAGTAATCTGTCACTTTTCTGTGGTTCATGCACCTGTCATTTGAACAAAGGCAAAATTCTCTTCTCTCCGCCATGAGATAAAGGGCATCAGCTTCCAGCACTGGGCCTCTTTATGCTTCCTTGGCAGCCCCAGGTCTGAGGCAATACTCATGCCCCTTCTTGCAGTGACTGGCATCACCCAAGGCTCGCCCTGTTAAGGTTTCAGCAAAGGGCACTCACAATCGGCTTGCTCAATCCCTTACCACTGATGTCGGCAGCCTTGACATGATACCACAGTCAAGTGTAAGGGAGCAGAAGAGGAATCCCACAGCAGCAGCCCCACGTGGCTGACGGATGATGGATAGGGTAGGGTAGGGTAGGGTAGGGTAGGGTAGGGTAGGGTAGGATAGGATAGGAGCTGAGCACACAAACCTTAAAGCCTAAGTTCTCACCCTGGCTCAGCCATTTTCTGGGGAGCCTCAAGTTGGTTACTTAACCTCTCTTATTCATCTACAAAATAGGCATGCCACTGGTAGCTGCCTCTTTGATCTGCTATTTGGTCCCCCTCCCCTTTTGTTCAAGTCAAAATGTCCTCCACATTGGTGTCCAGGTTACATTAACCAACACTCCGTTGACACGTGTCTTCTCCTGCCAGATAAACCCACATGTTTCAGCCTCCCTCGAAGCTAGGTGTGGCACGTCACTCTGTCCTGGCTCTCAAGTGCTGTGTGACAGCTTCTGGAACCTTACTTAAAAGAAAGATGGAGCGTGCCTTTTGCACCCCTGCTTTATCCCATCCTGCAAACTTTCCTCAAACATGGATTCGCTATCGCAGGCCATGAGGACGAGGGTCACCCCTGGGGGTAGGGATAATAAGCTGCGGGAAGCCCATGTCTGGGAATGCTCCAGAGCCCCTCGCCAGCCCTGGACGTGACATAGAAAAAAACTTCTCTCTCGTTTCAGCTCCCAAACACATACATTTTCCCAGTTGCCACATAGGTGGAAACAACGGCCTTGGGCGTAGGCATTCCAGCTGGAGAGACCTGTCTCGCCATCGGCAATCTTCAAAAATTTCCTAATTCAAGTCATTTTCATCAGGGAACCCACATGCCGATGGATACCTCCCTCACACCAACGATGCCACCTTGGCAGGACATGCCTGAGAGTGGCAAGTAATCAATCCATCGATCCCAACCAAAAGGTTTTGGCTCTAGCAGACAAGAAATGTAAGGTGCTGCAGGTAAGTTTCTCATGTGGGCTTCCTCCACTAGGAGTCGGATTCCCCATTTGTGCTTGACATCTGCCATCTCAGACAGGAAGAAGTGAGCCCAGCTGACTAGAGTTCTGTCCCTCTCCAGGTGGTCAAAGCCATCTTGCAGGATAGTAGTTGGGGCATCTGGGTTGTTCCCACTGCCCTTGGCGGTTTCTCATGAGCGAGTTTGACTATCCCAGTCCCCACAGTAAGACAGCAGTGCCCTTGGGGACAGCCTTGATCCTTCCAGCCAGGGCCCCTGTTCTTCCCTTTGATCGGCTCCCTGCTTCTTTCTCCCCTCAGGAGGAAGGTGGAGATGAGGGCCCAGGCACTGCGTGGTGAACGGCTGCCATCCCTCACCACCTCTGAAACTCTCACTCTTTCAAGACTCCCATTGACCCTGGGACCACTTCAGTGGCCTGTGAAAAGTCCCACAGGACAAAGCATTCTCGTTCCCGAACCTGTTTTGACATGTTTGCTGGGCTTAGAACTGAGCCCAGTCCCAGGCTGCCCATCACATGAGCAGGCCTATCACCCTTCCATGTTTTGAGACCTCACCCATCCGCCATTCCAGTCCTCACCTGAGTGGAATCCACACTCTCCGCGTTTGTCACATCCCTGCTTCTTAGGCCTTTGTCTTCCCTAGAGAACACCTCCTGTGCTCCTCCCCCAGGCACTCGCAACCTTAAGGGTATCAGGGCAGTTCGGGGGGAGATGCCCCTGTACCTCAGACTTGAGCTGTTAATGCATCTGAGCCAGGCGAGATGCTGCACACCTCTGTTACCTGGACTCCACCAAACTACCATGAACATGCAGGTCTTGCTGCAGCCCCTTATCCTGCCCATTAGCATCCCCACTCTCGAGAGTGACCAGAGGAAGCACCTATGACACAGCGGGCGCAGGTGCCCCACAGAGGGCCCTGGAAGTTGTGACGTGGTGAGGCAGCCGCAGGCAACCTCACAGACAGTGGGCATCTAGAGGGCGGGAGCCAGAGAACACAGTGGTGCCACGCGGTAACTCGAGCTGCTTGGCACTTTCCCGAACACCATGTAAAATCCCCTGGAGGCCTCCAGAAATAACTGGATGAGAGTGTCAGGCTTCTGGCTATCTTGGTAAACAGATGGGGATAGAAGCCAGCCAAAGACAGGTCGTGACTGTCAATGTGACCCCATTGGTACATTTCTCAGGCTGGTGAGGCCTTGGGGAAAACTCTAGAAGAAGTGCTTGTGCCCAGCCACCACCACCATCACGATTCCCTTAAAACTGAATCATTTTTGCGAGGAGGCTCTGTCCCATTGTCCAGCCACCTAGGCTCAAGTGTTCAGTGCACCTTCAAAACTGTTTACGGGTATCGGACACTTACTCTGTGGCAGACCTCATGCTAGGTAGTTTAAAGGAATTACACTCCTTAATCCTCATGCTGACTTTTTAAAGTAGACACAATGAAGACTCCCATTTACAGCTGAGGAAATTCAGAAAAGTTATGCACTTTGCACGAGAGCCCTGAGCGAGTAATAGGCAGAGCTAGGATTTGAATAGAGGCAGTCTGTCCCCAAAACCCCAGCTCTTCACCAGCATCCTACATGACTCGAGTGATGGTCAGTTCTTCCCTTGCTCCCTCTACAACTCTTTTTGCTGCTGCGCTACTACTTTCATAATTTTAAAACCCACATATGCTTCATCTTTTTCCCAAAAGGACATGAAAATGCTTTACAATGAGAAAGATTAAGTCATTCAACAGATTCATATTGCTCAGGGGGTAAAAAAATCAATCCTGAGTGTTGCTATAGTTGCTATGATTGATCCTGAAATTTAGTTTTGAGCTTCCTGGCAGCCAAGGCAAAAAATGAAACACTAAGTTCTGACACTCTTACTATCAGAAAGGAGGAAGCAGATCATTTCCTCCAAAGGGACGAATATTTCCAGGAACTAATTCTGAAATAGACTTCTCATATAGGGCCCCATGTCACAGACATGGTATGACATAATAAAAATGCAATCTTCTGTATAATTTGATGGCAAGAGCAGGTAAAGGACTTGCAATATAAACAGAGGGGGTACCAAGCAATCTTGGACACAACAGACTCAGGGGCCCCACCATGTGGATTCTCTGTAGATTAGAGCTCAGAAAAACTAGAATTTTCCCCACATGTCTCAGCAATTGCTAGGTTTCGTCTTTTGAAAACAGAAAGCTATGGTTCATTTTCTGATGGGTCCCAAAGTACTACCTTTCAGGGCGGCCGCGGTGAAGGTGAGAGTGAAACAGAGCCCCAGGTGACGGAAACTAGAGATGCCCAAGAAGGGTAGTTTTATTCTAAAAGTGGAGATCATGCACACATTCACTTAGATATTTATTGTCTTTTCTGTGCCAGGTTTTGCACTAAGTGGAGTGGAAGCCAATGAAATAGATAACGCAGGGTTCCTAACCTCAAGAAATTAATTGAATCATTAAAAGCAAAACTCACTCTTTTTTTTTTTTTTTTTTGAGAACCTACTCGGGGTCAAGCACTGAGCTGGGTGTTCTGCATATAGTATTTCATTGACATTTCTAATAAACCTTTACAATAAATGTTATTATTGCTAACCACAGCACAGGACTAGACAGAAGCTGATCCCCACAGTACTGGGCCCCACAGTGGCACACACCAAACAAGAAGGCCACTGTTTGTCCAATAGACCTCATCTGGTTGGAGAAGCTTTCTTATCCAGAGCCCTAATGGGAACCCCACATCAACGACATCGAATGGAGTCCTTGTATATAAAATAATTTCAAGTAAGAGATTTCAGGGTGGGAAAGGGGGCCTCTGTTCAATTCCAAAAATATTTATGGAACAATTTCTCCATGCCAGGCAGTGTGGAGACCCAAATAATAAGATACCATGCCTGATCTCAAGAAGCCCCAATCTAGTAGAAAAGCATAAATGGTAACTTTCAACATGATCTGATGACTGCTAAGAGTGAAGTAAGCCCAGGGTACTTTAGAAAGACAGAGTAATCATCCCTGGAGGACAGAAGAGTCTTCCAACTTGGAGGAGGATCGGGGAAGACTTTCTTGAGGAAGTGGCACAAAAGATGAGTCTTATAAAATGAATAAGATTTATCCAGATGGGAAAAAACAGGTGTGGAGAAAACAGTTGAAAAGGAACTTTGGACAGTAAGAAGAACTTGGGCAAAGGCAAGAAAACAGACAAATAACATGGAGTAAGACTTGGCAGAGAGAGGGTAGGATCCACAAAGAAGTTAGGAATTCCTAGAGCATACAGTTTGAGGCGAGGAGCCATGGAGATGAGACTGGAGAGACTAGCGGGATCCAAGCCTTGAGGAGCATGGACTTTACCATGAGGGCAGTGGGGACTGCTGAAAGATTTTAGCCAGAGAGTGACTTGATCACATTTATGCTTTGCGAGCTTCTCTCTAGCCTCAGTATGGAGGCTGATTTAGTAGCCTGGAGACTGGAAGAATGTACAAGTCACAAGAAAGAACATAGGGAGTTGCAAGGAAAGGGGGATCCTCTTCCAGGAACATGGTGGATATTGGGCCCTCACACCACAAATCGACCAGATTCTTGAAAGAAGGTATCTTTTAAAGCATTGCTAAGCATGCGGAAAGTAACGGACTTCTCCAAGCCTACCAGCACCATCAGCAGAGAGATGGAAAAACTGAGAGTTGACATCTGGATGGCACAGGGGCCGTAAGAAAACAAGTGTGTGTTGCCCTGAGAGAAAATTCTACTTTCGGTAGACCAAGGGGCTAGAAGCAAGCAGGGGCTATCATCTTAACATTAACCCAGGGCCCTCAACAGAGGCTAAAGTGATTCCAGGTTAATGGTGTCTTTTGACCTTTGACAAAAGCAAATAAATCCCCTCTGGAGGACAGAATACCCAAATTGGGCACTCAGCATCGCAAAGAATACATATATAGACCCATAATTTAAAAAAAAAAAAAAATCAAATATACGAGGAGGTGAGACTGAGCAGAAACAACAAACAGTAGATTTAGACCCCTAACCATGTCAGAAATTATGATTGTTATAGTTATAGTATATAAGATAACTGATTGAAATTGTTAAAGAAAAGACAAAATCATAAGAATAAAATCCTAAGAATGATCAAGTAACAAGAAATAATAATAATAATAATAATAAAAAGACTAGTCAGATCTGGAAATGGATAAAATAGAACTTTTAAAAATAAAAATGATAACTGTTGAACTGAAACCCAATGAATGGGTCAAACAGCATATTAGACACAATCGATGAGACAAAGAGTGATCTAGAAGAGAAAGCCGAAGGAATTACACGGATTGCAGCACGGAGAGAAGCAAATGGAAACTCTGAGAGAAAAGCGAAACGCTATGGCGGACAGAGTGAAAGTCCCAGAGAGAGAATAGCGAGGGAAAGGCGGAGAGGCGATATCTGAAGAGATAATGGCTGAGAAGTTTCCGGAACTGATGAAAGGCATGACTCCACAGACACTGGGAGTATAATACATATCTAATGAGATGAATAAAAAGAAATCCACATCTAGTCATCCATCGTGTGGTGAGACAAAACACCAAAGACAAAAATCTTAAAAGCAGCTGCGTAGAAAAGACAAAAGGAACAATAACGAGACATCAATACACCTCTCAAAAGCAAACATGAAATCTAAAGACGGGGAATAACTTGAAAGCCCTGAGAGAAAATAACTGTCAACCTAGAGCTGTGAACTTAGCAAAACCGTCTTTAGAGGCTCAGAGTGAGATGCCATTATGTGATAGAAGAAGGATGAAGAGGAGGAGGCGGAGAAAGAGGAGGAGAAGAAGGAGAAGGAGGAGTAGAAGGAGAAGGAGGAGAAGGAGGAAGCAGAGGAGGAGGAGGAGAGAAGGAAGATAGACACAATATGTCTCTGCCATAAATTCCTAAGTAATAAGAGCACTTGGAGCATCTTCTGTTCTAATATTTGGTCTTTGATCCTGGTTTCTAACAGAGCTCCTAAATCCCTTGGAATTTCCTGGATGATAAGAGCTCCTTTTGTTCTAATAAGGTAACTCTGGGTGGGCTCCTGAATAGTTTCTGGATGCCAATTGGTCACCAGAAAGACCAAGCCATGATTAGAAGCTCGGAATTTTCAGCCCCACCCCCATTCTCCTAAGAAGGGAGAAGGGCTGAAAATGGAGTTAATGATCAATCGTGCCTAGGTGAGGAAGCCTCTCTAAGATCCCAAATGCATAGGGTTCAGAGAGCTTTCAGATGACACACCCCAATTCCACAGAGACAGAAGCTTCTGCACTCAGGACCCTCTCAGACCTCGCCCTATGTACCTCTTCGCCTGGCTGTTCATCCGTATCCTTTATATATCCTTTCATAAACTAGCAAACGTGAGTATGTGTTTCCTGTGTTTTATAAGCAGCTCTAGCAACTAATCAAACCTGAGGAGGGGGTCACAGGAACCTCTGATTTTTAGCCAAGTTGGATAGAAGTTGTGAGTAAACTGGGGGCATACTATTTGTGATTGGCATCTCAAGTGGTAGGGAGGAGGGAAGTCTTGTGGGACCGAGTCCCTAACTTGTTAGATCTGACACTATCCCCAAATATATAGTGTCGGAATTGAGTTAAATTGCAGTTGGTGTCATGGAGAATTGCTTGGTGAGGGAAAAGACGTCCACACATTTGGTAACCAAAGGTGTTAGAAGTGAAGTGTTTTGTGTGAATAGGAGACACGGGAGGAAGAAAGAACTGCGTCTTTCTCTACATAGGGAAGAAAACTGGGTGGTTTTTCTTATAGTTGTCAGCAAGTCTTTACTAAAGGAACCTCTGAAGAATGCGCTATAATAAAAACAGGAGTTTCTCAGTAGGAAAGTCCGGTATGCAAAAAAGAATGGTGAGCGAAGAAATTGATAAGCATGTAGAAAAATCTACATGAACATTGTATAAAATAATAACAATATGTGGGAATAGAAAGAACTAAAATACTGCACAAACATGGTATGTAAATCTGTAAAAGATAAAAGTTAAAGGGTTCAAATGTCATACTATTTAGGAAGGGGTTTTATGCAGGATAGAACTTCAAAAGCAACCACTAGAAATACAGGAGCATATAAATTTCAAATCGATAAAAAGGATAAGAACAGATAGAATAAGGAAAGAAACAGACTCAGTACATCCAAGGTAGGGAGAAGCAAGAAAGGAGGGGGAGAAGGCATAGGGGGAAAAAATAGAATAAGAAAGAAAACGAACGAAAGTCGAAAAATATCAATAATCGCAATAAACTTTAAAGGACCGATGTGCCATTTAAAAGACATAGTGTTGGACTGGATTTTTTTTAATCCAGCTCTTTGCTGTTTGTAGTGCATGGCACATTAAAAATATAAGGAGATGGGTGGAAAGACAATGCAAACACTAATCGAAAGAAAACTGGACAGCTACACTAAAATCAGAAGGTGGAAAAAAACAGTCTTTAGGATGACATAGAGCATGATTAGGTATAAGAAAGGTCAGCGCTTAAAGGTGAAATGTTCACTTTTCTTAGAAGATGCAACAATCCTAAATCTGCATATACCTAATAAAATAGCCTCAAAAATTAGAAAACAAAAACCGATAGAACTGCAGAGGGAAACAGAAAAACCCATAGGGGTAGATCTGAATACTCAACTCTCCATTACTGGTAAGTCAAGTAGACAGAAAATTAGCCAAAGAGGATTTGAACAATATAACAAGCTAGGTTTAATGGAAGTCCACAGAACTCTGCATCCAACAATAGAAACTAAACTTCTCATGCACACGTGTTGTTAAATTATTATAATTGGTCATGTACTAAGTTATAAAGTGAGTCTTAATTCCAAAGAATCATCATCACACGGGTCATGCTCTCTGACTACACTGCATTTGAATTAGAACTCGGTAAGGAACAGATACATTTTAAATTCCTATACATTTGGAAATTTCTAACTTTTCTTCTGAGTAATTCATAAGTGAAAGATAAAATCAGAATAGAAATTTTGAAACACTTAGAGCAGAATAATGAAAATAGTACCTATCAAAACTGTGGGACAGACTCAAAATGGTGCTTTCGGTAAAATGGAGAGCCTTGAAAATTTATGTTAGAAAAGTTTTTAAAAAATCAAAAAATTAATGAACTAAGCACATGACTTAAGAAGTTATAAAAATAAACATGGACTAAAGTTAAAGAAAACCCAAAATTGTAATAAATAAAGCTAAGAAGAGAAATTCATTAAATCAAAGCAAAGAAACAGTAAAAAAAAAAAGGCAACAAAGTCAAAAATTAGTTTATTGAAAAGATTAATAAAAAGACAAATCTCTAGAAAGACTGATTAAAAATTAAAAAAAAAAGAAGTCACCAAAATTTTGTATTAAAAAAATTTTAAAGGAACATATTTACAGATTCAGAAGAGATTAGAAAGACAAAGTGAACACTGTGAACAACTCTACATCAAGGAATAAATCATTCCAACTTATACAAACTCTTACAGAAATTAGAAAAATACTGTGGACTCCCTAACCCATTGCATGAGGACAGTATAACCTTGATTCCAAAATCTAAGAAAGAGAGTATGAGAAAAGAAAATTATAGGCCAATTTTACTCAAGAGCATAGAAGCAAAATGAGGTAATAACAACCTGAATCCAGCAGTGCATAAAAATGATAATATATTCTGACCAAGATGGGTTTATCCTAGAATTGCAAGAATGTTTTAATATTATAAATCTATAAATGTTATTCATCACACTAACAAATTAATTTTTAAAACCACATTATTTTTCAATAGATGCAGAAGCGTTTGATATGATTTAACACTTACACATGATTTTTTAACTCTCAGCAAATTAGGAATAAAAGGGACATTTCATAAATAGTAAAGGTTACCTACCCGAGACCTTTAGAAAACTTTATTCTTAATGAGAAATATTAGCATTTTCTTTAAAATAGTGAACAAGAGAAAGATGCTCACTACCACTGTTTCTCTTCAAAGCCAAACTGGTAATCCTATCCGGTATAGTAACAGGAAAATTAAATAAAACATAAAGATTAGAAGGAAAGAGGTGTGCATTGTTCACAGATTATATGTTTATTTACATAGAAAACCTCAAAATCTACAAATAAAATGTTAGAATAAGAGATTTAGCAAAGTTGCCAGATTTTTTTTTAATAATATATAAGAGGAAAGGAGAAAGATATCTTTTCCTAAGGGGAAAAAATCAATTGCATTTAGGAGGTGTAATTTTAAAATATATATGATTTAAAATTGCAACAAGACCATACGGTAATCAGGAATAAAATGCTTTCATGGGGATAGGGAAACTCAATATTTAAAACTGTCAATTCTTTCTATAAAATCGATATAACTCCAATCAAGATCACAAAAGAATTTTTGTGGATCTAGACAAGCTAATTCTAAACTATGTTAGAAAAACAAAAGCCCAAGAATAGATGCTGCTGGCAAAGGTAAATAAATAAACAAGGCGAGGGGACTTGGTCCACCAGACAGACGTCAAGACTTACAGAAGGTAAAGTGAGATAGTGCGGCATTGACGCAGGAAGGGTCAAATGGACCGATGGAACAGAATGGAGAGCCTTAAAGTAAATACGTGGAAAGTTTACATACGCCACAGATAGAAGTTGCAGATCCCTGGGGAAAGAAAAAAATTTCATTTTTTTCCCTACATCAATATCAGTGAGAAATTGCATATCCAAGTAGAAAAAAAAATGAAATTGGATCCTTTCCCCAAATTATAAATGATATCAGTCCCAGATGGATTAAAGCCTTAAATATGAAAGGCAAAATCTTTCAACTCAGAGAAGAAAATACAAGAGAATATCTTTATGACCTCAGAATAGGAAAGGCTTTCTTCAACAAGATAAAAAGCATCAACTATAAAAGAAAATATTCATAAATTCAATTATATTAACACTAAGAACTTTTCTCCATCAAGACTTCACAAAGAAAATGAAAGGACTGGCCACCAACTGGGAGAAGTTATTTGCAACATACACCACTGATAGCCCAGTTGAAAACATGAGCTAAAGACATGAACAGCATTTCTCAGAAGTAGAATATGAAAGACAAATCAACACATGAAAAGAAGATCAACTTCATTAATAATCAGCACAATACAAATTAAGACAACACGAGCTACAATTTTACACCATGTTGGCAAAAATGAAGAAGTCTGACACCACTGAGGTTGGTACGGATGTGGATCAACAGGGATATTTACACTCAGCTGGTGGGAATGTAAATCAGCACAAGCATTTTGGAAAACAAGATGGTGCCATTTGTAACTTTGAACATTTGCATATCCTACTTGCCCAGCAATTCTTCTAAAGAAACTCACGAACTTATGCAACAAGAAAGATGTACAAGAAGGTACCCCCAGTGGGGTTGGCGTGAACGTTGGCAGCTCAGCAAATGAAGCTCCTGAAATTCCAGAAAACATGGGAGATTGGCTTCCTACCACTTTACCACCAATAGGAATGATTTCCAGAAGAACTTGATCCTCAGTTTGGGACTTTTCGCTGAGAGAATTTAGCTGGCCAGGAATTTGAGTGACATTGACCCAATGGCACCTCAGCCAGAGGTGGAGCCAAATAGACACATGGAATGTGTGCTGTACTTGAACCTTCCAAAAACCGAGCCTCCAGCCTGTGACCACCTCAAGACTTGCCCTGACGGCAGCTAAAGTTTGAGTTGGACAGGCACCTGCTCATCCCTGCCTGATTTCCTTTTCTCAGATGAGTCCTCTCAGAACTCCATTCTCTGGTCAGCAGTCAGGCTTCAGCTCAAGTGCTGCGCTCTGTTCTGTAAAGTTCTATAAATAGTTCCTAAGTTTCTGCAAGGGGTGATCTTTGCTCCTGTCTTGAGGAATAACCTAATGGTATTTTAACAGTTATTTGAAATAAAGACTGTACACAAAGACAGTCAAAAAATATAAAACAGAAAGAAGTTCAAGAACGTCCCCAGTAGCAAAAAGAATGAAGACTATCTCAGCATCCACTAATAAAAAATGGATAAAACTAATTTTTGGCATAGCTACATGATGAATGATACAAAGATAAAAATGAATATGCTTCAATCATCCATAACAACATGGCAGAAATAGAACAGTGAAAGAGAAAAAAAATGAAGTTGCAGAAGACTGCATTCAGCATAGAGAATTTTAATGAAGTTAAAAAACAAGAAAACTAAACAATATATTTTTAACAGAAACATGCATATGTGATAACTATATTTTTAAATAGAAAGGGAGTAATAAATATAAAACTCAAATAGTTGTTAACTCTGAGGGCTGAGGGGACAGGGAGGTAGAGTTCACAAGAGGATAAAAAGATGCAGATGATATTCTAGATCTGTGCTTTTCAACATGGTAACCATTAGCCACATGTGACTATTCTTATTTATATTTAAATTAATTAAAACTAAAGCAAATTTAAAATTCAGTTCCTCATGCTCACTAGCCAAATTTCAAGTGCTAAATAGCCACGTGTGGCTAGTGGCTACTCTATTGGACACCACAGATTTACAGACCACTTCCATCATCCCAGAAAGTTCTATTGGACAGCTCTGTTCTAGACCAGAGGTTGGCAAACCTTTTTATAAATGGCCAGGTGGCAAACTTTATGGCTTTGCGGAACATAAGGTCACTGTCACAACTACTCCCCTCTGCTGCTGTACCTAAAAGCAGCCACACACAATATGTAAATGAATGGACGTGACTCTGCTCCAATAAACCCTTACTTACCAAACAGACAGGAGGCCAGATTTGGCCTATGAGCCTTAGTTCGTTGACGCCTGTTCCAGATCTTAAGTTGGGTGACTGGTCAACAGATGATCATTTTATTATTATGCTTCACAATTTCAAGTATTCTTACCTATTGAAGAGTACATAATACATTTTAAAATATATATATATATCTAAGGACAACTGACAAAATCTGAATAAGATCTGTAGCTTAGACAATATTTTAATAATGTTAATTTCCTGATTATTATCATGGTACTATGGTCAGGCAATATAATGTCCTTGTTTTTAAATAATACACATGAAAGTACTTGGGGGTGATAGAGAATCCTATATGCAACTTACTCTTAAATAGTTCAGAAAAATATTTATATATGTATGTATATGTACACTCACACACACATGTTAGGGCCACCATAACAAATTACCACAGACTGGGTGGCTTAAACAACAGAAATTTATTTTCTCATAGTTCTGGAGGCTAGAAGCCTAAGATCAAGGTGTTGGCAGAGTTGGTTTCTTCTAAGGCCTCTGTCCTTGGCTTACAAATGACAGGCCACAACAGATGACAGGTAGATAGATAGATGATAGATATAAATAGATAAATGATGGATAGATAGATAGATAGATAGATAGATAGATAGACAGACATAGACGATAGATAATATATGATACATACATGATAGCATAATAGATAAAAAGCAAATTTGGTAAAATGTTAAGGATCTGGGTGTAGACAGAAGTTTTCTGACCTATTCTTGCAATTTGTCTATAAACCTGAAATGATCTCCAAATTAAGATCTTAAAAATATATACATATATAGTTACATACACTTATAATAAGGCTAAAAATTACAATTTTACAATGATATATATGTTATTCTTCAATAAAAAGTTTACCTTCAAAAATCCATTAAGTCAAAAGGAATAGGAGGTTAATACTGGCAAATCCAGCAGCCCACCTGAGTAAGAAGAGGACTGAGAAGAATCTGGTCATCAAGAGATCGTGTGTGATCTGAAGAGAGATGTTTCTATGGGGTGATGGGATGGAAGCCAGATTAGACTGGGCAGTAAGGAAGTGGAAATAGCAAATGTTGACAACTCTTTACAGCAATCTGACTATGAGTAAAAGAAAAAGATAGGGTCATACCAAAAGGAAAACTATATTGAAGGAATGGAAGAAACTGAATCATGGTGAAATGCTGCTGGCAGAGGCATGAAGCAGAAACAGCCCAGAAGTAACATGGTATGGACACAGTGATTAAGCGTTCAGAATCTGGAATCAAGCTGCTGGGGTTCGGAACCAGATCTTGGCTCTGCCACTTGCCAGCTCTCTCCACTTTTCCCATCTTTGGTAGGGGGTGATGGCGATAACAGACTCTACACCATAGAGCAGCCATAAACATTAAATAAATTAATGAATGCGCAGCACTTAAAGCAGTACATAGCAGCCAGGAAGCACTCAGTAGAGGAAATTACCATAGCTATCATTAGCGCAAAAGCAGGGAGAGGAATGACGGTGGAGATCGCTAGGGAAATGGGAGGAGATGGTGATGTTGTGAGCACAGTATTCGAGGCTAATGTGAAAAAGCCCCTGGAGATGACTGGTCGAGAGCTGGACAACCAGGGTGTGGGCGCCTGACCTGCAAAGCTGGTAAGGTCCTCTGGATGGCGGCAGGAAGGTAGTGCAGAGAAAGGCTATGAAGCAGGTACCCAAATTAAGAGAATGAGGCCAAATGACCGGAGATCAGCTGAAGAGAGTGATGGGGAAATAGAGGGTGACACAGCAAATGAGGACCCAGGAGCCACGTGTGGATGCCACCCTGGCATTGCGAGGGCATCCAACCACACTTCTGGCTCCTGTGGTACCTGGAACTTGGGAGGAGGAACTGCCTCCAGTCACAAGGGATGCAGGGAGTTGGTGTGTCCTTAGGGAGGGGAGGCAGTCAGAGGTGCTGCGAAGAGCTTGTTTATCAAAGATCATGACAATCTGGCTTTTTTATTCATACACCATCCTCAGACCCAAGTGCAGAGCCTGGTTGTGAGTAGTTGGTACTCAAAAATATTTGCTGGATTGATGAGTGGGTGGGCGGATGGGTGAATGCATGGGTGGCAGATGGATGAGTGAATGGGTGGATGTGATGGATAGATAATGGGTGAATGGATGGATGAGTGGGCGGACAGATAGTGAGCGGGTCAATGGAAAGGTGGATAGAAGGGTAAGTGATATGATGAATGGAAAGAAGAGTGACAAAGTGGGCTCCGGGGGATGGGTGAATAAATGAATGGATGAATTTAATAAACTGGACATTCCAGGAAACATAGGGGAACAGCCCGGGAGGCCAGAGAGGTGACAGAGATAATATATCAGGCCTTGCCCAGGAAGTCTAGACCACTCATAAGAACAGCTATAACCACAGGAGGGTGCAAAAGCCACCATCCATCTGCTCCCTGGCGCCCCTCAGCCTGAAGGCTTATCTCTGGATTAGAAGCCCCTGGGTCTAGACTGGAGGAGCAGAGGACATGGAACCAGGGGAGCACTGCTACCTCTGGGGGCCTCTTTTCCCTCTCAGGATCCAGCCTGCCACTGCAGGAAGCAGGGGAGAATGAAGACCCCAGTCGTCATAGAAGTTATAGACCTGCCTTCATTTCCCTTGCCTTAAATAGGTCATTTGACATCCGGCTATTCTTCCTGGCAAGATTTTTAGGGAAAATGCCCTGTCTTCTCCCCTCCACCTGCCCACCCTGTTTCTATAGGAACATGAACCAGCTACCTAGATCCTGCTCCCTCACCAAAGGAAGCCCCTGATCAGGGCAGAAGCTGGCCTGGCCTGGGGACTCTACATGTTATCAGCTGCCTCAACCCCATCTGCCAGCCACAGGGATGCAGAAGGGAGAGCCTTCCTCCAAGCCGAGATAAGCATCTGAGCTTTATCTCACCTCAGACTCTGATCCCCCACCACTCACCACCACCAGGACCATACCCCCTCCCCAGCCACACCATGGCAGGCCAGGCCCGGAGAACAGAGATAAGGTCCTCCTGACTAGCCAACCACAGCAGGGGATGATGGTGGGTGGAGGGGGTGGGGGGGTCTTCCCTTTTGTCTACCCCAAAGCTAGAACTCTGCTTCCTTCCCTAGAGGTAGGCCACAAGAGAGCATCTGGGCAGTCATCCCAGGCTCTTGGCAGCTTGGGGCCTGCTTTTTGCCCTCGAGCATTCAGTATTGATTATGTCCTAATTAATTCATCTCTTATTTGGAGCCACCAATCAAAGACAGAAAATCCTGCCAGTCTGAGCACTAGGGAAGCAGGAGTGTGCAGTGCTGGCTGCCAGTGGTGGGAAAGAGACTCCTCCAGACCGCTCGGCAGATAACCGGACGGCCACTGGAAACCCTGCAGGCCTCCAGACCCAAGTCCAAGATCCAAACTTTTCAGCACCTGTTCCCAGATACCTCCTCCATGCCAGGCCCCATGCTGGATACTGGGGTCACAGTCCAGTCCTGCTTTCACAGAGCACCTGAGAGCCCAGGCAAGCAGCACCTCACCTACCCTTGGGGAATCTAGAGAGGCTCCAGCATCAAGGATAGGAGCTCGTTTTGAAGGGCCTCAAGGCCATGAAGAAGACTTAGAACTTTACCCAGTGGGCAGTGAGCAACCAATGGAGGGTTCAGGAGGACAGTGACATGCTAGGATTGGTGTTTTGGAAGAAGCCCTCCGGCGGAGTATAGCCAGGGCGGTATCCCAGGAACAAAGTCAGGGAGACCCAGAGGAAGGCACTGCCATGGTCCTGAAGAGCACTGAGGGTGGCCTGACCCCTGTAATGGCAGTGAGGTGGGAGAGAAGAGACAGAAACCACAGGTCAGGGTGACAGGCCGGATACAGGAGTGGCAGGCAGGGAGGAGTCCAGGCCGAGTCCAGGTTTCCAGATGCCATTCACAAGCACAGAAAAAACAGCTTTCCGGGAGAAAACATGGGAGAGCTCAGTTGGGGATGTGTTTAGTTTGGGGTATCTGTGAAGTATCAAGGGGTAGATGGGGGTATGAGAGACAAGACTGTGAGGGGCTGCTCAAGGTCATACAGGGTCAATGTCATCTCTGGGTGTAGAATGCAGGCCTGCCCCTACCCTCGCCCACCATTCCCAGGCCTGTTCTTCCTCTTCCTACCTCTTTTATGGCCTCCGCACACACTCTTCCCATCCCAGCCTCCTTGACTTTGCTCTTGCTGTTCCCCTGCCCAGAATACCCTTCCCTCCTCTGTACAAATCCCACTCATCCCTCAAGTTTCAGCTGGGATCCCAGAAACAACCCAGGGGCTGGAGTAAAGATCCAGGGTCAGAGGTGAGTAAAGTATGCAAGAGAGCTGGTGAAATGTGGCGGCAAGTGCAGAAACCTGATTTAGAGCCCCACTCTGCTGCAAGCTGGCTGGCTTTCCCTCTGTGGGCCCAAGTTTCCTGCCCTTTCAGAGGAGAATAAGGAAACATCCTTCTTCCCAGGGAGCTCAAAGTCCAGAAAGGGCCATAAGGTAAAACATGACCAATGACTTTAGAGATATATCAAATGTCTTGAATATGCACATGAGGGAAAAAGTTTATAGAGAAAGATTAAGTGGTGTTTGCTCTGAGCTTTGAAGAATGGATGAAATCTCAGCGAGTAGAGATGGAGGCAGACAAGGGCATTCCAGGGAGAGAGAACAACCTGAGCAGAGGCTGGGAGGCAGAAAGTTCAGGGTATGTTCAGGGAAGAATGAGTGTCCAGATTCCGGTTTCTTTCTGAGTCAACAGCTCAGGCACTTTTTGTAAGCAGGCAGCCTAAGCCCGGCGGCCTCCAGTAAACACCTGTTTGCACAATTGAGGTCACACACAGGGGCGTGTTTGCACAATGACCTGTTTGCACAATCTCAGTCGACTGCTGTATTCCAGCCACACTGGCAGAAGAGCGCAGCCTCCACTTCCGGACACTCGCCCTGGCTGTCCCATCAGCCTCTGCCTGGGCCCTTCTGGACCCACACGTCACAGGCGATAACAGAAACCGAAGGGATCCAAACTTCAGCAGGGCTGCTGAGAACAGGGTTCCTTCACCAAAACTCCCTGCCTGGCATTTCCAGCCCGCAGAGGGCACCTTGTTGGACAGAGGAGGAGGGAGCAGGAGCAGGAGAGCTGGAGGAGGAAGTATCTACAAAGCAGACACTGGGTGTGCGTGGAGGGAATGACTCGACATCTGTCTCGTGCTTTTCACCTCACTAAGTAAACATTTGTTGAGCATTTACTATGTGCCTGGCTCTGTCCCACAGGGCTTGCATATACTATTTCATCAATTTCTCTCAAGAATCCCGTAGAGCAGATACTATTATTATCCCCATTTTAAAGATGATGAAACTGAGGTTCAGAGAGGTTTCACAACTTGCCCAGGGTCACCCAGCTAGTAAGCGGCAAACCCAATCAGTCTGACTCCTTACCCTCACACGTAACCTCTCTCTACACTCTACCGCCTCTCTCCTATAGAAAGGTCTTCCTTAAATCTAAGTTTCATTTCAGCTGCTGCAGCTCCATTTCCTGGTACAGGTGCAGAATGAAACAGATGAGATCAGTAAAATCTTGATCTGAAATATTGAATTATGCAAAAGAGAAAAAAAAAGGAATTTTATCGAATGCCTACTACATGCTGGTTAACATGCAAGGCTCCATACCTGCCATAGCTCATTCAAACCTCACAAAACCTCTAAGAGGAGTTATCCCTGTGGCAGATAAGGAAACAGAGGCTTGAAGAAGGTAAACAGCTTCTCCAAGATTCCACAGCTCGGTAGATATGCACCGAGAATCCTCATTGTGGCCTGCACCGTGCTAAGACTGGAGGCAGAGATGAGAACGTGGTTTCCACCCTCAAAGAGTTCACAGTTTAACGCAGGAGGCAGAAAGCCGACAGCCCGCTGCAGTATCACAGGATTGCAGAGGAGGGAGGGCAACTGACTCCCCCTGACTCCACAGGCTGGATGTCTGAGCTGCCTAAGAGGCAGGAGTCGGCCAACCAGAAATGAAAGGATAAGCAAGAGCAAAGAGGGAATTTTCAAAGCCTGAGGCAGGCAGGGAAACACAAGCAAATTCTGCACCATTAGCACATAAAGCGTCACGTCTGGGGAAGTGAAGGCAGACAAGGCAGGAGCAGGAGGTGGGGCCAGATCATGGGGTGCCCTGATTGTCCAGTTAAGGAGTTAGGATGTGACGAAGGAACTCTGAAAAGGGGGGACCAGGATGGTTAGATGCGGGGGAGGGCGGCGGGGGAAGCTCCCTTTGCTGGGGCGTTCACAGTGGAGGGAAGACTGCCCAGAGCAGGAGCCCAGCAGGCAAGCTGTGGTGCCTCCAGGTGAAGGATGGGGAGACCTGACAAAGGCAGGGAGAGGAGACAGATTTCAGAGATGTGGACAAGACAGAGCTCCATAAAGGCAGGAACTAACACTGCTTTCACACGCCGCTGTACCCCTGCTGCACTGGCTCTATGACTTGTTTTCTGAACGATGAACAAAAGGCCCATTTTCCATCCCTCTGAACTGATTGGATGTGGGAGCATGGAGAAAGGGGTGTGAGAGTGACTCCTGGGTCCCTGGTTGGGTGACTTGGGGGAGTGAGGATGGTGGTATAATTTATCGAGAGATGAGGCACATGGGGTTTGGGGACAGGTGTGGTGGAGTGGAAGAAGGTACATCCAATCGTTCATTCAACAAATAGGTACTGAATGCTCACTCTGTGACAGGCAGTATTGTAGACACAGCAGATAACGTTTTAAATAAAACAAACTAAAACCCTTGCCCTCACGGAGCTTCTATTCGAGTGGAAGATGAAGGGTGGGAGCCTCCACTGTAGTACAGTGAAAAGGAATATGAAGAAAAAGAAAGCTGAGGAGTGGGAGGGGTTGCAATTTTTTTTAAAGGTGGTTAGAGAAGGCCTTGATGAGAAGATGACATTTGAGCAAAAAGACCTGCAGAAGAGGAGGGAGTGACCTATATCAATAGTTGGGGGGAAAGAATCCAGGCAGAAGAAACGGCAAGTGCAAAGTCCCTGAGGCAAGAGTGAGCCTAACAAGTTCAAGAAACACCAAGGAAAACAGAATGGCCGGAGCAGAGCGGCGAGGAGGAGGCTAACAGGAGAGGGATCAGGGAGGGAACGGAGGAGGGGCCCAGGTTGAATAGGGCCTCGTAGATCATTGAAAGGGCTTTGACTTTGACTCTGAGATAGGAGCTGTAAGGGGTTTGGGCAGAGGATGATACGAACTGACTTCTGTTTAATCGGCACCACGTTGGCTGCTGAAGGGAACAACAGACAGGTGGGGGACAAGGATAAATGGACGTAGGAGACCAGGGAGGGGCCACTGATGTGATCTAGGCTGAAGTAATCTTCATATTTTCCAACTTTTTATCATGAAAACATTCCAACATAGAGCCCAGTTGAACTTGACAGTGAATATCTGTCTACTTCGGATTCTGGTTATGTTTTGAAAGGAGCGTCAATGAGATTTACCGAGCCTGCGGGGGTCTATGAAACATCTTGGAGAAGCAGCTGCAGACAGTTGGGTATTTTGACCCAGAACCGGAACTGCATCCCCGTCTGCCCCATCACATGAGACTCAGAGCCCATTTTTTCGAAAAGGATCGTATGCTATATAGACACTCTGCTAGTCAGTTAGTACCTAACTTTTATTGGGTCATAAATCCAATAAACTATGAACGGTCTGAACCTTCTTCGGAAAAATGCACATAAAATTATAAACAACTGCAGGGGAAGCATGGATATAGACAATGAAAGACATAAAATGCAGTCTATTTCACTCCATCAAAAAATGTTCCGGTTAGCAGAATCCTTGTGAGTAAACATTACTATTTTCTAGTGAGCGTATGAAGACCCTAAGCCTCACAGGTCATCCCCTGTGGTCCCAGAGTCCCCATTTCTCTATTGTCTGGCCTACGGGCGAGGACGAAGAATGCATAGTGAAGAGAAGAGTAGTGAGGAAGGTACTACGCTACAAAATACTCTGTAACCCGAAGGCCGCTCCCCTGAGCATTGTGAGGATCAGGGCCCCAAGGCTGGTGCCAGAAAGAGGCTTAAAGCTGAGTGAACCTTCGAGCCAGGCTCTGTCTCTGAGCGATGCTCCCCTAGGAAGAGGGGCATGGGAATAGCATCCAGCCGGGTTAGAGCCTGGGCCCTACCAGGGCCTCAAAGCTTTGAGGTCAGGAAATCCGGAGACAGAGGAGGGGGACATTGTTGCCACATCCCCCAGCCCCTTTAAGACCCCCAAGGCAGGAAGACTGCCTTGGCCTCACCAGCTTCCCTCCCAGGCTCCTTCCTGGGAGGAAGGAGCTGCCTGTGCCCCAGCGACAGGGCAAGGGAGGGAAGGAGGCTGGGCAAGTGTTGCAATCCGCAGCCCCTGGGCCTGTCAGAGGCAGAGCCATTAACGACAGGGCTGGGGAGAGAAGTGGGACTGTAGCTGTTTTCAGGAACTTGCCTGAAAAAGAGAGCAGAGACAAAGAAGGCGAAGTGGCCGTGGGGCTGCAGGCTCCAACCGTGAGTAGGGGAGCCCCAGGGAGAGCTGAGCCTTGGCCTTGGTAGGGACCTGGAGTCACAGAACCACTCCCCGCTCCCACTACGACCCAGCTCTGCCAAGTGCCTGCTTTCAGGGGGCCTAGGCCTGCGACCAGGGCTTCCGCCTTTAGGGTTTGTCCCTTGGAAGCAGGAGCTCTGGACACTGAGTCTCTTTTGCCAGGGATGCCCCCACTTTTTCCAGGGGTTGTATCAGGGAAGCTTTCTTAGGGAACATCAAGCTCAGGGAAGGGCATCATTGTCTACCTCCTCTGCATTTCTGTCTCTCAGAACCCATGTGTCCCCACCTCGCTCTGTCTCCATCTCCGTCTGTTTTACTCCCTGCTCCTCCTCAGCCCCTCTGGCTTGCATGGGCCCTGAGTTTCTCTGTCTCAGAGTCTTTCTGTGCCTCTCTCTTTGTCTGTCACGTTTCCCTCTCTCTTGAACATAAACTCTCTTGAGTATCTCTCGCTCATCCGCCTCCCGGTGCCTTGGTCTCTGCGTCAGCACCCTTGTCTCGTGGGCTCTTTCCTCTCCTTGTCTCTTGATGTCTCTCCGACCTCGGTCTTTATCTCCGTGGGCCTCTGCCATTTCGGCTTGTGCGTGTACTTTACTTTCCTACTCTGTCGGCCTTCTGCCTCTCTCTTTCTCTAAACCACAACTGGGACGGCCTCTCCCTCTGTTCATTCCCAGCACCCTCCTCCCTGAACTCCTCCTCCCGTAGAAACACCAGGGGAGAGAGGGGCGTGGACTGGAGATGGAAGAGCGAAGGGAGGAGAAGGCCCAGCGGGAAGAAAACAGAGGGGAGCAGAAAAGGGGTGTGATGCGGTGACCCCAGGGGCAGCACAGTGTGCCGGGACTCAGAGTCAGGAGAGCTGAGGTGGCTGGATTGAAGCGGAGCCCGAGGGGCCAAGGAGATGGACGTAGGGGACCCAGAAATGGGGCTTTGAAACTAACTATGCAGCATGACAGAGACAAAAGAAAGGTGGCAATCCCAGGAGGCTGCGACCATGCAGCCTGTAGGCAGGGGAGGGGGCGCTAAGCTTTGCTGGGTTCTGTTAGGTGGTCCTGCGACTCGTGGTGTGTGACAATAACATGGTTATCGAGTGCTTCCTCCAAGTGGGCTCCATGCTACGTGCTTTTATCACGGGTCATCTCGTTTCATCCTCACCGCGACCCTGAGAAGCAGGCGCCATTGTTATCCCTCTTTCACAGATGGGGAAACTGAAGCTCAGAAAGACAAAGTAACTTGTCCAAGGTCGCAAAGCTGGTAAGTGGCGGAAGTGGGGTTCGGATCAGGTGGTCTGACTCATAGCTGGGCTCCTGACTTCTCTGTATACTGGCCCCCAGAGAGTATAAACCATGCTCCAATGGGCCCCAGATCCCACTCAGCCGGGCTGGGGGCACCCAGGGCTACGTGGGGGACCAGGGACTGATGCCAAGCATGCCCAGCCTCGCCTCCCAGGGTTTGGGGTTTGCTTGCCCACTCTGGACAGAAGCCAATGGTGAAGTGGTCCTTCACTGGGCACAGGCTGGGCCTGAAGCCAACCCATGGAAGGGCAGCAAGTCTAGGTATAATCAAAAGCACATGGATACGGAAACCAGTATCCCCAAATCTGGGCCAAAGAGGCTAAATCTTCCCCATCAAGTGTGTGTGGGGGGAGGGGAGGGAGTGGATAATCAAACAGGTGTGCTATAGTCAAAAGGTTGCCAACCACTGATTGGTAGACTGGGGTTGCTCTAAACAACTGTATACATTACATATTTCTTACTGCACAAAGCTACCTGGCTTAGGGGTAAGTGGAGGCTGAAATCCAGCCTGGTGTCCAGTTGCCACGTCCTACTGTGAGGCCGCATCTGTCCAGAAGAAGGGGTGCTTTTTTTCTAATTTATAAAAAAGTGACTTATGGGCTATATATATTGCTGGTATCCTGACACAGCAATATATATAGATAGGCCAGGGATTTGGGTAAGGCCCCTGCCAGCAGGAACACCCTGGGTATCTAGGCACTTCTTATTCACACCTCTGTCTAGGAGGGAGAGAAAAGGGAGAGAAGCTTTCTCCCTTCTGAGCACCGGGGATCTGCTGGGACACTTGCCTGGATGTGTTCGTGAATGTACATGCAATTACATCCAGCATTGGCAGGCAACTCTCACTGGCCTGCCACCGAGAGTGTCAATTAGGGCTAAAGGATCAGGTGTCTGGCCTAAGACCTCAGCAGGAGCAGAGTGGAGGGTTAGGCTACAACCTCCCCTAGTAGGAGAAACCTTTGCATTCTTCCTGAGACTAGAACTAATGCTCCCTCCATTCAGGCACTATTGCCATGACTACAAGATGCTTGACCCCAGAAGGCCTTCAGAGGTCTGTGACCGGAACTGGGGGTATAATAGACCCCACCTGATATCCTTTCAGTCCACCTTTCTCTCCATCCATCACCGTGGCAGCCGGCTTCCCACAGGTGTAACCTGACAGCCCCTGGCCTCAGCTGCAATATGGAGTTGTCCCTTTCTTCCAGGGAGCATCTCTGATACTGTTGGCATGGCTCACCAGGAGAACCTGTCTCGTACTCATGCATGTGCAACCTGGATGTGCCAGGGGTTAACACCCCAAGAAACATCTTTTGACCAATGGGGAAAGGGTCAGTGGATAAATGTTCCCATCCTCCCTCCCATTCAAGGGATAAACTGTCCCTTGGATGGACAATTCTGAGGCATGTTCTATCCGGCTCCTTGAAAAATTCCAGCAAGACTTAGTCTCAGTTGTCCATAGAGGTGACCAACTTGAAAACATTCCCTTATGTTGGCTTTCCCTCCTTGCCTGTTTCATTCTCCTTACTCCCTCGCTCTTCTTAAAATACACTACCTGTATGCAAGCCCTCATCTCAGGCTCTTCTTAATGGAAGGAACCCAGCTAAGACAGATGGCAAGGGGGAAGAATGCTATTCCTTGCTGCTCCTTTCCTTGCTCTCTCCTGAAAGGCAAGTATAAAATAACAGCGGCTGTCACTTATAGTCATTTCCTATGTGCCAGGCACTGTGCAAAACCCTTGGCTTGCATGATTTTCATGTCTTCTTCCCAAAGCTCTATGTAGTATAGGCTGTTACCTCCATTTTGCAGACAAAGAATCTGAGGCTCACAGAGTCAAGTAACCTAGCCGAAGCAAGGATTAAGCTCAGCTCTGATTCCCACGACCTTAACCACCCCCCTCTGCTTCCAGGTGAACACCAAGTTGGCACTATGGCGGGGCTGGGGAACTGGAGCCTGACCAGAGCTGCCCTGATCATCCTGCTGCTCCCCAGAAGTGAGTGCGGCCAGGAGTAGGGGTGCTGTGGGGAGAGGGGAGTTATGGGGAGAGATATCAGGGGCGGAGGAGAGAATTATGTCCTTGCCCTGCCACATTGCCCCTGAGGTTTTTGGAGAATCCCAAGGGAATCAAGACTGGGCCACAGATGTGGTGTAGCCAGGCTCCTCCATGAGGAATGGTGGGAGGACTTGGGCTGGCCAGCCTGGGGGCGCCCAGGTCTCGTCTGCAAATCTCTGCCTGAGTCCCATGCAGGCTTCAAGGGCAGCAGAGGGTCAGGGTGGAAGCCACAAGGAAGCGGGTTTCATCCTGACATAAGGAAGCCCAGGAAGAGCTCTTCAACTAATGGAACTATCTTGAGAGATGATGAGCCTCCCGTCTCTGGGGGTATGAAAGTTGAGGCCAGGATTGACAGGGATGCTGCACAGCAGGGATTGGCAAACTTTGATAATAATATTCAGGCTTTGCAGGCCACAGACAGTCTCTGTTACATGTTTTTATTTGGTTTTTGTTTTGTTTTTAACCCTTTAAAAGTGTTAAAAAAAAAAAGAAAGAAAGAAAACCTTCTTAGCCGGCAGGCCACACTAAAACAGGCAATCCTAATCCTGGTGTAGAGGACACAGCATCAGGTGGAGTTTTGAAGTAAACAGTTTTGCAAGGTTCCTTCCAGTCTGAAATTCTGAGTCTATGAAGCAGTAGGAGCCCCATGAACTTGCTCTGTGACCCCGGGCAAATTGCTTCTCATCTTAAGGCTTCAGCATCCCCATCAGCAAAACGGGCCAAAGAACACCTGAGTGAGGAGAGAAGGCTTGGCAGGCAAAGTGCAGTGCTCACTCCCTTATTCAGGACATACTCGCCATGGGCTACTCCGTGCCAGGCACTGGGAATATAGTGATAAGCGAAACAGCCAAGGTCTCTGGCCTCAAAGAACCTATGGTCTAACTGGGGAGACAGACAAGTAAATAATCATATGATTCCATAATTACAAAGGATGATAAGAGCTTAGGGAAAGTTCGGGGGGCTTAGCCTAGCTTCGTTGGTCAGGGCCTGGTCTAGTTCCCTCCCCCCCGCCCCCCGCCAAGATGCCTAAATGTTAACCAGGTGAAAGGAGGGTGGGAGAGAGAAAAGGTATACCCCAAAATGCAACAGCAGGTATAAAGATCTAGAGAGTGGAGAGGGAATAGCATTTGCAAGGCACAGCAAGAAGCCAGAGTGACTGGGGCTGACTGGATGGTCTGAGCTGGACCTGGAAGGTTAGGCAGAGACCAGGCCACAAGGACTATGAGAAGGATCTGGGCCTTTATCTTAACCCTGGCAGCAAACACTCACCTGTCAGGCACTGTTCTAAGTGTCTTACACATGTTATCACATCTAATGCTTCCAGCAACACCAAGGCATGGACTATTTTTATCTCCATTTTACAGATAAGAAATCTGAGACACAGAAAGTCTCAGTAACATACCAGGGGTCACATAATTAATAAGCAATAGTACCAGGCTCTAAACCTATGAAATACAGTTCCAAACTCCATGCCTTTATCCAACCAATCAATCATATGGCCTTTGGAGCAATCACCTGCCATCGAAGCACTGTGATTGAGATGGGGAAACAATCAGATATGAATTCTCAAAAGGATGCTGTGGCTGTGGGGTTCTTATCATTCTAATCACTGCTTTCGCCATCCTTGGGGAGGGCGCCGGGGAGGAGACTCGTCTCTATCTGGTAGTGTGCTGGAGCTGGCTTGCAAGAGCTGATTGTACACATCTCTTCCCAAGTTCACATTCAGTGATGTCACACTGGTAGCTTGAAATCACATGTTGAGACTATCTCATCAGGGAAAGTAGCCTACACTACAGATCAGGATTATATAGATATAGATAGATAGATAGATAGATAGATAGATAGATAGATAGATAGATAGATAGATAGATAGAGACATAGACATAGACATAGACATAGACATAGACATAGACATAGAGATATATAAAAACTTTTACCCACATATCACTATCTCTAGCTCCTCCCCAACAGCTTCTCACAGCCCCCATACATACCTCCCCATTCTAGCTCCCATGTCTTGGGGAGTGAAGCAAGAAGGTAAGGATTCTGAGTCCAAACAATGCTTATAGCCGAGCTCTTCCAGGCAGAGGAGTCACTCATGGGCCTTTCTCTTCCACCCCAGGCCTGGAGGGGTGTGGGCACATCAGCCTCTCAGCCCCCACCGTCCGCCTGGGGGATGCCATCACAGCCTCCTGCATCATCAAACAGAACTGCAGCTACGTGGGCCCGGAGTCACAGATTCTGTGGAAACTAGGAACAGAGCTTCAACCTGGGGGAAGGCAGCAACGCCTGCCGGACGGGACCCAGGAATCCATCATCACCTTGCCCCACCTCAATGATCCTTGGGCCCTTCTCTCCTGCTATCTGCGCTGGGGCAACAGCCTACAGATGGTGGACCAGGCTGAGCTGCAGGCAGGCTGTAAGTCCCTGCAGCCATCCACCCTCTCTGTCTCCAATGTCTACCTGCCAATACTAATAGGAGCTATCCTTCCTTGAGCTCTTGCTCAAAAAGCACTCATCTAACCTACCAGTGGGGAGTGCTATTTAGCCCCATTTTGCAGATGAAGAAACTGAGGTTTAAAGATGGTGGGTGACATGCTTATAGTCACAAACTAATATAAGGATGGAGTCAAGATTTATATTAGGCAGCGTGGCTCAAAAGCCAGTGTAGTAACTGATACTCTATATGGCCACCGAGTAAGCCCAATACTCTAGCCACAGGAGGGTGTGTCCAAGGAGGACATTCTCTACCAGATGGGCTTGCTCCCAGGTTCTCTCCGACCCCAGTCTCAGCCTTCTGCACAAACCACAAAGGATGGAGTGTGTACTGTGCCAATACATAAGATAAAACACAGAAAGACCAAAGTTCTTGTATAAGAATCAATAATAGTAGAGCTAACACTTACACAGCACTATGAGCCAGGCACTGCTTGGAGCACTTCAAGGGGTAGGTACAGTCCCATTTTACAGATGAGGAAACAGCAGTTAAGTGACTTCGAAATCACACAGCTGATGAATGGTAGACCAGAATGAAAACGCAGACACTATACTACCACTGTTGAAGTGGGTGGAGTTGAGGGGTTGGAGGCTCTGTGATGCCTGTCCCTGTACCTGCCTGAGTCAGTTTTCCCTAGGGCTGCATGGAGACAGGAGAATAAACAGAGGGACCCCAAGGGGAAGGATCCAGAGCAGGGAGACTAAACCAGTGAGCCCCAGTAGGAGCTTTCTGAGAGATCTTACATAAAACCCTCACTCTCCCCACCCTACGCACAGACCCTCCGTTCACACCCCACAACCTGTCCTGCTTCATGAACCTCACAGCCAACTGCCTCACCTGTCAGTGGGAGCCAGGACCTGACACTCACCTGTCCACCAACTTCACCCTGAAGAGCTTTAAGTGAGTAGGGGTCTCTACACAGCCCCGTTCTTTTGGGTCTTGGCTGGGGCATAGGTAAGACTATGGGGATGGAGGAGCCAGAGGTACAGATGGGAGGGAGAAGGGAGCCTTGCTTTCTTCCTCTGCTTGACACCCAAGCCTGGCCTATTGGCAGGAGCCGGGGCAACTGCCAGACCCAAGAGGAAACCATCCCCGATTGCGTGTCTGAAGACGGGCAGAGCCACTGCTCCATCCCACGCAAATACCTGCAGCTGTACCAGACTATGGGCATCTGGGTACAGGCAGAGAACGTGCTGGGGACCAGTGTGTCCCCACAGCTGTGCCTTGATCCCATGGACGTCGGTGGGTGACACTGGGTGCAGAGGAGGGAAGAGGCCCCCACAATGGGCAGACCCAGAGAGGCACAGAGAGGGAAACACAGACCCACTGACGGACGAAAAGACACTGGAAGACCTAGAGATAGGGAGGAAGAGAAGAGAGACAGAGACAAAGTGAGATGCGGCTGGAGACAGAACTACGGAGACACAGACAGAGACATTGAAGAAACACAGAGGCGAGGAGACACGGTCATTAATCCTTCAGCCCACTTCTTGAAGTGCCCACTGTGTGCCAGGCACTGTTCTAGGTGCTAGGGATACAGCAGTGAACAAAAGAGCAAAACTCTTTGGAACGTTACATTGTAATGGCCAAAATAAACAAACTAGAATGTCAGCTGATGATAAGTACGATGGAGAGAGACAGGAGTACAGGGCAGATGCTATTTCAGTAAGGTGGTCAGGGAAGACCTCACTGAGAAGATGACATTTGAGAAGATCGTGAAGGAGATAAGGGAGCAAGCCACTGGATACGTGGAGGGAAAGTGTCCCAGGGAACAACCAGGGCAAAGGCTCCTGGGGTGAGAGTGTGAAACAGACCTAGAGAGAAACAGACACATATCTAGAGACGGACCCGCGGAAATGTGACGACATAGATATGAAGAGACACACAGAAAGAAAAAGACACAGAGAGCCTGTGGATGGAAACTCAGGAAGAAAGATGGAACCACAGACAGTGAGATAAGAGGGACCTAAGGCAGGACCCTACAGAATGGGGTAGAGAAAGAATCTGACAACTCCTCCCCTTGCAGTGAAATTGGAACCCCCCACACTGTGGGCCCTGGACCCCAGCTCTGAGGTGGCCCCACCCCAGCCAGGCTGTCTACAGTTGCACTGGGAGTTATGGAAGCCAGGCCTGTACATGGAACAGAATTGTGAGCTGCGCCATAAGCCCCAGCTTGGAGAAGCCAGCTGGGCCCTGGTGAGGTGGAAAGCAACCTCAAGAGCCTGGGATGGGGGTGGCTGAGGAGAGGGTAAGTTGGGCTGGCCCTGAAGGACACAGTAACCCAGGCTCAGAGCCATGCTCCTCCACCAGGTGGGCCCCCTGCCCTGCAAGACCCTCCACTATAAGCTCTGCGGGCTCCTCCCATCCACAACCTACACCCTGCAGATACGCTGCATCCGCCAGCTCCTGCCTGGTGACTGGAGCAACTGGAGCCCCAGCCTGGAACTGACCACCCCACAACGGGGTAAGTGGGTGGTGAGGGGCTGGGAGCAGCCATCAAGACCCAGTCCCACCTCCAGGGCCCTCTCTGACCAGCACACTCTCCTCTCATTCCATCCACAGCCCCCATTGTCAGATTGGACACGTGGTGGCGGCAGAGGCAGCTGGACCCTAGGACAGTGGATGTGCAGCTGTTCTGGAAGGTGACTTCCTCTGAAGCCCATCCTTCCACCCCTGAGACCTCCTCCAAGCCACACAGATCCCTGTGAGCTGGGGCTCAGGATTCCATCAGGTCTGGGAGGCTTGGATGCATTTGTATGTGATTTGCATGCACTTGGCATGTGTCTAGGAAGTTGGGTAGTGCCCTTCTGGAGAGGCTACAACGCAGGACTCACCTATAGCAAAGGGTCAGTTCAGTACATAGTTAGGTGCCTGCTGAACACCCAACTTGCTTCTTCCTTCCCTTCCTCCTAGGTCCAGGTACATGGGAACAGAGGGAAGAAGGGAGGGAGGAAGGCTCTTTCCCAGCCTGGGGGGCTCAGTTCCTGTGATCCATCCACGCCATCTAGAAGCTTTCCCAAACTCAAGATGAGTTATCTTCTTCCTCCTATGCCCACCACAGCCAATGCCCCTGGAGGAAGACAGGGGGCAGATCCAAGGATACCTGGTCTCCTGGAGACCCTCAGGCCAGCTGGGGGCAGTCTCACCTCTCTGCAACACCACGGAGCTAAACTGCACCTTCCACTTGCCTTCAGAAGCCCGGGAGGTGATCCTTGTGGCCTATAACA
This sequence comes from Rousettus aegyptiacus, assembly GCF_014176215.1. Lineage (NCBI taxonomy): Eukaryota > Metazoa > Chordata > Mammalia > Chiroptera > Pteropodidae > Rousettus > Rousettus aegyptiacus. Next base: position 23,022,983 of record NW_023416284.1, on the reverse strand, counting down.
CAGGCGGGACCTCTCGTCCCACCCCAGTGGTCTTCTTGGAATGCAGAGGTAAAGGGGCCTGGCAGTTAGTAGAGCCCGGTAGTCAAGCATGTACATTCAAAGGTTAAACTGCCTGGATTCAAATCAAGTCCTGTCACTCGCTAACGGTATGACCTGGGCAAGTTACTTAACCTCCCTGGCCTGTTTACTCATCTAGCAAATGGGGATGATACAGTGCCTACTTCAAAGGGTTGTTGTGAAGATTACATGAGTTAAGGCATGTGCCTGGCATAAAGTAAGTGCTCAATGTGTGTTAGCTGTTATCCTTATCATGAGCCAGAACCACACACAGTCCATTCTGCCAAGGAAGACAGGAGAGAAAGCCCTATATTTTTCTAGCTGGAACACAGCGCCTGAGTTAGTTGCTCATTCTCAAGTAACCAGCCACTTATCACTCCCAAGGTTCCTCTGAACACAGGTCCTCACAGGGCGAGGCTAACAATACCAGGAGTTAATACTCCCGCCGGCTAGCTGCGTACCTGAAACAAGTTACTTAACCTCTCTGTGACTGTTTCCTCATTGATGAAATGGGGACAGTAGTAGTTCCCCACCCACCCCCCACGGCACTGTTCGTGGCCTCGGTGAATTAACGTACACCAAGGGCTGTACCTGGCACAAACCAAGAACTATGTAGTGTTTGTTAGCTTTTCTCATTATCAAACCCTACTCTACACCAGGCACTACGCTGGGCTTATTCCATTCATTATCTCATTTAATCTGCGCCCAAGCCCTGTGAGGTAAGAACTTTATCATCACTTCCACTTCACAGATGAGGAAACTGAGGCTCAGATGTTGATTTGCCCAAGGTCATCCAACTGGCAAGTAGCAAAGCCAGGATTTGAACCCAGGCTTCTGGCTCCAGGACCCACATTCTTTTCACCTTCATCTCCTACTCTGTCTCCAGGCCCACCCCTGGGCAGACTCTATACAATGGCCCCAGACCCTCACAGCCTCTGGGTGGGCTGGAAGCCCTCCAAACCTCAGCCTCGGGGCTATGTGATTGAGTGGGGCCTGCATACCCCCAGCCCCAACGGCAGCCATAAGACCTGGAAGATGGAGCATAATGGAAGCATTGCAGGGACCCTGCTACAAGGTGAGGTGGCAGGGGGGTAGGGGGACGGGGAGTGCAGGCGGGAAGGGCCAAAAGACGGGGAGGCAGTGATTGTCTGACAGTGGGGCAGGGGCAACCTGAACCACCCTAGACAAGTAGATTCCCAAGTCTTTCTTGATCCTTCACTGTTCCCACTTCAGATCTTCAGAAAGTTCTTCCTACAGTCTAATTGGACCTACTAAGGCCTTGACCTGCCACTTTTCTAGCTCTCTTCCACTTTTGCCCCCTACCCCCATCAAGATCTGAAGCGGAGATCGCAGAGGCTAGTCCTGCAGTGTGAGGCCCTGGTTATCCGTGGCTAGAGGTCTGAGGTCAGCTCCTGATCACAGCAGAAGTTAGCCCCTAACCAGAGTGCCTACCCCATTTTCTCTCTGCAGAGAACATCTGGCCCTTTCAGCTCTACGAGATCACTGTGACCCCCCTGTACCAGGACACCATTGGACCCTCCCAGCATATCTATGCCTACTCCCAAGAGATGGGTTCGTCAGCCACCAGGCCCCTGCTCAGAATCCTCTCCTCTATCTCAAGGCCCGCATAGGCCCAACAATCAGGACTATAAGGGAACATTTCTTTCTTCCCTTACCTCTGGCCCAAAGAGGGTCCCTCCCAATCCTAAGATTGCCCCTGGCTTACTCGGGACCCCTGCAGCTGGAAAGAGGTCAAGTGTTGGGGTGAGAGAAATTAGGCAATCTGGCAGAATTCAAGGAGCAAGTCTGATAAAAATCAATCAATTTTTCTGATAGAAATCAGGTGTCATGTGTGATAGTAATTAGACAGAGGGCCTGGCATAAATTCAGAGAGTGAGCAGCAGAAATTGAATAGTGTGTTGGACAAAGGCCTGGTAGAAATCAGGTATGAAGGCTTTCGAGTCAAAGAGAACCAGTTTCAAATCCTGGCTCAGCCACTTATTAAAAGTAGATAGGAGTCAGTCCAAATTCCTGGAAAAATGAGGCTTGGACACAAATCCCTATAGACTCTCTTGCAGTATGTCCCAGTTCTTGGGTCTGGGGAGCCACAAAAAGTCTGAATGGGCTCTCCACCCTGCCTCCTGTCAGCCTGGCACCTTTCTTCCTACAGCCCCCTCCCACGCCCCAGAGCCGCATCTAAAGCACATTGGCAAGACCTGGGCCAAGCTGGAGTGGGTGCCCCAGGCCCCTGAACTGGGGAAGAGCCCCCTTACCCACTACACCATCTTCTGGACCAAAGCGCAGGGCCAGTCCTTCTGTGAGTCTATCCTCAGTACCCCCCACAGACCCAGAAAGCCTGGGAGGGGGTGCTCAGCAGCCTTGGTGGGAGCCTCAGCCTTTGGACCCAAGCTGATCACTCTCCTCTACTCCTAGCCACCGTCCTGAATGCTTCCTCCCATGACTATGTCCTCCACGGCCTAGAGCCCGCCAGCTTGTACCATGTCCACCTCATGGTTACCAGCCGGGCAGGTGCCACCAACAGTACAAGCCTCATCCTGGTGACCAAGGCCCTAGGTAAGGGGGCTGGCTAGACAAGGCTATTGGGAGGGTGCCTCACCCAAAGGATCTCCATTTGTAGAGTGGACTGGCCTTGCCTGAATCTCCTGGTCTGAGGAAGGAGATTCAGCCTTATTCATTTGTACTTTAACCTCTCTGACTTCCCTTCACCCCAGAGGAGTCTGAACTGCACATCATCTTGGGCCTGTTCGGCCTCCTACTCTTGCTCACCTGCCTCTGTGGGGCTGCCTGGCTCTGCTGCAGACCCAGGTGAGTCCTCTTGAGAGACCTGACACTCAGCTACCCCTGCCCACAGGGAACTGCAGGCCCAAGTGGGCCAGTCTAAGTCCCTCCCAGTCTTCCCAGGCCTCAGGGCACATGTCTGAGAGTCAGGCCCTCTGCCTCTCCTCTCTGCACTAAGGGGCCATCCCTTCAGCTGTTGAAATGGGTGGGAGAAAGGATGGAAAGATGAGAGGGCATGCCTGACCCGCCTTCATCTCCTCCCTTCTCCAGCAGAAAGAATCACCTCTGGCCAAGTGTCCCAGACCCAGCCCACAGCAGCCTGAGCTCCTGGGTGCCTACCATCATGGCAGAGGTGAGAACATGGAGGGAACGGGAAATGGGGCTGGGGGTGTCATCCCAGGCTCAAAATGAAGGGGTGCCCCTCTGAGGTTCAGTACTCAGGACTCCTCATCACTTTCTAGCAAGATCCCCTCCCTTTGGAGTACAACAGGATTTAATTTGATTCCCAGCTCTACCCATTTCAAAGCCTCAGTCATCCCACTATGAAATGGGATTAATTCCACGTAGAATAATTGGGGAGATTCACCAAGCTAAGTCTGAACAGCACATAGCATGTATCATGGACATATGAGGTGCTTTACAGGAATATCCCTTTGAGTTCCGGCAGAGAGCAAAAGGAATGTCTCCACGCCGTCCCAACTCAGGAATAGACAGTGGCTGTAGATATCTGAAATAAGTAATGCCTTCACCCTATGTCCTTGTGTCCAGGAGATCTTCCAGCTGCCCAGCCTTTGGGACCCCAGCGTGCTACCCATCACCAAGATTACAGTTCTGGAGGAGGAAGAGAAGAAGTCAGGGCCCTGGGAGTCCAATGACAGCTCAGGGACCTGTGGCCTTCCCACCTTGGTCCAGGCCTATGTGCTCCAGGGGGACCCGAGAGCACCTTCTATGCAGCCCCAGTCCCAGTCTGGAACCAGTGACCAGGTCCTTTATGGGCAGTTGCTGGGCAGCCCCACCAGCCCAGTGCCAGGGCACTACATCCGCTGCGACTCCACTCAGCCCCTCTTGGGGGGCCTTACCCCTAGCCCCAAGTCTTATGAGAACCTCTGGTTCCAGACCAGCCCCAAGAGTACCCCGGAGACTCTAGTCCCAAACCAAGAGGATGACTGTGTCTTTGGGCCACTGCTTGACTTCCCTCTCCTGCAGGGTCTCCAGGTCCATGGGGTGGAAGGGCTAGGGGGCTTCTAGGGCTTCCTGGGACACCCCACCTGCTCCTTCAAAGGCCTTGGCCATCCGGAGAAGAGGAGAGGGTCAGTAGGCCTGTCACTAAAAAACCACCCTGCCCCAGGAAAGGCAGAAAAGGCTCCCAGCCTCCCCCTATCCCTGACCCCTAGCATCCTTCCCCAACTTTCCCAATTCCCTTGGGCTGGGCCTCCCACTTTGAAGATCACAGAATGCTTCCTCCCACCTTTCCCACTAGCGTTTTGTGCTTATTTCCTGTAATTTCAGTCACTTAAGCTGGTTCATGGTTTGGTTTGTTTTTATTTTGAAAAAGCCTTGAATATGTCTGAGTCTCTGTTCTTTTTATTTTCAGGACCCTAGCAGTTGAGGGACAGGGGAGTATATCTCAGTACCTCTCGAACTTGTTCATTAGTTTACTTTTCCTTAATTCATTCATTCATCCAGCCCTCACCTAGCATCTAGGCCCTATGCTGGCAGTGGGGACGCAAAAATTACTTGGCTCAGTCCATCCTCAAAGAGCTCACATTCTAGTGGTAGAGACTAGAAAACTGACCACTAGGACACAGTGGCCAGGGTTACCTGGAGGGAGTCAACCAGTACTGTGGGACATAGGGAATAGATCTCAGAAAAGAGTAACCTCTGTTGGGGAAAAATAATTAAAAACAATCTCCTGCCAACCTAGAAAACCTGTCTACGAGGACAGAAGAAAAAAAGTTTTATTATTGAATGAGCACAAACCAGAATGTGATGCGCATCACAGGCAATCAAAGAGCTTGCAAAGGCAGAAAGAAATATTACCCTTTTATATAGCCCAGTGGATACAACCTATTGCATACATTTTGTCAGGATAAACAATAACTAGTTCTTAAGCAAGAGGACTTGACAGCACCGTTTGTCATACAGGGTCATCCTAAATTCGCCTGATAAATGGAGTAGTCAACCTGTATTTGCTAACTGGATTTATCCAAAGGAAACATAAATTTCTCAGATCTTTATAAGAGGAGGTAAGTTTGCAACTTGGAGCTAGGCACCAGCTGAAGTTAAGCTCCTACCTTCCGGCAGAAACTGGGAGGTAGGGACACTATCTTCCTTAATGATTGCATTCCAAAGTCCTTAAAAAAGGTTTTCTGGGTTATAAAATTGGCAAGAGGCTTAGCTCTTAAAAAGATTTACACTCATTTCAAAAGGACAAAAAGAATTCACAATAACAACTATTCTTTCCCTATTTTGCATCATGGAGAATTAAAATTTACTTCTCCTACTTTTAATTTGTATTTGTCCTTACACTCCTCATTTCAAATATCATCAAAGCTAATATTTATTGAATGTTCACTATATAGTGGGCGCTTCGGCACACCACTGCTTCAGTTAATCCGCTTATAACCTAAAATGTAGATAGTGTTATCGCCATCCTCATTTGATGGATGAGTACACTGTGGTCCAGAAAGGCTGAATGACTTGCCCACAGAATCACAGAATTCCAGCCCAGAGCTGTCCGATTCCAAAATCAACGACCCTAACCACCACGCTACAATGCTGTCAAAGAGGAGGCTGAAACCCAGTAGCTCTTAAGGTGTAGGAACACTAGGTTCTGCGGAGAAGGCTGCAACAGGCCTCATGGAAGCCCCCAAAATAACCGCGGCCCGGCGTCAGGACCATAGAGTGGAATTAAGGGCGGGATGCATGCCCGAGAAAAAGTAGCATCTTCGAATACATACAGCACCGTGTACCAATAACGCGGTCAGGCAACCACCAAGTCCGCAATCTCGCCCAACTGCTAACCTGACCTCTCCGCTGGACCCAGTTCCGCGTCATCACCGAGCCCTGCCTTTCCAATCCACCCTCTCGGGCCTCCACTGCTCCGGTCTCGCAGCCGCACTCGATTGGTCGAGCCTGAGCCAGCATGGCGGCGCCCGTGTAACCCGGTCCGTACCGCGAAGGCGACGGTGGCGCTGCTCGCGGGGGGTCAGAGTCACCATGCTGAGGGTGGCGTGGAGAACGCTGAGTTCCATCCGGACCCAGGCAGTGACCTGGGCCCCAGTCCTTGGGCTGCCAGGTGGAGGATGCTCCCGCCTTCACTCCGACCACTGGGGCCTTCGTGCATCTCCTCGCGGTGAGCTTTGAAACCGGACGGCAGAAGTAGGGAAAGGGTTCGGGGGAGATGGAAGACACAAAAAGACGAGGATAGAGAACAAGTGCCACGACAGGATAAGGGAGAAAGAAAGCGAGAAGGGTGGGGAAGAAGTGAGACGAGGTTGGGAGAGGTATGGGGCAGCGGGGTGCGTCAGAATAGGGGCGGTGGTTAGACTCAGGTGCGAAGACCATGGAGGAAGATCCATGGAAAGGAATCGAGGCTGGACTATTTAAGGAGATGGCCTCAGCTCTCTCTCTTCTACGTAGATCTCAGTCTCCCGGCCGCCCGCGGATATGCCATCCAGAAACCGGGTAAGATCTCTTCGGTGAGACTTCGGATGGAAGAGACCACTTGAAGGGCTTGTGGTGGCCAAGGGGACAGAGGCGTTTAGTCAGAGCCACTAGATAGGATGGGCCAAAGATCCTGAGCAGAAGATCCCCACGTCCACCTTATCACAAAGCTGTAGCCTTGAAACCTGCATGCGGGGCGAGGAGAGGTGGAGCGCGGGAGAAGGAACCTTTGGACAGTGTATGAGTGAAGAAAAGCTGACCAGATGGAGCCTTCCCAGGCCTACCGAATATATAGCACTTTATGTCTGCCCTGCTGGGGTGGAGGGTTTGCCTTCCCCTTTCAAGGCATTCTACATAGTGGTAAAGATCTCTCTTACTAAGTAAATGATGTTGGGCAAGTTACTTCCTCTCCCTGAGTCTCATTCTAAAATGAGTTTAAGGGTGTCTATTTGGCAGTATTGTTGTTAAGAGTCGATGATAACACATGAAAAGCATCCTTACCACTGTATGCAATAAACTGTAGTACATATTAGTATTTATTGCTATAAATGTCACTTGCATAATGGCAGAGTAAGTCTTGACTAGAGAGGACAAGTTGATCTCCCCCAAACCTCTCCCTCACCTCCAAGGGAAGACAGGAATGCACATACCAAGAATGAGGGTTTCTTGTGGTTTGTAGCTGGAGCTTACATTTCAGGTGTCCTAAAGCTAGAGATTCCTCTTCATCCCCCTTATTTCATCCATGCAGTCAGCCTGCAAGTGAGTGCCTATTTTGTGCTGGGCTGTGGATCAAACTGGGGAGGATTCAAAGGGAGTCAAATTCAGTCCACCCACAGGAGGAACCATCCTCTTGAGGATGATAACTGTAGAGCCAGACAAGTGTGTGAGAAGTGAAGGCACAATACAGAGTCTTGGGAAATCCCATCTACTCCCATCGTGAAATTTCAAAGCAGGTGCCCAGGGAATTGCAGGGAGAAACTAAACCCAGAGATAGTCCAGTGCCTTGCTTGAGACCCTGGATGTCTCTAACAGAGTTGGTAAGAAGAACTAAGTCAGAGAATGAGCAGTGAAAGTTGACGCTGGGTGTTTTCCATCCCTCCACTTAACAGTCCGGCCCAGCCAAGAAGATGACCTGCCCCCTTCCACGCTGCTCAAAGATTACCAGAACATCCCTGGAATTGAGAAGTAAGCAGGAAGAAATCTCTTTGATGAGCAGGGGACCATGGGAGGATTGGCAAGGAGAGGGGTAAAGACAGTGGCTTTGAGGCCTGGCCTGCTGTTTCTGAAGCTTAATTATAGAGTGGGGCAGAGAACTATAGAAGCCCAGGAGTGGTGAAGGTGAGTGGGATGGGCACCAGGGACAGATGGAGTTTATGGGGATCAACTGCTTGCTTTTTTTGTTCTCTGGGCGAAGACCCTGTACCTTTAGATGCCAAAGATGCAATATGCCTCACGAGTCTTTGTAGAAATCTCTCATCTCTCCTAATTCCCGCAAGAACTCTGTGAGGGGAGAAAAAGTGTCCCCATTTTATGGATAATCAAGCTGCCCAATGTCATCCTAAGGGGCAGAGCTAGGCTAAATGACATCCCAGGCTAAATGACACCAAAGCCAGGATCCTTCTGCTCAGACCCTGTCCTGCATGGCAGTTGCTGGGCAGTCCCTCTAGTCCCTCCCACTGTGCTATGTGACTTGAGAAAGAACAATGATTATAGAATTGAAGTGTCTCAGGAAAGATTGAACCATATTCTAACTAAAATGGAAATCCTCCCTTTGCCCTCCCTGTGACAAGCCTGGAACACTTGAGTTGACAGCCTCAGTTTTCTCTAGTTATCACATCATTCCATGTTCTCTGCCCAGCAAATCAGATCTGCTCTGACTGTTAATCCCTGGGAAATAGCTCCTAACTTCCAGAGAGACTCGTTTGTTTTTAAAAAAGAAATTTTCAGTCATCCTTGCTTTTCAAACTAAATGAAAAGAACATTGTTTCTCTTTTCCCCTCTACCCCTACATCTGTCTCTCATTGCCGTGGTTTTTCCACAGGGTCGATGACGTTGTGAAAAGACTCTTATCTTTGGAAATGGCCAACCAGGTGAGTGGCCTGTGCCAAATCTTGGCCTCAATACCCCAGACTAAGCATCTCAAGGGCAGGGAGAGTCTTGTTTCCCCTTTGTACTATTAGCACCTGATGAACAGTAGGCACTCAGTGAAGAGCTAATGCCTGAATGAATGAGCAAGCTTTGGGGACATTCATCCAACAAGCACTGGCCTGGGGCTCACCTAAATGTAAATAGCCATGTGGTTTGCCAGAGTCCATTCCCTAGTAGCAGCCTGAGGTCAGGCCCTGAGCCTTATGGCCTAGTTGCAATGATTGTAGCCATGGTCTTGGAGATATGAAGGCTAATTCTTATGGGGTGGCAGACTTCACAGATTCTCTCTCTATCTTCAACAGAAAGAGAAGCTAAAAGTCAAGCAAGAGCAGTTGATGAACAAGGTCATGGCAAACCCTGAGGACACCAGCGCCCTGGAGGCTCGAAGTTGGTTAGGGGGCATTTGGGGAGTGGGGGTGCAAGGAAGTCTGCTAGCTAGTACTTGATCCAGAGTCCTTGTCTGCAGGTACACTAGGGACTACATGTGACTTGTAAAAGGGAGAGACAGGAAGGATCAAAAGAAATGAAAATTGGACTGTGTATCTTGAGCTGTGTAATGCTAGAGTCAGTGCCTAGGACCTGCCTTGTACCTCTGTGAGCTCAGGCATGGTTCTCTGTCTCTCTCCACTCTGCAGCTTTGGTGGTATTGGTATAAAGAGACCATACAGTCAGAGCCAAGGTTCCCACTGCACTGTTTTCAGTGCTCCCAAAACTCGTTGTATGTACAGGAAGGGCATACTATAGTTACGGCCTCTCCTTGGGGCCACCCTTTGCTTTTGTCCCAATACTTGAAATATAGGCAGGAATCAAATAGGAGGATATATGAAGGAAGGATATTCTGGAACAGTAGGACATGAGTGGGAATTGATAATTCTGAAAACTCATTAGTGAAAACACAGAGATAAGAGTGGCAGCGAGAAAGGGAGAGGCAAGGAGCAGACCTTTGACAGTTTGGGAATCTCGTTACATTGGTTAGGATACCCCCCCCCCCCAGGGCACTGCAGAATCATTGCCCATGATAGCATGCATCCTAAACTAATTCCTGAATTTAATAGAAATACTCTAAAGTTTTACCATTAAGAATGCTATTTGCTATGGTTTGTGGATGATAACCTTTGTAAAATTAAGGAGTTTCCCTCCTTAGGTTTTGCTTTCCGAAGAGAAGATAATCCAAAGTCTTTTGAAATCTTGAAATGCAGAGTGTTTCAGGAATTATAGAGAGCTGTACAAGAGTCTTGGTGATTGTTATTCCTTGAGGTCTTAAAACATAACCCAGGTCTGGGCCCTTCCTTCCTCTGTGCCTGGCTCTCATCCTCTGTGGTTTGTGGTTTCAGTTGTTGCCTTGACTGTCAAGATCCGCAATTATGAAGAACACATGCAGAAACATAGAAAGGTAAACTTTGAGCATCGCTCACAGCTAAACACCAGCAGCTTGGGCAGAGGAGTCTGAGAGGTGAAGGGCTCTGGGCCCAGAGAGGCAGCTTGAGAAGCCAGGTGGCTACAACACCAGAGTGCCCACCCCTTAGCTGCAGTGAGGAAAATATTTCCCTCCTGCCTCCAACAAAGAAATGAGAGCCTTCCAGAGCCGTACTGAATGTCACCAATGGTTAAGAGTACAAACTTTAAAGCATGGTTACAGTTATCTTGGCAAATAGTGTATTCTCAGTAAATATTTGTTGAATGCATGGATGAGGTCCGATGAAGCTTGGTTCAGACTTTTACTTAACTAGCTGTGTGACTCCAGAGAAGTTACTTTATATGCCTCAGTTCTCCTCTCTGTAAAATAGGGATCATAATAGTACCTGCTGACAGGATTACAAAGAGTATATGAAATAATAATAGCAAATAATGTCAACTGTAATTCAAAAAATAAAATATTAATAGTAGCAGCCAATAGGATGCATACAACATATTTAGGCCACTTACTAAATATTTTACATGCATTAGCTCATTTAATCTTTATACTCATCTTTCTATCCCATTTTGCAGTGGAATAATCTAGGCATGAAGTAGTTAAGTTATTCCTCAAGGCACAGCACTAGGAATCAATGTGCTTGGACTTCAAATAGGTGATCTCGTTCCAGGGCTCATATTCTTAACCATTAGGCAATTGCTGATATTTTTAATAAACACACAGTTCCAAATACAGACTGGTCCAGCTCCAGCCTGTATTCCCTGGAGCTGGTTGAGCCTGTTCCTTGGAGGTCAGAGTTTTGTTCATTTGAAGTGTGGAACACCAGCCGTACTGAAGAGGTCCCTCGCAGAGCAGCACCTGGCTGCAGATAGGAATCTCTAGGAAGGGCAAAAAGGCTTCCTTCCTCTCCACCCCTGTTGACAGTTTGCTGAGCTGTGGAGAGGCTGAGTGGGTGGTGCAGGGGAAAGAGCATGAGATTTAGAGTGAAACCAGTAGACCTGTATTCAAGACCTGATAACATCATTAAACCTTTATTTTCCCATCTGTAAAATAGGAATAACTATGACAATACCTACCTCAGTTGTACTAATATTTGCATAAGAATGGTGGAAGGTTTCAATGAGATGATAAAATAACCATCCACTGTTACTGTGAAGTGGCACCATTTACTTATATGATATTAAAAAGACTACCAACTCACTTTACAGGACAAAACCCACAAGCGCTATCTGCTGATGAGCATTGACAAGAGGAAAAAGATGCTCAAAAACCTCCGTAAGACCAACTATAACGTCTTTGAGAAGACATGTAAGGAGCTGGGGATTGAGTATACCTTTCCCCCTCTGTACTGCCGAAAAGCCCACCGCCGCTGGGTGACCAAGAAGGCTCTGTGCATTCAGGTATGAGTCCAAATTGCTGCTTTGGTTGGCCCCGCTCTGGGACTGTGGTCGAGAGAGCAGAAGGGTGGGGCGGGGTGGGGGTGGGGGTGTTGAATGTTTCTGAGGAAGGTATGGAACTGGCCCCAAGGCCTTGCAGTGGCTCACAGACCACCAACCCCATGGAGAAAAGCTGGGGTGACCAGCTGGGGAATTCAGTTCCCACCCCATCTGCTCCCAGTCAGAGATTTTGCATAGAATTACACAGTCTTCCTGCTTCCTCCATCCCCAGGTTTTCCAGGAGGCTCAAAAGCTGAAGAAGCAAAAAAGGGCCTTAAAAGCTGCAGCGGCAGCCAAGAAACAAGGTCAGACGAACCCACAGAGCCCTTCCAAAGCCGGGCCAGAGGCAATCAAGGAAAACCAATAAATTTTGTTAAAGTTATGTCTTTCTGCTTTGAAGAATAATAGGGAAGGTGGGGCTCTTTGTGGCCTGAGGAGGAGGAGGAATTCATTCTTTCATTCAGCTCTGGGATCTCAGGGTTGTCTGAGGCAGAGACCCTGCCCTCACACCCTGCCTGACCACAGATGCAGGTGCCCGAGACACTCTCGTAACACACCTCACATACACTCACACAAACAACTCCCTGTCATCCAGGTGGCATTTCGGTGGAGGCAGATTGAGCACTGCAGCACAGGTAGTGTAGCTGGCTGGCTGCTCGGTAAGAATGCCAGGGGTGTATAGGAGATGGAGATGTCTCTAAAAAGGTAGTTGGAGACAGAGTGGAGTGCCCTGAATGCCATGCCAGGGTGATCTGTCAAAGACATGTCATATCAAAAGTGCTATCTTCTGCAATTTAGCCTAGCAAAGGAAAGAGCGGTCATATGGAAGAACAGTAGTACAGAGAAAGATAAATATAAGAAATATTTTGGAGGAAAAACTAGAATTTGGTGACCGATAATAGGACTCAGGGAGATAGAGATGAGCCCAGGTTCAGCTTTCAAGTGTGAGTGGTTGGAGGAAAAGATGATTAGTAGGTTTTAGAAATACTGAAATTTACAGAAATGGATGCTCATCAACATATACATGTTCAGTAGGGGACAGGAAGGTGATCCTCGAGATTAAGATAGGGGTGAAGTATGGGTTCATTGCCCTCAGAGCAGAGAAATGGATGGGAGGCCTGCTTAGCAGGAAGGAGGAAGCTTGGGAGAATCCCCAGCATGCATTCTGCAGGAGCAAGACAGACAAAAACACGCCTGTTTGCTTTTGAAATCAGTTGGGGCTTCACTCCAAGTAGCTTTTCGGAAGGAAATGCAAATAATTCAAGGACTTCTGGTCTGGCCCTTACTCCATCTAAAGGAAAAGTCAATTACCATTTTATTAGAGCTTTCGTGGCATTGATTCCTCTCTGCAACCCTGTGACTTGAGTGTTCTCCAACTTATGTATGAGGAAGTCCAGCTTCAAAACACCTGCCCAAAGTCACACGGCTAGGAAATTAATAGAGTCGCGACTCAAACCAAGATCCACCTGCTCGAAGACTGCTCTGGTTTTGCTTGGGTTTTCCTCGTTCTCGGGCTCCTGTATGTGGCCAGGCAGGATGAGGATGGTCACGCGAAATAGCTGAGCCGGTTAGGTGCCCGCCACCCCCCCGCCCTAGCCTTTCCGCAGAGCTTCAGAAAGTCAAATTACACCCATGGGGCACTCCGCCCAATAAGCGTCCGCCCCTAGGCGCCCCCCAACAAACAGCCTGCTGATTGGGTTCTTTGGCTGTCTGCTGCGTTGCCCTAGCAACTAGGCTGCGAGGACGCGGTGGTTGGGCCTCCAGGCCTCTCTCTGTCTACCAAGCCTTAGCGATCTTCGCCAGCCCTACTCACTTCCCGCATCATGTCGGTGCGAACGCTACCGCTACTCTTCTTGAACTTGGGTGGAGAGATGCTTTACATCCTGGACCAGCGGCTACGGGCCCAGAACATCCCGGGAGACAAAGCCCACAGAGGTGAGAGGCGCCCCTGCGCGCGCAGCCAGCCCCACGCCCCGCAGCCCGATCCTTTACCTGACACCCATAGCCAGACCCACGCCCCGCAGCCCAGCCTCCTATCCCTCCCCAGCTCCCACAGCCAGGCCTTTTTATAGACTGATCAACAGTCCTGCATCCTACGCTATTATAGCCAGGGATCTTTCTCACAATGCCACGGCCCATCCAGTCAGGGCCGCTCAGGAAACAAATTCCCAAAAAGTTATTTTCACAGAAGAAGGATTTAATATCCCCATTGAATATTATTAGGGTACCTCACATCTCCCCCCACCACCACCACCACTAATTTACTCATCCCCTCAACTTGTAGAGGTGATTTCCTAATCTCTCTTGACATCCAGACCCTCCCAAATCTAGGAATCCCAGCTGCCCACCACCTGGTGACATACCCTCTGCTAGTCCAAGCATCCTTTTCCCCCAGGGAACAGATTCTGATTCTCCGTTGCTCTGTGTAATATCCTTCATAAACTGGAAGCCAGTCTTGCTCATTTCAAAAGCTATTTCTAGAAAGGTGGGGTCCTGAAATAACATAGATAAATAAGAAAACATAAGAAATCTATAATTCTTTACTTTCACAATTGTTGGAAGAGAGTGCAATTGTGAAAATAATTATACAGCGTTTAGAGCTTCTAAAATGCAAAATCTGTCTCCCGTATACACCACAACTAATCCCCCAGAGAAATGATCACCTAGAGCTCTGCCACCCTTTTTCTCTCCCTCTTATGCCCCTCTCAACCAACAACTGCTTTCACCATATTTCCTGGAATTAAATATGAAGGAAATATTATATTTCAAGGTAGAGGAGGAAAAGTTGGTGTAAAGGTAACTGACATGGCCACTGATTGAAACATTTATTCTCTCCAACAGTTTCTGTATGGCTCAATGTTAATCATACATATTCAGATATTCACTATTGTGTCTGAGCAATTGAGTCCAAGTCCAGGCATAAAGAGATAAAAAGAACTCCCTATAGCGAACCCTCTCCATTCATTCTGTACACTGCTGCCACTGAGCTTTCTAAAATGCAAACCTGTTCATACTCCCCGCTGCTTTGTCAGCTCTCCACTGCTGTCTGGAGGGCACGTCCTTGGCAAGACATTCCAGGGCCCTTCCTGATCCGATCTCTATCCACCTCTGCAGTCCCAGGTGCCACCATTGCCTGCCTCATACTTTGTATCAATACCTAACTGCTTATATGTCTCCATTTAAAGCATGTTTATTCCTGTTTCCATGGTAGTAATCCCCATACTACCCCAAACCTCTCATTTCCATGCTAGTAACTTCCCTTTCTTCCTACATTATTCAGCTGAAGATTCATTTCTGTCAGGATGCCTCCTTACATAGGGAAAAGGCCTGCACATACTCCCATAGCACCCTATGCATGCCTCTTTGCCTTATCACTGACCATATTACCCTGAAGTGGTCCATGTATGTGTCTCTTCCACATGATTATCTTATTCATCTTTGTACTCCACCACCTAGCATAATGCCTAGACCAGAATAAATTGATGCTCAGTAAATATTTGTTGAACTGATTATTTAAATTGGCTGTTTTATGACATTGTCATTTCTTTCTCAAGAAGGTTCTGTTTTCCTGGGTGCCTATATGTTTGATTCCATTTGGGCTAATGGCACCAGTGAGCAAACAGGTAGTTCTTGGACTGGTAGTCTGCATCTTGGAAGGCAGTGTAAATTGATAATTAAGAGTGTCCTCTCTGGAGTCATACAGATATGGATACCATTTCCCGCTTTGCCATTTAACTAGTCGTATGGCCTTAGAATGTAACCTCAATAAGCCCGTTTCTTTTTCCATAAAATGAGAGAAATAACATATACCTTACGGCAAAGTTGTAATGATTGAATAAGATAATATATGTATTTAACATGTTTAGCACAATAAGTGGGTGTGGTCTTTCAAGAGAAGGTCTGGGTAAGACCCTGTGAATACTAGGGGACTAGCTTCCTTTGTCTTCAGGAACTGTAGTCCTGGGTTTGCTAGATACAGCTTAAGGGAATTTCAGCCATCTTTGGTAATTCACATTCATGCACTCATTACTTCCATAGTTTGGGTCAATGTCACAGGTCGTATAAGATGCTTGGTGGAGCCCAATCCAGCCCTTCCATGCATTTATTGATGGTAGGACTTTTGATTAGTCTGGTCCAGTAACTGACTATAAAAGCAGGGGACATATCTTCCTAATGACAACAACAAATATTTATTAAGCACTTACCATGTACCAAGGACTTCCCTGAACACCTTAATCCCCACAACTATACTATCATATAGGTTAATATTCCTATCCCCATTATACAGATGGGAAAACTAAGGCTAATTTGTCCAAGGTTATATAGCTGGTAAGAAGAGGAGTAAAGAATCTGAACCCAGGTCATCGAGCTCCAGAGCTTATACTCTTAAGCAATACGTCCTTAACTGCTACACTATACTTTCATACCTGGGGGCGACTGTGTCAGAATCTTTGGGTACCTTGGGGGCGGGGGGAAGTTGGAAGGTCAGAAGGAAAAGGAAAGGTTTGAAAAAATATTCAATATACCTACTGATTTTATAAAAGAAAGTACAGTAGTTGGCTGATGGGGGCTTATAGAAGTAAGAGTGAGAAAGCAGGGTAGAGAATATGGGATTCAAAGTTGAGAAACACTCATCTATGTCACCGTTTGGAGTTGGTGTAGCTGCAAGAACATGAGCCACTGTGACAAATGCCTATGCACTGAGGGGTATCAAATGCCAGACACAGTAAACTACTCTTCTTCTTTGAAGCATTGAATGGAAACCATATTTCTTCTAGATGTTTTCATTATCTTACACAACTAATTGGTCTCCTGGAAGCCATCCTGTTCCCACAAGTCCAGTACAAATAGTTTTTCCTCACCATACAGCTTCTAATTTAGCATTCAACAGAAAGGAAGTGCCCTATGGGGCAACTTTCGAGTGTTGCATATTGAATGTTGTCCCATATTTTAAGCAATAGTGAAAATAATAAAAGTTACCTTTGCCTCACTCGCGTCCCCTTAAAAATGCTCATAAATAAGACCTTTTTACATTTTTTCCTCATTTTACAGAAGGGGAGACTGAGGCATAGAGCCTTTCAGTGATTTTCTTTTCCAAGCCACGAAGATCACTTTTTTTCTGAGACGTGTAGTGCTGAGCAACCAAATGGTGATGAGATTCTGTTTTTATTTTTCTAGTTCCAATTCAACAGGCAGCTCTGGATATCCTTGTGCCTGCCTCCCTCTCAAAATGTAGCTAAAGTGGAACTGTCACAAACAAGTCATCTAGAGAAATAATAGAAAAACAAGACATCGGTTACCTTCCCCTGGATCCTTAAGTGGAAAGGGGCCAGGAGCACTCGACACTGCAGAGACCTCTGCTGGAGCTGAGCGTCATTGCCCACGGGAGTGCCTTATACCCCCGGGGATGCATTTGCCAGCTCCATGTTGTCAGCAGCCAGTACTCACTGTCTCTTGGAGCGGCTGAGCCCCTTGCAGCAGAACCGTTCCCAAAAACACCTTCAGGTGGGTCCAGCTCCACCTTTCTGAATTCCCATAAGCCGATCAGGCAAGACTACCTGTAAAATAAATGCCACAACAAGATAGATGTGGACATTATGCTAAAGAAGCCACTATCTGCGTTAAGAAGGCCCGACTCTTGGTGCTGCTTCCCCAGTGTTTTCTCTTCCAAACACCTGTGACTCTTGTGGGAGAAAGATGATGAGTTTTCCCACAGGAGGTTCACCTTGCCGTGGGAAATCTTTGCAGCCAATTAGGGCACAGCCCTGGCTGGCTATGTTTCCAGCACTGGTCTCTTAGGGGCTGTAGCTATTGTATGTTGAAGACATGTGTATGTTTTGGTTATAACTGCAGAAATCACCTTTGAAACAATCTAGTGGCAAATGTTTCCAAAGGAGACCATTAATCATAAAATGTTTTTTAAATGTGGATGTGCATAGAACTCAGATAATCAATCTGAGAGTGATTTCTCTAGATTGGAATTTCCCCCAAAAATAAGGAGGAGAAAAAGTCATCTTTCCTCCTTTATGGGTGATGTGCAATGTCATTCAGTAGAGAGAGTGCAACTAGAAGGGAAGCCAGCTAAGTGCTTGGTGTCTGTTATCCCTATGATATAGGTATAATTATGATCCCCATTTTACAGATGAAGAAACTGAGGTTCAACAAGTTGCTTCAAATTATCTAGATAGTAAATAGTAAAGCCAGGTCTCAACCAATAAAGGGTCTTAATTCTTACAGATTTCTAGCCAAGTACATTTTTCGTTATTTGGTCTTCTCTTGGCATCTTCCTGACTATCCTTGTCCTCAGGAGCTTTCTTTACAGGCCATCATTCCTCCCCTCTTTTTACCTGGCAGCCACGTAGCTCTATACAAAAAGTAAATCAGCAACAAAGACATGTTTTTCTTTTAATTTACATTTCAAGTTTTCCCATTAGAGCAGTTCTATCTGTACTTTAGAAAGAGAAATCTTACATTCGTAAAAAGTCAGGTTATACAAAAAGAAACTCTCTTCTCTGTTCTTGGAATTATTCCTCCTTGTGGAAGTTAGTGTTTTTAAAAGCCTTATTTTGAATAATGTATAGTCTCATAGCATTAGCGAGGATAACTTCTTGAGTCTTTTGTGACAAACCCCAGGGTAAGCTAGTCCTTCTGAGTTTCCTCTCCTCTATCTAGGCCACTCTCTATAACAGGGGTGCCCAAACCCCGGGCTGCAGACCAGTACCAGTACGGGCTGTAGCCTGTTAGGAACCAGGCCGCATAGCAGGAGGTGAGCAGCAAGAGAGCAAAGCTTCATCTGTATTTGCGGCCGCTCCCTAGCACTAGCATCACTGCCTCAGCTCCACCTCAGCTCATCAGGTATTAGATTCTCATAGGAGCACTGGTCCCTGATGCCAGAAAGGTTGGGACTGCTGCATGAGATAGAGCTTCTCTAGGGCTTGTTTTTAGAACTTCTTTATCCATCATCCTTTTAAAAGTTTCACATGGAAGCCAAAGTATTCACACTAGACATTAATGCAAACATGAAAAATAAAATTTCATAGACCATATAATTGGAATTGGTATTTTTAAAGCCTCTTTGAAAATGATGTTCTTGCTTCATGAACTGGTGTTTTCTTTTTATATGCTTCATGTAGATGAATGGACAGAGGTGGACAGAAAACGAGGTATGCTATCTCTGGGCTGCATGTATTCAGTCTGCATCCACAGGTTCACCCAGTCCTTTGTCAGTGGGGCTTAAAGTGGAACCACTTTAAATATTTCAAAGTAAAAAAAATAGGCATGAATTTCTCTTTAGCCGGGACATTGGTTATACATTTAAATCTTTTGCTTAAATAAACACAGCATGTAAGATGAAAACCAAGCAGACTTAGGCACAAGGACCATATTGCACATGAGGCACTTGTCTCTTTTCATCAGTTCCAAGCTTTGCAGGGACAGCTAGGGCAGTAGCTACACTTCTGAGTAGGTTATCCTATTTGGGAGTCCTTAGAGCAATTCTGTGTTAGTATCACATGACCGAAGAATTGTGCTTCAACATGAGTGACTTTCCTTGAACCATTCTCCTTAGCACACAGAGGTATCTATTGAGTAACCCAGAGAAATGGAAGCATGTGACTGCATGGCTGCCAGAATTGTGGGCAGAAGGCATGATATCATGCATGCAGTATGGCCCTATCATGCCAAATCTTCAGTTTCCTCTTCACCTACAACTAGCAGCAAACCCGAAAAAGTTTGCCAATTGCTCAAAATAAAATAATAGCCTTTCTCACCTTTAAGTGTCACGAGTCCCTTCCATCATTGACATTTGAGTGTGGTTTATGCATGTCATCAGCCACCATCCTCAATATTTTAAATGCTCTTACACACCAAGTATGCTGAGGAGATAACATATAATGCTTAAGAGCATAGGCATTAGAATCAAACATCTCCATTCTAATTTCAACTCCACCACTGCATGACCTTGGACTTTAACCTCTCTGAGACTCAGTTTTCCTCCTTGATAGAATAAGAATAATAATTCAGAGTTGCCTTGGGGATTTAAATGAGATAATGATCTAAGCCCAGTGCCTGGAACATTGTAAGGATTGGAAACATGGTAACCATAGTAGCAGCTTCTCTCTTTTACCCTCGGTTCCAAATTGCATGATCCCATGAACAATTAAATCTACAACAGAGGTTTGGTAAAAACTCAGTTGCTTTCATCTAGAGCCAGGCTCAAAGAAAACCCCAGTCAAAGTTTCTGATACACTTTTATTATACGTCACAACCATTTTTTGCACTTCTCTTGAGCAATTTTTGGCCCACTTCTTGACACGTGGCAGAATGTCAGGTGAGATGTGTGGATTTTGAAGGCTTTTTTGTATATGTAATTGAATCACTGGAATTTAATTTAACTTAAGCATTCAAAAACAATAAGCAGAAACTAACTTCATATTCTGTACCCAGGACTAGAAGTCTCATATGTTAAGAACTCAGTTAACTAGCCCTTCTGATGCACCTGTGAAAAACCACTTTGCTCCCTGAAGTAAGGCTCTTCCTGATGAAATCTGGCTCCTAGTACATTCCTGCCTCTTGAAACTGCAGAGCTCATGTGAGTGCCAAAAACTCACAGCGAGACAGACTAACACATGTGGTTAAAACTGTTTCTCAGGTTTAACTTAAATTCAGCCTGGGCTGCTTCTCCAGGGCAAGGACAACATTTACTTCCTCTTTGTTCCCCGGTGTTTATCTCAGTGTTTGGTACATAGTAGGCTCGCCTTAACCAGGTGCCAGGCGGGCGAAGCATGTTGTGAAATGTAGACATGTTAATCTGTGCCCCCATAATCTTTCCGAAGAATTAAATGAGAAGTGGGGCCCAGAGACCTGGAACCCAACCATAGAACTGCCATTTTTTCCTTGGGCACATTGTGGTCACTGCTCTGCCCACAGGGACAGGGCCTGCAGGTATACTTTCTCGAAGTTCTTGTGTAAAGAGCCATGGTGATGTATAGCTTATTCAGTTCCCAGAGGAAAAGGCTTCATTTTGCTCTTTATTTTGCCAGAGCAGCTAACAATCTCCTTGCAATTTTCTTTCTTTTAGAACTGATTTATTCTAGATTCTGCTAAAGGCTAAAACACCCAAGATTAACGTATCAGAGCTTATATGATTCTTTAACTTGAATTCTTCCTCTTTGGCTCTCTTCCCTGGCCTACATAAATCCATGAAAAATTCAAATTCTCTCTTTTGAGGACAAATGTGTGGCTTTGCACTTTTACCTATATTCTTGAAAATTCTGCATTTTATATAGGCTGCAATAAGAAAAACATTAGAAAATTCCATCTATTGGAGGTACTTGCTTGTTTACATTAAAGGCAAAAGGCCATGCATGAGGCATACCCAAAAGAGTTATGTCTCCAAGGTGACCACACTGGGGACATGTTAGTGCATATGAAGGGCACGCTGCAGTGGGTTGGATTGTGACAGGTGAGGATACCCTGCGTTAGTAATGGATTTGGTTCTTCCTCACTAATAGGATGGCGTCTAGATTTCAATCCAAAGGTCAAGTGTGAGTTCAACACTTCTGTCAGGAGTCATGGTCAGTTCTTTTGTGTGTCAAGTTACAGGGTAGGGGGAGCCCCTTCTTGTCTCTCCTCTCTCTGTAGCCCTTCAATTTAAGATTTAAATAACAACCAGCCCTCAGATCCTCATGCCCCCCAAAAATGCCCTTTGAGATGTTTTAAAATGCTGCCCTGAGGCTTCACTACTTCTGTCAGTTACCTAAATGTAGAGTGAGTGCGTGAAGTCATGACCTCAGTGCTCAACCTAGCCTTCAGTCTCTAAGCGGTATGGCCAGAGCCAATCACCAGGCATGTCCTTTGTGTGGCAAAAGCAAGAGGCATTTGTATATTTCAGTAATAATCACTCATGTTTAATGATTAATTTTGTACAATTATTTTAAGTAACCAGTTTTCCTTCAGATTTTAATTACTATGAATGTATATTCTCAGCATCCATAGGTGCTCATCTGTAGGTCAGAGTATATCTGGTATAATTAAGAATAATCTGTGTTCAACCATACTTGTTCCTATTTAATGTACCAGAGGGTTTTCCTTGCCTTAAACTAATGATATTTGATTAGCAAAAAATACCTAAATGAATGAACGAATGAAGAACTAGAATTTTAGACACTTTGGTTTACACACACATTGGGATCTTTAATTCTCACCAGATGGAAATCTTCCATTTAAACAACAGTATGAGACATAGCACTACAGTGTAATATCAATATTATTGATCAAATATAAAAAGTAAGGCATTTTAAAAATGGTATTACTCTCAAGTACATGTCTTGTAGAAACATTAGAATGTTTTCACCTCTAACCAGTGGGTAGATTTGTCTATTTTCATAGACTGTTTTGCCAAAAAAAAGCCAAGTACCATTATTGGTACTATATTTATAAAATTTAATTTTAAGTAAAGATGTTATAGGTTTGCTAAACAAAACAAAAATAAGTGATATTACTTATTTTAAGGAAGAAGCCTAATCTAAAATGCATATAGGAATGTTGTTTAACGAAAGAAGCAACATCTCCCCTATCATCAAGTGAGATAATGTATGTAAAAGTGGTTTGTAACCTCTAAAACACAACATTTGTACATTTGTCACATTTATGTTTGCCCTGACATGGTCTCATAAAGCACTCTTGACTCTGCTCTCCATTGGAACGCCCATGTGATTTTCTCCCCAGGGAGCAGATCTCACCAAGTACATCAGCATCCCCATTCTGCATGGGCCCAGCTCCTCCATCCCATTTGTACGCAGAGAGCATTTCCAGAATAAAGTTTCCTCCAGGGCCTTGTTCAGCTATATTCTCTCTCCTGTCTCTACAGTTCTGAATGACATCATCTCAACCATGTTCAATCGAAAGTTTATGGAAGAACTTTTCAAACCTCAAGAGCTCTACTCCAAGAAGGCCCTGAGGACTGTCTATGACCGCCTGGCTCATGCCTCCATTATGAGACTGAACCAGGCCAGCATGGATAAGGTGAGCAGACGGTGCCTCTATCCCCCTGGTTGCATTTCTTGTAGCTTTTCTGGATGATCATAGCCTGGAATCAAATGAGATGACGTATGCAATGGTGCCTTGCGGGGGAGGGGGGGGGAGGCGGGGGGGGGAGGCACATATAACTATCAGTTGTTGAGTTTGAGAGTTGGGAATGACCTCAGAAGTCATCTGCACCAACCCCTTATTGTTTATGTCCTCCCACCTGCCCACAAAGACAGAGCTGGTCTTCACACCCATATTTATGAACACCTTGACCCAACTCTAAATAAAATCTGTAATTCTGCTTCATTCTTAACAAATCTCAGCTCTAAAAACCAGGCATTTTTTTTTTAAAGCAAATTCAGAACTACTCAGTCTTTACTTAAAACATGAATGTATCATTCTCTTCGGGAAACAGATTATTAGAACGCTCTGGTTTTAAAATAATAACCCCAAGTAAAATGCAGAGACTAGACAAATCTCCTGAAGAATTTTAAGTAATTTATAGAGATATTCTGCCCTCAAGTAAGGAGAGTGTACCTTCCCCACTCCTTACGTGTGGACTGCGATTAATAACTTTCTTCCAAAGAAGGCAGAACAGAAAGGAAGGGGGAAATACTTAACGTTACAATGGAGAAACTGACAGACACCACCTCAACCGGGTGGCCAAGGTCAACAGCAACAGCGATAAGTCATGTTGGTAATACGTCCCCTGACACAATATGATGAGGGTAGCACTTCACCTCTGTGATTTTCCTCTCGAAAACCCACAACCCTAGTCTACTCATGAGAAAAATATCTAATACCACTTGGAGGTAATGTTACAAAATGCCTAACCTGTACTCAAAAGCATCAAAGTCACCAAAAACAAGGAAAGTCAGGGAAACTGTCAAACTGTCACAGTCAAGAGGAGCCGAGGAGACATAGCAACTAAATGTAACGTGGGATCCTAGAACAGAAATAGGACATTTGGAGAAAACTAATGAAATCTGAATAAAATGTGGCCTTCAGTTAACTGTTAAAAATTATGAAGTATTTTCTTTTCAAGTTCCTCCATTATGTGAATTTTATTAAATCATAAGGACTGACGTGCAAGGTGCTAAGCATGCAAAATCAATGCTCACTCATGGTTGGTACCTGGAAACCTCAGGGAGACAGACCGTCTTTAACTGCGCCCTCTTCCCTCTAGCCACTTAACTTTGGAAAGTTACTTTATCTCCCTGAGCTTCTATTTTCTCATCTATAAAATGGGGATAACAAGAACTGCTTCATCAGTTCTGGGAGAGTTAAGCAATAAACATACAATATAATCACACACCTAGGTCCTGGCACATAGTAGATGTTCAATCAAATGTTAATTATCTTTTCTGCCCTGCTTGCTCTGTTCCTTCTTTAAGAAAGTTTAGTTTCCCATAGAGAAAGGGCACAGAATTTGGGATCAAAAACCCGGGATTCAAGTCTTAGCTTTAGCAGTTACCACTGTGAGACTGTGTTTCCTGAACCACTCTGAACTTTCGTTTCTTCATCTTACACCTGTGTTTATCCTTCATTCTTAGCATGACATCCTATATAACAACAGGTGCTTAATGATTGATAATGATGGTAGAGAGTCTCAAATCTATATCTCTAGTATTACACACACACACGCACACACACACACACAACCAGGCTGTTACTGTCGTGTGCCACTTTCTAAGTAAAACAACTGCATGTTGAAGAAATGGAATCACGTAGAAAGTTCTAGCAAATGCCTTAGGATCTAACCTCTTGAGTTCAAATCTCACTCTGCCACTTACTTCCAGCTGTGGGCAATTAGGCAAGTTTCCTTGTTTTTAAACTTGAGATCATATCTACTTCACAGTTCTCATGAAGACTAAATGGGATCAGTAAGGTAACGTGTATAAATGTGCTTGGCATGACACTCAGATGGTAGTATTTTATATTTCCAATCCTGCCTCAGACAAGTCCAAACCTTCTCTCCCAAACTGACTCCTCGAGTCCCACGTCGCCCAGATGTCCCTGTTCCCAGCAGCAGCAGCACCCTTCTCCCCAGCACTAAGCTGAAAATGCTGCAGTCATTTTGCACAGCCCTCATCTTCATTCCCCGAACCTAGTCAGGTAGTCCCCGTATGCCGACAGCTTTTGCTTCTAAGTATCACATGCTCTTCTTTCCCCTGACTTTCTCGTTCCTGCCATCTGTATTCTCAGCCTTACATGTGGATTATGCCAACAAAATTTCATTCATTCATAGAGTCAATAGATATTATTGCAAAGCTATTAGGAACCAGGGAGATTAGCTAATCTCCCTTATTCCAGTCTCTCCCTTCTCTCACCTCTCATCATTGTCAGACTGACTAATCTTGCTTAATCACTGCTTTTATCATGTCAGCTCAGAACATTTCAATAGCCCCCTAATTCCTACCACATCTAGTCTAAATTATTTTGCCTGTCTTTCTAAAACCTTTACTACTCTAACCTTTCCTTATCCAACTTCATTTCCCACCATCTCCAACACAAACTGTCCTCTTCGGTCAGGTCGTTCTCATTCTCCCAGGAAAATAGCATATTCATGGCTTCCCCCAGGCCCTCACACCTGCTGTTCCCCTCAACTACAAAGCTTTTCCTCTTCCTCAGCTAGTTTGAAACCTGTGACTCCCTCCTCCTTCCATAAAGCCTATCTCCACCGCTTTGGTCCTCACCAGTTTCTCGCCTTTGGTCATTCAGGGATGGTCATACCATACATGCGGGCTTGCTGATATCTTATTAAGTATTTTCATCATTTAAAATTGTTGTTAAATAGTCATAGAACTTTATATTTGCCACTTTCACACATATCTTCTCATTTACTCCTCTCAGCAGTTCTACAATGACAGGAAATTAGGGACGATTTTTTACAGATGAGCAAACTCAGGCTCAGACAGGTGAGGTGACTTGGGCAGTGCCGTTCATTCGCCTAGTCAGCAGCAATGGAGGACTTGAATTTGGGTTTTCGCTCTCCAAGTCCAGCATCCAGTCCAGGTCCCCATTGCTGCCAATATTGTTTCAATCATATTCCATCAGCAGTACCCATAAGCTGACCAGAAATCCCGGTTTGCCTGGGAAGGTCCTGGTCTCCCCTGTTGTCCTGGCTTAATTACTAATATCACCCTCCCTTTTACTCTCAAAAGTGACTTCGTTTGAGGGATAACTGATGTGGTCACCTGAGTTGTATGATGTACCCAGAACTGGTTTTCAGTAAATGCTTGAATGTTTGGAGGTTCTGACGTCTGCTTTTATGATCCCATTTATTTTGTTCGTGTATGGGTTGGCAGCTCTATGACCTGATGACTATGGCTTTGAAGTATCAAGTATTGCTGTGTCCCCGTCCCAAGGATGTATTGCTGGTCACTTTCAATCATTTAGATGCCATCAAGGGATTCATCCAAGACTCCCCAACCCTCCTGCAACTAGTGGACGAGACTTTCCGGCAGCTGATTGAAGTAAGATACCATCGGTTTATCACCTCTCAGCCCCAATACTGTTCTCATTCCTCTGTTAAGAACAGGCAGCTTCTATGACAGAGAGCACAGGATGAGGAATGGGAAATCCTGCCACTCTCCCAGAAGATTCTAAAAATCTCCAAGTATCCATTTTGGTAACACAGTAGGCATTATCATCTGAGGTCCCCATACTCTTGCCTTCAGAATTGGGAAAGCAGTGATACAGAGCCTTGCCATTTTCTCCCTGCTCTTTCAGAAAGGGAGTTGGTGGTGGATGTTCTGCTAGATCTTGGGGCACAGCCTTTCCAGGTCTGTGGGGGACAGAAGAAGTGAAGCATACCCCCGTCCAGGTGTGGCATGACAGGATTTGGTGAGGGAGCAGTGCTGGCTCTCCTGCTGCCCGCCTTGCCCCAGCAGCTGAGTCCTCTCCTTGCTCATCTGGCTCCCATCCCTAAGTGCCCACCTGCCCCTACCTGTCCACACTTCTCATCTCACTTCTGAAAGTGAATTGCTTCTTCCTGCTTCACCTCTGGCAGGTATACGGGGGTCTCTCTGCGGGGGAGTTCCAGCTGATCCGGCAGACACTCCTCACCTTCTTCCAGGACCTGCACATCCGGGTGAGTAAATGGGCCGCCTCAGGAGCGCCCTGCCACTGCTGTCCTAGGGTAACAGGGTGCCAAGGGCTGACATCGCCCAGGTAGTGATGGATATCCTCAGTGTTTGGCTCCATAATGGTAAACTTTCTGATAACAAATCTCAGCAGTTCATAAATGGACCAAGGAATACAGTGATACTGCCATTCCCTTCCAGTTACCTTATGTGTTCCTTTAAAATATGGTTTTTTCCCTTCTCCAGAGGAAATGTGCTCTCAAGGCCGCCAGCCTGATCTCAATTGCAAAGCCTTTTCTCAAATCTCTAATATCATTGACTTACCCAGTATCTGATGCTGCAAGGAAGCTACCCCTCCTACGCCATACAACTCACACCTTTCCTGAATTTTCATGGCACCATACCATCCTGGCCTTCCCCTACCTCTTCCATCTCCACGACTCTCATTCCTTCCTCTCTGTCTTCCTATCTCCAAATTTTCTCCTTCTGCCTCCACACACCCTGCTCTTTAGGAATCTCTTTGCTCCCTACTTTCTAGCTCCTTCACCTAGGACTCCTGAGTCTCACCTCTGCTCTACCCTTGCCTTGGCCCCGCCATCCGGACTGACATCTCCACCTGCTTCTTGAAACCCTCCATGAGGATGCCCACCGGTGCCTATCATTTAATGTCTGTAGCTCAACTACTCTCCAAAAGTCAAGTCCTACCTGGACCTCCTGATTTCTTTTGAGGGCACCATCATTCCTTCACTCACTCGGCTCAGAACCAGAACGTCGCCCACGACTCCCCTTCCCTGATCTTCATCTCGTTGCCCCAAGGCCCCTAGAGTCTGCCGTTTCAATGTCTACACCCTCCTTCCCATTCCTTTTGCCATCGGCCTAGCTCAGGCCCTCATACTTCTTGTTGGCTGTCGCTTCCCACTCGATGCTGCCTCCTGTCGTGCCTGCTCCAGACAATTCTACACTCTAACTTCTAAAAACATATTTCTGAGCTTCTGAATGTGGGGCCCGTCTCTTTTGGGCAGGACTCTGTTCCTTCCCATAATTTACCACACTGATGAGGGAAAGATGGACGATGTGGCAAAATGAGCCCAGGCTCTGCAGTCCAACACGTTTACGTTTGAGTCCCACTCCACCTCAGCTCCGTGACCTTGGGCAAAATATTCCTCTCGAGCCTCAGTTTCAACCTATTTGGAGTTTGTTGGGAGGGTAACTGATGCCACATATGTAATATACATGTATTTGCCAACATATGTATAGTATCGAGTGCTTCAGGAAGGATAGACAAGAAACTGGTCGCAGTGATTGCCTCCTGGGAGTGGCAAACTGCATGGAGAACAGGGGTACAAGAGAGACTTAGGTTCTAATATATACCCTTTGAACCTTTTGTACATATGCATATATAACATATTCACAAAATAAAATTCAAAAAGAAAAAATAGAATACGTTTAGGACCTAATTGTTATTTCCCTTCCATGGACTGGGAGATACAAATAGATTACCACTCTGAAGCCAATTTTATTTTTAACCCTCATTAATAATTTTATTTGCCATGGATGGAGCAATAATAACATCAATATAAATCAAGATCTCTAAGAGTCATCGATTAAAATAAAAAACATGAATGTACAAATAAGATTGAGTTTTGCATTGCTTGAAAATATTGAAAAAACTGCATCGTGTTATCAAGACTGCATATTTGGACGTTATTTTATGGATTGTAGTAATGTAAGCAGTCCTAGTGATTTCTCAAGTCTGACAAGATAAAAGTCATTATAATGAAAAGACACTCCTAATAATAAGTCTGTAGTAAAATCATTAAAATATATTAAACCACAAACTACATTAAGCTTTAATTGCTAAATGGGCAAGCAATGAAACATCAGAATGTTCACCAACAGAAATAGGATTCCCGCATCCTAGCAGAATTCAGTGACTGATCTTTAACATCTGGCTGGTTTTCCGAGTCTGGTCTTTAATAGTATTTCTGCTCAGCTGCAATTTGTGATTGCCTGTACAGATTTTCTCTGTTTTCAAAATAGTCTTTACAGTTTTTAGATTTATTAGCAAAACCAACTAACTAAATCAAGAAAATACAGCTCTGACCTAACACTTCCTTGCTATTGTTTAACCAGCCGTCTCACCTGATATCCAAAGCTTTCTGCAATCTCAAAAAACACCTGAAGCACTGTAAGGTGCCCAAGGTTCTGACCCGCTCTGCAGGCCCGGCCAGAGACCATCCAAAGACCGATTCCGTTTGGAATCCTGAGCGGTTATTTACAACCATCTCCATCCCCAAGCCCTTGCAGCAGCTCCCTTTAGGAGCTGCCCCCTCAAGAGTAGGTAGGCCTCTCAGGTCACCCTCTCCCTTACTCTCATTCCCCTTCATGCATCCTCCCACCGTGTACTTTCCTCATGTTCTTTCCATTGTTTCAGCAGTTGGAAAGCAACATTCCATCTTAACCTCTTCACAGAATGTTTCTTATACCGCCACTCCGTTATCCTCTCTACTTGGAAATATTGCATCCCTGGAAAACTAGTCAGCCTAACCAATATTTCTTGAGTGCTTACTCTATGCTAGGCACTATTTCCAGTGTCTGAGAATATGTAAGTAAACAGGAAGGAGGCCCTGCCTTGAGACTCTCTACTAGTAGGAAGAGACAGAGGGGACAAGTAAGTCAGGTTCTGGTCTGATAACTTTAAGGAAGATGGCATGATAAGGTACAGTTATAGGGGGCGACTGGGGTGGGATGTTGCATTAGACATGCACAGTCCAACGAACTTTCTGTCGTGATGGAAGTGTTCTGTATCTGTGCTGTCCACTGTGATAGCCACTAGCCACATGTGCACTTGAAATGTAGCCAGTGTGACTGAGAAACTCAATTTCTAATTTAATTTAAATGTGAATAACCACACTTGACTAGCAGCTGCTACACTGGACAGCACACATCCTTAGATGATAGCGTCAATGATAGCCTTTCTGGGACAGGACAGACATTTTAGCTGAGTATGTATGTAACTAACATAGATCTCAAGGAAGAGCATCTAAACTGAAGTGATAGCAAATTCAAAGGCCCTTAGATGGGGAAAAGCATGATGTGTTTCTTGAAAAAAGAGAAAGCCAATGTGAATAAAGCACATCTAGGCAGGAGCGATACTCGAAGTTTACAACCTGTGCAGCATGGGCACTGACTGATCAGAACAGATGCCAGTTTTAAATAAACTGGTACTTACTAGTTGACTTAACTTTATGCCCTTGCGAGGAGTTTTATTCTAAGAGTAAAGAAAACATTCGAAGCATTGTAAGGTGAGCAGTACCATGACCTGAGTTGTGTTCTGGAAGGTAAACTGTATGAGATCAGGGTAGAGGTGGGACAGCAGTTGGGAAATTATTGTGGAAATCAGGTAAAAAAAAAAAAAATGGAAGTGGATTAGGTGCTGCTACCAGTGGAGATAGTGAGAAGTATTCACATCTGGGACATCCTTTCAGGACAGGATCGGTAAGACTGAACTAAGAGACTGGATTTGTGAATGAAGCACAACCATGAAATTTTTGGCCTGAGCAACCAGCCAGTGGTGCCATTTACTGAGAGGGGAGTATATTTGGGTAGAAATATACTGAAGGGAAATATCTTTGAGTAGAAAATTAATTACTTCTACTTAAGTTTGATTTGCCTATTAGATATCCGAGTAGCACTATCAAATAGCAGTTGAATATATAAATCTAGACCTCAGAGGAGAGATTCAGGGTAGAGACATAAATGTGGAGAATCATCAGCATACAGTACAGAGATGGTATTTGAAAACTTCTGGCCACTTACTGGAGGCTGGTCATTCTCCCTCGCCCACAGGCAGGATATGACAACTGGGGTCAGCGTTCAGCCAGTTTCACTCTCACTTTCAGATCATTAATTAATCTCCTGCCCTCACGAATTTGGCCTTCCTGTTGTAAGGCCAGACCAGCAACTATAACACTGTCCAAAGCCCTGTACTTACCACTCACTGCTAAAAGTGACCGCCAAGTCACTCACTCGTATTCACTGAGCATTTAAATCCCTGGCTCACTCTCCTCCCAGCCACCAGAGTCCTGCCATCCTCCTGGGGAACAGGAATGCTCATGGTGATGTCTCATCCAGCGCTCCAGCACCACAGCTCAGTGACCTTCATTTCCTCTTTCTGTAAGAAACATGGTTTCTGCCCTCCTCAGAGAAGGGGGGGAAATGCACGAAGTGCCTTACAGATGTTTGGTTCTAAAATAGAAAAGCGTAAAGACAGAGGACACGAAGGACGGGGCGGACAGTTCTACCTAAGAGAATAGGGAAAGTCTTCATAGAGGACCGGATATCTTTTAAAAGAAATAGGCTTTTACCAGGCCCATGAGAAAACAAAGTGGGGTGTGGGTTCAGATGGACACTCTAGGCAGAGGGCGCCGTCTCAGTAAAGGCTTAAGGCATGTAACTGCCTGGTGTATTTGGCGGTGCAGGGGAGGTGAAAGGCTGCAAGCAATTCAGTGTGGCTGGAACATAGCATTCAAGGAGGAGCATGGCTGCACAGAAGAACAAGGGCCAACTGGAATCTGGCAGGCAGCAGAGAGCCACCGAGCAGAAGAAGGACATGGTCGATGAGTTTAGAAGTGTCTCTTTAGTAGCAGAATGGCGGATGGATCCAAAACAGGTGAGAGGAGAGGCAGGGACACCAGTTAGGAGGCTCCCGCAGTGTCCGGGCAAGAGATAACCGTCTGCACTAGGGAGCAGGGTAGAATGGCGAGGCCACATACCAGGAGTGACCACAGGGTTGGCAGGGCTTGGTGACTGAATAGACATGGGAAGATGGCGAGCAGGGGAACTCAGACTGCTGCCTTAATGACCTGGTGATATCATTTGCTAAGATTGGGAACACCAGAGGAGGATCAGGTTTATGAAAAATGATGAGCCCTGTTCTGAACAGGGTGAATTGGAGGTGCATCCCATGGAACCTGTAGACGGACATGTCTAGTGGGCGGTGGGGTAGATGGGTCAGGTGCCCAGGAAAAAAGGCTAAGTGGGAGCTCAAGATGTAGGAGTAGATGAGATCACCTGGGAGTGAGAGGAAAAGGACACAGGAGAGTCACAGCTATAGCTGAGGACCAGCAGACGGGCTGGGCAAGCAGACCCAACAGTCTGTATAACCAAGGGTGGATTCTCAGGTCAAACACAGACACACACTTAAGTTGCACATTTCAAATCTACTGCGACTTAGTCAATCTCATTAGAATTAGGCTAAGGGAGCATCCAGCACATACATATACTCCTAATTCTCTGTCCAAATTTTCTTTCTCCATGCCTGTGTTCACATCCCTGGGTCACAGAATCTCAAAGTTAAAAATTCCTTAAAGATCATCCAGCCAAACCCTCTAACCAAAACAGCTTACATATTCCCCCCAAAATATGCCTTGTGCCTGCCCATCTCTGCTTCTGAAGTGTTTTCACACCCACCCTCTTCCTCCAGGCCCAGCTCCAAACCCACAGTCACTCCTCCCTGCTCCCCGTGCCGTTAGTCATTCTGCTCAGTAGGCTAGTATCCACGTAGTAGTCAGCACATCCTGCTTTATAGTGTCATGTTTCCCATTTTGTTTGTGCCCTGTGTCTGATTATAGTATAATACTAAGAATATTAGGTACCATTTATTGAGCACTTAACATGTGTCAGTCTCCTTGATAAATGGTTTTTATTCATTACCTGATTTGGCTGTCACATTAATCCATTGAATAGGTACTATTATTATGGCCAGTTTACAAAAAAAAAAAAAAAATTAATGCACAGAAAGTTTGTGTAACTTACCAAAAACCCAGAGCTGAGAGGATAGTGGCCCAGCTAAGATGTACCCTAGACCAGAGGTCCCCAACCCCTGGGCTACAGACCAGGTCCGTAGCCTGTTAGGAACTGGGCCTCGCAGCAGGAGGTGATCGGGAGGGGAGCAAGCGAGGCTTCATCTGTATCTGCAGCCGCTCCCCAGCACTAGCATCACCGCCTCAGCTCCACCTCAGATCGTCAGGCATTAGGCATTAGATTCTCATCGGAGCACTGGTCCCTGGTGCCAGAAAGGTTGGGTACTGCTGCCCTAGACAGTCTACCAAACATCGGCATGCCAAACTGCCAGCTTACAAATTCTTACCACTTTGCATTTTGACTGCCTGGCACACAACAGATGCTTATTCTTAATGCTATTACAAACATAATCTTGTAGAAATTTAGAGTTTGAAGGGACTTTCAACCTTACCTCATTTGACAAATGAGGGAGCTAATATCCAACAGAACTGATTAACTGCCATACTCTTCATGGGATTTTATCTGACCAAGACCTCAATACAGAGTGCACAAACCCGGGAGTAGAAATAAGCATATATGGTGTTTTCCAGTCACATGAAAGACCTTCAAACTCTAACGCCAACTGGATTCACCTTCTCCAGCCCCTTCTCACCAGTCCAGCACATGGCTCTGAATTTGGGCTCCAGAAACAGAAACACAGGAATTGGTTTGAATCTTCACCTCTGCCTGTTATGAGCTGTCTTAACATCTGAGCTGCCAGTTCCTCATATGCAAAACGGAGATGACGGGGTTCTTGTGGCTCAAGCCTTGCAGCTGGACGGAAAGTCAGCAGGAACCAAGGAATTAGTGTGGGATTTGGAGCTGGCCTTGTTTTTGAAGCCTGGCCCTGCCTTGTTCTCTTTGGACAAGTCGCTTCCCTCTGCGATCCTCGGCTTTCTTGTCTTTAAAATGATAATACAACTCAACTCACCTAGAAGATTTGCTGTGAGGCTTGAAAGTTCCGTTTGTGAAAACTCTCTAACTCTGCAGGTGTTAGCTATGGTGAGTTTTTCTCTTATTGTCAGGAACTCACTAGGTAACGTTCCCAACCCATTACACACTTTCCATCCTCACAATGCTTATGTCTGTGAAAATATACCAAGAAACATTAACGATAAGTATGTTGTTTTTTCCAGGTGTCTATATTTCTAAAGGACAGAGTTCAGAATTCTAATGGTCGCTTCGTGTTGCCAGTGTCCGGGCCTGTTCCCTGGGGAACTGAAGTCCCTGGACTTATCAGGTGAATTCACAACAATAATTATCAGGCCAGTGTTTGGGGCTCCAGGAAACCAATATGTGGGCCACTGCAGCGACTGCCGCACGCTGGGCCCCTCCCTGTCGCCAGTAGAGCACAGCGGTTGGGAGGTCAGGTTCTGATCCCCGCTCTGCCACTCACCAGACACTGGCGGCAAACCGCTCAGTTCTCCGGGGTTCATTTCCTCGTCTATTACATGGTCACGGTGAGGATGAATAAGATAATAGTGTTCTAAAGTGCTTACACAGCATCGAGCACATAATATGCACTCAGTAAATATTATCATTACATCATCATTATTACCACACCCAGCATCTTTATCTTGAAGAAGTGCATGAATTCCTTTATGTCCCGTAGTACAAGGAATAAAGGCACCTCCAGGACTACCTAAGCTTGGAGAACGTTCCTTCATGTTATACTCTGTTTTCTAGAATCTTCAACAACAAAGGCGAAGAAGTGAAGAGGGCAGAATTTCAGCACGGTGGGAACTATGTCACTGCACCAAAAGAAGGTTCTTTTGAATTTTACGGAGACCGAGTCCTAAAACTGGGAACTAATATGTAAGCAAATTCCCCCTCCCTGAATGAATTCCAGTCCAAGAGAGGTCACTTCATTTAAAAATTCAGCTCGGCTTCTGATGTGACAACCCCTGCTGACAAGTAGAGCGATTTCCCCTCAGATAAAATGCATGAAGAGATCTGCTGTTTTCAACGGACACCTAAGCTTTCCAAATATAAGATCACTCAACACGTTTTAAAAAATAATAATTTTAAGTGGCCATGTGGATTCAGAAAGGCTCGCTATGTGTTGCTCACATTTTTTCAGCAATACACATTACTTCGTGAGAGGAGGCACTTCCACACAGCTTCCCAAGTATTTTCTTTGTGAAGAAGTGAAATGTGAGTGATCGATAGTCGCATTATGTACTCCCAGCATCTTTCTGGGTGCTTTTAAACATCTCGAAATAAAAGGTGTGAGCTGTAGTCATGGGTTAGAAGGAAGTCAGCATAAAGGGCTGGACCGTGTTTTCATGGTTTTCTCCTGACACCAGGTACAGTGTGAACCGGCCTGTGGAAACCCATATGTCGGGAGCATCAAAGAGCTTAGCTTCACAGACACAGGTGAGCTTCCGCCTCCCTTATTTATCCTCTGAGCCTATTTCTAGATACAAAAATCTGTATCTAGAAATCTGTATCTGAGAAGGGTGGGAACTCTAGATTTCAAAGCTAGCCAGCAATTCTCTCATTGTTCGCAATCTTCTCATTTCAGCCTTATAAGTACAAAGGTTTTTAATTGTAGTTTCTCATGGAGTCTTCCAGTGATCTGACTAATTAGGTAATTTTAGGCTTGGCTCAATCACCATAATTAAGTGGGAACCACGCACCAGGACGTGTGAAGTGAGCAGTGTACCAGTGCCATCAGGTCCGTGGTGCTGAGTCCAGCACCTGTGTGTATTCTGATCATTAAAACATCCCTTGTCAGTGCTTCCCTTTCTAATGATGCAGTGGCTGAAGTTCAAAATGGGGTTTTAGGTTCTCTGAATTCCATCTTTACAAATTTTCACTGAACTAGCTACCAGCTAGCTATAGGACAAACCATGGAACATTCGGTTATTCAGCAAACATTTGTCAAACTACTTCTATGAGCTGGGTACCGAGGGACACAAAGCTGGCTTAGACATGGTCCCAAGTGCTCCGGGAAAGACAGTGATGGAAACGAATAATCAGCACGATGGAAGAATTGCCCGCTGGGTATCCCGAACGAAGTGCTGCCCCCAAGAACACATGTTCTGTCCCATGGAATGGGGGCAGGGGACCGAGAACGGGAAGGCTTTTCAAAGGAGGTGACATTCAAGTGGAGTAAGATGCTAAATAGCCAAAAAGGAGAAATGGACGCTCAGGCCGAGGTGACAGTTTAAGCAAAGGCACCAAGGGGCAGAGGATCTTAATGTTAGGGGGAAGCAGGGAGGCAGCATCTCTCCCACATGACTAGATAGATCACAGCCTAATCGAGGCAGGTGGCTAGAGGTTCGACTGTAGAGGAACATTGGGGCCTGACGAGGAAGGGGCTTAAACAATCTGGACTTTGTCCTTTAGGCAGGAGGTGGAGGGGTTTGTTTCAAGCAAGGGAGAAGTGAGATGAGAACTATATTTTAGATACCTCTGGTGGCAGAGTGATGGAAGAGGCAGAGCAGGGGAAGGCTGGCTTAGAGAAAGTCATAGTTGAAGTGGGGGAGAAGGTTGAACTGGGCAAGACAGTGAGTGAGAGGAGGGAAAGGATTCAAGGGTGTTCACAATGGCCACCACCTGAGGGCAGTGTGGTAGCTCCAATGGAATGAGTGCCCTTGAACTTGGAGCCTTTACTGAGGCTACTGGTAAATGCCGAGGGAACTAGACTAAAGAGGAAGCAACGTTCTCCTCCTTCAAAGAGGAAGGTAGTTTGAGGACAAAGGGATCCCTGGGGCCTTCCACTCATCTTGAAAGTGTAAAAATCTCTGGTTTGCTGCCTCTGCTTCTGACGCAGATTGTTTCTCTTTTGGTTAAGCCTGTTTTCTATGCTTTATTTGGACGCAGTTCTTCCCAGAAATAATTTAAAGTTCTTGTTTTGCCTCCTTTTATAATACCACCCTGGGTCTCTGGGTCTCAGCAGGAAATGTGATTGCCTTCACATGGCTAAAAATCATGAAATTGTTTCTGCAGCAGAGCATTGCTCCAAATCCTCTTGCAAAAGAAGAGCTGAATTTCTTGGCCAGGCTGATGGGAGGAATGGAGATTAAGAAACCCAGTGGCCCTGAACCAGGATTCCGATTGAATCTCTTTACCACTGATGAAGAGGAGGAGTATGTTTTAAACCTGTTTCTTTAAAAACATATAAATATCCTAAGTTTGTAAACTAAAAAAGTTACCATTATAAATGAGTGACACTCATAAATACAGATATGAAGATCACAAATGACACATCAGCAAATTCAATAACCTACTCAAAGAAGAATCCATCAGAATTAAATAGCCTGAACCTTCTGGATTCATTCAAAAAATAGTTCTCTGTTTTACTTAGTACAGCGTAGCCGAACAAGAACTGTTGGAAGTCAAGATAATCAGATCAAGAAAAATCTTAAGAAACCAGAGGGAGGTCGGAGCATGATGTCCCCCAAAACTAATAGTGGTATTAATTCACTTAGATTTATACAGTTTATACTTTATACTTTACAGTTTACAGAGCACTTTTGCATTCATTATCTCATGTGATCCTCCTCACAACCAAATATTTGGGGTGGAGGTTGCCTTCTATTTCCCTACCCACTGAACTAACTTCCTTTGTGCACTTTTGTGTGGCAGGTACTGTGGTAAGTGCTGGGGACACAAAGATGGTGTGTATGACCTAGAGTCTGTCCTCAGGGGCTCCCCACATGCTAGGAGAACAAACATGCACACAAGTTATTTCAGTGCCATGTCATAAATGCTCTAATGGAGGACTCAGTGATCACTTTGTACCAGCAGATTGAAGGAGTTCGCATCTGAGCTGGTCCTGGAGTTCGCCAAGCAAAGGAAGGGGAAACATTCTTGGCAGAGTTTAGTATGTACAAAGGCACAGAGATATAACAGGACTTGACTTTCTGGAGTGTGGGGTGCATTGGTGGGGGGGTGGGGTAGAAAATTGAAGGGAAGTGGCAGAAGATGAGGCAGAAAACAGTAGGTTGCCAAAATGTCAAGAGCCAGCTTGCCACGCTGGAGAGAACCCTAACCTTCGACCCATTTTTTTTTTCCCATCTCATGCAGACAAGCAGCACTAACCAGGCCGGAAGAGTTATCCTATGAAGTTGTCAACATACAAGCTACTCAGGTGTGTGCAGGGGATTCCACAAGTCAAATCTTATTCCCTTCCTCATCTTGTAATAACCTGGACCTTCAAAGGCCCTGCCCTCCCTTCTTCTCTCCAGTCAGCATGTAACTATAGTCCCTATTCTGACAAACAGGTAAGGAACCAAAATGCATCACAGTGGTGGGATGAAAATTAAATACCAACCGCACCTCTCATTTTCCTAACAGGACCAGCAAAGGAACAAAGAGCTGGCTCGGATCATGGGGGAATTTGAGATCACAGACCAGCCAAGGCTGAACGCCAGCAAGGGGGATGATTTGTTGGCCATGATGGATGAGTTATAGCTGTGCTGGCCAGGCACACCCCTCCTGCTACAGGAGCGGTTGCCTGATGAAGACCCCGGGGAATGCACCAGGGAGCAAAAAGATGCTGCTAGTTTTCTATTAAGTGAAGCCATTACCTCTTATTCCTGTTCCTGTTGTAATGAACTGTGTAAATCTCTCTCAGGGAGCACACTCTCTGGAAGGTACACACATACCTATACTTTCAGCAAAATATATTGTAGCTTTTAAATTGGACTTTCCCATTCTCCTTCTGGTTTTATGACAACTATCCAAAGCATCCTGGTCCATAGGTTCAGGCCCCAGAGTCAGTAAGGGGGCACTGTCATGGCCACTTTCAAGGACAGCTTTCCTGTGAGGACTTACAGCACACAGATGTCTGTAAATCGTCACGAAACTTCAGAGCTTTCTGGGATGTATTCTGCCATGTAAGTGAATTTGAAATAAGTGAAAAAGGCAGTTGCCTCAAATAGTTGGGGGAACTATTTAGACAGCCTTCCTCTCCCTGGCACACTGGGAACTGTAACCTCAGAGGCAGAGGAAGTAAGGCTGTGACCTGAAACCCCATCTGGGTCCCATACAGAGCATGTGGGTATCTGGAGTTCTCAACACATCTCTATACCCACATGTGGTGTGGGCTTACCCCATATGGAGATGTGTACCGAGGAAACAGTTTGCTTTTCGGCATGATATGTACTCCTCATCCCCAAAGTCTTCCTCTGCCACTTAGTCTTCTTGCCTTCTAGATACACACAGCATGCTGTGCCAGGACAGCTGTCTCCTCAGCTTCGCCATCAGTGGCCAAGCAGAACTTTAAGTTAGGTAGATGGGAGGTACACATGGAGTGTCATTTTCCCTTCCCTGAACCAGATGAGCTACTTCCCCGGGCATGACGCCAAGTCTAATTGAGTTCCCTGTAAAATATCTCAGACCAGGGCTGCCCTAATTGTGTCAGGAAGGCTTGTCAGCCTGGGACTGAGTAACTGGCAGGCTCGGGGCCAGCGAACATCCACAGGTCATGGTCCATTCAGTCCTATGGAAGGAATATCCAGAATGGCAGAGGGTAAGAGCTGAGCTGGTCTTCGCCTGAGATCTGACCAACCACAGGGACCGCTCAGACCCCACATACCCTGGCAAGAGTGGAGGCAAACATAGTTCTGAATGTGAGGGCCAGGGAAGCTGTCCATTAGATTTCCAAGGTATAGGATTACAGAAAGGTAAATCACCAAATTTAAGTTTCTTCCTGCCCGTGAAATATATACCCTCTTACCTACAAAGACACCCAAAAAAGTCCATTAAGTAGGAGAGACATATCTTGCTGTTAGATACCTGTTACAGGCTTGCAAAGTGCCTTCTGTTTTAATCTCTTTTAATCAATCTGGCCACCAGTTGTGGCCTGACTGGGCAACAGATGAAGGGAAAGGTTCTCACCTGTCCTGAGTCTGGCTTCCATAGCACTGCCACAAACCCGAACTTGACTGTCTGCTTATGTGCCGGAGCCTTGGAGGTGGGCCATGAGCTGCCAAGAAGCAGCAGCTCCTCCCTCCACCTACCCCAGAGCGATGCTGAGGATTTCAAATTGTATCTGTCCTCTCAGTAAATAAACAAGATACAGATCTCTGGTAAGGCAGCCTTGTGATGAGGCAATCTTTTGAGTTTCATGTCTCTAGACTTGCACAAATATTGAGAAAAACAAGTTTATTTGCATGGTGGTTCATGGCATCCAGAGAAAGCAGGGGAGTTGGGAGGAGGCAAAGTAAAAAGAAGATAGGGATTACTCTGGCAAGTGAGGACTGAGTACTAACCACACAGGAGCGTTCACTTCAAACCAGGCCACAGGGTAGGAGAGTGTCACACAACAGTGCCCCATGCAGTTCAGGGGGAGGCACGCCACAATCAGAGTCAGGAAGCTGGGTTCTGGTCCCACCCCTGCCTCAAATTCACCGTGGTGTCTTGGACATTTACCTTCACCACGCCTCAGTTCCCTCATCGGTAAGAAAGAGAACTAGTTCACTGGTCCAGAGCCGACTTGACCACGTAAGCTGTTGAGTTTACAGCCTCCTGGGCCCTACCCCCAGTGGGACCTGAGAACTGGAGTTTTTGTCCATGCTGACCCCGACTCCATGCATGCGTTGGGGGTATATCTGCTCTCTTTCAGCTCTCCTGTGACTAATCTCAACTAAACTGCAAACTGCCACACTCCTATTCTTACCAGTGTTGGAATGCCCTCCAGATTATGCAAGGCAAAGCTCTAGAAGTACTATAAGGGCTCCCAGAAGAAAGATAAAATAAAAATTGAGAGTGAAGAGGGAAGGAAAAAAGGGGGAAAGTTACCCCATGTAGTTCACATAAGTATCTAACAATTTTTAAAGGCCAACTCACTTTTTTCCTTAGATCCAGATCCTGGTAGGCAAGAAACAGACTTCAGCACAGTGACCAGATTCTGGAGATTCCCCAAATCCACACAGGATCGTATTCCCTCATCCACTCCATCTACACTGTCACTCTGGTTTGCATCCAATAAAGAGACCAACTCGAGCCACAGGAAACCACAGAAAAAGAAATGCAAATTTTAGAAAATATATTTATCGCAATACTTAATCATAAAGACCTAAATTAAAATCCGAAAACTAATATAACCTTCACATACCCCTTACTGTCTTTAAGTACTGCCCTGGATAACTCTTTAGCTGCTAAATTCTAGGACAGCTGACCACAGAGGGAGTTAAAGGAAGTGTTCACAGAGATTGGGCCAGGGAACAACTCCTTCACAACTGGCATGAAGTAAATTCTCAGATCATAACTCACCTCTCTTCAAATGAGAATGTTAAGATGCATTCCGAGGGCTAATGGAAATTAATTGTGGGTTATTTGATTATCTTAACACCTCTCGCTACTCATTTTCTCTGTCTCTGTCTCTCTCTCTGTCTCTCTCTCTCTCCCTCCCTCCCTCCCCCGTTTCTCTCTTTCTCTCTCCCTCCCTCCCTCCCTGCATTCTTTTTGTTTAGGGCCAGTGGTGCTCTGCTAACAAAAGTAACATCACCTTCTCTGTTCCCAGAACTACATGAAACCCCAATTGCATTAGCCTTGTGAGGCCACACCATTAACATGGCCCAAGAAGAGCTGAGAGGCAGAACGCAGGACTCTCAAGTCCTGGACGTGCACATTTGCCTCCAATTACTCTGCCCTCCTTTCTCTTTATGAAACTCCCTGACTTCCTTTTGAGACACTGGGGCCAGCGTTTTTCAGGTTTTCAAGGGGAAGTCATAGTGTTAAGCCAATGCTATGTGTGTGACTCAGGTACTCTGAATATCTTAAAGACCTCTCAGCATTGGTTACGATTGAGAATACTTATTTTGTCTGCTGCCCCTCATCTCTCCCCTCTCCCTCAGCATATCTTTTATCTATACCCTTCCTCCCCTCAATCGCACCCAGCCTTCTTTCTGCACCTCAGAATTTATCCAAATGTCTGTTGCAGCTCTCTGCTCCTATGCAAGCCGCCCTCACCCACCTCCTTGGCCTCTGCTTCTCCAGGGACTCCTTCCCTTCATCTTAATTCATCCGGCCGCTCATACATTTTTCTCCGTTCTCTCACCAGCACTCCGGCCTCCCCTGCTGCCAATCCTTCCCTCCCTCCTCCACCCCTGTAGTTCTTAGCACTACACACATCCCAATTCTCACGCCTCCAGGGCCTGGCTTTGCTAAGTCCAACAGCCTTTTCTCCTCCCCAGTCTCTCTGGCTTTTTGAAGGCCCTTGGCCCTGCCAAATATCCTTGTCCTCCTAAAACTTTCTCACCCTTGGACCCTGGTGACCCTAATCACACTACTTTCCAACTACACTTCCCCCACACACACACCTCCCTCAGTGGTCAAGGTTTTCCCCGTACGATGCAGGTGGTGGTGTAGCCATTTTTAAGACTGTCAAAATGACCAGGTCATTTGCAGTATGAGCTTTATTTCATCCCTGGCTTTTTTCACTCCTCACCCTACCTCTTACTCAGACTCCCCTGATGACCAAATGTTTTACATGCCTCTCAGTGCTTAGTTTGCATCCTTCTGCAAATTATTTGCATCACTTTTTTTTTACTTCCGATTATTACTACTGACCCACAGATCTCTGTGTTCCCCCCTCACCTGGTCTGCAGCTCCCTTTCTCTGAGGTGTCCCACATCACCTCACACTTCAGTGTTGGTAACACTGACGTTATTTTTATTTAGTACATTCACTTCCCTTTCAAAAGGCATGAAGGAATTTAAATTAAATGTAATACAAAACAGGACAGTCGTCCATTGAAAAGAACCGGTAGCGATGGGTAGAAGTTACCGAAACCTTTCTAATAATGGAGTCAGTTGCCTGACAAGTGAGTTGCTGGTCACTGGAAGTGGTCAGTTAGGGGAGCGTCTGCAGGTGCTGTGGAGGGGATTTGGACACTGGGTGGTAAGTTGAAGCAGGTGACCTAGGAATCACCCTGACTCTCAGGATTCTCTGATCCCCTGACAACTGGGAACAGAAGCACAACGGCTCTTTTAAACGGAACAGAAATTCAAGACTGCCGAAATGAACATAATTTGAGTGGGTCTTCTGGTCCGGGTGGTTGGTCACAAAAAATTGAAACCAATTCTGGCTACTTAAGTAGTGAAGGAATTTACTGAAAGGGGATCAGGCAGCTCAGAGTTGTCTGGAAGACTGGAAAACCACGAGAACATGGTCAGGGACAGGGAGGTTAGGCCGCACCCCCAGGACAAGGCGCTGGATGACGCAGACATGAGGATGCAGCCCAAACGGTCCCTGCTGGTTTGTGTCACACGCTCCAGGTTTAAAGTCTGAAAATGCCTGAGTTTAGGTCACACCCCAGAGCTGACAAGGATCAGAGACAATATCTGATTCTTTAAATCATCCGTAGTGGGAACCACAATCCCACCTGCTACCAAAACTCATAGGATGTCAGATTTCCCCAAACATGCAGAAAGGAGTCCAGTAGCTGAGTGGCCAAAAAATGAGATCTCCTCCCCAGGAATGACACCCCTTCCCACCCCAGCCCTCTTATTCCTTTCAATGTGCCACCATCTCTCTGGATACCCAGTTAAAATTTAAATCACCGGTTCCTCCTCCTCCTACCCATACTACAGACTTAATCAGCCTCCAAGGATTCTGATTAACTGTTTTCAGGGTCTTTAACACTCATCGCATTCTTTCCATTCCCACTGCCACCATCTTCACTGAAATCCCTATCACCTGCCCGCATTCAAAAAACCAGTGTTCCTCATGCAACTGTGGTTTATACTGTGAAGTATTTGGGCCTCCTAAGGCTTTCTCCCTGTCGCAACACCCAGGACACTAATAGAGGTAAATTTTATATAACTATGGCGAATCTGCATGCAACAAGCAAACATACAGCAAGCAATAGGGGTCAGAGGAGAGACATTACTCCCAATTGAGGCAATCAGTGAAGATTTCAGAAAGGTACAGCAGCTGAGCCCAGCTTCGAAGGAAGGGATTGGATTTAACATCCAAAGATAAACAAGCGAGGACTCGAGGCAGATGGAGCAGGATAGCAAAGGCAGAGCCAAAAGTGTAGAGCTTGTCTTGGGTTTGCCGAGTGGCTGAGTCTGACTAGAGAGTAGGGCAGTGGGTCTCAAATTTTAGTGTGCATTGGTAGATGTACAGATTTCCAGTCTCCACGTCTGATTCTGTAGGTCTGGGGTTGCATTTAACAAGCTTTCCAAATAACAGTGAGGCAACTGGTTCACATACCACACCTGAAGAAACACTGATTGGACAGTTTGGGTAGAGAACCTGAAGGAGATCCAGCTAGAAGGTAGGTTGGAATCAAATCATGGAGAGTCATTAATGTCAGCACCGGAACTTTTATTCTGCTGGTTAATTGAAAGATTTCTTAGGTAAATGAAAATCATACTCATGTACTTTGAATCTGTTGGCAAAGAATGAAAGGCCAGTAAGATGGTTTTTATAATGATCAAATGAGAGAAAGGGGGTCTCAACTAGAATGGTGGCAACCAGAATAAAGGGGCAAGCAAAGGGTGAGGGACTCACTTCGAAGACTCTGTAGGGCTCATTGACTATAACAGCTGTGGAGGAATCAAGAAATAATAGAAATTGTCAAGTTTATTTAAGCAACCACAGAAATAGAAAAATTCAGAGCAGCAACTGATTGGAGAAGGACTTGGTGAATTTTACCTGTAGACATTCTGAGTTTCAAGTACCAGTAAGATATATGGGACTAAGTAACAGGAAGATGGAAAATGGAGCTTTGTAGAGTGGTCTTGACTGGAGACCTAGACAAGGGACTCAGCATGTAGAAATAGATTGCATGGAGATAGATGTGACCAGTAGACAGCTGAGCTAGGAATATAGCCCCAGAGAAAG
Source organism: Rousettus aegyptiacus (assembly GCF_014176215.1). Lineage (NCBI taxonomy): Eukaryota > Metazoa > Chordata > Mammalia > Chiroptera > Pteropodidae > Rousettus > Rousettus aegyptiacus. Next base: position 22,978,701 of record NW_023416284.1, on the reverse strand, counting down.
CACAAATGTTTGAGGGCAGGAGAATTAAGTGGGGTGAGGAGGAGAGAAAGAACAAGAAACGGAGAAGAAACCATCAGAGAAATGGGTGAAACCAAATGATACAGTGCCCCAGAAAATAAAAATGAGAAGGATGGGCGATATGGTCAAGCAATGGGAGGATCATGTAAATAAGGTCTAAGAAAGGAACTAGAACAAGATCATTAATAATCTTTGCCAGAGAAGTTAGTGGAATCTTGGGATCGGGGGCCAGATTATAGCGAGTTGAGTGAGTAGGTGAAAGTCCTTAGACTAGAGTAGCAGTTCTCAAACTTTTTGATCTCAGAATGCCTTTATAGTCTTAAAAATTATTGGAAACCCCAAAAAGCTTAATTCAGTTTAAAATAACAATAACTCATTAACATCACATGTTTTATATTCAAACTAACTATATTTTCCAAAAGAAAAAATTAAGCAAGAAGAGTGACACTGTTTTATATATTTCACAAATCTCTTTAATGTCTGTCATAATAGAAGACAGCTAGATTCTCATATCTGTTTCTGCATTTAATCCGTTCTGGTTGAAGTACATGAAAATCCAGCCTCACACAGATATGAGGTTGGAAAAGGAACCACACTTGGAGAACCACTGGTATAGAGCCCTCTCTTGAGAAGTTTGACTGTGGAAGGTAGGAAAACAAGAGTGCCTTGCATGGAGGAGAAAGACAGTTTTTATTTTTAGGATAAGAAGAGTGCAGCTGTGATCACTGCTAACAAGAGAAGGCTCTTGTGGGAGATGGAAATGAATGAGAGTGAAGGAATCAAATAAGCCTAACTCTTATTTAAGAGTTTCTCCTATGTGCCAGGTGCTGTCATACATTAATGCAAGTCGTTCAAACCTTACATGTTTTCTGAGATGGACATCTTTTTTTCTTCTAATGAGGAAATTGGGGCTGAGAGAAGATAGTTTTTCTAAAGCTATACAGAGTGACATTTAAAAAATGTAAATCAGATCATGCCACTCCTTTTGATAGCCTATCATTGCACGTCTAGTAACAGATGAGGAAACTGATACAGAAAGGATAATTTGTCTAAAGTCCTATAGTTTGCAAGGAGCACTTTTGAACCCAGACACTGTCTCCAGAAACTGCACCAAGAAATTCAAACTCCTTACCTTGGCTTACGAAGTCCTAAATGCTCTGGCTCTTGCCTTCTTCTGAGACCTCTTGTAATACCACTCTCTCCAGTCTTACTGACCTTTCCATTTTCCTAATTGTCAAGCTCATTTCCCCCAGGTCCTTTGTAAAAACTAGTCCCTCTAATGCTCCTCTCCTAGTTTTCACAAGGTTGGCTTTATGTCATTCATCTCGGCTCAAATGTCACCTTATTAGGACATCCCTGACCATCCAATTAAAGGCCAATATCACATCACCTTATTTTAACTCTCTTAAGAACTCATCATAATTGTCTCGTTTACTTATAGACACCCTCCCCCGCCCCCACCAATTAGATTTAGGAGTCATCAGGCCCGGGAGCTTATCTCTTTGGTCATCGCTATGTCCAGAGCCTGGGAAGGCGCCTGATACCTGGTGAAGGCCCAATGAATATTCGTTGAATAAATGAATGAGTGAATGACTCCAGCCAAGGAGAGAATGCAATGATGTAGGCCGGGGGTTGCAAGAGCTCGAGTCGCGGTGCTCGCGAGGCGTTCTGGGGATTGTAGTTCTGATTCGCCCCGCCCTTTCTATGCTCCGGAAGGACAGAGCAGCCCCGTCGTAGGTTGTCAATCCCGCCGCCGGAGGGAGGGCGCCCGGCTAGGTGCCCGCTAGCCTTTGCAGCGACGCGTACCGGAAAGAGGGAAACCAACGCGGTAGGTCCGGGGCCCCCGGCAGGCGGAGCGCAGGAGGCGCCCAGAACTCCAAAGAACGGCAGGAGCAGCAGAATCATTTGCTACCCGATTTGCTGAGTATAGCTCATCTACCCCAGCCGAGTCCCACGGCTCTGTGAGTAAAGGCTCGTCACCATCCCATTTTCCCGATGCTCTAACTGGCTAGAAGAAGCTGAGTGGCTTGCTCGAGGTCTGCCTCCCATGAAGAGGCAGAGCCCGTCTTAGAGCTCAGGCCTGCCTCTTTACAGTCGCTGTGCAGCCCCAAACCTCTGCTTGGGCACAAAAACCCCTGATGAAGCTTAGTGGGGTCGTTAGATGCTTCCAGCCTAGCTCCCAGGCAACCTCATCAGTGGTGTGGGCTGGCTTGCCACACTTAATACCACCCTGCTCAGCCCTGTCGAGATTCTGAGTGAAGGCTTAAAGAAAGTTCCACCACCTTCCACTCAGAGCCTGAAAATAGGGTTAGGCAAGACAAAGTTAGATTAATAAAATCAGGGCAAAGGAAAGTATGTTCAACGTGATGAGATTCTGTTAGCTTTATTTAGCCAATGATTTAATAGATGTGGAAATAGGTTCAGAGACATTAAGTTAACTTTCCTAAGTGTACAGAGTTTGTGGGTAAAGCGGAGATTCCAACCTAGATTTCTCTACTTTCAAACCTTATGTGCTTTAGAGGCACATATAAATGTGTATTATTTTCAATTAATTACCTAAATTTCTTCTTATATGGTGGCTACACCATGTAGGCAAACCAGTCATTCTCAGTGGGCCCAGGACCAGCAACTGAGAACATGTTAGAAATGCACATTCTTGGGGCCCAGCAATGTGTTTTAAGTCCTCCAAGTGATTCTGATGCACATTAATGTTTGAAAACTCTGGTGATTCATGTTAAAATGCAGATTCTTTCAGAAGGTTTGGTGAAAGACTGGAGATTCTTCATTTCTAACAAATCCCTGAGTGATGCTGAAACTGCTGGTCCATGGAGTAGCAAGGATATAAACTACACCTTAAAGCAGTGGTTCTCAAAGTTGGGTACACATTAGAATTACCTGGTGAGCATTTGAAAAAGAAGGTACCTGGGCGCCACCCCTGACCAAATGAAGTGGAATTTCTGGGGTTTGATGGCCTGGTAAAAACCCACCTAGGTGATTCTAACATACAGTGAGGATTCAAGAACCCCTGGTGTGAAGTTTGGAGTAGGGCAGCCATGGATATGAATCCCAGCACCTCCACTTATCAACTGTGTGACCTTGGGCAAGTGACTTAACCTCTCCTGGCTTGGCAGTATTTTCTTCACTTACAAAATGAGTATAAGTAATCCTTGGCTTGCAAAGTGGTGTAAGGCTTTTATGAGGTGTGTACATGAAGCACCTGGCTCCTAAGAGTGCAGCACAGACTCAGAAATTGGGGAGATGGGCAGACTTGGAGAAGTCTGTGCTCGGGATTTTGTGTTAGAACCAGGTGGACGTGAGTTGGCAACTGTACCCCCTAGCCTGCTTCAGCTCCCATCTGTGTCCTTCTCCCGTAGGCAGCCAGCAGTGTGGAAAATGGCGGTGAGCCACTCAATGAAGGAGCGGACCATCTCTGAGAACAGCCTGATCATCCTGCTACAGGGCCTCCAGGGCCAGGTAACCACTGTGGACCTGCGGGATGAGAGCGTGGCCCATGGACGCATAGACAACGTCGATGCTTTCATGAACATCCGCTTGGCCAAGGTCACCTACACGGACCGCTGGGGACATCAGGCAGAGCTGGATGACCTCTTTGTAACAGGCCGTAATGTCCGTTACGTCCACATCCCAGATGACGTGAACATCACCAAGACCATTGAGCAGCAGCTGCAGGTCATCCATCGGGTGCGCAACTTTGGCAGCAAGGGGCAAGGCCGGCGGGAGTTTCCTACCAAAAAGTATAAATGAGCCTGTTCCTTGAGCAAGCCCCGGTACCCACTCAGGTTCCTTCAGAGTTCTACTGAGCCAACTGCCTGCTATCCTTCCCTGCCCAGAACCTGGGAAGGGAGCAGGGCTAGGTGTGTGTCTGACAGACACCACCTGTCACAATTGCCTTTCACAGGGTTCCACCTCCCAGACTCACCTTGGGCCCAGAATCCTCTTTATCTGTGGCCTGGGTTTAGGTGACAATTCCCCCTTTTGATCATTTACATTTGAATCTCTGATTTACTAATTTAGGGAATCTGTCAAATAGTTTCAACCCTTTCCTAGTGAGTATTATTAAATGTGCAGGGCCTCAGCCATCCCTCCGTGTCCCCATTTCTCTTACAATTATGTTTGTTTTCTCACAAAACTAAACTTGGTTACACACAATTCTGTGCCTCATGCTTTCCATCCTGTGTCCTAGGGTGCCAGGTCTCAAACTTGCCTGCACATTGGAATCACCTGTCCCACCTTTATCTGTTTGGATTTAATTGGCATGAGGTTGGCCTGGGCATTGTATTTTTCTAAGTTTTGCACATGATACTAATACACAGAAAAGTTTGAGAAGTGTAGGAGGAGAGCCCTTCAGTCTGGCCAGGTAGAAAGTGGCTTTTCTGTTCAAATTGCCTGTTGAGGAGGCTGTTAGTCCAATTGCTTTTCCTGAGGTGGAGAGGTTGCAGTAATCCTGGGTCCTCCCCTCAAGTGTGGGAAATCCTCAAATAGCAGGAAAATCAGGCTTTAATTGTGAGAGACATTGGGTCCTCAGGGAAGAAGGGATTCTAAGGGTTAGAACCCAAGTCCTATTGTTGCTGCCTTAGAGCCACACCAGCCCTGCCACAGGCAAATTACCATTTCAGTAAAAGCAGCCCCATCCTGTGGAACCAGAGGGTTGGCCTTCATCAAACGAACATCCACAGAGCAGCTGCTCTGTGCCAGGCCTTCTACTGCAGCACTCCCCAAACTTTTTGGCAACAGGGACCGGTGCTTCTATGAGAATCTAATGCCTGCTGATCTGAGGTGGAGCTGGGGTGATGATGCTAACGCTGGGGAGCGGCTGCAAATACTGATGAGGCTTCATTCACTCTCCACTGCTCACCTCCTGCTGTGCCACCCAGTTCCTAACAGGCCATGGACCATGCAGCCCAGGGGTTGGGGACCCCTGTTCTACTGGGCACACACTGACAAGATTTAGTCCCTTCTGTAAAGGAGCTTATAATCTAGTGGAAGAGGGTCAAAAATCACAAAAATAAAATCCAGCCTGGGAACTACTGCGCCAGAGCTGTGAATAAGGCAGGGCCCTTCACTTTAAGATGCTGCCATTTCTTGAGAGAGGTTTGAGAGGAGTGTTCATTTGGACACTAGCAGCCCAAGGTCATTGCATTCACATTCCAGCACAGTCTTTGTTGAAGTCTTGTCCTTGGACCACCTCATCAGAACCAACCGGAATGTGTCTAGAAGAGCCACTTTCCTGGTTCCTCCTTTACCCAGATTTGAACCAGAATTGAACTTGGGACTGCATTATTAATTTAAATTTAAACTGCGGAGGAGCCTGCCATTTAAAGAACCAGGTACCCACCTGCCATGAAGCTTCTGATACTGTATTTCATCATGGCCCAGAGGTCTCAGAAGCCGCTTTAGACTCTTCTTTGCCTTCAGGAGAGAACAGTGGCTCCCAGCAGGGAGAAAAACACTCCTCTAAGTTTCCAGGTCCCTCTGACAGCTTGAGTTAAGGGAAGCAACACCATGAGGTGACTGCTGATGAGAGAGGACAGCAGACAGAGAAGGGAAGTCCTCACTAGAAATGTCCACACAGCAAGTGGGGAGAGAGCCACCCTGTGCCCACAGCAGCCTCCCCTGCATACATCTCCCACATGTCTGTAGTACTTCCAGCTTCAAGGGGGCTTGGATGGAGGTTTGGCCTAGGGGCGGAGGAGAGTTCTAGCTCTGAGGCTTTTAAATGATGTGCCAGGAGCTTCTACATCCTCAGCAGAGCAAAAGAGAGCCCCCAGGCCAGGGAGGGAAGCAGAAGGGCTAGCTCAGACTGCTGATGAGAGAGAGGCTCAGGACATATTCCATAAGCATCATGTGGCAGGCGCCAGGTGGGGAGGCTTTCATTCCTAGGCAAGGCACAGGGAGGATAGAAGGGAAGGGGAGGAACTAGGGCACCGGTTAGAGCACAGTGGGTAGAACACGATGACTGGTTAGAGCACAGCTAAATCTTCAAACCCCAAGACTACAGGTCTTTTGGCATCTGGTCCTGGATTGCCAGGAAAGGCTGTTAGGTGCCTGGCAAGGGATGAGGGAGCTCAGTGCCCACCAGCCTATTGCAAGCTAGAAAGCCCCTAACTGCCACCGGTCATTCATTCCACAAGTAATTCTAGTTCCAGTGCTAGCTACTGAAGGAACATAAAGATGGACAAGGGTCCCGCCCTCAAGAAGTGGACATTCTAGAGGTGGAGACTAAGAATACACAAAATAACAAAATATTTATAGACATTATGAAGAAAATAAACAGGACACAGAAAGAAAAGAGAGGTGGTTTTATTTTGGAAAATGTAGTCTGAAGAAGTGAAATTTATACCAAGAAGGAGCCTGTGACTTAAAGAGCCAAAGGAAGGCAGAGAAAACTGCCGGTGGGGAGGTCCTGAGGTAGGAAAGCTTGGAGGTTTGAGGCAATAACAATCATGCTGTAGTGACTATTGAGACAGGGGAAATGGGAGAGGAATGGGGCAAATGGTACAAATATCTTATGAGTAAGGAGTGGAGCTGGTTCCAATTTCTGGTGTGTAAGAAATATAACTTGAATTTTCTCTAACTCGCCTGAATTCATGTTTCACCTCACTCAGACAGTGTCAGAAACTTAATTGCAGTCAATTCAAAGTTACCCCCGTTTCCTAGGAATTGGTTGAATTCTAGGGCACTTCCTTTTAAGGTGCCAAAGCATGGGAAGGGTAGTCCGATCTGGTGGTCATTCAGTCCACCATCATCCACTGAGATGTCCTCATTTTGTTCAGGCCTTTTGTCATCTATCTACTCTGGCTGTATAGATCCATGAGGCTTTTGTTCTCTTGTTTTGTCATTGTCCCACTCAGGTTGCTGCTGAGTTGCCCTTCTCTGACCAGAAGACCTCCTGACCTCTCCCTCAAGTGTAGCACAAACCCTTCTCGGTACTTAGGTTTTTGCTCTACTTTTCCCATGCCAGTCAGGCACAAATTACTAGGGTCTTGGATTAGTTAGCCCAAATGCAGCACACATCTGCTTCTTCAGAGGATTTTGTTACTTCTTGCTTGGTGCCGCCCCCGCCAGCTCTGCCCCAAGAAAAAGAAGCACCATTCATTCTGCTCTCCAGTCTCTGAGACCCAGATGATACCCTCCAGCTACCAGTCTGAAAAGAAGCTTCTCTATTCTCAGGGATCACCCTCCCAAGTCAGTCTACCAGATCCCCCTATTACACAGATTTCTAAATTTGTATCTGCTCAGAAATTCTTTCCATTCCTCCCTGAAGGCTAGGCCTTTGGAATTTAGAAGCTAAAGATGAACTCTGCATTCTGTTGTATCATTTGTTTCCTGACATAAGGAATGCAGAGTAACCTAACTATCTAAGGAAAGACCAAGGGACCCCAAGGAAGAGATTTAAAAAAAAAAAAAAAGTTTTTCAAATGTCATTACCCCATTGGAGTTTGGATTTTGTGCTACTCGTATTGTAGCCTTCATTCAAGTCCACACACACACCAGTATGGGGGTCCTAGTTGATGACTGAGCTCTCAGGAGTTCTGAGTGCTCAAGTGGTATGGGATATCCCCTCCCTCCCCTCCTGTTTCTGGAGAGAAAGTACAGGAGTCCCTCTCTCATTGCTGGGAGGCGACTACCAGGGCTCTGAGGAGAGCTGGGTGGGCATGCAGCTTGAAGTTCAGATCTCCCTGGGGCCATACAAGTGCCACAGTATCTCCAACTCTCAGCTGCATGAGACTTGAAGGGACTTGAAGGAGAACATCCAGTTCAGTGAGTTTCAGTGAGTATCGAGTATCCACCCCTGGCTGAAAGATCCCTGAGGGCAGCAGGGGGTCCCTTGAGTTCTTGTCAGTGTTCCAGAAGGACCCAGAGAAACATAGTATGTGAAGGGTAACCAAGCTGGCTTGATCTCTGCTCTGGGCTGGAATTACACCAACAGTCTGGTGGTCATACTGGCTTGCTCTGCCTGACCACAAGCCCTAATGGCTATGATACAAAGCTGTGATCGATAAAAAGGGAGAAATGACTTGATGCAGGTTGTACAGGAGATGAAATGTTACCAAATGTGAGGCTTACGTGGAGGGAAAATAAGAAAAGAAGCTTTGAAGGTGAGAAGGTTGAGAACCACTGAGCCAGTCCAACTGTCATACTACAGTTGCAGAAACAAGCTGTTTCCTCAGGGGATTGGGAAAGAGGCTCTCCTCAGGTCCCATGATTAAGTTAATGGCAGAATGCCAACGTGGTCATTATAAGGAGCTACTGTTTATTGAGTCTCACTGAGTGCCAGGCCCTGTGCCAGGGCCCTGTGTGCTCCAGGAGGGCAGAGCTGTAGTCTATTTTGTCCCACTGGATCTATAGCATCTAGCACAGTGCCCTGTGTGTGTGTGTGTGTGTGTGTGTGTGTGAGAGAGAGAGAGAGAGAGAGAGAGACATAGCAGGCACTCCATAAATCTCTGTGGAATGAAGGAATCATCTCACTTCATCATTATGACAACCCTGGAGGTTTATATTAATAACCCCACTGTACAGTTGAGCAAACAGACCCAGAGAAGTTAAATGACTTGCTCAAGCTTGAAGAGCCAGTGAACAGTGGATTGAGGATTTGAACTCGGGTCTGTATGACTCAATCTCCATGATACTACACTATTATATTCTGCTTCCCAGTATCCCTGACATCACATTGATGACAGAGTAAGATGAGAGGTGCCTTGCTCATCTCAGTGGTGATACCCAGCCACTGAGTGTTGGCCTGGCACTCAAAATTTGCCATACCTAGGCCTTGGGCTTGGCCCCAAAGAGAAGCCACAAGTTAGCTAATCCAGTAAGAAGGATTTGCTAAGTTTCAGAAGCCTAAGGAAGCTCTTTAGGATTGAAGGTCTCCTCCTCTCCTTCTGTGATAGGCAGACCTGCTTATACCTTGTCAAGCAACCATCTCATGTTGTTGTGACAGGCGTCACTTTGTTATGGCAGCATGGTCTGCCAGTATACCCAGAGTTAGAGAGCCAGCAGGAGAGTATGTCATTGTGTGTGTGTGTGTGTGTGTGTGTGTGTGTGTGTGTGTGACACAGCAGTCTCAAGTTGGTGTCCTGATGACAGTTTTACGTTTTCTCTGGCTGGCACCTTTAGTTTCTATTCATTATCTGTTCTTCCTCCCTTTTTCCCTTCTTCCTCCTCCTCCCCTTCTTGTTAAAATCCTATATTTTGAATCAGCTGAGAGTCTCCTGGGGTTGGGGATGGTGGTGTCAGCTCCTAGTGATTCATCTAGCTGATAATTTAGAGCTCTGGAAAACCCAAAACTCATTCTTGTCAGAGTCAGAGCTTCCGGCATCCCTAGGCTTTTCCCTTTGTCAGAGAGGAGAGCTTGGGGGACAGGAGCCTGGCTTCTCTGTGCCTGACTTTCTGTCATCCACTTCATCAAAGCTCCTTACCTGAGGTGAGTATGAGCACTCTTACTTGCAGGTCCTGTGAGAAGCTTTTTCCACATTCACTGAATCCTTACTGTGATCTCACAAAGTGTTATCCCTATTTTGACAGCCAGGGAAGGTTCAGGAACTTACACTAGTCAATCAGCTTGTAAGAAATGCAGTAAGGAATCAAATTCAACCTTTTCGGAATCTGTCAGAGTTGTTTCAGATGACTGCCCTGCCATTATAAGCTGTGTGGCTTTGCATAGGTTACTTCCCTCTTTTTCATCTGTAAACAGACTTCTAACTTGATGTCTCTAAAATCCTTAACACTGTGTGCGGTGTGCGACATAACAGTGGGAGCTGTTTTGATTACTGTTGTTATTCAGCCCTATCAGCTCAGTGGGCACCAGGCATTCAGAGAAACAAAGAGATGGACACCGGAGGAGGCATCCAGACTCACTCACACCAACTCTCAGGTCCTGGCACCGCCTGTGTGGAAATGACAAATGTGCATACAGGTAAGTGCCTGGCCACATACCCTAGAAAAACTCAGTGGTGCACCAGGCTTTGGACATGTGCGCCCACACATGGATGCAAATGACCCAGGAGACAGCCGGAATGACAGCTGGGAGTCAGTCTTATGCAGCAAGCACCCTAGCTCACACCCGAGACAAAGGAGTGGGGCCATGGTCGCTGGTGCTGCCGCTACTGAGCCCTTATAGTTGCTTCTGAATGCCAGGGGAGGGAAGCCAGGCTCTCAGAGGGCCCCAGTGAGTCACCAGCCTGATGCAATCCCTTTAAAGGGCTCATCTGGTGCAAGAAGCTGATTCATGGAGGGCGTGGTTGCTGGAGGAGGAGAAAGAGGAGGAGAAAGGGACCGAAACTGCAACTGGAGGGGCTGAGGTTAGGTGGCTGGAATTGTTAATAGGAACTCTTCACTGTAAATCTCCCTGGTCAAGACTCTTTTACCAGAAATCTTCAGGCCGAAGCGGGATTTCTACAAAGGCAAGGGGCCCAGAGGGAAATGAATTGTGAGTGCTGCTACAGGAATTCTTGTCATTGAGTCTAACTGCCGCGCTCTCCGCACGGAACTCCAGAAACCGAGAAATGGAGATGGAGGAAGAGCCATTTTTCTGACATACACACTATAACTGGCCGATCTTCCAACCGCTAGAGACTTCTCCAAACCCAGTAGGGCGAGTGTAGGGAACGCGAGGTGCGGTGGAGTTGGGGCGAGGGCTGTGCCTCCGACCCAGCCTCTCCGCAGACATAGATAAGCGGTAAGCACCGCCCCTTTAGAGCCTCCAATCATTTCACAGATCTCAGCCCAGACCCCACCCTGAACCAATCCACAATCGCAATCTGGCCTCTTGCCTGAATGCTCCCGCCCATCGTCAAGATACCGCCCAATCCCAATGCCGTTGGGCCGTATCCACGGTGAGGGGCGGGGCTCGGGAGAGGGGCGGGGCTAAGGCTCGGGCGGGGAGGAGGGGGAGATGCGTCACTTCCGTTGTCAGGTGGCGGCGCCGCAGCCATGGAGGGAGGCGGCGGCGGCGGCGGCTCGGGAGGCTGCGCTGGGAGGCGGCGGTGAGCGGCTCCCACGCCCCCGGCCCGGCCCCGGCCCCCCGGGACGGAGCGCCGAGCAGTCCCGGCTCCGGGCTACGGACTATGGGCGAGCAGCGCTGAGCACCGGGGGAAGGTGAGGGCGGGGGTCCGGGAACCGGGCGGGGGATGCGGGTTGGCTGGGCGGGCCTCAGCAGCCTGGTGGTGGGACCAGGGTGACAGCCCGAGGCCGTCCGGCTACGACAGAAATGGCAACGGCGAGTGCCCCCTCCTCTTCTGGGGTCTGCCGTTCCCAGGCAGCGGGGGCGGGGGCTGCTGCGCGCCGGGGCTGCGGGGAGCCTTGGTCTCAGTAAAGCCCTGGGAGGTGGACACAACCAGCCTTGCCCGGAGTCGCTCGACCAGTAAGTGAAGGCACCGGCGTTTGAAGCTGCCAGGTTTCCCCCAAGAGACACCCTCCGTCTCTCCATGCTTCCCTCCTGGTCCCGAGAGTGACTGGAAAGTTAGAACGAGTCCCCAGAGAGGGCGAGCCAGGGCTTCCATCCGGTACCATCGCTGCTGGGGAATTTCGCCTCACCTGCAGCGTTCAGGTGTGGGTCAGAGCTACCTGCTTGCCAGTGCTATGTTTGGTCGGCCTTTTCCAAGGAGAGAGTCTGCTGCGGTGGTCACTGTTTCACCTGCCATGCCGGGTCAGACCCGCCCATTCCCACGCCATTTGGTCCCACCTTCCCGCCAGTAAGTGGGGGCGTTGGGATTCCCGACTCCGCGTTCTCTGCTTACCCCCCACTCCCTAGGTTTGATGCCGGGTTTGTTGGCGGAAGGAAGAGATGACAGCCGCCTTCTGTGGCAGGATAGACTTTGCTCTGTTTTAAGTCACTGGAGGAAACCGGTTGGCTTTGCTTGGTTTTGAAAGCAGTGGGGAAGAGGGTAGTCACTCTGGGCTGGGCGCATTTCCCTCTTGGCTTAGCTTTCGTGAGATAAGGAAGAGCAGAATATGTAATTGTAAGGTGAAAAGAATCCTTGTTTGTAAACAGTTCTTGCGAGCTGCTCTAATGGCCCTGCTGTGCCAGTTCTGTTGGTTAGATCTAAACGGTCTGGAGATAACCCTCACTCTTCATTCATTCATTCATTCATTCATTCCCCACATGAGAGCAGTGCCCTTGCCTAGAGAAGCAAGTACCGTATATCATACTGGTTAACACTGGGCTTTGGAGCCAGACTCTCTGAGTTCAAATTCGGGCTGGCAGCTTTGGGCACATTGTTTAACCTCTCTGTACCTCAGTGTTCTCGTCTCTAAAACAGGGTTGATAACAGAATTCTTAGGAAGATTTAAAAGGTTAACAAATGTAAAACACATAGAACCATGTCTGCCACATAATAAGCGTTCAATAAATATTAGCTATTATTATTTCAAGAAGTTCATGGTCTGGTTAAAGGAGACTGACCTGTAAACAAATAGGTGGCATGTGTTCTAAAAAAGCTAGTAGCAGCAGGAAGAGAGGGCTGTGGAAGCCCAGTGGAGAAACCTGCTAGCTCAGCCTGGGTGGCAGGAGGGTCCTGGGAAGGCTTGACGGGAGCTGTGATGCTAGAGCTGCATCTAGAAGGATGGGAAGGTTTAGCCAGGTGAAATCGAAGGGGTAAGTTCTACTTAAAGAGAGACAAGTAAACTCACTGTTTATTCCAGAAACCTCAGATTGTTCAGTACGGTGGTATGAAAGTCGACATGGTACAAGGTAAGGCAGTACAGGCTGACAAAAGAACAAACACCACATTAACAGTTTGCAACTTCATGCCAAGGGCCATGGACGAGCCAGTGAAAAAGTTTTAAGCAAAAAGTGTCAGGATTGGATCTAGCTTTAGAATTATCTCCCTCGAGTCCCAGCAGAGGAGGGAAGGAAGTGAGGAGAGACTAAAGGACTGGAGACCTCTTCAGAGGCCATTGCAGGCCTCTGAGTGAAGAGAGTTGATGCTGGGGTGGTAGAGCTTTGCTGAGAAGGCATTTATGCAACCAGTGGCAGGTGACAAGCTCCCTACATTGCTTTGGGCTTTTCTGCCTAGCACAGAAGTACTTGGTGCAGGTACCCCCTCTCTTCCTGAGTTTATAGGTTGCTTGACCAGCCAGGGAGTTAAGGCTGCCCTCTCAGAAGGCCAGTTGTAGGGGATGCTGTATATGCTCCCTTGTACATTTAATTTGACCTTTTGGGAAGACAGCAGATTGTAATGATTAAGAGCCTTCTTGGCTCTACAGTCAGACAGAACTGGGTTCTAATCCCAGCCCTCTGGTCACTAGAGATTATTTATTCTCTCCAGGCCCAGCTTTCTCATCTGTGAAATGGAGACAGTCAGAGCCCCTCCCTAGTAGAGCAGTTGTGAGGATTAAGTAAAATGTAGCAGGTTGAGCATTTAGCACACACCAAGTAAGAAATGCTTAGAAGTGTTAGCTGTCATTACAGACTACAGGAAAGAACTTCCAAGAATTAGTTGATGCAATTAGTGGCAACTAGAACTGTGTCCCATTGAGCTGTCAGAAGTATCCTGAGGGATCACAAGATCACAGAATTTTATTGTATTCTTTCCGAAAATGAAATCCGTAGGGAGTTTACCCAGTCTGTATGGGAGCCATTTAGATGATTCAGTGCGACTCTTTAAAAGAGCCATTTTTTTTAAAATAGAAGTAGGACTGCTGAGGAAAAAAATTCTATCTTAAAGTACAAGAAAGAGTATTTAGAAATTTTTTCTGCGTGTGTCCCTTTTTGGTGACCCTAGTCTAATGGCTGAATTAGTATCATCGGGAAGCGTCTCATACATTGACATGTACGGTGGCACAAAATCCAGAACTTGAATTCCACACACACAGCTCCCATGTATGGCTGGGGATGTGCTGGGTACTGGGGGCAGAAGGAGAATGGAGAGGTAGGCAGCAGGAATGGGACAGGCTCCTAACCAATGAATACTTACATGGAGTTTGACAATTTTCTCACAGAAGTCAGTACAGCTTGTGGGAACCGAGAGGAAGGAGTGATTCTCCTGGGGAATGAGGAGATTGGGGAGAACTTCGGAGAGCTCTTAAAGCTAAAAGTGGATCCTGAAAGGTGAATAGAGTTTTCTGAGGTCTTAGGAAGCCGTCTAGGCAGGGGAGCAGCATGGCACAGGCGTGGATGCATGCTGGTGTGTGTGTACTTTGGGAATCACAGAGGTTCTAACACAGGATGTGAAGGGACCTGGCTGTGGGACATGCTGGAGGGTTAAGCACCAGTGCTAAAATGCTTTACCTAATAATTCTCTTGGTGATGGGATGCTTTGTTTTAAGTGAAGGACACATTAGACCTGCATCTTCCTAGGAGTCCTCTGGCTGTGAGTAGAAGATGGACTGGGGAGAGAGTGTCTGAAGTCCCTATGAGAGGCTGTTGCAGTAATCAAAGCAAGGGCTATAGAGGGCCTGGATTAGGGGAGAGATCAGAGATGTTTGGGGGAAATCATCTAGACTCGCAGTGTTTGAAAGTGATGATTAAGGGAGGAGTAACTGTGGCAGGTGACCTCAGGGTTCCTGGTTTGGGTGACGGAATGAATGATAGTGCAGAGATGGGATGGCTTGGGAGAAGAAAATGGCCAGTGAAATCTGCCGGCTCCATTCAGGAAGCCCTGAGCACACCCTCATGGGATAGGGTCATCCGTGAAGTCAGTGGCTCCCTGTCTGGCTTTGAGCCAGGCTTCCCTCTGGTTTTGCCTGAGTCAGCGCCTGGGAGAAGGGCAGTTAGTTACCCTTCTTTCACCTTTCCTCCTGTCCAAATTTGCTCAGAGGTAAACTTCTTCAGTATTTCAGAAACTCAAAGTGGATGAGTCTGAAAAACTTCCATAATTTCTGCAGCCTTCAAGTGGCCCTAAAGAGCAGCCCTTTAGTCTAGCACTCTCCACAGATTCAGCAAGTGACACACTGGTGGGGTCTTGGACAGCAGCTACCCTCAGGGGAGAGATGGCTTTCCCAGTGTTCCCTGGAGATCTTATCTAGAAAGAGACCTTGAGATTGGATTTACTCCAGAGGCTGGGTCAGCAGACTCAGTCCCTCTTCTCAGGAAGGAGAGGTGTCAGCCAGAGGCCACAGACACTCACTCAGAACCATCAGGGAAGTGCCCTCATCCCCCCGAGTGTGGAGCTAGACCTGAATGGGATTGTGCAGTGGAGAGGGATGTGCTGGTGAGTGGAGCTTCACACAGGCCCTTTGGAAGTGGGGAGCGCTCTGCAAGATTTGTCCTTGCATTTGTGGTGTAAAGAAGGTAAAAGGGAAAGTGGCCTGAAACAAGGGCATTTCTTCCTACTCTACCTGCTCAGGTGAGCCTGTGGCTTTGAAGGTGGCCCAGCCCACAGCAGCCCTGCATATTCTCTTGGATCTATAATCAAGATCCCCAAGAGGAGAAAGGATGCTATTGTTTGCTTTGATTTACTTACTCTCTTAGAGGTGGTTCCACTTTGGCACATACATGTCTGTGTCATTCGGGGCTACATTATGTCATCATCATGTGTGTAACTTATTCAGGTTCTCCACTGATGTGCTCAGGTTATTTTCTGTCTTTTCCTCTCCAAACAAAGCTGAAGTGACTATCCATATACATGTGATCTTGCCCAGCTTAGACATCTGCAGCATAAATTTTAGAATTGGGGTTGCCACTTCAAACAGTATCTTTTTTTAAAATTATTATTATTATTATTATTATTATTATTAGGATATTTAGGCCTCCTTTTAATAAATTGAAGCAGCCTGATTTATCCCCAGCAAGGAAAAGTCATCATTTTAGGTTGAGGTCCCCTTTTCTGAGGGAGCTACAGTACAGTGGTGGTCATCCTCTTTTGACTAATGGCAGTCTGTCTTGGGAATGAGTTTAGGCTCCCCAGTATAGCAGTAGACAGGCCTGATGAATGCTGGGAAGTTGAAAGCACAGAGGAAGCAACACTGAGAAGGGCTCTTGTCATTCAGAATGAAGCTGTCCCCTCTAAATATGTTTATAGGCTGCCACTTACTTAGCAAAAGAGATGGACAAAGGATCCTTAGCCTTTAGGGAGGTTGTGACCCAAGGGACCAGCCTGGACATTGCCATGAGAGTTGACAGGAGCAGGACTGGTATGCCTGTCATTTGTCTTTGGGTTTAGGGTAGAGCTGGTGCAAGCCGTGATGAGGGAACAATAGATACTTATAGGAGGGGCTTGATTCATCCCCCCCTTGGGAGACCTTGGGACTGGCATAGCCCAAAATTCTGTAGGGCTTTTGGAACCCCACTGCTGGCATCTGCCAACTCCTGCTCCTTTTCGAAGTAGATATGGAGCTCCTGGTGTTACCATGTTTGGGGCGAGTTCCACAGGGTGTGTTCTCTTCTGACCCCTCTCCCAAGGTCATCTCTCCTGAAGTAAAAGGAAGGAAACCGGCCAACAAAGAAGGATCCCCACCACCTCCCGGGTCCTTGGCTAAGTACTCTGTAATACATACTGAATCCATCTCACATCTAAGGAACAAAGAGTGATCTCTGTTTTACCCCAGGCTCAGAGGGATTCAGTAACCTGTCCACTTTTACACAGCCAGCAAGGGCAGAGCTAGATTTCTAAGCCCACATTTGTGTGACTCTGGAGTGGATGCCATCCCATTCCTCCATTCAGGCCAGGCCCTGGCCCCAGGGAGCCCAGCCCACATGGAATCTTAGACTCATAGAGCCTAGAACTGGAAGGGACCTTGACAAAGCTGAAGCAGTCCCTTCTTTATTAGAAGAATGGAAACTGCCACTGCCTGGAGACAAGTCCCTCCCCTCCTGCTCTGTCAAGTCATTCAGCAGTTAAGGACCTAGGCTCAAAACCCAGTTCTGCCACCTGGTAACTGAGTGACCTTAAACAAGTCACTTTCTATATTCAACTCCAGTTGCTTCCTCTATAAAATGGACATAATGCTCCTTACCGCTAAAGTAGTGGTGAGGATTAGACATGAGGTGTTGTCTGTAGCAGGTTCAGCCTAGTGCCTAGCCTGCAGTTGGGACTCGGGGGCCAGCTCTAGAGAGAGGCCCAGGTGAGCTCTTTACAGCAGGTCTGCGAGTGTCCCAAAAGCCGCATCATGAGCCAGCTTCCAGGTCTCCCATTTGAATGGTCTGGTGGTTCTCCCAGCCCTTATGGACACCAGGTGGCAAACAGGAAGTTCCTTAAAGGCATGTTTGCAAGTTACCTGGGAGATCTTAAGTGTGCCAGGAGTGATGGTTTTGGCCCTCCACCCCTCACCTGATACAGTCTTGCATCAGTACACAGGCCCATACTGCATTCAGGGCACTTACACTCACACTTACACTCAGTGTCCCTTTTCTGTGGCCCAGCCTCTGCTCAGTTCCATTACTGCCCTTAATAATTTTAAAGGGTTCAGAAAATTTAGATTTTTAAAAATTATTAATATAATATTCTATGATAAAATAACTATAATAGTCATTATATTAATCTGTGGTAAAATGTGGAAGAATATAAAACAAAACTCTCCCTCTCCTCCCTGGGCTCCTAATTCTGCTGTCTGGAGGTATCCATTCTTGTTTCTTCTAGAAATTTCCTATGTATATTCAAAGGTGTATATAATCTTTTTTTTTTTTTTACCCAAATGGAATTATACAAATAGTACTGCTGTTTGCTTTTTTTTTACTTCCTCACCCTGCTTTTTTTAACGTAATGTATCATAGACATCTTTATCAGCAGGTATGGATTTAGTCTTAAGGGATGCATAGTATTCCATTGTCTGGATGGACCATGATGTAATAAACCAGTCCTCTCTTGGTGGATATTTAGATCGTTTCCTTTCTGAGTTGTATATGTGTGTGTTTTGATTTTTGTGGTTATATCTTTTGTGATTTTTTTGCTGCTACACATGGGGACCCTCTACCGCATTCATCTTTATGCATTCCTGTGAGTATATCTGCAGGATAATCTCTAGAACTGGAAGTGCTGGGTCCGAGACATGTGCATTTCCTTTTATTTTGTTGGCTGTTGTTTCACATGCATCTTCTGTGCACCTGTTGGGCCTGTGCAGGGGTTCTGGGGTGGACAAGGCCCCAGGCCCTGTCCTGAGGAGCTCACCGTCTTGAGAGATGCAGGCAAGCAGACGTGCGATGAGTGTGCGCTCGCCAATGCATGGACAGTGTCTGTCCGTGGTGGCTCGTGGCCCTTGGGATTGGCCATGGCTGATCTCTCAGGCTGAGAGCAGGTGAGGGGCACTCTGATGGCAAAGCCTGCCGTTTGCCTCTGTAATCTTGTCCCTCCAAGCAGCCACAGCTAGCAGCATTTAGTAAAACTGCAGAAAGTGAACAGTGTTGTTCATTGTCAAAGTTGTGAAATTTAATTGAATTTAATTTTTGATAGAGGCAGTTAAGAAAAGGCAGTTTGCTGGCCCTAATCCAAATTGCCTTTCTCACAGGATAATTGTAGTGATTTTTGGTATTAAAAAACAGTTTAAAGAGAATCACGTGCACCTGGGCCTGGCCTGTGCTTTCCTGTCTGTCACTCTGGAAATCTGGACTAGAAGGAAATTTAGCATTTGTCTAGTGCCTCCCACACTCTGGCTCCCGGCAGTCCTCAGGGAACCCTGTGCAGAGCAATGCTGCTCCTCTCCTCTAGGTGGGAGACTGTGGAGCAGAGAAGCACGTGTCCAGGTCACACAGGAGATGCAGAGGTGGCTCTCAGACTCAGCCAGCCCTTCTTTAGTTGCTTGCTGCTTTCTCCTTGCCTGATCTGGGCCTCTGTGAGTGGCATTAACCTAAAGTCCACACAGGACCCCATGACAGGCCTTGTTCCTGGGTTGAGTCACTGCACAGAGCAGTAAACTGATGGTTTGAGCTGAGAGGCCCCTCTCACGTGCTTATGCCAGGGTCCCCCTAGTTGTAAGGAGGCTGGCATTATGAGGAGGACTGTCATTGGCTCAGTCTGCTATCACTGCACATGGCAGAGGGCCCCCCAACAGACCCAAGGGGCCACCCAGAATGTCTCCCAAGCCAGTGTGTTTGGCTGCTTCCCCAGGCTGCTGCTCTGGATGGGAGATACCAGGACAGCACAGCCTGAGAAAGAGCTATTAAGTCTGTCCCTTCCTCCTTCAACACCCACACACAGTGACGGATTATTTGTTGTCACATCAGCTGCTTCCGGAGGCCCATGGGAGGGGTGAACTGGTGGCAGAGCTCTCAATGCTGCCCTGGATTCTGTTCTGGTGGCTCCCAGAGTGGCTGTTGGTAAAGTCCTTTGACCAGTCTGCAGGGACTGGTTTCTTATGCTATTTCTCTTTTCCCCAGAGAGGCCTACAAGTCTACCACTGTGTGCACAGCTCTGGAGCCTTTTCTCCCTGAATCACCCTGAGACACATCCTCCTGTCCAGGCCCTTTTTGCCTCCATTCTGTCCCCCCAGCCTTTATGGAGGCCACGGAGGAGCCCAGTGGGTACTTCCTCAGGGCAGTGGGGTGAAGAGGGATATCACTGATTACATAATCTTTTTGTGTGTGTAATCATGCCTCCTGGAGGAGACTGGAGCTGGACCCCAAGCTGCAGACACTGGGCTTTCTATGAGCAGCAGGGTCTTCAGGACAGTGCAGGTCCCCAGAACTGCTGCACTCAGCAGGCTGTAGCCCTATGAGGAAAGGCAGCGGCAGAGGATGGTCTGGTGTGGATGTGCTGAGGGGGAGCGGGCTGAGCACAGGGCCCACTTTCTGACTGCCCCTCCCACTTCCCACTGGGCTGAGTCACTTCCTCTCTGGCTGCTGCAGGTACTCTCCCACATGCTGAGAGCACAGCAGGCTTCAGGGGGTGGGGTTCGCCCTGTGCAACAAGAGAAAGCTCTGGTTAGAAGCAGCAGCTCACTCGTTACCCCTGAGGCAATGAAGCATACATTTAGAGAATGATGTGATGTTATGTATTCTTGACAAATTGGAGCTATACATATCCTGCATTTTAAAAAGGAACAAAATCATCATGCTGTTTTGGAACAGTGAAGATGACAGCACAGGCATGAATCTTTGTCATCAGGGAGTCCTGGCTGAAACTGAGGGATTACTAATCTACCTCCCCCTCCCCCAGCATCCATCCTGAGCACAGAAGCAAATGGCTTCCAGGAGCTTCCTGGGGAGATTGCTTGTAGCCTTCAGGCTGCCAGAGAGAAGGTTCATGCCTGCTTCAGAGATGGCTGTCATTCAGACTCAGATGAAAAGCCCTCAGATAGAGCCGCCTTCCAGCCAGCTAGTGGGAACAGAGGAGAACAGGCTGCAGGCAGCCTACTTGGGCCTGTGAACTGGGCCAGGGTCACTATGTCAGCAGTAAAAGGGGGACATCCACCCTTCATAAAGTTGTAAGAATTTAAAAAATCTAGGAAACATTAAGAACAGTTCCTGGCAAGCAGTAGGTAGATGCCCATCAAATGATAGTTTAAAATGTATTCACATAGAGAGACTTGTCACCAGGAAGCTTATCTCACATGGCGCAAGGAATGCTCACCTTTCATCCAACAAAGACTGTGTGACACCATCAGCCATGATATTGTGTCTGATCATTCAATCATCCCACTTTTACAGATGAGGAAACTGGGGCTCACAGAGTACAGGGGACTCTCAGAGGGTAGGTGACTAGCTCAGGGTCACAAAGTAAGTGAGTGAGGGAAGTTGAACCTGGCTTACCTGTCCCCCAAATCCATCTTGCTCCTCCCACTGGCATTTGAGGTAACTGGTCCATGGTTGTAAACACTTTGTTCCATAGGCTACAAATTCTTAGTTCCATGGGTTGACTTTGTAGGTGGAGAATAGGCCTATAGGGACGTTGGTGGCACTGGAAGGAGCACCTACATGTGAATATTGAGGTGCGGTGGGGGGTGGCTCCCAGAGTTTTTGGGTCAGGGAGGAGTAGGGGACATGGTTTGTTGGCTCTTGGGAGGGTGTCTCAGTAAGTGTGGCCTTGGACTCGGCCCTTTTCTCCAGAGAGACCCTGAGTAGGGGACCCTGAAATGTCTCCATCTCCAGGGACAGTACAGCCGCTCTCTGTCCCTGCTAATCTGCAACTTTCTGCCTTGGCAGCTCCCTGATTCCAGGAGAATGATTGCCTGTAAGGAAGTCCAGAGGGTGCTAGCCTCTCTGTAGTTGGCATTCCCAGAGCCACAGCTGACATCAGGTGGAGAAGGACCAGCTGAGGAAGCAGTGTAGTCAAGTAGAAAGATATGGGATTCAGAGTTAGCAAATCTGTCTTCATATAGGTGAACTCTTTCAACAACTAGCCAGGTGACTTTAGGCTGGTCTCTCAGTATTTCTGAGCCTCAATTTCTTTTCCTAGAAAATGTTGTATTCTGGGGGCAATGGGAGATCAGTTACTGTAGTGTATTTGTAAGTGCTTTGTAAACCATAAAGCCTTGTACAGAAGCGAATGTGAGGATGGGCCTCCCTGTGAGTTCCGAATCCAAAATTCACCATCTAGAAAAAGGGGCGCAGGGAGTTTTCGAGGGAACTGGCAGCTCTCTAGTGCGGAAGGGTCTGGTCTATAAAGCACGGATCTGCAAATCATCTTAGTTGGATCATGAATTCAGATTTTGCACTGCTCATTCAAGTCTCATCATTTCATTCCAGGTGTAGTCAGCTAGATATATAACTGGGCCAGAAGTTCTCTTTCCTCTGGGAAGCAAAAGTGGTAGAAATTTTTCTGACCAGCAGAAGGATCATCATACTACAAACCTGGAATGACCAGGGGACCTGTCACTGATGTGAGGGGGCAGGCCAGGCTGTCACTCCCACACTCCCGCATCTTGCTTCAGGAAAGCAGATATTTTTGCTGGACTCAGCAGAAAGGAGGCCAGTCTGCCCCTTCACCTGTGAGGGGGTGTGCTCAAGCTGTGGGCATGCTGGGAATGGGTTTCATTCCTCCGTGAGGGCTATCTCCAGCAGCAGGCACTGTCTCAGCACAGCCTCTGGTGGTCAGCTAGCCTAGAACTCCCTGCCTCAGGCTCCCAGACATTTCTGACGGGACTTTTCCTGGACAGACTTTTCCCAGCACCACTGCATCACAGTTACCTACCACAGTGATCCCCTGTCGCCCTGATCCTGGATTCTCCTACCATGAGCCAGTAGACCATCCATACTTTTTTCTGGGTCCCACTCCAACCCCTGGCCCCTAGTTGGGTGCTCTTAATCTGTCTCTTGCCCCAGTATGGGCTTTGGTGCCTTCTGAGTGCACAACAAACAGTTCCACGCTCTCCATTTTCTCACTCAGCAGTTTGCCAGGCACAGGCAGGGGTGCAGGGAACCAGAGGTGAATTGGGGTTGCTCCCTCAAGGCAGTCCACAACCTGGGGTAGAGGGGAGTCAGACAGATAAACCAATGTTTACAGCACAGCAAGAGGGGACAGAGGTATGCTCAGGTGCTCTGGGAGCTGGAGAAGGAAGGACTTGCTGCAGAAGGTGACGTCATTGAGGACTAAGGAAGAAGGACAAGCCAGCCAGAGAGAGGAGGGCAGGGCAGAAGTGTTCATGGCACACTCAGGGAAATGTGAGTCATTTGGCATGGCTGGATTTAGCGAGCATATAAGGGCAGTCAGGCTAGAAGGTAGCCTGGGTCTGGCCAGGCTCGCCGAGTAGTTTGTTTCTTCCTGAAGAACAGTGGGGGAATTGGAGGAGCCCCACAGCAGAGACGGACAGATATTGCAGGCTCAGGTTCTCAAGCAGAGGAGCAAGTGCAGCCTGCTGGAATCTGTTTGCTCAGCCCCAATTACACAGGCAGCCAAAGGTCTTCTGATGGACTAGTGGTTGCATCCTCCTTGATCAGCCTCATGGAGAGCAGTGCCCCACCATCTTGAACTTGGTACCAAGAGAATCCCTTTGAAGATGCGCTGCAGAAATATGCCACCAGGTGGCAGACCTGGAGATTGCACAAAGGCCTCATTTTTTACCCTATTCCTTTAGCGCAGCATTCGGGGTGGAGAAGGAAGTGGGTTGGTTAGTCAAGACTAAAATCCTGTCTACGGCCATGCTACCCTGAACAACCCCGATCCCGTCGGATCTCGGAAGCTAAGCAGGGTCAGGCCTGGTTAGTACTTGGATGAGATACTACCTAGGAAGACCAGGTGCTATGGGTGTAAAAAATTAAAAATAAGGGATTGTAAGGTGACAAGGTCCTTGCACTCTGTGAGGTCAACCAAGGGTTGCCTCACTTAAAAAATAAAAAATTAAAAAAGACTGAAATCCTATTCATGCCTGGCTGGCTCTGCCCAACAAGTATGAGATTCCAAGTTCTGCTGCTGTGGGCTGTGTACCCACCAGAAATCCCTTTGAACCTCTGAATCTGGACAGCAGATTCCTTCAGGGTCTAGGGAGCTATTCCAGCAGGTTGCACTTTGTCCCCTGTCTCCGGGTACGTGAGAGTAAATTACAAACATTGTGACCCTTCAACTCCAAACACTTTAGCATCTATCACCTAAGAACAAGGACAATCTCCTGTGTCCTGTATTGTTCCACAATGCAATTTCAAATTTAGGAAATCTAACATTGATACAATGCTACTATCTAACTAACAATTCGTATTCAGATTTTGCCAGTTGCCCAGTCTATTCTTTATAACTTTTCCCCACAGGATCACCCATTGCATTTACTTGTCATATGTCTTTAGTCTCTTTTAATCTAGAGTAGTTCTTTAGCCTTGTTTTTGTTTGTTTGTTTGTTTTTTGGTTTTTGGTTTTTAACAATCTGACATTGATGTTTTTGAAGCATACTGTTTTGTGGAATGTCCCTCAGTTTGAGTTTGACTCATGATCAGATCCAATTTATACATTTAATAAAAGAAAAAAGTGACGTAAGTGATATATCCTTCTAAGTGCATCATATGAGGGGTAACGAACTTGATGTCGGTTTGTTCTGTTATTGGTGTTATTGACCTTGACCACCTGGTTAAGATCGCAGCTTGCTTTTTTTTTTTTTTTAATTGAGGTATATTTACACACAGTGGATCTCTCAACTGTACAATTCAGTCGTTTTGACACACACTGAGAAGGTATGTCCTTCAATTTTACAAGTTTTATAAGTATATGTGCTCTGTCCTCCTCCCCAAATCCTGCTCCAAGGGATCTTGGACTACAGACAGTAGGTCTTAATTCCATCAACTGGATCATGATGAAGGACCTATTTAGTGTGGCCTCATTAACCTGTGGATGGTCTCTTACTGTGCCCGAGTTGATAATTGCCAGCTGGTGTGCCAGCCTCTGCTTCCCCCATAGACCAGTGAACAAAACGAGAGAATAAGATGCTTCCTGCCTCTGCCCGAAAAAGTAGGCACTCCCCTTGGCCCATAAGACAACAGTACTGTGGCCTCTACTACAGAATGTGTACCTCAGCAGCTCAGCTAACCCCCATACCTCCTATCCTCCCACACGGAGTTGAGCATGTCTCTCAGGCTGGCCATCAAACCCTCACCCTAGCCTGTACTCTCAGGCTAGCAGACAGCAGTTCCGAGGTCTCTTAAGCCTTTAATCCGGTTACCCTCCCCACTTCCCTAACTCAGTGCCTAACTATCCCTTTCTCCTTGGCCAGGAGAAATTCAGAGCTACTGCTTTTAAGCTAACAGTAGCACAGTTTATCAACTGGTTTACAATGTGCTGAACTTATTGTGTGGGCTATCTCACTCTATCCTTAGACCAACCTTGGAAGGTAGTTATTGTGCACTGTTTTGCAGATACAGAATAAATAACCTGTCCAAGATTTCATCACTACTGTGATGGCACTGGGCTTTGAATACAAGTTTGGCTCACTCAGTGGTTCCCAGCCAGTGTAGGTTATATAGGTCAAGATGGTGACAGGGCCAGGCATAGGACAGCTGGGGCCCTAGTCCTTTCACCCCCAAGTGCTATACAAATGTTTCTCTTTGTTATGACAGGAAAAATACCAAGACACAGTGCTGTAACCACATTGTTCTGCTGCCTTAGTGTCCCATGGACAGAGACCCTCCCTCCCTCCGGGGATCTGCCAAGGTCTAGAGACACAGCCCCTTAACAGGTGGCAAATAGGATTGAGCCCAGGGATGGGTGGGAGCTCTCTGCCCACTTCCAGGTGCTGGTTGGGTTAGACAGAGGTGTGGGGCCCTGCCTTCAGTAGACGCCGCTAGAAGTCAAGTCCAGAAGCCTGCACAGCTTAGGAACTTTTTGTTTGTTTCTTTGTTTTGTTTTATTTTGACAAAGCCAGGATGCATAGGGGTGGGGATAGGGGCTGCTGACAGGGACAGCTTGAATATTGATGCCTTTGACTCAGCCTGATCCTGCAGTGTAGACACAGTCCGTTGGCTCCTAGCAGGAGCACAAAGAGAAGCTGCTGGCAAATTATGACTACCAGCTGCTGTTGTCACACACACACAGTAAGTGCTGCACTGGACCAAAGTCTGCGGTTTGCTCCTTGCAGGGACTGCCTTCACTGATTTGGTTTGCAATGTTATCCATCTCTCTAGGAATCCAGAGCGAGAAGCCTAGGATGAGGTTGAGTGCAGAACTTTCTGCACATGTGGGCAGGCCCTGCAGCTGCCCCTCATGTTTGTTGGGGGGAGAGGGTTCCATCTAGCTCTGTGCACGTGTAAGTGTCCACTGCCCGGGGCCATGTGTCTGCGCACCTGTTTGGAGGCCTGTGGGGATGTTTCTGGTGTGAACAGGGGCCCCTCCTTGCCTTGGCCAAGCTTCCGCTGCTTTGTAATTGGGCAGAGCTGAGGGAAAACTGAGCTGGGGAGGCCTCAGTACCATCTCTCTTTGCAGCCCACCTTCTTTTGGGGTATGTCCACCATTTTGAACTGTGCCCTGCTATAGAGTACCCTGCCCAACTGTTCTGTACTCTCTCACACTACACCCGAGGACTCAGAATCATGGGCTTTAGACCCTTATGTAGCCTTTTATTGCTTTCTGGAAGAGCTGGGCACACATGGCCCACCCAGCAGCTTTGGGGGTGATATGACCTTAACCCCAAATTGACAGGGTAGGACAGGACCCCCTCCTCTGGTCATGCCATGTGGCTGTCACAGAACTGAGGCCTTCTCATGCTGAGGCCCACAACTTGTTCCCTAGGCTGAGCCACACACATGGAACCCCCTGCTTTCAGGATTGAGGAGTGCAGCCTGTAGGAGACGGGGCTGCCAGGGTGGGTTCTCTTTCAGTGCCTCCCTCCTGGCCTCTATCCCTCACCCCGTTGTTGCCTCTTTGAGCTTCTTGTTGAGTCCAGGTTCTAAAGGAACCAGTGCTGACTTAGGGGAATAGCACACGGAATAGTTGACAGATTTAAACCTCCAGAGACGTCTAAGCCAGGATTGCTGAGGTCCTGGAGAGCTGAGCAGTGGGTCTAGGAAACACCAGCAAGTATCTTGCTGTGCCAGACCCCTTCAGCCCAGTCTGAGGATCAATGTCTCTGAGGGGCCTGGCCCCAAGCCCTTCTGAGACCAGGATAGCCAGAGCTTGTACATCACAGATTTCACTGTGAAACCAGGATCTCACAAAGTGGCCTCCCCCATGGGAGCATCTGTGGACCATTTGCAGGTGCATCTCTGGAGGGGATGCCTCAGGAGGATTTGAAAGTAGGGCACATCCTCCCTGTGCATCAGCTGGGGAGCAGGGGACAGGGAACAGGCCTCCCTGGGGGGCTTTGCTTACCTCACTAGTGACCCTGCAGCCACTTCCGTTTTCCCAGGCCTGCCTCTTCACGCTGCTTCCTTTGCTTCTCCCAGCTCTGGGCAGCATGAAGGGATATTCAGGAAGGGAAGCAGCCTTGCCACCACTCCCCCTGCCAGTACCATCTTTTCCCTCTCCCTGCCCGTCTGCGCCCATCCTTCTGTCTGCCTACATTTTGGAGCAGTTCCCATGCCATTTGCTTAAGTTAAATCTTGAGTGGGGTGGGTGGGGTCAGGCTGAGCCCACTCATTGTCTGTGCTGCAGCTGCTCCCAGCAAACTGTTGTCTAGACCGTGCCTGTGCGTAGGCGCCTAGGCAGCATCTACACAGATATGAAGAGGCCTCCTCAGTGCTCTCCAGGGAACTGGGGAAAGAGAGGAGGTTTAGTGCCCCAGGAAAGGAGGAGAACAGCACCAGAATGGCATGAAACCAGCTTATCTACCAAGGCAGGGCCAGCTCTAGCACAAGGCTGCCGACCTGGTAAGAACCATCAGCAACTGGAGGGAAGGCATCTAGCCATTCATGCTGGGCCAGGCACTGTGAGGGTACAGTGTGGTGTGTTTTGTTTTGTTTTGTTTTGTTTTGTTTTGTGGAATTTTTAGTCTAGTAGTCTAAAAGTAGTCTAGTAGACATTAAGTATATATAAATATACAAATACATAATCACAAAATATGGAAAGTGCTCTGAATGAAAATGACGGGATACCCAGTGAGACTAATTGGGACTCACCGGTGGTGAGATTATCAAGTAAGGCTTCTCTGAGGAAATGATATTTAGATTGAGAAGGATGCCTAGAAGTTCACCAGGCAGAGTGTGGGAACACCGTTCCAGATATATTGCTACCCAGCTTTTTAATATTGTTCTAGAAGCAGTTTCATTTTTCCCTGCTTTTGTATGAATGACTTTGAATCAGCTTTTAGCATGAGCTTCTTTGATAAAAGTCACAGCTGAGCCTAACCATGGCTTCTGCTCCTTCTGGGGATTACTAGGGCCTGCTGAGTTACATGGTTCTTATTACTCTTAGAATGAAATCATGGGTCTGCTCCTCAGTGGCACAGCTCCGAAAACAAATTGAGGCTTGATGGGTGGCTCGGAGTAGAAGTACCATCAGGCCATCTCCTGCTTTCCAGTCCGCTGCATGGAATCAGTCTCCTAGGGTTTAGAATAAGGGCCAGAATGGCAGCATGTGAAGATTTAACCTAACTAGTGTCCCTGTTCTCAGAGTAGGGGCAACCTTCCAAGAGTGACAGCAAAAACAAAATAAAGGGAAAGAGAACTGTTTGATTATATAAAAATTAGTCTCTTTTTTTTTTATTTAAAAAAGTTAAAAGATTAAGAAAAGCTGCATCCTATGTCAGTTACAGCCTTAATATATAGTTTCAAAAAATCAAGACTAATACACACAAAGCAGTAAAAAATGGGAAAAGAATATGAATTGGAAATTCATTTAAAAAATAATACATACAACCAGTAAGAATGTGAAACAAGTTCAACATCATGAATAATTAAGGAATTATTAATTTAAACAATGATACACTTTTTATTGCCCATCAAATTGGCAGTCTTTAAAAATAAGAATATAGTCCTGGGACTTACTCGCCCACACCACTAATGGGCATAACTTGGCACAGCCTCCGTGGGAGCAGCCTGGCAGTGTGTGTCAAACACCTTTTAAAATGTGCATCCCATTCGACCCTGCAGTTGCACTTCTTGGAATTTATCCTGAGGGAGAAAGACAAGCTTGCCAGGCTGTATGTGCATAACTATTAGTAAAAATACAAAAATATGGAGAGAATCTAAATCCATGAACAGGGGTGTGATCCAATAAATTGTGATATATTTTTTCCAAGGAGACTGTAGCTATTTCACATGATGCTACGGAAGAATATTGTCATTCAGGGTTGTTAATAATGCTGGTTTGTGTTTTTTTTATGGATTTATTGAGCTGTAAGTTCACATTCACTCTCATAATGTATTTTAGGTGGGAGAAAAGGAAGCTTACAAAGTGATATCACAGAGTGGTTCAAATTTTTGTAATGCAGACTGTAAGCACACACATACAAACATACACACAGGAAATTCTGCTTGAATGTTAACAGTGATTACATCCGGGTGCCTTTTTTCCTTATTTTTGCATGTCTGTGTTTTCTATAATTTTTCTCAGGGAATGCCAATTACTTTTGTATGAAGAAAAAAAATTATAGAAGTTTGGGGCTCAGTGATCCCAAGCCCTTTGTGAAAGGGTAAAGGTTATACTCCTGATGTGGCCATCAGGTCCCCTCGATCTGGCCCTTGCCCCTTCTCTGGGTCAGCTCTCTCCATTTCCTGTTTCACACTGTGTACTCTAGCAACACAAACTGCTTGGAGTTACTTGTTTATGTGTCATTTCTTACCTCTGTATATTTGCTCACCCAGGTCCCTACTCCTGGAATGACTTGGCCCGTTGCGGCCCACTCCAGTATCGCCACCTCAGCGAACTGTTCCCTGACCCCCACCCACCGGGCCAGGGGCCTTCCTTGGGATTGGGCAGCCAGACTTTCCCAGGCATCTGTGTGACTCTCTTCCTTCTCTGTGTAGAACTCATCTGTGTACATTTGTTTCCTTGCTCCGCCTCAGGGACACTGCATTCCCAAGGTGTTAACTATAGAGAGCTAGAAGGAGTGACTCTTTTCTTAAATCTGTGTCTGGAGGTTAATGTCTTCTGAAATCTGGCTCGCGTGACCGCCTTTTATTTTTACCGTGGAGGAGATAAGGATTACCAGGCAAATCAAAGTGCTCACAACCTCCATTGGTATCCTTTAACTGTCTCCTAAATGCATACTATATATTTTTCTTAAAGTAATTAAAGAAAATTTTGAAAATAGGAGAAAGGGGAAAGAAAGCAAACCCTCACTTGACAACTTTAGGGTGTTCTTCCGACTGAGAGGACCTAAGAGTCAAGGAGAGTTGGAGAGAGGAGATCCTTAGGGCAGTTATCCACATACTTCATGGCTTCATGGGCGTAAGAATCCCCTGGGCCTCATGTTCATCTTGCCATTTCTGGCACAGAGCTCAGGTCACTGGGGATGGAGTGGGACACAGAAATTAGCACCTTCAGCCACTTGGCTATTGGTATTTTGGGGGAAATCCTCACTTTAGGAAGTCACAGAGAGAGCTGGCTCTCCTCTCTGTCTCTGTGGTGGCCTCTCAGGGGGCCCAGTTTAATCTGCAGAAAGCCTAGTGTCGTCCTCTCTGCATTTAACTGGCCCCTTCGAGGCAAGCTGGCTGCCCACCTCTGTAGCCAGTACATGCTGTATTGAAGTACACCCACCTTGAGCCCCTAATTAATCTCGAGTAAAGGAGCCATGGTCCTTTGTCACTGGGAACCTTCAGTGCTCCTCCGCGAGCGGGAGGAGGTGGCAGCAGCAGTAGGAACAGCAGCAACAGCTGTCTGACGCATCCTCAAGTCAGAGACTTGGCGTCTGGGTTAACTGCAGGAAACTCGCTGACTTGCTCAGGGAGAAGAGCTCTTTTCTGGCTTGTCTAGAGTTGAGAATGAAGCGGAGAGCATCAGACAGAGGAGCTGGAGAAACGTCGGCCAGGGCAAAGGCTCTAGGAGGTGGGATTTCCGGAAATAATGCGAAGAGAGCTGGACCATTCATCCTGGGTAAGCTTCCAACTGTTGGGTGAGTGGGGATGCTGGGGGCAGGGGCAGGGTGCACTGGTGTGCACAGTCTGACCTGCAGACAAGCAGAGTAAAGCATCACACGTACTGCAGTGTGGAGTCTAGACCAACCCTTGGCCTGGCCCAGCTTCACCACTTTAACTGGAGTCTGTGTATGCCAGGAGAAGATCTGTAGCCTTAGGC
The DNA here is from genome assembly GCF_014176215.1 of Rousettus aegyptiacus. Taxonomy (NCBI): domain Eukaryota; kingdom Metazoa; phylum Chordata; class Mammalia; order Chiroptera; family Pteropodidae; genus Rousettus; species Rousettus aegyptiacus. The sequence continues at coordinate 22,948,201 of NW_023416284.1, read as the reverse complement.
TGCTCTATACCAAGAGCTGTCATTTTTGCTGTAGCTGCACCAGCCTTAGATCAGTCTCAGCTGAAAGCTGGACTGTCTCTTCCCTCAGGGCACCCTGTTTGTGCTCCCCAGGACGCCACCCATGGGACTCACACAAGCTGCGCTAGAATCCAAGGGCCGTCATCCAGGGCACATCTTGAGCCATTCTTGGAGGGCACGAGTAATTTCACAAAGTATTTGTAGAGCCCTCAGACTTCTTGTAAATTGTCACAGAAATTTTGTAGAATCGGGTGATCCCAGTGGTCTAGAGGAGCAGCAAGGCCTGTTAGAAGCCCAGCAAGTCCAGGTTGCTTATGCTTAAGGTTGTAGGTGAGGTGGGCTCTGAGGACCCGCCTTTCCTAGCAGCCAGAGACCAGGTGTGAGTTTTGCTGGGAGACAGCATCTTGGACTTACAGGGACAGGACAGTCCCAGCTCCAGTCATTCAGCAGGTAGTTAATGGTGCCTACTCCGTGCCAGGCCTGTGCTGCAGGGATGCAGCAGTGAATGAGACAGACAAGTTCTTGCCCTCATGGAACTTAACATTCTAGTTGCAAAAAGAAGAGAATAAACACACAAGATCACCGCTGGGGGTGGTAAGTGCTTTGAAGTCAGTAAACAAGATGCTGTGAGGGTAAGAAGGGCCTACAGATAGTGTAGGCAAGGAAGGTTCTGTATGAGGAAGCAACATGTGAGCTGACAACCAAGGGTAAGAAGGAGCCAGCAGGGGAAAAACATTCTAGACAGACGGAACAGCGAGTGCAAAAGCCCAGAGGCAGGAAAGGGCTGAATGTCTTAGGAAGTAAGAAGCCAGTGTAGCTGGAGTGTAGCTGGGGCGGAGAAACAATCAGTTAGAGAAATGGACAGGAACCATATCATGTAAGACCTTACAGGCCAAAAAGGGGGTTTGACTGCATAGTATGAGCAGTTGGGCACTGTTAAGGATATTTTTTAGCAGTGTGTTGACACGGTAGCATTATCTGATTTATGCTCTGAAAGCTCAGGCAGGGCGCTGAGGGCGTTGTCACAGACAATGAGCAGTACAGCTCTAGAAATATAGAAGTTCCCAGAAGCTGGTACTTGGACGGGGGCCAGGCGGCTGTATCAGACTACCAGGGGAACCTGCCCCAGCTGTAGTTTCCTGGATTCTCACCCTGGAGTTGCTCGTTCAGAGGGGCCAGATTGCAGCCGGGAACTCTTTTTTTAACATGCTCCTCAGAGATTCCAGCCTGCTCCCACTGTTGAAAATCCGTTTTTGAGAAATATGCCTGTAAAAGCCAGGTGTACATCATGCAGATGTACACATACCCTCCATTTTTGGAGAGGAGACTCTGAGGGGAGAGTTCAGTGGACATGAACTGTGGTGCCCACCTACAGAGATGAACTAGCCAAAAGACCACGTGGTGACATGGTGCCATGACAGACAGGGCTGCTGAACAGTAAGCTAGCTGCTCTCTGTGTCACAGGCCCCCGTCTGGGTAACTCACCGGTGCCAAGCATTGTGCAGTGTTTGGCGAGGAAAGATGGCACAGACGACTTCTATCAGCTGAAGGTAAGTGAGGCACCAGGGGTGGGGGCGGCTGGGCACCCAGGGCCATCCTGCCAACCCAGCTCCTCCCCCTCTCCACTTTTGCACCTACACCACTTGTGAGCAAGAGTGGCACCATTTCTTCCTGAGAGGCAATCAAGTTCACACGGCCTCACTCTGCACAGCTCCCAATTTAAAGAGCTTTATCTGTGCATAAATTACATAGCTGTCACATTAAGAAAAACCGTTTCACTTTGTATGTGCATGTGCGAATGTGTGTGCAAGTGTTGCATGGTAGAATGTGAACCCCATGCTTTTCCTATTCTGGTCCTTCTACTTTGTAAAGTAAGGATTTGGGGGGTTATTTTATTATTATTTTTTTTTATGTGTATGCCTTCCTAAAGATCCTTACCCTTGAGGAGAGGGGGGACCAAGGAATAGAAAGCCAAGAGGAAAGGCAAGGCAAGATGCTGTTACACACCGAGTACTCTCTGCTTTCCCTCCTCCACACGCAGGATGGCGTGGTTCACCACCATGGGCTCTTCCAGGTGAGTGGCTGCCTGTCCTCTCTTTCCCTGACCCTCCACCTTGGGCTGGCACTTGCTGGGTCCACATTTCTACTTTGAGCAGCTCATGCGACCCCCTGGCATCCTTGCCTGCTGGGCACATCAGGACTTCCTGGGCCGGGTAGGCCAGAGGCCATGCTGGGCTGGGCCAGCTGCTTGCAGTGCTCTTGCTATGATGATCACAGCCTGGCGGGAACGCACACCATTCGCATCTTACAGTCTTTCCTTGAAGGGCCATTTAAAGGCACACAGACTCTTTCTACTATGATTTCAGGAATTGGCCAGGCCAAGGTAGAAGGGAGGGCAGTGAGGGAGAATGGGCACTTGGGGCCGCCTCAGATGTTTTGATACCAACAGTCCTGCCTTCTCCAGGCATTTCAGTTTGTTCGGCAGTTGTCCCTGAGCCCTTGTGCTCCAATGTTCCAGGTCTCTTAGGAAAGGTACTGATTAGCGACTCATATCCTGAAAAGAGCCCTCCTTGGGGCAGAACTGAAATTGTGTGTCCAGAAGTGAAGAAGCAGGTTCGGAGTGCCCAGGAGGCCTCCTGCTCAGGACGCCAGCCGAGCCTCTGCAGTCCCCTCAGCCAGATGTGCCGGCCAGGCCACCCCCTTGCTAGGACGGACCTGGTACTCGAAAGGTAGCATGGTGTCCGGGAGCCAGCATTCCTGGATTCAGATTGTGTGACCTCAGGCACATCACTTTACGTCCCTGAACCTGAGGTTTCTCATGTGTAAAATGGGGGTAATGATAATGAAGCCCACCTCGTAAAGAGGGTGGGAAGGTGAACGAGCGTGTAAAAGCACCGAGCTCACCGGTGCCCTCTCGTCACCACTGTTATGTCAGGCAACGAAAACTCCTTGTCGGCTTGATTCCTAAAATAAATGAAAAGGCCTCCCACCCTCACACATACACCCCACCACGGTCTTTATTCTGAGATGTGCAGTGAGAGGCAACTCAGAGTATCATTAGGCAACTCTGAAAATCAGTGTTTCCCTGACACATGAAGTCAAGCTGAGGCTGGTTGTGATTTCTTAGTACTTCACTTCTGATAGCTTCCAGAGCGTGGCCTTGGCTTCCATGATTTTGAGTAGGAAAACCTGGGTTGTTAATATTTCTAGAGTCATCTATGTGCCAGACACTGTGCTGGGCCTCTGGGAAGAAAGAATAAAAGGTGCATTCATGCTCTCAGGAGAAATGTGGATATGCAGTGCCCAGGAGTTCCCCAGACGCGACCAGAGGTGACCACAACCATCAGCCTACTGGGCTTACACTGAGAGGCATCCTCAGACTAGATGAAAGTCCCCATGTTGTACCAGTTTTTTGTTTTACTTTAAGTACCTTTTTGGCAAAGAAGTGGGTCTAGAGCTTGCACCTGCCATGTTGGTAGCAGTGCCTACCCTCTGAGCCCTGGCAGGGCCAGGACTGGCATCAGTCTGGGCTGTCTTATTCTCTCAATAACCTGTGACGTAGGGGTTGCTAGCTCCTGTTTGCAGTTGAGGAACCAGAGACTTGAAGAGGTTAGGTGACCTGCTCCCAGGTCCCAAAGCTAGGACAAGGTAGAGCCGGGGGCTAAACCCAGTGGTCAGGGATCAGAGCCATACTCTTAACTACTGTCACATGGCTGCCCAGGAATCCAGCTTCCATGTGAAGCAGTTGTTTTGGACACAGAACACTTCACCATCTTGGACGTTGGAAGTGTAGAATGGTCATTGCTGGAATCCCTAGAGTTCCATGGAGGGGAGGATGCCCAGGGCCCTGGCTTTATTGCCTGGACACTGGGCTCAGGGGGCCCTTTGGCTTTAAATGCCCATCCCTGATCTGAACCCTTTGCATTAGGATCAAAGCATGAAGCCTGTACCCGAGCAACTTCAACCTCAGCCCCTGGCCGGGCCTGGCGCTGGCACATGGGAAGCCGGGCATTGCCAAGCGGCCCCACAGTCCATGCTACCCAGGCCTCAGGCCTTCACTGCCCACACACATGCAGGCTTGTTCTAGGCTCTCTCATCACCTTGCGTGTCCAGCTCCAGAGGGGAGTCCCAAAGGCCTGGCTCTGGCCCTGCTGGGCCCACAGCAAGCCCCATTTCCCCGCTTGCCTCCCAGGACCGCACCTGTGAAATCGTTGAGGACACAGAGTCCAGCCGAATGGTTAAGAAGATGAAGAAGCGGATCTGCCTTGTCCTCGACTGCCTCTGTGCACATGACTTCAGCGACAAGACCGCTGATCTGATCAACCTACAGCACTACGTCATCAAGGAGAAGAGGCTCAGTGAGCGCGAGACCGTGGTCATCTTCTACGACGTGGTGCGGGTGGTGGAAGCCCTGCACCAGGTGAGGCTCTGCGGTGCCGCAGCCCCTCCTTCTCCAGCCCCGGAGCTTCCTGGGCCGCAGTGACAGAGCGGCCTGTGGGCCCCACGTGCCACAGAAAGCCACTCTTCCTGCTGCTGCTCAGCAGAAGCAGCTCTGTCCTGCCCCCATCCAGGTGTGCTTTGCAGCTAGAAGTGTCCAGAAGGAAAGTGGCTGGATGACATGTGCACCTGGTGAGGCACAGTGCCACAGACCTCAGCATGATTCTGGGGGCGGTGTTCCCAGACGGGCAGCTGAGCAGAACCCAGCGCAGTGATTCCCTTTCAATTGAGAGGCTAAAAATGAGGCTCCCAGCTTGGGCTACACCTGTGAGATATCCACTGGGGGCAGCCACAGCCTGTCTCTGAGCTTTCTGTAGGGTTGGGGGTATCAGGCACCCCAAGTCCAGGTTAGGAGCACCTCTTCCAAGCACACAGCATCTGTGGGCCAAGCCTGCTGTACTTAGTCACCAGTCATGAGAGTTCATCTCTGACCTCAGATCCAGACAGATGCTTAGTTTTATTGTTTCTTGTTTTTCAAATTAGATTTTTGTTTTTTTTTTTAATTAATTAATTTTTTTATAGTGACATTGGTTTAAAAAATCCAATGAGTTTCAGCTGTACACTTTAACAGTAAGGCATATATATATTTACACTGTGCGTTCACCTCCCATAGTTAGATTTCTTTCTGTCACCACATATTTGACCCCCTTTACCCTGTCTACCTCCCTGAAATGGGATATTTGATAGAAGTGGAGAGAGGACTGATTTTCCCCCATTGGCTGCTGCTCTGAGGAGAGAAAGAGCTGGGAAACTGCCCTGAGTGAGACAGAGATTGCCTGGGCTCTCTTATTACCGCCTTCGTATTTGTACACTGCTGAGGCCTTTGAATGGTCCTGGCCTGTCTGTGGCTTACAAATCAAGGCCTGAGGAGCCTGAGGAGACATGTCACAGAGTTTTTCCTGCTCTCCCAAACACCTGGAGAGTCACATCTTACAGGCTGGGACCAACCCTAGCCCTGAGTACAAACCACGTGCCTGTTGTCTTCCAGAAAAACATTGTGCACAGGGACCTGAAGCTTGGGAACATGGTGCTCAATAAGAGGTAAGATCCGCTTTTCATCTTGGAGTTAGAACAGGTCACATGCTGCGACTACCCCACCCCCATGGGGATTCTGACTCAAAACAGCCCACTTCTCCCAAGAATCCCAGTGGGTGGGGATGTGATGTCTGCTTCTGTCTTATGCCACATGGGAACATGGTGCTTGCTAGGAAGGCGTTTCAAAGGCCACAAACAGAGAGTTCTGGGATGGATTTCAGAAGTTCTTCCTGGTCCATTAATTGGTCATGCCTACTAGGTACTCAGTAAATGACTATAAACAATGGACAGATGGATAAAGGAATGACAGATGAGCAAAATGAGGCCATATCATAGGCCAGGTTCCTGGAAACAGACTCGGATGTGCATCCAGGAAGTGTCCTGGGGATTGCTCTCGGGAAGGAGGGGCCTGGATTGGGCAGATGGAGAAGGTGACTGTGGTGCCACCCTGATAGGGTCACAGCCTGGAAAGCTCGAGAGTTAGATGGCTCTTAAATGTCCCACGTCAAGGCAAGGGGGCATATTGCTTTGTATCCTCACTGCTGCCAGCCACTGAATGTGGGCTGTGCCTGGGGTGGGGCGTATCCTTAGGCAAGGCAGTTTCCTTTGGCCTAGGTGACTTTCCAGAGAAGGACACAGCTATAAGTAATCAGAAACCAACACTCCCAGCAGCAGAAAGAGAATGCCTCAATCTTAGATGGGATCTGGGCGACTTACCCAGCACCCAGGGAACCAGTGGCAGAGGGAGATCATGAGAGGCTCTAGTCTCAAGCTGTCACCCCGCTCAGGGAAAAGGTCCGGGCCCCTTCCAAGTGATCTAGGGCAGCAGTAGAGGGACACCAACCATGCAGGGGCCAAGGACTGATGGGAGGATGGCCCACTCTGTACGCCACGATTCAAGAAACACAGCGCTAGGAAAGGCACTCCCCCTACATCCCCCTCTCCTTGAGCCTCTCTCACCCTCTCCCCTCTCTCATCTCCAGGTGTCGAAGTGGGTGGGAGGCCTTACAAATGGCAGGCAGCATAAATCTCAGCAGAAGTACTGTGGTGGGTGATTTGTTCCATAATGTGATCACCCAACCGAGGGGGGCCACTGTCCCTATGAAGTGGCCAAAGCCACAGCAGTCACAGGAAAAGAAGCTTCAGGGAGATTAGCCTCCGGGGAGGGCGCGGGGGCACCAACCAGACCCTGCAGTGCCAGCCTGCGATGCCATGGGAGGATACCTCAGTGGCTCAGCCTGTCTCCCGGAGCTCACCATGGGCTGCAGCACCAATCAGAAAGCAGATATCCCTGCATTGAGAACCAGTGTGCAGAGGGCTGTGTGCCAATGAAGCGGGGCAGCGATTCATCCATCTGAGTCAATTTGTGAAGGATGAGTAAAGATTTATCAGCCTGAGATGTGAAGTGTTGAAAACCTGACCCTTTTGTGCTCCGCCAGGAGGAGGGAAGAAAATAGAAATGCTTGAACCCTTGACTAGCTGAATGAGAGAGTTAGGGAAGCCAGAGGAGCAGGACTTGGGGGTCGGACGTGGCTCCCAGCCCAGCACTGCCTCTTAATTACCCCTTGCGACTTGAGAGAGTGTTCGTTGGGTTATTTACCCATTACTCATTCATTCATGTACTGCAGAGCTGCTGTGGTACCCAGCGTTTCCCTGAGCTTGCATTTCTTCATCTGTGAGCATAGAGGTGATTATACCTTCCTGCCAAGATTGACCCAAGACGTGAAACTGTCTCACAGAGTTCAGCCCTCATCAGGGCACCACCATGCTAGACCAGCCAGGGCCTGTACACGCGCTTCCCTCGGGAGATGAGGCCCGCTGTGTATGGAGTGGCTGACGAGGATGCCGGTGGTGAGGGCCCAGGGTACTTTGGCTCCAGCTCTGAATTGCATAAGGAGGGCAGGTAGCAGAGAACCGGGACCGTCCCAGCCCTGAGGGCAAGTGGTCTCAGTGTCCCTGACCTGTGGGATGTGGGGCTGGTCATCATCCCACTCTGGACTTCAGGATTACTGTTCACAAAGAAAGGGCACATTTCTTGAGCACTTGAGTCCATGTGGCTACAGAGCCCCCATCCTCTACAGTTGTCCCCAGAGCAGTTCATTGGCTCTGAGGAGCACCTCGAGGGTCGTTATGGGAATGCACAACCAGTCCTCCTGCCCGAGACCGCCCCAGTGCTCCAGGCTTCTGTCTCTGTGGGGGGTTCACTTCTCACTTCTCCAGGCCCCATAGATTCTGGGAAGGTACTCAGGAGGTCACACTTCTCCTAAGTAACACCAGTGTAGTGGCAGCGGCTCTTCTGTGTGTGTGTGTGTGCACGTATACATGTGTATGTGCGTGTGAGCGTGTATTTTCCTCGGATTACAGAGCACCAGTACTTCATTCAGACCCCACATCTTGGCTGCACTCGTTTAATCCGATCTCCTTTTTGTGTCAGGGCAGACGGAGGTTCTGGCCACCCCTCACTTGAGTCATGGATGTTCTGGAAGGGGGCAGGGTGGTGTGGTAGAGAGAGACCCACACTGAGCGCCCAGGGCTTGCTCTTCATGTGTCTTTTGGGCAAACCTCTCCTCTCAGGGCCTCACTTTCATCCTTTCCTAGTTGAGAGGCGATCTGGAGGAGCTTCTGCCCATCAGGCCAGGCCCTAACTCCAGCTGGAGAGGCAGGCGGACAAGCTGGAGGCCTTTGTTTAGTCCTCACAGCAGAACAGAGCACACCCAGGGGAGGATACGGGGAGAAGTGTTTGCGAGGCAGCTGCAATGACAAGCTCATCCTGCTTTGGATAAAAGGCAAGGGTTGAAATCTGAAATCCCCTTTTGGGGTTATGTGAGGTTTGCTGTGGGTTCTTCTTCCTCCTTTCTTTTTGGGTAGGCAAGTTGCACACCAAGTTCCTAGAAAAGGAGAAAAACACTGTGGTAGCCCAAAGGGCCATAGCTAAAGAGTGACTCACTCAGAGCGGATCCTGCTGACACAGAGCTCCCTCCCTTCATCCCTGGCTGCCCTCACCCCCTCCTGCCAGGACAAGCCTGGGGGGTCTGGACTCCCACAGAATCTGTGCGCCACCCGGCCAACTTGGGCGGTGGTGGCTGGGCAGGGGAGTGTCGCCAAGCTTCAGGAGGTCTTGGAGCTGACCGTGTGGTTTCCTGTGGGAGAGACTCCAGGGTCCTTAGCAGGCAGAGCAGTGCAGGCCAAGTGGGCCTGCCGCCAGCCCTGCAGATTCTCAGTGATTTTCTTTTAGCCCCCACTGCCCTGCCCCCTATACAGAGAGCTGTCAAGTCCTGCCACAATGTTGAGTGGAAAGCTCAGCCACATTTGCACGTGCGCTCCCGGGCCTATAGTCATAATGTGGCACCTCTCTCTGGCGGTCTCAGAGATGATGTCTTTCCCTAGGTCTCCTGTTGGTTGCCTCTGCCAGGTGTGCCCGCTGTCTGAGGATGACATCCTAATCCAAGCTCACAGTTAGTAATCAGTGACTATTCGCCAGGCCCTGGGCTCAGAGCTTTCCCTGGGATTAAATTCTTATCTCATTGAATCCCAACACAGTCCTAGGAGTTAGGTGCTAATACTTTCCCTGTTTTACAGATGAAGAAATCGAGGTTTAGCAAGAGATTAAATAACATGCCCAAGACCTCACTGCCCGTCAATGGCAGAGGCAGGATTGGAACCCAGGAATCTGACTCCCAAGCCCAGTGTCTTGTTGCCAGCTGCAGCGGCCATCTCTGAGCAGAGGGAGGAAATGCAGTGCTTCTGCTCTGTGGAGACCTTGCAGATGGGAGGCCCAAGTAGTCCCTCATTCAGGACAATGACATGGGCGGTACAGAGCTGGAGCAGTTCGCTTCTTGACATGCCCATGATCCTTGACCAAGACCCTTGGCCTGCACTCTCAGGCTCTAGCTTCCCTGAGGCCACTGGTCAGATTTCTGTGGCATCTTGCAGGGCAGCCTGTATGGAGAGGAGAGTTGACATTTCCATTTGGAATGCAGAAGACAGACTGGCCTTTGTTTTGCACCAAACCCTGTGCCAGCAGAATTCCCCCAAGAGATCTGAAGAGCTCTGGGAGCCTCTTGGACACAGCTCCTGGGGAATTCCACCTCAGCCCCAGCCCCACACACCCTGCACCTCTGAGCTGACCCCTCCTCTCAAAGCACCTCATGTAGCTTCGTTTCCTGTCATCCTCCTTGGCTTCTCCGCCAACAGGCTAACATGGGAGCCGGGCAGTGGCCCCTGCTCATCCATTGGTAGAGAGGTGCCCTTCCTCACTAGCCGTCTCCTACAGGGCCGAGAAGCCTTTCCTGCTCTCCTCACCCCCACATCCCCACGTGTGGTGCAAGGCGTCCTCTTGGGGCCACTTCCTTTTGCCACCATCGTGAGCCTCCTGGAAAGGATCAGAGCTCAAGCTGCTCTCCAGCACAACTCTCACATGGTGGAGATCGGGTTTTCTAAGTCAGGGCAGAGTCTGAAGTACAAGACAAGGGTGAGTCAGCTTTGATGGAAAGGAAGGGAAAGTCAGGGGCTGGGCACTATCCAGGGACACAGTGGGCACTCGACTGGTGTCAGTCCAAAGGGCAGGCTCCGGAGTCAGACAGACCAGGGTTTGGATCCTGCTTCACCGCTCACTAGCAGTGTGACCCTGGGCAAGTCCTAGCACTGCTTCTCTGTGGCTTAGTTGCAGCATCTGTGAAACGGTGCATGAGAAAGTCTCCCTGTTAATCTGTGGCAAGGGGTGTATGAAAATAGTCCACATCAGACACTGAGGTCAGGGCCCGCCCCTACTAAGTGCTCAGCACACGTTGGTTTTTAGCACTGTCAGTGATGACGATTGATAATGACAGTGGTGATGACCAGAAGGATCAGGCTCCAAAGCTCTGCTGGGCCTCCTTTTCTCATGTGTAAATGAGGGACTTGAACTAACCCAGGGTGGCAGGTTCAGGGGAGCTCCCCTAAAACCTCACCTGGTCGGCATGACTCAGAGCCCTGCGAGACAGCTCAGCAGGTGGCAATAAAGGGCGACTGACTGGCCAGCGTCAGCACCCCAGGCACTCCCCACACAGCCATGGGGAAGGCAGTGAGGACCAAGGGAGCAGAAAGGACGTGGGCACGTTCCTTTGCTCCCTAGACAAGAGATGAGGGCAGCAGAGCTGCCCGTGGGGACACACACCAAGGTGTATTCACTCTCTGCCTCCCGCTCCCAGGACACATAGGATAACGATCACCAACTTCTGCCTCGGGAAGCATCTCGTGAGCGAGGGGGACCTGCTGAAGGACCAGAGGGGGAGCCCTGCCTACATCAGTCCAGACGTGCTCAGCGGTAGGTGCAGTGTGCAAGGCAGCGGTCCAGGCCGTCACACAGCCAGGCCCTGCGGCCTCTCCTTCATTCGGCAAACCCTGTCTTCTGGCCATGTCACCCTGAACGTGACCGATCTCATCTGATCTTGGAAGCAAACCCTATCTGTGGGCCTCAGTGGTGGCCCAAACCAATACTATCCCTCTGGGTACAAAATTGGGGTCTTATGGAGGATGAAGACAGTAATCATCACACCAGTGCATGTTTAATTACTCTCTCGGTTCAGTGTTTTGAAAGAAAGATTTCTGTGAGTGTGAATATGGGGCACTTGAAGGACTTTCGGAAGCGACATCTGAGCTGAGATCGTAAGGATAAGTAGGAATCCACTGGGGGTGTGACTAGGCAGAGACATCACAGCGCATTTAAGGAACCAACTAAAGGCCTTTGTGGCTGCTGCTCAGTAAGTGAACTTGGTTCAAGGCCAGAGAGGTGGGCCAGGGCCGGACCACACAAGGCCTGATGGAGATCTGATTAAGAAACATGACCCTTTATTTCAAGTTCAAAAGAAGCCATTGAACAGATCTTCACTGAGTGTGTGCCACAATGAGATTTACATTTCAAATATATCATTCCCTTTGTTCCTTCGTTCATTCATTCTGCTGGCAGCAGTCCCCAACCTTTTTGGCACCAGGGACCAGTGCTCCTATTAAAATCTAATGCCTGATGATCCGAGGTGGAGCTGAGGTGGTGATGCTACTAGCACTGGGAGCAGCTGCAGATACAGATGAAGCTTTGCTCACTCGCTTCTCACCTCCTGCTGTGTGGCTCAGTTCCTAACAGGCAGGGACCAGAACCGGTCCGTGGCCCAGGGGTTAGGGTCCCCTGCTGCTGGTATTTACCTACCGAGAGCCAACCAGGTACAAGGTTCTGTTCTAGACACTTCGGATACAGCAGTAACAGGCAGACAAACATCCCTGCCTTCATGGATGGTGAGCTGACTTTCCAGTGGGGCTGAGTCAGGTAATACACAAAATAAGTATGTAGTTATTAACTACTGATAATATTTCCAAGTACCAGGCACTGTACTGATCAGTGGCCCCATGGACTCTGTGTTGGTTGCTCCACTTGGTGGAGCAGGGTCCCCTAAGCTGCTCTTTGGCATTGGGGGTTGGAAAGGGCAGGGGCCATGAAGCCTTGGGCAAAGCTGGGTGGAGGCTCATCTCCACACAACTGCCTGCTGCACCAGCTAGGGCTGAAGTTTAGTCCTCACAGCAGGCCTGCGAGGGCCACATCTCATCATCCCCACTTTAGAGATGAAGAAACAGGCTTGGTGAAGGTCCGTGGTACTCTGAAGGTGCAGGCCAAGGCCTGAAACAGCATCCCTGTGCACGCTGCACACTCCTGTCCCCTTAAGCTGCTTAACCTTCAGTGGATCTGGTGAGCCCTTCAGAACCAGCATCCCCCACCCCAGAGACATTATTAGTCACCTAGGAGGCTTTGAGACCCAGAAGAGGGATCGTAGTTGTCCAGGAGCTCCTGGGTACACAGCAGTGTCTCACCACACCAAGGAGAGCTGAGTTGTGTTCAGGGATCCGGCTGCCCAGAGCCCGTGGTGTACACACAAGGCGCTGTGCTAGGTACTAGGGGGCAGAGGCTTTCGAAGGGCTGGCGTTGTGCTCTGATTTTACGTTGGGAGTGGGTCAGGCAGCGGCTGGCGTGTGGCAGGAGCTCTAATGCTGCTGAGTGGATAGATGGATTGCCCTGAACATGGGAAGAGCAGGGCTTTCACAGTCAGCTGTGTGACCCTGGACAAGTTACATCCCTGGGCCTTCAATTCACTCTTTGGGAAAAAAAGAAAATACCTAATTCATAGAGTTGTGGTAGAGATTTAATGAGATGAGTGTTTCTTCCAGTGCTGTCACAAAGTGGGAACTCAGTTAAATGTTCACTCCCTTCAGTTTTACAGATAAGGAAACTAGCACAGAGTTTACTTAACTGGATAGTCATTCACTTAGCAAATGTGAGAGGCCATGCTAGGCACCAGGCTCATGTGTGAGCAAAGCAGAGAGGTGCTTGCATCTGAGAACTTACCTTCCAGTGAGGGGGATGGGGAGTAAACAGACAGACAAAGAAGGGGATCTTTAGATTGTGCTAAGTGCCGTGAGGGAAGAGTGACAGAGGGCAGCTTGACTTGTCCAGAGCCGGTTAGCTCTTTGTTCCACATCGCATCATGGTGCTCTGTGAGCCGCTCTGGTGAGTGCTGGGGCCATAGAGCAGGCCCAGTGCCCCGGAGCTCACAGTCTGGCAGAGAAGGGCTGGTGGTCTGAGGAGGAGGTAGGAGGCACACCCAGAGGCGAATGGGTTGCACAAAGCCAAGTGTGATCTCTTCTTCTCGGGTCACGCCAAGTGGGGCATCATCCTGCAGAGCTGGGTCTCAGCCTGAGGAGCAGGGGATGGATGAGCATGAGCAAAAGCTCCGGGGACTGAGCTGGTGTGGCTTGCTCTAGGAGGAAGGGGGCAGGGTGACCAGAAATAGGGTACCGAAGTGGAGGGGCCCCATGTGTAGAATTTCAGTGAGGTGGCTGGTGAGCTGAGGGAGTCCCAGAGCCATTCTCTTTCCCAGCCCTGTGCTCAGTATGCGTGTGTCTGTGTGCCCACAGGCCGGCCGTACCGGGGAAAGCCGAGTGACATGTGGGCCCTGGGTGTGGTGCTCTTCACCATGCTCTACGGCCAGTTCCCCTTCTACGACAGCATCCCACAGGAGCTCTTCCGCAAGATCAAGGCCGCTGAGTACACCATCCCTGAGTGAGTCCTGCCTTCCTGGGGAGGGGCAGAAACAGCGCAGAGAGGCTTGGAGTCCTGGGTCCGTGAGACCCAGCACCAGCCCACCCCTCCTGAGCCCTCACCCTCTTCTTCTCCAAATCAGGGATGGGCGGGTTTCTGAGAACACTGTGTGTCTCATCCGGAAACTGCTGGTCCTTGACCCCCAGCAGCGCCTGGCCGCCACTGATGTCCTGGAGGCGCTCAGTGCCATCATCGCGTCATGGTAAGGGAGGGGCTGGGCCAGTGCGGGGCTGGGTCCTGCCCTCCCATCCAAAGAAGTGGCCTGAAGCTGGGCCTGTTTCGCTCCCAGGCAGAGACAGGTTTCCAGATTTCCCCGTGGGCCAGAGTAGGAGGGTGCCAGCCGCGCTCAGGGTCGAGCACCTCCCATCTTCCAGCTGATGCCAGCGATGGTGGGCATTATCTCACTGAGTTCTTATCGTAACCCGAGGTAGAACTTGGCCCCCATTATTGGATGAGGAAACAGGCTCGGAAGCAGAGTCGATCATGTCAGGAAGGGGCTGAACTGGAACCCAGCCCAGGTCTGTTGGCTCCAGCCAAGTCTTAGAGCAGTGGGGACCTGGCCTTTCTGGGAAGCAGGGGCTGGGGGCTGCCTGGAGCCAACCTGACGTGTCTGTCTCCCCTGCAGGCAGTCCCTGTCATCTCTGAGCGGGCCTTTGCAAGTGGTCCCTGACATCGATGACCAAATGAGCAACTCAGACAGCTCCCAGGAGGTGAGTTGGGAAGGACAGACAGGCTGTTATCCAGGTCCTCAGGGACCAGACTCAGGGGAGGGCAGGTGGGACAGGGATAGAGATGGCAGCTCCCGGCAGGATGCAGGGCCTTCTCCGCTTTGTCCCCAGCCTTTGGAGTAGAAAAGGGAGAGCTAAGTCCTCGCCCTGAGCTGCCTGGGGCCTGCTCGTGTCTGGCTTAGTTGGTGGTTCTGTGGCCTGAGAGAGGGCTGTGGGGCAGCTGAGGTGGAGACCCTGAAGCAGGGCGGCCCCACAACACCCAGCCTGGCCCTCTCTTAGCTTCCTCTAACTACCCAAGTGCTCTGCCACGTGTCAGACTTTTAAACAGTCACATTTCTCTGCCCCTCTGACTCATAGGGTTCCCTCTCAACCTTCCTGCTTTTCATTTTTCAGATGATTCATTTTCTCCCAGTTTTCTCTTCCCCTCTTCTCTGCCCTGGAGAAAGTGCTGGGCCTAGGGTGGGGGCAGACACCTGGGCACTAGACAGCAGCTAATGCTGATCTTAGAGTGCCCCCTGGAGGGCAGAGCTTGGCCAAGCCCTTGGAAGGGACAGGGTAAGGACCCTTCCTCTTCGGCCCACCCTGGAGTAACACAGCAGAGCCTCCTGGCCTTCGAGAAGAGAGAGTTCTAGGCTCTACCCCCAGCTCCCACCCTTCCCATGACTGTTCAGCAGCTAAAAATTATCATCACTAGCACGCAAGGAATGCCCACCCCAGCACATCTCATTCAGTCCTGTGTGGCCTGTGTGGAAACTGAGGTTCAGAGAGGTAAAATCATTTCTCCAAGTCACATAGGTTGGGAGTATTAGAGCTGAGCCTTGAACCCAAGTCTGAGTTCATGGCCCTGCTTTCTCCCTCTGCTGATTAGCACAGAGACCTACCACCTCCGTTTGTTACTGTGTGCCTGGGCCACTCCAAGGGGCTCAGCATGGGGCAGAATAAAGAAACAGGGTCACCCTGGTGCTGAGCACCCAGCCCCAGACCTCTCTTTTAACACTTGACCTGCATTGTCCTGCCAGGGCTCTCGAGAACTGCAAGGGGGCGATTACGGTCTGACTTCACAGGCGAGGAAACTAAGGCTTCTTAGATAATGTGACCTCTCCCAAAGTCAGTGAGTTAGGAAGTGGGGATCTGGCTCAGATCAAGGTCTGTGCTTCAGCTGTAGCGATACCCAGGGTGGCCAGCAGAGCAAGGTCCAGGTTGGCTGGAGGGCTTCAGGGACCCATCCTCTCTGCCACCCACTACATCGAGGCCAAGGGTGTGGTGCCTGGGGAGTAGGGGGCTTCTCGAGCCAGGCCATCTGACACTCACTCCCTCGCTCTCCTCTCTCCGTCTCTGTCTCTCTGTCCCTCTCCGCCTCACAGGCAAAGGTGACAGAGGAGTGCTCCCAGTATGAGTTTGAGAACTACATGCGGCAGCAGCTGCTGCTGGCCGAGGAGAAGAGCTCCATACACGAGGCCCGGAGCTGGGTGCCCAAGCGGCAGTTTGGCAGCGCGCCACTGGTGCGCCGGCTGGGCCACGACGCGCAGCCCATGAACCCCTTGGACGCAGCCATCCTGGCACAGCGCTGCCTACGGAAATAGCAGCCTCAGGCAGGGGCGCCAGCACCACCCGCCACCTCTTCCTGGCCGCCAGCCAATGCCCGGCTGTGGGGCTAGGCCCTGGAGTGCTGAACTCTCTCCCAGGCTGCCACAGGGACAGGCAGGGACAGCCCAGGTCACACGTGGGGTCAGCAGAGGTACCACAAAGCTACCTTTTGGAATGATTGCTTGATTGTTTGGTTTTTTAATCTGAGAAGCCTAGATAACTAATCTGCTTTTAATCATGACGTTTTAATCTACCTCTGTCTCTTTAACCATGCTGTCTCTGGACTGAGTGAGAGGGAGGAGGAGGGAGCCCGCCCAGCCGCCCTGCTCCCCACAGTCCAAATAAGCTGAAAGTGCAGCTCGCTGCTGGCTCCCAAAATAAATGCCCACTCCCCACCGTTCTCCCAGGCCCCCTCCCACTGTCGGTTTTCGTCCTTCCCCTTCCGACCCCAGGCCCCTCAGTCCAAGCTTTGGAAAACCTTCACCTCATCTTAAGCGGAATTCAAATATATTTATTTTTATACTGAAACCAACTTCTCTCGATCTCTAGGTGGCTCGGCTCTTGGCCACTCCCTGCCCCCAGCCTGGCTGGACAGCAGTGAGTCCACAGCCCACAAATGGGCCCTCTCCTCGCCCCCAGTCTCAGAAGCCCCTTCTTGCCGGCCCCTCTCCACCTCCAGCCCACCAGTCCCCCTTATTTCTGGTGATGGGGAGGCCTTTCTCGACTTGGTTCTCTTTCTCCCATCTCAGTAGCTTCTCTGAGGTGCTGCACACTCGCATTAACCCTGGTTTCCTTCTCCACCCCTCCCCGCGGTACTGAGATGTGAATGGGGTGCCTGGTGGTTGGGCTGGGGAGGGGTGCACTGGGCTGGCCATGAACAGATGGGCCTTGGCTGCACGCCCTCTCGCTCCCCACCCCAGCCCGTATTCAGAGTGATGGAGGTATCTCCCCCACCTGCTCTTGCCTCATTATAGATATGGTGTCTCTTCCCAGCAGGCCCTGGCCAGGGTCCTTTGTGGGGGCTACAAGTCTCGTAGGGAGAATCATAGGGACTGGGGGGACCCCGTCTGGCTTGAGAACAGCCCTGCTGCCCTTTTTGAGCCGAGATTTTGAAGTGGATGCCCGTCTTGCCAGAAATGCTGTTCTCACCAGAATGCCCTCCCCGTCCACTCTTCCTCACTGGACTTTGGCCCTGCCCAGTTCCAAGCAAAGACCTTCCCCTGGCTTCCCCACCAGACTCCCTAAGAGAAGCTGATTGTTACCTTCCAAGCAGCCCTGGCCCTCAGGCCCTTCCTGCCTGTCCTTATTCCCCAGTGGGAAGGTGACCTCAGTCTGTATGACTCTGTTTCCCAGTGTGAACTGCTCCCCTCCCCAAAAGCTGACTCACTGTGAGTGACTTGGGCAAGTTCCCAAACCTCCTTGTGCCTCAGTTTCCCCATCTGGAAAAAATGGGGCCACCTCTTGCCAGCAGTAGCAGGGCTGCCCACACCCCTTCCTCCCCGTGCCCCCATCTCAGCACTTGGGCACCCCGTGCCTCTGCCTCAGTGGGTCTGAGGGAGCCTGCCTGAGCCCAGCACTTACTCCCCTGAGCACCAAGCTCTGCCTCTGTCAGCTGTCTGGCCGCTGAGAGCCAGGTCTCGTGCTGTGGGGTTGGGGATGCCCTCTTTTCTATATTTATTTCAAAAAGAAGTCTCCTAAGGGAGTGGAAATGCAGTCCAGCCCAGGGCTCCCAGCCCCTGTGACTGTCCTCCTGTGAGGGGCTCCACTGTGCCCCTCGCCCAGCAGTCTGCCCAGACCCTCCAGGCCTGCTTGCCACGTGTGGTCTTTCTTCTCCTTTTCAAAGCAATATCCTCCAGGTTTGCAAAGCCCTATCAGACAGCGGGCCTTTCCCAAGGTCAACCCACGTGTCTGATTACATTTCTAGCAAAGCAAATGAGAGGAGGTTGGGTCTGCCCTCACTGGGTGTCACACGCTGAGAGAAGTCCAGTTGTAAAGAAACAAAACAGAAAAAGTCACAAAAAAGTTTGTATAAAGACATATTTTTGTACTACATGGGGACTCTTCCTGCATGTCAGCAATAAAACTTCCTGATCTGGAGCCACTGTGGCCTGTACCGTCTGCCATTCTTGCCCTCCTCACCTGTCTCCATCTCTCTCACCAGCTTGGTCTCCTTCCTCTCCCACCCAGGGAGGGCAGGATTCCTGCAGCTCTTGGCTCTACTACCAGGTGCAATGGATAAGTGCCCCCTACCCAGGCAGCCAGCCAGCCAGCCGCATGCCATCACCTGCCATCACTGGCTTAAATGGAGGAGGGGACCAGAACTACCCAGCCTCCCGCTAAGTGTCCAAGGGGAACTCCCTGCTCGGCTTGGCTCAGCCCCAGACCTGTGCCGGAAGGTGTCCTGGAGAGGCTGCTATTGGCAGAGTATTGGTCCTGTCCCCCTGCCAAATCCCTATTGGAGTTGGGGGAAAACCGAGCCAGAGACTGCCCATGTGCCCACATGCCCATCCAGGGCAGCTGGGGTAAAAAGGGCCAGGCTAGGCCCCTTCCTGAACCACCCGCTCCTTGCCTCCCCTCTATAGGAAGCCAAAGGGCTTCCTTCCTTTCTTCTTTCCTTCCTTTACCTAATTTTAGACCTTACAGATTGAGCATTGGAGCAGTTAAGCTAGAAGTAGGCTGGCCCCTCCCCCAGCACACCACAGGGCCCAGGCAGATGCACCTTTGTGTTCAAGAACCCCTACAACAGGCCCAGGTCACCTAAGGAGCAGAGAGCCACGCAGGTGGAGCCCCTTCTCAATCAAGTGCCCGCACAGCCAGAGGGGATGGCACCTCTCCAAGATGTGGGAAGGCCCTGGTTCTCTCCAAGTACTTCAGAGCAGGCCCCCAAGCCCCTCATCTCTACCTTCACCCCACATCCCCACACCCACTTCAGCAGCCAGGTGGCTCCCCATCTTCCTGGTTACTCCCAAAATCATTTGCCCATTTCATCTGGTCCATACCTTATCTGTTAAGCAGTCCTGGAGGCACTGCCAGAAGGGGCCCTCACTCCCAGCCCAGCACAGCCACACTCCAGCTCTTCCAGCTTCCGCCCCTGGGCCTCATCTCCATTTCCCACCGCCCTCCTGCCCCGCCCCGCCGCCCTCCCCACACACACACCTGATCAGCCTCACGCCTAGATATCTCCTAGGCACCTACACCTGTCAGGCTTACATTCAGAAATACCCAACAGCAAGCTACATGCGGGCAGGGACTCTTGCTCACTCTTGTATCCTCAGCACCTAGAACTGGCCTGGCACACAGCTCACACGCGAGAACTGTTGGTTTATTGAGCTAAACTTAGATCGCTCTCTACCAGTTTTACTGTGAGCTCTGGAAGGAAAAGAAAGAAGGGCAAAGTACCAGAAAGGCGAGTGCGATCAACAGCCTCCTGTGCTCCTGGGACGTCACATAAGAACTGAGAAGTTTCCATCAGTTGTAGCCACTGCCTGGGCTTCACTGTACTCAGGGAGAGCAGCTTCAGAGAAGTCAGATGAGCTGTGGAGCTACCTAAAGTGGTAAAGGAAGTACTTGGTGGCTGAGTTGTCCAGCCTCCAAAGTCAAGTCAGCTGTGTGATTTCTTTTCTCTCCCGCGCTCTCCCACACCCCACAGCCAATCCACTGCTAACCCTGTCAGTCACTTCTCACAGCGCCCTGCGACCACCCTATCTGAGTCCCCTTCTCTTGCTTCCTGGCTTCCTTGCTCCATCTTCCCCTGTGACAGCCCAGCCATGCAGCAGCCAGAGTGAGACCTTTGAAAGTCCAATTTTGTCCTTCTCCTTATACCCCCTTGATGGCTTCCATCCCACTCAGGGCCACATCCCTGGTCTGGCTTATAAAGCTGTATACAAGGCCCTAACTTGGCCTCCCTAACTTCTCTGTCCCTCACCCCTCAACCATTGTCCCAAACCACACACACGGCCTCTTTGCTGACTGACCTCGCCAAGCACAGCTTCCACCTTGAGGCCTTTTCATCAAATATGCTTTCTGTAAGGCTGTTTCCCAGATATTTGCATTTCTTCCTCTCACTTCCTTCTGCTCAAAATGTCACCTTCTCAGAGAGGCCTTTTCTGACCATGTCCACCTGGTCCTCTCTAACCCCTTACCCTGCTTTATTTTTCTTCATTGTACTTAACACAGCCTAATATTATATTATCTATTTGATTATTGATTATATCAGTCTCCCCTACTTGAATGTGGAGCTCCATGAGGGCAGAAATCTTTTCTGTGTCCATACGAGGTCGGGGATTTGAGAACTGATCATCACAGTGACTGAGGGTGCTGCTGACATTTAAAGGGTGGGGGCCAGGGACTCCAGACCGCCTCACAAGGAAGGCAGATTCTACATCCTGCGTGACATGAGTGAAAAACTTGTTTATAATTACCAGAGCCAAGACTCTGACTTCTCTTTACACGTACATAGAAAGGATCTGTGTATACATCATGTACACTGAATTTTCAGAAAATGCAACTACTGTGTAACGTGGAGGAAATTTGTACTTCGTTTTGTTCAGAACTTTACCAGGAAGCTCATCACTGTTTCAGACACTGACACCCCATTATCCCAGCATCAGTCTGACCATGTAGCTGTCACCTTCTCAGCAACTGATCACTTCACAAATATATATCATTACCCGTTATTTCTTCTATAAGACACATATATATGCGTGTATATATATACATATATATGTATTTTAAATTAGATGTGGAGGTGGGTATATTAGCCATCGATTTCATTCAGGAACATGAAAAGAGCAATCCAAAGACTCATGGAAAGGCAACTTTGGATCTGACAGGATAGAGAACCATGACCTTTGGAAGACTGGTTGGAATCATGGGCTCTGAAGTTCAAATACAGGCGCCACCACTTATATCCACGTGACTGTACAGATGTCTCTTAACCTCTTTGAGCCTCACTTTCCTCCTCTGTAAAATGGGAGTCATGCTGCAAACTACACAGGGTTAACTGGGAGGATATGAGGGTTTGAAGCTGCATAGCAGGTAGTACTGTGCCAGCTACCAGTAACCATTACTGTCATTCGTTTTGCAAAATCTCACAGAGCCCTCTTCCCAGCATCTGTCTCAGATGCCGGAGGGTGGCATTCAGAGGACTTAGAAGGCCTGGAATGAGTCCTCTTCCCTCCACAATCTAGGCCACCTCTGACCCCCCAGCAGGTGAGGTCCTAATATCAGGAACAGAGGAGCCAGGGCCAGCCCCCAACTTGGCCACTAGGGAAGAGAGCAGTCAGCTTTGCATTAGACCCTGAATATGCCAGCCCCCAGAGGCTCTGGATCTCTCAGCCCCCTGTGCTACCGTCAAGACCTGTCTTCCCTATGTTTCATCTTAAGATCACTCTCTGTGCCTCCCAAGGTGACAAATCTTTAGTCTCACAAGCAGACAGGAGGACAGAGAGGCAGCCAACAAGCAGCAGGTGGGAAAGTAGCAGGTCAGTCTTAGGCCGACAGGGAGGAAAAACAGCAGGTGGACAGACGAGATGCGAACTAAGCAGGCAGGTGACAGATATGCGGATCCCCGCCAACAGACCAGGAAAGCAGGTGGCAGGGCAGACCTACAGACATGACAGTAGGCGGGGAGAAAGAGGCAGGCAGGTGGCCAGGAGGACACGTGGACTGTGTGAATGGCCACATGGGCCAAAGGCTTTGGGCACCTCCTCCAGGGCCTCCAGAAGCAGCCAGAAGCTTTTTCCAACCCTCCAGGGCAAGGCTGTCACTTCTGCCACCTGGCCTGGCTTGGCCACACGCATCCCCCTGGAGAACACAGCACTGTGGTTACAGTGTGTCCCTCTCTCTCAAGGGACCAGCAACCATCTCAACCTCTACCCTTCTCCAGGATGGCCACCTGCTTCACCAGGGCTGAGTCACAGTTGACCCACTCCAAACACACATGTCACACGCCAACCCAGACACACTTTTGTCTGTAGATAGCAATACTCAGAGATATGCATAGCACAGGGATGCACAGAAACAGCTTAACACAAACATATCCAAAATCTTCCAGCCCCCATACACGAAGAGGCACATATGTAGACCCTCACAGAGACTCAGGTACACGCCATACAGAAGCACAACATCTGCCAACACCCGGTTTGGTCACACAAGCACAGCCACAGCACACACTCATCTTCACGTGGATAGTAGGCATTCGGCATGTTGATATAACCATGGAAACTCACCGATACCACAGCCAGTGGGCAGATTCTGGCCTCACCTTCACCTCTCAGCCTTATTTAACAAGACTGCTCACGTTCTGGTCCTGGCCAGGTCTTCCTCCTGCCTCCCTTGTCTCTCCTAGCTGACTCCTCCTCCACAGGACCCCTCAATGTTGGAGCACCCAGAACTCAGGCTTCAGACCCTTCTCTTCTCTCCCTGCGCCTCAGGTGATCTCACTCACTTCTGGGGTGTTCAATCCATCTTGGGTATTAAGGACTCGTAAAAACATTTCCAGCATAGACTCCTTGGGGCTCCGCCTGCCTATCTGACACCTCCCCCTGAATATCTACTGGACATCTCAAATCTATCAAAAATGAAACTCAGATTGCCCAAAACCTGCTCCCCATCTAAGTTCTTCTCAGGTGTCCAAGCCCAATATCAAGCAGTCATTCTATATTCCTTCTTCCTCACACATACACTCCATGCAGGAAGTCCTGTTCAGAATAGTGCCTGAGTCTAATCCTGTCTCACCTCCTCCACTGCCCATTCCTGTCCAAGCCCTGGGCTATTGCTGGCCTAGATGGCTACCTGCCTACTCACTGCTCTGCTTCAACTCTTGCCCTGCAAGGCCCAGTCCGTGCTGAGTCCCTACAGCAATCTTCTCAAAGTGTAGCACCGAACCATGACACTCACCTGATTAAAACTCCAAGGGCTCCAAGGGCTCCTCACACTCACAATAACATCTAAGCTCCTCTAATGGACCCGCAGCATTTTCAAGGTCACCCCATCACTCCCTTGCACTCTAGGATCCAGCTCTCACCTCAGAAGTCCCCCTCGAGATCTGCCCTGATGTTCTCCATCGTGTTTCCCTATTCCATCCTCTGAGCATTTGGCAGCACCCTAGAGTCTCTTCTTCATGTATTGTCTGTCTTTCCACCTACTCTCACCTCCACGAGGACAAAGATTTGTGTTCCGTTCACTGCTGAACCCCCATTACTAGGAAGTGCTAGGCAGAGTGCTCAGTTAACAACTGTTGACTGGCGGCTGTAAGAATTTATACACAGACATACCGACCCCCACAAAATGCTTAAGCAGATACAAGAAAACAGACACACAAACATACAGATATAGGCAGAAATACCGTCACATGCCCACAAAACAGATTAAACAGCCACACAGACACCCAGGAGTCCCTTTCCCACTCCCATGGGAGTCCTAGTCCTTTCTCCATCTAGACCTGCCCTCTGCTTGAACCTAGTCTCAGGACTTGGAATGGGGGGTCTCCGGCCTGAACGGGGGGTGGGGGGGGTGGGGGGTGGGGGGGGGTGGGTCACTGGCCCAGAGGCCTCAGGCAGCGCCTTCAGCTATGTCTGCAATTTCCTCTCCCCCCTTCCTTCCCTCCTCCTCCCTAAGGCTCCCGCCAAGAAGGCCTCCCCCTCACCCCAGCCCCAGCAGGAAGGGGGGCCCACAGGGGAAGGGGGCTGAGAGTCTGGAAAGGAAGAAGACCCAGACCCACACACTGGTCACACTACACATTGCATGCACAAGCCCTGAGCCCATGTGTAAAAGCATGTGCACAGGCAAGTTTAGGCAGGAGGGAAAGGCATCTCTGTCACACACTCTGGTGCAGAACACAGGGGCCAGCAGGCTGGGTTCTGGCTGGCCTGGGCCTGGCTGGAAGCCCAAGTCCAGCATTCATTAACCCTGCTGACCAGAGCTGCGCCAGCTGGACACACTCACTGCCTGGGCCCTGGGAGGAGGGGATGAGTCTCCTCTCCCTGGATTGTGGGTTGAGCATCTGGGGGAGGGCTGACATCTGGGCTGCGGAAGAGAGGGGCAGTCTTCCCTGGGTGAGGGGGTTTCCGGGGAGGAAGGGCAAGGCATAGGGTTAAGAGCCCAACCAGGTTCCAGGGGCAGAGAGCAGTGAGTTCAAATGGTGGCCGTTTGGTAAAGTTTTTCAATCTCTCTATAACTCAGTTAGTGTACTTAACTGCCAAGTGGGGATAATGGCACTGCATTATAGGATTATTAGAAGGATTAAATGGAAGAGTATTATAAAAGGTTTAGCCCATTGCCTGGCACCTAGGCAGAACTCCATCCTCATCATTATCATTATTGTTATTATTGTTATTAGTAACCTGGGGGCGGGTCCCTGGAACCAGCCTCCCTAGTCGTTTCCTGCGGGGGACGCCCGCAGGCCTCTCTACCCCTCCTCTCCCCTTCCTCTGCCGGCCCTTTTCCTCCCCGCCTCCCCCGCCCCGCCCCGTCCCGTCCCTCCTCTTTCCTCGGAGGAAACTTTCCACCGGCTGGTCCATCGGCCGTGTCCGGTCCGTGCTGCCGCGGCCTGGGAGGCAAGCGGGACGGGCGGGGCAGCCAGGACCTGACGGGAGGGAGCGGGTGGGCTCCGGCTGTGTGCGGCCGCCAGAGGCGCGGGGGCCGGGCCGCTACGAAGCGAGGCGCTGACGGTGAGCGAGCCCCGGCCTGCGGGTCGGTGGGTCCCCGGGGGCGGGAGGGATGGGAGAGGGAGGCGGCCCCCTCTTCCTGGAGCTCTCCCACGGAGGGCGGAAGGCACCCGCGTCTCTCCAACATCCCGCTTCCCTGACGGTGAACGGGACCTCTTTTGGGGACCTAATGAGGAGGCTGAGCGTCCTGCGGCCCACTCCCTGACCCCCAGGTTGGAGGGCTGTCCGCGTGCCAGGGAGGGATCCCCAGACAGGGCCCACATCTGCAAAGAAGTCAGGGCGCAGCTCTTTCCAGAGTGGAACCTGGGGCTACTCTTCAGAGAGGAACTGCCCCGAGGAAAAAGCGGGGTCAGGGTCAGCTTGAGGTTAGGGATTAGGATCTGACCTTGTTAACCTCGCAGGCTAACAGGGGAGCTGCCCCCCACCCAGAGCAGCATGGATGCCCCCCGAAGGGACATGGAGCTGCTCAGCAACAGCCTGGCGGCCTACGCACACATCCGCGGTGAGGGCGGCCCGGGGCATGCACCCTTCCTTCCCCTCTGAGGCCCCATTCCGCTCCTTCCCTCACCACCCCTGCCATTACCCGCCCCCCACCCGCCAGTCACCTACTCCCAATTTTCCCCATCCTTCATTACCCTCCATTGCCGATTAGTGGCTACCTAATGTCCTTCAAATCGGGGGTACTGTCCTTGCCTCCCAGACTTAGAACCTAGAGTCTTTTCGGGATGTAATAACTTCCATCCGCCAGGGCCTCTCCGTGATTTCTGCCCTCTGACCTCCAGCTAACCCTGAGAGCTTTGGCCTCTACTTCGTGTTGGGCATCTGTTTTGGCCTGCTGCTAACCCTGTGCCTGCTAGTCATCAGCATCTCCTGTGCGCCTCGCCGGCGGCCACGGGGCCCTGTGCCGCGCCGGGAGCCCCGCAGCAGCACCCTGGAGGCTGAGGACGACGAGGAGGACGAGGAGGACACAGTGACGCGGCTGGGCCCCGATGACACACTGCCTGGTGCAGAGCTGTCTGCTGAGCCCGACGGGCCCCTGGGCGTCAACGTCTTCACGTCAGCAGAGGAGCTAGAGCGGGCGCAGCGCCTAGAGGAGCGGGAACGGATCCTGCGGGAGATCTGGCGCACCGGGCAGCCGGATCTGTTGGGCACTGGCACGCTGGGGCCCAGCCCCACAGCCACAGGCACCCTGGGTCGCATGCACTACTACTGACCCAGCGGCTCCAGCTGCAAGGCTCTCTGGTACTGGACATGCACAAGAGCTCTCAGCTGCCCCAGGACTTTCGGACTGCCCCTGCCTGCAGTGGTATGGCGGCCCCGCCCCCACGGTGCTATTGGGCGTGGATCCCCACCCTCTGGGAGGCACCCTTCCCCAGTCCCACCAGAAAACCCTGGGGGGCCAGAAAACCTTGGGGGGGGGGGCGCGGCAGAACACAGGGACCCCACCCCCACTCCAGGGGTTGGTTAAAAGGTGATGTGACCAATGAAAACTACATTGTCAGTGACTTAGTGTCCTTCTGTTAACCCTGCTCCCAATGTCCCCCAGGCTCCTGCCATGCAGGGAACCCCAGGGCAGAGACGTTTGACTCATTCACCAGGCTGACCACCTCCGTCACTCCGTCCTTGGTACACATGCTTGCGTTCACTTTACGGATGACGACACACTCCACCACCTTACTAGTCTCATACAGAAGTATCACTTGCATTCTTTACCCACAAATGCATTCCTTATTGGCAAACGCCTGGGCACATGTCACCCTGTCCCTACAAATGCCCTGGGTTCACGCATCACTGCAATCTCACACACACCCGTCCTCAGAACCCTGACCTTGACGCTAAGGCGCTATTAGCTCCAGTGTAACCATGTGTGCCTGAGCGGGGCTGTGGAATTGGTGTCTGGTTTGAGGTGTGTTCCTGTGAGTCCTAATGAGTGGACAGTGTGGCCACCTGGGAGGGGTCTGGGCTCGAACTCGAAAGCGGGGGCCCCCGGCCCCTCTGGCGCACAGCTGGATTCCGGAATCCGGGCCGAAGGCAGAACCCGGCCCGCCTGGGCCCCTCCTGCAGTCTGGTGTCGGAAGGAGACGCCCCCCACCCCCACCCCCGCCATCCGGTGGGTAAAAATAGCCGCGCGCGCGCAGGCCTTGGGAACTGTAATGGGAGCCACATGTTGGCCAGATGTGCCCGGGAGAGACCGCCAGGAATGCGGAGCGCCGGGGGCGTCAGCCCCGCCCCTGCCGCACAGGCCCCGCCCCCGCAAGGACCAGGCAGGCGCTGCGTGCTTACACCGCAGTTTACTTTCTTGGGTTTCTGAAAGTCGTGTGCGCAAGGACAAGGGTGGCCAGAGCCAGACTCCCCTCCAGGCCCTGCCGTGGTCCCTCCCGGGCTCCCCCTCACTGCGTCTGCGTCTGCGCATGGCTAGAGTCCCGACTCCGGGACTCCAGGGTCCTCCGCTTCATTTGAACCTAGTTGGAAGAGCGCGTCAGGGGCGGGCCAACCATCGCCCCCTCCCTATTGGGGAGCCGTACCCCCACCCACCTCCAGCAACAGGCGCTTCTCCCTCTCGCTCTTCAGCTCCTCCCAGATGTCGGTCAACTTCCTTCTGTGGATGGGAGAGCAAGGGGAAGGGGTGGGCCGGGCTGGCTTAGAACCCCCGCCCCCCATCTCCCTCCCCCCTCCCCCCTCCCACTTACTCCAGCTGCGCTCCCATCAGCTCCAGCGCCCTCCTTAAAGACTCCACCTGGTCCTGAAGCCTCATTATGTCATCTCGGTCACTTTTGCTGTCCGTGGGATTTTGCGGGACCAGTGAGTGGAGGGTGGGAGTTTCTTGAGGGTCTGGAGCCGGCTTGATAGGATGTGGATCCTTTTGAGCAGGGGCTACTTCTTTGAGGGGCACCTCCTCTTTGGGGGTACTCTCATCCTTTGCAGGTGCCTCCTCCAGTAGGGTGGAGGCCTCATTTGGGGGATGCGCCCTCTCAAGAGCAGGCATGAACCCTGGCTTGGCCTCAGACTGGAGTACGGAGCTGTCCCTCTTATCCAGGGGGTGTCTCATCTTGCTGAGGTGGGGTTCCTCTGGTAAGTGGACCTGCTTCCGGGGCTGAGCCTTATTAACCGGAAGAGACTTGCCCTTGGGCAGGGCTGCCTCTAGAAAAAAGGGATGGAGCTGAGTGTTTTCCCCAGTGGAGGCCTCTTCAGAGAGCACCTGCTTCTGGGTCAAGGCCTTTTCTATAGTGGAGGCCTTGTCCCCAGAAGGTGCCATCTTTGGGCCAGGGACTTCATCTTCAGATGGTTCACCTGGGGCAGGGACCTGATCCACTAGAACAACACTGTCTGGGCCGGGGGCTTTGTCCTCCAAAGTTTGGGTCTCCTCTGGGATGGGGTCCTTATCTGGAGTCAGGATTTCCTCTGGGCTGGGGACCTTTTCCGGAGAAGAAATCTTCCGCAGGTTAGGGGTCTTGCCCAGAGTAGGGGTTTTATTCATAGAGGCTTTTGCTCGGCTGCTCCGCTCCTCCTGTGGTGATGGGGTTGAGGTCTCAGCTGAGGGCTCCCCTAGGCCTGGGATCCTTCACCCTCACATAATACACCCCTGGAAAGCAGGCTCAGCCCAGTCTCCCCCTCCACCACATCGCGGGCCTCTCACCTGACTGGTTGCAAAGCGTTGCCGGGAAGCCTGGGCTCTGGATCGCTTTCTGCCAGGGTGGCCTGGACCCCCGCTGAGGAGGCTGCCATTGGAGCCTATGAGAGCAGAACTTCAGGGACTCAGGCCTAGTCTGACCCTGAGTCTCTCCCCATCTCTGTCCCCCAGTCCTAACCCCACTGACAGAGGCAGTGAGTCTTACCAGGGTCTCGGGAGGGGTGCTTCTGACCATCTCCACCAGGAGTCCGAGATGGCCTGCAACATATCCCCATGAGACCCAGGGGGTGGGGGACAGAGAGCAGCATTTCCTTTGTACCCTCATCCTTCTCCCAATCCCACTCTGCTCCTTACTTGGCTTTGCTGTGCCCAGTAGGGGCTGTCATCAGCTTCTTGACTGTAGGGAGGGCTGTTTTGGTCATCATCTTTTTTGGTTCCTTAATAGGAGCTGGGAGGGAAGAAAGGAGTGTGGCATTTGTTTACTCACTTGTCCATCCGAGCGTAGCTGGCCCTTGCCTGTGTTGTACACAGGGGACTAGGGACAGTAGATCAATCATATTTGACTTTGCCTCCTGGGAGCTCTGTGGAAGCTGACCACCCTCAGGCCACAGGGGCATAAGGAACTATGGAAGCGCCCCAAAGAGTTGTCAGGAAAGACTTTGTAGGGGAGATGCCTCTAAATCCTGTCAGTCAGTTTTTTATCCAACCTTTTCTAAGACCTGCCCCTGTTTAGTGCCATGACTGCGTCCCTGCTTCAGCCTTCATCTTTGTCCTGGACCACGGCAACAACCTTCCAGTTCACCCTCCCTTGAACTTCTACTTCATTTACTCCTAAGAGATCTCACCCAGTCTTATGGGTTTAATTATCACCAGTAAGCCAACAACTCCCAAATTTTCAACTCCACCTCCTTCTTGTTCCCTGAACTCCAGACTCATCTCTGACTGCTTTCTCATTATTTCCACTTGGACAGCTAACGGACATCACACACTCAACATACCCAAAACTAATCTCTTGCTTCCCAATCTCCTTGTCCCCTGAATCTTTCCCTTTCCCAGTGTTCCCCATCTCATCCATTCACCCACTTGCGCAGAAGACAAGATGAGGAGTCTTTTTTTGACCCTTTTATACCTTTACACTGCACATTCAATCTATCAGTATATCCTGTCCGCTCTACCTTTAAAACATGTCCTGAATCCAACCACGTGTCACTACTTCCACCACTAAGAACTCTAGATCAAGTTACCACTGTCTTCACCTGCACTATTGCAACAGCTTCCAACCTGGGCTTTGGCTGCACTCACCCTGCCTATGGTATGCTCTGACCCCAGCAGCCAGAGTGAACTCATGTTCTATCGGAGAAGCAGACATAAACAAAAGAAGTAAAACATGTAGTAACAGTTACTAAGTGCTACTGAGGAACAATGAGGGAGTGTATAATTTTAAATGGGGTGGTCAGAGAAGGCCACACTGAGGGGACATAAGAGTGAGCACCTGAAGGAAGTCACGCACAGTGACATTCGCATCCATGGACACGCGAACAGCCAGCCACTCTGGCACATGCACACATGCTGGAATTTACTCACGCACACATTATCACACAGATACATACTCAAACCCCCAGACACCGCGTCATAGTGAGCAAGAGCACGGATCCTATAACCAGACACCAGGCTTTGAATTTCTGTTCCGTGACTTGCCAGTTGTGTAAAAACTTGGGTAACTTAACTTCTCTGTGCCCCAATGTCCTCATCCACAAAACATGGATAACGATAGTACACATAGGGTTGTTGTGAAGTTTGGGGGACTTAACCTGTATGCGGGACTTAAAAAAATGTCTGGCATATAGTCAAAGCTCAGTAAATGTTAACTTTGATTTCTACTTCTTGTAGTATGGCAGATTAGGTGCTCTGTGGGGCCCTCCCACTAGAAAGCAATCATATCCTGCTTGGGTTACAATTTGGGGACATTTATAAGGGGAGGGTCACAAAACAGGGAGAAACTGGGGCCAGAATGGTGGTGAGAGGGCAGCGCTACCACTGAGTCTGGAGCCTATGATGAGGAGCAGGTGTCCCAGGTTCTGCTCCCTTGGCTCACCATGGACCCAAAACTTAGTCACCACACAGCAGTGAGACCTGTGCACCACTCTCTTCTGGAGAGCCGAAGTGGTCTCTGGTGGTTGGTGCCCTCAGGCTCCTGGCAGAAATAGAATTAAGTCCTCTCTGGAAGAAGTCTCCCCCTGCTTAGGTGTACAAGACTCTCACAGATTGAGATCAAGTCATGAGCTCACACGCAAAGATCACAAAACACATAAGAAAGCAGGCCACTGAGAGTGGGAGTCAGCAGATATAACACACAGCGGATACTGGAATTGTCAGGTAGAGAACACAGCACTGCTCTGTAATTATTGAAGAAATAAAGAATGAACCTGCAACAACGGGACCATCAGGAATAAACAGGCAGATTAGGGGCGGGGGAAAGGAAGCTAAACTACTAAAGATGAAAAGCAGCACTCTTGAAAGAAAACGAAAGGTATAGGTTAAACAGAGTAAACATTGGCAAAAAGCTATAGAGAGAATTAATAAACTAGAAGTATAGTGAGAAAGGAGTGAAAATTTTGAAAATGTTCAAAGGAATGGATAACAGAAGCAGGGCTTAGACTAAGGCTGAGTAAGGTGATGGATAAATCGGTACCCCACACGGCAACTTACAAAGCTGGACAAAAAATGACAAAGCAACTATTTTAGTACTCTGGAAATTGATAATCTGAGAAGCATTTATACTTAGTGGTGTTCTTGCCTATCCCTCCACACCATCTTCCTCCCCAAGCTTGGTACATGTAGACTTCTGGCAGTGTGGGGAGCAGGTTGCAGATCAGCAGCTTCACTGCCATGGTTGAAGGGAACTCAGTTAATCTGGGGAGTAATCTTGGATTTGACATTGGTTTCAAAGACATAACACCAAAAGCCAAGCAACCAAAGAAAAAATAGATAAATGAGATTTCATCAAAATTTTATAAATTTGTGCATCAAAGGACACAAGAAAAAAAGAACTTTAAAATATTGCAAAATAATTATGATTAATATAGTCTAAACTCACCAATTTATCACTAAATATAAAGACTGACAGACTACAGTGAAAAAACAAAGGTACTTTCTAGATATCTGTTGTACAACAATATACATAGTTAACACTAAAAAAATGAGTTAAGATGGTCAATTTTATTTGTTTTTTTACCACGATTTTTTTTTTTAAAAAAAGATATAAATGATTTTTTAAATTACTTGAATATATTAACTCTGGTGAGATTGAACGAGGAAAAAAGAGGGAAAAATTCTTAGAAATAAAGAGACTATAACTGCAGAGACAGAAGAGATATAAAAGTTTATACGAGAATATTATGAACAACTTTACACAAATAATTAGAAAACATCAATCGAATGGGTAATTAAAAATCTGTAACTCACAAAACTGATTCAAAAATTCTAGCCAGATTTTTGGCCAGCCATTGTTACCCAAGGACCAGGAGACCAAATGCTGTCTGTTCAAGTCTCCTAAGGTACAAGATTTCTTCCCCTCTGAGTTTCAAGGTGAAGCCATTTGAAGAGCAGTTGTAAAGGGGTCTTTGCAGATGTAATCAAGCTAAAATGAGCTCATACTGGATTAGGCTGGAACCCAAACCAATGACTGGTGTCCTTATTAGAAGAAGGAAACTAGGACTCAGTCACTCAGGGCAGAAGACCATGTAAAGACGGAGGCAGAGAATGGAGTGATGCGTCTACAAGCCAAGGACTGTGAGCAGCTTCCAAAAGCTAAGAGGAAGCAAGGAAATAGTCTTCCCTAGAACCTTCACAGAGAACGTGGCCATGCCGTCTTGATTTCAAATTTCTAGCCTCTAGAAATGTGAGAGAGTAAGTTTCTGTTATTTTAAGGCACAAAGAAAGAAAGAAAAGGACAGGATTTTAGCCAGACTTGCTTATCTTATAACTATCAAAGAAATTTAAGTACTTTTTTCCCATAATGGAAAAAAACAGGGCCAGATGAATTTCCTGGCAAGTTTTACCAGCTTTCTTGGAAAGATGATTCCCCCTTTAAATAACATCTACCAGATAATTAAAAAACAAAATACACACTCCTTAACTCATTCGTGGAACAGTATAACATTGATAATCAGATGAAAATGGTAAAATTACATGCAAAAATCTTAAGAAAAACTGAAGAAGTATTCTAATAGTATATGAAAAGGTAATAAATTATGACCAATATGAATTTATCCCAGGAATGCAAGGATGGCTTAATATTAGAAAATTCTACAAATGTCATTCATCACATTGACAAATTAAAGGAAAAAACCCATATAATCATTGCAAAACATTCATAAAATCAACTTGAGAAAATGTGACATCGAGTCTTGATAAAAATTCTAAGTAAACTAGAACGAGAAAGGACCTTCCTTAGCCTGACAAAAAGATATATACAAAAGATCTAAGCACACATCACTGTTAAAGAGGAAGTTAGAAGCATTCCATTTAAAATCAAGAACATGGTAATGATATACAGCTTCACTACTTCTATTACATATTGTATTGAGAGCCTACCCAATATAGTGTAAAAAAAAAAAAAAAAAAAAGGCATAAGGGACCAAAACTGTCATTACTCACAGATGACATGGCTCTCTTCACAGAAAATTTATTGAGAATCTATAGGTCTATGGCCATGCCACCCTGAATGTGCCCGATCTCGTCTGATCTCAGAAGCTAGTACTTGGATGGGAGACCACTAGGAATACCAGGTGCTGTAGGCGTTAAAAAAAAAAAAAAGAATCTAAAGATAAATTACTTGGAAAAAATCAGTTACCACCATGGCTGGCTATAAAATCAAGATACATAAATCTATGCATTTCTATATTCCTATAATAAACGGAAGGCTATCTAATTTTTTGATGATACAATAAAAACTCTGAGGTATCAAGGAATAAATACTATAAAAGTTGTGTAAAACACATGCAGAAAATAATAAAGGATGCTGGAACAACAGACTGTCCCTATGGAAAAGGTTTAATTGGATTGCCCATTAAAATCAATGCTACAGAGATAAAAGCATTTAAAAATGAAAAGCAACACTTTAAAAGTCTTAAAGAAAATATAAATAACTCTCTGAACTTGGGGCAGAGAGAATTTCTTAAATAAGAAAAAACATGCATGCTAACCATTAAAGATTGATATGTTTGCATTAAAAGAACTCTTGTTCATCAATAAAAATCATTAAAAAAAAAGACAATACACAAACTAAGAGCAAATATCTGTAACATGTATAACCTACACAGGATTGGTATTCAGAAAATAAAAAGAACTCCAACAAATTATTACTAAATAGGGAAATGCAAATTAAGTCCACAATGAGATGCTATTTTGTACCTATTAGTTTCATAAAAATGAAATCTGGTTAATACCAAGTGTTGAAGAGGATTTGAATCAACAGGAGCTCTTACACAAATGGTGGAGTGTTTAAGTATAAAATCACTTTGGAAGCCAAATTGACTTTACCTCATAAAAGTTGAACATTTATATAACCTATAATCTAGCAGAGCCACTCCTAGAATTATATCCTAAAGAAGCAATTATAACTGCATACCCTAAGCTCCTAAGGCGGTGTACTGGACCACTGAGGCACTGTGGGTATTTATAGACAACTGCACCAATGGATCTCCCAGTCCCCCTAATCCCAGGCTTCCCAGGCACCCACCTGATTCTTGGGGTACCACTTTTCGTGGGGCCAGCTTCTTGATCTGCGCAGAAAAGAAGTATCAGAATCCAAAGAGAAACCCCCGCATTTCTAGTATCAGAATCTGAAGAAAAGCCCCCACATTTCTAGATCTACTCTCATTTACGGGTGACCCTCCAGCTGTGCCCCATGAGCACCATGACCCCCAACTTTCTCTGGAGTAGCCTGTCCCCACCACTTACTACCACACACACACACACTTGTCTGGCTCTGTACTCACTGGGGGTGGTGGAAGCACAAAGTTGTCTGGGAAAACTCCTCTTCTGCCTTGACACTCTCCTTCCCACCAGCCTATATCCTCTGTGGTCTGGGAGAGAAAGATGCTGTGGGGAAAGTGATCCAGGTCCCCAAGCTCCTTCCTCCCCAGGTCCCACCCCTTCTCAACTTGCCCTTCCCTGTGCCCTCCCCTGCCCTGTTGCTTTCATACCTTCCTCAGTACTTTCACCTCGTCCCCCCTTCGCAGTGCCAACTCATCTGGGGCCTCAGGGTGGTAGTCAAACAGCACCCTATAGGTCTCGGGGCAGGAGACTAAGGGGAGGTCAGTCCTCTGAAGTCAACTCCTCTCCCCAAATCTGTTAGCAGCTCCCTCTTCCCTCAGCCTAGCTGGGTCCCCACCCCCCAAGGTCAGAGAAGCTTGGGGAAGAGAGTTCCAAAGGTCACTTTGGTGCTCACCTGTCCGCAGGTAGTCTGGAGGGCTGTCATAGGTCAGGCTGCTCAGCTAGTGAGGGCAGGGTAAGGGAGGAACAAAAGCTGAGCCTCCAACTCCCCTATGAGGGACACACCACCTCTGTGCCACTCTACCCAATTTACCTTGGGAGGCCGCTGGGGCTCAGGGCTGACTGATGGCATGTCTGAGTTACCAAGGCCTAGTGAGGGATAGGGAGGTTAGAGGGATGTAATTCACAGGTTACATTATGGGAGAGGTCAAAGGGGTCACAGGGTCAGGATGTGTGGATCACAGGTTCAAGCCACTGAGTGGGTCACTGGAGACTGCAGAGTCTGGTCACAGGCTCTCAAGGGGTCACAGGGTCCAGGTCTCACTTGGGGGCCCACTGTCCAGCAACTCCACAAAGTTGGATGGGAAGGCTCCCAGCTGCCCGTTCTTCTTCCCCAGCCACCAGCCGTCCTCAATCTGGGGAGGGGAGGACGCAGGTGCATCTGGTTCTGACGCAAGGACCTCTCTATTAACCGTACACACTTGATTCTGCCCCAGTTCTACCAGATGACCCCTCCTCCCTTGCTCTTTTCCATCTTTACGCCCTTCACCATTCCCATCGCCCACACCCTCACTTCATCCATCTCCCTTCACCCGGGACAAACTCCATATCTCCCCCAAACTGTCTCATCACTTTACCCCCTCACCTCCTTTATCACTTCCACAATATCCCCCGCTTGTAACTTCAGCTCGTCCACCTGCTCTGGGTTATAGTTGAAGTTCACTTTGCACCATCTTTGGGGGTCCCGAGATTTGGCGGGGCGACCTAGGTGGGGGAACGTGAGCGAGGCCGCTTGAGCTCGGTGCCCCTGTCGGCTGAGCTGGAGGAAAGGCGGGGTCTGCCGGGGCCGGGCTAAGTACTCCAGGCCCCGCCCTAGGGCGGAGCATTGTGCTCGAAAGCCAATCACAGACAGCAAAACTGCCGAGGGGCCCCGCCCAGAGCCGCGCCCGTCGTGGGGAGCAAGGCAGTCAGGGTCTACCGGATGGCGCCTGCTCCTCGTGGCCTCCCACCCGCCCAGGCGCTCACCTCGGCGGCGCGCACAGCGTGGTTCCGGCGCCTCCCCCGCGCCACGCAGTGTCTCCGGGATCTCCTGGAAATGAGAGCACAAGGGAGGGGTCTCAGTTCCCCGGGTGCGCGCTGAGACACCCTCGTCCCCAGCCCGCTCTCCGGCCCCGCCTCACCTGCACCAGGTGCTCGGGAAAGAGTCCACAATGGCCCCCCAGTTCTCCGCGCAACCAGCCCCGTGCGGGTCCTTTGCACACCTCCTGGACCACGTCCCCGGGCGCCAAACTCAGCTCGCCCTCCTTCTGCGCGCGGTATCCGGCCAAGACCAGCACCTCTGTGGACGGAAACGCGGCTCAGAAGGGCCCATTCGGACAGCGGAAGAGCAGGGTGGTCGTGTATAGGTTTTTGCTGCCATTTCCACACCTTTGCGTAGAGGAGCCACCCCAAACCCTCTACACATACCCATGGCTTGCGGGGCGCCCTCCAGAGCCGGACAAGGAAAGTAGTGCGATCCAGCCAGCAGCTGAGTACTGGGCCGGGGTAGGCTGGGACGAGCTACGAGTGTAGCAAAGGAGGCGGAGACACGAGCGGATAGGTCGGGCTCCAGGTGCTGGAAGTGGGTGTAGGAGAGGGGGATGGCCCGGCTCAGCCGGTTCAGCCCCCAACCCAGAGGTAAGGACTCCAGGACCTCCGGCCAGTGCTGGGGTCACAGTTCCCCCACCTGCTCTTGCCTGCCTAGTCACTTAAATTCTAGTCTAGCCATCTCCCCGCCTTCCAACCTTGGCCCGGAGGCTCCCACCCTCCTTTTGCAGCCTTCCTCGCCTATCCCAGCTGGCGAGGTTTTAGCTGCAAGGGAAGTAGGGAGAGGCACATACCAGGGTGCCCCCCTTCACTCCCGGCAGGCAGCAACCGCTCCGAGGCGGGCCCTGGGTGGAGGGGCGTGGTTGCTCTTGTGCGCACGAAGCTGCTCATGGTATACTTTTCTCCGGGGAGGTGTATCCCTCTTCGACCCCCGCCAGAGGAAGAGGAAAATTGCAAAGATGCCTCCAGTTTGGTTTCAGAAAACACTATCGGATTCTCTTGGGGTGGGGTGAAGGGCGGGGGGGGGGGGCG
Organism: Rousettus aegyptiacus; assembly: GCF_014176215.1. NCBI lineage: Eukaryota > Metazoa > Chordata > Mammalia > Chiroptera > Pteropodidae > Rousettus > Rousettus aegyptiacus. The sequence goes on along the minus strand of NW_023416284.1, from coordinate 22,911,295 downwards.
GGGCGGCGAGAAGAAGGCACTTTAGGTCTCAATGCTTTTGCTGGCTACAGCCAAGTCCAGAGCTGGTAAGTAGTTTAGAGCCCACCTAGTGCCCATGCCATGTGGGCTAGGCTCTTTTAATATTCCAGTTCAGTGAAACACAGAGGAGGCTGAGGCTGTTATTCACAACCTATGGTCCCTGCCCCACCACCACGGAAGACAGAGTCCTAGCTCATGACACCACTGTGAAAAAATCTGGTTCTCCTGGAGTGTCCAAGGTACAGGATGAAGCAGAACCTTCATGGGCATGAGTTTACTAGTCAGCAAAGGGGTGCCTGAGGCTCCTCCCAGAATAAGGGAGTGTGGTAGCCGGGAAACAGTCTGGGCCCAGCCCCAATAGACATTTTGTCTTCCAGGTTCCCTTGAAGCTGCTATGGGAGATATCCACCAACCCTCAACACGCGCACACACCCAGGGTGACAATGACCAGAGCCCATTTACATCTGCGACTTCATTTATTTATTTTTTTTATTTGCAGGAGGAGTTGAAACAAATTTTAAGGGTTTTTTTCCCCCTAAACATGAATCATTCAAGTAAAACCAACTTAACTATAGAAATGTAGCAAAGTAAGGGGAAAGTAGCACAACAACCCAAGAGGCTAAGGTTGGGAGGGAAAGAGGTGGGTGCAGTCCGCATATACCATATGCATAAACGCCATATGATTCACCTGCTCAGGACCGCCTCCCCAGAAGGCAAGCACAAGGACCCATTTTAAGAGGATGTTTTCCCCCAAACATCTGAGAATATTTCAACTTAAAGCTTAAGGTTAAAAAAAAAAAGATAAAAGAAAACCCCACACACCACCCAGCCATAACCACCTTCCTTAATTGATCATAGGAGTTTCTTTTCATTTTATAAAAAGATTAATAAAAAATATTGAAAAAATTATTTTCTCATCTTATATTTGTAAAGATAATAGAATTCAGAAGTTTCTTAGAAAACAGACCAGAAACTGCCATCCAGTTTCCACCCCTGTTGCTGAGAGGATCAGCAGGACTAGAAAGTTGGGACACTGGAGCTGCTGGTGGAGACTGGGAAGCCCAGCCAAGAAGAAATCAGAAAAGACTGGGGGGGAGGGGGCGCGTGGGGCGTGGTTAGGAGCAACACCATGTGATGCATGGTTGTGCATATAGGGGAACACAAGGTGGTCAGAAAGGCCTTGAACTCCTCCTCGACATACAAAACCGATTTTTACAAAGATCCAAGCAGTTTGGTCCCAAACTGAGGTGAACATTTCAATTTTTATTCACATGCTTTGTTTTCTCTTTTAAGAATCAAAGTTGCCCAAATTAAATCTGTCTAATGTTACTACATATGCCTTTAAAAAAAAAAAAGAAAGAAAAAAAAAGGACTTTTAAAACCAGGATAGGGGAGAAGAGATTAAAAATCACCAAAGTAGTTTTAGCTCCAAATGAAATGAAATTAAGAATAAAACTGTTGGTTTCTAATAGGGAACAAACCAAAATCAAAGTATCGCTCTCCCCTCCCTACCCCAGCTCCCACCCCACACACCAACAACAAATGAGAAACACAGCTAAAGCCCAAAGTGTTGTATTCTGCTCAAGAGCTGGGCCTGACCCCAGGCTCCATGGCCAGCCACCTCTGTCCAGTGGGACACAGCGCCAAGGATGCTTTTGGCTGTAGTAGGATTCTGCATGGCTGGTGGGGGGTAGGGTTGGGGCTCATCTGTTTAGCTCTTCACCAGCCATCTTCCCAGCGCCTCTGTTCTCCTGGGCAGGGGTACTCATCAGAGTGGCCCCTACTCAGTGGTGGGCTGTAAATTGTCCTTCTCTTCTCGGTTCTCTGTCCCACTCTCGTCATCTTCAATCTCGCCTTCTTCCCCACTGAACTTGTCATGGGCCCATTTAGGGCTGGTGCTGGATTTCCGGAACATGAACCGGCCCCGTCCCCGGGGAAAGGCTCCTCGGCCCCGTCCCCGGCTCACCCACTTCTCACTGCCTTCTCCTTCCCGGTCGTCATGCTGAGAGAAAAAAAACATTGCCATCAATGCCAGAGTGAACCCAATTCTCTGTATTCACCCAAATATGACTTTCTCAAAAGAATCTATGTCCTCACCCACTTTTTGCTCCTCTTCTGTCCTCCCTATTCCCCACTCCAAAGGTGCTACTACTGATTCAGATCCAAGAGAATATTTAGTTGAGTGCCTGAGGAATGCTAAAGCAGTAGCTTGGGCATCATGATGATGATAAAATCTTCACTGAGCACCAAAAGACCTTTATATGCATTATCTCATTTAATCCTCACATCTACCCTATCATTATCACTCTCTACTATGCAAATGAGGAAAGAGGAACTTGGAAGTAAATCCATATTATTTAGCATATCATCTCTCAGAGAAAGCCAATCACACCAAAACAGGAAACTGATCTTGGTTGTTAGGCAGCTAACAGAGGAAGCAACAATCAGAATACATAACTGGGGCTTCCAACCTTCCTTACTTTCCCCACCTCCAGCCAAGAACAGATAGCAAGACCAAGAACAAATGATCTGCTCATGGTCTCAGCCCAGTTAGTGGCAAAGGCAGGATCAAAAACCAGCCTCCATTCTTTATCTTATATCTCCCCTCTTTAATTTTAGACAAAGAGGCAGTATGGCGAGGTAGGAAAAAAACACTGCCTACATCTCAAACAATCCTTGCTCTGATGATCTAATGAAGAAGAAGAAAGGATCCAATGAAAGAGTAAGAATTCTGAAAACTAAAGAATTTGGAAAAGTAGAAGTCGTTGCTACCTCATCAGCTCCCTGGCTTCAGAGTGTAAAGCACCCACTAATGCAAGCAGGGCTGGGCTCCTGGGCTCAGCGAAGGGCCAGCTGCTTCCTAACCGGATTGCTTGCTGACATGTCTAAATACATCAGGTCGGCTATGCAGCTTCAGGTGGCAAACAGGGACTGGGAAAAGGGCTGTGTGCGGGCTTTAATCCACCCGCTCCCCCACTGCAGTCCCACTCTAGCACCTATCCTGGGCCCAGCCAACATTTCCCTTCCCTAGATATAGTTTCAAGTTTCCTCTAGGAGTCTCAAAGCAGCTCCCAGGCAGCCCTAGAAAAACCAAGGTAGCTGTGCACAGTCATCTATACAAAAGCCTGTTTCCTAGCTGTGCAATTGACAAGAGATCCACACCAGCCCTTCTCAAAGGTGACAGAGACTCAGCTCCAAGTTTACCTTGGTTACTACACTCGAGTGTCACATCTGCTTGATCTAAACCTGCTGTTAACATAGCAAAGCCAAGAGTTCTCTCACTGGCCAGGGAGTTCAGGCTAGAATAGCACCAACCTGAGAGGGGGAGAGAGAATCAAAAGGTGCCTGGTACTTGGGAATGACCATCAGCTTAGATGACAGAAGCCCCAGTGGCATTTCATTATGGAGACAGAGCCTCTTCCTCAAAGAGATCCTGAGCTGTCATTCCTGTCAATCCTGCACTGGGAGTGACATAGTGGAACTGTGGCCTAAGGGGAGGGTTACAGCTCTTCTCTTGAGTAGAGGTGGAGGGAGTCCAAGGGTGGGGTGGGTGAGTAGAAAAACAAGTTCACAGACTAAAAGGCAAGAGCAACCCTTCTTGTTTATCCTGGAATCCGTAAACATCTCTGATAAACCCTTTCAAGGTGAGGACCGCCTCTCCAGAACACTCCTATTGCCAACACTTTACTGTCCCACAAGTACACATCCCCCCCACCTGCCCCCCTGCCCCCGGAGAGCAAGATGCCTACACACTTGAAGCCCTGATATGAGCTACTGTGTGTGGCCCTTCCTGATCATCCCCAGATGCATACCAGGTAATACTTTTTGCTTTTCGGTGTGTACTCAGGGTCCCATTCCTCCTCCCGGTTTCTCTTTTGAAAATCATTGTTGCTGCTGCTGTTGTTGTTGCCAGAGTAGTTGCCTCTACCCCAGCCTCTCCCTCTGGCTCGAAATTGCTGTGACAATAAACAGGGAAAAGGAACAAAGAACCATATCATGAACAGAGAAAAACACTCTGCGTTCCGTTCCAACACAGAACAGACAGCTGTCTTCCAGTCAATATGCTGGTCATCTGGTTTCTAGCCATTCTCTTTCTGTTCATCTTAAGTTTATAGCCAGAGGACAACATGGCACAGGGCCTCCCAAAGAGCCAAGCACACAGCAGCAGCAGCCAAGATATGTTAGGAAATTCTGAGTCGAGAAGCCCTACAAGATTCTCTAGTTCACTCATTATGATTACAAAAAATATAAATGGAAAGCCTGAGTAACAAGAAACCACAGATAATGAAGGGCAACCAAACTGGTATTCTGATAAACACATAACTAGAATTAGTGGGAGTAGGGACTTAGAGAAAAGGGGAGGGGAGGCAGGGTCTTACAAAGGCCCCTCGAGCTCTGCCTCTTTCACTTGGACCCACGAAGTCTTTGGTCCCCAGTCTCGATTTGTCAAAGCCCGTAGTGCTCTCCTCTCTCTCCTCCGTCTCTTCGGTGTACTCCTCCGCTTTGTAGGAGTGGGATGACTGGGAGGAAGAGGATGATGACCTGGACCGGTCTCGGGCTCTTCGGTGCTTCCTATGAGAACAGAAGAGCCAGGGAAATCAATAAGCCTCTAGGGTACAGTCCTTGGCTAGGTAGGGCCACCTGGATAAGCAGCACAGGGCACTCGGGGGTCTGTCTGTGATGAAGATGAATAACCTAAAAGACCCCAACTCACTCCCAACTTACCCACCCGAGTGACCTGGGGAGCTTCTTCCTAATTTTGTCAGTCACATTCAGTGACACAGCTGTCTGAGCCTGTGATGAACATGGGACATATACATAAGGAGGAACAAGAGTCAATGGCCTCTGGTAGCTCAGTCTAATACATATGCATGAACCAGAAAGGCAGAAGGAAACTAACACTATACTGATTCCAACGTATATGGTACTGGGACAGAGGCTTTATATATTACGGCGTTTGTGCTTTACAGTACTTTTATTTCTCATAGGAAGAACACTACCTGTCTCATGGGGTTGCTCTAAAGATTAAAAAAACAAAGTACTTAAATACTTTACACTGACATATGAGGCATACAGTAAATGGCAACTATGATTATTCAGTATTATTCCATTTTGTACATAGGATTCAGGTGACAGAATCTATGAGCAGAACATAGATTCAAACCTAGCTTTAATTATACCACTATTTCACACACCACCTCCCACTGAGCTCAAACAGGTTATGCTGTTAAGCAAAGGGTCTTGTGAAACCTTTCCCAGAGTTACTGCCCTCCCCCTTCCCTTCATCTGGGGGAAATTACAGACTAGAGAAAATTAGACTGCAATGAGTCACTGTCTCCTTACTAGAGGTCAGTGCCAGCCCTACCTCTAGGGTAGGTTGTCACCAGCTGCCTCGAAGGCAGCAGAAGGGCCAGTCTCTCAGGGGTAGAGGGAGACTTATAGGGAGAAGTCAGCCAAGTGTTCACTGTCCTCCCTTCCTTCATCCTCCTCCATTATGAAAAGCACCTTGCCCCTCTCTCCTGCCCCCGCCACATTTGAAAAGCTCAAAATCTAAAATATTTGAATCCTACTAGCATTTGCTCATAATAACAGAAATCTAAGTTACTGTCAGAGGATTCTTATAATCTAGACATATAACTGACTCCTAAAAATTGGTGTTATTTCAAGAGGTTTTCGAAAGATCTGAGTCCCAGCACAGCCTTTTCGTGTGCTCCAGGGAAAGGAATCAGGATCAGTAATCCGAACCCAACCCTGAAATGCTTGAAGGGTTCTGCTCCTTTTCCACCAGTGGTAGCACTGAGATCTACTGTACCACCACTTCCATTCCCTGTCAAGGATTATCATTATGAGGTCCTTTATCAATGGGCAGCCTTGAAGTTACTAGGCCTCCTAATGCATAAATAACACAGTGGAACGGAAGATCTGAGCTTTGACGTCAACTGATATTTCTGTGATCTCAGACAAATCATACTCAGTTTAGCTTCTTTATCATTTAAATGGACAAACTGGGTTATCACATCAACTGTCCAACTTATCTCAAAGGATCTGATAATAATCAAATGAATATGAAAATGCTTCTCGGCTTAAGTTCAGAAACTGCAAAAGTGGTGTTGCTCCTTATGGGAAGGTGTGGGCTTCGATTCTCCTACATTTAATGAGAACATGATTAAAAAGTCACGGAACTTTGAAAAATGTAAACAGAAATGACAGGACCTTGGCATGAATGCTTCCCTATGAAGTTCAACAATGTTACCTTCAGAACTAGTTTAAATGGCATTTAAGATCAACAATCCTGTCCTATCTAGTTCCACAGTTTCTCTGACCAGCGTATTACATGATTTTAAGCCATTTCTAAAACATAACCTCCCCATGAAGATTTGTGATGAGAAAGAACATGTCTAAAATAACTACGTAAGGAATTTCCAAATGATTCTCCACACCGTCCTTATAGTTAACTCCTGATCACCCATGGGGCCTTCTTTAGACAAGGATGATCACACCGACTTTGATGCAAAAGTTCCGTTTTCATATTAGGGACCTTACTTGACAGTTGGGGGTATAAAAGAAACTGTACAAACGACTATCATTCCTAACCCTTAAGTTCTCTGGCTTGGAAGATCTGGTGTATGGCCTAAAGTGGGCAGCTGAGACTCCACTTAGGAGTCTGAATGAAGTGACAGGGGCTTACGTACTTCTGCTTCTTTGATCCTTTATGGGGTTTCTCGGTTTTCTCAGCTGATCTTTCCCTCGAGTGGCTTGAGTCTCTGGAATCCACCGATTCTCTTGATTTGCCTCGTTTAAGATCTCTCTCCTTATGTTTTTTACGCCGTTCAATATCAAGGCGGAGATCAACAGGATCATCTTTGTATTTTCCCTCAGCCTGTCAAAAGAGATATCAAAATGAAGGTTTTTGGGATTCGGGGCTGACAACTCAACCACCCCATAAATTGTTACTACTCTAATGGAGTGGTGTAGAGAAAGTACTAAGAATGTGAGGCACCTCACCCAAGTATGGGAGGGATGCAGATGTCCCAAGAAGTCACTTCATGAGAATCCCTTACATAGCCCAAACCAGTTCTTTAGAGTAATGATGATGACAGCCTCCTAAAAATGCTATATATTGAGCTGGCTTTGTTTCCTCTGTCTACCTGTAAAGATCTGACTGACCTACAAGGTGAGAAGGAAAACATCAGCTCTGAAAGGTGGTTGGTCAGGCTGGCTTTGGCTTAGTTACCACCATGAATGGAAATACTCCTATTATCCTTCCCCTACCTATACTGTGGCAGCCGCCCCAGGCTTAGCCTCTACTGGGAATCATTACTGAGTACTAAGTCCAACGACAGACAGTGAGAGGCTTGATTGAGCAGCCTTTCGAAATATGTAGTTATAATGAGAAATTTCTCTAGAGAGGGAGTATCAAAAACTAATGGAGAATTCATAAAGTGGCAATACCAGGTCAAAAGTTCATTAAAAAAAAAAGAAAAAAAATAGAAGAAAAAAAAATCTTTTCACTAATCTTTGCTAATAATCAGGGCATGTATACTACAGATACAGTATGAGCCCAGCAGCAGTCGCCTTCCACCCTAAACCAGCACAGCAAGGGTTTCAACAGTTTTTAGGAAACTCAGTGAGAGCAGAGATGCAAGGTGGTTTTAGGAACATTATACGGTAGGACCTCTCATGGGAAATGAGCAGTTCAATCTGTATTAACATTTTACTTACACAAGCTAGCAAGCTTTTTCTTGAAGTAAAGTTTAACTTTACTAAATAAGAGTGGTAGGCAGTAAGTAGGTTTATTTTATCACCACTGTTTCTGAGAGCCTACTAGGGGCCTCTGCACCTTCCAAAGACCAAAAAACAAAAACAAAATTGCAGCCGCTGCTCCCTTAGACAGTGCAGACAGCACCTCTAATGAGTCGGCTTTGTGAGGCATAGAGGACCAGATGTCTTCTGTTTCTAAGCCTGTGTTTCACATGTTAGTGTCAAGCTGGTGGATACTTGGAGAAAAAGAAAACGGGGATGGAAGAGAAGAGAGACTGTGCAAGAGTGCCTCTCGTCACATTCAACCAACACAACAAATGTTTGGAAAAAACTTGAAGATTACTGTACTTAGAAAAGCTTTCAGCAACATCGGAAGAGCCATCTCTAATTTTTAAATTTCAACTGTATATGTGAATGAAGGTCAATAAATACTATTTTTTAAAACTAGTATTTCACAGCAAAAGACTACATACAAGCTTTAACCTCTTAATAACAGTGTTTACGTGCATATCATTGCAAATGTAGCTGGGCTATCAAAGTAATGTTTAGCTTTAAAGCAGCAGTAACCAACAGATGATAGATATGGTACAATGTTAGAAAAAAAAACTGGACTAACTGTTTAAAACAGTCTACTAAGTTAAGATATGAATATTTCACTCTCCTCTGACATGCATGTCTTTTTGAAATCATGGTTGGAAATAGTGCATGTATATAGTTGATTTGATAATACTTACAAGCAGAAAAATATCACAAAAAGTTTCTTCTCTCATCATGGGCACTTGTTCCAAAACTCCTCTCTTTTTTTTCTCAAGCTCACCTCAATAGACTTTGGGGTCATTTACCATATTCTAACCACTTCACAAAGGTTGTTGATACATTTAATAAAAATTAACCCTTTGTAGTTCATTTTTAGAATTATGCCCATCCTTAAAAGAAAAACACAAACTTAAGTAGAGAGTAATTTAAACAAACACATTTCTGTCAAGTTCATGCCCAACGCACTCATTTTGTTGGAATTACTGATCAAAGCAACAGTTCACCTTGTAGCCAGGTTCCCGAGGGCTTTTCATTTCATCATGAGCCAAACCATGTTTTCTGAATGTACTGGGGGAAATGTCTATCCTCCTAAAATTGAAAACACAAAAATTGTCTGATATTCCACGGTATGAATATAGTACACATAATATTTTAGTTTGTAAGTTGAGTAATGAAATCACAGGCACTCCTTTTATTATGTTCTGTAACCAACATACATATTGCTTATACTCTGTACTTATATGCTTACACTCTCCCACATGTATGTACATGCATGTGCACAAAATCCCAATTTCTCATACTCTAACGGTAATGTCATTTCTCATTCCCTCCTAGTAATGTCATATCCAGGAAGAAAGACTCGCCTACAGACATGCTTATAATTCTGAGTTCACATCAAGACTACCAAAATAACTTCAAAGAGGGGCTTCATCTTGGGAACGAGAATGTAATGGCCCATTATTCACCTGTGAGAGTAAGTCTAGGTACATAATCCCAAAAGACCCTAAATCAAAGAATACTGTACAAACCTACCTACTGCAACAGATTTGACTATTAAGAAATCGAAGATAAGGCTAACTTTGTTTCTAGACAAAGTCCGTATCTGCTGAATAGGCTCCCATACCCAAACATGATAGTCTTTAAACCTGCTGGGCTTTTACATCCTTTGACATATTCCTATAAGCTCCCCCCACCTCTGGGCTGCTAACCTCTACAAATACTTCCAAAATAAGAATTGATATATGAAAATACATGGGTTCCTTAAAGAAACTTTAACATTTACTCTACCTATAGAAAGCTCACGGTGATCTCAGGTACCACTTGCCAGCTCCCAGGGATACAGGGGTGGCATATATATCAAAACAGCTGTTTTCCTCAGGCCCAAAATGAGAAACCTGCAGTCATCAAAGCATGTCCTTTCCAGTCACAACTATAAACACTCATTTCTATCCTAGAATCTGTAGGATGTTACCCTAAATTCTGCTAATGCACCTAATACGGCAAAAACAAGACAAAATTAATATCTGATCATCAGTCTTTTATAACCACCTCCAGTATAGGTTAAGGTGCTCACCTGTGTATCTCTGGGCTTTTCTTGTTTTTAGCTGCCTCCTGCTCAGTTCCTCTCTTTAGGTATTTAGTAAAGCGTTCATGCAATGTCATTCCTGAGGACCCAAAGTGATGCTCTGTGGAGATTCAAAGAAAAACACATTATGCCATCAAAGGCAGCAGACACAGCAGTCAACTCTTTTGCATGAACCTGCAGACACAGAGATAGGACTAAAGTAGTCAAATCCATATAACAAACATACTAAAAAGAGGAAGAGAAAAAAAGGCTGGTCATACATAATTCAGTTTGGGGCACTGAATCTTAAGATAAACAGAGCTTACTATCATTTGAATCATACCACCAACTCCTGCCTGAGTTTAAATTTCAGATGGAATCTGTAATTGGCCCCACCCAACTTCTACATCACTTTCTTTCTGCCATTCCCCCCAATCTACCCACCTCCACTTGCCCAGGAGATGGTAAAATAATATGGGGAAGAAAAGGTCCACAGGAGACCTCTAGAGGTGCTGGACGGGAAATGAGAAGTGCTGGGAAAGACATTTTCGTACCTCCTTTTTCAAGCATTTTAAACCTTCACGTGAAGGATTTTACCTACTCTCACAGGTTACTACTACCAATTCAAAATGTTCAGCACTGATTACAAAATGTAAACTCCTCCCCGGAAGGGGTTTCCTTCAAGCCAGTCCCTACCTTCAAAAGCCCTTTTGATAAGATAAAGGGCCTAAAAAAGACTCCCTGTTGCACCCACTCATCCTTCTGCTTCTAACAGAGGCAGCTAAGTGTGTGGCAAGGGAGCCTGAGCAGGACAGTGTCTAGACTTGCCTTTTACATGGTGAACAATGGTCACTATGTGCTGGGCAAACAGTTCCGAGGGGCTCCGCTGAGACTGAGCTGACTGTATGTGCTGGAAAATGGAACGAAATTCCTGTTCCTTTTTGTTGCTATGGACTAGATCCCGACAAAGCTTGCGTTCCTGGGCCAATAACCCACTGGGTCTGAAAAAAGAAACACAGGGAGGCCCAATATAAAAAGATACACAGAAAGTCAGAACATTTAAACCCTAAAAACACAATGTGTTTTCTTCTAAGTTTTAAATTTATCCACAAAGTTCCACCCCCACCCTCAAGTTCGAAGTAACCTCAATGCACCATAACTGTGGAACAAGGTACACAAAATCTATGTCTTTCCTTTTTCCACTGGGAATCTTTAATAGGAACAAATAGGCAGGATGAAGTACTAAACCTCAATGACTCTGTTTTAGGGGTCACTGCTGGTTTTAACATACACAACAAATGTGAACTTATTTCAAAAGATCAACTAGTTTGGCGGGACAGGGCCATTCAGTGAAGTGACACAATGAAGCAAAGTGGGATGTGACTGGAATGTGACTCAGGCAAACTTCCTATAGGCTGCACAGTTTTGACACCAAATAAAAAACAGCCTGGCCCTCACCTCTCTTTCCTGAAGTTCTTCCCCCCCTCCACAGCCCCAACTCTAAAAGTGCTACATTACTTCATGGTGAAGGCCTATATGAATAGACTTTGGCAGCCTAGCTAAAAATGGAAAAATGGATCCTGGATGGCTCTACAGGCAAAAGACATCTTAAGCACATTCAGGAAGAAACAAGCTAAAGGGAGCGATGGTGCTGGATAGACGGCAAGAAAAGAAAGCAGCAGAGGGAACCTAGCACCAAGAAAGCCAGTCACTAAAACATGCTTCATGACCCATAATACTGACATCAACACATAATCACTCAGTGACTGACACACTCTAGACTCCACAGCAAACAGGCATACCTGAGGGCATCAGCACTAAAACCTGGATAGCAGGGGAAATACAGGAGAAGCCTGCCCTGGTTCCGAAATGTCCACAGGGAGAGGGGTTAAGAGACACCATTTAGACCACTAAAGTCCTGATCAAGGACTACATCTCACCTTGCAAGGTCTTCATCAAAAGAGTCCATCCGGACATTGACCTGGGCCTCTCGAGTAATGGAAAAGGAGGACTTCCCTGTGGAAAAGTCTCCTTTGGCTCCCAGCTTCTCTCGGCTCTCCGAGGTCTTTCTTGGGGGAGGAGATGAGCTTTTCTCCTGGGCTGCTTTGTAAGCGGTCACTCGGAAATTCTTTTCAGGCACAAACCCCCTGTGCCCACTTTCGGTTCTCTTGGGCCCTCCTCGATCTTCCTTTTTGGATCTCTCTGAGAAAGACTCCTCCTCTAGCTCCTCTGTTTTCCTCTGCTTTTCCTTCCCTGGGGGTGCATATACCAGGCCCTCCCATTTGCCTGATTTCTCCTCCTCCTGGTTTTTGTTTGCACCTGTGATGACTTTCGACATAAATTTGGGTTCATCATCAAACTCAGATTCCTTCCTTCCTTTAGCTTTGTCCTTATCTTGATCATCCATCTCCTCCTTATGGAAGTCAGCCATCTTCTTCTCAAAGTCATCTCGGAGCTTATATCTTTTGGGAGACTGGCTACCCCGAAAAGGCTTCTCAGAATCAGTTTTGGAAGCAAACAGATCAGATTTCATTTTCGAATCACCCAAGCCTGTGTCAGAGAAGCTCCCTTTCTCTTTCATTTTATCTTTATCAGTATTTGTTTGTTTCTGTTCCTTATCTTTTCCATTCTCTGTCTTCTGTTCATCTAGATACCTATTTATAAAAACACAAGGGAGACACAATAGGCTTCTTAAGTACCTTGATCTAAAAAGACACCACATATGGTCTTGGGTTTTTAAATCTCTGATCAAACATGTCTCGTGAGTCCCAGTTTTACCAAAAGACTTTATACTTGGTTACTTTCTAGTAATTTTGGAAAAACTGCCCATCACAGATCAAGGAACTTGGTATTTAAAACAAAGATGTATGGTCCGTGGAGTTGTCTTACAAAAGCAACCGAAAAGGAAATAACAAAAAGTAATTTTTAGGATACTAAAAAACAAAAAACCTACTTACCTGTAAGTGGTCTAGGAAAAAAAAAATTAAGGTCTTATCCAACCTTCAGTCACTTACAATCTGCTTTCAGCAAAGTTAACAAAGAATGTTCAACCTTGGACTGTTTTTGCTTTTTATACAACTCACACTTGAAATACAAGTCTCAAAAGAGACTTCAAATTTGCTTCAAGTCACCTAGAAGATCTAAATATGAAATATACTGCAAACACAAATAAAAACAAAATGCATGTTAATTGAAGGGAGGGGAACAAAAAAAATCATCCTACTCTTTCTTATGAAAAGCTGAGCTCATGCCTAAGTCCTATAACAATATTCACAGTTTTGGCAAGGAAAAAAACTTACATTTTAAAATAGTCCTACTACTGAAGGTTGGAAAGTACAGACTCTGGACATCTCATTTGTACCATTAATGGAGAAAGTCTAATCAAGTTAGTTTCATTAAAATGGCAAAACAGAATCAAAGGACAGCACGACATCAATGAACACTCTAAGAGGAGAAAACAAAAAGGGAAACCACTTGCCTGGTAAGTCCCTCTTGACAACTTGGTCACCGTGCAACATCCTGTTCCATCCCTGGTGTCCCAATACATCCAACCACACAAAGATTCATGTTCCAACTCACCATGTCCCCCAAGGTATAAAGATGGAAGCACTGTCACGCCTTCTCCTAACACGCAGCCCCGTTGGCTTCTACTGGGACATACACCCACCTTGTGATTTTAAAACAAGGCCTTCCTGGACTAAGCCTTGGACTTTCCCATTCTGCCCAGGCTCCTCAAATGGAGGGTGTGAGGGTGCGAGGGTGCGAGGGTGCAGCTCTTCACCATGTAGATCGATCACAGTAGATGGTGGGTCTTAAGAGGATCTAACAGCTCCAATGGCCATTCATTTTTGACAAAGACCATATTTCTTTGATAGCTGACCCACAAATCTCTACTGTTCTCTGGCTTACATTGGTAGAATCCAAGGCAAATTTTAAATGTGAAAGCATCACTGCAGAGTAACCTAAAGAAACTTTATGCTGCAATACAAATTCAGGAAGGTAGGAAAACTAGTTAAGCTTAAGGTTTCCTTGGGTGTTGCTTTTAAAGTTTGTTAATGAAAAGTTTAGGAAATGGGGATTCCCTTAATCAGAGCTCTAATTTAGATCACATTACAATTAAACGACCAGCTGGTGAGATAAAAACACAACCAGGCAGGGGAAATAAGATACTTGCCTCTTTGTATAGGCTGCTCCTCCTGGAGCAGAGGCCTCCTCCTTCTGAGACGAGCCATATGTGGAGCCAGTGGCTGGTGGACTCTTACCCACAGGGCTCTTTTTGGATGGACTCAAGGACCCAGAGCCATGGTCAAACTGACCTTGGTGTGTCCCAGCCTGGTACCCAGAACCACTCTGCAGAGCTGAACCCATCTGGGATGTGCTGGAAAGTGGAGGGCTAGGTTTGGGCACAGGGCTGGGACGGGGAGACCGCCGTCTCACCACTACAGACTGGAGGGGGCTTTTAAGAGCAGGGCTTCGCTCCCGGGGACTCAGCTCAGAAACTGCAGAGGCCCGTGATGCAGAACCAGCACTGTATGTGCTGGCATCTGCCCATGGCTTTGAGCTCTCAGATGCTTTCGAATCTTGAGAAGTGCCTCCAGAGAACGTCTGCTCCTTGGCCTCATCTCCCTGGTTTTCCCCAGCAGCCTGAGATGGCCGGCTATCCTTTGAAGAGGACTTTTTCTCCTTTGCAGATTTGCGCTTAGAAGATTCAACTCGGCTGTGGTTGGAGGAAGAACGAGAGGATGAGGAGCGCCTTGACCTGTCAGAGGAAGACTTATCGGAGTTTCTAGAATGGCTCCTGGACCGTGGTGAAGGAGACCTTCTCTTTGGGGACCGGGATCGGGAACGGCCCCGACGAGGACTGTATGCTTGCCGGTAATTCTGCCAATTTGAGCGGTAGTTTCCATAACCTCCTCGGTTATACTGGCCCCACGGATAAAAGCCTCTGTTGCGCCCACGGAAATAATACGGCCTTCTATAGCCTCTGTTGTGACCTCGGAAATCCCGATTCTGATATACTCTTGGGTGATTCCTCTCTCTGTTATGAGCTGGAGAATATGATCTGGAACGAGACCTAGAACTGAAAAGGGGATGAGGGAGGGGAAATGTTTGAATTTTTGACATGGCATTTTTATTCAAGAAAAACCTGTCAACAAAAAGTAGTATTTTGAAATTCCTGCTCTTAGGGTGCACACTTAAATATTTAATTCTACTGCTATTGCCCACATTAAGCACAAAAATAGAGTTAAAAATCACTTTTTAACAAATGAGGCACCAGGATTGCTTCATTAATATTATAACACATTTTAAATGAAGATGTATTTCTACAGTGACTAAAAGAATATTGAAATGTTCTTATTACAGTAAACTACGAAAAGACCATTTTAATATAATATACTAATTCCTTAAAGTTTTATAGACACAGGGGATTTTACAGGGCACTAGATCATTAGAAGTGAGGAAGAACTACAAGCTGTGGTACCCAGACAGGTAACTTTTCAGGTCCTTTGGTCTCTAAACTATTATATTAACACTCTACTCCCCATCCTATTCACCTCCTCTGTGTGGGGCTAATTTTTTAGATTCCACCAAGACCTGGGGTGGTAAAAACATAGGAACAGTTCTAAACCAAACAACTCATAAATAAGAGACTTAGAGAATGCATTTATTCAAAGCTTAAGGCTTTAACTACAGGATATTAGCCAGGTGCCACAAGAGGGCACTATCTGACCATAAAACACCCAAGTACACAGGAGGTTAGGAAAGAGAAACCATAAAAACTCTCCTCCTCTTGCACACCTTTCAAATCAACTTAAAGCCTAGTCTCATGTTCACCATCATTTAAAAATACAGAACTCTAATTTGTGAAGGTACAGTTCCAAAACTACAGGGATTCAACAGTAACTTAACTTTGTAAAAATTACATGTCCGTGAATGTCAGGCTTGTCAATGACAGGGAATTTTGTTTCCATTAACAAGCTGAACACTACATTTGTTAGTGTAAAAATCCACTACGGTTCTTGGATACCACCTGCATTGTCAACTATGATAAAGACCAATAACATTAACCACTACTCCTAAGTAGTTAACCCTAGAAATATGTAAAATTACTAGAAAACTCTTTCCAAAAACATTTTCTTTACACATAGAATAAAAACCCTTGGTTAATCAGCGGGCTTTCTCATATTGAGCCTGAATGGTAACAGATAAATTTTGTTTGTCTGCTTGTTTATTTTATAAATAATTACATTTAGCAAATGTGACAGACTTTAACAGCTAAACCAAATGGTATTTTTAAAAAAGAGTTACATTTAAAGATAAAGTGAGACTGGTTTTCTATTACTTATTACCCACGGTGCTCAGGTTCTTTATCTACCTCAATATTAAGAGCAACCAGTAAAGATGCATCATACCAGTGTGGTTGTTATTGGCTGCAATTTAAGTACAACGAAAAAAAAAAAAACTTACCTTCCACGCTTTTCATTCGAAAACAGTATAATATAAGAAAAGAAGAAGGAAGAGATAGATGCAGGCTATGAAACTGAATATGACCCGATTAAGTGGCTATACTTGAGGGAAGTGATGCACCACCAGCACTAAGGAGGGTTTAATTCATGTTCTCATCCTGAGAGGCTATCGCTGCTTCTGTCACCAATTACTAGTAAGGGCCCTGTGGCATACTGCATCCAAAACCCGCAGGCACTGCACAGATGCAGGAACATGAGTCTCTGCAGATTGCAAATGAAGTTATTTATGAGGAGTCACTTAAAAGGATACAGTCTGTGAAATACAAGGAAACAATCAATTTTCTCCAATTCTGTAGAACTCAGCAGTTAAGTTAATTTAAAGGTATGGTTTCTCAAACTCTCTGGATAGTACACTTTCCTTGTAGGAGAGGGAAAACAAAAGAAAAAAATTCATGAAACAGATAAGCCAGAAGAACTGAACATCCAGCGGCAAAATTATCTGTTTCTACCAAAAACAAAAACAAAAACAAAAGAGAAGTCAGACCAAATCAAGTATAAAAACATGTTTTATAATGGAGAAATTCCTCCAAAATAACAATCTTCTAGGTATAAGACAGCAAGCACATAAAGTGGCTCTAGTCCTACCCCAGCACATATTGCCTGCCTAAGATATTTTTCTCTCATTTGCCAAGTCAGTGGCCATGCCAAAATGATGTGTAGAATAAGGAAAAGAGATTTGTACAGACAGATCTGTCCAGAGTTCCAATTATCACAAATACTTCAGAGTTGGTTAACATTTTTCAATATGATTTGTGTCGGGTTCAATTTTGTCTGTTTTGGTTGTACAGGCACTTGTTTTTAAACCAGTTATTTAGTTTCCATTCATAGATTAAATGTTAAAATGTTACCTATCAGAACCAAATGTGCTAAAACTGAGGTTTCAATGGCTCAAATCAAAAAAACTCTGGGTGCAATGTAAAGAGTAAGAATCTCTGCTTAGTCCCAAGGCATTGATAGCAACCTCCTGAGGTAAATATAAATATATTTAGTGGGTTTTCCCTCTTCCTTTGGGGACAGAGGCTAAGAAGGGAGGACAAGATTTTACTTATATAGAGTCTTAACACAACTGGGCAATAGACAGACCCTATCTAGCTTAGAGCCTGAACAAGGCTTTGGATGAAAATGCATGCCCTCCAAAAATGGGAGAAAGAAAAAAGCTAAGAGTGGTTACCTAGGT
Source organism: Rousettus aegyptiacus (assembly GCF_014176215.1). Lineage (NCBI taxonomy): Eukaryota > Metazoa > Chordata > Mammalia > Chiroptera > Pteropodidae > Rousettus > Rousettus aegyptiacus. The sequence goes on along the minus strand of NW_023416284.1, from coordinate 22,893,711 downwards.
GTAAGTAATGTAGGTGTAATGTTCTTAAAAAAAAAAAAAAAAAAATCTAGTATTTCTTTTGTTTGAGGGAGAGACTCAACTTTTCGCTCAACCTCTGGTCTGAAATTAATTTTCAAGCAGGCTTCTCATAGATTACATTTAAGAAATTAACTTGTTCTTGTTGAGAGGAGGGGAAAAAAATCTCACAAACCAATTTGTTCAATAGACTCTTTTAGAAGTACTATGGAACCATCAAAAATAAACCTTGTAACAACTTTTCCTGAGGCTTTTAAAAATTTAATAATTAAGTCATTTAAGAAAAGGATCTAAAGACTCATCTGAAATAAACACCAGGAGTTCCAAGTGGCAAAATTGAGAAATTACTTCCTCGCCTAGTGAAGTTCTGACCCCCAAATAATGAAATTGTGCAAAGATCTTCCTTTGGTATTTAAATATATCGGTATTTCCCTAACACACATAAAAGAGACTTTTATCTACTGAAAAGTTCCTATCTACTGGCCAAAGAAAATTAAAATAGTTTTAAAGAATGAAAAACCCAACTCACAACATATCAAGAGGAAAAGACGCTGGAGATCTGACATTCTATTCCAAGACATAATAAAAAATAGGAAAATCCCACCTAGATTGTGTGAAAACTGACTGAAATAAAGAATATTGACAATTCAAAACAATTATTTACACATTTAGTAAGAAGATGAAGTAATGTTTACAATAGTGCTTTTTAGATTACTTTTAAGATGTGCTTACTAAATAGATGCAGCTTGTTAGTAATTGGTATAACAGATGTATATAAATGACTCCTGATAAGTTTTTTATGGTTTAATTATTTTAGTATGTTAAGACTTCTTTTCCTTGTAATGCTGATCATACTGTTAATCCTCTTAGCTATCCTTTCATTGCTGAATGAAAATAAACTTTGGTCCAAGCCTCCAAAAAATACCTTACTGAAAAATAATCAGATGTAGAGATTTGAAGCAAGCAGTTCAAATATAAATAAAATGTTCTTTCTTCCAAAGTAGATGAGAAACAGTACATGCTGGCAGAGGAGAAAAGGAATTAGACAAACAGTATGGCAAGCCAAGCTGATTTGGCTTTGTAGCATTTGAAGAGATGTGCAGTATCTTCCATCTTAACCCTCCACCTCAAGCCAACCACCCAACTCCATTTGACATTCACAGAAAGAGTAAAACAAAAGATCTTCAAAAGACCCATCTTGCCCGATGCAGTGATTATCAATATACAACCACACCTCCTTACCTCAGCCTGCGCTTCCTTGAACGAGAGACTGATCGACTTCGAGATCGAGACTTCGAAAATGAACGAGACCGAGATCTTGATGCAGACCTCGAGCGAGAAGAACGAGATCCAGACTTGGATTTGTTTGTTTTTGACATCTCTGAAGAGAGGGTCAGTCACTTTTCAATTACACCTAATGTAAAAAAATAGATTCAAACAAATAAGTGAGTCCTTTTGCAAACCTGAACTTTTCTGGAGACTCAGAAACAATTTTTTAAAAATAGATGAAATATCTAACTTTTAAAAAGCATCTTTTGCCCTTTCATCAAGGAGGACTTGATTTCTAAGCAATACAATCCCAAACAGACCAACCCACAACAGCAATGGAAAACCTGACATGTAACTCCAACTGGAAAACACTATAAAACACTGGCAAAGATGAGGTGAGTTAGCAATGATTTGGTGCATAGTTTTTTCTCAATAAGCAAACAAGTTGCGCAAACTAAGTTAGCTGACCTGAGATGGCCTGAGACAGGTTTCCCAGTTCTAACAAAAGAAACCCTTTGCAATAATATCTTCGTTATGGTGTATGTGGCACATCTGACCATTTCTCTAATCCCTGGACTTTAAAGACATGAAGCATATCCTTAATATTTACTTCCAAAGAAAAGGTTTTAAAACTGTGAGAGTATTCTCGAATAGTCTAATACCCCAACCAATAGTAAGTACTACATCCTGTAAAATGCAGGGTATCATTCCATAAACATAGCACTAAAGTAATTTATAAACTGAAGAATCATCAATTTCCTCCAGCTAGTCATTAGCATCAAGAGCTCACATTCTTTTAGGGTTATTTTCCCATAAGAAAAGTAAATCAATCATCTTTTTCCTTTTCTTCTCTCCTCCATGGAATGAACAGAGAGTCTCAGAGTTGCCCTGACAAGTGACTACTGGGTTTGGTCAGCAAGGTGCACTGTCAAGACAACTCATTTATTCTCCTTTACACCTTACTAGAACTTTGGACATTTTCCAAGAAGCAAAAACGTGAAGTGCTAAAGCATGTGTCCACCAAAGTCCAGAAAGAATGAGGGATCTGTCAGAGATCACAAAGCTAGCTGATAGCCAAATCAGCCAAACTCCAGGGCGCAGTACATCACACCTTGCTCCCTCACTGCTCAGCAAGATTCTTTTAAGTGCTGCTGCTCCCAGTTTATGAAAGGAAAATAATAATCAACATTTCACTCTCTCCTACTTTACGATTGTTTGTTATTCAAATCTCAGCTCAAAAGTTATCTATGCAGAGCTTTGCCCTGGCCAGTCAAAGCAGCCATGCCAGTCACTGTCTAGGGTCTAATCCAAGACCTTCCCCCTTCCCCACCTCCTCTGCTCCAGTTCAGCTCTCCACCAGCAGAAATCTCATCTTTACTTACTTAATGCCCAGAACAGTGCTAAAATAAAAAACTGATACTGGCCTTGAAATTTCCCCGAGTAGACAAAACCAGTAGAGTCCCACAAATAAAGCTTAATTTAGCTTATTTTGCAAGACTACCCTGATCTGTCATTTCTTGCTTATGCCTCTGGAAATCATAAACAAAACTTGAACTGTTTCCCAAGTTGATATAAAGTAACCACTGAAAATTCTATTATTATAACCAACCACTGAAGAACAGTCACTGCCTTCTCACTACATAAGATGCTATATAACAATTATATCCCGAAGCCTCATTCCCTGTTTCGATTTGAGTGCTCCAATTCAAAAATTGTCTTTTTAATGTGCACACAATTAACTTTTATTAATCACTACTTCAGTGAGTCAATGGTTTTGTTATTTATGAATTTTGTTAACAGCAAATGCTTAAAAAGTGTTTTTATTAACTTATTTTACCCTCAAGGGGAACACTGTTATATCCTATTTTACAGATGAGGATCCTGAGATGTGGTACCTAACTTGCCCAAGGACACACAGCTTTAAGTGACAGGACTGGGATCCGAATCCAGCCAACCCATCTCCAAGCCCACTGTGTTCTTAACCACTATTATACTGCCTCTCTACAGCAGTATCTAGCATATGGAAGGCATTCATAAATCTATAGAATGAATGAATGTAAGTCTTTTCCACTTTCACCAAGTTTAGAATCTGGTAAAGGAGGCAAGAGATAGAAAAGGTGAAAGGTGGTATTTGTTTCCAATTATAAGTGTTTTAGAATTTAAGAACATTTGGAAAGGCGAAAGTCCAGGAAGCTGCTATAACTCCAGTTCATAGGGGAAATAACTATAATCACAGAGAAGACTGAGAAACTGCTAGGAAGCCAGAGACAAAGGGAAATAAGCCAGGAACTGCTTAATCCATTTCCCATTTAGGGGGAAAAAAAAAATGCAGCTCTCTGCCAGGGTTAATTTAATTTTACATAAACACGCTCTTTGAGGCTGAAGCAAATCTGACTGGTTTTCAAGGTAAAAAATTACATAAAAACTGTTCTGGGAGTTACTTCTAAACAGAACTTATCTCTAATTCTAATGTTAACAGAAATGTATACATAATTCAGATTCACCAAATCTTTGGCTAACTGTTCAAGAACTGTGTTAATATCACATGTAGGAATGCTACGATTTCTAGGATTTGATGTTTTCAGCAATTGAGAATTACTATACTTTGTAAATGGAAATACCACTACTAAAAATAGAAAGCTATAAATAAAACGATGTCATTTGTTTCCAAAGACTATCGATATACTAGAACGATATGAAAATAATAATAGTGAGATATTTCATAGCAAGCTTTTAGAGTAAGGTTAGGACTATAATCTACGAGTTATCTTTGGGTAAACGCTGCAGCCACAAGCACCACCAGCAAGTATTCTCAGGAGATGGGAAATGGGTTAATGAGGATACCAAAGAGCTACAGTCCATATCCTGTCAAAAGGATCAAACTGTTGTGTGTTCTAGCAAGGTCAAAGCTACTTCAGATCAGAGCTGATTTTTGGCAGTGGTGTCGTAAAGGAATAAGTTACTTGGAGACAGGGGCTGAAGGTGTAAATGAGCAATTTACAGAAAGTGAATATTGAAAAAACATTTTTTTTTCTTGTTGGCCTTCAACATATTTTGGGATTCTCTCTGTTCATTCTTGTTGACTGGCTTTTTTCTGTCATAAGTTTAAGGATATCTTTTGTCTGCCTAGCAACATCACTGTCCCATCTTCAATTTTAGCTTGGGCCAGAAATAAAAATTCCTTTTAGATCACTTACACAACAGGTGGACAATATCAGACTTTAAAAGAAAAAGAGCAACAGTTAGTGAAAAAGGAAATACTCATTTCAACCAAGAAATTTGAAAAAGCCAGTTTTTATTAAGAAAAAGTTGGCATCTAAATACACATAGAGCTAAACTTACCACATCTTCATATATTAAACTTACTAGAATTGACAAGTATATGTAAGAGCAGCAATACTGTGACACCTAATCTTGGAACTTCTTTAATGTGAATTGAAACTAATTTGATAAACATCATTATACCTTGAGAATTAAGTAGAATAACTGAACAATATGAACCACAAATGGAAATAAATGAAACAATTCATTCGAGGGCTCTATCTAGACAGTAGGTAAACAATGGTAAATTAAAGTAGACTTCATTCTTGCACTCATAGAGCTTATAATCTAGAGTCAGAGACAGATAAGCAAGCAAGCTATATTGTAGTTATACAATCTGGCAAGTACTAGGAAGAAGACAAAGCACGTTATGTTGGAAAATTTATGCAATGTGGTAGTTATTTATACAGCATGGTCAAGAGGTGGCATTTAAGCTGTTACCTGAAGATTAAGGAAGAACAAGTCACACAAAAAGAAAGGGAAGTGTCCAAAAGATGTTGTTTCTTCTTGCAATATAAGTAAACATATAAAATATATATTTAGTATAAGGTAGGGACAATCACAACTAAAGCCAGCTGATCAAATTACCAAAATTTGTTCAAAACAACTTTCAATTCTTATTTTGAAGACCTTCCAACTTCATATACACTTAGCTTTTTCCATTTCTAACATTTCTTCTGTGTTTGTGCTCTAAAAATATAATGGGAAGTAAAACGGACAAATATCACCTTGGAAATCAATTTAGCACCTTTTACATGTTACAAGTTATCTACCTTGGTTTCTGTTCAAACTGTAACTTCCCCCCAAAAAAGTTTTGCTTTTTGAACAACATCTATTCTTCCTGAACAGACTGTTTCATTTAGAATATTATGAAAAAGTGCGGTCCCTACAGAAGAACTACGACATAACATAACAGCTCATAACTATGAAATGTGCCTCGGGTAAAAAACATATCTCCTAAAACACAACTAACTATTTTGGTTAAAAACAACCTCACAATTTAGGTAAGGTAGCCATGTTCCTATACCAGCAGTATAAAAGAATCCACCTAGTGACCAATACTTATTATTTATTAACAGCAGTGATAAATTCTTACTATTTATTATAGGTTTAGCATATTAGGATACAGAAATATAAGACTTAGTTTCATACAAAAAAAGACCTAGTTCCTAAACACCCAAATATCCTCAACTTTCCAACATTTTTCAGATGATGTCATTTCATATCTACATTATTAAATTACTCTTTGTCACTCAGTAAATTCCTACTTGTCCTCCCTCATTGGAATACTCGGAACTTAATGAATTCTTGAAATGCAGACTAACATAAAACTATTTAGACACTATTAATACACTCTAAGATTTCATTTCTCTCTCTGGCAGCCACACATGTTGATTTGGATTGCGCTCTGAGTCACTTAAGACCCGAAGGCCTTTTCATAAACCTTTCTTCTACTGCAAGATGTCCTCCTTCCCCATCTTATATTTATACAACTGTTGCTTTACACACACACACACACACACACACACACACACACACACACACTACCACCACCACCACCATCACCACCACCCCAGCCTTTATTTAAAACCAAAGTACAGAATTTCAAACAGCCTTTTGAAATCATTTCAAATATAACTCTGTCACTTGGAGCAAGGGGGTTCATTTTCAAACTGTTCTGCAGAACCACGTAAGAAGACAGTTTCCAGACCTATCATTCTTTTCAAAGCCCAAGCCTTCTCCACTCAAACCACTTGTCTAATTACCAAGCAGATCAATGGGCCTTGAAAAAACAGTTCTTGGAAGAACAGGTGCATTTTACTTAAAAAAAAAAAAAAAAAAAAAAAAAAAAAACGGTCTTAAGATATATAATTACATGGCTTTTGTATCATTAAAAACATAGGTCTTATTTTTCAAATTCAAAAAAAGGAGTACTGTCTACAGTCATGCCACCCTGAACAAGCCCGATCCCGTCTGACCTCGGAAGCTAAGCAGGGTCGCGCCTGGTTAGTACTTGGATGGGAGACCACCTAAGAAGACCAGGAGATGTAGGTGTAAAAAATAAATAAAAAATAAAAGATAGTAAGCTGATAAGGTCCTTGCAATCTGTGAGGTCAACCAAGGGCTGCCACTCCTAAAAATAAATAACCAACCAAAAAAAAATAATTAAAAAAAAAAAAAAAAGAAAGAATTCTATTGCCAGAGAAGGCCAAAGTAAGCTTCTTTAAAGCAAAAACTCTGAAAGATAAGGAAGAATTAAATTACTCCTCTCCTCTCTTTTCACTCTGGATTGTTGTTTTTTCTTATAGTGTCCCTAGTGACTATGCCAGCAAAATTCACCAGAAAACAAACATGTTGGGAGTATTTACTACAGTTTGCCCCATGTATGGAACCCTGCAGGCAACCTATTGTGAAGTTATATTTGGCAGGAGGTTGGGTTCCCAAAACTAAATAGTGCCAAATAAAGCCTCTCAATAGGCCACCCTGGGGTTCCAACCCTGGCAGCCCTAAATGGCCAGACTACATAGAAATCACACAACTGTCCTTCAATTCATAAATACCAGGCTCATAAAAAGGGTTTCTCAGAAAATACTCAACTGGTATTTTTACAGAAAGAGGATTTACTACTAGTCAAAAGCAAATAAAAATCTAAGGCAAACATACTACAACCTGAAAATAAAGTAACATAAAACAGACCCACAGTCATCCTAATATGTAAAATCAATTAGAAATTAAGTCCTTTTAAGCAGCGGACCCTAACCTTTTTGATACCAGAGATCGGTGCTCCTCTGAGAATCTAATGCTTGATGATCTGAGGTGGAGCTGAGGCGGTGATGCTAGTGCTGGGGAGCGGCCGCAAATACAGATGAAGCTTTGCTGCTCACTGCTCACCTCCTGCTGTGAGGTCTAGCTCCTAACAGGCCCTGGACTGGTAGGACTGGCAGGACTGGTACCAGTGCGCAGCCTGGGGCAAGTTGAGGACCCCTGCTTTATTTTAAACCTCTCTCAACCCCTGGAAGGATATGGAGATTGAGCTGGGCCTGGGAACTAATGCCTATGATAAACAGTTTGATCTCTGGAAAGCTACACCTGTTCTAAATGGTGCCTGCTATAATTTAATGTCTGTACAGGGCCTTCACTGAGTGTTAATTTCTGTATACTTTTTTTATCCTTTGTTCATTCCCATTAACATCAAACTTACTATCTCACAGGATTTTCAATTTCTTCAAGAGATCTCATGTAGCCTAGACAGAATATTCAGAACATTTCTCATGGTATTAACTCTCATTTCAATGTCCACATTACAACCAATTTGACCAAAGTATGAGGTATTCTGATAAACGCCAGCCTCTTATCTAGCAGCAGCTGCTTCCCTTCAGCAATGAAACAGGAGGTACCTTTATTTTACTTTCTTAGGTTATCAGAATATAACTTATCAGTAATGAAACTTTCATTACTGGTTCTTACTACAAGGCCTTATGATAGAAACCTAGCGTTAATTCAGGGAAGCAGGAATGTTACAAAGGAACAACATTTATTTTAATTTGGGTTACAGGATCCAATGAAAATCTAAGCCTAAAGAATTTTGGAACAGGAGCAATAAAATATCACACTCTAAAACAAAACTAACAGTCAAAACAATGGATAAAAACAATCACCTATGGAAATCTTCCCAAGAAATAACCCACCAATAAGAAATGCAAAAATCTCAGCGTGAGACAATCATTTTAGAAAAGTCTCTAAAATATAAATACCGTAAGATACACTGAAATGTGTAACATCTATGACATGAGTTTATAAACACAAGTTTTAGTAATATATATTGAAACATCGAAAAAGAGAAACTGAAGCATAAAGAATTTACATCTTCTTGCAGTTTAGAGAAAGAGAAGGCTATGATTTAATGACCCATAATAATTATCTAAAGAAAAATATCCACTTAGAAGTAGGGAAGAGGACCACAGAGTTCAAACCTAAAAGTTAAGATATAGCCAAACAAAAGTTTTATTGCTCTGCTTCTGGCTGAGACAGGCTGGGGGTGTGGGTGTGACATCTGTATCCAGCAATATACAGTTCACAGAATATTTATGTTGACATTGGGAAACAAGATTTTAAATTGGAACTCTCCTGAGAGGTCAGAGTACACCATTTCTTCAGAAAGGACAATTCAGCACCCTGATTTGATGGACTTCCTACTGAAGAACACCTAGCTCCTCTTACTCTATATCTAGAATATGCTCATCAAACACCCTTCTAACTCAGAATTTGGTCTCTGGATGGACCTATCAAAAAAAGACTGCCCTAGGTGAAGACTGGCTTTCCTGGTAGATCCGTATCCATTAGAAATTGATTCCCTGGCACTCTGATTTATCAATGAAAACTGCTAACATTCACTGATATGCCAGAAAAGGAGCTACAAATCTTCAGCATTAACTCATTGTAAAATCTCATTACATACTATGTTCTGTACCTGTTTTACAGAAGGGGAAACTAGGACTTACAGGATTAGGTAACTTTCCCCCCACCCCAGAGTTCCACATCTAGTTAAGTCCAGAATTCAAACAGACATTATACCACTGAATCACCATTACCTTATGGGCTACCTCCATTTTTATATCCCACCCATCAGAATTTTTTCCAACTGTTAAATTCATAAAAGACTATCTCTGAAGCAAAATTACCTTAAACCAGCAAAACAGATGCTTAACGAAGGCAGTCGAAGGCAGTCGACAGCTCTCTTTTCCCATCTCTATCTCTAACTCATAACATATGCAAAAAAGGGAAATAGGCTTTGCCTGAAATGTCTCAGAACTTTGAGTGCAAAAAGAAGTCTCTTGCCAAAGACAGGAAGAATGTTTCTGTTACAGATGATTTCAGAGAGCCTAGACTAGAAAGCTACAGCTGGTTGTAGTGAACAAAGAGCTATTAAAAAGAAACATGAACATTAACCACCAAAAGTTAAAAAATCGTCCTTCCTTACAAAGGCATCCATCCCTCAGAGAAGTAGCTCAACACCAACCTCTTTCTGGGGGGGACTCCTGGCTCTAGCGTTTGCCTAAACCAGCTTTTCGGTCCAGTACTGCTCTCAAGATTAGTAAGAACAGGGGAGAAAATTAGTGAAAAATCAATTAAAATAGACAGTAAGACTGATTTCCATTTGCATCCCAAACCCCACCCCTTGACTCTTAGGCAACCTACACTCTGTCGCTACAGAATTGCCTAAATGAATTCCATCTTTCCTATAAATAAAATACTACATGTGTGGGGTTTTGTGAATGGCTTCCCTCACATAGCACGCATGATGTTTTCAAGGTTCATCCATGTATAACATGTTATTCGTACTACACTCCTTTTTCATTACATTGTATGGATAGATCACATTATCCACTCATCAGCTGATAAGACATTTGGGTTGTTTCCAAGTTTTTGGCTATTATGCAGAATGCTGCTATAAACATTCATGCACATGTTTTTGTGTGATGTTTATCTCTCTCTTGGGTACATATCTGGGAGTGGTATTGCTCAGTTATATGTTAACTATGCTTATGCTTTTGATGTCATGTCTAAGAAAGGTTTACCAAAGGTCACACAGATTTACTCCTAAGTTGTTTTCTAAGAGTTTTGTACTTTTATCTCTTACATTTAGATCTATGATCCATTCTGATTTAATTTTTGTGTTATGGTGTGAGGTAAGGGTCCAACTTCATTCTTTTCTATGTAGATATCCATATGTTCCAGTACCATTTGTTAAAAAGACTTTTCTTTCCCTCTTGAAATGTCTTGGCATCTTTGTCAAAAATCAACAGACCTTAAGTGAGAGGATTTATTTCTGTACTTTTCAATTTTATTCCATTGACTTGTCATGTCTATACTTCTATCAATACCACAGTCTTGATTACTGAAGCTTTGTAGTACATTTTGAATCAGAAAGCATGAGTTCTCCAATTTCCTCCTTTTTCAAAACAGTTTTAGCTATTCCATATGAATTTTAGAACCAGCATGACAATTTCCACAAAAAAGCCAGCTGGGATTTTGACAAAGATTGAATCTGTAGATCAATTTCAAGAGAAATGCCACATTAACAACACGAAGTTTTCCAACTCATGAACATGGAATGTCTTTCCACAGTGTTTTGTAGTTTTCAGAGTACAAGTTTTGTGCTTCTTTTATTAAACTTATTCCAAAGTATTTTACTCTTCCTGATGCTACTGGAAATGGAATTGTTTCCTATTTCCTTTCCCGTTTATTACTAGTATATAAAAACAATTCATATTGATCTGTAGCCTTGAATTCATTTATTACTTCCTTTTATTTCATTTTCCCGCCTATCTGTCCTGGCTAGAACCTCCAGTACAATGTTGAGTAAAAGTGGCAAGAGTGGACATTCCTGTCATGTTCCTGTTCTTAGGGGGAAAGTAATCGGTATTCCGTCCACCTTAAAGTATGATGATAATACAGCTTTTCATAGATGTCTATTATCAGATTGAGAAGATTTCTTTCTATTCCCAGTTTGTTGAATATTTTATTTGAAAAATGTGATGGATTTTTTCAAATGTTTTTAGTATCTATTGAGATAACCATATGGTTTTAGTTCTTTTTTCTATTGATACAATGTATTACAATAATTGATTTTCAACTGTTAATTGTCTCATCAACTTTTAAAATAGGTCTTAAAATAGTCTCCTGTTTATCGATTTCTAACATAACCTTAAGAGAATAGAAAAGTCCGAGGACTGACCCACATTGGCCTCACCTTCTCTGTCCATTACACCAGGCCAAGGACTGACTCTCTGCTCTGCCAAGAGAACAGCACACTTTTCTATGGCACTACATTTGATGACAGGTAACACAAGTCCTACCAAATAAGTTTAACAAAACCCAAGAATCTACAAAATAAAATGATTGAAGATTACGTCTGAGTTGTTCTCCATTTACCTTCAGGGCTTTTCACAGTGCTTAGTCATAGAATGGACACTTGCTTGGTATTTGATAAATGAAAAGGCTCTTTCAAACTTTCTCTTCCTTCTCCAATCTCTTCACCACACAAGCAGGAAGGAATAATAAAAGATCGATTCATCAACTATTAACAATACAGTCCAGGAATGAAATAAGTTTGTACTAGAGCCCTAGTAACCACTGCTAAACTAGAAGCTGAGATTTATTCTTATCTTTTCTGTATCTTACTCAAAGGCACAGAAGGCCAAGCTGCTATCAGTGTTAGGGAGATACTCACACTTCATATATTAGCACCAGGTTAGAGTGAAACTCCATTGCTACCAAGTCCAGTCAAAATAGCTATGCTTTCAAAAGTCACTAAAGAAAGGCAAGTAGAAAATTCTTGCTGTAAAAGACACAAATTACTGAGGTAGATAAGAAAAGATACAAAAATAAAACAGAAAAAGGACATGGTTCCATAGTGTAGCGGTTAGCACATCTGCTTTACCTGCAGAAGGTCCTGGTGTAATGGACAGAGAAGGTGAGGCCAATGTGGGTCAGTCCATGGTCTACAGCCATGCCACCCTAAACAAGCCTGATGTCTATCTCGGAAGCTAAGCAGGGTCAGGCCTTGCTAGTACTTGGATGGGAGACCACCTAGGAAGATCAGGTGCTATAGGCATAAATAATAATAAGTAATTTTTTAAAAAAATAAATAAATAAACCAAAAAAGAAATTCGCCAGCCATAAAAGATTGCAGGCCAACAGTGGTCCTGATTTTGTGTTCTGTCTGCCCCTGGGTACTTAGCAGTAGGAAAGCAGAGCTCAGGTGAAATATTAACAATGTTTACTATTTTACACTTTTCTCTGGAGATTATCCTCTCCTGTGTCAGAGGGAAGGAAAGGAGAAAAGAGAATCAAGAGCAGCTGTGGGTATCTCTAGAGTAACACTCTGCCAAGGCTTCACACCCCACCCATATCCCTGAAGAAATCAACTCAGAGACCGCTTACTGACATTCACTCTATTAAGTGGCTCTCGCGAATTATTAAATAAATTAGTAAATGTAACACTAATTCAATTCTGAGTACTTAAAGTTTATAGAGAATACTCAGATGTGTGTTAAGTACCTTCCTAAAAAAGAGGGGGGTTTGAGAACATGATGATTTTATCGATTAAACAATTTAAAGATATAGTAAAAGGCTTGCCCTTGCCTATATTATAAAATCAAAATTATTCTGGAGCTCAGTACTAAAATTCTCAAACCTTATTGAATTACACAAAATTTGGTAGAACTTGCTTTTTAAAATGTGTTAATATGTAGATACGGATGTACATATAAGACATATCTATATAAGCACATAAAGCAAACTGTTAACAGTGATTACCTCTGTGGAGCAGAAAAGAAGATATAGAAGGAAGGCAGGAGAAGGGAGAGACACAAAATAGGGCTGACAGGATGGAAGAAGCACTCGATTTTTACTTAATATGTAATTTTTCTGGCTAGTGATTTCATAGGTGGGTTCCCCATAATATTCTAAAAAAAAAGCTGCTGACATTCAGAGTTAATGGTGTTGATTCTTTTATCTGTAATGTAAAATCAAAATATTAATTTCTGAGAAATTTTAAAAATCTAAAATAGTAATTTCCACATGACCCTAAATAAATAAAACTGCACTTTACCCAAAGTCCATTTCAGGGAACTTTGGTACAATGGAGTTGTTTTGTCCTTTTATAGCTTTTAAGGTTAAGAAAGGCCAGCTTTATAGCCAACTAGGCTTTATTTTTTAAAAGAATTTTTATTATGGAAGTGTTGATTCAACCCATGTACCCATCATTCAGCTTTAAAAATCATCAACTATGCAGGTGGGCTCTATTCATGGTCAAAATCCTGATAAGTTTGGGTGAATATAGCCAGACTCTTGGCAGCTATTTTCCCATACTTTTTCCCTAAAAATATCAGAGAATTCTTATATTAAAAAGCCCAAACATGCAATGAAGGGACCCCAAATGGTGCCAACTCTGTATGCTTCTCCATGTGTGCTCTGAAAATAAGTATAAAAGGAGAATCTTTTATCAGCAAATAACAATCACTCTGACTCAAGTTCAAACACATTTAAAGTAAATTTCAAAGTGCAACATGAAACTATCTCCTAATTATAGGACATGAGTAATCCAAAATACCAATCCCATTGTGGGCTCTTTCATCAACTTGTTTTTAGAAGTGTGAATCCTTCCTAACAGCTGAGAAAATTATTATGAGAAGGAAGAAAATACTTATTAATAAACTACATTTTTTGATCAGCTACACAAAAAAGCTAAGGCTTGTAACTCTATGGAGTCCAAAATCCACTATAAATTTGTGAGCTTACTTCAACTATTTGGCATTTGGGGAAATACTTGACATTGGAATTTTTTACCAATGTGCTTTTTTATGCAAGCCCTACTAGCAACTTCCCTAAAAATAACTTTTATTAATGAGAGCATATATTTTAGTTCACTTATGCTAACAGTAGACCTGTTCACAAAATAAATTCTCGACTGTTCTAAAAGTTGTTAGGCTACAAAGAAAATTCAAGGAGGAACCAGACTACAAAGTTCACAGAAGCAATTCAGCACAGAGACACCTCTCTGTTCAAAAGTAGGAAGGTTAAGGAACAGCCATAAAACCCACACACCCAGAGAAACAGTATCTGGCCATTGATTCCTATGTCAGGATTACTGCAAGAACAAAAGGCCCAACTCTGTGTATTGACTTCACTACGTTAAAAAAAAAAAAAAGCCTCATGTTAGCTATCCATTAACACATGGATCATTTTTCTAAAGTGAGCATTAAGAAGTTTCCCTGAGGGTAAGCTCTGAAGTCATTTAATAAGTACAGCAATTAAGGAATGGCAAGGCTGGCACAGAAGTACACATGGATTATTTATAATAATAAAAGAGCTTTTTTTTTGTCCCCTTAGGTCAAGAATATTGGAATGTGAGAAGTACTGGGCCAGCTCTTATCCACAAAAGTTCAGTTCCAAGTCCTCCGAAAAGTCCATCTCTGTTCTCCCTTTTCTAGCCTAAGTATTTCTTTGGATGGCAAACAGGAACAGAGTTCTGTCTCTTAGAAAATTCTTACCAAACTGTATAGCAAAAAAAATAAAAATTTAAAAAATTAAAAAAAAAAAAAAAAACCCACACACACACAATGATGGCTTTTTGCTGTCAGTTCAAACGTGAGTAAAAGGGGTAATTCCTTTTCTAACAGTATTGCTACTTACTTTGAATGCTTTGGGCTGCTCTGACGGGTCTGACAAGAGTGGGTTTCCAAAAGCCACCAGATGCTCTAACTTCTGCGGGTGAGTGTGAGGACTATGGACTCCTGTCTATCTAGCAAGAAGCCCACCCTACTTCAGAAAGTCTTGAATTCTCTCTTTCAAGCTCAAGCATCAGTAATCCACTAAAACAACAGATGTTCCTCTAGCCTCCTGTCTGGCTATTGCAAACTGCTGTCTTCTCTTTCTAACCCCAGCCACCCTAAAATAGCAAGACCCCCGGGGGAGGGCAAACTGATCTTTTTCATTGCCATTGGTAAGCAATAAAAAGCTGGAAAAAATAACTGGCACCAAGGAAGTGTTCAAGCACCTTAGATGAGAGAAATTTACTAAAACCAAACTAATGCCCCTAATAAACCAGAAACTATTTGGGGCAAGTGTTTTACCTCTTTGTGCCTATTTTTTTCATCAATAAAATGAGAATTTGAAACAGCTCTATCACTGACAAAAAAACAAGTTTGCACAAACTGAGGACATTCCTCATCCCTACTTTAGCAGTATCCTAAAAGTGGAATTAAATGGTAAAAGAGTTAAACTTTTGCTTTTAAAAAAGAAACCATCCTTCCACCCTTATCTCATCAACTCTGAAATTTACTGTAGAGGGAATCATTTAAGATTCATATAACATTCTACTCCTTCATAAAAACTAGCCAATCTGCCTGAAAGTAGGAAATAGCTCACCAGAGACTTGGCCACTTACCTTCTGACTACACTTAAATTTTAATCACTTGTATCAGGGGTAATCCACCTACACCTAATTCAGGCAGCAACAACTTCACTTGGGAAAGATAAGTTCCCAGAATGAGCCAGGGCTCTGCTACAGAATCCTGTATTAGGGTGAGGGAGGACACTGCTGCTAGCTTCTTTCCATCACAAAGACAGCAAGAGGTCACATTTCCTTCCTGCTCTTCAGTAAGAGAATTAGTTTCTTGTCCCACTGACATGGCAAATGCCACCCCTTCCATGTTTCGCTTTTTAAAGAAATAGGACCGTATTACTTCTCAATAACTTGTAAAGGTAGGAAAAATTCAACAAGCTATAATATTTTCCATTTGACACAGAATATGGCATACAGAGGGGCACTAATTATTTCGAACCTTATTTCCACACAGAAATCAATGTGGAATAAATAAATAAATAAAAGCTTTTTTATTTTTTATAACACAAGAGAAAATATAATTTAAGATCATAATGACAAACCTTTGCTGGGAAATACTTTTATTCATTCTTTCAATCAAACTGCTGTTTATACCCCAGAATCAAAACATATGAAAGTCTTAAAACAGCTGGCATGTTTATTATACAATATTCAAAGAAAGCAACATAATCAATGCTCAAAACGATCTGAAAAAACATACACGAATAATGAAGTTAATTAAGTCACCAGCTTGAAAAAAACTAGTAATATGCATGCGAAAAATTTTACACACCGATTTCTTTTATTATGACTCCTAGAAGTACTCTGAAATAATAACAAGAATGTAGGTGGTAAATTCAACTTCATTTCCAGTACCCTGTGTTATAAGTACATGGTTTACCTAATGATGTCACAGCAAAAGGAAGAGACTGAGAATAAGAGAGGAATTCTGAAGGACTTTAAGAAAATAATGATCTCTGCAGATCTCAGTTTATTCTTTTGTGAAATGTGGATAATATTGGTCATACAACTTCAAAGATTTCAAGATAGGTAGTAGATTGAGCTTTACTAACACAAATGGGACATTCCACTAAGAGGTGCTTAATGGGAAGGTAAATACACAATCATTTCACAATTTTTAAGATAGTTTTTGCTTTCTCATTAAAACAAGTTTCACAATTTCTACTTCATAGTTACTTTGGTAAACTGGTGTGAGTATATTCTCCAAAAATACCATAATCCAACAAATACCAAGAGCATTCTTCTGTTCATTCTATTAGAATTTATAAACACTTGCGTATGCCATCCATCATGCTACACGCAGCAAACAAGAAAGACAAGCTAAGCTCTCTATCCTGTTGTAATTATAGGTAGAAAATTATCTTTTATTATCTCTTCAGGCTCATAATGTGACTTTGGAAGTTTTCTTTTGCTTGCACCAGAGTAAAGTCAAAAAAGGTCACTAGTAGTAGGATTTTTCAAGTCACATCCTGTCTTTGAACTGAAGTTTTCTTATGCATTAAAAATAGGGATAACACTTTAGTTAATAATAATGTATTAATACTGGTTAATTGTGACAAATGTACCATTATACTAATGTAGGATGTTAATAACAGGAGAAATCGGGCATAGGGAATATACTCTATCTACCTTCACTCCCAAAATTTATTTGTGTAAGTTCTAACCCCAAGTATCTCAGAGTGTGATGTCACTTGGAGATAAGATCTTTACATAGATATTGGACTTGTGCCCTTATTAAAAGGAGAAATGTGGACATAGAGATATGCAGAAGGAAGATGATACAAAGAGACACAGGGAGGAGATGACCATCTATAAGCCAAGAAAAGAGGCCTGTTAACTCACAGGTCTCAATCAGAAGGAACTAAGCCTTGACAGACAGACAACATCTTGATTTGTTCCCTAGCAAACTAATACAGAAATTCCGTACTATCCTTGCAATTTTCCGTATATTCCAAAAGAATCGTACGGGGGGGTGGGGGGGATTCATATTTCAGTTATAAAGACCAAGGTAGACGGACAGCTTGGAAATCCCTGCTTGATGGAAAGGAAACCCATAATCCCAACACACAGCAATCAATCAAATAAGGACCAGTTTCGCTCTGTGTTTTCCATAATAAAATGTTACTTCAAGATGGGCATAAAGGTGGGTGCAAATGAAGGAATAGGATGATACAAATACTTAATCTAAAATACTCAAATGTACAGAATCCTTGTTGAGAGTCACTTTATAACAGTGGACCAGGTTCTGCAACTAGCAGTGGCTTTGACACCAAAAAAGAACTGGGTTCAAATCTTAGCTCCTCCATTGCTTAGCTGGATAAGATACTCTTAATCTTCCAAAAGTGACTGTCATGGGAATTAAATTAGTAAGTGTATGTTAACTGCCTGGCATGCAGCAGGTGAGTTCACATCAAAAGCTATGCTTAACTAGAACCCCAGAGCAGGGATAGAACTACTCTGAGCAAACAGGTTTCTCCACCAATTCCATTTTCTTGCTATCAGTAGTAAATAATTAGATCTTCTTACACAGAAAAAGTGTTTTATACCTTTAATGGCTAAATTAGCATGTGCTGCACTG
The DNA here is from genome assembly GCF_014176215.1 of Rousettus aegyptiacus. NCBI lineage: Eukaryota > Metazoa > Chordata > Mammalia > Chiroptera > Pteropodidae > Rousettus > Rousettus aegyptiacus. The sequence goes on along the minus strand of NW_023416284.1, from coordinate 22,875,616 downwards.
AAGAGGTGTATAGAAGCAAGAGCGGGTCATATTCTAAGGTTATGACCTTTGGAAAACATTCCCTTGCTGCTTTATGTTAGCAGGGAAAATCAACAGCAAGCTTGAGAGGCCATTCATTTGGAACTTGTTCATCGTAATATCCCCAGTGTAGGCAACTTGTAACTTGTGAGAATTTGTTCAATGGATGTCTATTAAGCTCAAGATCATCTTATACCATTAAACTTTCATCGTTAAGAGAAATAGAATGAACAGCATAGCATAACCGGCAATAAATAATCTCGACTCACCCCAGAGGCTCCTCTCCTCTCTCTCTAGAGGATGGTAACAGTAATTTTAGTTCCTGTGTTAAAAATAGGTGTGTGTTACCATTGGGGAATATTTTCTTCTCATTCTTTTTTAAAAGGAACTCTCAGCTTTTCTAAATTAATAAAGACAATCTAGCCTATGTTCTCATTATGGCAAATCTTTTTAAAAAATACATTAAACAGCCAATCATGACATTTAACTATTTAGTTTTTTTTAAATGAGATTATTATTACTAATACCTTGGGGTGACCAAATGGTACATATAGCGGTCACCTTACAGAGCTTAAAGAAAAAGTCGATCTACCAAGATTCTTATCTAGGAAACCTGGGGGAAAATATCAAGACCAGTGGTTGATGGCCATTCTTTGCAGATTCCAAGGACTAGGACTATAGTGTTTCTTCATCAAGTAATCACTGCAGCAGTGATACGCAGATATCCACTGTTTACATGGAGTTCTACACAAAGCTTGTTTACAATTCTATTAGGCGGAATAAGTTGTTTGACATCTTCTACATACATTGGCCTTTAATAGAATCAAATCATCTTCCTCAAAGAAGTCTATTGCAAAGACGTTTAGAGGGGAAAAAAAATTTTGTGTTTTAATTTATTTAGTTTTATGTTAATTCATCACTGCTTTAAATTGTTATGGGAGGGTATCATTCAATAAATCATATTAATTTATCTGTTCCTTCAGAAGAATGAGCTCTTAGAGCTGCAATGTCCAAGACACATGTGGCTCCTGAACACTTGAAATGTGGCTGGTCTGAAGTAATAAATACTACAGAACTGCAAACTTAGTACAAAAATAAGAAAGTAAAATATTGTATTAACTATTTTTATATTAATTACATGTTGAAAGGAGAATGTGTTGGATATATTACATAAAAATAAAATAAGTTAATTTCTTCTGCTTTTTACTTTTGAATATGGCTACTAGAAAATTAATTACATGTGGCTCACGCTAAACTTCTCTTGGACGTCCTGTCCTAAAAGGTAACAAAGATTATGTCTTTTCAAATGCTCAAGTCTGAACCTGATCCCAAATTACTGAGTCACTTTTGAATTTGTCATTTATTTTTGCAGTTTCTAGTCTCTATCCACTAAGAAAACCCTGTTGAGATAACCATCTGATGTCTTTCCATTTACATCTTTACTTCACCAGATAAGCTGAGGGGAAAAAGAGAGATGTCTTAAATACATATGGAACTCTACGTAAGAAACTAAAAAGTGATTTCAAGATTTTATCATTTTGGATCTTACCCATCACCTGAGTCTACAAAGGAAATCAAGAAGAAACCAACTTGTTGCTTCCATGTAAAATGAATTAAGGCATTATTCAAAGATATCTAAATCTGGAGACAATTCGACCACCCCAAACTAAGGCAGATCCAACTCAACCAGAACTTAGTTCAGATATATATGACCAGTGCAGTTCCCCTCTGGGATTTCCTCCAGCAACAGCATATATTCTACATACAGAAATAAAATAGGTCTAATTATTCCCTAAGGACATCTGGTATAGTTGTTTTAAAAGGGGGGGGGGGCAATGAATGCTCTGGCTTGCCATAGTTTCGAAATCCTCAAAAGGTCTGACCGCTGAATAATTCTCCAACATCATCTCAAACCACTGTCACTCCTTGCAATCGTTCTCCCAAGCCACAATGGCCTTCTTTCTGTTCCCTGAACAAGCCAGGCATTTACAGTCTCAGCACCTTTACACTTGTCATTGTCTCCATATAAAAGTTCATCTATAGTCTCAAACATGGCTGGCTCCTTCCTCATCCTTCAGCTCTCAGCTCATCACCTACCTGAAAAGGTCTTCTTCCTTTAGTATATTATCTAGTGAAACCTCACTGATCTCCCAATCCCAAGTTATCTTGTGGACCTATTTCTTTCCCAGCACTTACAAAAATCTGAAATTATCTTATCTGCAACCTCAAACTAGAAAGTAAGCTCTCAAGAACAGGAGTGGTATTTATCTTGTTCCCTGCTTGTTTCCCTAGCACAGAGAACAGACACTGTAACAAGCACTGGAGTGCCTTAGACTCAATCAAAAAAATCAAAAGCGGCCTTAGAACACAAAGATAAGAATCTGAGAGGTTAAAATCCAGTACGCTTATTTTAAAAATTATGCCAACTGGCTTCCTATGTACATAACCTTCTAATCTTTATTTTTTAACTATCCAATACATGTCTCTTAAAGACCTGCCATATTTCTGTGTGGATATACAACATTCTCTTTATCCATTCATCTGTCAATGATTTCATCTGACCTTTAGGTTTTCCCCCATATAAGTATGGAAATAATTATACTTTGCTGAGGATGGAAAGAAAAGTTTGCATCAATAAGTATTTAAAGATGAATAAGGCTAAAATAATAAAACCATTGGGTAATTAGACAGATAAATGGAACAAAATACAAAGCTGAAAAATATACCCAAAAATATACCCTTACGAAAGTGGCTTTCAGAGCCCTAGGAAAATGGATAAATCAACAGGTGGGATGACTGATTAATAGCATAGTATAAAAAATTAGATTCCATTTCTTACCATAAACAGAAAAAGTTTCAGTTTTATCATTAATTTTCTCAGATAAAAGATATATTCACCACAGAACAAGAATGCAATAATAACTAATAAACAACAATATCCAGGCACCGCTCTAGGTGCTTTACATATATTAATTCATTTAACTTACAACACTGCTGTGAGATAGATACTATTTATTTACAACACCATTTTACATATGCAGAAACTATCTACGATCCTAAACATTATACTATTGCACTTCTCTGCTTCATTCAGGGAACACAAGAACATAAATCCAGCAATTCCACTTTTGGGTATTTAATTCAAAATAACTAAAAGCAGGATCTTGAGGAGATATTAGTACTTCCGAGTTCACTGCAGCACTACTCACAATAGTCAAGATGGGGGAAAACCTAAAGGTCAGATGAAATCATTGACAAATGAATGGATAATGTTGTATATACATGAAATGGAATACTATTCAGTCTTAAAAAATAATTCTGCACTATGTGACAATATGGATGAACCTTGAGGACATTACGCTAAGTGACATAAACCAGCTACAAAGACAAATAGAGCATGATTCCACTTATATGAGGTGTCTATAATACTAGACAAACTCACAGATTCAAAGAGTAGAATGGTGGTTGTGGTGGAGCTAGGAGAAAGAGAACTGGGCAGTTACTAATCAATGTGCACCAAGTTTCAGTTAAGTAAGGTAAATTAGCATTCTCTCGTGCAACACTATACCTATAGTCACTAATGTGTTATACACTTAAACATCTGTTAAGAGGTCGAGCTCATCTTAGGTGTTTTTATCACAATATCATAAATAACTCCTATCATCCATGATGCTAGCAAACTGAAAAAGCCTTTATGAGAGGTGCGAAGGAAGTGGTAATTTATTGCAATTGGAATCCCCAACTCACAGGGGAAAATGTAAAGAACTGCCAGTTTGTCCTAACAGCTGCAGGAGATACAAGTTCTTGCAAATGGATAAAAAAGGCATAATTATATCTATAGGGACTGAAGTTGTTTAAATTTATATGAAGTAGGACTAATTAAACAAATTCTTGCTGAATACGAAAATACACACACACACACACACGAACACAAGTGAAAAATATACAGCAAAAGTTAGAAAATATAGACAAGGAAATCTCTCAGAAAGTAGAAAACACAGAAAAGAGAATAGCAAAAATAAAAAAGATAAATGTGGATGATCAGTCCAAAAGATCTAAGATCCAAATAATTCTAGAAAAGGAGTAAAGAAAATAAAGGAGGGAAAAATCAATGACATAGTTCTAGAAAATTTCCCAAAACGAAGGAGATAAGTTTGAGTTTACTGAGTGACCATGACCAGCACATTGGATGAAAACAGCTACATCATCACGAAATTTCAAAACACTGGGAAAAAGAAGTTTGTAAGTTTCATAGAGTTACATACAGGTTATATGCAAAGGTAACTCACATCACACCAACACAAAGTCAAAAAGCAATAGAGCAGTATCTTTAAAATTATGAAGCTAAATTATTTCTAAAATAGAATTCTATATCCAGCCAAGCTAATGATCAACACAAGGGCAGAATAAAGGTATTTTTAGATATGCATGTCTAAAAAATTTATCTCTTGTGTACCCTTTACTCAGGAAGCTAATGGAGAAAAGTGCTCTTCCAAAAGAGATTAAATCAAGGATATAAGAAAAGATAATGGAATCCAGCACAAGAGAGGAAAAACCATCACAATATCATCAGATGCTGGGATGGCAAGTATGACAGGTAGAGAGCTACCTAGAACAGATCAGAAGGTATCTCCAAGATAAAATTTATAATATAGCTAAAATGCTTAAAGTACTAAGGAAGAGTTACACTTCTAGGTAGAGTTTAGAGAGGAATTACTGATAAAAACATAGAAACTAAGCAAAAGAGATCAAAAACAAAGATAAAAAGAGAAAATAAAAAAAGATGCTCAAAAAAGGAAAACTACAGGATGTAAGATGATTTGGCTATGATTAAGCTATACATAACTATAATACTGTCAATAGTGAATACTGCTCTAACCAAAATTACATTATAACCAGAGTGACAATACATGGGGATGTGTGAGGTGGTCATGGAATTCTTCCAGAAAACTACTATTCGAGGTGGCAAGTTAACAGATAATACCAAAACTGGAAAATCAATAAATAGCAAAATAAGATTATTTAGCACAAATACCGAAAGAAACAGTAAAGAGTTGGAAATGACTGCTTCTAAGGATTCGGAAGGGGGCAGGGAGAGACTGCTGTTTTTCATAAAAAGCTCTGTGGAACTGTTGGTCTGACATATCTAAGCATAGGGATTTTGTATTAATAAAAACTAAAACAAAAAAGTACAACTACATATAAAATATGCTTTTTAAGTTAAGAAAAGGTATTATGGGAAAGGGTCAAATGTATACAGGAATTTATCAGTGTTATCTAAGGCAGGGAAAAATGAGAGAAAAACCTAAACGTCTATCAAAAAAGAATTAATTAAATTATATGGCACATTCATCATCAAATGCCATGAGTCATTTAAAAATGCAGATAAATATGCCTTACTGTTAAAATGTACAGCTGAAACTTACCAGATTTCGTTAACCAATGACATTGCAGATAGATAGATAGACTGACAGATAGATAGATAAGATAGATAAAGCAAGTAAGCAAGCAACCAGAGAAACACTTGTTCCTGTTAACAAGAATCAGGTGACAAAATACAACCTAAATTTTGATTAAATACACATATCCAAGTAACATATGCATAAAGAGACTATTCACCAAATATTAACAATAACTATATATAGGTCAAGTTTACAGGTGACCTTTTTCAATATTTCCAAATGAATAAACATGTTAATGAAGAACTCAAAAGTTAGTTAAAATAAAAAAGAAACTCTAATTCTACAACTTAGAAAAAAATCAGATAAAGGAATTGAAGATAGCAATGCTACTTATCGACTTATTTCAGTTTGTCAAACTGAAAAAAACTGCTTAATAAGAACCCAGAACTTCCATTAAGGAATCAATGAACAATAAACATAAGACTGGTTTTATAAGTCAGTAAAGTTATTAGCTCCATTTTTTTTTTTTTTTAATTATTAGTTCCTTCTACTACCACCCATTTACCTTATTTGAACAATGATTCAACTTGCACCGGATCCCAGACACTACCTCCTCAAAGGAACACTGGCAGTGCTACTGGCTTCTCCAATTTACAGTCAGGATACAATTCTGGAATGAGAGAAAATAAAGCGATAAAATTGCAGGTTGCATCCTGAAATACGAACGCTTGAAATTTGTAAACAAAATCTCTAATCTAGCCCTCAACTTCACTCCAAGTGGTCATCGGCTTCTTTCTCAAAGTATATAAGCCTGAGAGTCTCACCTCAGTCTGACACATGGTTTCATCTATCCAACTTCCTGTATAAGGCTTCCTGTACTTGGATATGTGTATTTAATCAAAATTTAGGTTGTATTTTGTCACCTGATTCTTGTTAACAGGAAAATTAAAATCTTCCTCTAGTAGTACCCTGATACTTTTACTGGCAACATTTCAGGTTCTACTGTTTGTGTTATGAAAAACTAATTTGCAAACTCCATAATTCCACCTGGAGAATTACTTCAGAAGAATTAGATACTTGAAACAAAAAAAAAATTAAAGCATGCTTAACTAAATTTAACAAATACATTTCAAGTTAAAAATAACTCCCCATCCTCATCCCCCAAAGCACCAATAAATAAATAAATAAACAGCCACCCTTCTGATCCAGCTGTTTAAATATTCCCAGATCTAAACATTACTAACATGGCCACACATCAAAGCTAGGTAGAGTGTTACCAAAAAAAAAAAAAAAAAAGAGAGAGAGAGAGAGAATGAGGTCCAAGATGGACAAGCTCATGTACATAGTTAATATAATCATTCCTGGCTTATTAAAGCTTTATGGTTCATTTACAGTACTATAGAGTAAGAAGGAATTCACCATTCAAATAATTAAATAATCTGAGGTGCAGGCTTGACAGTAATCTTTTCTTTTTTTCACTTACTCAGCATTCACTCAGTCATAGATAACCACTTTCGCTTTTTCTGAAACGTGCGGCTTGCACATAACTGAACCTTTGCCTATTTAGCCAGGAAAGAAAGGAATGTATTTCTTTAAACTATGGTCTCTTGATACATGTGGAACCCTCAGCCTAGAATGCCTCCTCCCCTCACCAAACTCCTACTCACTCCTCTAAGGATCTCTGGCTCACCCAGGCAGGGTCAGGTACTGCTGCTTCTCTGTTACCCTAAATACATCTCTCCTTACACTCATCTCATTCAATCTTTAATATGTCAATTTCCCCAACAGTGATACTTGTCTGCTGAGTAAACTGATTACTCAAGCAATAAATTCTTGATCTATATCAAAGGTAACTGAGTAATTAACATTACAAACAGGAAACAAAAACCTACTCTTAAAGCTGTGGGATAAGAGTGTTTTATCTAGATGAAATTAGTATTCAGTTAGACCCTTTACCAAATTAATAATAATGTTGACCTATAATTACCTAAAAAAGGAACTATTCCAAAACATCCATCTTTAAAATACTAACCAGACAGGAAATACATAAAATCTCTATTTTACTACCTGTCATGTTTCTTTTCTATTAACCAACCTCTGCTGAAAAAAATTTTATCATCCCAGTAAGTCTTCGCTTTTCCATTGTCACAATCATCAGAGAAGCAGATCTGAGGCTCTGGCCCTTAGTTATTCTTTGACAATAAGAACTTAACTAAAGCCGAGTCATCCCTCTACCAGTTTTTATGCACACATACCTCCCCCCGCGCGCGCACACACACACACACACACACACA